>NC_092414.1:127268631-128512443 GCF_040894005.1 Engystomops pustulosus | reverse complement strand
CCATGACCTGGAAATCTACCACTGATCATAGCTAGAAGAAACACAGGCCAGCCTAGTGCATTGTGTTAGATATATTCAGCTACCACTGATAATGTAGAAAATATGTCTCCCTATATAAACCACTTTCACATATATGTACTTTAATCTTCCAGAACTCAAGATATTAAGATACATAGAAGAGTACAAGTAGATATTTTACTACAGGGAGACTTCCAGTGATGAATCACATGGATAATACTCCAGGGTGCACTCCCACTCTCCTCCAATCAGCTACTACTCACTTTATAAAACAAGTCTGTATGGATAACAAAGTTTGATGATGTATATGAAATAATAATAAATCTTTATTTATATAACACCATCATATTCTGCAATGCTTAGCAAATCATGAGGTACATATACAAATAAAATAAGACATTACAGAAATTAAAAGACCCACCTATTGTTTTAGTTTACACAATGTCGTTGTTAAGCTTTATCTTTGTCTAAACCTGTCTTCTTATGTTCGTGTTGTTTTGTGTTTTTTTGCATAGATTTCCTTTTGATGCAAATCCACAGAATTGGAAGTGTACAACTGTTTGTTTTAATTGATTGTCAAGGTAACCTATACTACACATAGATTTTACCCAATTATGCACCATAATTTAGAAAACAACAGCATAGGATTATATCCACATATGTCCCATGAACAATAGTCCCCAATGCCACATACACATGAATAATCAGCTTGCCTGACAGCTGACAGTACATGTTTAATTATAGGGAACCTATCACTGGGGATAGGTTCCCATATATATGCCATACTTACCTTTCAAGCGTGAGGTTTGCTTGTGTAGTGAGCCAATTTCATGAACAGAGGGAGGATGTGGGAGGTGTGGGGGGGGGGGGGTGTTTGGAATATTAATGAGCGGGGCACCAATTGAAGGACATATGCTAATGAGGAGACATGTTAGATTTTGAAATCCAACCTTTCTCTGGACTTGGAAGAAGATGCTGACAGAGAGCCAGGTAAACTTAAAGAATGATTATTTCAGGAACAATGGAACACAGATGTATTATAAAAGCATGGCAGGAGTCTAATTTACACTGTGCATGGGAACCTGTCCTCAGTAAAAAAAAACAAAAAACAGCCCTCTAGTGACAGGTTCCCTTTAATGCTGAAGTTTTTCTGGCAGAAGTTTATCTGAAGAAAAGGATTGGGCAGTTAAATTTCAACTTGCCAAGTCCTTGTATACCCTCAAATATCAGCCATCAGAGTACAGCTATGAGGTCGCATACACATTAGAAGGTGATATCACTGGTATCCAGCCGGCAGCGCAAGGTAAGTTTTCTTGCGCATGCACAAGACTTGCAGATAGCTGGGTGACATCATCGGCTGTCTGCTCACTGGGTGTGGAGAAAGGGGTACATATTAATTAGGGGGCATGAATAAATAATAACCGTGGCGCCAAAAGACTCTAGGGTGACAATGACTCCTTAGGCTCATTAACATATTTTTATTGAGTTTTTTTTTTTCAGGAATCTGATGGTAGATGTCCTTAAATAACTAAACTGATATGCAGCTTGGAAACAATACATTGTATTTTAGTTAAACATTTTCTTGCTCTCCACCTTATTGCTTTGGTTACCTATTAAGTTACCAATATTACAAAAAACATGTATTTGCAGTATTTTATAACAAACCTACATCAGCACTTAAAGGTGGACATTGAGGTTGTAAAGAAAAATCCATTAGGCCTGCTTATCTCATTTACAACACCTTAGAGATTGCAAAAGAATTCAAGGTGTGAGTAAAATTAGTCTACAAGGAATACAGGCGGTCCCCTACTTAAGAACACCCGACAACTCCTAGTTACAAACAGACCCCTCGTCCATGCATGTCCACTTTTCAGAAAAGTGATGCACGGGATGGAACCCCTTGAGAAAATTGCAATTATTAGATATGAGCCAGAAATTAATGAAATACATTTTTTGTGCCCTCTATGCCAGAGAGCTATAATCCAAGACATAATAAATCTGTCCTAATTAGAGATGAGCGAACACTAAAATGCTCGGGTACTCGTTATTCGAGACGAACTTTTCCCGATGCTCGAGTGCTCGTCTCGAATAACGAACCCCATTGAAGTCAATGGGAGACTCGAGCATTTTTCAAGGGGACCAAGGCTCTGCACAGGGAAGCTTGGCCAAACACCTGGGAACCTCAGAAAAGGATGGAAACACCACGGAAATGGACAGGAAACAGCAGGGGCAGCATGCATGGATGCCTCTGAGGCTGCATAATCGCACCATTATGCCAAAATTATGGGCAACAGCATGGCCATGACAGAGTGACAGAATGAAGCTAGATAGCATCTAAAACATCCAATAATTGACCCTGACACTATAGGGGACGGCATGCAGAGGCAGCGGCAGCAGGCTAGAGAGTGTCATGGCGACATACCCTAAATGGACTCAGGCTTCAAACCAATGGGTGGCAGAGAGGAACCAAAGGAGGTGAGCAAGAAGCGCTCAAATAATATCGGTACATGATAAAAGTTTGCCAGTATATTTTGTGGATTACACAGCAGGGTGGCGACAAAGTTAACATGGAAGCCATGAAAACAACCCAAAATTCTGCCTGACACAGCTCGTTTGATAAGGGGACGATGTATGGAGGCAGTGAACTAGTAGTAGATTAAAGGTGCTGCAGTTAAAACTATGTTAGTTGGATCTTGGCATGGAGCTGGCGCTCCGCTGCCAGGCGAGCTTTCGCCAATCCAAGCCCCTGTCTCTAGGCTACTCCCCAAACAGCACTTCTAAGAACCTTTTGTATAAGATCAAGTGTAGTAGCGTTCTTATAAGTTTAGGATATGCCGGGTGAGGGGAATGTAAACAGATGCGCAAGAAGCGCTGAAATAATATCCCTAAATGGTAAAAGTTTGCAAGTATATTTTGGGGATTACACAGCAGGGTGGCGACAAAGTTAACAACTTTGATGTGGAATGCCCTGTAATAGCTCTTGGGCGGTGTGCCTTTTATCGCCTAGGCTCAGCAGTTTCAGCACCGCCTGCTGTCGCTTAGCGACGGCACTGCTGCTGTGCCTAGAGCTACCGACTGATGGCGCCATGCCCACGGATGGTAATTCGGAGGAGGAGGAGGTGGAGGAGGGGTGGGAGGAGGTATAGTAGGCCTTTGAGACCTGGACCGAGGTAGGCCCCGCAATTCTCTGCGTCGGCAGTATATGACCAGCCCCAGGGTCAGACTCGGTCCCAGCCTGCACCAAGTTAAGTGTAGTAGCGTTCTCATAAGTTTGGGATATGGCGGGTGAGGGGAATGTAAACAGATGCGCAAGAAGCGCATGATGCGCATGGAGCTGGCGTTCCGCTGCCAGGCGAGCTTTCGCCAATCCAAGCCCCTGTCTCTAGGCTACTCCCCAAACAGCACTTCTAAGAACCTTTTGTATAAGATCAAGTGTAGTAGCGTTCTTATAAGTTTAGGATATGCCGGGTGAGGGGAATGTAAACAGATGCGCAAGAAGCGCTGAAATAATATCCCTAAATGGTAAAAGTTTGCCAGGAAACAGCAGGGGCAGCATGCATGGATGCCTCTGAGGCTGCATAATCGCACCATTATGCCAAAATTATGGGCAACAGCATGGCCATGACAGAGTGACAGAATGAAGCTAGATAGCATCTAAAACATCCAATAATTGACCCTGACACTATAGGGGACGGCATGCAGAGGCAGCGGCAGCAGGCTAGAGAGTGTCATGGCGACATACCCTAAATGGACTCAGGCTTCAAACCAATGGGTGGCAGAGAGGAACCAAAGGAGGTGAGCAAGAAGCGCTCAAATAATATCGGTACATGATAAAAGTTTGCCAGTATATTTTGTGGATTACACAGCAGGGTGGCGACAAAGTTAACATGGAAGCCATGAAAACAACCCAAAATTCTGCCTGACACAGCTCGTTTGATAAGGGGACGATGTATGGAGGCAGTGAACTAGTAGTAGATTAAAGGTGCTGCAGTTAAAACTATGTTAGTTGGATCTTGGCATGGATAACACAGCAGGGTGGCGACAAAGTTAACAACTTTGATGTGGAATCCATGAAAACAACCCAAATTTCTGCCTGACACACCTCGTTTGATAAAGGGACGATGTATGGAGGCAGCTATATGGACGACTTTTGGAGGTAGCAATGGAGACAACGTGTGGAGGCTGCTATGGAGACAATTTAATTTGGATAGTGCCTGTATGTGGCAGTCCCAAACATTTTTCAAACCAGAGGAGCAGGTAGGTGGCCCTCCAGTAAAATGGGATAGATTGAGTGCCTGTATGTGGCAGTCCCAAAAATGTTTCAAACCAGAGGAGCAGGTAGGTGGCCCTCCAGTAAAATGGGATAGATTGAGTGCCTGTATGTGGCAGTCCCAAAAATGTTTCAAACCAGAGGAGCAGGTAGGTGGCCCTCCAGTAAAATGGAATAGATTGAGTGCCTGTATGTGGCAGTCCCAAAAATTGTTCAAACCAGAGGAGCAGGTAGGTGGCCCTGCAGTAAAATGGAATAGATTGAGTGCCTGTATGTGGCAGTCCCAAAAATTGTTCAAACCAGAGGAGCAGGTAGGTGGCCCTCCAGTAAAATGGAATAGATTGAGTGCCTGTATGTGGCAGTCCCAAAAATGTTTCAAACCAGAGGAGCAGGTAGGTGGCCCTCCAGTAAAATGGGATAGATTGAGTGCCTGTATGTGGCAGTCCCAAAAATGTTTCAAACCAGAGGAGCAGGTAGGTGGCCCTCCAGTAAAATGGAATAGATTGAGTGCCTGTATGTGGCAGTCCCAAAAATTGTTCAAACCAGAGGAGCAGGTAGGTGGCCCTGCAGTAAAATGGAATAGATTGAGTGCCTGTATGTGGCAGTCCCAAAAATTGTTCAAACCAGAGGAGCAGGTAGGTGGCCCTGCAGTAAAATGGAATAGATTGAGTGCCTGTATGTGGCAGTCCCAAAAATGTTTCAAACCAGAGGAGCAGGTAGGTGGCCCTGCAGTAAAATGGAATAGATTGAGTGCCTGTATGTGGCAGTCCCAAAAATTGTTCAAACCAGAGGAGCAGGTAGGTGGCCCTGCAGTAAAATGGAATAGATTGAGTGCCTGTATGTGGCAGTCCCAAAAATGTTTCAAACCAGAGGAGCAGGTAGGTGGCCCTCCAGTAAAATGGAATAGATTGAGTGCCTGTATGTGGCAGTCCCAAAAATTGTTCAAACCAGAGGAGCAGGTAGGTGGCCCTGCAGTAAAATGGAATAGATTGAGTGCCTGTATGTGGCAGTCCCAAAAATTGTTCAAACCAGAGGAGCAGGTAGGTGGCCCTGCAGTAAAATGGAATAGATTGAGTGCCTGTATGTGGCAGTCCCAAAAATGTTTCAAACCAGAGGAGCAGGTAGGTGGCCCTGCAGTAAAATGGAATAGATTGAGTGCCTGTATGTGGCAGTCCCAAAAATTGTTCAAACCAGAGGAGCAGGTAGGTGGCCCTGCAGTAAAATGGAATAGATTGAGTGCCTGTATGTGGCAGTCCCAAAAATGTTTCAAACCAGAGGAGCAGGTAGGTGGCCCTCCAGTAAAATGGAATAGATTGAGTGCCTGTATGTGGCAGTCCCAAAAATTGTTCAAACCAGAGGAGCAGGTAGGTGGCCCTGCAGTAAAATGGAATAGATTGAGTGCCTGTATGTGGCAGTCCCAAAAATTTTTTAAAACAGAGGACCGGGTAGGTGGCCCTCCAGAAAAATGGAATAGATTGAGTGCCTGTATGTGGCACTCACAAAAATTGTTTCAAACAGAGGACCGGGTAGGTGGCCCTCCAGAAAAATTAAATGCATGAAGTACTATAGCAAGAGCCAGTGGGCCCTGTCAAAAAATAGCCAGTTTCCTCTGCTTTACTGTACAAAGAGGAGGAGAAGGAGGAAAATGAGGAGGAGGAGGAGGAGTGGATCAATTATTCAGGTTGAGCTTCCTTCACCTGGTGGAGATTGGAAATTCTGAGAAATCCAGCCTTTATTCATTTTAATAAGCGTCAGCCTGTCAGCGCTGTCAGTCGACAGGCGTGTACGCTTATCGGTGATGATGCCACCAGCTGCACTGAAAACCCGCTCGGACAAGACGCTAGCGGCAGGGCAGGCAAGAACCTCCAAGGCGTACAGCGCCAGTTCGTGCCACATGTCCAGCTTTGAAACCCAGTAGTTGTAGGGAGCTGTGTGATCATTTAGGACGATGGTATGGTCAGCTACGTACTCCCTCACCATCTTTCTGTAAAGATCAGCCCTACTCTGCCGAGACTGGGGACAGGTGACAGTGTCTTGCTGGGGTGACATAAAGCTGGCAAAAGCCTTGTAAAGCGTACCCTTGCCAGTGCTGGACAAGCTGCCTGCTCGCCTACTCTCCCTCGCTACTTGTCCCGCAGAACTACGCACTCTGCCGCTAGCGCTGTCAGAAGGGAAATACTGTTTCAGCTTGTGCACCAGGGCCTGCTGGTATTCATGCATTCTCACACTCCTTTCCTCTCCAGGGATGAGAGTGGGAAGATTTTGCTTGTACCGTGGGTCCAGGAGAGTGAACACCCAGTAATCGGTGCTGGAATAAATTCTTTGAACGCGAGGGTCACGGGATAGGCAGCCTAGCATGAAATCTGCCATATGCGCCAGAGTACCAACGCGTAAGAATTCACTCCCCTCACTGGCCTGACTGTCCATTTCCTCCTCCTCCAACTCCTCCAACTCCTCTTCTTCTGCCCATACACGCTGAACAGTGAAGGACTCAACAATGGTCCCCTCTTGTGTCTCGCCAACATTCTCCTCCTCTTCCTCCTCATCCTCCTCCACCTCCACCTCCTCCGATATGCGCTGAGAAACAGACCTCAGGGTGCTTTGGCTATCAACAAGGGAATATTCTTCCCCCGTCTCTTGTGACGAGCGCAAAGCTTCCGACTTCATGCTGACCAGAGAGTTTTTCAACAGGCCAAGCAGCGGGATGGTGAGGCTGATGATGGCGGCATCGCCACTGACCATCTGTGTTGACTCCTCAAAGTTACTCAGCACCTGACAGATATCAGACATCCACGTCCACTCCTCATTGTAGACTTGAGGAAGCTGACTGACCTGACTACCAGTTCTGGTGGAAGTTGACATCTGGCAGTCTACAATCGCTCTGCGCTGCTGGTAAACTCTGGATAACATGGTCAGTGTTGAATTCCACCTCGTGGGCACGTCGCACAACAGTCGGTGAGCGGGCAGTTGGAGGCGGCGCTGCGCTGCCCTGAGAGTGGCAGCATCTGGGCTGGACTTCCTGAAATGCGCACAGATGCGGCGCACCTTCGTGAGCAAATCAGACAGATTGGGGTATGTCTTGAGGAAACGCTGCACTATCAGATTTAACACATGGGCCAGGCATGGCACATGTGTCAGTCTGCCGAGTTGCAGAGCCGCCACCAGGTTACGGCCGTTGTCACACACAACCATTCCCGGCTTGAGGTTCAGCGGTGCCAGCCACAGATCAGTCTGCGCCGTGATGCCCTGTAATAGCTCTTGGGCGGTGTGCCTTTTGTCGCCTAGGCTCAGCAGTTTGAGCACCGCCTGCTGTCGCTTAGCGACGGCACTGCTGCTGTGCCTAGAGCTACCGACTGATGGCGCCGTGCCCACGGATGGTAGTTCGGAGGAGGAGGTGGAGGAGGGGTGGGAGGAGGAGGAGGCATAGTAGGCCTGAAACACCTGGACCGAGGTAGGCCCCGCAATCCTCGGCGTCGGCAGTATATGAGCAGCCCCAGGGTCAGACTCGGTCCCAGCCTCCACCAAGTTAACCCAATGTGCCGTCAGCGATATATAGTGGCCCTGCCCGGCAGCACTCGTCCACGTGTCCATGGTCAGGTGGACCTTGTCAGAAACGGCGTTGGTCAGGGCACGGATGATGTTGTCTGACACGTGCTGGTGCAGGGCTGGGACGGCACATCGGGAAAAGTAGTGGCGGCTGGGGACCGAATACCGAGGGGCGGCCGCCGCCATGAGGTTGCGAAAGGCCTCGGTCTCTACTAGCCTATAGGGCAGCATCTCCAGGCTAAGCAATCTGGAGATGTGCACATTAAGGGCTTGGGCGTGCGGGTGGGTTGCACTATATTTGCGTTTCCGCTCCAGCGTCTGGGGTATGGAGAGCTGAACGCTGGTGGATGCTGTGGAGGATCGTGGAGGCGACGATGGGGTTTTTGTGCCAGGGTCCTGGGCAGGGGGCTGACTAGCAGCTGACACAGGGGAAGGAGCAGTGGTGTGCACGGCCGGAGGTGAACGGGCTTGTTGCCACTGAGTGGGGTGCTTAGCATTCATATGCCTGCGCATACTGGTGGTAGTTAAGCTAGTAGTGGTGGAACCCCTGCTGAGCCTGGTTTGGCAAATGTTGCACACCACAGTCCGTCGGTCATCCGGTGTTTCCTTAAAGAACCTCCACACTTCTGAAGATCTAGCCCTCGCCGCAAGAGCCCTCACCACAGGAGCTTCACTAGTTGACAGTGGCGCTGATGCACCAGCTCTGGCCCTGCCTCTCCGTCTGGCCCCACCACTGCCTCTTCCAACCTGTTCAGGTCGAGGACTCTCCTCCGTCTCAGAAGCACTGTGTTCACCCGGCCTCTCAACCCAGCTTGGGTCTGTCACCTCATCATCCTCCGATCCCTCAGTCTGCTCCCCCCTCGGACTTCCTGCCCTGACAACAACTTCCCCACTGTCTGACAACCGTGTCTCCTCATCGTCGGACACCTCTTTACACACTTCCACTACGTCAAGAAGGTCATCATCACCCACAGACTGTGACTGGTGGAAAACCTGGGCATCGGAAAATTGCTCAGCAGCAACCGGACAAGTGGTTTGTGACTGTGGGAAGGGTCCAGAAAACAGTTCCTCAGAGTATGCCGGTTCAAATGCCAAATTTTCCTGGGAGGGGGCAGACTGGGGGGGAGGAGGCTGAGGTGCAGGAGCTGGAGGAGTGGGGATTTCGGTGACATGGGTGGACTGCGTGGAAGACTGACTGGTGGTGGACAAATTGCTCGAAGCATTGTCAGCAATCCACGACATCACCTGTTCGCACTGTTCTGGCCTCAACAGTGCTCTACCACGAGTCCCAGTAACTTCAGACATGAACCTAGGGAGTGTAGCTCTGCGGCGTTCCCCTGCTCCCTCATCAGCAGGTGGTGTCTCACCCCGCCCAGGACCACGGCCTCTGACCCCTGCAGTAGTTGGACGCCCACGTCCCCGCCCTCGTCCTCTACCCCTAGCCCTCGGGTTAAACATTTTTAAAATGAGAGTTATAACTTTTTTTTTTTTTTTACTTCTTTTTGTTTTTTTTGGTGTTTTTTTGTGTGTTTTTTTTTTTTTTGTGTTTTTTGTTTTTTTTTGAGTTTTTAAAACCAAACAATCCTATCCTATTGCTATGGCTATTTTCTAGCCAAGTATCAAAGGAAGCACACTACTATGCCAGATGAGATGACACTGAGTTATTGCCTAATAGAAATCCAACCCCTACTGAATTTTGCCACTTCGGCCTTTGCTATGGATATGTGCGCCACTAAGCGCAGAACACAGCGGTCGCAAGTCTCACTACAAATTGCTCAGAATTGGCAAGTACATGCACTGCAGAAACTACAGCCACCAGCAGATCAACCAGAAATCAAATATATAGAACGCTACTGTAGGCTTCAAGAAGCTGTTTGTATTCTCCTATGGCTATTTTCTAGCCAAGTATCAAAGGAAGCACACTACTATGCCAGATGAGATGACACTGAGTTATTGCCTAATAGAAATCCAACCCCTACTGAATTTTGCCACTTCGGCCTTTGCTATGGATATGTGCGCCACTAAGCGCAGAACACAGCGGTCGCAAGTCTCACTACAAATTGCTCAGAATTGGCAAGTACATGCACTGCAGAAACTACAGCCACCAGCAGATCAACCAGAAATCAAATATATAGAACGCTACTGTAGGCTTCAAGAAGCTGTTTGTATTCTCCTATGGCTATTTTCTAGCCAAGTATCAAAGGAAGCACACTACTATGCCAGATGAGATGACACTGAGTTATTGCCTAATAGAAATCCAACCCCTACTGAATTTTGCCACTTCGGCCTTTGCTATGGATATGTGCGCCACTAAGCGCAGAACACAGCGGTCGCAAGTCTCACTACAAATTGCTCAGAATTGGCAAGTACATGCACTGCAGAAACTACAGCCACCAGCAGATCAACCAGAAATCAAATATATAGAACGCTACTGTAGGCTTCAAGAAGCTGTTTGTATTCTCCTATGGCTATTTTCTAGCCAAGTATCAAAGGAAGCACACTACTATGCCAGATGAGATGACACTGAGTTATTGCCTAATAGAAATCCAACCCCTACTGAATTTTGCCACTTCGGCCTTTGCTATGGATATGTGCGCCACTAAGCGCAGAACACAGCGGTCGCAAGTCTCACTACAAATTGCTCAGAATTGGCAAGTACATGCACTGCAGAAACTACAGCCACCAGCAGATCAACCAGAAATCAAATATATAGAACGCTACTGTAGGCTTCAAGAAGCTGTTTGTATTCTCCTATGGCTATTTTCTAGCCAAGTATCAAAGGAAGCACACTACTATGCCAGATGAGATGACACTGAGTTATTGCCTAATAGAAATCCAACCCCTACTGAATTTTGCCACTTCGGCCTTTGCTATGGATATGTGCGCCACTAAGCGCAGAACACAGCGGTCGCAAGTCTCACTACAAATTGCTCAGAATTGGCAAGTACATGCACTGCAGAAACTACAGCCACCAGCAGATCAACCAGAAATCAAATATATAGAACGCTACTGTAGGCTTCAAGAAGCTGTTTGTATTCTCCTATGGCTATTTTCTAGCCAAGTATCAAAGGAAGCACACTACTATGCCAGATGAGATGACACTGAGTTATTGCCTAATAGAAATCCAACCCCTACTGAATTTTGCCACTTCGGCCTTTGCTATGGATATGTGCGCCACTAAGCGCAGAACACAGCGGTCGCAAGTCTCACTACAAATTGCTCAGAATTGGCAAGTACATGCACTGCAGAAACTACAGCCACCAGCAGATCAACCAGAAATCAAATATATAGAACGCTACTGTAGGCTTCAAGAAGCTGTTTGTATTCTCCTATGGCTATTTTCTAGCCAAGTATCAAAGGAAGCACACTACTATGCCAGATGAGATGACACTGAGTTATTGCCTAATAGAAATCCAACCCCTACTGAATTTTCCCACTTCGGTCTTTGCTATGGATATGTGCGCCACTAAGCGCAGAACACAGCGGTCGCAAGTCTCACTACAAATTGCTCAGAATTGGCAAGTACATGCACTGCAGAAACTACAGCCACCAGCAGATCAACCAGAAATCAAATATATAGAACGCTACTGTAGGCTTCAAGAAGCTGTTTGTATTCTCCTATGGCTATTTTCTAGCCAAGTATCAAAGGAAGCACACTACTATGCCAGATGAGATGACACTGAGTTATTGCCTAATAGAAATCCAACCCCTACTGAATTTTCCCACTTCGGTCTTTGCTATGGATATGTGTGCCACTAAGAGCTAAACACAACGGTAGCAAGTCCCCCTGCTAATTCCTCACAAAATGGTAAAAGATGCAAATTAAAATAAAAAAAGTAGAACTGTTAGGGTTGGTACACAAAAGACAGGGGATAGTGTGCCCTGAGCTTGCCCCAACCTCTGTCCCTTCCTATAGCCCCCCCACGCTAAACCGTGGGGCGACTACTTGAAGACTCGAAATATTCTGGGTAAGTGTGGGAAGGGGAACACAAACAGACTGACAAACATAAAACATAAAAGAATCGTAAACAAGCCGGAGTCACAACTAGAGGGTACGTCAAAAGCAGAATCAGTAAGCAAGAGTCAAAGTCCAAAACTAGCCGAGTTAGCAACAATATAGATACAGATACAGAGCAATACAAACTAGCAGCAACCAGGTGGAGAAAGGGATTTTCAAACACTGGCACTGGTGACTAGTGAAGCTGCAATTTATGCAGCCAGAACTCCACCTCCAGAACCTGATAGGTGCTGGACAGCATCTGGGAATTAACCCCTCATGGTGCAGAAACAACCAAGCACCAAGCAGAGGTTCAAAGTCCCAGCCACTCCTAGACAGCGCGAGATCTTAGCAGCCGCTGCCCAGGACGAGAGGTGGAGTTTGCGCGGATACGCGCCGGGGTTCGGAGAACGCTGCTGGTACCACCAGAAGAACCAGAAGTCCCAGCAATCTCCCTAGCGAACCTGACAGTACCCCCCCCCTGACGGGGGGCCTTCGGACCCCTAGATCTTAAAGATGGCTTCTGAGGGTAGGTCTGATGAAATAACCTGAGTAACCGTGGAGCATGAACATCTCTAGCCGGAACCCAAGACCTATCCTCAGGACCAAAACCTTTCCAATGGACCAGGTACTGCAGGGAGTTACCTACCCATCTGGAATTCACCACCTTTTCCACCTCAAATTCCAGATTCCCCTCCACAATAGATGGAGAAGGAGGGTCAGAAAGAGGCAAAACAGGCTCAACATAGCGCTTCAGAAGACTCTTATGGAAGGTGTTATGGACCCGCCACCCTGCTGGAAGTGTAATCTTGAAGGAAACCGGGTTAACAATATGAGTAACAACAAACGGACCCACAAACCTGGGCGCAAACTTCAAAGAGGGGACCTTCAATTTAAGGTTTTTTGTTGATAACCACACTTTATCCCCCACCACAAACGTATCAGATTTAGTGCGCCTTCTTTCAGTTTGTTGGACCATAGAATTTTGTGCCCTCTGAATATTCTCCCGAACTTGTGACCAGAGCGAGCGCAACTTGGATGTAATGGCTTCCGCTCGAGGAATATTAGAGACAGGCACAGATGAAAAAGAGAAACGTGGATGAAAACCATAATTGCAGAAAAACGGAGATACCTGTGTGGACGAACTACAGTGGTTATTAATAGCAAATTCTGCCAACGGAAGGAATTTCACCCACTGGTCCTGACTGTCCGAGACAAAGAGTCGCAGATATTGAATCATCTCCTGATTCATTCTCTCGGACTGACCATTAGACTCAGGATGAAACGCTGAGGAGAACGACAGATTAACTTCCAGTCTAGAACAAAATGCTCGCCAAAATTTGGAAACAAATTGTACGCCCCTATCAGACACAATATCATCTGGTATACCATGGAGGCGTACAATGTTCTGTATAAACAAATCAGCCAATTCTTCAGCTGAAGGTAACTTTTTTAATGGAACAAAGTGTCCCATCTTGGAGAAACGGTCCACTACCACCCAAATCACTGTATAGCCTTGAGATGCTGGCAGATCAGTGACAAAATCCATTGACACTTTAGACCATGGCCTGGTGGGAACTGGAAGCGGAAGAAGAGGCCCCTCAGGACGTCTCCTGGGAGTCTTTCCTCGCGCACAGACCTGACAGGCTTGGACAAATGCGTGCACATCATTAGTCATGTGAGGCCACCAGTAACTTCTCTTTAAGAGATCCAAGGTACTCCGCATTCCCGGATGACCTGCCAATACTGAGCAATGCGTCTCCTCCAACACTCTCAAACGACAAGAAAGAGGAACAAATAATTTGCCTTCCGGAAGGTCTTTGGGTGCAGATTTTTGTCCTGCTAAAATTTGAGAGGAGAGGTGGGAGGAGACAGCTGCCAACACAACACCTGGAGACAAAATATTACTGTCCGTAGTCGCTGGAAGCTCAGGAGTCCCGAAGCTACGGGACAAGGCATCAGCCTTCACATTTTTTGACCCAGGTCGGTAGGTGACCACAAAATTAAAGCGAGAGAAAAACAAGGCCCACCTAGCCTGACGTGAGTTCAAACGCTTAGCAGTATCCAAATATACTAAGTTCTTATGATCTGTGAGCACAGTTATCGGATGAAGAGCTCCTTCCAAAAAGTGTCGCCAGACTTCAAATGCCCACTTAATGGCAAGGAGCTCTCGATTACCAATATCATAATTCCTCTCACAAGAGGAAAACTTTCTAGAGAAATATGCACAGGGCCTAAGTCTGGTGAGAGTGGAGGACCCCTGAGACAACACTGCACCTACTCCTACCTCGGAGGCATCAACCTCCACAACAAACGGTAGAGAGAGGTCAGGTTGAACCAAAACTGGGGCTGACGAGAATGCCGCTTTTAAAGTTTCAAACGCTGAGCAAGCGGCAGGGGACCAGTTGTTTGGATCAGCACCCTTACGGGTCAGATCCGTGAGGGGTTTGGCGATCACAGAAAAGTTCTTTATAAAGTTCCGATAATAGTTAGCGAAACCTAAAAATCGTTGTAGGGCCTTAAGATTGGTAGGCCGAACCCAGTCCGTGAGCGCCTGAACCTTACTCGGATCCATCTGTACATCAGAGGGAGTCACAACATAACCTAAGAAGGAAACCTTCTGGACGCAAAAAACACACTTTTCCAGCTTAGCGAAGAGGTGGTTTTTGCGCAACCTGGTAAGTACTTGGCGGAGATGTTGCTGGTGAGAAACCATATCAGGAGAAAAAATCAAAATATCGTCTAGATACACCACCATAAACACACCGATGTAATCATGAAAAATGGAGTTCATAAAGCCTTGAAAAACCGCTGGGGCATTACTCAAACCAAAGGGCATAACCAGGTATTCAAAGTGCCCCAAAGGTGTATTAAATGCGGTTTTCCACTCATCCCCTTCTCGGACCCGAATCAGGTTATAAGCCCCTCTGAGATCTAATTTAGAGAAAACTTGGGCCCCAGAAACCTGATTTAAGAGATCCGGGATCAAGGGGAGGGGACCTGAGTTTTTTACCGTTATCTTATTTAATTCTCGATAGTCAATACACGGCCGTAAACCACCATCTTTTTTCTCAACAAAAAAGAACCCGGCCCCAGTGGGCGACTCAGAGGGACGAATATGTCCGATTGCCAAACTCTCATCAATATAACTCTTCAGTGCCTCCCGTTCTGGTACTGACAGGTTATATATACGACCCTTTGGCAATCTAGCATCAGGAAGAAGGTCAATTTTACAATCAAACTCCCTGTGAGGAGGAAGGACTTGGGACAAGGGTTTTGAAAACACATCTGAGTAGTCCGAGAGAAAACCTGGAAGACCCTGATCTTCCGTCACTACTGTACATAGTGAAACTCTGGTCAGGTGATCCTTACAGTGAGGACCCCAATGAACCAGCTCCAGAGTTTCCCAATTAATTACCGGATTATGGATCCGGAGCCAGGGTAGACCAAGAATGACATTTTCAGACAGGTTTTCCATAACTAGAAAAGAACACCATTCTTCATGCATAGCTCCTACCATAAGCTTTATCTGCGGGGTTCTGAATTTGATCAACCCTGCCTGTAGAGGGGTCAAATCCGCACCCGACATCTGGATAGGAGTGGACAATGGAATCAATGACATGCAAAACTGAGAGACAAAATTATAATCGATTAAATTAGTTGCAGCACCTGAATCCAAAAAGGCGCGACCAGTGCAGGAAACAGACTGAAACTTAACCGTACAAGGTAAATACATTCTAGACACAATAGGGAGTACCTGAGCTCCTAAGCAGTCCCCCCGACTACTGCTTAGGAGCGGAAGTTTTCCTGCTGCTGCCTCTTGGAACAGGTGTTGATCTGATGATCAGGACTTCCACAGTAGAAACAAAGATGGCGTCTTATTCGATGTTGCTTCCGCTGTGCAGGAGAGATGCTATCCAGCTCCATGGATTCCAATTCTGGACTACCTGGAGACGGACTGGCCGCTGGCTGACAGTCCGAGGACACCCGAGGTGATCGCATGGATCTTAGGCGACGATCAACTCGGATGACCAGAGTCATAGCATCATCTAATGTCTGAGGCTCGGCATAAGCTAAGACTAAGTCCTGTACTCGGTCTGACAGTCCGGACATAAATTGGTCTTTTAGGGCGCAGTCATTCCATTGAGAGTCAGTCACATACTGTCTGAACTGGGCACAATAATCTTCTGCTGTCCGTTTTCCCTGACACAGAGATCTAAGGTGGGAAACTGCAAGTGCTCGCCGGTCAGGTTCGTCATAAATCTGGCCTAAAGCAGAAAAAAAAGCGTCAAGAGAAGAACGGGATGGAGAGTCAGGTGGGAGAGAAAAAGCCCAATTTTGCGGATCCCCACGCAACAGGGAAATTACCACGCCCACCCTTAGAATCTCTGTGCCCGATGAACGAGGGCGTAAAGAAAAGTAAAGTTTACAGCCCTCCCGAAATGAAAAAAATTTCTTACGGTCACCAAAAAACACGTCAGGGAGAGGAACCTTAGGTTCAGGCGTGGGTGGCAGTGGATCCTGCGGTGATGTCTGCCGTGGAACCTGCATAGATTCCTGAATTTGGAGACGGGAAGCTAGATCCTGAACAAGCTGAGTTAGGGTCTGGACCTGAGCGACCACAGCTGACAAAGGCTCCATGGAAGGAGAGAATGTAGCAGGTCGGATACAGGATGCAGACCTATGTGTGGCCAGTGTTTCTGTTAGGGTTGGTACACAAAAGACAGGGGATAGTGTGCCCTGAGCTTGCCCCAACCTCTGTCCCTTCCTATAGCCCCCCCACGCTAAACCGTGGGGCGACTACTTGAAGACTCGAAATATTCTGGGTAAGTGTGGGAAGGGGAACACAAACAGACTGACAAACATAAAACATAAAAGAATCGTAAACAAGCCGGAGTCACAACTAGAGGGTACGTCAAAAGCAGAATCAGTAAGCAAGAGTCAAAGTCCAAAACTAGCCGAGTTAGCAACAATATAGATACAGATACAGAGCAATACAAACTAGCAGCAACCAGGTGGAGAAAGGGATTTTCAAACACTGGCACTGGTGACTAGTGAAGCTGCAATTTATGCAGCCAGAACTCCACCTCCAGAACCTGATAGGTGCTGGACAGCATCTGGGAATTAACCCCTCATGGTGCAGAAACAACCAAGCACCAAGCAGAGGTTCAAAGTCCCAGCCACTCCTAGACAGCGCGAGATCTTAGCAGCCGCTGCCCAGGACGAGAGGTGGAGTTTGCGCGGATACGCGCCGGGGTTCGGAGAACGCTGCTGGTACCACCAGAAGAACCAGAAGTCCCAGCAATCTCCCTAGCGAACCTGACAAGAACGTTATTGTAGCCCTAAGAAGGGCTGTTGGGTTCTTTGAGAATCACTCCTGCCTAACAGTAAGCTAATAGAACACCCTAACGCTTTCCCTGACCAGCAGCAGCTCTCTCCCTAGCGGCATCCAGAGACAGAATGATCCGAGCAGCGCGGCCAGCGGCTAGTCTATCCCAGGGTCACCTGATCTGGCCAGCCAACCACTGCTATCGACGTGTAAGGGTACCACGTCATGCTGGGTGGAGTGCAGAGTCTCCTGGCTTGTGATTGGCTCTGTTTCTGGCCGCCAAAAAGCAAAACGGCGGGAGCTGCCATTTTCTCGAGCGGGCGAAGTATTCGTCCGAGTAACGAGCAGTTTCGAGTACCCTAATGCTCGACCGAGCATCAAGCTCGGACGAGCATGTTCGCTCATCTCTAGTCCTAATGTTTCCATTTACTGACAGCAACTGAGCTTTACAACACATAGACAACCCCCAATATAAGTTATAGCCCTTCCTCCATCTGACAATCTTATCACTAGAAGGGTGAGAAGCCGGATGCAATGTTTTTTTTGAATCCTGGATGTTTGACCTTAGTCTAAGGAAAGTCCTTACTGATAGCTTGACCCGGCATCCTATGAGGGACATGTGAGGATAAACAGTAAATCCCAATGACTTCACAACTAGATACCAGGGTACCAAAGAGACTGCAAGACGATATTTATGTGAATTGTCAATGCAATGAGCACCAAATCATGAATTCTTTCCATATATACAACATGCTTTTATTAGTATACCTTCAAGATTATTCCAAGTTATGTCTGCTCACTGTGGGTGCTCAATGTACTTTTCCAGATCAAGCCAAATTTGCTGATATGCCCCAAATGACGGATCATATATTGCACAAAATATGGAACATATTGGTGCACCTCAAGCCATCTCCCTTTTAATAACCCCACATATTTTTTACCATTAAGCTTCGCCACATTATCATCTAAAGAAAAAAATCTGATCAGATATTTAATAACTGTGATGTATGACAAATATGCCCAGTGTTGCAGCCAAATGTGGTATTCAGTGAGGGAAAGGGAGGGGAGATCAACAGAAAATACATACCTTCACTTACAGGTTTTACAATACTCACTTATATAAAGGTATGATATTGTAAATGAATTGGAACTAATAAAGTTATGTGTACACATGCCCTTTAAGTACTTCTTTGTAGATTATTCTCCTTTACATGAGAACATTTCATATCCATAATTCACATAGATACATTTATATTAAAATGTATGCATTATAGATGTTCATTCATGACAATGTACATTCATTATACTTTCTATATACTATGAAACACATGAAAACTATAAATCCGGTTAAAAAATAAAAAGATACATCAAATTTTCATAAACGGATTTCTGGGAAATTAAGACACATGATTGATACACTCCTCATGTCCAAGTCTTACTTTTTTGCATTACAAGTCGGTTAAGTAAAAAGCCAAATGTGTCATTTTCATTTGTCATATTTCTTAACAACAATTTATTGTGTACTCACTTTTTCCGCAATGCCATTTGTTACTTGAAACTCATACAAGTGCCTCTCAGGGATTTCAGATGCATGATCTCCCCAGACAAGAGAAAAGCAGAAGCAGAGCCCAGCTAGAAAGTTCATATTAAATCCTTGGGGTGCAGCAATTCTCCCCGGTAGGACAGGAATATGTCTGGGGTAGTGCTGCTACATGTACAGTGGGAACTTGCCAGTCTGCAGCTGGCTGAGATGTCTCTGAGAGACTGGAGGCAGAGGCAGTCCCACCCCTCCCACCCCTCATCCAAGCCTCTCATCCCAGCCTCTCATCCATGTTCTCTCCAGTGCTGGATCACTATGTGCATTATATGTAGAACTCTCTTGCCAGCTGTATGAATGATGGGCCACCAGCAGACATCCAGCACCTGTCGTTCCATGGGAATGAAATGCATCCAGTACAAGTTTTCTAGTTTCCTGAACACAATTCTCCAGGCAATCTTCATTAGAAAGAATTGGTGTGGCTGAGTGGTCACTTAAAGTGCCTGCTAATATTAAACCTAGCTGGCACCCTGCCTTCTTACATTAATATGGAGAAATTTAGATGGAGTCTTTTATTTAGTGTTGAGAACAAATTGGTTAATTTTATGAAATCACTCAGAAATCTGTATACAAATTACTTCCACATTTTGTAAAAAGTAGCCAAACCCTGATTCCTAGGAAAAAGCATCTGGCAGCAGACCTGTTACTGGCGTGCAGTTATTCCGGTGTACTCCGGTGTACTGAGGCATTAAAGAATCCACCATATTTATACAAAATTAATTTAACTTTACTTATTTTTAATGACTTCTCATAAAATAATTTGTTCACCTTTCAATCTCAAGCTTAATATGGGGTTTAGAAGAAATATTTTCTTGCAAATAGAAATGCAATAGAAGGGCAGCGGGGAGGAGTTTCCCCTGATCATATGGGCGTTTACACCTAAACACTTAGGAACAAGAAGGGGCACCAGGTCTTTTGCATTGTTTAGGTGTAAATGCATATAACATTGGGAGCAAATTCTACTGAACACAATTCAAGTGCAGCATGAGAACACAGCCTTACAGCCTTACAGAGGTCGGGAGCTAACAATATTGATAACCTATCCATAGTATAGGTCCTTAATATACACTCAGCATGCCCACAGATCAACTGTTCTCAGCAGAGGCTGAGCTGAGAAAGACACAGGATGCAGACAGCTCCATTCTCTGTGAAGTGGACAGACCAGGTTACTGCATATTCATTGGAATGGGATCTAACAGTGACTTATGTTTGATCTACATGCACAATCCACACAACCTCTCTACATTATGGTCACTTAACTTAACAGCTTCACTTAAGGCACATACTAGTAGAAAAGCTAAACTGTATAATGCCCCCATAATAAATAGCTATACCTTACGCATTCAAAGCAACTTTGAACTGTAAAAGGTAACAGGCAATTATGTTATTTAGTATCAATGTGCTAAATTACAAGAGAACAAATAAATTATATGGTAAGAGACCAAAGACGTCCATTGCATGTGTCTGCACCAGGTGTTGGTGTTGTCTTACAAACACATGCTCCTTTAAGAATATGCATAAGTATTGGGAGCTGTTTGGACTCCTCTGGAAATCTGTTACACACCCACTACAAATCTACAAAACACAATGGGGAAGATTTATCAAACTTTCTGCAGCAGAATTCTCTTGCAATTTCACCTCAAACACTATATGAAATGCCTCAGGGCACATCTAATAATGGTTTTAGACAGTCTATCAGGACATTTATCACCAGGATCAAGTATTGTAAACCAAACACACTGACAGACTGGTGTGTGCCCCCTCTGGCAGGATCCACTTTTTAAGCTTCCTATGCCCTTGTTTTTAAGGGAAAATACCTTTAAAATGATACAAATGAGCCTGAGAGGCTCCAGGGTCTATTAACAATTATGGAGCCTTGAGCCCTCGGGTTTATTTGCATAATTTTAAAAGCATTCTTTTTGTAAAACCAGAACATAAGAAGCTAAAAGAAGAGAAGATGCTGCCAGAGGGGAACACACCTACATGTAAGTGTGCTTGGTTTACAATCCTTGATCCTGGTGGTAGATTTCCTTTAAATCCTTCTTGGACTAGTATGACAAAAGGGCTGTGATCTTGGGAAAGGGGCTTGGCTTTGCACCAAAAGTTGTGGCAATGCACTTACAGTCATGGCCAAAAGTTTTGAGAATTATACAAATGTTAATTTTTAAAAAGCCTACTGCATCAGGTTTTATAATGGCAATTTGCATATACTCCAGAATGTTATAAAGAGTGATCAGCTTAACAGCAATTAATTGCAAAGTCAATATTTGCCTAGAAAATTAACTTTTTCCCCCAAAACACATTTCAACTTCATTGCAGGCCTGCCTTAAAAGGATCAGCTAACATCGTTCCAGTGATTGCTCCAGTAACACAGGTGTGGGTGTTGATAAGGACAGGGCTGGAGATCAATCTGTCATGATTAAATAAGAATCACAACACTGGACACTTTAAAAGGAGGCTAGTGCTTGGCATCATTGTTTCTCTTCTGTTAACCATGGTTATCTCTAAAGAAACATGTGCAGTCATCATTGCACTGCACAAAACTGGCCTAATGGGGAAGAGTATCGCAGTTAGAAAGATTGCACCTCAGTCAACAATCTATCGCATCATCAAGGAATTCAAGGAGAGAGGTTCCATTGTTGCCAAAAAGTCCCAAGGGCGCCCAAGAAGGACCAGCAAGCGCCAGGACCGTCTCTTAAAAGTGTTTCAGCTATAGGATCGGGCTACCAGCATCGCGGATCTTACTCAGGAATGGCAACAGGTGTGAGTGCATCTGCACTGTGAGGCGGAGACTCTTGGAGCAAGGCCTGGTGTCAAGGAGGGCAGCAAAGAAGCCACATCTCTCCAGAAAAACATCAGGGACAGAATGATATTCTGCAAAAGGTACAGGGAGTGGACTGCTGAGCACTGGGGTAAAGTCATTTTCTCTGATGAATCCCCTTTCCGATTGTTTGGAACATCTGGAAAACAGCTTGTTCAGAGAAGACAAGGTGAGCTATACCACCAGTCTTGTCTCATGCCAATTGTAAAGCATCCTGCAATCATTCATGTGTGGGGTTGCTTCTCAGCCAAGGGAATCTGCTCTCTCACAGTCTTGCCTAAAAACACATCCATGCATAAAGAATGGTACCAGAATGTCCACCAAGAGCAACTTCTCCCAACTGCCCAAGAGCAGTTTGGTGATCAACAATGTCTTTTCCAGCATGATGGCGCACCTTGCCATAAAGCAAAGGTGATAACTAAATGGCTCAGGGAACAAAACATAGAGATTTTGGGTCCATGGCCTGGAAACTCCCCAGATCGTAATCCCATTGAGAACTTGTGGTCAATCATCAAGAGACGGGTGGACAAACAAAAACCATCAAATTGTGACAAAATGCAAGCATTGATTGTGTAAGAATGGACTGCTATCAGTCAGGATTTGGTCCAGAAGTTTATTGAGAGCTGCCAGGGAGAATTGCAGAGGTCCTGAAGAAGAAGGCTCAACACTGCAAATATTGACTTGCTGAATTAACTCATTCTAACTGTCAATAAAAGCTTTTGTTACTCATAATATGATTGCACTTGTATTTTTGTATGCGATAAAAACATCTGACAAACACATAAAAACCAGAGGGCAACAGATCATGTGAAAATATAATATTTGTGTCATTCTCAAAACTTATGGCCATGACTGTAGAACGCATAAATACAGTAGATGATGATAATGATGGTGGGTATTGCCTGGTCTTGCATGTACTGGTCTCTACAGCAGACGCTGAATCAGCAGTAGTAATTGGAATTCAGCAGACATTACTATGGCATAGAATTAATCATGAAAGGTGTGTCTCCCTTTCATTATGTAAATGTATCTTGTTGATGCATTGTCTTCTATTTCCAAATGAAAAACGCCGAACCTTTCTCTAACATGTTAGGACATCAAATCTTGGCAAGCATAACACATTTTCTTGAAATAACAAATTAAAATACATCAATTTAAGGTTGTGTGTTGATTTCTCTCTCTATGTACAGGCAGTCCCCAGGTTCAGATAGGTTCTGCAGGTTTGTTCTGCAGTTGAATTTGTATGTAAGTCGGAACTGTATATTTTATAATTGTAGCTCCAGGCAAAATATTTTTGGTCTCTGTGACAATTGGATTTTAAAAAAAGTTGGATTTTCATAAGAATCAGGATTAACAATAAATCTTAATTAAAGACACATTTCATAACTGTTACAACTGATCATTGTTGCCTAAGGCTAAAGAACAGTAAATTACCAACATCCAGAGGTCCATTTGTAACTAGGGCTCATCTGTAAGTCAGGTGTTCTTAAGTAGGGGACCACCTGTATATATACATATATGTATACACACATGTATGTATATGTATGCACTATGGAGAAGTATAGTATCCTTCCTTCTGTAAGAGATTTATTGGTTTAGTGGACAATTTTATATGAGGATCTTTAGACACTGACTAATAGGGAGCAACCTTGAAAATGTGGCACAGGAGGCAAAGCTTTCTCTTTTCCTTCCAGAAATGTTTGTTAAAAATTGAATGTTGAGGCACCAGAATGAGCGTCATGAACTAATTATTTGTGCAAAGCCATCTGCTATGGGTTTAACTAAACCATGGCAAAAAGGATGTGGATTAAGGGCTTGGGCTATATAAGAAGTTTGGGGCCCTTTGGGATGAATTTACATGTTGTCTTTGAATATCGTCTTGAAATCTCCTCAGTTTTTGTCATACACATTCTAGGAAGCTAAGACCTGATCTGGTAGACTTTGAGGCTGCAGTTTATAACGACATGGGCCCACATTTATTAAAGCCCCTGCACCATTATTTGACTGACTTTGCACATTCTTTTCAGTGCAAACTGCGCACAAATGTATTTATAAAGTGTCTACAATTCATGAAAATGGTGCACCCTGCACACTTCACAGGCAAACTGCACCTAGTGGGGTTTGCACTGTTTTTGATAAATGTGGGTCATTGGCTTGGTCCCTACTCCACTTAGCCACTGCAGGTAAATGTGAAGTTAAAGGGGTTTTCCCACAAGGCAAGGTAGGTCAAATCCACAGGATAGGACCTAACTTGCTGAACCGGGGAGTCTGATGTACCCCCAACGCACCCCTGGTCACCTCCCTGAGATGACCGGAGCAGCCAGTCGCGCATGTACATGCTGCCTCATTCATCTCTATGGAGCAGATGGAGATTTCTGAGCACCATATTTGGCAATCTCTGTCAGCTCCATATAGATGGACGGCATCCCACGCATCTCGGGGAGCTGACTAGGGGTGCGACAGGGGTGCATAAGACTCCCATTCTCATGATTTGTTGGGGTCTCATCACTGAGGACCCCCCACCCCGTTCAGCAAGTTGGGCCCTATGATTCGTGGGAAAACCCATTTCAACATAACAGTTAAATATAAGACACCACAAAGGACATAGTGGTGGCAGATTGTTAGGAAAGAAAGGAGCACCTGCTGCATTGTTCAAAATAAAAAATCTGCTATTTATCACAATATTTCTTTAAAACGTCCAGGGTCAATAACATATCAATTCTCTTACGGATAAAAGGATGAGTGCATTTTAATGAACTGATACAATGTCCATTATATAATGGTTTATCGTCCGGATCTAAGTGTAATATATCTTTCTTCCAAATAACTGATATACTGTTGAGTTGACCTAAACCATGGTTTTGTTCCATGCTGGATGGCTGTGCATGTTTTTGTTTGACTGTAACCAAATCCAATCCTTTTTACTGTATTTTGTACACAAAAGATATTTTTACAATAGAACAAAGCCGCTATCAGATGCTTCCTATTACTGATATACAATGGTACTTGGCTGAGTCTTACTCTTCCTCTATCAGGTGAATTCAAGCATTGGGAGATTTCTTATGAATTTTCTGCAACTGTTCTGTTCAATGAATTAAATGCAAATGAATTATTTCCATTCAGATGCAAGTAATTGCAGACATTTCTATGACAAATCTGCTGTGTGGGATCTACCCTTATTGTAATTGTTCATTAGCTAACATAAGGTGTGATTTTAACAGTGAAAAGGATATCTATATCTGATGTGATCAGAAGTCTCAGCAGTTTAGCTACAGTAGGTATGTATTGGTTTAGGATGCCACCTAGTGGTAGGCCTTTCAGGAAATGGCTTTCTTTCTGGAAGAAATGGGATGGATGCTGTTTCTCATGCAATTTTTTTACTCATCACGCTGTATGCTTTAGATGTGAAGAACATCACACACACTTATTCTATATTTTGTCATGCTGGACCACTTTTACACAGCGGTCCACATTTATCAAAACAGTGCAAACTGCACTATGTACAGGTTGTCTGCGAAGTGTGCAGGGTGCACCTGATTCATGAATTGTGGTGCACGGTCTTCATGAATCTGGCTCCCCTGCAGTGCTCTGGAAGTGTGCACCATTTTTTTTGTTGCACTTTGTTCATGCTGTAGAATTGTGGTACAGATACAATTATGGCGCATGTCCGACTAAGCACTAAAATGCTTCTTTTGATACACATTTGCCCACATTTTTTAAAGTGTTAGTTTCAGTTTTATGTCTAGAAAGATGCTTGCACACAGGTCTATAAATTGTCTGCGCCAGTTTTGTGTCGCAGCGGCACTGTGTCTGCCAAGACATAAAAATGTGCCCCTAAAGGGCCCTGTTATCACTTAGTCTGAGATTGCACCACAACTCTGTCCCATGTGCACCAAAATTCTGCCTGCGCCACAATCAGGGCTGATTCTAGGTATTTTGCTGCCTGAGGCGAAAATTAAAATGCCGCCCCCCGCGACAGCCCACCTTGATTATATAATGTGTAGTTAAATTATGGTTAAAAGCCACCCCCAGGTTACATAATGTCCAGCTCACCTACCATATTATATAATATACAGCCCCCTTATTATTAAATAAGCAGCTCCTGTATTCTGTTATACTGCCCCCATTTTTATTAAATATACTGCCCCGTTTTCTTAGTCATACAGCCCCCCGTTTTCTTAGTCATACAGCCCCCCGTTTTCTTAGTCATACAGCCCCCCCTTTTCTTAGTCATACAGCCCCCCGTTTTCTTAGTCATACAGCCCCCCCGTTTTCTTAGATATACTGCCCACCGTTTTCTTTGTCATATTTTCTTTATCATACACCCCCCGTTTTCTTTATCATACACCCCCTGTTTTCTTTATCATACAGCCCCCCGTTTTCTTTATCATACAGCCCCCCGTATTCTTTGTCATACAGCCCCCCGTATTCTTTGTCATACAGCCCCCCGTATTCTTTGTCATACAGCCCCCCGACTCCTGTTTTCTTAGATATACTGCCCGCCTTTTATAAAAATAATAAAGAAATCAACTCACCTCGACTCCTGTCATGCTCCCCCGCCGGCGTTCGCGTCTTCTTTCCAGGTCTTCGCCTACCTTGTACTCTGTGAAGGGACGCAGGCAGCGTGACGTCATCGCACTCTGCCTGAGTCCTCCAGAGCAACAGAGCGACACGGACAGAAGGATCTGTGCCGGCCGCTCTGTACATCACTCTTAAAGAGACAGACGCGATTGATTTTTCATGTAGGCGATTTGGGCGGCAATCGCCACCCGAATCGCCCACATTATGGCCCCAAATGTCGCCGCCTCAATAAGGACTCAGGCATCCGCCGCCTGAGGCATGTGTGAAGCTTCTGGAAAGGGGCCAGTATGCTTGTCTGATCTAATGGACTGCACGGGAGTCCTTGCATCATACAGAAATAAGAGGGAGGTACTTCCTGTCTGCTGAGACACATACAAGTGCAATGCTTTTTTCACTGATCAATTGCCATAGAAAAAAAATTGAAAATGCATTGAAAACACAAATAAAGTGTGTGAATAACTGAGACACTGAAAACATCTGACTGAAAACTGATTGAAGTCTGATGAAAACTGTCAGTTTCTCACTGACCAAACCCTGATCGCACCCTGATCAGACTCTAACATGATCTGCAACGCAAGTGTGAAAGAGGCCTTAGGCTGGGTCCACTGCAGATTGGCCATGAGTAAATATCAGGCAATTTATCTAAATTCTTTCATGGAATCTCCAAAATAGAGAATTCTGGTAACTGCAGCAGTTATAAATTGACATGGCTTGTTTTTATGGGAATGTTCAAACTCCGGTGGTGGGTGGGTTAGAGGCGTATTACATGACATATAAAGCGGTTGCTGTCTTACGCTGTTTTATTTATACACTTCATTTTCACATGAGTGATGTGTAATCTGCAATTCTTTGCTTCTTCTCATTTATTGTATGTGTCTTAAACATGCTAATTTTACTTTCATCTAATTCTGTTTCTTTGATAATAAAACCTTTTTTTGAACCTGACTTGACATGGTTCAGTCTTACACTCTTTTAAATGCTGTGGCCTTCTCTCCTTTTTTTGTCTTGGACTATGGATCCTGCACACTAGGACCCTGGGCTGCGTGCATCAAGCAAACAGCTTTTGGTAAATAGATTGGTTGCTGTCTTTTTTCTTTTTTTGGATTATATACAGTAAGCAGGTAATTCATTAAACCATTTACAGATATTAGATAAAAATGTTCATTGACAAATTTACCATGATTTCCAGAAGAGATTTAACTTGTCAAAAGGACAAAGAAATATAATAACATTTTTGGCACATTTTACATTTATTGGGGCAGATTTATCAAGCTTTCTGAAAGTCAGAATATTTCTAGTTACCCATGGCAACCAATCACAGCTCCCCTTTAAAATATTCATGAGCACTGGTAAAATGAAAGCTGAGCTGTGATTGGTTGCCATGGGCAACTAGAAATATTCTGACTTTTAGACAGCTTGATAAATCTGGCCCATTGTGTTCACAGACAGTGGTAAAGAATCTTATCTTAATGTATTAACCATGTAAAGGCCTTGGGCTAGGAAAATTTTTTAACTGAGCTGTTAGTCAGTTATTACATTCACATTACATGATCTGATGCACTTTGGAGAGATGATACAAACTAAACCTGTCAGCAGATATACGTTGCCCTATACACAATGGTTTATGATGCTGATAAACTTATTGGGGCCATTTATGTCTTTTTGGTGTATAACGAATTGCAAAACCCCTATTTGCATCTCTTTCCACTCCATTTGTGCAATAAGTTTTGCACAGAAAGTGTTTTTTTTGTCTGTGCTTGCCTAGTCCTGAAAAGGGGTCATCACAAGGGTGGTCAAATGTTCCAAATTTACAAACAGATGGTACTGTATGACATCCATCCCCTGCCTCCACTAAGCATATGCTAAGGGGGATACCCAATTAAGGAACTGTACATATAATGACAAAAACATCACTGGGGAAACACCCAGAACATCAGGAGCAGCCAATCACTGGCTGCTGCTGATGTTCACTCCTCCTCTTGCTTTCAGGGGGAGGAGAGAAACATGATGATATATCCCACTGTATGTGCATAGAGTGTGATACATCCTAGCCCTCTGTTGTAAAGACACATCAGGAATCTGCCCAATGAATTCTTACAATGGGGGAACAAAATGAGATGAACTTGGCCTTAGACGCACCAGCTGGGATCAACATGGGTTAGCCAGCGCAAAATTGTCAACAATAGCAACAAAGCTGATGAGACAAACATCTTTTTTTCATGCAGCATAGAAAAAATGCGGGCCAAAATTGTCTGATTCTGGTGTGGCTTTAAACCCTAGAAATCCTTTGGTTATAAGCTGTGCGATAGAAAATGATATTTCAAATCTTTTTGAGAAAAAGACCCATCACAAGTTGGAAATCACAAGTATTTTCCAACAATATGCAATCTTCTATTGATGAGTTCGCACTTCAGACCACAGAATCACTTCGGAATACCCATTGGGCCAGATTTACTAAAGCCACTGCGCAATTTTTCTGGCGGACTTTGCACTTTTATGTGCATACTGTTTGCTCGTGTATTTAAGAAATGTCTGCGCCACATATGTGTCGCACGCAGCTCTTTTGTGTCGCGGTTGCACTATACCGGACGCAACTGTGTAGGACAGTGCGACACATTTATCATGCAGAGTCTGACAGAAATGTGTTGTATGGCCCATGTTAAGGTGCACCAAAATATTGTTGGTGCAATCTGTTGAGGCATTGCAGGAAGCGCTAGATTCATTAAAGGGGTTATCCGGGTTTTAAAAACTAGGGAGGGCCAGGCTGGGGAGGGCTATTTAAAAATAATAAACATCCACTTACCGGCACCGGCGCCGCCGAAGTCCCGCGCCGCGGCCCGTTTGATCCGTGCCCCTGTTTGTTTACAGGGGCACAGAAGCCGTGCACAGGGAGCTTCCGCTCCGCGATGTGGACAGCTCCTCCTATCCATTCCTATCTCTCAGCGTTGTAAGCTCTGGGAGATGGTGTCGGATGGGAGCATCCAGCCAGCCGGAAGCTCCCTGTGCGCCCTTGTAATGAAACCGATGCACAGAGAAGATGGGCCGCGGTGCGGGACATCAACAGCGCCAGACGAGGTGAGTACATGTTTACTATGTTTAAATAGCCCGCCACAGCACTGCCCTCAGTATTTTTTAAAACCTTTATAACCGCTTTAAGAATGTGCGCCAGAAATCCTGAAACTGGTTCACCCAACACAATACAGAGGCAAAGTGTAGTTGGCACTGTTTTTAATAAATATGCCCCTCTGAGTAGTAACCACACTTCCCAATTGGCTTAAACATTGTAGCCATGTGCAAAAAAGCTTTAGAAAACCTAGGACTTTTCATATGCAGGGAAAGCAATGATTTGTCCTCCAATGGTCATAATATTATGGCAATCCTGCAGTAGTAAAATAGTATAATGTTTATTAATTGGGAATATCAGGTAAAATATAATACTCATTGTTCTGATCCTCTGATGAACCTAGCATTATATAAAAAGCTTAATCAGGGCAGATTCTTTCAAATGAATCTTGAATTGTGTTTCTAGGTGTCATGAATCCAAAGATATTCAGGTTTAAAGTGAGAATATCAGGTGCAATTTTTATATATAAAAATTATTCCCAACGGCAGTTTAACAGTTAATATCTCAATTTTCCTAACACTTAGAAACAATCTCCCTATCATCTTTCTCCTATAAAATTCTCCCACATTACAGTTCGTTTTACCATACTAAAGGGAGCCTCTTACTGACTGTGACTGGTCATAAAATAGTTTTATTTTGGGGCCCCACTTTGTCTAGAACCGGCCCTGAGCTTAATATAAAGTTTGGTATATTATTTCTGCACAAAACTAGCAATACAATCTATAAATAATCTATGAAGAATGTAGAACTTGTTTATATAATTAAAACTATGTTGCAAAATAGAAAATATTTTTGAATTATTTTGAATTATTGGATTTTATTTCTCTTTAACCTTATTAATCTTTTGTGAGTATTTTATTTGGCCTCTGGGCTTGACTTGTCCCTTCAAGTGTATTCCTGATATATTTTTGACATTCTATCTCAAACAAAGAACAAAAAAAATCAACTTCAAAGTAAAAGGGAAAGACAGAAAGACCACATCCATCCTAGCTGGAGCTTCACGGTTATCGGCAGATGATAACATGAAAACTGTATGTTTGCACAACCTCTCAGTCCCTGTCCTACCTGTGACTTGTCCCACATGGCAAATATTTGCATTGGGTCAGAACAAAGTTTATTATTTTAGATTTTTTAAGAAAGAGAAGTTATAAACTCATCAGTAAAGAGGGTTCCACCTCATTTAAAGACCAAGTGGGGGCCAGAGATTTTCTCTGGCTAAAAACCAGAAATCATGAAGCGAATATCGTGTCTGCTGTTACTACTATTATCTGCTGAATTAAGAGGATTTGACCTTTTCATAGAGGAGTTTCCTGATTCTGCTGTAAGTATTTTATACAAGTTATATTTACTGTAATTTTATCAGTGTAAATCTACTTGACTATTATTACAGCCTTATAGTCTTATTATAGTCTTCATGTGCCCCTGGAATAAGAAAGACAATTGGTTTTAAATATTTTTATTCAGCTGTTCCTAGGTTATTGTGGTCTCCTATCTGTGTAAGATAAGTTACATAGACACCACTCATGGTTAATTGCTTTAGGTGTTCATCCAGCTTTTCCACAACACTGAATGGCATTGATGTGGAATGTAACTCTAGCTAACAATGAAAGTGAAGGATACAGCAGCACTAAAATCAGCAGTATTCACTCCCTCCCAACCCATTATTACAAGAAAATGGGTAATTTTCTACTTCAAAATTGAGAAAATTATTTTTCAACCTGAGTGGGACCTGATCCTTTATTTCTCGCAATGTATTGTGATCTCCATCACATCACCTGATGGATTATTTTAAAGCCATCAACTAGCCATACACATGTAATATCTTACTGATGGCCCTCCATTAGAAGACACATTTATCTTGGCCCAAGATGCATGTTACCCTGAATTGATGGAGAATATGAATGCTAGGACCTTCAAACTAAAGTTATAATGCACCCTTTCCATTTTCATGCCTGCACCCTAGGTGTAAGCATGAAAATACCAAACCAAGAAGTTTTTATTCTTCACCTTTGGCTTGTAAATAGAATATCTTAGCAAGTACCGGCAGTCCCTGACTGAACACCCGATTTACAGACGCCCCCTAGTTACAAGGGGATGTCTCAGGCTGCAATGGTTAGCTGCCTAAGTTCTGCAATGAAGCTTTAATGTTAATCATTGTTCCCTTGTCAAACCAAAATCCAATGTCGCTTATAAATAAGTTGGCTGGAGCTACACTTACCAAATACAGGCAGTCCCCGGGTTACATACAAGATAGGGTCCGGAGGTTTGTTCTTAAGTTGAATTTGTATGTAAGTTGAAACTATATATTTTATAATTGATGTTCTAGACAAATTTTTTTCTTTTGTCCCAGGGACAATTGGAGTTTCAAAATTTTTGCTGTAATTGTACCAAGGATTATCAATAAAGCTTCATTACAGACACCTTACAGCTGTACATTGCAGTCTGGAACAATAGTAAAGCATCCAGAGAGCTTCACCAGAGGTCACAGTGGGCAGAGGGGTCCGTCTGTAACTATGGGTTGTCTGTAAGTCGGGTGTCCTTAAGTAGGGGACCGCCTGTACACCTGTTCCGACAACCTAAGAACAAACCTACAGAACCTATTTTGTACGTAACCTGGGGACTGTCTGTATATGAAATGGGGAATATACTAATATATATATTCTGATTGCCTATCGACAGAAAAGGTCATCAGTATACAATTAGTGATCAGTGTTTAATCAGATCCATTCTAATGGAGGATGCCAGAAGCAGAACTGTCTACTGTATAGCAGCAATGTGAGGGAATATGGGGCATGCAAGTGATTGAAAGTTGATGTGCAATTCCCTTGCAATGCCCATTTTCAATGGGAACAGTGTGGAACATTTTATATTAATACCAAAATCTTTCAAGAATCCTTTAATGAGAATGTTAGCGCTAAGAATGTGATTTTGAAGCTAATGCCATGTAACACTATGCAATGTCTCATCACCAACTAGTAAGCCACTTGTGCTACTTTTTTGGAGAGCATTAATTTGGAAGATTTTTATTAAAAATCACAACCTTGTTTGGATTTGTAGTGCATATAGTCTTAGGTTAAAAAATCTATATGAAGCATATGGGTTTTGTGGTATATTTAAATGATATATTTTATTTTTCAGGATCTTGGTGACCTCCTTCCAGAGCTTGGAATTAATCATGAAAGATTTACGGTATGGATATAATAAACAAGAACATTACAAATGTATTTTCTCCCTGTCCATTAAAATATATACTACTAATACTGGATCAGACTTGCATGTACTACAAGGGAAGGGAGATGTTTTGGAACTAGTCTTATATATTATGTTCTGGTGTCTGTTTGCCATGTAGATAAAGCTGCTTGCACAAGGTCACAAAGTGAGGGGCTTGTACTCATACATCAGTGTACACAGTCCAGTGTATCACTAAAGGTCATACAAACAATTGATTTTTAAAATGTATAAACTGTGTATTATAATGATCTATCACTAATTATCAAACCACCAATAAATGCAATAATTGTCAACATAAAAAATGTAAAAGAATTGTCCCAGTTATTTTTCTTCCACTGAGCATCAATAGCATAGATGGACAGATTATCTGTTCTAAGGTTTTAATGTAAATTTATAAACATATAGTTTATCTGAATAGGTCCGTGCAGAAGTGATAAACAATAACTTGACTGACTGACATTATGTTCCTATTTTCCACAACATTGCACAATATTTTAAGTCACACAGCAAAACATCAACTTGCCGATATTCAGGCCAAGTAAATAAATAGTGGCTGATCTTTGCCAATGACTAAAATTATTATTTTTTCCAAAGGCAGATGAGGACATTGGACTGTTAGAGTTTGGGTTACAGATACATTCAATTTATTGCTAGTGATGATCTATGTACAGTTAGCACCCTCTAGTGATGGCTGCAAGCACCTTTTATAATGTCATTTATCATAAAAAACAAATGATATTCAGATATAGTACAGTAATAATAACTTTAATATGATGGCACGTTACATGTGGTAGAGTAGGAAGCAAAGTCTATTGTGAATTTTGATATAGTTTCTGTGTATGTAATCAATGGCTAGGATCAGACAAAGATTTCAGCCTGATATCTGTTAGTTAGAACTGTAAAAAATTCAAGGGAGAAATTTACAGTGAAATTATGTGCATTGCATGAACCTTGTATTTCTTGGTCAGAGGAGAAGATATTGGGGGGGGATGTATCAGTGTATCAGTGTCACTGTTGGGTTTTCATGCAACATTTGAGCGAAGCAAACTCAAACATGCCAGGACTAATTTGTGAAATCACTGAAATGTCACAATAAAAACTGTAATTTCACATTGATGGGTGGTTTAGCACATGATTTCGCACATTTTCTGGTTTTTCTGTGATATTTTGAAGGAGCAGTCTAAATTCACACTCAGGATATGCAACTTTTTAGGCATAATTTAACCGCAATTTGTATGATAAATTGAATGCAAAAAAGGACACCAGCCAATTAGATGAAAATACTGATAAATTCCCCCAATTAGGATTAATTGAGTAGTCAAAGTGCATCTGTGCTAATGCCTCTTTCATAGTCTATAGGACTGATGGGAATAGCCAAATCTAGCAGTATGACCAGGGCCGGCTCCAGGTTTCAGTGGGCCCCTGGGCGACAGCGCCTCACTGGGCCCCTTAGCAGTAAACTCATGTGGTGGCATTAAAAACGCAAAACCTTAAGATTCCAATATTAATATACAGCCCCCCATGCTCCATTAAGTAATATACACCCCCCATCCAGGCTCCATTAATTAATATCCCCTCCCAGCCAGAATACAGTAATTATTATACCCCCCAGACAGGCGCCATTAAGTAATATACACCCCCCAGCCAGGCTCCATTAATTAAAATCCCCTCCCAGCCAGAATACAGTAATTATTATACCCCCCAGACAGGCTCCATTAATTAATATCCCCTCCCAGCCAGAATACAGTAATTATTATACCCCCCAGACAGGCTCCATTAATTAATATACCCCCCCCCCAGCCAGGCTCCATTAATTAATATCCCCTCCCAGCCAGAATACAGTAATTATTGTACCCCCCAGACAGGCTCCATTAATTAATATCCCCTCCCAGCCAGAATACAGTAATTATTATACCCCCCAGCCAGGCTCCATTAATTAATATACCCCCCAGACAGGCTCCATTAATTAATATACCCCCCAGCCAAGCTCCATTAATTAATATACCCCCCAGCCAAGCTCCATTAATTAATATACCCCCCCAGCCAGGCTCCATTAATTAATATACCCCCCCCCCAGCCAGGCTCCATTAATTAATATCCCCTCCCAGCCAGAATACAGTAATTAATATACCCCCCAGACAGGCTCCATTAATTAATATCCCCTCCCAGCCAGAATACAGTAATTATTATACCCCCCAGACAGGCGCCATTAATTAATATACCCCCCCCCCCCCAGCCAGGCTCCATTAATTAATATCCCCTCCCAGCCAGAATACAGTAATTATTATACCCCCCAGACAGGCGCCATTAATTAATATACCCCCCCAGCCAGGCTCCATTAATTAATATCCCCTCCCAGCCAGAATACAGTAATTATTATACCCCCCAGACAGGCTCCATTAATTAATATACCCCCCCAAACAGGCTCCATTAATTAATATACCCCCCAGACAGGCTCCATTAATTAATATACCCCCCCAGCCAGGCTCCATTAATTAATATACCCCCCCAGCCAGGCTCCATTAATTAATATACCCCCCCAGACAGGCTCCATTAATTAATATACCCCCCCAGCCAGGCTCCATTAATATATATACCCCCCCAGACAGGCTCCATTAATTAATATACCCCCCCCCCCCAAACAGGCTCCATTAATTAATATACCCCCCCAGACAGGCTCCATTAATTAATATACCCCCCCAAACAGGCTCCATTAATTAATATACCCCCCCAGACAGGCTCCATTAATTAATATACCCCCCAAACAGGCTCCATTAATTAATATACCCCCCCAGACAGGCTCCATTAATTAATTAAATATACATTATAAGTGGTCAGAAAAAAAAAACCGCTAACTTACCTGAAGCGTTGCACACATCTTCTAAGTGACAGCAGCGTCTACTGTGCAGCAGCAGGGACGCTGGCGGCGAGACGTCATCACGTCGGCAGCGTCCTGCACAGTATAAGACGCTCCCCGGCAGAAATACATTGGCCATGTCGATGTTACTATGGTATGTGCGGGTCCGCTTGTGGTGCCGCCCCCTGTCAGCTGCGCCAGCACTGTGAGTGCGGCGCCTCTCTCAATTACATTGGCGACAAGTATGCCGATGTAATTGAGTTTACTTATGTTGCCAGTTTGTGCCGTGGGCCCCTCTGGGACCTCTGGGGCCCCGGCACTTGCCCGGGTAAGCCGGGTGCTGGCGCCGGCCATGAGTATGACCCTAGAAATTAGACATGTATCCCCTATCTTGTGGAAAGATTAGATATGTCAATTATTGGAAAATATATTTAAAGAAAAACTACCATCGGCGATACTACCATGAGATGATTATGTAGTTATTGAGCTGTAGACTATGGAACACATCAAATATAGCATAATGTTCAAATATAGCATAATAGTCATGATAAACCAGGGACACTTACACATAGATCCAAGCACTGTGACTGTGGTAATCTTCTTATACCTGTTATCCACGGCCTCCATCCTTCTAAAATCAACTTTTAAAAATATGCTAATAATTTTTTTTATCAAAGCCTCTCTATAGCTTCACTAGCTGGATCTATGAGTAAGGGTCTTTGGTTTATCATTCTTGATTTTGATGGTAGATTTCCTTTATGGAAATTACACTGTATTTGATGTGTGTAATAGTAACAGTTCAACAACTACATAATCATCTCTGAAATGTTTGATTGTTTTCAGCAATACATGAATATTTAGCTTCATAATGACAATAATGTTCTATGTTCTTGTTTTTTAGAGATCTGCGGATGATGAACAGGTATGTGTTCCTGCTGAACCTACAAGGTCAGAGCTAGATAACCAAATGTTGACTGTTCCTTTAACTCCAGGGTCAATGACATAGACTTTGTATAAGAATAAGGAGGGTCTATTACAGCTTGCAATGTGTCAGCTATTTAGGGTTAGCTTTGTATTAATGTTAGGAGTGCCACGTGTTACATTTATTGATTAGTTATGTGAAACAAGCAGTTTTATAAATGTTTCTTATTATATGCTTACTGTCTGGAGCGGTGCCGTAACTTTAAGCTGACAGGCCCCCAACTGTAATGTATGGTTTATAGTGCTAGTCTTCTCATATGGGAAAGTGACACCTTAAGGCCCCCTAAGCCTCTTGGGCCCATTTGAACCCTCTGCCTCCCCTCAAGTTACGTCCCTGGTCAGAAGCATATCTCACTGGAGAACACAATAAACTTTTATTTATTTTAATATTTTGTGTCATTAAACTGCATTCTATATAATGTGTCAATATATAATTATGCCAATAACCAGTAATATATCAGAAGTCCAAACATGTGTAATATGTGCCCACCATTCCTCCTACCAGGTGCCCTCCCATGATTCGATCTCTCTGTACAGCTACAAAGTGGAATCCACTATCACTTCACACTTTGTCAATACCATGATACAAAGCAAAGTGGAAAATACTGCAAAATATCCACAAAGTCTGTCATTTGATATCCAGATACCCAAAGGAGCATTTATTAATAACTTCACTATGTAAGTATCATTTCAGTTAGTTTTTCTCTTGAGATTACAGAGAGAGGGTCAGAGTTTCACTATGTGCAGTTTTCCTTTTGAGTACGCAGAGTGTGCCAGATTATTGACTGCTTATTACTGGCAAGTTTGGAAAGTTTGCACAATCTTTTTTAGGTGCGCCTTTAACATACAGCGCGCAACACGATTCTGTTGAGTCTCTGTGTTATATGTTATTGCAAATGTACGATTGCATATATGATTCTGTGCCTTAGAAGCTACCCTATATTGGATATTAACTGTGTATGTGGGCAACAGGCCCGGCGCCAGCACCCGGCCAACCCGGGCAAGTGCCGGGGCCCCGGGGTACTGGAGGGGCCCACTCGGGCCCCCCGGATCAATTGTACCAGTGTTGCTATAAGACACTGGTACAATTGATCACCATCCGGATCGATCGCTTTTCTGCCTTTTCTGTGGTCGGGAGCTTTTCTTGTGGTCGGGAGCGCAGCATAGAGACAGAATCTAAAACTCACCTGTCCCGGTTCCCACGATGCGGCGCTCCGCAGGGTATGCGACGGGACAGCTCTGAAGCCGGCGCACATGATGACGTCATCGGACCACGTGTGCCGGCTTCAGAGCCGGCACGTACGGGAGGCCCAGGCCGAAGACAGCTGCAGGCGCTGCTCCGGGGGAACCAGGAAAGGTAAATTCTTTTTTCTTTCCTGGAGGGTGGGGGGGTTCAGTGTGTCTGCATGGAAAGGGGGAGGGAGGGGGAGGGAGGAGGTCAGTGTGTCATCAGGGAGAGGGGGGAGGGAGGGGGTCAGTGTGTCATCAGGTAGGGGGGGGGAGGGGGTCAGTGTGTCATCAGGGAGAGGGGGGGGTCAGTGTGTCATCAGGGAGAGGGGGGAGGGAGGGGGTCAGTGTGTCATCAGGGAGAGGGGGGAGGGGGTCAGTGTGTCATCAGGGAGAGGGGGGAGGGAGGGGGTCATTGTGTCATCAGGGAGAGGGGGGAGGGAGGGGGTCATTGTGTCAGCAGGTGGGGTCATTGTGTCAGCAGGGGGGGGTTCAGTGTGTCCGGAGGGGGGGTTCAGTGTGTCCGGAGGGGGGGGTTCAGTGTGTCCGGAGGGGGGGGCAGTGTGGCCACTGGAGGGTGGCCCACGGAGGGGCCCACTAAGGCTCTGTCACCCAGGGGCCCACTAAAACCTGGAGCCGGCCCTGGTGGGCAAGACACTCACACGTGCAAACAAACATTGGGTGTAATACCTGTAAAAGGCTATGACAAGAAATATCCTTGTAAGATCTTACAATATACAAGATCTTGATATATCGTATGTCGGTCATTTATTCCAAGTACATGCTTTATAAGAGACTATTAGTAGATCATCTGTCTATCCACTTATTATCCCGCCTGGTCATTTTCCTAATGAATTGTATCTTGTTTTTGCCATTGTAAATTAATTTTATTATGTTTATGCAATTTTATTATGGATGAGGTTTGTAATTACAACTATAATTGGGTGATAGTATGTCTATGGTCAATCAACATGATGGATATGTAGGTAATATAGGAGATATTGTTACAATCTATTGTTATGTGCATCTGGTATCTGGCAATAGCAGACACAAATTGTACATTTTAGTAGGAATATGGTAGTGCACATATCCTTTTTACTTGATTTTCATCTGCTGTATTAAATGTGTCGCAAACTCAAACATATTTTTCTGTCTTGTTGGCACAGTGCAGCCTCGACACAAAACTGGAGCAGACACTTCTTAAATAAACGTGCAAGCTCCAAAGACGTTTATTCTAGTGCAAAGTCAGAAAGAAAACTGGTGCAGCCACTTTAATCGACCTGCACCAAAATCTTTTCTGTATTATTCACTCTTTTATTTAATTTTTTTCCCTACAAGACTACAAAACAAATGACTGACATGTAGATTTAAAAGGGTTATCCTACAAATGTTACAGAGCATAGGAAAATATGTGCCTGATCACTGAGGTCCCTGGAGCTCAGACAAACCAGGTTCCTCAAGCAGCATGTTAATGGAACTGTACAGTAGTGCTTATAATGAGCACATCTTCTTTCACTTCCATTGTAGTGCTGATACCGACAATCTTGCAGTCATAGAAGAAAACAGAGAGGTGGCTGTGCAAGCATCACAGCACCCTATTCACATGGGGCACAAGGACGTATAATCACTGGGGCTTACAGGAGTCAGATCTTTTGCAATTATCCCTTTATCCTAATCAGTGAATAGAGATTAGTGTATATTGTGGGGCAATCTATAAAATGCTTAATTTATAATAATAATAATGATAATTTAAAAAATCATTATTTCTATATCACCATCATATTCCACAAAGCTTTTCAAACTATGCAGTATATATACAAACAAAATGAGACATTACAGTGTGATAATAGACACGTGAAAGGTAATGAGGATGCTCACAAAAGATTACAATCTATGAGGGAAAAAGAGGTGACAAAGGAGTAAAAAGAGTGTAAAGATATAGTAGCTTTATACATTGATGACCCCAAAAATATAAAATATGTAGAACACTGTGCATCATTATGTCTTCTTTTTTCTTTCAGGAATGTCAACGGCATCACATTTAGTGGCTCAATAAGAGAGAAGTCAGAGGCTAGAAACTTGTACTCCAAAGCAAGAGCAAGAGGCAAATCAGCCGGACTGTTAAGGTATGAAGCTGGTTGAAAGATGTTGGACATACACTAACCTTATAGGGTTAAGTCATCAATATTAAAATCCTGGAAAAACCCTTTGAGGAGAGCATCTACATTAGATATGTTCATTCCAACAATTTTTTTTGGGTTCATTTATATCTAATAAATTACAGCATTACTTATTTTTCATCTATACAGAACTAATTCCCTTGATATGGAAAACTTCAAAGCTGAATTGAATGTTCCTGGAGGAACTAAAGTTCAGTTTGAGCTTCATTACCAGGAAGTCCTTCAGAGGAAGCTAGGAGCCTATGAACACGTTCTCTATCTCCAACCAGGTCGGTTGGCTAAACATTTTGAGGTAAGAAGTTGAATATATTCAACAGGAGGCAAAATGTCAAGCACTTAGATCTACAAATGATTGTTAAACTGCTTACTGTAATTAAGCATTAATATTATATTTCCAGGTGGATATTTATGTCTTGGAGCCTGAAGGAATCAGTACTATTAATGTGGCTAGCCCAGTAGCAAAGCAATTCACTAACCTCATCAATATTGATCAGGGAGAACAAAAGGTAAAAAGAAGATTCATTTCATCCTATGTGTGTTACAGACCATGCTTGACTGTTGGTTTAAGTATCTACTAAATGTAGTAACTAGTATATTACGACCAATAATGAATGTGTATGACCGTGGCCAAGCTGATTCTGTATACTTGTAAAATATGCAAAGCAAAAGGGTAAAAACCAAAACGAAATGAGAATAATAACTGTGCAAAGACATCACAGAACAGATTCATATAACATTATTATATGTGGAGATTTTAACATTTCTATTATTCGGAAGGATTGCCATATAATTCTACCAAATATACATAATTATATATATATAATAAAATATATATTATAACTAATACATATAGATACACATAGAAAAGATATATAATTTGTGCAATTTATTTATATATATATTTTTCACCTTTTCTTCAGGCTCATATATCTTTCAAGCCAACTGTGGATCAACAGCGTGAGTGCCCAACCTGTGTTAAAACAGCAGTGGAAGGAAGACTGAGCGTGAAATATGATGTCAAGAGGGAGAAGTCCAGTCAACTCCAGGTAAAATGAATATACCAAAGAACCATATGCCTATAAAACTACTTTATTTCTGTAATATATAATATATGTCAGAAAGAAGTTGTAATATAAAGAGGAATTCCAGTTTGGGATTGCACAAGGGTCATAGAATTCTCAACTAGTCTGTTCATCCAATAAAATAATAAAAATTTAGCTTTAATCAAAATAAATTGCCCGGGTTAGTTGGGGATCCATTTGTTTTGATGATGTGAGTAGTATAAAGTAGTAAAAAGTATTGATATGGCCATGCATTATATTGAAGCTTAGCTGACCTTACAAGTTCATTAGATTCAGGAAGATTTGTGAACCAACAATGGATTTGTCATATCTGTCAGGTGTATGTTAAAAGAAAAATAACATGAGGATTCTACTATCAGACGTAGATCTGATTGTAGATTCCTCCTGCCTGCCTCTACTCTAATCTGTAATGTAATAATCCTGGAACCTAACCATTAGTTATAAACTTTATTTTAGTAATATGTAAATTAGCAGCAGAGGCTATTGGGGGTGTACTAGCTTGTTCGGGCACTGGGAGCTAAGGCTACTAGACGCCCCAGTGGCCTCTGGAGTAATTTACATATTACTAATTACTAGGTTCCAGGATTATTAAAATACAGATTAGGGCAGAGGCAGGCAGGAAAAATCTACCATCATATCTACTTCTGTGATTTCATGTGATCCAATACACACATGGGGTACAGTTTGCGATTGTTGGAGGTAACAGGATCTTAGATGACATCACATGACTGCTGAGAAGAGGCATGCAACATGGAGAGGCCTAGATGGGAGACAGCCAAGCAAGACATTCCCCCTCTGATGCCAGGAAAAATATTGTATATATACTTGAGTATAAGCCGAATTTTTCAGCACAAAAAATGTGCTGCCCCCCGGTAGGTCCTCTTCTATCCATTGTGGCTTCATCATCGGCTTTGTGTCCCTGCATCATCCATCACAGGCATCGTGACTCCAGCCGCACGCTGACATTCTAATGTGTGCGTCAGCATCAGCACACACTATGATGTCAGCGACCGGCTGACATTACGGTGCCTACGACAGACCATTTGGGGACACAGAGCCGATGCCAGAGCCATAATGGATAGAAGAGGACCTACCGGGGGGCTGGCAGGCTATATACTGGGGGGCTGTGACCAATGCATTTCCCACCCTTGGCTTATACTCAAGTCAGTTTTTTGTGTTAAAATTAGGGGTTATACTCAGGTCAGCTTATACTCGAGTATATACGGTAAATTGATTTTATGTGGATTAAAAGGAAACAATTTTTAGATAAAAGAAGGCTGTTAGGTAGTTAATAGAGCTCGGTGGGAAACTGCCTCTGGCTACATATGTGAAAATGTGGTGACAGATTCCCATTAACAACAGAGGCCATGATGGTTGTGTGAACATAATATTAGGAAAATAGTTTTCATTGAATGTATTATGGCATGAAGCTGAATATGAAATAAATCACACTTTATTCTTCTTATGGTATGATCTTGTTCATTTTAGGTGTTCAATGGATACTTCCTGCACTTTTTTGCTCCAGAAAATCAGCCCCCACTTCCAAAAAATATTTTATTTGTTATTGATGTCAGCGGTTCCATGTGGGGGATCAAAATGAGACAAGTAAGTGTTATAATATGGTGTCATTTAATGTGCAGGCAGATTATAGCTGCTTCTGATTGGTTATGCTTTCATCCCATTGTCCATGTGTGTGTTTAGTCTTTTTCATCGGAACACATTACCAATTCTAATTTAGTGGTAAAGATTTGGCACTCCTACGTTATGATGCAAGAAGTAGTACTGTTATTAAGAAGATTTAGCAATCCAAAATAAAGTAGTCAAGATGGGATGTTCCGGTCCATAAACCCAGATTGCGCTAGTTATGAGAAATAAGAGAAGTGGTAAAGACTGCTATAGTAGGGCAGTCAGGAGTAAATGAGTCAGCATCAGATGAGGATCTGTACACCATTGGAGTACAACACATTTACTCCTGACTGCCCAACTATAGCGATCTTCAATCTAGAAGGTCAGAGAACTGTCACTTTGCGTTGATGCTCCTTTGCTCTAGCAATTGTTTGGGTTTGAACAAACTTGATCCTCAATTCCTATGATTTAAGTGTGTATATAGAGATTAATGATTACATAAAAATGCCGGGCATTAAAATCTCCCTCATTCTTTTATCCTTTCAGACTATTGAAGCCATGAAAGCTATCTTGGATGACCTTCGTCCAGATGATCAGTTTGGCATTGTTGACTTTAACCATAATATTCGGTGCTGGAAAGACGAGCTTGTTTATGCCTCACCTATTGAAAAAGATAGTGCCAAGAGATATGTACAAAACATACAACCTATTGGAGGTAAAAAAATAAAATGTTTGTTGTTGTAGCTATTAAGTCAAATATAATAGGTAATATGCACATGTAAATATCACAGCGTGTTATCTTTATTGCATAAAAATCTATTCCACAAAACATGAACAAGATACCATCTAACGGTCACATAGTGTATTACATATAGAAATTAAATACATGACCAAAATAAAAGCACCATAACATTAACTGCAACACTGTAAACAAATACTGTAGTAGTGGGCATGTTAAAAAATAACAGAAATATAAGCTTCTCTAGAGCGAACCAGAAATTTGTGTTCCAGAAAATTACTCTAGGGTCTGGTAACTCCAGACACCCTTGTGATATGCTCTGTGCAGTCATCTTAATGGCTTCCAAAAAAAGCAGAATAATGAAATCCGGATTACGGGAATTCATCAATCCTGGTGCTTCATCTGCTACCTTTTGTCAAGTTTTGTGATACGGGTTTAATTCCCCTTTATATATACCATTATCCATAAAAGGCAGATTATTCAATATCTTGTAACCAATATGATTTATTCATTAACAGGTACAAACATCAATGAAGCTCTTTTGAGGGCAATCTTTATACTGAAAGAAGCTAGCGAACAGAAACTGTTGGATCCTAACTCTGTTTCATTGATAGTGCTGGTCTCAGATGGAGACCCTACTGTGGGTAAGTACACCAGCTAGCTGTATTGGTTATATAAAGGTCTCTATGCATGATTATTGTACAAAAGTTGTATTCAAATGTACCATTGTTGACACATTTCATTATTTTCTCTTTTATGTAATTATACATTATATGAACTTATTAAATGTGGACCGGAGGCTTGTTCCACTTTATTATCTGTATTGTGCTGATGGTTTTTAATATACAAATTACGATAAATGCAGATTTTGGCAAACCGACCAACCATATCATGGGCACGGGACACTCCTAACTCTTTCCTATTTTCAAATCCTTTAAATGTGAGGGAAATAAGCTTCTACCGATTGTGACTGACTGCAGAATTCTTCCTTATCCCATTCTTAACATTTGCATGAGCATGGAGGAGTTTGCCAATATTTCTACTCCAGCTAAATTATGTTTAATCTACGGTAGCTGTTTGCTAGATGAATAGCATATACTTTAACAATACTGACATCATGTATTGCCTTGTTCCTCCAGGTGAATTGAAACTGTCTAAAATTCTTAAGAATGTTAAAGCAAATAACCGGGATGAGTTTTCCCTTCACTCCCTTGGTATTGGCTTTGATGTGGATTATGATTTCTTAGAAAGATTGGCCCAGGAGAACCATGGGTTGGCTCAGAGGATTTTTGGGAACCAGGATACAGCTGCCCAACTTAAGGTTTTTACTGCATAACTAATACTATTGCTCGCTATGTTTGGATAATAACATTATTTAAGAGCTAATTGTATGGGAATTACTTATTTCAAGCTAAATATACTCTCCTTGGTTAAAAAACACACATTTACTTACCTGTCCATGTCGCAATCCCCCATCCAGAATGTCCGCCGATCATGGATTGTGCCGCGATTCACTACAAGTGTGCACCCAATATCCTGCATGTGTCGCTTCCCTGCTCAGGTCCAACAGAGTTCACCTTCTTCTTCCCAATGGCTGGCAGCGCAATTTAAATGTTATGTCCCACGCTGAGTCTGAATCAGTCGGATCTTCCGACGTCCCGCCTCCCCGATTTGTGTCGCATGAAAGCCGGCGCTGCTGCGCCAAAATCCAATCGCGTGCACTAAAAACCCCTGCTAAATGCAGTGCAAAATGGAAATCGTCAGAATATCTGACAATAGTGCAGTCCGCGGACCCTTAGTAAATGAGCCTCTATGTGATTAATTATGTCATTAACAGAAACTTTAATTTACCTCTTGCAGGACAAAAAGATTATATTACGTAACTTACTAAAAATGTAATAACATAATAACATAAGGATGTGGTTATCAATTTATAGAGGCATGGTGGATCAACAGAGACGACATAACAATGGATAACTAATAATGTTCAATTATTTTTTTTAGGAATTTTATAAAAAGGTCTCAACACCTCTTCTTAAGGACATTATATTTGAATATCCATTAAATGGAATTTCTGATGTCACAAATAACCATTTCCACCACTATTTTGGAGGTGATGAAATAGTTGTAGCTGGTAAAGTTGATCCTGACAAGAAAACACCCATCCAAAGTTTCATCACTGCAACTTCAGCTGTAAGTGTTCTAAGAACTTTGTGTAATTTTCAGCAAATTACAGATTGATAAAATATCCAAAACCATGTGACTGATACCTGAGGAATTGATAAATCTTGTCCAAGTTGGAAATGCACAAGCCATAAATAAAGGCCATGTAAATTGCTATTTTATCTTGACACTTCAAAATGTATTTTCTATTCAGGATGATGTTAACTTCCTAATACAAACAGTTGCAGAAGTTGAAGCACTGAATGACTTCTTTGCGCAGAGTAGACATGCATTTCCTGATTTTGCCAAGCAATACTGGGCCCAGCTGACCATTAACCAGCTACTAGCTGAGAGGTAAGGACGTTAAAAGTACTGTATTTTACCTTAACTTTTTTAGTAAAAAATATATATACTTGTCAGTCCTCGGATTACAAACACAATAGGTTCATTGGGTTTGGTCTTAAGTAAAATTTTTATTTGTAGTTATAACTCAAGTCAATGTTTTTGAACATCTTGTTTTATTCAAACCTGCATCTGATTTATACTATTTCCCAACATGGATTTCCTTTATTGCACTGGTGGATTTCCACCATAATTTGAAGGCAATCATCATAGCATTCACAAATTTGGTGGTTTATTGGATGGTTCAGTATATTATTTATACCGTTTGTGTGCGCAGCAACATTTTTATTCCTCATGTGGATCTACCGTAAAGTGAATTTACACTTTGTCCAGCTGCAGGATCAGACTGGAAAATTATTATTCCTTTTCCAGATGGGTTGCATATGGGCAATTGACAGAAAACATACAGTGACTTATTGGTGCACATTTACTAAGATTTGGGTTTTCCCGAATATTTCTGTTTTGCACCGTTTTGCGCTGAATTGGCCCGGGTTTTTGGCGCGCACGATCAGATTGTGGCGCATCAGCGCCGGCTTTCACGAGACAGAAAACGATTTCGCAAGACACGCACTCACATGCACCGGGAAGAAGAAGGTGAACTCCGGCAGACCTCGCCGCAGCAGCGACACCTGCAGTAACTCGGGAGCACGACCTTCGTGAATCCCGGCAGACCCGAATCCTCGTCGGGCAACGCACCATGGGATCGCGACTGGACCGGGTAAATAAATGTGCCCCATTGTTCATTTCAAATGCACCTGGTTACCAATGATGACCAGGTAAAACAGACAAACAGGCACTGCATTACAATAGCCTGAATCCTGCTTTATAATTACAACCAGTGTATACATAGATTTGACATATGGAGTAGAAACCCTCTGCATATGAAAGGATTGGATCAATCAAGATAGCAAAAATTATATTTTTCTATATTTTGTAATTCTGGAACTTTCCTGGCCCAACCAAACTGACTTGTATCCCAATACAGAAGAATAAGTGTGTGACCCAAAAAGATTATTTTTCTTTAACAAATGTGATTTTTTTTTTTACAGAAACTTGGCTACAACAGCTGAAGCAAAACGTGCGCTAACAAAAAAAATTATGCAGTTGTCCATCACCCACCATTTTGTGACTCCATTTACATCCTTGCTGATAGAAAGTGAAGATGGAAAGGAGAAAATGCTTGCTGACTCCCCAAATTCACTTAAAGGAGCTTGCTGTCAGAGTCAGTAATACCATGTTACAGTATTTGTTGAAGTTTAGTCTGTATATAACTAAATGTTTTATGAATTTACTGTATATGAAAGAATATTATATATATTTCCCAGTCTAAGATCCAATTTTCACGACCATTTGGGGTCCGATGATATGGCTGCACAAAGAGGTCTATGGCAACTGGCCATGGTGTGGTGGGTACTCAGTGTCTCACCACAGCTTTTAAATAGAGAAGGGATGAGTGAGGACCACTTACTCCCCCTCACCTCACCAACTGGCCATGTGCTACGCCTTGGTATGACCCCGATTAGTGAATAGACGTGTGTAAAGGATTTAAGATGTCAATGAAAACAGCAGTGTATGTTCACTCGACCAGATTTATTAATCTGTGTATGACAGAATTCTGTCATAGGTATGAGTAAGGCTCCTTGCACACGATGTATGTTACGCGAGTCCTGGCCCTGGGTATAGCATATGTTCGGCTGAAACAATGCTCACACCTCCCCTCTGCCTAGGGAGGAGTGCAGAAAGGCTGTACTGACACGAAAAGATAGAGAAAGCTAGGGAGGGACATATGGATGGACGTATTGCACATTGAAATGGATGTGGCTGTATGCTACCCGTGCAGAAACAATACAGTTACAATACAATTTTTCGGTCATGTGCAAGGGGCCTAAGAGTGCAGAGTTTAACTAGACATTCTTATGCAGTGCAAGATTCATATAAGACTCTGATGCTTTATGATAAATCTGTCATAGTTTAAAAGGAACCTACCATCACATATCTACCTATATAGGTAGATCGTATGGGAGGGGCATCTGTAGGACATGAGGATAGCCCTTTTAGGGGCTAATCCTCATGTACCCACAATCTTTTGCTAACTTTTATTTTTAAAATATGTAAATTTTGTAAAGCAGCTACTGGGGAGTGGAGTAGCCAGAGCTGAGACTACACGCCGCGGCTACTCCATGCCCCAGTGGCCTCTTTGTTCCTCCTACCAAAAACTGTGGCGCGCAGCTCCTCATAGCTGCGTGCCCTCGTCCGAGAATCCTGCCGTCTGTGCATGCGCAGTGGCTACGGCTTCGGAGCAGTGACCACGCAGCCGCGGGCCTGCTGTTCTGCACACGGCAGGTTTCTCAGACGAGAGCGTGCAGCTATGAGGAGCTTCACGCCTAAGATTTTTGGTAGGAGGAACAAAGAAGCTACTGGGGCGTGGAGTGGCCACGACGCGTAACCTCAGCTCCAGCTACTCCACACCCCAGTAGCCGCTTTAGAAAATTTACATATTTGCAAAACAAAAGTTAGCAAAAGAGTGGGGGGACGTGAGGATTAGCCCTTAAAAGGGCTATCCTCATGTCCTAAAGATGTACTTACCACCCAATCTACCTTTATAGGTAGATATGTGGTGGAACTTCCCTTTAAGACTGTCTAGTCGTACTTTGCATCTCCTATTACTTGACTTATTTTACATCAGAATACTAGGATACAATTAGTGCAAATGATGACAGAAATCTGTTGTAAAAAGTTTAATAGATCTTAAGCTTATATTGAGCACTTGACCGTAACAATTTCTGCAGTGCAGACATTGTTAAGTTCTTTTTCTAAAGGGAATAAGATTTTACTGATGGAACACATAGATTTTCGATGGTGACAGTAATCCAGAGGGTAACCCCTCCCTCCAATCTGTTCCCTTCCGTATTTGGTTGTACCTGCTAACAGTAATCCTTCTGCTACAACAATGGTATTCCTTGTGTGTGAAAAAAGAAAATATTGTGGCAAAACACTATTGTATCAAAGGCCACAGTAAGAGCCAAACACCTACACACATCTGTCCTGTGGGTTGCTGATCAATTCCTATTGTAAGTGATGCAGTCATGTTAAAATACAAGTTATAGAAGAGATTAGTGTTTTCTTTTAAATAATTGCATAAAGCATATTTCATAGGAAAGAAAAAAATGCAGTAATGATTATACCGTTATTTTTTTTTTCAGCATTGGCTGTATCAATGAAGACTACTCCACCACCTCCTCCACCTCCACCAACAAAAGAACAGTGCCAAAATCCTCCCGGTTCCGAGCTAAATGCAGGAGTAACAGAAATAATAACTGTACAACCAATAACTGAAGAGCCAACTGTAGAACCAACTGTACAACCAAAACAACTAAAACAACAATGCAAAAATGATCAAAATGGATCTCCAAACTGTGGTACGTAACATATATATGTGTGTGTGCAACACCCCTGCCAAAGGGGGAAGTTGCGAATAAGGCCCTCAACCTGTTAGAACCCATCTAGTGAGTCTGATCAACTCATTGAGGGGAAATGCAGTAAGTCTCAGGAAATCAGCAGCTGTAGATTAAGGCAAGGGTTAAGTGGATGTGAGTTGTCAACCAATTGTATAGCACCATGTACACTGGAGTGTGATTGGAGAGGAAGCCACCACCTGAATAGGATAATAAAAACCACCTGGCCAGGGAGGGGCTAGGTCAGTCAGTTCTGGGTCAGTTCCAGAAAGAACAGATCTTGGAGCACATGCTCTTACCACAGACCTCTTAGGCCCTAGCTCCAACTAGAGAGCACATCATGTCACAGATAGAGTGAAGAGAGAGAAACAGTCTACCATCAGGGCTGATACTCAGCTAAACCCAGGACAAGAGCTGCAGCATTCATAACTGGACACAGCTCCATCCCAGCCTGCATCTGCCTGGAGGACCACTCTCCATGACCACTCCAATACCAGTTCTGCTGTGAATTGTTTAGGCCCGTTGCCTGCTGTTGTTCAATAAAGAGGAGGTGGTGAATTATTTTGCACAACGTTGCCTCCATCTAGTCCCTGCATATGGCTGTCACCACCACGGGCTCCCCATCCATCACCCAGGGACATACCTTACAGACACTTAGGGGTTGCCCCAGGCAGAAACCAGTACATCAGCCTCTCCCTCCATATTTCTTGCACACACCACCTGCTGGAGACCTTCCAGGCTGTAGGACAGCCCTCCAGTCCCCATACCAAGCACCGTGACATCAGCGTACCTAAGCCGCAACCGCCAGCCACTCCGGTATCCTGGGCCCCAGCTGCGTCCAGGCCCCAAGAAAAGACTAGGCTCCGGTAGGGGATGTGGCATGTGTCTAAGAAAGTCTTTCAATTCATAGCATAAGTGAAATGATTGAACCTTAAAATACATGACTTCAGGCACCAAAAGGGCAAAGAACACATATATATTATACTAATACAACTAGATAATAAAATTATAATAATCAAATTATAATTATAATCAAAATATAATCTTCTGAATTGAAGATCCTATATTCCATGTGCTATTCTCTTTTATTGTAATTCATTCTAATGAAATTGTAATTCATTGTAATGAAAATGAGATGACTGTGGTTCTCAGAACAGGAAGTGTTAGGCCTCATTCAGATGGCCCCCATAGACTTCAATGGCTCCTGGTCAAGGCACGGTGAGCACATGATGCTCCACCACACTGTGTCCAAACCGGGCAGCCATACCACAAGTATAGGATTTGATATGCGGCGCAGCCACTTTTCTGCCTGTGGAGGGTTGAAGAGTGTTAACCCCTCCCAGCCCTGTACCCGACCGGGAACCTGCCAGGGCAAGGACCTGGCCATGTATATGCACCCCAAGGTCAGCGTAAAAAGTGCAGAATGTAAAGATATCTGTATAAATGGATACTGGAGTTTTTATTATTTACAGTGAATCTATCATCTTCTCCATGGCCCTCAGCTAATCAGATAGTCTCGTGTATCAAGATGAAAATATTGCAGAAAGTTTAATTTAAAAATCACTCTTTACTGTATTTATGTAAACAATAACAGGGCCCCGAAGCATTTTTCTTCTACCGACTGATTTGGTAAGCTCTGTGTGCGCCATATAAATAAAGGAATTATTTATTATTGTATTTATTTCACCAGAACACTTTCCCTTCCAAGTAAAAAACCTGCACAGATCCTTGTCAGTGTTCCCACCCTGGCAGTTATACTTTGTCCCATCAGCCCACAGACCCGCTCACTCCCCCTTCCTCCAGCTCCTAAAATCATGTAGATGTTCCATTCACATATAGCTTGACACTTACACTATAGGATTGTGAAAGGTTGATATTCTAGATGTTAGAAATAGAGCAATGTCTCAAAGAAGACAGTGTATTAGCAAGAAGAGGTGCATTCAGCAAAAGTATTAAATCAATAAAAATACCTGCAGAATGAAGTTAGCATGGTACTTATGGACTCATGTTTATTCCATGTAACTCATTATGCAATTTAGTGATCATGGTTCTGTTTTTGCAGTCGACAACGATCCACATTTCATTATTAACTTGCCGAAGAGCCAAACTGATGTCTGCTTCAATGTTGATCCAGAGGCTGGAAGTATCCTGAACATGTTGTCAGATCCTGAATTAGGTAAGAGGATTGTTCACTAGGAAGAGAGCCCAAAAACTTCACCTTCTGTGCCTGATAACCTAATCTTTGTGTAAGTAATCAATATCAGAATGGTGGGGCCTGACAGCCATTGATCAGCTATGTGAAGAGGCTATAGTTATCAAACATACTGCCATACATTTTATAGAGGTTATACATGGTACTGCAGCTTCAATCTATTCACCAGCATGGGACTGAGTGATGGACAAGTGACTTTCAAAATCTCAAACACTGTGAAAGAAATCAGTGCAGATTATAATTTATGTTACAAAAAGTTCAATTGTTTGGAAGGGTGTCCTTCTCCTCCTTCGTAAACTAGTCGCAGTGTAGTTTCAATCCCCTCACAACAGAAAGATGCTGAGCATCAGTTAGTATGTACTGAATGTCTGTGGAGGCAGAAATGACAGACTGAAGTTATACATGGATTTTAGTGGAGTAAAGAATTAAATGTGTGTTATTTTTTACTGCAGGTATTACAATTAATGGAAAAATTGTAACTGCTAAGAAAGCCAAGGATGGCAAGCTGAGCACCTACTTTGGTACATTTGGCTTGTATTTCCAGCAGTTAAACATAAAGATTGAAATCAGCACTGAGAAAATAACACTAAAAGATCCTTCACACACAAGAACCATGAAATGGTCTGAGTCCAGTGCTTTGACATATAATAGGTAGGTGTAATTATTTTACATTTACTGTTTATTGTATAGTATGGACTGATAACTACATGTATAATTTGTTTCATCTGCTGATATGAATTAACACAAGTTATGATTGTTCCATGTCAGATATATTATAACTGCTCTATGGTGATGAATTCATAATTTATCCATATATACAGCAATTTCTCTGTAGCGTTTTGTCATTTACACTGGACAATGTGCCCCCATATTTATGGTGCTGTTTACTTGGTGTCAATAATTAATAACCAACACCAATAGTTCTTTATATAAAATGTGATTCTTCCATTTCCATTAAATGTGGAAGTATACATTTCATTCAGCAATAAGCTATCATATATCACAGAGGAGCTTCCACATTGTTATATGAAACTATATGTGTTTGCTATATGGGTTATTTCTGGAGAGGCCAGTTGTGGAATATGACTTCTCCTAGGAACATTTATTCCTGATCATGGGTTCTGTACTTTGATCAATTTCTCTCTCCAGAAAACGAGAGGTTTATACAATTCAAAAGCCTGTTCTTTCGTGAGCAACGGCTGAACCCCCAGAACAGATAATACTGGAGACCCCAAAGGAGACTAGTAATAATGGACAGGCATATAATAACAATGGAGGCCCAAGAGCAAACATATAAGAACAAGGGAGATAAATAAAAAAAAAATCATCTCTCCTGTCTCCTCCGTGTACTGACTCTGGTAATATTGGTTAGCGTGAGGACTTTGAACAGAGTAACGGCTGGTGAAGAAAACCTGGAAACGATATGCATACCTCCCAACCGTCCCGCTTTCAGCGTGACAGTCGCGTTTTATGGGCTCTGTCACGCTGCCACGGAAAGGGGAGATAATGTCCCGGGCCCCGCCCACTTTTTCCGCTTTGTCCCGCCTCCTCCAGCCCCCGTAGTTTAGAGCTGCAGAGCAGCCAAGGCATGGGGGCCGGGAGGAGGCGGGACCAGCCCCTGCTCCCTCCTCACATGATGTCTGCACCAATCATGTGAGGAGCAAGCTCCGCCCCCGGCTGGCCACGCCCCCTCCGCGCGTCCAGGGGAGAAGAATGACAGAAGGTAAGAGACTGGAGGCTACTGGAGGAGGAAAGGGGGGCTGGGGCACAGTAAGAGGACAGGTGGGTGCTGGAGGCTACAGCAGGACAGGGGAAGCTGGAGGCTACAGGAGGAGGACAGGGGGTGCTGGAAGCTACAGGAGGACAGGGGGGGCTGGAGGCTACAGGAGGACAGGGGGGGCTGGAGGTTACAGGAGCAGGACAGGGGGGCTGGAGGCTACAGGAGGACAGGAGGAGGGTGCTGGTGGGCATGAGGAGGCTCGTGGGGGACAGGAGGAGGATGCTGGGGGACAGGAGGAGGATGCTGGGGGACAGGAGGAGGCTGCTGGGGGACAGGAGGAGGCTGCTGGGGGACAGGAGGAGGATGCTGGGGGACAGGTGGAGGCTGAGCGCAGGAGGATGCTTGAGTAGGCTGGGGGACAGAAGAAGGCTGGAGGGCAGGAGGAGGCTGCTGGGGGACAGGAGGAGGCTGCTGGGGGACAGGAGGAGGATGCTGGGGGACAGGAGGAGGATGCTGGAGGACAGGAGGAGGAGGCTGGGGACAGGAGGAGGATGCTGGAGGACAGGTGGAGGCTGAGCACAGGAGGATGCTTGAGTAGGCTGGGGGACAGAAGAAGGCTGGAGGGCAGGAGGAGGAGGCTGGGGGACAGGAGGAGGCTGCTGGGTGACAGGAGGAGGATGCTGGAGGGCAGGAGGAGGAGGCTGGGGGACAGGAGGAGGCTGCTGGGTGACAGGAGGAGGATGCTGGAGGACAGGAGGAGGAGGCTGGAGGACAGGAGGAGGAGGCTGGGGACAGGAGGAGGATGCTGGAGGACAGGTGGAGGCTGAGCACAGGAGGATGCTTGAGTAGGCTGGGGGACAGAAGAAGGCTGGAGGGCAGGAGGAGGAGGCTGGGGGACAGGAGGAGGCTGCTGGGTGACAGGAGGAGGATGCTGGAGGGCAGGAGGAGGAGGCTGGGGGACAGGAGGAGGCTGCTGGGTGACAGGAGGAGGATGCTGGAGGACAGGAGGAGGAGGCTGGAGGACAGGAGGAGGAGGCTGGGGACAGGAGGAGGATGCTGGAGGACAGGTGGAGGCTGAGCACAGGAGGATGCTTGAGTAGGCTGGGGGACAGAAGAAGGCTGGAGGGCAGGAGGAGGAGGCTGGGGGACAGGAGGAGGATGCTGGGTGACAGGAGGAGGATGCTGGGGGACAGGTGGAGGCTGAGCACAGGAGGATGCTTGAGTAGGCTGGGGGACAGAAGAAGGCTGGAGGGCAGGAGGAGGCGGCTGGGGGACAGGAGGAGGATGCTGGGGGACAGGAGGAGGATGCTGGGGGACAGGAGGAGGATGCTGGAGGACAGGAGGAGGAGGCTGGGGACAGGAGGAGGATGCTGGAGGACAGGTGGAGGCTGAGCACAGGAGGATGCTTGAGTAGGCTGGGGGACAGAAGAAGGCTGGAGGGCAGGAGGAGGAGGCTGGGGGACAGGAGGAGGATGCTGGGTGACAGGAGGAGGATGCTGGAGGACAGGAGGAGGCTGAGCACAGGAGGATGCTTGAGTAGGCTGGGGGACAGAAGAAGGCTGGAGGGCAGGAGGAGGCTGCTGGGGGACAGGAGGAGGATGCTGGGGGACAGGAGGAGGATGCTGGAGGACAGGAGGAGGAGGCTGGGGACAGGAGGAGGATGCTGGAGGACAGGTGGAGGCTGAGGACAGGAGGATGCTTGAGTAGGCTGGGGGACAGAAGGAGGCTAAAGGGCAGGAGGAGGAGGCTGCGGGACAGGAGGAGGAGGCTGAAGGACAGGAGGATGCTTGAGGGGGAGGTCGGAGGACAGGAGGATTCTGGAGGGGACTGTGGGACTGGAGGACAGGTGGAGGATGCTGAAGGAGGAGGACAGGGGGGGCTGGAGGCTACAGGGGGGCTGGAGGCTACAGGAGGACAGGGAGGGCTGGGGCACAGGAGCAGGACAGGGGGGGCTGGAAGCTACAGGAGGACAGGAGGAGGCTGCTGGTGGGCAGGAGGAGGCTGCAAGTGGGCAGGAGGAGGCTGCAGAGGGACAGGAGGAGGCTGCAGAGGGACAGGAGGAGGCTGCAGGGGGACAGGAGGAGGCTGCTGGGGAACAGGAGGAGGCTGCTGCGGGACAGGAGGAGGAGGCTGGAGGACAGGAGGAGGAGGCTGGAGGACAGGAGGAGGAGGCTGGGGACAGGAGGAGGCTGAGGACAGGAGGATGCTTGAGTAGGCTGGGGGACAGAAGGAGGCTAAAGGGCAGGAGGAGGAGGCTGGGGGACAGGAGGAGGCTGCAGGACAGGAGGATGCTTGAGGGGGAGGTCGGAGGACAGGAGGATTCTAGAGGGGACTGTGGGACTGGAGGACAGGTGGAGGATGCTGGAGGAGGAGGCTGGAGGACAGGATGCTACAGGAGGAGGCTGGAGGACAGGAGGAGGCTGGAGGACAGGAGGCTACAGGAGGAGGCTGGAGGACAGGAGGCTACAGGAGGAGGCTGGAGGACAGGAGGCTACAGGAGGAGGCTGGAGGACTGGAGGCTACAGGAGGAGGCTGTAGGACAGGAGGCTACATTATGAGGAGGATAGAGGACATGTGAGGAGGGGTGGGGGTACAGATAATATTATGTGTAAGTTTGGGGAGATAAATAAAAGTGGAAAACAAAATGTCAAGGGAGGATAAAATTAAAGATGGGTTTTATATGTTGCAGATTTGCTTTATGGGATATTATACGGGTCCATGGGGGTGGGGGGCCAAAGTAAGGGGCACTTTACTATGTGGGGACCGTCAAGGTTGATATTATACTATGCTTGTGGGTGGGTCAATGGGCGTGGTTTAGAAAAAGGGGAGGGGCTTTTGTCCCTCTTTCTCTTGTCCAAAAGTTGGGAGGTATGGATATGCTCAGAACAGAACTGATTCAAGTTCTCACAGCTCTGAATCTTCTCATTCTCTGGGCGTTGCTCTGCTCTGGGTCCTGACGATGGAGCATATAAACAGTGTCAGGGCATAGAGTAGAGCAGCAGAAGAAAACCTGGGAGCAGCGAATACTTGTCAGCCTCCTGCACCAATGAGCTCTTCCATCAATGAAAGAAGCACTCATTGGTCTTGTTGCGGGCTCCAGCTAGAGGCTTTGCAGGCCCAAGGTTTTGCACCACTGATCTACAAAGTTCCTAAGACAACAGAAATAAACTCAAACAGCTTTCAGTGTCCTTACAAAAGAACATGAAGTACAGCACAGATAAATGAATTATTTGAAAGGGCATGTCAGCCTTTAGAATTACAAATATATCGTAAGCCTAACCATAGTATCATGGGATATAAGTAAAGGCAAGAAATGTGAATCATACACGCCTAGTGTTGTTCTAAATATTGTGTGTATTATTTTGAACCACATTGTGATATTTTGTTCACTTAAACTGGATTTCCTGCTTTCACAGGCTTGCTATATCATTGAAGAAGGAAAGCAATGTCACCATCACTGTGGATAATGATTTGACGTTCCTCATTGTTCTGCATCGTGTTTGGAAGAATCATCCTATTAATGTAGATTTCCTTGGGTTATACTTTCCTTCAAGTGACACATTCTCTGCCAAAGCACATGGTTTAATAGGTAAATTATCTGTTATGAGCTTTATAATCAGAGAAATATTACATTCTCTTTGGTGACCACTTATGTACGGTACATCAAAGGACATCTACCACCAGAATGAAGGATTGTGAACCAAGCACACTGACATACTGGTCTGTGCCCATCAGGCAGGATCTGCTCTTCTCTTAGCTTCTTGCCCTGTTTTGTTTTTATTAAAGACTTACAATTATGCAAATGAGGGGATCCAAGCTCAATATGTGTTAATGGAGCCTGGAGCTCCTCAAGCTAATTTGCATAATTGCTAAAGCCTTTTTTGTTTCTTAAAAACTAGGACACAGGAAGCTTAGAGAAGAGTGTCCCATGGGCCCCGGGCTGTTCACATGACTAGGGCCCCCAACATGTGCCTGGATTTTAGGACTTAAGTAATAAGTCTATGTGCTCTATATGCTCTATTTCCTTAATCTTGTACTGTACATAAAGGTAATTTAATGATGAACTACAATCATGCTCTTATAACCCATCTATTTAATCACACTCCCTAACTGCATGAAATCCTCCACCCCGACTGCCTTCCAGACCAGTTCTCCCAGACAGTGTAGGAGATGTGGATGCTACCTCTGGCTGTCCCAGCCTCTGTGCGCTGTAAATACTCATGTATAAGCCGAGGCTCCTAGGGTAGGAAATACAGCTGCTACACTAATAAATACACTCTATAAATACACTAATATACACTCTATACGCACCTTTCACTTCTTCTCCCCACAGCTCTGTCTTCTCCTCTATCCGCCCTCACAGCGCCTGCGTGCACACACATACACTGTGACCTCACGCAGCCACACAACGCCGCATCATAGTGTATGCCCCGGCCAGGAAGGAGAAGACAAAGGTGAGTATAGTTTTTTTTTTTTTTTTAGCCTGATGCCGGATCTTCATATATTTGGGAGATCCACCATTGGTTTGGGAGGTCATGGGCCCCTCGAAAGCCAATCAGCCCCCCCCTTCACACGTGACCATACCGCCTATATGAAGATCCACCATTGAAAACAAAGCAGTGTAGAGCAGCACCGTGACTGAAGGCTTTTTTGGTGCAGGTCTTCGTAGGGGTTCTGACATAAACCTCGCTCAACTAATGGCAAACTACTGTCTTTTGCAGTTATTGGTAGCAGTACAGACAAAGAAATATATTTCTGCTAAAGAATGGTCTGTAATATATATTTTAAATGTATAGACAATCCATATCTTTATCTAGGTCAGTTTATGAAGGAACCTGAAGTCAGTGTCTATGATATACGAGATGGAACTGATCCAGAGAAACCAGTCGCTACGATGAATGTTAAAGGACAGCAGCTGACTGTAACAAGGTTTGTATATAAAGACAAAAAATAGATGTACAATTTACATAGATATAACATATAGCGATATTTTATAATTCTTTGTAACAAAGTGCTTCATTGAGACATCATATAGCCCAGGAGACTCCTTTCTCCTTCCCTCAGGGCATTTTCCTCTTGTAGCTCATTTTTTAGGGAAACATTGCAGTTCTATGATATGCACTGTACAATCAAAACCCACTTGAGAGAGTTACAGGCGGTCCCCTACTTACAGACGACCCCTAGTTACAAACGGACCTCTGGATGTTGGTAATTTACTATACTTTAGCCTTAGGCTACAATAATCAGCTGTAATAGTTATCAGAGGAGTCTGTAATGAAGATTTATTGTTAATCCTGGTTCTTATGACAACCCAATATTTTTAAAATCCAATTGTTACAGAGACCAAAAGAAATTTGGTTGGGGTTACAATTATAAAATATACAGTTTCGACTTACATACAAATTCAACTTAAGAACAAACCTACAGACCATATCTTGTATGTAACCCGGGGACTGCCTGTACTCTTTAAAGGGTTTGTTACATGACTACGTAGTTCTAGCTACATTCCAAATACCTGCTTCACATCTCTCTGCAGGTTGTGTGGTGCATAACAGCTCAGTTCCAGATCCCAATTAGGCTATGGCCCCTTTCACATGAATGTATGATTTCTCCAGTATTTCAGTGCCATATAAATCTGTATACATATGATGTTTTTCATCCGTATGTACATGTATGTCACTGTATCCAGAATGCACATCCCACTGGTTCTGTATACTGCACGTATATACAACATGCGGTGCTCAACGGTATGCAGCACATACAGTATGTAACATGTAACATGAAATACTGGCAAAAAAAGGACATTTTTTATGTCTTGCTCACAGTACGGTATGGTGAACAATACGGCCATTTAAATGGATTGCTGTATTGCCCATTGAAATCAATGTGTCCGTATGCTACCCACACGAAAACTGTGCGGTACAGGTAGAATACAGATGTTTTTATACTTCTATCTGAAAGAGGCTTAAGTTGTTTTTTTTTTAATCCTGGCTACCCATTTTACTAAGTCATCCTAAACTAGATATTTTAGACAAACTTATTATGTTCTTATGCATAAAATAGGCCCAATGACATCACTGTCTACCTGACCTAAGCCATCTATGAAAGCAATCAGTTTTTGGACAGAGAGAGATCGTTGAAATAGTTTTTGTTCATATGCAAACTGTGCATACAGAGGAAACATTTACCTTTAATCTAGAAATGTGAGGTTGCTTTTTTATTTCTTTGTGGGGGAGGCGAGGGTGGCAGATGAAGCTGATCTGGGTCATGATTTAAGGAAACCGAATAGAAAAATGTAATACATATTTCACCCATGCAATAGTAAAGAAGACCTGCAGGTATAAGATGAGCAGCTGAGATATAGGGAAGTAGAATAACTTGGCTCATGAATTATCTGACTATTTATTTTCAGAGGTGTTCAGAAACAGTATCAGTACAACAGAACTGAAGGAACTAAAGTCACCTGCTGGTTCGTACACAACAGTGGAAAGGGCTTCATCGATGGCCATTATAAGGACTACATAGTACCTCAGCTGCACAGCTTCTTGAAACTCCTGTGAATGTAACAAAAAAGATTTTTCATAAATTGTGCTAATAAGGAATCTATAATAAAATATACAAAGGTTTTCATTTTAGAGGTGTTCTACTTATGGATTGTGAAGTAGAAATAGCATCATTGTTTTAAAAGTAAAAAAATGACAAAATGTTATATTCTGATCTGTCTGCTATACAATTCATTTGATGGTTGTAAAACTTTGCGTGATCTGTGGTACTTTTCACACATTGCCTAGTAGAGCTCACAGAACAAATATTCAGTTTCCGAAACAAGGCGGCACTCCAACACTCTATATCTACTGCACACGTCACAGCCCTTCAGACAGCAAGCAAGCAGTCATATCAATGTGCGCAAGTACACTGGCGTGGAGTGAATAGCCCTCGCCATATTTACTACGGGCAGAGTAATCAGTTTACAGCAAACACATCGTATTGATAGGACATAACAACAACAGGTTGTGACATTACTATTGTAACTTGCATAGAATTCACAGATCCATTAATAATTGGAGCCAATAAATAAACCTTAGATCAGTGATGGCGAACCTTTTAGCGACCGAATGCCCAAACTGCAACCGCAAACCCCCCCTCATTTATGCCAACCAAAAATTAATGCAGTAACTTATTGCTCCCTGTTCTTCAACAATGTGGACACCAACACAATCGAAAGGAAGAGGGAACATTTGCATCATTGTAGCTTCTTTCAAGTGTCCTCCAAAGATAATTTGGCCCTGCCTACACATTCTCCCTCTTCTTTGTCCCAAGTAGCCTTGTTAGTATCACTTTAAAATATCACTGAAAGCAGCATCTTTAAGTTGTTTGAAACTGCAGGAAAATTATTTGAGTCCTGCCTGGTGTGCTGGGGCGATGGCTTGGGTGCCCACAGAAAGAGCTTGGAGTGCCACCTCTGGCACCCGTGCCATAGGTTCGCCACCACTGCCTTAGATGAATAGAAGGTATTTGGCCAATTATGTTAGGCACCGCCAGGACAGAGCCGTCAATTCTAGACCATATGCCCTGTCAAATTCCTAGGGCTGGAAATACTGGTACCTACATAAGAACCCAGTTGCAGAATCAAAATATGGCCACCTCTAGAAAAAATATAAAAGTCAAGTAAAACATGTTCAGTAAGACCAGTTACCTCATTGAATACTGGTCTATATCATTCCCTGACGACCTGAAACCTCTTACAGAATATAAAAAAAATATCAATTTGAAAAAGAAATATGAACAAATATTGAGAGTGTCGCAGCTGAACAGTGACTAGAGGTGCTCTATTTATAATTTCTATGGTAAATAGAACAGATGATCTATGGGTTGTATTAGGTTTTGCCCATAAGATCTATTTAACCCCTTAAAGACACAGCCAGCCAGGTTTTTTTTTTATTAAGACATGTGTCGCTTCATACGGTTATAACTTTTGAACACTTTAAATTACCAACGTGAGTTTGAGATTTTTTTATGTTAGAAGTAAATTTTGGTTGGTATGTTTTGAGTTTATTTATGAAAAAACTAAACATTTGCTAAATTTTGGGAGAAATTTGTCATTTTCAAAATCTGAAATGATCTTCTTTTGAAACTGATAGTTTTCCCACCCAAATAAGTTACTTACTAAAAATGTCCCATATCTCAACTTTATGTCTTCATAAATTTTTTAAAGTAGTTTTATTATTTTATAACATTAGCAAATTGCAAATAGAACAGAGTTTATAATTTGTTCCCAAAATTTCTACTTTGAAATTTTTGGCATCAATTTTGTTTGAAATGAGTTTGAAATATAAAATTTTAAGAATCCCCCTATCAATCCCCATATTTTTCAAAAGTACACACTTCAAACTATTAAACTATCTTCTAGGAAGATTTCAACCCTTTGAGATGAAATTTAGAATGGTCGGTAATACATTAATTTTAAAATTTGTTGTCCCAACATATGGACGTTACTTGTTGTACGGACGCACAGCGAGGTGCAGAAGGGAAGGAGCACCCTGCAGCTTCCAGTTTTATCTTCTAAAACTTGGATTTTAGTTTCCTCATTGGCGCCCTTTTGTTGGCTATAAAATTTTTGTTTTTCCGCTAGTGGGGCCATGTGTGGGCAATTCTATTGCGGGATGAGATGAATTTCCCATTTGGTATACCAATTATGTAATTGTTTTTTACATAATTTTTTTTTGGTGTTCTCCATATAGCCTAATAAACATCTTATTTTTATTCTATGGGTCAGTACGATAATGTGGATACCATACTTTTTTTTTTTACGTTTTACTAAATTCCTTACAATAGAACCTAATATGGGGAAAGTTTTTGCATCGTCGTCTTCCAAGCGGTATATAATTTTTATTGTTTTATTTGTTGGATGAAATAGGTACAAATCATATTTTTTGGTGGGTTTCTTAAGCCTTTCATTGATTGAATAACATATTTTTTTTCTTTTTTATTACTTCCACCATGGGACATGAACAAGCAATCATCTATAATAACACCCTGTAATAATGGGTATTGCATAAAATCCTAAACCACCAAAAAATCCTTGGGGTTTATCTATAGACACTACTTATATGAAACTGTTTCACTTCCCCAAAAGGTTAAAGAATACAATACAAGCATTAATGACTCCAAATTCTTCTCCAAAATCAGTGCTCAATATGATTTGCAGTAAAGGTTCTGGGCTTACTCACCTCAACAACAGAGGTCATGCCCGGGGCATATATTCATGTTCTGCAGAGCTGGTACAAAACATTTACAAAGTAAAAAGCACTTCAATGGTGGTGTGTTCCACATAGTTTTCAAAAGGGCCATTCATTCAGTCCTCCACAAATGGTAGTCATCACTATGGATCCCTCAGGTTAAATTATGGGTACACATAGTGAATTCAGGAGAAGTGGACTAGCATTGTTCCATTTTCAATTCCTTTCGAGAAGCATAGATGTTCAAATACACTCAGACAACCTCCCTACAGTTTTGTACTTGGTCAAGCAAAGAGGAACCAAGAACTCTGTTACTGATGGAATGCAATGAGAATATGGTCTAGTAATAAAACAACATGACCTCATTGTCAACAATACACTTCGGTGGTCCACTCAACAACAGGGGAGATCTGCTCAGGAAGAAGACTCTGCATACATTGGTAACAAGCCTAAACATGGATGTGTACCTCCAGATCACTGAGAACAGGGGAAACCTGTTACTGGATATGATGAAACCAGGAACAATAACAAAATCCATCTTCCCTCAGTTTCCTTCAATTCCCAAGGTGCCTGAACAAATATGCAACGAGAAAACGAAGGGCACTGCAATCCTACCCCAGTAGCCCTGGAGACCTGATTGAGGCAGTTTTTTAATGCTTGCCGGATTACAGCTGACTCAACCATCAATACTTCAAACCTTAGCTGCAATCTACACATTGTCTGGTGTGGAGTCCAAAAACTGTACTAAGCTCAAGAGAGGGATAGAGGAGAAGGAGAGAGCAGAAACCACAGAGGGAGGGGCCCAATATTCCCAGGAGGGTTCTGTACCTAGTGCAATTTGTGTAATTGCCTTACCTTACACAGGTAAGGCAATGGATTTTCTATTATGAGGAAAATGTATTTGTTCATGCATTTTAGCAAGCTTGGCATCTTCATCTAGCTCACCTGTCTATTACATATACAATGTAATTTCAGTGTAGAATAAATAGCGGCGTACAAGCAGTTGTCCCCTCATTTGCAGGGGGGGGGGGTTTGGAGGCAATTTATAAAACCCTGGAGAACCCCTTTAAGCACAACATAGTTAACTGTTAATTGAGTTATGCCAAGATTATTTCACTTATTTTATTTTTGGAGATTATTGAACAGCAGGGTGCACTATAACAGGAATGTAACTTAATAACCAGTGAATAAACAGAGACATCCTCTGCCGTATGACAATGCTGGCTGCACCGCAGCAAGGGCCGTGTGCGATTTTCATTCTTGCCATCAAGTACATAAACTTGATTTATGCCATTTACAAGCTAATGTTACCTAAAAACTAAATCAGACAGGAAGATTTTTTGCTCATCAAGGTTTATTCAAAGGACAAAAATGTTGCATATTAATAGTACACATCATAACTGCTTCACAATCCCTAGCAGCTAAGAAAAGTACCATGAGTTTGAGATCATGCTGCAAATATGTTCTCAAAGAGGACCAGTCACGGAGCTCCTAGCACTACCTCATTTTTAGCAGCGTTAAACTGTTAGCTTTAAAAGGAACCCTCCAATAAAGCTTGCAAACAATGCAGCGATGTACTGACTTTACAGCGGCCCAGTGTATTCATGAGGGGGCTTTTCGAGGTGCTGCTTCTTCCCCAGACCACCCCTCCCCATGCCATAGGGCGGTCCTTCTGCTTGGCTTCATGCGTCAGTCAACGCCTCCTTGCACCGTCCCCCAGGGCCAGATTAAGGCTGGTGGGGGCCACTACCAACAGTGTTTTTGGAAGTATATAGCCTGCCAACCCCCCTGTAGTATGCAGCCACTAGCCCCCGTCCCTGTAGTATACAGCCATCAGCCCCCCCCCCTGTAGAAAATGTCCACAAAATAATAAACTTCATATTGAGAAGCTGACTGTCGGAAACTGGTGGGGGCCCCGGAGCTTGAGCCCCAGGAGCCCCTCCTTTAATCCGGCCCTGCCATCCCCTCATGAATACACTGGACCGCTGAAAGCTGAGGCTATGGGACTGCTGTGTCTGCTAGCTTTATCTGAGGGTTGTGATAAAGCTAGCAGTTTAACACTGCTAAAAATGGGGTAGTGCTATGAGCTGCTTACTTTGGTAAGAAGCTCCTAGTGCACGTTTTAAAGGTGACAGGCCCTCTTTAAGTTTAAGGCAGCTTTCAACTACACAATTGCGTGGTGACATCTGCTGTACAGTATTTATGTACGTAAATGTGGAGTTATTTTCCTTAAGGTTCTGCCGCTGATCCAACCATCCATTGTAACAAATGTACAGCAAATCTTAGTAAAATAAAACAAACACAAAAATCATCATTTTTGTAAAAATAGCTTTATTTTCAGATATACCAATAAAAATGTTTTGCAATATGAAGGAATATACTTCAATAAGGAGGTACTGCATCTAGCACTCCGCAAGTTCTCTATGTAACATATATGAAAACCCTGACACAGTAGAGTTTTGGATGTTTCTGGAATATGCAGGCACACTCATCATGCCATCTTGGAAAAATCCTCATAGGGGAGGCCTTCCACCTTCCGGCCAGTCAGAGGTCCCTATAAATGGAGAAGGGAAAAGTTACAAATGTCTACACCATGATGGAGGAAGATGACAAAAACTAGTTACGGTAACAACATACATAACAACATGCTTAACCCCTTTAGGACGCCAGCCAATTTGTATGTTAAAGGAAACCTACCATTTGATTTCAGGCATTATGAAGCAAACATACCTTGTGAATGCTGTAGCTACACTGATGCAGGTACATACACTCACCGGCCACTTTATTAGGTACACCTGTCCAACTGCTAGTTAACACTTAATTTCTAATCAGCCAATCACATGGCGGCAACTCAGTGCATTTAGGCATGTAGACATGGTCAAGACAATCTCCTGCAGTTCAAACCGAGCATCAGTATGGGGAAGAAAGGTGATTTGAGTGCCTTTGAACGTGGCATGGTTGTTGGTGCCAGAAGGGCTGGTCTGAGTATTTCAGAAACTGCTGATCTACTGGGATTTTCACGCACAACCATCTCTAGGGTTTACAGAGAATGGTCCGATAGAAAGGCAACAGTGACTCAAATCGCCACCCGTTACAACCAAGGTAGGCAGAAGAGCATCTCTGAACGCACAGTACATTGAACTTTGAGGCAGATGGGCTACAGCAGCAGAAGACCACACCGGGTGCCACTCCTTTCAGCTAAGAACAGGAAACTGAGGCGACAATTTGCACAAGCTCATCGAAATTGGACAGTAGAAGATTGGAAAAACGTTGCCTGGTCTGATGAGTCTCGATTTCTGCTGCGACATTCGGAAGGTAGGGTCAGAATTTGGCGTCAACAACATGAAAGCATGGATCCATCCTGCCTTGTATCAACGGTTCAGGCTGGTGGTGTCATGGTGTGGGGAATATTTTCTTGGCACTCTTTGGGCCCCTTGGTACCAATTGAGCATCGTTGCAACACCACAGCCTACCTGAGTATTGTTGCTGACCATGTCCATGCCTTTATGACCACAATGTACCCAACATCTGATGGCTACTTTCAGCAGGATAATGCGCCATGTCATAAAGCTGGAATCATCTCAGACTGGTTTCTTGAACATGACAATGAGTTCACTGTACTCAAATGGCCTCCACAGTCACCAGATCTCAATCCAATAGAGCATCTTTGGGATGTGGTGGAACGGGAGATTCGCATCATGGATGTGCAGCCGACAAATCTGCGGCAACTGTGTGATGCCATCATGTCAATATGGACCAAAATCTCTGAGGAATGCTTCCAGCACCTTGTTGAATCTATGCCATGAAGAATTGAGGCAGTTCTGAAGGCAAAAGGGGGTCCAACATGTTACTAGCATGGTGTACCTAATAAAGTGGCCGGTGAGTGTATCTTGTTTAATCCCTCAACCGAGTGATTTTGCTGAAAAAAAAATTTTTATAAAACTAAGATAATGAAGCTCTGTCGCTTGTGTGCTGGGGCTTGGTACTTCTCTTCTCCTCTCACATTAGAGAGGTTTTCCCATCTTGGCATTCACATTTAATTGAATTAATTACCGTGTGAGGATAATTGCTCATAAACGTAGCCTTGCTGCCCCTTAGAAACAAGTTAGCTTCCTTGGATACAACCACACCGCACATGTACCATTTATCTCTGCTTGACCACCTGGCTTCAGTGTTCTTTGCACAAAGAAGAGAAATCTTACAGCCGTCCTGTGGTAATCCCTCCAGCAGAGGTGGTCATATCCAAGGACACAGTCTTGTTTCTAATGGACTATATTACTACATTTATGAGAAATTATCTTTACACAGGTAAACATTTTTTGACAACATCTAATGAAGAAATGTATATATGTTACAGATTAATGAAATTGAATGTGAATGCCCAGACCAGAATACCCCTTTAAGCATGCACTGCTTGAGAGAATGATGTAATCTAACGGTGTTGTGCCTGACAGGCAGAAGTAATCATTCACTACACCATCCCCCAGCTGCTGAATAAGTGTGATCCATCTTAGGTTGATTAGTCCTGTCTTAACAGTTCAGGAAGCTCCGTGTAATGTGCAGGCTGAAGGCAATCCAGCTTTCCCAAGATCCTGAATGTTAAAATTGGTGGGCGATACGGTGGTTTAGTGGTTAGCATTACAGCCTTGCAGCGCTGGGGAACTGGGTTCAAGTCCCAGGGTCAACATCTGCAAAGAGTTTGTATGTTCTCTCCGTGTTTGCGTGGGTTACCTCTGGGTCCTCCGGTTTTCCCCCCAATCTCCAAAACATACTGGTAGGTTGATTAGATTGTGAGCCCAATTGGGGACAGTGGCCGATTTGGGAAACTGCGTATTCTGTGTGTGCTATATAAATAAAGGAATTATTATTAATAGTTTTTATTCAGGAAAACCACTCAGCTCAGGGATAAAACAGGATATGTGCCTGCATCAGTGTAGCTACAGCATTCTGAAGGTAAGTTTGGTTCATAATGCATCAAATCAAATGGTAGGTTTCCTTTAAAGCTCAGACCTTCTTTTCTTTTTAAAAAAAATCTGCCCATTGTCTCTTCTCCTCAGATTTTCAAGAGTTTTCAAAAACGCTATTTTTGGCATGCGGTTTATTTAGTAAGTGCCTTTTATAAGCCTATGTAGTGTAAGCCCCGACAAGTAACTCCATTTTATGAACTTAACATCTCAAACTATTTAAATCAACATTTGAGAAGAATGTTGACCCTTTTCTTTCTCAGGAATCCAAAAAAAATTATAAAATAAATATGGAATAAAATATTTACATTTCAGTTTTTTATAAGAATATTCTCATTTAGCCCCAAAATGTATATATCTAGAGGGCATTAATAGTAAAAATACACCCCAAATTTTTTGGACGGTTTTTCCAGAGTATGTCAATACACATGAATGTCACATGCCGTTTCGGTGCACAGCGATGTCCAGATGGGAATTAGTGCTATTGGGATTTTGGTGGGCCAATTTGGCTATAAATATATTCATGTGCCACGTACTAGCAGATCCCCTAAAGGATTAGTACAATAGGAAACCCACAACATTTTGTAAACAACCTCCCTCAAACAATTTATCTAGGGTTACATTGGGCATTTTAATATCCGAGATGCTCGCCAAAATGCAATACAAAATGAATGGTGCAAAGTAAAAATTGCATTGTCCTGTCAAATGTATAATTTTAGTGCTAAATGTATTTTGCCCAAATAATGCCACTGGGGAAAACACGTAAAAAATCATTACACGGGTTCTCCCAGGTACGCCAATACCAAATATGTGGCAATAATCTACAGGCTGGGAGCAAGGCAGGGCTCAGAAGGGAAGAACTGGCATTTGCAGCACAAACATTTTACTATTTTTTTCTGGCATCATGAAGCTTTTGTAGATGCCCTTAGGGACCAGTACAGTAGAAAACCCAGAGAACTGACCCTAATTTGAAAATATCACCCCTCAATGAATTTAGGGGCATAGTGAGCATTTTAACCCCACAGGTGGACCCCAAAGATAATACATAATGGACAGTGCATAGTAAAAATTTTTGTATTTTGCTTCCAAATACAGTATCTTGTACTCAGCTCATGCCACTGGAGACAAACACCCCAAAAAATCATTATGCAGCTTATCCTGGGTATGGCAGTATCACACATATATATATATATACCGTAATCTACAGGCTGGGCACACGGCAGGGTGCAGTATGTGGTATTATGTATAAGCTGTGGAAAGTACATCAGCCACATTCATCCCAGGCACTTCTTGCAAAGAAGTCCCAAGGCGCCTTCTCGCAGACAAAAATTGGGCCTTCATTCCTGCTAGCTGACTCCGTATCTGAGGCCATTATACTCCTCTGACACCATATAGGTTCTATGGCCCATACTGAAGTAGCTACCGGTCATATGCAGCAAAAACTGGTCATGATATAATATGACACTGGGTACAAAAGCTCACTAGGCACACATGGCAGTTGAGTGCGTTATCCGTGCAGAAAGGATCTGATGCAACAATAATACACACCGCACTACACACAAATGCGTTTGGGGGGGAAGTGGATGATGGGAGTGATCACAAAGGGGTGAGCCACAGGATGATGAGTGTAATCACACCGGGAAGAAGACAGGGGATAATAGGAGTATAGGATGAGTGATCAGGTAGAATGGGTGTAGTAGTATTAGTTAATATTGGCATAGTAGCAAAGGCAATCTGCTCCTCTCTCCAGATGGAGAATGGAGCCGCTGGGGAGAAGGAAAACAGTTTAAACAGCCCATTTTGGCTGTAAAGCGCGGTGATTGACCAGTCAAGTCCAACTGACCAATCAAAGTGATCCCCGGGGCAGGACCGTTCTGATTGGGCGACTTCACCAGACCAAATACAAGCCAACATGTCAGGCAACATGGTGATGATTTGTGTGTATTCAGCAGCCATGACTTACTATTACTGCATAGAGATCTAAGTGACAGTAGTAATAGTACATCAAGGAGCTCCAAGAGTTTAACACCTTTTTGACAGACGATATAACTGTATGTCCCAGTGCCATTAAAGATGTTTGTAGAGGACTCATAGGCTGAACCCTGTTCAACCAGGGTACGTAACCACCAATGCGTTAAGTGCTGGTACAGATTCTCAGATTGTGGGGAAAAGACCACCAGAAGGCAATTTAAAATGTGCTCGCTCCGAACACTGGTGTTACATTACAGCTGACAGACGGCGGTTCAGCTCCAAAAACAAATAGCGTCCAGCTCACCCAGAAAGCTCTTGGTTTCCCACAGAGAAGTGGAAGAAGTAACCAGAAGTCCATCGGTTCAACAGCATACACAAGGAATAAACTACAGAACATCGATGGGAATCCATATAAAATAGCAACTTTTATTTCATCCACCTAAAAATCCAGGCATCATGATCATGGACACAGCAAAAAAACTATGCGTTTCGTCAAATCGGAGTTAGTCATGATCAAGTCCAATAGGACGAAACGCATCATTTTTTAGCTGTGTCCATGATCATGATGCCTGGATTTTTATGTGGAAGAAATACAAGTTACAATTATATACGGATTCCCGGTGTAAACAGAAAACATACTGCTACATGTTGCTACTGCAACAACTCCTACAGCGCTTGGGGATGTAATAATACATGTGGGAAAGGGGTTAATCATGGAATCATTTACAAATATATGAATATTCATTTTTACTTACAGAGCTGATAACTATTGTAGCAGAAAAGGATTTTTCATTTATACTCTCCAAAGTGCCAACATTTCCCTTGTATCCTCCATTTAATATTAGAACTTGCTTCCCTGGTACAGAAAGAGAAAAAAAGGTTACATATCCATCCGAAATCCCTAGAGCCTCCAGAATGAGGGGGAGTGTCTAGCAGATCCCACTTTATTATTGCAATTATTACAGCAACATTACATAACAAAACAATGAAAGCTTTTTAAATGAGAATTTTCACAATAACTTGAAGATGGACACCAGTATAGAATTACCAGAAATCTGCAATGTTGGCTTATTCTGAGACATTCATAGGCTGATGTTCCTTCAATGAGAGAGATCATTTACCTGGAACTGGGATAACCGTTTCTAGATGTGTCTGATCAAACTTCAGTTTGTCCCCAGAATCGTTAAGTTTCACTATTGCTGTATATCTATCAATCACCTCCTAAATAAGAAAAACACATGTATTGATGAGGATATATCTAGTAACACATAGCCAGTGTGCTAGGCCTGACAAATTCACATCATCTCCAGTGAACCCATCCCAAGATCAGAAACATCTGCCATAGCAACACACCATGGAGAGAGTTACCTTTACTACAGCTTTCTTCTTGTAATATTTTTCCCCCAACTTCTTTGTTATAATTTTCACAACAATTTCCTAAAAAAATAAAAAGTACATATAGATCAGACTGAAGATGATTATGTAAAGTATTTCTAGACAGTCTTAAACTTCCCCAGAAGTATTATCCAACATCAGACAGTGATATATCTGATGCAGCAGAAGACTGTCTAGTTCTATTCCACACTGGTCTAATGTCCAACACTTTAGGGGAAATTTACAAATTCGCTCCTCTTATCCCTTAATAGATATAAAACCAGGACGTTTTTAAACCTGCTCCACAAATTACGAAAGCAGATTGATAGTGAAGATACAATATCTAAGCTCTAGTTACCAACAAACAAATACAGGCGGCACAGTGAGACAAAAGGATTGTAATCCAGTGTGGGTGCAGGCTCCAGGGATTCGACTCAAAACCCCAGCGGATATCCAAAATTTGTAGACAGAAGAGCAGCACTCCTTGGTATTCAAAATTTATTCACAAGTGGAAAATACAGTGCAACGTTTCGGCTGGCTCAATGCAGCCATCTTCAAGCTCTAGTTACCATATGCCATGAATTCTTAGGAAGAGGATACTGAATGTGCGGCTTACCGGATGCAACCAGTGATCCGTTCGCTCAGTTTTCTTCTTTTTCTCCTCCATCTGTTCACATAGAATACAGAATTTAATTTCAATAAATAGCACTTAGATATAGGTTATATTTCTGAAATATACAAGACATAAACCATTAAAACACATTACCAAGCCTCTATAAAACATGGAATATGGTTACCATATATACTCAAGTATAAGCCGACCCCTAATTTTACCACCAAAAACTGGGAAAACTTATAAGTATAAGCCGAGGGTGGGAAATGCATTGGTCACAGACCTCCCTCGTATACAGCCTGCCCCCGTGTAGTATACAGCCTGCCCAGCCTGCCCCCGTGTAGTATACAGCCTGCCCAGCCTGCCCCCGTGTAGTATACAGCCTGCCCAGCCTGCCCCCGTGTAGTATACAGACTGCCCAGCCTGCCCCCGTGTAGTATACAGCCTGCCCCGTGTAGTATACAGCCTGCCCCCGTGTAGTATACAGCCTGCCCCCGTGTAGTATACAGCCTGCCCCCGTGTAGTATACAGCCTGCCCCCGTGTAGTATACAGCCTGCCCCCGTGTAGTATACAGCCTGCCCCCGTGTAGTATACAGCCTGCCCCCGTGTAGTATACAGCCTGCCCCCGTGTAGTATACAGCCTGCCCCCGTGTAGTATACAGCCTGCCCCCGTGTAGTATACAGCCTGCCCCCGTGTAGTATACAGCCTGCCCAGCCTGCCCCCGTGTAGTATACAGCCTGCCCCCGTGTAGTATACAGCCTGCCCAGCCTGCCCCCGTGTAGTATACAGCCTGCCCAGCCTGCCCCCGTGTAGTATACAGCCTGCCCAGCCTGCCCCCGTGTAGTATACAGCCTGCCCAGCCTGCCCCCGTGTAGTATACAGCCTGCCCACGTGTAGTATACAGCCAGACCAGCCTGCCCCGTGTAGTATACAGCCAAACCCAGCATTAAAAAAATAAATAATAAACTTATATACTCACCCTCCGGTGGCCCAGATGTGCAGCGCTGCTCCCCCGATGTCCGCGCGGCTCGTCTTCAGGCATCCGTGCCCGTCTTCTTTCTTCTGCAGGGCGCCGCCATTGATCTCCCCTGGCAGGCGCCGAAGACAGCACGGAAGCAAGAAGACGAGCAGCGCGGACATCGGACATCGGGGGAGCAGCGCTGCACATCGGGGCCACCGGAGGGTGAGTATATAAGTTTATTATTTTTAAAGTATTTTTTACTTATTTATTTGACTCGTGTATAAGCCAAGGGGAAGTTTTTCAGCTTATACACGAGCATACACTCACCGGCCACTTTATTAGGTACACCTGTCCAACTGCTAGTTAACACTTAATTTCTAATCAGCCAATCACATGGCGGCAACTCAGTGCATTTAGGCATGTAGACATGGTCAAGACAATCTCCTGCAGTTCAAACTGATCATCAGTATGGGGAAGAAAGGGGATTTGAGTGCCTTTGAACGTGGCATGGTTGTTGGTGCCAGAAGGGCTGGTCTGAGTATTTCAGAAACTGCTGATCTACTGGGATTTTCACGCACAACCATCTCTAGGGTTTACAGAGAATGGTCCGAAAAAGAAAAAACATCCATTGAGCGGCAGTTCTGTGGGTGGAAATGCCTTGTTGATGCCAGAGGTCAGAGGAGAATGGGCAGACTGGTTCGAGCTGATAGAAAGGCAACAGTGACTCAAATCGCCACCTGTTACAACCAAGGTAGGCAGAAGAGCATCTCTGAACGCACAGTACGTCAAACTTTGAGGCAGATGGGCTACAGCAGCAGAAGACCACACTGGGTGCCACTCCTTTCAGCTAAGAACAGGAAACTGAGGCTACAATTTGCACAAGCTCATCGAAATTGGACAGTAGAAGATTGGAAAAACGTTGCCTGGTCTGATGAGTCTCGATTTCTGCTGCGACATTCGGATGGTAGGGTCAGAATTTGGCGTCAACAACATGAAAGCATGGATCCATCCTGCCTTGTATCAACGGTTCAGGCTAGTGGTGGTGGTGTCATGGTGTGGGGAATATTTTCCTGGCACTCTTTGGGCCCCTTGGTACCAATTGAGCATCGTTGCAACGCCACAGCCTACCTGAGTATTGTTGCTGACCATGTCCATCCCTTTATGACCACAATGTACCCAACATCTGATGGCTACTTTCAGCAGGATAATGCGCCATGTCATAAAGTTGGAATCATCTCAGACTGGCTTCTTGAACATGACAATGAGTTCACTGTACTCAAATGGCCTCCACAGTCACCAGATCTCAATCCAATAGAGCATCTTTGGGATGTGGTGGAACGGGAGATTTGCATCATGGATGTGCAGCCGACAAATCTGCGGCAACTGTGTGATGCCATCATGTCAATATGGACCAAAATCTCTGAGGAATGCTTCCAGCACCTTGTTGCATCTATGCCACGAAGAATTGAGGCAGTTCTGAAGGCAAAAGAGGGTCCAACCCGTTACTAGCATGGTGTACCTAATAAAGTGGCCGGTGAGTGTATACGGTAGTCTCTCTCATTAAAAGAAAAAAATAATAAATACATATGTGGATATGTCATCTTTGCCTAACATCACTGGTGGTTTCACCCTCTCCCATAAGTATTTCCCAGAGCCAACTACAGGGAGGTTTCCCCACAGACTCCCCCCATACAACAAGGCTCCCTGCCCATACACAGCCTAATGCAAGATTATTTTGGTATAAAAAGAAAAAAATAAAATAAAATTATGTGCGGCACACAACCTAGCCAACAGCTCTGATGTATTATCCCTTACCTCAATGATTTCATCGAGGGCAGACTTCTTTTTCTTATCTTTGGGTGGGTTCAGAGTGGGATCTTTTCTTTTAACTGGTCCAGTCACTGCAGGGGGTTTCAGTGCATTGCTTGCTAGTGAACCACTGCTCAAAGAAAGCAGCAGTGTAACGTTAAGACCCTCATCTGATACATCTTGGCGATACAGTTGTGAATGAATGTCAGAAGAAAAATCTTACCTTGGCTTGGAGGATGATGGTCCTGAAGCACTTGCTCCTTTAGCCAGATTGAATACCACTTAGGGAGAATAAAAAAGTTCATGTTAAGCATCAGTAGGATACTAGAGCACAGAGCCAATAGGCCAAAACATCAAGAAAGAATCTTTACACTGATGGTGTCTTCATCACACCCTGAGGCCAAATAACTGCATATTTAGTCATTTAAATACCCCTTTACAGAAATATACCCAATATCAAATTGTGATGTTTCATCAACATAATCCAACTAATTCTGCTTTCACACAGACGTTGTGCAGACGTATACGGCGCCCAGCCTTGTGGCACCGTAGAATGCATGGGAAAAATAGTTTCCCATGTTTACTATGGAGAGGGGAGGGGTGAACAATGTGCTCAGCACGCTATCGTATGCTTTCCTAGGCAAAAATGCGGTAGTATGAAAGTAGTTTATGGTTCCATCATGACTAATATAAATTATGGATCAAACTTGAGCAAGTCTTGGCACCATGCCCCCTTACTTACTGTACTTTTCTACAGGACTTACAAGACTCAGTTTAGACTCCACAATGACCTGACTGAATATGAAAATCAATGCATCTCCACCACCCAATCTCGTACTCCATCTCATTCATCTACCTGCTCTTTTTTGACACTTGGGCCCACATACACAGAGATTTGGGAATGGAGGGTCACAGTCATTACAAACTGAGGAGTGGTCTAAAGTATTTAAGCTTTGCCACAAGTCTTGCTCTGCTAGAACCCAAGAGACTAATTTTAAGATTTTGTACCACTGGTACATGGTCCTCGCCAGACACATTATTTCCCACCTGTCTGTTGGCGTTGCGGGGACCCTGGAGGCGCTTTGTATGGTGGGGCTTTACAAGTATCCAACCCTTTTCTGGGAAAAGGTCATAGCCCTAATCAAGGGCCTAACAGGAATTCAACTGGAGAACTCGCCCCTTACTCTACTTCTACTAGTTTCAAAAATTTTGGTTATCTCCAGGCTATAGAAATCCTCAACAGGCCCTTCTGTAAATGAATGGTACCGGGAGCTCTTACACCTGCAACGATTAGAAGAGCTCATAGCCAGATCCTTGCAAACATTTGAGACAAAGCTAAAGATCTGGGAACTTAACAGAAGTCTCCTTGTTTTGCTTCTCTTAGTTAAAGGGGTGTTCACATTTCAGCAAATTAATGTCATGGTTTGTATAATGAAAAATTATATAATTTTCAAATATACTTTCTGTATCAATTCTTCACAGATTTCTAGATCTCTGCTTGCTGTCCTGCTATAGAAATCTTCCATGTTTAATTCCAGTGAACAGAAATCTGACCATGGTCACACAGGTGCACGGCTCATTAGTATCAGAGAGTGATCAGAGCTGTGTGATATAATGAGCCGTGCACCTGTGTGACCACGGACAGATTTCTTTCCACTAGAAATAAACAATGAAGCTTTCTATAAAAGAACAACAAGCAGAGATCTAGAAAACTGTGAGGAACTGATACAGAATGTATATTGGAAAGTTGTATAACATTTCATTACACAAACAATATCAATTATTTGTTGAAATGGGAGCTCCCCTTTAATGGAAGTGAGCCCTAAACCCTGATGTACACCCTGGCACCTGCCCTATTTAGTCAGGTCCTGTACCTCCCCACCTGTGGTATAGATTCCAGACACTTCATCTTTTCCTTCATTTAAAGTCTCTTTTTGTCACTTTCTCGTCACAGCCATGTTATGTTTCTCCTACACATTGTGTATGCTGTCATTAATGAACCCTACACGCTGTTGTAAATCTGCGCTACATTCGTAACCTGTATTACGTCAGTACTGTGCAGATGTTTATTACATACTCAGATGTTTGCCTTATTTTTTTTTTCTACTTTGTAAATTATTGCTTGTGACTTTAGCACTCAGTAAATCCCTCTTGAACTATAAAGTAATCCAACTTATAAAAACAGCACAAGACATCACTTTAAACGACAAAATGTGGGAGCACATACCTTTCTCCTCCTCATTTTCTCTATTCAACTCTGTGTAGACCGGAGTCTCCTGTAATACAAACATTTACGTCATGACAAGAACCTTTATTCAGTTAGCACTGTAGCAGTGGACGCTGTAGATCTTTGCACTTGTGGTTTATGTCAGGAGGATTACCCAATGTAACATATGCAAGCTGAAAGAGGAGTTGCATATCTTTAATATGACACCAAAAGTATGTGTCTAGGTACTACATTACTGAACACACGGGACCCTCCCCCTGCAGCCTCTAAATTCGACTCAAATCAGGCAAAAATGAATCTTTTCAGCTAATTCTAACATGACTTTAGAGGATAATTTATTTTATAAGCAAAAGGTGAGATTTCACATAAATAATGGGATTCTAGAAAGGACATTTCATGCGGCTAGTATAATGCAGTAAAAAGCCGGTGACAGGCTATGTCTGGGTCGTGGGGTAGTGTATAGTCATATTTTATAGACTGCACACACCTGACTCTTCACAACAGGACCATCTCATAATAAGCCGATAGCTTTCTGAAAAGGGGTATTCCAACCTGGGCATTCACATATAATTTAATTCATCTGCCAATTTATATTATATATACACACATTTCTTAAATTGCATGTTATTAACAAGTACGTTTATGAAGATAATTTTCCATAAAAGTAGCCATGTTGTTCCTTAGAAACAAGACACGGTCACTGGATATGACCACCACCGTGCTCTTCCAGAGATGGCCAGACATACACCTCACCACCTGGATTCAGCGTTCATTATAACAAATAAATGTACCGTATATACTCGAGTATAAGCCGACCCGAGTATAAGCCGAGACCCCTAATTTTACCACCGAAAACTGGGAAAACCTATCGACTCGAGTATAAGCCGAGGGTGTAGTATACAGCCAGTCCCCATGTAGTATACAGCCAACCAGCCCCCATGTAGTATACAGCCAACCAGCCCCCATGTAGTATACAGCCAACCAGCCCCCATGTAGTATACAGCCAACCAGCCCCCATGTAGTATACAGCCAACCAGCCCCCATGTAGTATACAGCACAGCCCCCAGTAGTATACAGCACTGCCCCCAGTAGTATACAGCACTGCCCCCAGTAGTATACAGCACTGCCCCCAGTAGTATACAGCACTGCCCCCAGTAGTATACAGCACTGCCCCCAGTAGTATACAGCACTGCCCCCAGTAGTATACAGCACAGCCCCCAGTAGTATACAGCACAGCCCCCAGTAGTGCACAGCCCCCAGTAGTATACAGCTTGTCCCCAGTAGTATACAGTCTGCCCCTATTAGTATACAGATACTAAAAATAAACTTAATACTCACCCTCCGTTGTCCCGATGTTCGTCGCGGCTCCCGGCGGCTTCCGATCCCCATCGCGGCTCCCGGCGGCTTCTTCACTCTTCTCTGGCCGGGAGATAGCGCCGGCCGTCGCACACTGTGATGCAGCGCTGTCGCCGCTGATGACATCATCCGCAGCGACAGCGTCGCATCACAGTGTGCGACGGCCGGCAGATCGCATGAACGCGACTCTGCCGGCTAGAGAAGACAGAAGAGAAGACGCGGGGGGCCGCGACAGGGATCGGGAGCCGCGAGGAACATCGGAGACATCGGAGGGTGAGTAGTAATTTATTTTTTTTTTATCATTGACTCGTGTAAAAGCAGAGGCGAGGTTTTTCAGCACATTTTTTGTGCTGAAAAACTCGGCTTATACATGAGTGTATACGGTATATACATGGCAGATGAATTAAATGTGAATGCCCAATGAGAATATCCCTTTAACCCCTAAAGGACACAGACCTTTTGCATTTTTACATTTCACTTTCAAAAACCCATTACTTTTTTTTATTTTTCTGTGTACACAGCAGTATGGGGTCTTGTTTTCAGTTTAACATGTTCCTAGTAATAGCATTTAACTGCCCATGTCGTTTACTGAGAAACTAGAAAAAATCCGGTAAAACTGATGAAAAAACACATTTGCGCCATTTTCTATTGAGCCTTGTTTTTAAGGCTTTCTTTGTGCTCTCCAAATGACTCCTCCACTTTATTCTATGGGTCAGTATGTATGATCACGGAGATACTAATTATATATTTAGGTTTTATTATGTTTTAGTAGATTTAAAAATGTTTTCCCATATTTTGAGGCCAATAACTTTTTCATACTTTGGGGACTGTGCAACCTTTTGATCACTTTTTATTAAAATAATTATGTGTTGGAAAAATGGCAAAAAAATGGCATTTTGGACATTTTGGTTAATCACTGGGAATAATAGTTTTTCTATTTTGATAGATCGGCATTTAGGGACGTGACAATGCCCAACATGTTTACAATTTCATCTACTTATGTTTATCTGGGGTGGGGGGCCGCGATTTGAACTTTTAGGTTTTAATTTTTAATATATTTTTCTAAAAAAAAAGAAAAAAAAAAAAGTTTTACTGTATATTTAGTAACCCTAGGGTACCTAAACCCTACACGGTCCGATTGATCCTTCCATATACTGCAATACTACGGTATTGCAGTATATGGAGATTTTCTATTGATCTGTAATAGTGCGTGGTTACAACCGCTACCTCACAATGACGTTGGGAAAAGTCATGGTGCTTCAAGGGGTTAAGTGCTCATTGAGGTAACACAGGTAAACATATGAAAAAGACAACATTATGGTGTAAAATACCTCCTCTTTTTCACTCTTGCCCCTTTTTACTTGCTCTTCAATAAATTTTGCAGTCCTTTCCTCATCATCAAGATCTTGTTTTTTTTTTCTCTCTAGTTCTTCTTGTCTCTTGATTGTTTCGGGATCCCTGTCTATGTACTGAATGTACCAGCCCTTTGGAGTTTCATCCACTTTACATAAACCTACGAAGATATAAAAACAACCAATCAATTTGGATGTAATTTAAGAATAATTTGAGCCTAAACATTCACAGGAACGTTGGTGGATGTATACATGTCCCCTGTAGGCCGGCATTGGCCACACAGAGCGGTACAGAGCTAAATGGTGCGGCAACGTACCTGGAGTAAAGATAGGACATGTCCCAGCTTTCCCCATATTACGGCGCCGTGCACCATTTCTATGGAGAGGGGCAGGGACGAACACTGCTCAGCCCTCCTCCTCTCCCATGCAGCATTAAGAGGTAAAAGATGACACCAGATAAAAATGACAAGAGGTAGGTAAAAAAAAAAAAAAAAAAAAAAAAGGCTAAACCTGAATATAAACAGTTAACATACAATATAACATACAATATAAACTTTACATAGATAATTATCATTATCTTGTTGTGATTATCAGGCCTACATGACAAAAGACAAGTAAAAGAAATGTTACCTTCTCTGCCCAGCCACTTTGTGAAGTCTGTTAGTGTCTCCCACTGCGTGGCATTCATGTGGACGTGCTCTCTGTGACTGATGTACTCATTGTATACAATGTTATTGTGCACACGCTTTGTTCCTAGAAGGTATAAAAGTGTAAAAATGTGTATTAGAAATGCATTGTATCAGCCAACAGGTAGAAAAGACTATCCCAATAAAGTTTTTGGCAAATATCTTAACTGAATGATGCATATGGCTGCGTTAAATGTTTTATTGCAGGTTACCTTAGTATAAAACAAACAGTATACTACTTAACCCTAGGCCAAAATTAGCGATCCAAAGTAGATACATATTGGAAGAATGTTCTGGCATAAACACAAAATCTTTAATCACTGACTTACAGCTTTAGGGAAAGAAAACGTAAACACGGCGGTTTCTTACCAAAACGTCTTCTTAGAAGTTCTACAAAATCATTGCGGAATTCCCTTTAAAATAAAGAAATATAATGACAGTAAGAAAAAAAATTAGAAAGAACAAATCAACATTTCTATAATAGCAGCAGCAGATTACAGCTCCAGTTACACAGAAAGACATATGATCCGTGTTTGTGGAGTGACCCTCACTGACCACACACATATCTGATAACTAATTCAAGTGTTGCAGGTAAATTGAATGATTTTCAGTTTTCTCACAACTAGATTAAGATTAAAAGTGTTAATCTACATACATACACGTTAATCTAATGACCCATCCCGCTGGGGCTATGAACCCACAGGAATATGCATCCAGGATGTTACCGGCAGACCCCAAGCTGCCATGTGATACGATCAGAACCCTGTGATCACTGCTACTTACCTGGTTGTTTGTGCCATCCCTAGAACGTGGTATTATATTGAGCCCTGGCCACCACCTCCTGCAATCTTCTTCTGAAGCATTGCCATAGAAAGGTGGCACCTGAGAACAAGGCCGCAGAACAACTGCTGCAGAATCCTGACACAGCGGTCGCCCAGGGGTTCTTACAATATAAATGATACAGGAAGCTGCCAGAATAAAATGCGCAGGGATAGGCACCACCCGGCTCGGTCATGGTGCGGCGAGACACAGACGGCATATACATGAGGCCTAGGTCATACATGTGACATAAATATATAGTCTATGGTGATGTAGGAAGCAGTACACGGACATTGTGTGGTTTCTACAGGTTATACTCACTGAGAGAAGTAATCCATGAACTGCTGGGGGTTCTCAGACGCCAGGAGCAGCTGCCGCTGGTGGGACTCGGACATGCAGTGACACTTGAAGCCATTCTTAAAGAGATAGAAAGAGAAGGATAACAATTTCTAAGTGTTAGGCTTTCCAGGAAAATCTGTATCTCCAATAAATATTATTTACCTATAAACTTCCAAACCCCCCGATCAGCCCATCATAAAGCAAAGTGACATTAGCTTAACCTATGTACCCCAAAACCTGCCTGCAAAAGAGTATGAGGAAGGCGGTGAAGGGGTTAATGGCAGGATAACAGGTGACCCAGAATGCAGTGTACATAATGACATGACCCCACCACAGACTCCTATAGACTACTAGCAGGCAGGGGCACACGTGCCACACACAGATCAGTCACCTCGTCCCGGCACTGCTTCTGGCACATCTGGCAGTACCATCTCAGCTTCTGAAGTCCCTTCGATTTAATGCGGTTGGCGATCGCCTTCGGTGTGAGAAAATCTGACTTGCCCATAGCTCCAAACCCGCAGCTCCCGGCAGCGTATCCGACAACAATGCTCTACGTAGTACATTACGTCACCACGTCAGGAAGAGAAGCGGGGCCTGAGTGATGCTTCTACGGGGGAGGAGCGAGCGGTAGTGCCGCCATCTTTGTAATGGGAATTTGCCAGTGGTATGCCGGTACTAATATGCGAAGTCTGTATGAGAACTCCCTATATAGCAGTCATTCACTGCTTCATGTACATCTATTGTAGTCTCAGGGGTATTCAGTAATTTTAGTATTGAGCAGCTGAAAAATTTCATCTCTCTGCAACTGATTGTTTTTTGATGTCATGTACATAAGGCGATCTAATTTTTTTCATTAATAATTGTATAGTTTCTGATTTTTTGTTTTGTTGCCGAAGGGCTCTATCAGACGGGCATTTTTGACGTTAGTATGCAATCCGTTTTTTTGCGGATAGCCTACTCTACTGACTCATTGATTTCTATGGGTCTGTTCACACGACCATTTTTTTCACAGATGTGCAGACAGTAAGGCTGCATTCACACATGGTATTTACAGTGTGTTATGTAATGTAATGCAACAGGTGGAAGAGGATATTTGCTTTAACATTTACATGTATGTGTGAATGCAGCCTCAGAAAAAAACTTGAAATATTTTTTCTCTAATGCGGAATACGGACCTTCATAGAAGTCAATGTATCTGCAAAAAAAAAAAAACTGACGGCACAAAGATGACATCTGTATACGGTCCATTTTTTCTGAAATGTTGCTAGGCAACCAACTGGGCAGGGCAGAAAATAGATTAGAAAAACAACATTTTTTTAGTAAACATGATTAAACAGATGAAATATGAAAAAAAAAAACTGATGCGGGTACAGTATGGACTGCACATGGATATCACACATGCCCCATTTTTTGCACACACACAACACGCGTGTCCCTGGTCTAACTGCTCCTGTTCTGATACACCTGTGTATCCTGGCCTGAAACCGTGAATTCCTGACACTGATCTGTGCTCTCTACTGCTTATGGCTGGGCACAGTGCTGCCCTCGGTGGTGCCACCAGTGACGCGGTGTAGTAGTCACTTATGGCTGGAGGCCAGGACAGAAGGGCATTATAATATTATACATCATATTGAGTGTGATGAAATGTGTAGAACATCATTGTTTCCAGGTTACTTGGCCGATCACAATTTTATTCTCATATACCCAGATGTGCTGCCGATTTTTACACCCTGAACGCTCTTCCGATGAAAACAGCAGTATTTTTTATTGTATGATAAACATGTGTCCGATGTCAATAATATAGCATTAAATATAAAACTATAGCGATACAATCATACAACGCATCAGAAGGCGGAGCTTCCACATGAAACCGGATTGAAAAAACTAGCTGTATTCCCACTTCCAGTCTCAAACATGGCGGTGCCAGGGTCAGGGAAGCTGACAGATCTCGCGAGGTCTCCGCCCCTGTGCCCGCTCTTGAGGACTTAGTTCCGGCGCATGCGCCTACTGCGCTGTCTGACCTTGCCTGCAGTCACCATGTTGTCCCGCAGCAGTGTCCTCATCTTCCAGCCACAATGGTAAGTGTATGAGGAGCTGAGGCTTCATGAAGTGTGCCCCGGGGACATGGGGCGCAGGGTGATGGCGGGCTCCGGCGGCTGCCTGTATGGGCTGTGTATGGTGCAGCAATGCCGGCACACACTAGGCCGCAGCCGGCCCTTGTACTTCAAGGTGTCAGGCAGAAGTGACTGCAGGAGAGGCGTGCTGTGCTCATGGCTGTACCGGAGTATCCGTGTCCCTGGCATATCAGAGGCCTGCACCCCCCCTGGCACAGCGGGCATCCTTTACCCTGTGCAGGCTTGCATGGAGGACACTATGGCTGAGGGTGTTGGGCAAGGTTTAACCACTTGTTTTATGTCTTTTAGGGGCCAAGTCAGGAACATGGCAACTTTGAAGGACAGTGAGTATCTGTGTATTGTGGGTCATAGGGTTAACTCATTCAGACAAGTGTCCTTTTGGGTTATCCTAAAGGTCAGTCCTGATGTGACTGCCCTTATGTCTGTATCTCTCATTCAGTGTATGTGGTTGGTGCAGGTGGTACATTTCTTCAGGTCACCTTGACCTTTGGGTCAAGCCCCTTATAAATGTTAACTTGCTCAGATTTAGTGTGGCTAGTCCTTTATATTGATATATAGGGGAACATATCCTTTCTGCTGATTACTTGTACTAAACTTTTGTAATTTTGTCACTTTCCCTGTTTACATGACCAAGAATGAAGTCATTAGTCTTCCCAGGACCACCAGCTCAGTGTAGATAACTCCTCCTCCAATACTGGATAGCTTAACAATAACCTGCACCCTTATAGTGGGCACAGATCAGTTAAGTCATGGGTGATAGGGATAGAAACTAGTGATTAACAAATAGCTGTGAAGCTGCCTAATGAGTAAACCCTTACTCTATGTAAGGGTATAAGCTACTCTCAGCTTCCTTTGTGACTCTGTAATTACTCCCGAGCTCGTCTTTCCTTGAATTTGGCTCCTCTCCAATCTACTGACCGTTCCCCTCAAGGCTAGCCCTAACATGGGCATGGTGCTGCCATCTAGAAGTCATGCAGTTGGTTTAAACCCTTCCTTACAGGATTGATGGAGCGCACATCAGCCCCACAGACTTGCTCCTTGCTGTTTTCTCCAAGTCTTACATTTACAGTGCCCAGGTGAACGTGTATTAAGAGAGTACAAGGTCAAGGTCTTATCTGTAAGACTTGGTGTCATGGTGGTAAATGTAATAAGTATCTTGGACCCGCTTTATAGGACTTGGTGGAATTACTACCGTTTGTCACCCTTTCATTCTCTGTCTGAAACTTGTACACCTATATATACCTTTAGCAGGTGTGCCACACTTATTATGACTAGTATGCACTTTATCATCTGATTTACTAACTCTGGGGGAGATTTATCAGTGTTTCTGTTGTGAAGGGGTGCAGATGCCTGCAGAGTGGGCCAGTATAGGTAGTTCCTGCCCCTTTCCTTCTAAATACCTGCCAACATTCACCCCTGGTGTAAGTTTGTCAGCCAGCAGATACATCATAAGGCTTAGACCTTATGATGTATCTGCTGTGGTGGTGCCAGAGCTTTATCATACACCAGCGCACAGCATATGATAAATCTCCCCCTCTGTCTATAAGGAAGACTCTGTGAAGAAGGATTAGACTTTAGTCCATTCCGGATTAAGGCTCTGTTCCCAGCACTTTGTTAGAGCAGTCATTCAGGGGATCCTAACACAGCCTAAAGGACCTTTCAGACCTCTCATGGGGTCTGTTGTTTGGGTTTGGAAGTTTTTAGTAGCGTTAATTGCTGTTATGTTTTGATGTGACAGATTGATCTGTTGTGTTCAGTTACCAGGCGATTGAAATCCATCAAGAATATCCAGAAGATCACAAAGTCTATGAAGATGGTGGCCGCAGCTAAGTACTCTAGAGCTGAACGAGAGCTGAAACCGGCTAGAGTATATGGAACTGGTGCCCTAGGTAGGAATATGTATGAAAAATGCACAAGTTGCTATTCCTCATTACAAGAATGGCCATATGTGATATCTGATCTTTTGCATGAGTTATATAGTGAGATGTAGATAAACGTGTAACTTCTCTTGCTTCACTTAGCATTGTATGACAAAGCTGAGATCAAGGCTCCTGAAGACAAGAAGAAGCATCTTATTATTGGTGTCTCCTCTGATCGAGGTCTCTGTGGTGCTATTCATACCTCCGTGGCAAAAGCCATTAAAAGTGAAATTTCCTCGCTTTCTGAAAGTGGAAAAGAGGTTATGGTGGTTGGAATTGGGGACAAGCTGAGAGGATTACTTCAGAGGTTGGTTTGATATGTTTTTAGTGTACGGTAAAATATACTACAACCCTATGGAAGAATAACTTCCGGAAAGGCCACACCCATTGGTTATGTCTAAAAACAGTCTTAAAGTGAACTTGTCATCACAGATTTCCCCATTAATTCACACACCTTCAGGGAGGCCGTCCATGTATGTCTCTTCAAAGCAGAGTTAGTTAATGTATTGGAGGCCCGGAGAGGCAGGGCTGCTTAACTTTATCCCAGCTGCCCGCCCTCACGAAGTGTGTTTGCAAAATGAGTGTGCCATTGATTTAAAAGGGCACATGGGTTAAGGTGCTCCAAAAAGCTGTCTAAATTTTCAGCACCAACTAACTAGTTGTACTTTGCATCTCCAGTCCTAAAACTACGCTCAATTTATATCCACACTTTAATAAAACATGTCCATCCTATCTTGCACTGTCTACCTGTGAGACACTTTTTATAAATCTGTCACACTGAGCTCACCCAAACACCAGTAGAAACGTTTGTACAAAATTTAGCAAATCTAGAAACTATATTAAGGAATGGTTACTGAGCGTGTGGGAATTTTATGCCCACACTAACCCTATTTGAAGGAAGAGATTTCAATGAAGTTTTCCTTAGTTTTTAATATTGTTGACCTATAAGGTGATGTGTTCAACCATGATCAGCTGCCATAACTCCAGTGTGGAAAACTGTTCATAGACCTATCTGCACTCTATACTTGTTACTGCAGCACCGTTCCCATTCACTTCCTGGAGCAGATCTATGTTAAAGAATATCTGCTGTGATGGTATATATTTTCATTGTAATATCTTGTCTTGTAGGACTCATAATGATCACTTCCTTCTGACCTTCAAGGAAGTTGGCAGGAAGCCTCCTACTTTTGGTGATGCATCTGTGATCGCATCAGAGCTGCTGAACTCCGGTTATGAGTTTGACCAAGGATCCGTGGTGTTCAATAGATTCAGGTATGAAAACTGACTATAGAGAGTCTAACTGTTCCCTGAGCCTGTACTGATCATTTCTGCTCTTGTAGGTCTGTCATCTCTTACAAGACTGATGAAAAGCCATTCTTTTCTCTTGACACCGTTGCAAACTCTGGTAACTTATAATTTTTTACCTTATTTCTAATGGGTGGTGAATTAGTACAGATTTAAAGGACATCTACAGCAAGGATGAAGGATTGTTTGCAAATGAGCCTGAGAGGCTCCATTAACACCTATGGAGCCTGGATCCCCTCAGCCAGCAAACAAACCTTCATCTTGGTGGTAGATGCCCTTTAAAAAAAGTCAAAATGGTTTCAATCATGGTTATGTTGATTCCCATTTTCACTTCATTTAACTTGTTATATGAGTTTATATGCTTTTTTTTCTAGAGAGCATTACTGTCTATGATGACATTGATGCAGATGTGTTGAGAAACTACCAGGAGTTTACTTTGGCCAACATCATCTACTTCACGTTGAAAGAGTCCACCACTAGTGAGCAGAGTGCCAGGATGACTGCTATGGACAATGCCAGCAAGAACGCCTGTAAGCCTATGATCTTTCACCTCTGTGATTGGTGTGTGAGTGCAAAATAAAAAAATCTGCTTCTCACATTTTGTGAAAATGTTTCTTTTCTCTTTTCCCTCCTTTCTGTAGCTGAGATGATTGACAAATTGACATTAACTTTCAACCGCACCCGTCAAGCCGTCATCACCAAGGAGCTGATTGAGATTATCTCTGGTGCTGCTGCCCTGTAAGTACACGACTCCATTATTGTCTGGTATATAATAGGATATTGAAATGTTTAGTTGGAATCTAAGGGTTCGTTTACATGGCGGATTTTTTTAATGATCAACATTTGCATTAGGTGAAGCCATGCCTCTGCTCACTTGTACATTTGTTCGGAGCATGACAAACAATGTCACTTTTCTCTGTGTGTGTGTGTGTGTGGGGGGGGGGGGGGGGGGTGGCATTGGTGTCTGCCTCACAGCACATTGAATGGGAGGTAGATCATAGGTGTAAACTATCCCTTAGTTTTCCTATCACTGTAATGTTGCATGGTGTGAATTATCACTGGAACATGATGTAAATATTAAACTGGACCACAGTGTTGGACTTGCACTACTAGCTGTTTACATAGATGTGTGTCTGAATACTGTATAAAATGCGTGTACAACTGAAAATTCTGCATACTGGAAAATCTTGCTTAAATTCTATGTAAAGGACTTAACCTTTGGTGTGCATATCAGTATTTCACATTGCATGGTGTGCCTTAACTTGCTTGTCTTGTCTCTAACCCTTTTACCAGGGGATGAAATCAGTACAAGCACGAAACATTTGTCAGGTAATGCTCTTATGTAGAAGTCCTGTTGGATTGGTCTATTAGAGGGGACTTGTTCATTCTGTAAAAGATAGAGAAAAAAAAAGTCCAATATTTCTGCATCCAGTGTCAGATTCATTTACATACACCTGTGGTTATGCATATATCTATTCAAATAGACATTGCCTGAAAACTTGGCAGCTCCAGTACCCTAAGAAACTAGATATGTGGGTGTTTCTGCATCCATGGACTGCTGTCTTGTGTATGCATCATTGATTCAGATTAGGGTGTTCTGAGAGTGTTAACCTGCTTTATAAAGTACTGCTAGGGGTATGCTAGGTAAATTTCTACTGCCAGGTTCACCAAGCATGAGCAAATTGGGGAAATTTTCAAACAACCCTATGTGTTATGCAGTCTTTCCACTTTGGTCTATGTGTAAAGACCTCATTGCCCCATTAACCCCCAGCAGTAACTTGACATTGTTGAACTATTTACTAATGTCCATCAGATCTCTCTGCCATGAGGGGGCTTAACGCTTTTTTTTTTTTTTTTTTCTTTAAAAACCTTAGTATAAGAATGTAAAAGAGCAGATCCTGCCAGAGGGGGCACACACCACTGTCAGTGTGCTTGATTTACAATCTTTAATCCTGGTGGTAGATGTCCTTGAAGACTGTCGGATTCTATTCTATACCTGCTTTTAGTGGGTCTAAACTGTGCACCACCTAATTTTTTGGGCGCACAGACCATTTCCCAGCCAGCCACACTCCTTTATCGGAACACTGCCAAAACATGATCTGAAAGCCTTGATAAATGTGTCTGAAGGTGGTGTGTGGTTTTTTTTTTTTTTTTTTGTTTCTTTGGAGAGATTCGCCAGAAATCTGATTAATAAATTCCCCCACCCATTAAGCGTCTACAGATAGTTTCTAGTCATACTACTCTACATAAAGGATTCATAAGCGAAGTGATTTTTAAAAAGGCTGCTAAATTTTATCAATAATACTCCTATCTGCTTTTAGTCTTGATGCTTCAACTGCTGTTTGCTTCTATGTATTCATTAACTTCTTCTCTCTTTCAGATAATGTACCATCAGCTTGCAATTTGTCTGGATCTCAATGTCTCACGGGATTGGTTTATTTGTGAAGGAAACCAATGTTTGTAAATTATATTCCAATAAATTGCCTACCTGGAATAATTGTATTGCTTTGTTTAGTCCTGTGCTTCCTTGAAACGTGCTGTATCAAAGACTCTGTTTAAAACAAAGTAGACTCGTCTATTTTAACATCGAAACATTTGTAGCATATGTCATGTAATACAGGCAGCATCTTTACTAATAGTATTTTTTAGGCCTGTCCCTTCCCAAGAAACAATGGGTATCGGTACTTGATTTATATATTGACACATGGACAGGTCTGTCGTGTCTGCTACTGACTTATGAGATGATCAGGCTTGCAGGAGCACATGCTGCTGAAGTCACTAACATCTATATGATTGACTGACTTGATTCATGCCTGTTTGATGGTATTTGGTTATACAATTATTATATTGATGAACACCTCATGCCACATTTGTGAAGTTACAAATGCCATCCAGTGTGGTAGTCACTGTAATGCATCACCAAGTCTTATTTCAAATTAATTTATGCAGCAAAATATTACAACTTCCCTGTATATGCAAACTGTACTCCAGTTCATAGCTGAAAAAGTAAAAAACACACAAGCCTCAAGTTGGTTAAACTAACTTGTATTGGTATCTTTGATACTTTATTTTATAATTCTTATTCAGTCAGACCATCATTGACTAATAGGTCCTTGTAAAGATATGTTAACCTCTTAACGCTCTGCATCCAATATATCGAGTGCTGTAACTTGGCACTCATCATCCAACATATAGGACGCAGAGCTGATGCCGGCTCAGTTCAGAGCTGGGCCGGCATTGGAATGCACTGGGTGTCAGCTGTAATTAATAGCTGACACCCCAGTAACACCCACGGTAAGACAGGGCGCCAACTCGGGTGTTTAACCTGTCAACTGCGGTGGTGGGCACGATTGTGGCATTTAACTTGCCTGATGGGTCACCCGAAACGACCACCGCATTAGGTTTTATTTGGCAAATTTAGTAAAATGAAAGAAAAAAGTCTGGTATGCCTGTAATCGTATCGACCCATAGAATAAAGATAACATGATTATTAGGCTATATGGTGAAAACCAAAAAAATCCAGTACATGCTTTTCTACTCCTGACCTAAAAAAAAAAAAGTTATTACATTTTCAACAATAGGAGATACCAACTGCAAAATGGTAACACTGGAAAAAGCATCTCATCCCGCAAAAAATGCCATCCCATATCCCCAAAAAGGAAAAAGCTAAAATCTTGTAGTCTACAGAAGAGGCCAATGAAATTAAAATCCTGGCAGCTGTAGGGTGCTCCATCCCTCCTGTGCTTCGATGTGCGCTAGGGTTGCACATATACCAGAAGTTTGAGGGTGCATTCACATGTTGCAGTTAAAACTGCATCGCAATTAGTTTTGAGGTGGTTTTAGGTGCAGTTTCGTCAATTTCACAGGTGAAAGACATGAACTGAACGGGTGAATTTGATTTTTGAAGGAGAAAGCTGTTCCACAAATTTCATCCACCTGTTGATTTGATGTCTTTCACTGCAACGTGTGACCGCACCCTGAGGGCGATACAATACTCTGAAAAGTATTGTGATTCTCCATACCAATACGATAATTTCAAGAAAAGAAAAAAGTTATCTAATGTTTAGGGTGCGGTCACATGGGACATTTAAAGGGAACCTGTCACCAGGAGACCCATTTTTAGCACTCCCCCAGAACATAGTACATACACTGCCAAAGTGTTTTTGTATAAAAAACAGGTTTTACAGAAAAAAAGATGTTATATTGTACCTTTCATTAGCATCTGCTGTGTGATTAGGCAGTTGCCAATTGGGTGGGGCTGGAAAGGAGCAGTTCCCCCCCCCCCCCCACTCTTGGGAAACATGTGACCTTTTTTCACGCAAGTGCCTAGTCACACAGCAGATGCTAATGAAAGGTACAATATAACATGTCTTTTTATCTGTAAAACCAATTTTTAATACAAAAACACTTTGGCAGTGTGGGGAATGGGGGAGTGCTAAAAATGGGTCTCCTGGTGACAGGTTCCCTTGAAATTGCATTTAAAAATGCAATGCAAACGCCTGGGGGCGGGGCTCAGTCTGATTGCGTTTGTGTTTCCATTGAAACACATGAGATCAGTAAGGGTCACCAGTGATCTGCCAGGAGAAGCTTCAGGGTGATGCCACACATGGCGTTTTGAAACCATTTTTGGTCCGTTTTTAAGCACTCCGTTTTTGAAAACGCATCCATTTTTTATTGCGCAATTTTGGAAAACCTGTCAAAAACGGATGCAGTTTTTAACGCATCTGTTTTTTAACGGATTGCTTCAACAGACCAAAAACGGTTTCAAAACGCCATGTGTGGCATCACCCTTAGTGCTTTACATCAGTGTAGTATAAGTATTGTACAGGTTGTCCTGGTAATGTTAATATAAAATACTATAATAAATAGTAGCCTGGTGTTTTTGATGTCTGTATACTATACTTTTTTTGCGGATGGCAAACTGACCCACTGTTTCCTATGGGTCTGTTCACATGTCCATTTTTTTTTTTTTTTTTTTTTTCACAGATGTGCAGACAGTGAGAAAAAAAACTGCAGCATGCAGACCATGTACATCCATAAGTCAATGGATCCGCAAAAAAAAAATAAAAATGGATGGCACATGCGTGATATCCGTATACAGTGTTGCAGTTTTTTTTTGCAAAAAAACGGATACAATATGGACTGAACACAGACATCACAACTGCATTTTTTGCAGATGAGCGGCAGACATGCCCATCTGAATGAGCCCTTATTTTTTCTTTTAACTGTATTCTAGGCATCCATAATAATAAATAATCATCATCGCAATAATAATAATCTCTGAGAAGATCCCTCTCCATATATATTCATCCTGTGTCACAGTGAAGCTTAGTTACATAAAATCCTCCTGACTTTCTAGGGCTGAGCGCTCTCCATACATACAGGATGTAATCATAATCTTTATATAGCGCCATCATATTCCATGATGCTTTATAAATCATAGGGGACATATATATACAAATTTAATATATTACATTTTCATATGGAACAATAGGAGTAAGGGCCCTACTCACAAGAGCTTACAGTCTATGAGGATGAAGGGGGTGGCACAAGAGGTATAAGAGCTTATATAATGGTCCTGCCATTCTTTATAAGGGAATGAAACAAAATAATATAATAAAGATGATGCTGCTTGAACCAGCCATCAGCCGCCATCTTATTTACTAGGTCCAAGGTGAAAGTGACTACAAAGAAGCCTGGAGCTCGGTGTATATCTTGTGGGTGCGGATAACAGACGGGAGATAGGACATAGGATGGATTAGTAAAGGGAGAGTGGACATTTCATGCAGTTAGCAGGTATGATAGGCTTGCCCTAAAGAGATGGGTTTTAAAAGCATGTTTAAAACTTTGGAGGGCAGGTATTAGTCTGAGGCCGCGGTCACACGTACCGCTAGACGTCCGTTCATAACGCGATGCTAGCGCACAGGGGGAGGTCCTCGTTCGGGCCGAGGACCTCCCCCTGTGCGCTAGCATCGCGTTATGACGGACGCTTAGCGGTACGTGTGACCGCGGCCTGATAGTCCAGGGAAGGTCATTCCAGAGAATTGGTGCGATTCGGGAGAAGTCCTGGAGAGGTTCGAATTAAGGGAGAGATTAATCTAACATCACTGGAAGATCGCAGTTGGGAGTATGCCGCATATTGCAGCAAACAACTGCAAACTCTTTACATGCTGCCAGCATCTTGGGTGTGATTATTGCTCCCGGTGATGTCATCTGGGAGGGATGATCCATCGCCATGACAGCCTGTAAGACCTGTGGACTTGTCATTTCTGCAGCTCTGTTACAATGTGCCAAATGCAACTTCCGCCAAAGAAGGGTGCTGAATAATATATTTCACAATAATGAAATAATGCAAGATCCACGGATGTCAATAAAACGTGAAAAAAAAGCATATGGATTCAAAATGGAAAGTAAACTAATCTGTTTTCAATGGATGGGCCAAGGACACGCCTGGGTGAATAAGCCTCGAAAGACATAGTGACGTTCCCAAGATTCGATAGCGTTGCAAACACCAATTATGTGGCGTGTACCTGGCCCCATTTGAACACCATCTGAATGCTTAACGTTTTTCACTGATCCATTTACCCCTTAATGCTCACTGACAGATATATCCGTCAACAAACTATTAAGGATATATAAAGAGGGCTCATAGGTTGAGCCCTCTTCATACAGACATAGGGGTTTGCTACATATGGGTGCTAGCACTGATGGCGGGTGTTACCTCTTGATTGCATGGGCGCCGCCATCTTTGTTGAGATCACTGCTCCCCCTGATATCACCGGGCACCTCTGATACTTAATTATGCACACCTCCATCTTCGTTGTGTTCCTCCTCCTCAGACCAAGAGCCAGTCCATTGACTCATTGCTCCAGATCAGCAGGGAAAGAGGGAACACGAACATTTAGCTCCCTCCCTCAACACATGCTCGAGCAGCATTACTATAGCTGCTAACATACAACTTGGCATAGGATCCATTTATTGCCTTTCCGTAATATTGGGGTGGTTTCTGATTCCTTTGAAGAGACATCTGTTTTACCCTAGCGTGATATTATCGAATCTATGATTTGGGGTCATTTCTCTTTCACCCCTGATGAGTCCTCTCAGCAAGCTTGGGGCAAAAAATATGTCATGTTGGGATCTTCTGACTCCTTGTGCTTATATACTTTAAACACATTTTTATTTGAAACCCAGATCCGTTATTTTTGATTAGGGGATAAAGTGAATTAGTCTCACCGGTAATTCTGTTTCCATAAGTCCACCATGACGGCACCTGGAGGTTGCACCTTGACCTTTGGTAGGGACAGGATGTTGCGAAGTTTATAAGGCCCCTCCTCTGCCGCTGTTCCCCAGTGTCTTCCAAATGACCACCGGAGGTTCCAGTAGAGAGCTAGAAGATATTAGCCAGACATCATTAATAACACAGGGCAGGGTATATATAGCCGTCATGGTGGACTTATGGAAACAGAATTACCGGTGAGACTAATTCACTTTTTCCATGACGTCCCCCATGACGGCACCTGGAGACTTACCAGATAAATAGACTAGGGAGGGACCACGGCCTGGAGAACTTTCCGTCCAAAGCTCAAGTCATGGCTAGAGGGTAGATCCAGGCGGTAGTGTTTTGGGAATGTCGATGTACTTGACCACGTAGCTGCCTTGCAGATCTGGGAGATGGATGCTCCCCGTTTCTCTGCCCAGGAAGTAGCCATAGCTCTAGTAGAATGGGCTGTTTTGTTTTTTGAAAGACTCACATCTTGTAGCTGGTAGGATTTAGAGATGGTCTGTTTTATCCACCTAGCAATGGTGGAACTTGATGATTTCTCTCCTTTATTTTTTCCCCCAAACTGAATAAAAAGGTTTCTGCACTTTCTGAAAGATTTGGTTCTATCTAGATAAATTATGACAGCTCTTCTGACATCCAGAGTATGCCAGAGTGCTTCCTTCTCATTCCTTGGGTTGTTACAGAAGGATGGTAAAACGATTTCCTGACTTCTATGAAAATCTGAGACTACCTTTGGAAGGAAAGACATATCTAACTTCAGAACTATTTTGTCTTCCGAGATGATCAGGAAGGGTTCTTTGGAAGATAGGGCCTGAAGTTCTCCAATTCTCCTGGCGGATGTTATGGCCACAAGGAAGGAAGTTTTGAGAGATAGGTCTTTCAGGCTGCATTCCGAGAGTGGTTCGAACGGAGGCTTCATAAGGGAGTCTAGGACTAGTGATAAGTTCCACTTAGGTATATCGGATCTGATTGTAGGTCGTAGTCTTAAGACTGCTTTCATGAACATTTTCACCCACTTGTGCTCTGCTAAGGGAAAGTCAAAACAGGCGCTTAGGGCCGATATTTGGACCTTAAGGGTGTTAGGTCTTAACCCTTTAGAGAAACCATCCTGTAAAAAATCAAGAATTCTAGCGATATTTGGTTTGCCTGGAATCAGGGGACGGTCCTCGCACCAAGATATATACTTTTTCCAGATTTTGTAGTATATTTTGTTGGTGATTGGTTTTTTGCTTGCTATTAGAGTCTGTATGACCTGGTGAGAGATTCCCTTAGCTAGGAGCAATTCCCTTTCAGGAGCCAGGCCGCTAGGTTCAGAAACTTCGGGTCTGGGTAAAGAAGAGGGCCCTGGTGTAGCAGATCCCTTCTGCAGGGAAGGAAGATGGGTCCTGAGATTGCTAATTTTAAGAGAAGTGGAAACCATGTTTTTTTCGGCCAGAATGGCGCTACTAAGATCACTGTCGTCTGACTCGATTGAATTTTTTGTAAGATTCTGGAGATTAGGGGAAATGGCGGAAAGGCATATGCTAGATTTGTCCCCCATGATTGGCTTAAGGCATCCAGTGCTAGGGGGTTGTCTTTGGGTGAGATGGAAAAAAATACCTCTATTTGAGTGTTCTTTCTTGAAGCGAACAGATCTATTGACGGAGAGCCCCATTTCTGGGTTAGAGAAAGGAAGACATCCCTGTTCAGGGACCACTCGTGTGGGTCCAACTTTTCTCTGCTCAGGAAATCCGCCGACTGATTCTCTGACCGCTGTTAAGGAATTTAGGTGATTCTCTGCCCAGGAAAAAATCTTCTTGGTGACCTCCATCAGGTCCGAGGATCTTGTGCCCCCTTGACGGCGTAGATAGGCCACTGTAGTCACATTGTCTGACAGGATCCTGATATTTTTTACCTGGGTTCTGGGTAGCCTTTTTAGTGTTTCCCACACTGCCGATAATTCCCTTAGATTTGAAGATTGTCTTCTCATCCAAGGGGACCATGACCCCTGAAGATAACGGTCTGGTAGAACGGCTCCCCATCCTGAAGAACTGGCGTCCGTTTGGATGACTAGGACTGGAGTCGGGTTCCAAGGTATTCCCTTTTCTAGATGTTGCTGGTGTTTCCACCAGTTTAGAGAATTTTTGACTTTCAAGGGAATGACCTTCTTGAAGTCCAAATGTTCCAAATTTTTGTCCCAAACCTTTAATGTCCACGCCTGTAGTGTTCTTACATGGAACTGGCTCCATGATACACAGTTTAGGCAAGCTGTTAAGTGACCTAGTAGTCTCATGGCTGAGCGGACACTGCATGATTTTTTCCTTTGGAATTTGCCTATGCAAGAGGTAAGGGATTCTCTCTTGTCCTGTGGGAGAAAAGAAGCTTGGCGTCTGGAATCTAACATCACCCCTAAGAATCTTGTCTCCCTTTGGGGGTCTAGATGAGATTTTTGGAGATTTATAATCCAGCCCAGATTTTCCAGGGTTCGGATTGTCCGATCTCTGTGGTTGAGAAGAGTCGGGGTCGAGTCTGCCACTATGAGGAGGTCGTCCAGATATGGAATAATGGAGATACCTTCTTTTCTCAAGAATGTCGTCACTTCTGCCATGACTTTTGTGAAGATTCTTGGGGCTGATGAAATTCCGAAAGGCAAGGCTCTGAATTGAAAGTGGCAGACCTTCCCTTGTGGCGATTCTACCGCGAATCTTAGGAATTTCTGATGATTTTTGTGTATGGGGACATGATAGTAGGCGTCCTTTAGGTCGATGGTGCACATTTGTGCGCCTGGAGGAATTAGTGGGGTGGCTGTCTTCACCGATTCCATCTTGAAATATTTGTATTTTATGTTCTTGTTTAGCCGTCTGAGATTTATAATAAGGCGAAGGGTCCCATTTGGCTTTTTCACAAGAAATAAGGGGGAGTAGAAGCCCTTCTTTTCTTCTTCTTTGGGAACTGTAACAATTACCTTCATTGATAACAGTTCTTGCAGATTTTTCCATAACTGTGTTGTCATTCTCCGAGATGTTAGGAGACTAATTCACTTTTTCCATGACGTCCCCCATGACGGCACCTGGAGACTTACCAGATAAATAGACTAGGGAGGGACCACGGCCTGGAGAACTTTCCGTCCAAAGCTCAAGTCATGGCTAGAGGGTAGATCCAGGCGGTAGTGTTTTGGGAATGTCGATGTACTTGACCACGTAGCTGCCTTGCAGATCTGGGAGATGGATGCTCCCCGTTTCTCTGCCCAGGAAGTAGCCATAGCTCTAGTAGAATGGGCTGTTTTGTTTTTTGAAAGACTCACATCTTGTAGCTGGTAGGATTTAGAGATGGTCTGTTTTATCCACCTAGCAATGGTGGAACTTGATGATTTCTCTCCTTTATTTTTTCCCCCAAACTGAATAAAAAGGTTTCTGCACTTTCTGAAAGATTTGGTTCTATCTAGATAAATTATGACAGCTCTTCTGACATCCAGAGTATGCCAGAGTGCTTCCTTCTCATTCCTTGGGTTGTTACAGAAGGATGGTAAAACGATTTCCTGACTTCTATGAAAATCTGAGACTACCTTTGGAAGGAAAGACATATCTAACTTCAGAACTATTTTGTCTTCCGAGATGATCAGGAAGGGTTCTTTGGAAGATAGGGCCTGAAGTTCTCCAATTCTCCTGGCGGATGTTATGGCCACAAGGAAGGAAGTTTTGAGAGATAGGTCTTTCAGGCTGCATTCCGAGAGTGGTTCGAACGGAGGCTTCATAAGGGAGTCTAGGACTAGTGATAAGTTCCACTTAGGTATATCGGATCTGATTGTAGGTCGTAGTCTTAAGACTGCTTTCATGAACATTTTCACCCACTTGTGCTCTGCTAAGGGAAAGTCAAAACAGGCGCTTAGGGCCGATATTTGGACCTTAAGGGTGTTAGGTCTTAACCATTTAGAGATGTTAGGTTGGAGACAAGAAATTTTTGTTGTGGAGGGGAGCTGAATTCTATCTGATAACCTGATTTGATGATACTCAGGATCCACTTGTTTGATGTGATCGTCTTCCATCTGTGGAGGAAGAAAAGAAGACGCCCCCCTACCTGGTAGTCACTGTTTTTTTGATTGATGTGGAAGGTTGGAGAATAGATATCCTCGACCTCTTCCACCTTTGTTGAAGGGCCAGCGGCCCTGTTTTACTCTGCCTCTGGAGTCTTTAGGATCCTTGGAATTCCGAAAGGAAAAGTTTTTCTGAGGTTTTTCAATTTCCGGGAACCCTTTCTTTTTGTCAGAGGCCTTTTCCAGAAGAGTATCTAGTTCAGCGCCGAACATGAAGTCTCCTGAGAATGGGATGTTGCAGAGCTTCGTCTTGGACTTTACATCCCCTCCCCACTGTCTAAACCAGATAGCTCTGCGGACTGAATTAGACAGTGCCCCTTCTTTTGCTGACAGTCTGATGTTTTCTGCTGAAGCATCAGCAAGAAATCCTGTCGCTGAACGCAGCAGCGGTATCGTCTGTAGAAGGAGATTCCTGTCCGCATCTGTTTTAAGGTGGTCTTCCAATTCTCCCAACCAAAAAAACAGAGTTCTCGCTACCGAAGTAGCGGCTATGTTAGACTTGAGGCTAAGCATGGAAGATTCCCAGACTCTACGGAGTAGGCCATCAGCCTTCCTGTCCATGGGGTCTCTTAATTGGGAAGAGTCCTCAAAAGGCAGGTCCGTTTTCTTCACTACTTTAGACACTTGGATGTCTACCTTAGGGGGGCTGTCCCAGGTTTCTGTCTCTTTGGGGTCAAAGAGTAACCTGTTTCTGAACTCTTTAGTGATGTATGCCCGCCCCTCAGGATTCTTCCATTCTTCTTGGATGATATCCTTTAGGGTTTGATTTATGGGAAAAACCCTTTTCCTTTTGGATTTTAACCCTCCAAAAAGTTCATCTTGAATGGATTTAGGCTCTACCACCTCTTCCACATTAAGCGTATTGCGTACAGCTTTAAGGAGGTTATCCAGTTCATCATTAGAAAAGAGGTATTTTGAGGTTCCTTTGTCCTCAGATACCAAAGAGACGTCTTCAAGCGAGTCCTTCCAAGAATAGGTAGGAGCCGCAGAGTATTTATCATAGTCAGAATCAGTATCTAGAGATCTAAGTCTTTTAGGAGCTGGCTCTGGATATAAATCCGGATCCTGGTCTGGTTCAGGTCCAGGATTTGGCTCAGGACCTAGACCCGGGACCGGTCGGTTTAAATTAGTAAACATCATAAGGGAGGATTGGAATTCCTCCCGCATGGCCACTTTAAGCTCATTTAACATTGACTCCTTTTCTTGTTGTAAGGCCCTGGCTAGGCATTCAGAACATAGCGATTTAGGATATAAATCTGATAATCTTATGTTACAAGAAAGGCATCTTTTTGATTTAGTAACACATTTTCCTTTTTTGGGGTCCTTGTCTTTCCTCTCCTTGTCCTTAGGTCTTGAAGGGTCGTCCTAGGACAAGGAGACAGACTATATTAAAATCCACAAAATAGTGCACAACAAGATTTTACCCCTTTAAGAAAAGTTTTTTGGTTGTACTCACGGTACCCGGGACAATGGGGGAAGAACCAAGGTCGTCCGCCATAGTAGAGGATATTTCCACAGCTTCAGTGGTGAACTCGTTGGTGGTATAGAGGCTGACACTAGGCAGGAAGCACTTTTAAGCTTCCCGCCGCCCCCTAAGCCAATCAGATGGCTTTTAGCGATCACGTGGCCCGAACCCGGAAGTCGAGTGTACTGCGCATGCGCGAACCGGCCGGCGATACACGGCCGTTGCGCAGTACACGCCGGCGTTCCGGTAGGAAGAAGCTGTGGGAGGTAGCTCCCGGCGGCCGGGAGGCACCTTATCCAGGGTCCGGAGACCCGTGCCCCCCTCGGCTTTAGCTCTGGGCTGCAGGAGGAGGGGGGCCAGGACCGCGTCCTGCAGGACACCAGGTCAGGAAGGGAGGTAAGACCCCCGCTCGCGACCAGTCCAGGGGGGTTCTAATTCCATCTCCCCCCCCCCCCCAAGGGGAGAGACGAGGTCTCGCAACCCTGACCCTTGGTAGGGACAGGAATACACTGGGGAACAGCGGCAGAGGAGGGGCCTTATAAACTTCGCAACATCCTGTCCCTACCAAAGGTCAAGGTGCAACCTCCAGGTGCCGTCATGGGGGACGTCATGGAAAATAGGGATTTTGTTGTCCCGGTCAGGGTGGCAGCTGCTTAGGGCTGAGGCCCCGTGTTGAGGCTATAGGTTGACATAGAATTTTGTGCCTAAGGTTTACTAGGGCTAGTATATGGGATCTTACAAATCGTATGGTGAAGTCTCATAGAACTCTGTCACCTAAGTCTCATATGATCATTTTCCGCTATATCTCTTTTGTGCCTGAAAACCGGCAACAATCAACAGAACCTTTCAGATATACTGGTCTGGTCTTAGGAATAATGCAAGTATATAGGGGACAGGGACTGATTTTTTCAAGCTCTGAACAGCACTGCGTAATCTGTGTGTGCTATATAAATAATAATTATTATTATTATATGGATAACGATAAAAGGTAATTCATAAGAGATTATTTGTGTCTTGTATCAGTGAGGCTTTGGACAGGTTGACTTTTTATGGCATATGTTTGACTTTTTACATGATTTATTAAAAGTGAAGTTCTAAATATTCCCACTTACCTATTGTATTTAGTGTTTTCATTGATGGGTTCGGTAAGTTTGTTGGATCTTCAATAAACCCCAAGGTTGATGTAATTAGATTAGACTTGATTGTGATGAATGGATGTGACATCTCTGGACTGCTGATGAGAAGGGATGAGAGATGATATTGATCCCTTATGCTCCATTGTATAAGCATGGTCTCCAGGACTGTAGGCATGTCTGAGGAGCTCTCACTCCCCATGTGCTGCTGCTATGTAGTCGGGTGCAGACAATTTTTCTTATTGCTTTAAGGAGGTTTTTGAACTACAACTCCCAGCAGGCAGTTATCAGGGATGGAAGCGGCCTGTGGTTGCTGAACAGACTCCAATGTTACTTTGTAACCTCTGCTGCTCTGTGATTAGTAACCACTAGGATCACAGCAATGATATCACTGTTTCCCAGTATCTGGCGTTCTGCCCAGGACCAAGATGGAGGGCAGCGGCGCCACACGTGAGCACATAAACACCTCCTCCTTGTAGCAATGGCTGATTCCGGAGCAACAGATTGGAAGCCGGATGTTGCCTATCGATGAGCTCTGGGATGGATTGGCGCGGACTGCTGGATGTGCTAAGCAGCGACAAGAGGGAAGGCCAAGATGGCGGCAAGAGTGAGAGCGCGGAAGGGGCCGTGCGGCTAATCGTGAGGAAAGCGCCGAGACCGTGGCTCCTGAGTGTGTGATGGGAGCGGGATAAATCGGGATGTGTGAGAGCTACTCGCGCTCGCTGCTACGGGTGTCGGTGGCGCAGATCTGCCAAGCCCTGGGCTGGGACTCCGTGCAGGTCACCGCCTGCGACCTGCTCACCGATGTCCTGCACAGGTACCTGCAGCAGCTGTGCCGGGGAGCCCACCGCTACTCCGAGCTGTGTGAGTATCTGCCGCACACGTACTACTGCTTACTAGTGTTTACATCCTACTACTGCTACATGTGTACTGTGCTTACATCCTACTACTGCTACATGTGTACTGTGCTTACATTCTACTACTGCTACATGTGTACTGTGCTTACATCCTACTACTGCTACATGTGTACTGTGCTTACATCCTACTACTGCTACATGTGTACTGTGCTTACATCCTACTACTGCTACATGGGTACTGTGCTTACATCCTACTACTGCTACATGTGTACTGTGCTTACATCCTACTACTGCTACATGTGTACTGTGCTTATATCCTACTACTACTGCTACATGGGTACTGTGCTTACATCCTACTACTACTGCTACATGTGTACTGTGCTTATATCCTACTACTGCTACATGTGTACTGTGCTTACATCCTACTACTGCTACATGTGTACTGTGCTTACATCCTACTACTGCTACATGTGTACTGTGCTTATATCCTACTACTACTGCTACATGGGTACTGTGCTTACATCCTACTACTACTGCTACATGGGTACTGTGCTTACATCCTACTACTGCTACATGTGTACTGTGCTTATATCCTACTACTGCTACATGGGTACTGTGCTTACATCCTACTACTACTGCTACATGGGTACTGTGCTTACATCCTACTACTACTGCTACATGGGTACTGTGCTTACATCCTACTACTACTGCTACATGGGTACTGTGCTTACATCCTACTACTACTGCTACATGGGTACTGTGCTTACATCCTACTACTACTGCTACATGGGTACTGTGCTTACATCCTACTACTACTGCTACATGGGTACTGTGCTTACATCCTACTACTACTGCTACATGGGTACTGTGCTTACATCCTACTACTACTGCTACATGGGTACTGTGCTTACATCCTACTACTACTGCTACATGGGTACTGTGCTAACATCCTACTACTACTGCTACATGGGTACTGTGCTAACATCCTACTACTACTGCTACATGGGTACTGTGCTTACATCCTACTACTACTGCTACATGGGTACTGTGCTTACATCCTACTACTACTGCTACATGGGTACTGTGCTTACATCCTACTACTACTGCTACATGGGTACTGTGCTTACATCCTACTACTACTGCTACATGGGTACTGTGCTTACATCCTACTACTACTGCTACATGGGTACTGTGCTTACATCCTACTACTACTGCTACATGGGTACTGTGCTTACATCCTACTACTACTGCTACATGGGTACTGTGCTTACATCCTACTACTACTGCTACATGGGTACTGTGCTTACATCCTACTACTACTGCTACATGGGTACTGTGCTTACATCCTACTACTACTGCTACATGGGTACTGTGCTTACATCCTACTACTACTGCTACATGGGTACTGTGCTTACATCCTACTACTACTGCTACATGGGTACTGTGCTTACATCCTACTACTACTGCTACATGGGTACTGTGCTTACATCCTACTACTACTGCTACATGGGTACTGTGCTTACATCCTACTACTACTGCTACATGGGTACTGTGCTTACATCCTACTACTACTGCTACATGGGTACTGTGCTTACATCCTACTACTACTGCTACATGGGTACTGTGCTTACATCCTACTACTACTGCTACATGGGTACTGTGCTTACATCCTACTACTACTGCTACATGGGTACTGTGCTTACATCCTACTACTACTGCTACATGGGTACTGTGCTTACATCCTACTACTACTGCTACATGGGTACTGTGCTTACATCCTACTACTACTGCTACATGGGTACTGTGCTTACATCCTACTACTACTGCTACATGGGTACTGTGCTTACATCCTACTACTACTGCTACATGGGTACTGTGCTTACATCCTACTACTACTGCTACATGGGTACTGTGCTTACATCCTACTACTACTGCTACATGGGTACTGTGCTTACATCCTACTACTACTGCTACATGGGTACTGTGCTTACATCCTACTACTACTGCTACATGGGTACTGTGCTTACATCCTACTACTACTGCTACATGGGTACTGTGCTTACATCCTACTACTACTGCTACATGGGTACTGTGCTTACATCCTACTACTACTGCTACATGGGTACTGTGCTTACATCCTACTACTACTGCTACATGGGTACTGTGCTTACATCCTACTACTACTGCTACATGGGTACTGTGCTTACATCCTACTACTACTGCTACATGGGTACTGTGCTTACATCCTACTACTACTGCTACATGGGTACTGTGCTTACATCCTACTACTACTGCTACATGGGTACTGTGCTTACATCCTACTACTACTGCTACATGGGTACTGTGCTTACATCCTACTACTACTGCTACATGGGTACTGTGCTTACATCCTACTACTACTGCTACATGGGTACTGTGCTTACATCCTACTACTACTGCTACATGGGTACTGTGCTTACATCCTACTACTACTGCTACATGGGTACTGTGCTTACATCCTACTACTACTGCTACATGGGTACTGTGCTTACATCCTACTACTACTGCTACATGGGTACTGTGCTTACATCCTACTACTACTGCTACATGGGTACTGTGCTTACATCCTACTACTACTGCTACATGGGTACTGTGCTTACATCCTACTACTACTGCTACATGGGTACTGTGCTTACATCCTACTACTACTGCTACATGGGTACTGTGCTTACATCCTACTACTACTGCTACATGGGTACTGTGCTTACATCCTACTACTACTGCTACATGGGTACTGTGCTTACATCCTACTACTACTGCTACATGGGTACTGTGCTTACATCCTACTACTACTGCTACATGGGTACTGTGCTTACATCCTACTACTACTGCTACATGGGTACTGTGCTTACATCCTACTACTACTGCTACATGGGTACTGTGCTTACATCCTACTACTACTGCTACATGGGTACTGTGCTTACATCCTACTACTACTGCTACATGGGTACTGTGCTTACATCCTACTACTACTGCTACATGGGTACTGTGCTTACATCCTACTACTACTGCTACATGGGTACTGTGCTTACATCCTACTACTACTGCTACATGGGTACTGTGCTTACATCCTACTACTACTGCTACATGGGTACTGTGCTTACATCCTACTACTACTGCTACATGGGTACTGTGCTTACATCCTACTACTACTGCTACATGGGTACTGTGCTTACATCCTACTACTACTGCTACATGGGTACTGTGCTTACATCCTACTACTACTGCTACATGGGTACTGTGCTTACATCCTACTACTACTGCTACATGGGTACTGTGCTTACATCCTACTACTACTGCTACATGGGTACTGTGCTTACATCCTACTACTACTGCTACATGGGTACTGTGCTTACATCCTACTACTACTGCTACATGGGTACTGTGCTTACATCCTACTACTACTGCTACATGGGTACTGTGCTTACATCCTACTACTACTGCTACATGGGTACTGTGCTTACATCCTACTACTACTGCTACATGGGTACTGTGCTTACATCCTACTACTACTGCTACATGGGTACTGTGCTTACATCCTACTACTACTGCTACATGGGTACTGTGCTTACATCCTACTACTACTGCTACATGGGTACTGTGCTTACATCCTACTACTACTGCTACATGGGTACTGTGCTTACATCCTACTACTACTGCTACATGGGTACTGTGCTTACATCCTACTACTACTGCTACATGGGTACTGTGCTTACATCCTACTACTACTGCTACATGGGTACTGTGCTTACATCCTACTACTACTGCTACATGGGTACTGTGCTTACATCCTACTACTACTGCTACATGGGTACTGTGCTTACATCCTACTACTACTGCTACATGGGTACTGTGCTTACATCCTACTACTACTGCTACATGGGTACTGTGCTTACATCCTACTACTACTGCTACATGGGTACTGTGCTTACATCCTACTACTACTGCTACATGGGTACTGTGCTTACATCCTACTACTACTGCTACATGGGTACTGTGCTTACATCCTACTACTACTGCTACATGGGTACTGTGCTTACATCCTACTACTACTGCTACATGGGTACTGTGCTTACATCCTACTACTACTGCTACATGGGTACTGTGCTTACATCCTACTACTACTGCTACATGGGTACTGTGCTTACATCCTACTACTACTGCTACATGGGTACTGTGCTTACATCCTACTACTACTGCTACATGGGTACTGTGCTTACATCCTACTACTACTGCTACATGGGTACTGTGCTTACATCCTACTACTACTGCTACATGGGTACTGTGCTTACATCCTACTACTACTGCTACATGGGTACTGTGCTTACATCCTACTACTACTGCTACATGGGTACTGTGCTTACATCCTACTACTACTGCTACATGGGTACTGTGCTTACATCCTACTACTACTGCTACATGGGTACTGTGCTTACATCCTACTACTACTGCTACATGGGTACTGTGCTTACATCCTACTACTACTGCTACATGGGTACTGTGCTTACATCCTACTACTACTGCTACATGGGTACTGTGCTTACATCCTACTACTACTGCTACATGGGTACTGTGCTTACATCCTACTACTACTGCTACATGGGTACTGTGCTTACATCCTACTACTACTGCTACATGGGTACTGTGCTTACATCCTACTACTACTGCTACATGGGTACTGTGCTTACATCCTACTACTACTGCTACATGGGTACTGTGCTTACATCCTACTACTACTGCTACATGGGTACTGTGCTTACATCCTACTACTACTGCTACATGGGTACTGTGCTTACATCCTACTACTACTGCTACATGGGTACTGTGCTTACATCCTACTACTACTGCTACATGGGTACTGTGCTTACATCCTACTACTACTGCTACATGGGTACTGTGCTTACATCCTACTACTACTGCTACATGGGTACTGTGCTTACATCCTACTACTACTGCTACATGGGTACTGTGCTTACATCCTACTACTACTGCTACATGGGTACTGTGCTTACATCCTACTACTACTGCTACATGGGTACTGTGCTTACATCCTACTACTACTGCTACATGGGTACTGTGCTTACATCCTACTACTACTGCTACATGGGTACTGTGCTTACATCCTACTACTACTGCTACATGGGTACTGTGCTTACATCCTACTACTACTGCTACATGGGTACTGTGCTTACATCCTACTACTACTGCTACATGGGTACTGTGCTTACATCCTACTACTACTGCTACATGGGTACTGTGCTTACATCCTACTACTACTGCTACATGGGTACTGTGCTTACATCCTACTACTACTGCTACATGGGTACTGTGCTTACATCCTACTACTACTGCTACATGGGTACTGTGCTTACATCCTACTACTACTGCTACATGGGTACTGTGCTTACATCCTACTACTACTGCTACATGGGTACTGTGCTTACATCCTACTACTACTGCTACATGGGTACTGTGCTTACATCCTACTACTACTGCTACATGGGTACTGTGCTTACATCCTACTACTACTGCTACATGGGTACTGTGCTTACATCCTACTACTACTGCTACATGGGTACTGTGCTTACATCCTACTACTACTGCTACATGGGTACTGTGCTTACATCCTACTACTACTGCTACATGGGTACTGTGCTTACATCCTACTACTACTGCTACATGGGTACTGTGCTTACATCCTACTACTACTGCTACATGGGTACTGTGCTTACATCCTACTACTACTGCTACATGGGTACTGTGCTTACATCCTACTACTACTGCTACATGGGTACTGTGCTTACATCCTACTACTACTGCTACATGGGTACTGTGCTTACATCCTACTACTACTGCTACATGGGTACTGTGCTTACATCCTACTACTACTGCTACATGGGTACTGTGCTTACATCCTACTACTACTGCTACATGGGTACTGTGCTTACATCCTACTACTACTGCTACATGGGTACTGTGCTTACATCCTACTACTACTGCTACATGGGTACTGTGCTTACATCCTACTACTACTGCTACATGGGTACTGTGCTTACATCCTACTACTACTGCTACATGGGTACTGTGCTTACATCCTACTACTACTGCTACATGGGTACTGTGCTTACATCCTACTACTACTGCTACATGGGTACTGTGCTTACATCCTACTACTACTGCTACATGGGTACTGTGCTTACATCCTACTACTACTGCTACATGGGTACTGTGCTTACATCCTACTACTACTGCTACATGGGTACTGTGCTTACATCCTACTACTACTGCTACATGGGTACTGTGCTTACATCCTACTACTACTGCTACATGGGTACTGTGCTTACATCCTACTACTACTGCTACATGGGTACTGTGCTTACATCCTACTACTACTGCTACATGGGTACTGTGCTTACATCCTACTACTACTGCTACATGGGTACTGTGCTTACATCCTACTACTACTGCTACATGGGTACTGTGCTTACATCCTACTACTACTGCTACATGGGTACTGTGCTTACATCCTACTACTACTGCTACATGGGTACTGTGCTTACATCCTACTACTACTGCTACATGGGTACTGTGCTTACATCCTACTACTACTGCTACATGGGTACTGTGCTTACATCCTACTACTACTGCTACATGGGTACTGTGCTTACATCCTACTACTACTGCTACATGGGTACTGTGCTTACATCCTACTACTACTGCTACATGGGTACTGTGCTTACATCCTACTGCTACTGCTACATGGGTACTGTGCTTACATCCTACTGCTACTGCTACATGGGTACTGTGCTTACATCCTACTGCTACTGCTACATGGGTACTGTGCTTACATCCTACTGCTACTGCTACATGGGTACTGTGCTTACATCCTACTGCTACTGCTACATGGGTACTGTGCTTACATCCTACTGCTACTGCTACATGGGTACTGTGCTTACATCCTACTGCTACATGGGTACTGTGCTTACATCCTACTGCTACTGCTACATGGGTACTGTGCTTACATCCTACTGCTACGTGGGTACTGTGCTTACATCCTACTGCTACGTGGGTACTGTGCTTACATCCTACTGCTACGTGGGTACTGTGCTTACATCCTACTGCTACGTGGGTACTGTGCTTACATCCTACTGCTACGTGGGTACTGTGCTTACATCCTACTGCTACGTGGGTACTGTGCTTACATCCTACTGCTACGTGGGTACTGTGCTTACATCCTACTGCTACGTGGGTACTGTGCTTACATCCTACTGCTACGTGGGTACTGTGCTTACATCCTACTGCTACGTGGGTACTGTGCTTACATCCTACTGCTACGTGGGTACTGTGCTTACATCCTACTGCTACGTGGGTACTGTGCTTACATCCTACTGCTACGTGGGTACTGTGCTTACATCCTACTGCTACGTGGGTACTGTGCTTACATCCTACTGCTACGTGGGTACTGTGCTTACATCCTACTGCTACGTGGGTACTGTGCTTACATCCTACTGCTACGTGGGTACTGTGCTTACATCCTACTGCTACGTGGGTACTGTGCTTACATCCTACTGCTACGTGGGTACTGTGCTTACATCCTACTGCTACGTGGGTACTGTGCTTACATCCTACTGCTACGTGGGTACTGTGCTTACATCCTACTGCTACGTGGGTACTGTGCTTACATCCTACTGCTACGTGGGTACTGTGCTTACATCCTACTGCTACGTGGGTACTGTGCTTACATCCTACTGCTACGTGGGTACTGTGCTTACATCCTACTGCTACGTGGGTACTGTGCTTACATCCTACTGCTACGTGGGTACTGTGCTTACATCCTACTGCTACGTGGGTACTGTGCTTACATCCTACTGCTACGTGGGTACTGTGCTTACATCCTACTGCTACGTGGGTACTGTGCTTACATCCTACTGCTACGTGGGTACTGTGCTTACATCCTACTGCTACGTGGGTACTGTGCTTACATCCTACTGCTACGTGGGTACTGTGCTTACATCCTACTGCTACGTGGGTACTGTGCTTACATCCTACTGCTACGTGGGTACTGTGCTTACATCCTACTGCTACGTGGGTACTGTGCTTACATCCTACTGCTACGTGGGTACTGTGCTTACATCCTACTGCTACGTGGGTACTGTGCTTACATCCTACTGCTACGTGGGTACTGTGCTTACATCCTACTGCTACGTGGGTACTGTGCTTACATCCTACTGCTACGTGGGTACTGTGCTTACATCCTACTGCTACGTGGGTACTGTGCTTACATCCTACTGCTACGTGGGTACTGTGCTTACATCCTACTGCTACGTGGGTACTGTGCTTACATCCTACTGCTACGTGGGTACTGTGCTTACATCCTACTGCTACGTGGGTACTGTGCTTACATCCTACTGCTACGTGGGTACTGTGCTTACATCCTACTGCTACGTGGGTACTGTGCTTACATCCTACTGCTACGTGGGTACTGTGCTTACATCCTACTGCTACGTGGGTACTGTGCTTACATCCTACTGCTACGTGGGTACTGTGCTTACATCCTACTGCTACGTGGGTACTGTGCTTACATCCTACTGCTACGTGGGTACTGTGCTTACATCCTACTGCTAGGTGGGTACTGTGCTTACATCCTACTACTACTGCTAGATGGGTACTGTGCTTACATCCTACTACTGGTGCTGATGGTACTTTCTAACTGATGGGAGTTTGTGGAGGTTCCTTGAAGCTTCTACTCTAGACTGGAGTGTCCAGATGGATTACAAGGCAAGGGCAAGATTGTGACTTTGTAACTAAGGACTATTGCTGATTGTCATGATACCCGTGGTACTTTGCATCAGACGTACAAGGTCATGGTGAGAGTGTGAGCAGATGAGCTATAACAAGGCAAGGGTCTTCTATCATTGTCACTGATGTATATTGTTGTTAGTCATATGGGCTTGGGCATCCTCCTGTATCACAAGGTCCATATAGAGGTGCAGTGCTTATGGTACATGGGATTTGTGCACATTCTGAGACTGAGTAACTTGTGGCTAGGTTGCTCTATGGACTGATTTATCAAAAGTAATCACTTGATACAACAGTCACCATGACACATGAGTCTAGTGACTTGTGTTTTATAGCTAAAGTGCTATGTCATGTGCCACTTGTACTAAACCCCACTGTAACCATTTTTTGTTCTTCATACGTGTGTCCTTGGAACATGGCACTAGCCATGGGTTACTGAGGGCACCTAGGATACCTCTTCTCTCTGATTGAGAGGTTTCTACACTATAGAATACTGGAACATTTCTTTGACTTCTATTGGACTTCTGTAACCCGGGAGTCGCACTTTAAGTAGGCCCTGGGAACTCGTCCCCCATTGTGTAAATAGCTGGGGTCTCTTATCCTCCATAAATGTCATTAAACTGAATCAATAAAATACGATGAAGCAGCACTCCTCAAGCAATATATTTTATTTTACCAGTGTTCATCCCTTCAATGATGGCATTATCAAGCTGCATGTGCTGAAATATTTTTTTTGCTTTGCTTTTTATATTTGCTTTTATGTACAAGCTTTGCAAAATGTTCAATGTTTAGAATTTCACTGCAGATTTCTAAACAACATTACCTGTTGTTTGGAGGCTGGTTTATCTTCAGTGGATTGTCCACAATGTACTCCATCCAGAGAGTCCTCCTCGAGCAAGCTTACCCTTCAGAAATGTTTGGAGGTGAAATAAATGTATTGCATCTCCTGTCTGCAATGCAGGCTCATGCTTCTGATGGGGACTGCAAGAGTCATTACTGTCCCTACTTGGCTTCCATCTATAAGAGATGTGGGATGCTCCCCCTGGTCCCTTTCACTTCCACCAATATTACATCACACTGTAGGTATCATTTCCCAACCATGCTAGGGCTTTCTCCTATTCTTCCCCTGGCTTCATCCTTCCTTCTGACCAGAGGGCTCATGCACATGAATTTGGCGACATGTCGGCCGCACACGTTGTCTGCCTTCGCTGTAACCGTGCACAGCAAAATATACGGCCTCTCTATGGAGAGGCTAAGCTGAGTGGAAATTGAGCTGATCTGTAATAAATCCCATTGATACCAATGCAATTTTTGATGTCACCCGTTATCCGTTTTTGGACGGCAAAAATGAGTTTGAAGTAATTTTTTAAAAAAAATCTGATTCATAACGGATGACAGGAAGTTATCTTTTATTGAAGGCAATAAGGACAAATAGTGTTCATTTTTTTATGTGAAGGAATAGACAAAGATAGGCAGAAATAGTTAATGTATAGATAAATGTGAGGTATAGAAAGAAAGATGGGTAGACAGAAATGAGACGTCTAGAGGTGGATAGACAGATATAGAAGCTATAGATAGATATATTGAAAGTGAAAGTAAAGTGGCTCTCACTGTAACTTACACTCATCTGTTATGTTAAGTTTTATTTATTAAACATTCATTATCTTTTTGTGAGGGAGGAAAATAAACTTAAATCCTGAGGGAAGTGTGAACTTGGCTTTACGCGTCTGTTATTCAAAATAAGAAAACATTTGTGTTTTTTCCCTATAAATAACAGAAATGAGCTATGGGTGGTTGGACACTGGGCATCTGTGTTGTGGTTTCAGTTCTTCGGTTTCTATTCAGACTATTCTTTCCCCAATGGAACAGATCAGCTAAAAGGCTGCGCACTTAGAGGGTCCTCCTGTATTCCTTATTTACACCCTGGGCCACTCCTTTACACTATATCCCTGTAGTTCTAGCAGGCTTCCTTTGCTAGGCACATAGCATGTTGTGCTGTACAACTCTTTTTCTTATTGGAGATAATATATAATGGTCACCATGCTCACCCCTCTCTGTGTAGGCACCTCCATTATTTGTGCATTACTGGGAACTCCTTGTGCTTCTGTTGGTGCTGTGCTGCAGCAGCGGTGGACGCCAAGTGATGCTGCACACAATAGTGTAGTGAAGGCCACAGTGACGTGGTTAGTGGACTTATACAATTTGATTAAAATGAAACCAAGAAACTTGAGTTTGTTTTGCAAATATAGCCTTTTTTAGTAATGTTTTTTCTTATTCTCTCCATTTTGGTTCACATAGCATAAGACATTGAATGTGATGGCAGCAGAACTCCACTTTTGTCATAATTCATGTGCGTTTTTGCCTCATGAATTTTTCATTGCACTCTAAAATGCATTACAGACGTATCATGTGAGCACGACCTAGGGTCCCTTTCACAATGCATGTGTGGGGACAAAGGCAAAAAAAGGGCGCTATGGCAGTGGTACGGTGCCACACGCTCTATCTTTCCATGTCTATCGCTATGTAAGGGAGTGCTTGCACCTCCTTCAGCGCACTGCAGTGTGCTTGCCCAGGCTATGGCCGGGTAAACACAACGCTGTGTGAAAGTAACTTTAGATGTACCTGGACACAATACATTTTCACAATTCACATGTACATTGAAACAATAGTTTTCCTTTCACTTCATACATTACGTGCAGTGATTTTCTACATTTCTGGTCTCTGCTGCACTTTCTATACATTACATGTAGCATATCTTTTCCTGACCAGCAGCCACTTACAGATGTGAATACTTGCCCAAGTTACTTACCCGAGTTACTTATCTGAGGGCATGTGCTTATTTCCTCTTTTGAAGGAGTGAAATTGCATGTATAGGTGTTTGAGCCTGATGGGGATTTGGATATGTTGGGCAGCAGCGTATGTTCATACAGTCTGATGCATCCTCCTGTCCTACCCTGAAAGCGGGAGGAGCGAACAGCAGCAGCCACTGATTGGCTGCAGCTGATGTTCAGATTAATTCCCCTGTCGATGTCCTGTCCTTGTATGGACAGAAGCCACCAGAGCGTACACTCAGCAGAGGCCAGAAATGGAGCCCACACAGTTGCATTTTCTCACAGACTCGGATGGCCTCCACTGTCCATCTACGCTGATCTCCAGCAGGATGGAAAGGTGTGCCTTGCTTCATCTTGCCATCCTGTATTCTCTGCAGGATAAGGCAGTTATAAGTTTATGGACCCGTTTAGTCTATACGCCAGGAGCTGCACTGTTGGGGTCCTGCTGTATTCATTATTTACACCCTGGGACACTCATGTATGCTAGCCCTGCAGTTATAGCAGGCTTCATTACGTAGGTACAAAGCATGCTTGTCCATATGTGAACATAGCGTTTCCTGCCATTTAAACTACACATATCCAAAAAAACTAGATGTGAATGTAGCCTTCTCCCTTTATTTATGTTTCTTGATTTTGATTCCATCAGATTGATTTGGCTTTTGTGTTCCAGATGGAAGGACAGACCCTGTTCTGGATGATGTAGGACAAGCCTTTAAACTAATGGGGGTGAACATCCATGAACTGGAAGACTACATTCATAATATTGAACCAGTCACCTTCCCACATCAGATCCCGTCCTTTCCTGTTACCAAGAACAATGTGCTACAGTTTCCCCCTCCTGGAAGCAAAGATGTTGAAGACCGGAAGGAATATATACCAGACTATTTGCCCCTCATCGTCTCTTCACAAGAAGGTATTGTGTGTGTGTGTGTGTGATAGCCCTTATAATACAGCTGCAGATATTCTCAGGTGTCATGGATACATGACAGATCACTTGTCTGTCATCTGGGACCACCTTCACTTTACTCTATAAAGCCCTTAATACTGTAAAGGCCTTTGGAATTGCTCTTTTTGCTCCCTGGGAATCTCAAACTATAATTTTAAGCAAATTGTCATTCATATGAATATTCTTTACTTGAAGATGTTGTATCACAATATGACTAGTTTGAAAAGAGATTTACAGAGTTTAGATGCAAATATATATTTGGGTGACTTTTTTTTTTCTCCTCCTAACAAGTTGTAATGTCTACTAAAATTGTCTCAACACAAATCCAAGTATTCCAGGGTTTTCTCTGCCCTGTATCACTGGTACCCCTCTGTCCCTGACAGCTGATGGTGATGCAGATCATTGGGTGGTTCCATGTCCTGCAGATGGTGGGACTGCCCCCTCTTTCGCAGCTTTCCCCATGGCATAATATATGATGCCTAGAAATGAGCACTCAGGTTTTCAGTACACACAGGGCCCACCCTCGTATTCATGTTTGCCATGCACCACTTCACCTCATACAGATGTGCTGCTCGCTGCAGAGGTGTGATTCTCAAAGGTTGCTTCAACTTAAAGCATGGGAAAACTTGTTTATCAGACCCCTGAAGTTAACAGCTTTTCTTTCCCCTTGTTTGCACTCAGGATTGACCTCTGTGGGTTGGACCTATAGCAGTACCCTGTTTTATCAGGACTCCTCAGTGATATAACAGGCAACCCTGTTATACTTCCCTCCCCAACACATTCTCCTCCCTCCTATGTTAAGCTTTCCTCAATTAATTTTTTTTTTTTTTTACTGGGCTTGCTTCCCAGAGCTTCTACTTACTGCAGATTCGAAGACTGTTAGACTGTCTTCTCTGACAGAGAGCACAATTGTATACTCAAAAGAGTTGGCCACTTTTCAATAAATCTGCATGTGTATGTACATGTGTTTTGCCTCCTGTGAGAGGTTCAGCCTTTCCCTGTTCTCCACATGCTGCACTCTGCATCTCCACACAACTTCTTGTTTCTTACTCCTTCAGTACATTGTCATGGCAGCCTCCAGTGTGGTTTTTTTCTCTCCATCTCACTGACCGACACAAGGAGGGGGGAGGGGGAAGAGCAGTCATTATCTCCTGATGCAAGCCCCTCCTATTAACAGAGTAGGATGTGTCTGCAGAGTGCACAGAAAGTCTGCACATGGCATTAAAGGAAGCATTAGGGATGATAAATCAATTGGTGAGCATTCAGGAAATATTAAGGCAATAAAAGCACATAGGCAATTTATTTAAAAGAAAATTGCCAACCCCTTTTAAAGGACATCTACCATCAGGTTGCAGAGAACCAATGACTTCTCTCTGCAATCTGAACAGACAGGACCAGGATCGTAGCCCCTGAAGACACAATGGGGGTCATTTACTAAGGGCCCGATTCGCGTTTTCCCGACGTGTTACCCGAATATTTCCGATTTGCGCCGATTGTACCTGAATTGCCCCGGGATTTTGGCGCACGCGATCGGATTGTGGCGCATCGGCGCCGGCATGCGCGCGACGGAAATCGGGGGGCGTGGCCGAACGAAAACCCGACTTATTCAGAAAAACTGCCGCATTTAAAAACCGAAAATGTGCCGCTTGGGAAGCGCTTACCTTCACCTGGTCCATCTCGGTGTATTCCGGCGCGTTCAGATGATTTTCAGCGCAGCAGCGCCACCTGGTGGACGGCGGAGGAACTACCTTCATAAATCCCGTCCGGACCCGAATCCTGTGCAGAGAACGCGCCGCTGGATCGCGAATGGGCCGGGTAAGTAAATCTGCCCCAATGAGCGTGTGAGTACTAATTGTCTACCATTAAGCAACCAGCTGGTTATCCCCTATCCTGTGGAAAAACTTGAGACAACAGCCTAAACTGCGTATTCCCACGAAGACAAGATTCTTAGATATGCTCAGGATATCAAAATAACATATTCTCTAATTCTAACCTGTCTCTATCAGTCCTGGAGTATACAACTTTGGTTGTCCTGGGATCCATCCGTAAGTCTTCTGACTATGGTTAAGATCAGATAAGATCAGGTCTTTACAGCATAGGAAGGCGTTAAAGCTGAGCTGAAGTGTCGTGTTTTATTTCCATCTCATCTCTGATCTCTTTTTGGCAGATACTAGTGAATGATTAGAAGTTAAATAAAAATGTAGCCAAACCTGTACCTGATTATCTAAGCACATTGTCAGCCCACAGCATCTCATTGCACAGAGGAATCATGAAGTGCTTAGAGAGTCCCCAACCAGAGAGAGTGATGGGAGCTAAAACAGCAATAAAACTGAGTAAAATTGTAAAGTAAGGGATTTTTAATTATCTTTATGTATTCACGGTGGCGGTCGGGTCGCGGTGCATGGAGAGGGCTCACGGACAAATGTGTCCATAAGACAAAATGGTTTCAATGAAAAATTACTGATGTGGGGGAAAAAAACTTCAAACTCCAAACGCTCTTGTACAAATGACCTAGAAATAATATCCAAGCAGTGGTTTCCTTGCATGGCCAATATAACATAGGTTCCCAATGTATTCGACACCTCATGTGATGTTGTAGAAAACCAAAAAAAATTATTATTAATTTATAAAATATAAAAAAAAAAGCGTATTGGGGATTTGACTGATGCAGTGTAAACCTCCAGTAATGTGGCTTCGACCTTAGCGTTAAGAGACTTGCCAGCCTGTGCGCTGCCCTGAAAACGCAGCACAGCTTGCCGTTTTTTGCGCAGTAAGCACATTGTTTTTAGTATAATACGATTTTTTGTTCTGTCTGGGCCTCGTATTACTGGTTGTTTAATGATACCATAATAATATAGTTCTCAAAATTGCTATCTTTGTATTAAGCCATGCCTTTACATTGGCATCAAAGCACTCACATAACCATATTGTGGGTTGGTGGCGCACAGGTTTGAGAAAGTGATCAGATGTTCAAAATAATGTCTTATTGTGTAAGGAATAAATGTCCTTTTAAAAGAAATCTACCATTATAATAAAGTATGCATAAACCAGGGACATTAACTCATAGATCCAGGCACTGTGATTACGGTAATCCTCTTATAATTGTTATCCATTCCCTCCTTTCTTCTAGAATCGACTTCTCAAATTATGCTAATGAACCAGAGCCCCTCCATTCTATAGCTTGGCAGGCTGTTACCCTGTGCAGGAGCATTTGTGTGGGGGAGGGGGAGACCCATTCATGCACAGTGTAACAGCATGTGTAGAGCATGGAGGGGCTCTGTTAAGGCCCCACCACTAGAGCAGCTTATTAGCAGGAATGAGTCCATGGATAACAAATACAAGATTACTACAATCACGGTGCCTGGATCTATGAGTAAGTGTCCTGGTTTATCATGATGGATTTTGGAGTTTTAAATTTCCTTTTCCTAAATCCTTTCCTACATCTGCTCTAAAATTGTAATACCTTGGACGACCCACTTAAGGTTTTAATGAAACTGAGGCAAATAAAATAAAGGTAGGAAGATGCTGTTTTGAGTCTTGTGTGACTCCTTGTACATGACTTCATGCATTTCCTGGATTATGGAATGGGGGTTCTTCCTGTCAAGAAAATGCAGAATGGTTTTTGTTTGTAACTAGAAACCTGCCTGATGTTGGTAATTTTCTGACGTGTAATGGACATTTTGTTTGGAAAGGCTCTTTCTGTTTGTGTGTACAAGTGTATGTATGCTTGGACCAGATTTCCTCATCTGAAGCACTCCTAATGCTTTTCCTCCATGACTAGCGCATTGGTAATTAGTCGTGACAAATCCAAAGGGGAATGGAGCATGGACATAATGGCTTCTGACCAGAGCACACCACGTTATTCAACTCAAGACGTCTCCGTGCCCTGAAAGGGAGAGAGATTCACATCTCATTTCCTGCACCCCCTTGGATTCCTAGCTATGAGAGTGGTATGGGGGATGTGGGGTAGGCCTTCAACTCAGCTGTGGCTACCTCAGCTTGCCTCTACACCACTAAAACTTAGGAGTTGTTTCTACATATTGATTCAACCCTGGAAGTGCAAGAGGAAACAAGAAGTCACTGGATGAAGTGCAAGACCTGTTCTTTGCTGTGATCCTTTCTTGCACAAATGACCGTATAAAGAATGTAGTAGCCAATTGGTGGAAAAGATTTTTCTTTAAATTGTGTTATTTAAAGCGGGTTATCCCACAACAGCCTAAATCCCCTAGTAATGTAGATATGATCAAGGTGTGACCCTTTCTCTTTCATGGACATTTTATTACCCTGCTGTACAGAAACTAAACAGTAAAGAAAGTGGGAGGAGCCAGGGAATTGTCCTGTCATGGCAGTTTCCTGCAAGTCCCTTAATGCCTTGCGTGTACCTCATTCTGATTTGCCCTGATTTATTCTTTCACATTGCTGCTGTTTTATTTTACTTATGATACAGCTCCAGCTCCTCTGTATCATAAGATTGTTGTATAGTTATCCCAAACTGTGAGGTAACCAGGAACATCCATTGGTATACTGTATGCTCTTTTTCTGTGTTTGTGTAGACTAGCATACTTCCCCTTACCAGTCAGAGTTGTGTGACACATGTATGGCTTATCCTCAGGGGCTACTACTTGATAGAAGTAGATGGAAGCTTTGACTGTTTTCTTTTAGGAAAATGCATTCTGTTTCTTATAATGCAGCATACCGGGCCTTCAGAGAGGCCTCTGTGTATCCCTATGCCAGTATAGATACAGATGAACATTGAGCTCTCCTGAGCTAGCCTGGCCACAACTTCTACCTCTATGCCCTGTGGTTAGTTCCCCTGCTGCCAGGCATTGAAGGCCTAAATAGGCCCTCCGTGGTTGTTGCTGGATAAGCCCTTATACTTTTTCAGGTTTAGTTATGTTCTTTAATGGCACCTTTAAAGGGTATTTAACTTTTGAGTAACCTTTTTTTAACACTTAGAAGGCAATGTTGCCATAGTTGTTTTGTATCTGGTCATAAATTTTCACCGGGATATACGTCCCCAGAACACGTGTGGGAAAAGGGCCTTTAATTGGACGAATAACTAGTATAGGGTAAGGCATTGGAAATGGCCGTATCCTCTTACATGCGCCTCGCTGTGAATGTTGCCCTCCCCCAGAGTAACCCATTGTGGCAGCCCTACTGTCGATCACCATTAGGATCACAGTGTGTGTGGTGGGATTTTGCCTTTTTTTTAAGGAAGTCTCGGGTCACCGTCCGCCCATGTCCTTCCATACTTCGACAATGTCTGTCTTATCGGCCCTATGTCTACCCAGTAAGGTGCCCTATGCAGGATTGTATCCTGACTTGTGTTACTGGGACTTCTTTCTCTCAGAGCCCCCTTCTCTCAGCTTGTTAGCCTGACACCTCTTTCTCTCTTACTGACCCCTAGAAAGATAGAGATTTAACTCTTCCTGCCCTGAGCTTGAATGTAAATGCATTATTCCTGTTGAGTGTTATTTATAGCTTGTAGCTACTTTCTGTTAGTGTTTTGCTTGGAGTGGATGAATGTGGACATAGAAAGTATAATATAATGCGGAAATCACAGAATAAGTTGGGCATTGTCTATATTCATTTAAGCTTTATGTAGAGATGTAATGTTGATTTGGTTGTACGGGATTAGAAAAACATGTCTTTCATCTCTGTCTGGATTTGTAGGTTAAATCTCTATGCAGACTTTATCTCTGGAAAAATTGCAGTGTAATGTATTACCATCATAGTGGATAGGATTTTTACAGGTGCACAAAATGGAACACATTTACTTATTACTTGAGTTCACTGTCCATTGTCCGTCTATAAAGCTGCATGTGGTGACACTTCCCGCTCAGGTCCGACAGAGTTTACCATCTTGGGGGATGCAACACAATTTCAAAGCTAAATACGATGCTCAGTCCAAATCAGTTGGACAGACCAATGGCACATCCCCCCCCCCCCCCCTAATTTGAAGCAGCTGTGCCAAGGGTCATGTGCGACACAATTGCAGCGCAGACACTTCTTAAATACATGTGCAAGACTTTTTAGCCATGAAGAACGTGCACACTCTGACAAAAGTGCAGCGCAAAGCCCTTGGTAAATGTGCCCCAATGTGTAACAAACAGATATACAATCCACAACACATCAATTGCTGTAAATCCTATAGCATTGTAAAATCTAGGCTGAAAACCCTTCAATCACCAGTCTGTATTCTACCGTGTCTGGGATCTCTACAGAATGTGGCTCATTTAGAAAGGGTTTTTGGTGCACGCGATCGGATTTTGGGCCTGCTTTCACGTGACACAAATGGGGGGACAGGCAGTCGGACGACGAGCGGGATTTAACAAAGCAATTTGTGTCGCAAGCCAAGCACTTACATGCATCGGGAGGAAGATGGTGAACTCCAGCAGACCTGAGCGGCTCATGCAGGAACTCGGGAACATGATCTTCATGAATCGCGGCAGATGTGGATTCCGGCGGACAACGCACCTTGGGGATCGAGCAGGAACATTTAAGTAAATTTGCCCCAATGCATGCAGACTGGTTGCTGCCATGGTAATGTCACATGACTATAGCTTGATGTGATGCCACACTTGGCATGTTCATTGTTAAAAAAAAAAAAAAAAACCTGCTTGATAATAAAGTGGCGGGCATCACTGAAATATACAAATTACTAGTCACCTCACATGAAGTAAGTTTTATACCGATTCTTCAAAAGATGAGCCCAATCACAATCCACAGAATGATTCGTCCATTGATGTCTATGGACTGATATAAAAAGAAGCAATTTAAGACGGATTGTTGACCTCAAGTACCAGGAGGGTGCTACTTTTAATATGATAGCTTACTTTAATCACTCCTCCATCCGCAATGTGTAGCTTTTCGCCAGTGCCAAAAGTGAGAAATAAATGTACAATGCATAATAAGATAGGAAAAAATGCAATAGCTTGTTTACCCATCCATAGAAGTATAGAAAGTTACATTGGCCCATTGTTAGAGAATGTAGTTAGTTTAGTTTTTTGTTTATTTTTCTATTTTATTAAATTTACTTGTCAATTTATTGTGAAACACAAAATATTCACGTTGACCACTAGATGTCAGCAAAACATGTATTACTCCCATCTATGATGGATCCATGTAATCTGCAAGAGCCAAATTGATGGAATGATTATTTCACAATAGAAATGGCCATCTCCAGTTTCTCCAGACTCTGAACTACACCACATGTATGCCAAAGGATTTTTCCAGATTTGGAGGGAAAACCTTTATTACTTAAAACACCTTGGTCTTGAGTTCCATAGCACAAGGTTTGTGGTGCCATTTAAAGGTAAGAAAATAAGAGTTCTCTCTACTATAGAATTGTGACCGCTAAATATATATTTGGGAATACAAACTGCCCATACAAATCCAATTCCTAACTAGATTTATTTTGCTGACTGTATGTTCTATAGCTCACAGAAGCACCTGGTGTCACTTTAAAAAATTTTTTCTGTTAACTAGAAACTGATGATGCTATCTATGCAGCCTTTCTATTAGAGGTACTTTTCAGCATTCTCCTTTGCTTGTAAAAAGGAGATTTAATATTCTACTTGAGGGTGCTGTTTGATGCAAATATTTGATAGTGTTTTGTGGGTACCCATCACCATTAAAGATTACTTTAACGTAAACAGTGTTGCTTGGCCCCATGCATCTGTGTGCAGTTGTATTTCCACTAGGTGGCAGTGTGGTCACACACATCCTTTATGAAGCCAGCGCTGGTTTAAATTAACATTTAAGGAATCTGTGTTCTCTAAGATTGAAAGCGCTGGGGGATTAATGACATGCTTGCAGTATGTATAGATGAAATGTATACATACACCAGGAATGGCAGTTCAGACAAATATTAATGGAACAGTTAGGCAGATTATTCTTTAGTGTTGTATCGTTGAGTAAATGTTTTCTCATTCTAAAGCAATTACTGGCGTTAAATTAAATGTGGGATCATAATGTAAAGAGATCTGTTACATATTCATCGGCAAGTTTGTTCCCGCAGTTTGTAATAACATTTCCTCTTAAAAAAAAAAATAAAAAAAAATAAAAAAAGAAAAAGTGAACAATTCTAGTGAGATATTAGCCTTTTGATCCAGTGGATATTTAGTTTTGTGTCCAGAATCCAAGGGTACATTCTGCATAGCATTTAGATTTACACCATGGCTACGTGCTACGGAATTTATTTAACTACAAGACATGTTATCTTGCTTCTTTTTTTTTTTTTTTTTTTTTTTTCCTTCAAGTACTTTATTTTAACTTAAAAAATGTTTTTTGTTTTTTCTGTAATTTTAGTTCTGCCCATGGAATATTTGCTGTCTATTTGTTTGCATACCAACCATCATAGAATATAAGCTGCCGTCCATATAGCGCTTTACTGTACACCTCGGTAACGTTGTTATATTGTTGTAGGGCACGTGATGCTGTGCTTCTTGCTTCATGTAGAATTTGCCCTCTGTAGTCGGCTTCTATAGACTTTGTTCAGCACAAACATAGACCACCTATAAAAGTCGGATCTGAGGGGTTAATTAGAGTGGTTTCCTCCCTCCTATATTTCAATTATTATCAACCCAATTATTACTTTTTTGGGAGGGGGTTTGTTTTCCATTTTTTTTTTAGTATGGTTTACATTGATTTTGTTTTTCTGTTTAATACATGATATAAATTGTAACTGCCAACCAAGGGTCAAAAGGGTCATGTCTGATCCAAATAGTGGTAAAGTAAAATGCTTTGACAAACCCCATTTATCATTCTAACATGAATGAACTGTACTTATAGAAAGCTGTCAAGAGCCCCTAGGCATGGAAAGTCGTCCCGGGCCCATTCTTGTGTCGTGACTGCTCGTAACTTTCCTTTTGTTGCGTATTTAATATAATAAACTGTTTCAACATTTTTTAATATATTTTTTTTTAAATATTGTATCAATAAATACACCATATATACAAGAAACTATCTGTGGTATAAAATAAGTGACCTAAATTTTCTTAAATATGAAATGTTATTCCTCTAGAAACTATTTTGCTTTCTATATAAAAATATTGACTATGTTTTTATGTTTCTATCTTCCCCTTGTTTTGTCATTTGTATTTTTGAAGCAAGGGTGGGTGTTTTTTTTTTTTTTTTTTTTGGGGGGGGGGGGTTCCCTGCCTGTAACATTTCTCCCAAAAATTGAGGACACATATTAAAATTTCAGAAAGTTTCATAGTCTATTTATTCTGGACAATTTTGTAGGTATTCAAATACACACATGATTGTTGTATGTTGTAGGCCAAATACTGAGATATTCTGCTTTGTTTATCCCTTCCTGGTATAAGTGTGACCTGTCTTGGATATCAGCAGTTATATAGTATAAAGCTGGCACACACAGGATCCATACAAAACTGGACTGAGCCTCTGGCAGTAACGCAGCCACTTTCTGGAATAGTTTCACAGCATAAAGCAGTATATTGATAAGGTCCCCTGTGCCACAGGTCATCCATACATTACTTCTAACGCTGTAAAGGAAAGCCGCAGCTGCTATACTGACGTGTGATGTATATGTAATACGGGATTGATCAGTGCTGGGAGCTGGCTCGGACCCCTGTAGTTACATGTACTGATATGTTACTCTGGGTATTCCCCCGTTAAGCACATCCCAATGTAACTTTTGTTTGAATTCTTTCTGAGAGAAACTCTGAGGGAGTCCAAGTGTTTCCTGATCTTCCCACAGAAAGGGAAGTGTTTGTTCAATTCAGTCTCTGAGCTTCATGATGGAAGGAAACAGGATGTTAACAAGTGAGGCTGGAGACCAATTTAGCCTAAAGTTGGAGTTTTAGCTAGAATATACTCCTTACTAGGCGGCCACCAAACTGCCAGAGACTGTGTATCTGATTTAGAGATGGGGCTGTTACACACGGAGCTTAGTTTAGAGTAAGCTCCACAGGAAAGGGGCACAATTCGGTTTTATTATTATAACTGGAATTTATAAACTTTTTTTTTCTTGGCATTACAGGCTGGTATAGACAGATCTTTCTGACCACTGTGACATCTGGTGAAGCTCTCTGTATGCTTTAGTCTAGTCCCAGGCTGCGATGATCACTTGTTGGGTGTCTGTGTGCTGTAATGGGACCAAGGATTATCAATACGACGTTATTACAATTGTGAAAATCCAGTTGTCACATGCTCAAAACAAATTTTGTCTGCCGCTACAATTATAAAATATACGAGTTCCAACATACAAATTCAACTAACCAGACTTGAACAAACCTAAAAAACCTATCTGGTCTGTATATAGTTTTTCTCCTTTTCCATGGAGTCACAAGACTAGATGCCCCAAAAAGCTCCGGTGCCACCATGGCTACTCTAGAGAACTCTAAAATAATATGCCCACATCTTCAAAAATCTTGTGAATTTTTATTGCTGCTTGTAGGAGGATAGTTGTCAGGACTCTACCTGATGTATATAATGCTACTGCAGAGAACAGTATGTACAGTATAAGCATATATGCCAACCATAGACTGTCACCAGACTTTCAAGGCTTGTACTGCTACTACAATGTCTGTGTTCTGCCATTTACTATTGCATTTCTTTCTTTTACAAGGATGCAGATGTTCTGATTTTATTACCTTTCTATGTGTATGTATTGAGATATTTACATAGTTATGGCTTGCTTTATGCAATTATGTCATTGCTATTTAAGCTTTTATATTTCTTTTAAATTGTGCCGTTGTATTTTGCTGCCTTTTGCAGGTCATAGGGAGCACATTCAGACAAAATAAAACATTTAAGGATAACAAGTTCAGATGAAACAATAGTAATGATGGGTTTGCTCGCAAAAGAGCTTACAATCTATGACTTAATTCAGATGACTGTCCTGTGCCTCGTCTAGATGGAATTTATAATCTCGTCAGTGTTTAGTGGAGGGCTGTGCTGTGGTCACCATAACATTGTGGGGTCTGCTTGTTGCCCCTTTAATGGGGACAATACATTTCAGGGATACTGCCACCCACTTTTACCCTGGCTGATCTGGAGACCCGATCTGACCACAGGCATACCATGAAATGCTAAGAATCGTCCATTAAAGCCTGTTGAGTATAACTCTGCTGTAACTGGAACTGCAGCGAAGTATTTCTCTGATGTATGTGGTAAGTGTTAAGGTCACCAGGTTGTCCTGTGTTTTTAGTTTTGCCTTACGAAGTTATGGACTGTTATGAAATTGATGAAAGGGAAGGCTGGTGTGAATAGGGCATCCCTTTAATCTAGTGTTTTCAGCAGATCTACTCACTTTTGATCAATCTTTTCACTGCCAGGGTTGAAGCAGTAACCCCTTGTGGGGCAGCGATATAACAGGGAGCAGTCGCCTCCAGCAGTGTGGGAGAAGTATAAAAATCATGGGAAGAAACGTTGCTAATACATTAATGAGTCTCTGTAGGGATCCCGAGTATTGCAGGTAGGGTAAAGTTTCTGCTACCGAGATCTCTTTAAGTGGGAATGGTCCGTGAAATGCATTAACAAGCCTGGCAGGGTTTTCCTTGGGCCACCAGCAGGCTTTTGTATGAGCCTCAGTGGAGGGGAGGTCTGCCTGCACACAGAAAATACTGCCATGTCTGTGCCCATAGACCTACATTCACATCCTGCTAGGTCTTGTTCATTTGTTACAGTATCATTCTATATAATATGATTATGATCATCCATCTAATATTTGCAGTGTATTGTATTTTGGTGTTCACTATAGTCCGGTAGCCACATTATTTAATGAGAATATCTAGTTGCGTTTTGTGAGTACTTTTATGACCTGCTTGTATTCCCAGATATACAATACTCTTGTTGTATTACTCTGTTATTTTATCCTTTGTGGGTTGAAGCGGGGGGCTGTAAAGGTTTTTCCTAGAGCAATGGAGACACATTAAAGTGTCCAGTCTGGGACGTCTCTCTTCTTGTGTGTGCTCTATTCCACCTGAAGCCATCGGATGTTCAATAATAATGCTCGTGGACTCCATGGCAGCCTTGTTGGTGCACAGAAATAAGAGGTTATGCTTGCAGATTGGAAAATGGTCATCCACAAAGGCAAACAGTCTCTAGGGGATTGTCTGGTGTTCTTGTCCTCTTTGACATTAGATTGTGATAACCTGTCATTATCTTGCACTTATGTTTTTTTTTTTACCTTTTTGTTTTTCTGCAACCATGCAAAGGTGTGACAATTGTTTTTGGAAGAAATCCAGCAATTTTTTTTTTTCTGTGGAGAAACCCTTTAACCGCTAAACCGCTTCTTATTGTGGACTAAGGAGTCCGGTGGGTGGTCCTTCTCGGTTATCTAAGGCCATCTCTTTATTACTCTCCTAAAACTAGAATAAGCACATTTTAAATAAAATACTGACATTTTCCCACCAAAAATCCATAAATATCTCCCCAGTTACTGCTGTAAAATACTGTGTGCAGGCTCACTATAAGGAGGGCCCGTGTGTCTCTTGGCATTTTTATATTCTAGATTATTTTTTTTTCATATTTCTATTTTCCTCACCTGATTTTGAATATTAATAGAGATGTGGGTGTAACCCCTTTCGGAGAGGTGTTGTGAGACAGTTTGGTTGCTTATGTTACTTTTAGCATATTGTTACATTGTGTAGGTACGTTGCTCCAGTGACCCCTGAGGCTGTGCACGTCAAGAGATTTTCATCTGATTTTATTCAGACCTTACATCCTAAAGCAACCTCTTGGCCCTACTACCAGCCAGTACATGCCCACTCCAAGAAATGTTGTTCCCCTTTTAATTAAAGGGCCGAGGGCTTCTTTTTTATTAAAAAATGCTGCTGAAAGAAGCGCACCTACCATTATTACTACTGATGCTTCACATCACCAGGGTCCTGGGATTTACATGTAAGTAGAGCCAATGTCTACATGGAGTTTGGATGTCTGTGTGTTTGTATTTTCTCGAGCACTGGACAAGTGTGGGTGATCCGGGTATGAATATTGCAATGTGCGTGACCTCTGTACAGTTTTGCAATATGTTTCTGTTAACGAATAAGATTCCTAGGATAAGTATAATGTGCAGATAACGTTTACTGCAGACCCATAGTAGTCTACCGTTGCAATGTATAGATCTCCATACTATACGTACCTGAATATTGCTTGGCACACACAAGTTATTGACATGTGGACATTTAACAAGGCAGCGACTGTAGTGCTCCAGTATTTCTGCTGTTCTCTTGTATTCTAATGATCATAAACAAGATGGAATAGAATGAACAGTTTCTTGAAACTAGACGTAGAAATATGTAAGATACTTGAAATAGTTTTTCTCCTGAAAAAGGACTCTTTCCTCCTGTATGGTGAGAGCTTGGTACCATATGCACAGTGGTTGCTGCATCCCATCTCTCCCTATGTAGTTCTTCCCTTTCCCTGGGTGGCCTGACCTCTGTCGTGCAGGTCAGTAACCTGTAGAGCTTCTGTCTGCAGACGGCCGCAACTCAGCCTCGGTTCGCCCTGAGGTCTAGTGTTTGCCACTTAGGAAGACTATTTGGACTGGCTGTATATACATATAAGCACTTGGCCATGTAACGTTTTCCTTGTACAAACATTTCTTTTCCTAATGGTTTGGCCTCTCTTTGCTATACAACACATCACCTTGGAACCATATTTAGTAGTTATGTAGAATGTACAGGCATCAGATATTCCCAGTCTCTTTCAGAAGTTTATCCCCTTAATATGACTTTGTGTCCGTCATGGCCTGTACACTAAGCATCTAGTCACCTTCCCTGAATACACCCAATTACCCCTCAGGGGTGCATGCGCTGATGACTCTTTAAATTTCGTTATAAAAACACAGAAATTAATTATCCCTTTAGAATAAGGGTCTTGCATCTGTTGGCAAACATTCAATTAACTTTTTAGTGTTTGCCACTTAATGTTGTGTTTGACCGGCCGACCATGGAGAACGACTCTCCTTTGAAACTCTGGCGGCAGCAGATGCACATAGAGCTGTTCCCTACACAGTCTTTCCCATGGCCCTGCATCTATTGGTAGCTTCAGGTCTGGAGAGTGATTTCCTACATTAACCCTTTGCTGTCTTTTTTCCTCCTTTTATAAAGTTTGCCCACGTGCTTGTAGAATTTAAGGACTAAGCAGCTGTTGCCCATTTTGTACATGTATTCCTATATGTAAGAGATGTTTGCTCAGCAATGATAGATCTTGTAGCGCCATCATATTTTGGCATGCTTTACAGATCATAGGGTACATACACAAACAAAATAAGGTCATAATAATGTTCAACGTGGTAGCTTCAAGGGGTTGATCAATTTTTTTAAAAAAAATGTACAGATTAAAGGGGTATTCCCATCTGGGCATTCACATTCCGTTTCATTAATCTGCCATATATAAGCATTTTTTCAATTGGATGTTATTAAAAAAAATGTACCTGGGTGAAGATGATTCCTCATAAATGTAGTCTTATGGTCCCTTAGAAACCAGACTGACTCCTTGGTTATGGCCACCTCTGCTGGAGTGATCGCACAAAGAAACAAAAGGTTTCTGAATATTAAATGTCTGAGGAGTTTCTACATGTCGCACATTTCGTCCTGTAGTAATGATCGCTGAATCCTGGTGGTCCTGCAGGACTCAATAGCGCATGTCTGGCCACCGCTGCCAAAATGTGACGTGGTCGTATCCGAGGAAGCTATCTCGTTTCTAAGGGACAACATTACTACATTTGTGAGAAATTATCTTCACACAGGAACATATTATTTTTTTTATTTTTTTTTTAACATCCAATTGAAGAAATGTTTACATATGGCAAATAAATTTCATTAAATGTAAATGCCCAGATGGGAATACCCATTTTAAGTTGGGACATTGAGCATCATAATTACATAATGCAAGGAGTCCATGCTTCCCTGCAAAGCAGGGGTGACTCGTGGGAATGATTACAGCAGGGAGGAAGACCCCTTGTTTCATAAATCACTAGGATGCTAGGAGTCCCATTCTGGGTTACTGTGGGTTCCGGGAAATCCGGCCAGCACATTGTCCGCCTGGTTATATTCTGCTGGCCTACTCCACTTGCCAATGGCTTACCTCTGCCATTACAGCAGACTCCACTATGGCTCATGGTCATGTTGAGGTAATCACTACAAGCCAAATGCAAAAACCAGTACACAACATTGAAAAGGCATTATTTTATTTTTTTTTTTTTTGTTAGAAAGGTAGTCAGACAACCCTATTAACCTAAGGGTTCAAAATAATCCTTTCCCCCTGTATCTCTCCTCTAGGCATAACGCTGACTGATGCTCCGTGTGGTCTTGTGCTTGGCCACTTGCTTTAATGATTTAGGAGCAAGACGTTGACTAGTTAAGGTGTATTTTATTGTGTAACATGACAAAGCCCAGTAATTTTAATTGCCATCTTGGAGATTGGTGTTACACAAGGCATTACAGGTAGTTTTCCATGTTTTGTCCTTGGTTGCTTTATTTTTGGATTTTGAGCAGGTAAAAGCAGAAGAAATGAGGACGATCTAGAGGGCACAAGAGTGATTACTTAGGTAGGAATTCTGGTGGAAAACAGAGCAAATAATCGGAGCCCGGCGCAGAATGCAGAGGCTGGTCTGCTGAATACAAATAAAGCATTGAGCATGCAGTTCTGCCTCAGAGAGCTGGCGCGGCTAGTAATGCTGTGATAAATGCACTGATAATTTCCAGCCCGGGAGTGCTATTGCAGACGTTTGAAGAAGGCTAAAAAGTGTCCGGTTAGTAGGAATTGCGTTGCTTGGATGGGTTCATCAGAATTGACAATAACCCGTTCTGTGCCAGAGAAGAAGGTACTGCCAAAAACAGAAATCAAATTGACTTTACTTGAAGAAAACATGGCAGAGGTTTCCTGACATGCAATGTGTTTGGTGCCCAGCCATAGAACTATTACTACTACTACTACTACAAAACAATTATTTTTACTGCTATTACTACAGGCAACTTTTTTTAGTAAGGACATTTTTTATGTGGAAACTTTTGTATGTTACTAATCTCTAGAAGGCCGTGTACACATGTGGGTGGGGGCGCCTCTTGTAGTTCTAAAAACAAAGCACATCTCCTTGTACATCCTATTTGTCAATTCATGTCGGTTATGTAATGGATATTTTCCATGGATGGAAATCACAACACATCTGTATCTATTCTTAGATGATCGCATCTGAGCAAATTTCCATTTAGTCTATCCTCAACTTTTAGTACAATCGTACAATGTGTGCTCTTGTCAAAATGGAAATCGGGTAATTAACAAGCAGCATGTTATACAGCAGGAGGAGCTGAGGTGATGGTTCAGTGTCCGGTCTGCTGGCAGCATGTTATACAGCAGGAGGAGCTGAGGTGATGGTTCAGTGTCCGGTCTGCTGGCAGCATGTTATACAGCAGGAGGAGCTGAGGTGATGGTTCAGTGTCCGGTCTGCTGGCAGCATGTTATACAGCAGGAGGAGCTGAGGTGATGGTTCAGTGTCCGGTCTGCTGGCAGCATGTTATACAGCAGGAGGAGCTGAGGTGATGGTTCAGTGTCCGGTCTGCTGGCAGCATGTTATACAGCAGGAGGAGCTGAGGTGATGGTTCAGTGTCCGGTCTGCTGGCAGCATGGGATCCCAATTTTTTTTCTTTTTTTTTTTTTTGTTATGACAAAGTAATCCTGAGCATGGCATCATACCGAAACGTGTAGCTCTAAAACTTATTGCACACCCGATGGATGGTGTTGTACCATGTATTTTTAAAACAGATGGAATACAACAAATGTATTTTAAATTAACCCTTGGAGGGCCTGACTTGATCTTGCTCTACCTTTTTTGCTTATTAATTTATAATCGTGCTGTTCTTCTTTATGCCTAAACCCCATTGAGTATTTGCATGTCTACAGAGATGTAATGGAGAAGAACTGCCCATTGATTTGTAAGTATAGAAATAGAATAGAAACATACAGAAAACTGCAATATTTATCATCCAGCATCAGGGACACTGATAAATTTTGCTTTGCTTTACTTTTGACTCTATAAATTTCCTGCTCTATAACATACTATTTGCAGCTTGAATCTGTCCTGATGTGTGTAGAGTACTTGATGACACTTCCAGCTTTGAATAGCAGCTGTAAACTCTGGGCTTCCATAGGAATATCCCTGAGACTTGTGCAGATTTCTGCTCCATGTGACGGGCTTTGCGCCGAGGCTATTATTATTATGTCTATTAATTCGGCAAGTTTAACAAGTTTCCATTTTTCTGTTCTGGCGTTTGTGCACATAACCCCTGAGTCACTGGGAACTGGAGGTTGCTGGAGGCGATAACTGGTTCCTAATAATAGGAGAAAAATGTCTTGGCTCTTATTTTTTTATTGCTTGTAACATTTGAAAGCTTCATCATCATTTCGGCTACATCATCCTGTAAGAATTTACTCTCCCATAACTTCCTCTTGATTAGCAGGGTCACTAGTCACAAAAGAGAGGTGGGATTTATTATATTGGTGGAAGCGGTAGCTGGTTGCCATGGGCAATGCTATAATTTGGATTTTATATCCCAAGAAGACCTTTCCACCTCTCTTTACTAGGTTCAGACTGTTGTTTGTAAAGTTATCAAAGGGTTTTATTAATAAAGTGAATGCTAGTTGTGCTGATCTTGCAGCGTTGAGATAAGCCGCTTCTATAATATTTTTATTTTTACGAGGAAACTGCTTTTCTGACTGTTCTTTAAAGTAAGGGGAGAAGGAATGCTCATTTGTTTAACGTGCCTCCGTCTATACTGGCCGTCATGCCTTCTTTATGGTGCCATGATAAAATTGGTAACAAGTTCATAAATGCAGTCATTATTTTTGGCTCATAGCAGATTTTTCTGATACTGGGATGTGCGTCCCCAAGAGGAGCGAATGTGCAACGGCCTAGTGCTACTTCATCTCTGGGTCATTTAGGAGCTGTAGCTGGTGCAGTCAGTGCTTCGTCCAAAGTATGCAAATTAGATACACATTTGTATACTGCAGTGCCTCCTTTTAATTTCCCTTTTCTAATGCCCTTATGCTAAGGAGGAGGAGAAGTGCTCATTGGTCAGACGTTTGAAAGTTGATTTTAAATGAATGGGGTCATGGATAACAAATCTGAGAAGATTACCACAGTCATAGTGCCTGGATCTATCCAAGTGTCCCTGGTTTATTATGATGGATTTTGATGGTAAAATTTCCTTTTAAACTGAATAAACATTTAATAGTTGGAAACGTATTTAAAGGAAACCTACCACTTGAAGTGGCAGGTATAAGGGGGAACTACCGAGCACCAGCTCAGGGTGAGCTGGTGCCGGAGTTTAGTTTTGTTAGGGTTTTAAACTGCAGTATTGCGGTTTAAAACACTTTTTAAACTTTATGGCCGAAGCTGCTTCGGCGCAGGGAGGTACGCGCTCGGCGCACCATGCGCGCGACCGTGCCCGCGGCTCTCATTCACTTCCTATGTAGCCGCGTGCACCGAGCGCGTACCTCCCTGCGCCGAAGCAGCTTCGGCCATAAAGTTTAAAAAGTGTTTTAAACCGAAATACTGCAGTTTAAAACCCTAACAAAACTAAGCTCCGGCACCAGCTCACCCTGTGCTGGTGCTCGGTAGTTCCCCCTTATACCTGCCACTTCAAGTGGTTGGTTTCCTTTAAGGGGCAATGTTTTCTACAAAAAGGTCTTGTATATATTTGTGTATAGGTTATGTTACATTCCCTGCTTACATGTGGTGAACAGTGCAACAAACATATCTACCCTCTGTGGCCAGTGACTGCACAATTTTGGAGGCATTGTGTTCAGAATTGCCCAGCCCCTGCAGCCTCCATATAGCATGTTGGCCAGAGGCCGCACTAATTGTTTTTCAGGAGAGTAAAAATACTCCTCTTTCCATTTTTTTGTTGCATTTTTAGCCGTGGGGGAGTATATTATCAGTAGTATAAATACTCCATAGGAGTTTAGAATGGTAAAATTTTCCATTTTTCTAGGCCCCCAGACCAGGCTTTTTTTTTTTTTTTTTAAATTTCCCTTAACTTTTGCCCCAGATAAAATTAATAAACAAAAGTTATCAGGGAACACATTGTGTGTTCCCATCTGTTTTTATATACAGATGGCAGTGATCTTATGGTATCAGACCATTAGATGACTGTTACCAGTGATCTGTAGACAGAGACGTGCAGAGCCGATGCACATGGCTTTTTCCCTGCATGTCTATTATGTGTTCACACATGGCAGTAACGCATGAGAACAGATTAAAATGGTGTTAACGCATGCGTTTTGTATACCCCTTGTTAACAGCTATGTGATCGGGCAAACCTCCTCTTCTCAACTGTTCTGATGCATTTGAGAATGCAGTGTATTGAGAATCTCGCTGTATATGCCAGGAAAGATCCCAGTATCCCTTTTGCCTCTGTCTGCACAGTATGCGATATATATACTCTGCAGGATGGAAAGACGTGACAACTACATATTTCCCTGTTGAGTGATGAGTATGCTCAGCGGAGGCCATGGGGGACAGATGCAACAGTACTTCTTCCACTCCCAGCCTCTGCATATGCTCATGGAGGTCGTCAGTAATGTTGCTGACCACATAAGGACACTGACTTACACCCTGTACATCTGCTGAAGCAAAACACTGCTGCAGATGCTGGAACAGGATGACATATCCCACTGTATGTGCATATATAGGGATATGTCCTAGAACTCCATTTTATAAATACACCAGGAATCTTCCAAATGTATCCTTACAATGGAGGACTAGATTGAGGCCTTGGGAACGTTCGAATACATCTCCCCAAACAGTGTACAAAACCCTTTCCACTGCTCCATGCATGAACCGGCAGTCGTCATTGCACCAGTGACCCTCACTCACACGAAAATTTATCGCACAAAGTCATGGATTTTTTGTATAAATCTGTGGAATTACAAATCCTATATGTGACTTCTTACATATTAGGCCCCATTTGTGTCGCTATGTAAATGATTTCCTTTTCAGAAGAAGCTGTATCCATAAATTGCTGGGTCAAAAATTAGTGAAAGGAGAAACTCTATATGTATTCTCCCCAGGTTGCTAAAGCAAGTCTGTGTCTGTACATGCAGATAAGAAACCTGCAGGGACAATAAACCAATTAAAGTATCTTTATTGATTGATTGCCAGGGATCCTCTCCGGAGCATCCATCTTCCAGATGTGCTTAGATGTGTCACCTTCACCCAACAAACCAGTGGCAGCCGAGGGCAACTTCACCCCATCCTTATTTTCTGCTGATACTTTTACCTGTATTTATGTAGCATTGGTGTGTGAGTAGTTTGTTTATAGAAATGTTTCCCTTTTTGTCCTTTATACATACAAGTATGATGTGTGCACTAGATGGTAAGAAATGGTGAACATTTAAATGGATCGAGTCGCTTGGTATACCATGGTAAATACAACTCGCCATTGGGGGCCACAATATTCTGTTTGGCTGTACAGTTTTTATAGGTGGAGTGTCACATGAGTGCTAGATAAAATTAAATGGGGGGGGGGGGGATATTATGTCTTACTACATTTCCCCCATTGTTTGGGTTGCAATCTGCCCATGACATGAACCCATACTGCTGCTGGTGCTTATGCCCCAATATGTTATACCATTTCTTTTAGGCTTCTTCCTTTTTCGTGTAAAGGCCCCCCCCCCCATAAATGAGCTCCTATCTCCAACATTGGCTCTCCGCCAGGGACGGAGATATGTAATCATTGTAATCATTTTGACTAAAAGCCTGTTGAACCGAATTTTGTTCATAACCCCACCCTACGTGCAATCTTTTTTTTCTTTTGTCAAAAATTCAATTTCTAATAAACACTATCTTGGCACGTGCGACTTTACGTGTGTAAATACATACTGAGGCCTTAAAGTAAGATGAGCATTCCAGACGGGGAGAACATTGCTATTCGTGTGAACTCATCTGCACCGGAAATATTTCAGGGAGAAACTCAAACGAAATCTTCATCAGACTTCACAGAAGACGTCCTGCGGCTTAGAAATTAATTTACAATAAAAAGTGTCTTGTATTACAGCTGCATTGCAGCTGCATTTTACATAGATGGATATTATTTCAGTTAATATGTCACATATAACTTTAGTCTTATATGTAGAATTTTTTTTTAAAATTTCTTTAGGTTATGATGCTGCATAATTAAAACCTGCATGAAAGCAGAAGAATGTGTCCCAGCCCTGAGACATTGTCAGACGTTTTTGCTCCTTTGTGCTTTGCCCTCATAGTTCTGTCTTCTTCCATTCATCACCCCCCTTCCTGTCTTCCCTCTGTTCCATGGGGGTACATGCAGGCCCTTTCCTCTCTGAGGAATACATGTCTGCGCTGCCGCCACCCCGCACTCTACACATCTTCAGAGTTTTCTAAAGAGTCCAGTTGTGGAGACTAAACAGTCTCCCACATCCTCTGTGTCGGAGTCGAATCCTCACACATCACACGTAACGTTATATAGCATTGGAGCCGCCCTTCTCCAGAAAATGTTTATTCTGTGCCTTTCATCCGTCAGGAGCGTTTATGTAGATTACACTATGTAGCATTCTAAGTTTTATCTTTGTATCTTGTTTAATAAGATGCAGAAATATCTATATATTTTTCTGCTTTTCTATTTGTAGCAGTTTGTGGATTTATGGCTTCCACCAGTATTGATGGGCAGTTTAAGATCTCACTGAGCAGTATTGTGTTGCTTATGGTAGAGCAATTTGAAGCACTATGGAATATCCTTTTGGGGATTATTTCGCACTAAAGTTCAAACCTTCATTGCTTCCCTATTAAAAGTATAGCATGGAGGTTTAACATATCAATTAAAAATCCCATCGACATCCTTGAAAATGTTGTGTTAGTTGTGTCCGTTTAGGCAGGGATGTGTTATCCATGTGGGGTTGTTTTTTTTTTTTGGACTGAAAAAAAAAAAAGACGACAGTAGATGCATTTGAAAAAAAAACGCATGGATAAGAGATCCCTACCTAAACGGAATATTAGGGAATACATAAAATGTACATTGATGTCAACGGGATTTTTAACTGATACGTTAAACCTGCATTCTCCCCTTTTTTTTTTTTTTTTTTTTCTAACGGACGGAAGAAATCGAGGTTTGAACGATAGTGGGAAATTAGCCTAACCTGAAAAAAATCTCTATCCCAAAGGACTTAGCCCCTTAAAATAATAATAAAATCTGTTTAACCAACTTGCTACAAATGCAGAAGCGATCAATGAGAAGTCTGTTGTTTTAGGTTGCACAATTGAAATTGGCCAATGCAGTCAATAGTGGGACCAACCTATCTAAATGGCCCTCATTCTCTCTAAAGTACAAGTGTTTCAACATGTCACCCCAATTTTACCTTTGTGCTTGCCAGGTCGGCAGGTAATATCTAATTTATTCTTCTCCCTAAATGTGCATCACCAATGTAATATGAAGACATCTACATTCCTAAATATATGACTGTTTATTCCATAGGATGTATTGTTCAGTTAGAAGCTTTTCTATGCCCCTTGTATTGTAGGTATGGCCCTGCTAGTCCAGCCTTGAGGGGCTGGCAATGACTAGAATAATATGTTTAGAAGTATATTGTGGATTGTTGTAATGTGACTTTTCATGTTTGGCTAATCAGCCCTTCTATCCCATGTAGAGATGTGTTTGGCTATATTTTACTTATCAGCAGAGATTTTATTGCATTGGGGAGTGCGCCATTGCCTTCATACTCTCATTGTGTTTTTTGTGTGTGTGTAATATTACCCTAAGCTCCTCTCTTATCAGTTGAGCGATAGAACTGATAAATGATTGAACCGTTAGCTGTGTCACCCACAAAGCATCTATCTGATTGCATTGATTTCTTGTGTGGTTCCAGTAATGAAATGGAAAACAGCCCGGCTTTCAACTCTCCCCAGTGGGCTAATTCATTTCCTTCAAGAGCAGCCCTTGGCTACATTAAGTGCATGTGTATTTATATTCATTATACAGGCCTGCTTAACCCCTTCAGGACTGGTTGCCATTATTCTTCCATTTGGGAATAGATGCCAGTGCAATGTGCTGGATGTTGACCTGTTCACATAATTAAATTACAATACTTTGTGGAAAAGGTCTTCCTTAAGATGTTGTCCATGTGCTTACAAATGTAATAATTCATACTTATCGCAGTCTCCACTTCCTGCGTCTCAACTGAATACAGGAAGTGACCTCTCAACCAATCACTACCAGAGACTGATGGTGGAAACTGGGGGGCTCAATGATTGACAGACCTCCCCCTTATGATGACTATTCATTTTATTGTTGAGATCTGTAGTTTTCCAAAGCTCCTGGTTTTTACTTGGCAACCATTGTATTGTATGGTGGGTTGGTCTGAGGTAGAACGATAACCTTGCCCCACTTTTGGTTTATCAGGCGGAAATTCTTAAGTAGACCATGCCACTTTAATATTAATCTGAAATATGAGCAGATGAGCGATAAGTACACAGCAAGCTCATATATTTTAGTATCGCTTATATCTTACATTCTTATGATGTAATTGTGCGTTGTGTACTTTCTTCATTTAGGACAAAAGGGTGAAAGTTGAAATCTGTAATTTTCCCTCCTAATAAAAACAAGATATGGTGAAGCAACCTTGTAGAAAAGCCATTTTATTGCGATTCTTATCTGTTTTCATCTTGAAGGAAAAAGTCATTTTCTCAGCCCTCCCTCTGATGTTTACTTAATATTTTTTATATTTTTTTGAAATATGGTAAACTCTCTATGGGATAATGTTTTAATAGAAGATACCTTAATAATAGACTAGAATGGTTTACAAATCCATGGTTATATCTTGAGTTGCATAGTGGGTGTATGTCGTTTTTACATCCGGAGCGAGTCAATATGGTATCTGGGGACTGCCTGGCATCTATGCATCAAGATCTTCCTACCATCTTGTGTGTATAACTTCTGTACAGATCTGTGGTTGGTCACCCTGTGTGCAGTCTTATACTGTACTTAACATATTGTTCACGGCTGCTACCTACTTATGCTATGTCCTAGAAAATGGGGACAATTGAGGCCAAAGACTTTTTATTATTAAAAAATAAATTCTAGCACTCGTTGTGTAAGATGAAGAATATGTTGAAGGTTTTCACGAAGCGGCAATGACCAAGTCGTATGGGTTTTGTGGAGCAGCCTGTGTGTTTAAAACTACCACAAAAACTTTGTCATGTTTATACTTGTCTTGGTGATTTGGTGCATTTTGCTTTTGTCCATGTGTTCCCATTTAATTTCTATGCCCACCCACAGTATGATGGTTTCCTCAGCCCTGTGGATGATACATGTGCACCAATGGTAACCGCATTCGGCCATTTTCTTTTTCCAGCTTATTTCCATGTACAAAGTCCTTTGTTATGCACTGCCCCCCCCACCCCCCCACCACCACCACCACCACCTTGGCCATGTTCCTGATGTAATAAGAGGCAGATTTGCACAAAATACAGGGCAGTAGTGTCTGGAAAGCTTTATCCCTGCTGGATATACTTGTGGGGTGATTTTGTTGGTCTATATGTTGTGACACCAGTGTGTGAGGGTTTACTAGCACATGTTGAGGTTGCCTCAATGTTTACGGTGTGTCGATACGCCATGTGTTCGGTGAGCATTGTACAGTTTTGGCCTTTTTCCTGTGTGTCAGCCTGACCTTTCATGTGAACCCTGTGTGAATGTAAACACATTTTGGGGATATTTTGATGCAGACCCAGCAAATCTGGAGAGTATTAGCGGAGCAGTGTTGGAGGGAGGCTGGATTCCCCTGATAGTTGTCACAAGCTGCCGTCCAACCCCAGATCTTTCATATTGTTTAGAGTTTTCTAGGGTTCACTGCTAATGTTTTACTTATCTGCTTCTGAGATGGAATGGCTTGGAATTAAATCTCCTATTCTTTACATTCTGTGAATCTTTTTCCCGCCACTGGAAATCGGCTCGTTCATGATAGGCTTTTCTTCAAGAGACTAGTAGTGGATGAGTATATTGTATAAATGCAGTAATGGGAGAGAAAAAAAGCAATTACAGCACTACTAATTAACGAAGAAAATTTTGTAGCATGAAATGTATGCATCTCCGTTTTTGTTTGTTTTTTTTTTGTTTTTTAAGAAACTTTTCTTTTTTAACACTCTAAAAATGCTCATAAATAAATTGTATTGTTTGAGCTCCCAAATTTTGCAGCAGTTTTTTGGACTCTAGCCAGCAGGGGATTTATCTGGAAGAGCAGTGCAAGTCCTTCTTTTATATTTCACTTTTCCTGTTAACTTCTGGCATTAGCTCAAAAAACAGAGGCAAAAATCTGCGCTAAAAATAAAAAATGGCTGCATCAACACCATCCTGTTAGCATTTCTTCCTACTAGGAGAACTTGGGGTTTGCGTTAAGTGAAGAGGTCGCCCCATCACAGATCTTTCTTCTTGGTTGGGTTGGGATCCCTGTAACTTCCAGCGAATAGAGAAACCATCTGCCCATAAGCCATGGGTGTGCCATACAAAAGCTGGGCGTATGTGATAATAGTGTGGACCCCGTTCATATTCAGCCAATCCAGGTGCAGTCAGTGGCATTTGTAAACCCTACATTATAGACATGTTGGAATAGGGGACTCTGACAGTACAATACATTTTTTATTTTCTTTTATACATAGTAATTTACAGTGGGAACTTTGTACACAGCATGCGGTTTTGTTCAGGTAGTTCCTGTAATTCATTAGAATGTAAGTAATAGAGGATTATGTGCAGTGTGGCATATTGCTGACATAAGTAGGCTACTGAAACTCTGCTTAACTCTCTGCACTTTTCCCCTTCTGCCATATGCATGCCAGAGTAATCCATTAACTTGTCTAGATTACACCTTTGATAAGGGACTTCTATCAAGTTCAGTTTTGTATGAGTGCTCAGGAATCTATGAAGCTGCCTTTCTACAGACCCACAAAACCAAGTAGCTGAATGCCCCCAGCCTCTGGACCACTGTTACATCTCTGACTAGTGTGTGCCTAAGGTGTTGTCTGAGGCAAAGGTTAGAACGTTCTTAGCAGGATAACCGCTTGTAAAGGTTTGGTTTATGTGTAATGTATATTTTTTGTGCTGGATTTGTTCTGTACTTGTGCAATGGTGACTGGATTCCACATTGATGTTAGATGGACTCCCTCTCACAACTTACTTGGTCTTACGTGGGTCAGAGGGTAAGAGTTCCTCACGGAGCCTTTGCCAATCAAGGCGGCCTTAAGACTGGGGGATTCTGGGGATATGTGAATAAGTTTTCCCGGATTGTTCTTACATGTGCATTGATGCCAGGCAAAGGTCATGCAGTCTTTCAAAACTTTGTTATACCTTCTTGACAGTAGGCCTTTCTTTCTTAGGAACATGCTGCTGTTCAGTTGTTGGATGAAACCTGGCTGATAACTTCTAGATAATATAAGCTGGTTGAAATGTTTGTTAAATGATAGTATGGCACTTTTTAGGTCATACTGGCACTTTTTCATGCATAAAATGCAGTTGAGCCAGGTTTTTTCAGTCATGCGAAGCTTAGTAGTGGCGCCATAGCCATTATGTAGACCCAACAGTTATACTGTACAGCCGAAAAATAAATGGGGTTAAGGGTACAGCAGGGTATAGCACTGTCTAGTTTCTGCCACAGGGGTAAATACATTTCAGTCTATAGGTAGCTGTATAAATATAACTTTGTGTATTGTTTTGCCCTTGGTTATCCAGATGTCTGTGTTGACACCTAGTTCTCCTGTGATGTCTGCGCTAGTAGGAGCGGGCTGGGGGCTTTGTTTAGACTCCAGTTATAGCATCACGTATCCAGAACTAGAAAGTCTTGTTGCAGCTTCTACTCTGTCATCAGCCATAGAGGCTGTCCTCACAGGGAATGTGACTGCAGGAGGTATCCAAGTCCTACCTCAGCCAGTGTGTGTGTGTGGTGGTTATATCGGGGGATATTAGTCTCCCTGGTATCTTTCTGTAAGGTATATCTAGTGTCTCCCACTAACCAGGTCATTGGTTTCAAAAACCTGCCCCTGTGGTATTGATAACCAGTCTCCATAGTGACTAGGATATATTCATCGGCTGATCGGTAAGAGACGCATACTCATGTATAACTACAGTAAGGCGCAAGCTTTATAAGGCCATCAAGACCTTACCCATCAACATGTAAAAAAAAGTCTACGGTAAAGCAGCGCAATATTCACACGATTAGCAAGGGAAGCATGGGGTGAGACCACGGAAGTGGGAAGTGCTGCTTACATTTCTCATCCCTTTTATTGAATTCTGCTGAGCTGGAGTACCAAGCACAACCAATATTATCCACATGGCACTGTATAGAGGCCAAAGTACTTACCCGCTCTTTTAAAATGGTGGGATGGCAGGTGTCAGCTACCACCAATCTCATATTGATCACATATCTTAAAGATTCTGCTTTTAAAGGAGTTGTGCAAACTTTGTAAGTTCTCTCCACTACAAAGGAAAGGGGATTACAAGCTTATGGTAAAGGTTCATTTGCTGGGACCCCCAGCAATCCAGAGAACACGGATCTCATTAAAGCACATTAATTGGTCATTTCTGACACTCCCCTTAAAATTTAATGCATTAGCACGTTTATGTCTATCCAGCTACTTGAGATCCCAAGAATACTGGGTTCCCATTCTCCAGATTGCTCGGCGGTCCTTTCACCTCCTTCCCTACTTTTGGGGGGGGGGATTCCTCCCTCAGAACTGCAGTATTATTTTGTTGCTGAACATCTATTCCTACAAGATTTGGGAGCAGCTACTGGAGCTGTTCAATGTTCTAGAACTATATGTGCAGGATGCGTACTATAGTTCTCACAATGCGGACCGGTCTTACAGGTTTCTGATTGGTCACATAAAATCCAGCATGATGATAAACTAGGGGTACTTTTTCATAGATCATGACACTGAGAAACTTATATTTATCCATGGCTTTTAAAATTATGCTAATGAGCCTGAGGGGCTCTGGTGGATGTTTCCAAAGCCCCTCAGTGCTGCAGATTCACAGGCTGAACATGTCTCCCCCTGCTCCCTCCCCTTGTCTGTGTAATCTAGCAGGAGCAGGAAGTGCATAAGGAGAGGAGACTTGCTCTGCTCATTGTAACAGCCACTAAAAAGACATCACTGAGGGGCTCTGCAAACACCCACCAAAGCACCTCAGGCTCATTAACATACGTTTAAAATAAAATTTAAAAGGAAGGAGGCTATAGATTGTCCCTGTGCCTGAATCTATGTCCCTCATTTATCATGCTTGATTTTGATGTTATATTTTTCATTAACTCTTTCTGAACTTTTATGGTAGTGCGTTTCCTCCACCATTCTCATTTAAGTTTATGAAGCATCTGATGTTTCCAAGACAAAATAATACTACAGAAAAAAACCTCACATACCAGACTTGTGCCGTGGAGCCAGTCTGTCCGGCCCAAACATGCAGGTATTTTCACAACCTCGTGTAATTATCACAGTCTTTGCAAATGTTGTTAAAAGAGAAAAAAATGGCAAAGTATTTGAAGTGTTATGAGAACAATGATTAAATTACCTTTTTTAGTTTAATCCTTCCTCCCGAGTTTCCTCAATGTTTCGCTGATAAGGCATATTGCGGGTAGTCGCTGCTTTTATATGCCTTTTCAGGTGCCAATGCTACTGGCCCACATTCATCTGGAGATGCCGTTTTTAGGGCCAGAATGCTAGGGAGGGGGGGTTCCCTCGATTTACAGTTTTGTCATATCGGATATCTGTTTAGGTGGCAAGGACAAATAAATGCGTCTTTCAGTATTAAAGTCCCTGTAATAAAATTGGCCACAGCCAATTGAGAACCTAACTCTCTCCTGGTTTGGCAGGATCAATGTCCTAAAAATTAATGTTCTTCTTCACCTCTTATACTTGTTCCAAACCATCTTTGATCGGCTTCAACGTATGGCTCAGCGCTTTGTCTGGCATACCTCCAGGCATTGCATACAGTGTTCTACTCTAATCGTGCACAAGACGGATGGGGGAGCACTTGAGTGGGCAATATCACGCAATATATGAACATGTATGGTTCTGTTGCTGTTAACATTACATTAACAAATGTAAACAGTAATGTAATTGAGAAAATCCCTTCTCAGTGGATAGAACACAACCAAAATGCAACATGTGAATGCACCCTTGGGGGTTATATGTGATATCACTGGGGGGGTCTGCCTGCTTAGACTCCCAGGATCAGCAAAATGAGGGGCACTTCTTGGTCCAATCAGTGACGTGACAATGCTGGGGTACTACCCTCAATTGAATATCTATACATTACATTTGGCACTGATTTGTGCTCCTATGAATGGGTCACAAGCAGTTTATTCCCAGAAAACCCCTGTAAAAGGGCTAGTCTCACAGCTACATCATAGTCACCAGCCTCATTTGCAGAATGTGATATAAAGCTACTCCCAGAATCCTCTGTGCCCTTCCTGTGATATCTTCCCTGTAATGATTCTTTCTGCGATGCAGTCATGTGATGCAAAAGATTAAAAAAAAAAAATTGATACACCCTAATTTATAGAACCTGACAAAAACTTCAAATTTTTTTTTTTTTTAATTTTCCATTTCCTCTGGTGTAAAGGTCATAAGGAGTTTACACAAACTCTAGTGGATCCTAGCTGGTAAGTGTAATGGTTAGCGGGTCTGTGGTAACATGAGGACTGGTTTACATTTCTGTGAGTAGTGTGTCCAGTCCCTGACAATCCTCATTAAACCGGCTGTAATTATAACCTGTTGTTGCAGCCCCACTCGCTGCTAGCATTAACTCTTTAGTAATCAGTAGAAGTAGTGAGTCATATGAGGCAAAGCATGACTTTTTCTTTCTTTTTATAGCAGGTTTCCTTTGGAAGGCAAGTGTTTTTTTTTTTTTTTTTTTTTTTTTTTTTTGCACTGCTTGTATAAAATAGCAGAGATTTTCTGAATGATGTTCTTGTAATATGTAATATAAATGGCAGCACTTCCTTTTAGTTTCATAGGGAACAATCTCCCAATTGCCAGAATAAAAGATTGCTCAAGTGACCCCAAAGCTTTAAGACATAGCCACTGGTTCTGGCATCCTTCTCTATCCTACCCTGTACACACATCCATCTTTTTTTTTTTTTTTTTTTTTGCACACTGGTGGATTGCAGCGTGTTGTGCAGGTCAAATTCCAGTTTTAACTACCTCAGAGATAAATCGAACTAGCCAAACCAAATGCCCTCCAACCCCTCCCACTCTAAAAATGCAGGAGCAAAATTTCCAGACTGGGGTGGTCATTTATCTTCAATAACTTTTATACAGGAGGGAGACTCATCACAAGTTACTAAAGACCAACTAAACTTTTGGGATCACCAGATTGCACCTATTAAGGACATAAATTCATTTCTACCCATGGAAGCCGTTTGGTTTTTGTCTCTGAAAAAGTCCCTCTAATTCAATACTTGAGTGTGTGTTTACATAAAGGTTCAATATTTGCCCCAAAAATGCATAAAAGAAAAGGGATCTACCTCAAAGCAACATGAAAGGTGATAGCTATATTCTAGTGAAACACAGCCCATGCCTGTTCTGAGTGTGCACGGTCACCCTACTTTTACTAGAGGTCGATAAGGTGGCAGCCCCCTATTATCATGGCCATAAACTACTTTATACAGTGGGGGGGGATATATTTTGTGTGGTTTTACCAATTGGTGACACATCGGTATTAGTTGCCGTAGTAGTCGGCTAGTGGTGCTAGGCTTATACAGAATAGGCAGGGTGTGTGTGTGCAGCGTACACAATCCTGACCGTAGTTGCCCGATGAGAATTTCTGATATCACTGAGGTTTTCCCTTACATTTTAGACAAAGCGCTAACATAAATGTAAACTTTCCATACCTTGTGATTTTTTTTTTTTTTTTTTTTTTTTTCCTGTACTGCTGTCGATTCAATTCCTTGGCATTTTGTAAGCAGTTTCTACTTATCTATTCAGCTTCTGAAAACAATTAGTACATTTCTCAAACAAAGTAAAGTTGATGAAATAATTAGACTAATAATGGTCAGTAATGGAATACGGAGGGTTATCTCCAAGCTAATCCTTAAGTAATGGAATTGGTGTATCTCTGATTTTTTTTCCCTGCCATTCCCAGTGTGCAGAGGAAGGAGACAAGCGGTTATGGGAAATAAGGGGGAGCCACTGGAGGCCAGGCAAGAAAACCAGACCTTATCTCAAGCAATTAATCACGAAACTCATATTGTGGGACAATTATTCAAAGCTAATTCTAAAATAGCTTCAGAGCCCCAGGTCCTGAGATATTTCTCCTGAATTTGGTCAAGGTCATTGAGAGCAGTGGGGCAAAGCCTGCATTAGAATGAAGGCATCCGCCGAATTACTTATTAGATTTATATCCCTGCTTACTGCAAACAAGAGCGACGACTAGGAGCTGGCAAATATCTGTGTGGATGGTCTGATTCCTGATGGCATTGTTAAAGATGGGATTAAAATGTAACACTTTATTACACTTTTCAGAGCTTTCAGTGGTAGAAAAAATTATGAATCTATATCGAAGTGCAACTTGTATGTAGTCTTTCATAAAAACAGTCATCAGGTAAGGAAAACTACCATTAAGATAAAGCAGGGACACTCATAAATCAAGGCAAAGAGAGTGCGCTGGTACCAGAACCCCTCCATGCTGTTACTAGGTACAATGTATCCCCCTCAGAACTCTCCCCTGCTTCTGATTTTAGAAGGGAGGAGGCCATGGATGACAAATATAAGACTATTACCACAGTCACTCTGCTTGGATCTAGGACTAGTAGTTAGGAGCGTCAATGTGACACCCTGGCTGCCACCAATCCCAGTCATTCGGGTCTGCTCATATCTACTCTTGGGGTATCTGCAGATTTATGTTAAATGGCTGCAGGGTTTTCCCCAGTGGTTGTCCCACCGGCATCAAAACCAGTCTGGTGTCTGATGCAATGCAAAAATTGCTACATTATTAAGGTTGAGGTATTAAGGTGCAGTCATGTGCTTGCCGCAGATTTATAAGTATTGATGGAGATATTGGTGACCGATGTGTATACACTGCTGATGATAAACTCTGTTGTGATTGTGTTGACTGGAAACTCATCAGATGGATGCTTTTTCTTTTACTGTTGGTCCTATGTCGTTTTTAGATGAACAAGAAGTAAAGCTTTCATGTTTTTACTGCACTTGCGGAAGTCGTCCTAATGTATCTTCCTGCATACAGAAGAAACTTGGTTGCCCTTATTTCTGCGGACATATTAACTTTATTAATAATGTATTGCAATATTTTGAAGGTTATGTGACTCCCAGCAGTCAGTTCTGCATATAGAGCAGTTCCCCCATTTGTCAATTTTGGGTACCGTATGTAAAGAGGGGTTGTGTTTTGTTTTTTAATCCCCCCCCCCCCCAACCCATCTTAAATTATTTCGTATAAGTCCTGTGAAGTGTAAAACTTCACTTGACACCGGAAATTGCCTCTGTTTCAAAAAGAAGTTTAATACAGTTTAATTTTAACATCTCTAAATGTGTACATTTCTTTTGACCAGTCGAATATGCAGTTTTATAATAGCTGCTAGTACTGTCAAAGAAAATGCTGTGCCTCTTCAACCTGGTTGTATGTTACTGTCATCAGTAATAACATAGATGTGGTGATTTATGAGTCCAATTTATTGTATGTGACAGGCAAAGGGAATAGGTTGAGGTGTCCTTATCATAAACTATATCATAAATAACAAAGACCTAGCGCTTTGAATCCGCTTGTGGTGTCAGCAGCAAGTCCCTGTAAACAGCCCGGTCTAGTATGTAGTCATAGAAACTCGCAGTCCTTCTGTTATCTGGGCGCTCTGCAGTTATGTGATACAGCACTATTACCATATATATTAGTCCATTTATAATATCAGGTGTCAATGCTGGTCTGCTGTGTACACAGCTAGGCCATGCAAGCATCCAAATGTATCTGGAAATACGTGCAGGCCTCCATTGGAGGATTCTATAGTTATAGTAGATGCATTGGTCACATTACTGGTGCCCACTGAAGGTCAAAATATAAATCTACTTTCCAGTCTATAGTACAAATGTAGTAGTATAGTGTTCAGTGTCATTTTATGGGTACCTTTATTTATCCGATTTGTTTATTTTCCTCCCCTTTTACAGAGGAAGAAGAGGAGCAAGTTCCCACAGATGGTGGGACTTCAGCAGAAGCTATGCAAGTTCCTCTTGAGGAAGCGGAGATGGAAGATGAAGAGACTATTAATGACGAGAACTATTTAAGTAAAAGACCACTTGAGAGTCCAGAATCCTTGGAAATGCCTTTTGCCAAACGGCAAAGATTAGCCAATAGTAAAGGAGATGTTTTGGATGGAACTGTGGAGCCACGAGAGCCACTAAGTTCAATAAATGCTCAAAAGGTTTCCCCTATGCTTTCACCCACTCATTTGCAAGACAAATCTGATTTGACTCTTTCTTCCCCAGAACCAGTAATGCTTTCTCCTGTTCTGAAACCCCAGACTCCCTCTTCCAAACCTTTAGAATCTAAAGCATTTTCCTCCAAAACAAAATCAAAAGGTTCACCAGGACAAAAATCTAAATCTCCGAAATCCTCACAGTTGACTACAGTCTTGGGCAGTCCAATGCGATCACCGAAAAGTACTGTAAAAGATAAGAAGTCCCCAGGACGTGCCAAAAGCCCTAAGAGTCCCAAAAGCCCTAAAGCTACTGCCCCTACTCCCCAGCCAGTTGTTAAGCCAGAAACCCCTAGCCGTACCCCACTAGCTGCATTAAGTGAAAAGATTGGAAGAGAGAACATACAGATAAAACAAAATCAGTCATCACAGGATTCTGAAAAAATCAATTTTGAAAATCCCTCCAAAAAACCTTCTGTGTCTGATAATACAATTGAAGACTCAATTGATGCAGTTATTGCTAGGGCTTGTGCGGAACAAGAGCCTGATCCATTTGAGTTTTCCTCAGGTTCTGAATCTGAGGGTGATGTCTTTACTAGTCCCAAAAGACTTACAATAGCAGAACCTTCTACCCCCAAGGTTTCAGCTGCAAACAGTAGTCTCGGTAAAGCATGTAGTACCCCACTACCAGTTTCAGGAGGCACATCCAGTTCTGATATTTCATGGACAATGGATGATTCCATAAATGAAGTGATTCGAAAGGTCAGTCAGGAAACTCCATCAAATATGTCTATCAGTCAGCCATGCTTTTCTTCTCCCTCTGCATCTCCTCCTACTCCAGAACCACTCGTCAAAATTTTTGAGGACAAGTCTAAACTAGCTTCTCCAGTTGAGCTAAAGAAAAAGACAAAGAAAGAACTGAAAACAAAGTTGAAGAAAAAGGACAAAGAGAAGCAAAAAGATAAAGATAAAAGCAAGGACAAAAACAAGGACAAAAGCAAAGAAAAGGATAAAGACAAAGATGGCATTAAAGACTCTAAACTTCAGTGGAAGGACACCCTCAAGGAAGAAGATGGGGAGATGCCTAGGCTCAAGTCAAAGGATTTAAATGACTCTGATCAAAAACCAAAGCAAAAAGAGAGCAGCGGGAAGAAAGAAAAAGAAAAGCATAAAGATAAAAAGAAAGATAAGGAAAAGAGCAAAAAGGATAAAGAAAAGAAAGAAAGAGGAAAAGATAAAAACAAGGAAGAAAAGCTGAAAAGTGCACCATCCACTCCTGTTGTATTACCAACTAAAGACATTTCACTGCCGATGATGAGTACTCCCAATGCAGTTAGACTGCCATCTTTGATGCCTTCCATGTCACCACTTGTTCCAGAAAAGGTAACGGAAGAGAGAGAAAAGACTAAAGATAAAGACAAGAAAAAAGAGAAGAAAGAAAAGAAGAAAAAGAAGGACAAAGAGAAAGTGAAGGAGAAGGAAAAGGAGAAAAAAGAAAAGGACAAGAAAGACAAAGATAAGGAAAAGCATAAGCACGAAAAAGTAAGATATTTTACCAGTATTTAATTTTTTTTCCTAGACCTCAATACACATCTGTTCCAAATAAGGAGAGGGGGAAGAAAGGATCGGGCATTTGTTTTATAAACTTCACAAAGCCCAACTCTGCATTCTTTAATAGACATTGCCCCACTGCTTCCAGCATAGTTTTGATGGGTTTGTTAAGGTTTAGGGAAACTTTACATATAATTCTCCTGAGGGGTAAGGGTGGGGGGGGTTAAATGAATACATTTTTTTATGTAAAGTTGTATTACATACCTTAAGGGGTGTAATTTCTAAAATGGGGTAATTTTATGTGGTTTATACTACCATTTAGGACACTCAAAGCAGGTCCCTCAAAAGTATGATTGTGGGGCGGTTAGCGCCTAAAGTTCTAAGCCTCATGACATCCTACAAAAAAATCATGTCAACCTAAAGCAGACATTTGTTAAATGACAGAACAGTAGTGGCCAAGTCGTGATGGGGTTAAGCCCCATTGCACACAAACATTGTTTTGGAGTGTGTGCCATTGGACACACTGGGGCACATTTACTTATAAAGTTACTAGAGTTCACTTAAAGTGCATTGTCCGTGTATAATGCTGCGTGCGGCGATTCACTAAGATCGTGAGACAGAAATCATGATTGCGTCACTTCCCCACTCGGGTCCGACAGACTTCACCATTTTTTTTTTGTGGTGCACCTTTAACATGGGTGCGTGCGACACAATTTGCAAGCTAAATACGGCACTCGGTCCGAATCAGTCGGGCCATCGGACAGCACCCCACTTAATTTGACGCATGGAAGCCAGCGCAGCTGTGACTCAAAAGGGTTGCGTGTGACAATCGCAGCGCATACACTTCTTAAAGGGAACCTGTCACCAGGAGACCCATTTTTAGCTCTCCCCCAGTCCCCACAGAGCATAGTACATACACTGCCAAAGTGTTTTTGTATTAAAAAATTGGTGTTATATTGTACCTTCCATTAGAATCTGCTGTTTGACTAGGGAGGGACTGGAAAGGAGCAGTTTCCCCCCCCCACCCTTTTAGAAACATGTGACCTTTTCAAATATATGAATAACTGCCCACACTCAGGATTGGCTGTAGAGCAGCAGGGGGTGTTGCTAAGCCAAGTGATGGGTGTTTTCATATATTTGAAAAGCTCACATGGAGTAGCTGTTCCTCAAGGGTGGGGGGGGATCTGCTCCATTCCAGACCCTCCCATTTGGCAACTACCTAGTCACACAGCACATGCTAATGAAAGGTACAATATAACATTTTTTTTTTTTTCTGTAAAACCATTTTTACAGAAAAAAGATATTTTTTTTTATACAAAAACACTTTGGCAGTGTATGCTCTGTGGGGACTGGGGGAGTGCTAAAATGGGTCTCCTTGTGACAGGTTCCCTTTAAATACCTGTGCAAGCTGTTTTCGCCATGAAGAATGTGCACAGTCCCACAAAATTGCTGCACGTGACCCTTAGTAAATGTGCCCCACTGTTCTAAATATTATAATGGGCTGCAAAGATGTGAGACACATATGAACTTGGTCTACATTATGCCAAATGACTCATTATATTGTTAAATGCTGCTCAGCCGCCCAAGAATTGGGCTATGTACCCAGCCTTTGGCCTTCATAAAATTTAGATTAACAAGAAGAGAAATGGGCACTGGCCATCCGATGGGCCCTACATAGAAGCTTCCCAAGAATCAGAATTCCTACAATACATAACCTTGTACAAGGAATGGCTGATAAGTCATCTTGCACATTAGGATTTTGGCTGTTTTCCCTTTAAATCACTATCCTTTTTCAGGCTTTTTCTCCCCCTCCGCTGGGGTCTTAGCAGCAATATGGAGTTAAAGCTTTATCATTTGGTGCCCTGAGGTATGTGGCAAAGCAGCTAAATCCTTAAAGATTAGCAAATAATGCAGCACATGGCAGTGAAGGGTTTATGAGACTACTATTATTAGTTCAGGTGAAAGGAGAGTTGCTTATACATTTAACTGGACAAATCCACTAACAATGTATTGGAAGGCACTTACAAAGCCATGTTGTATTGCAATACGTTCCTTTTTATGGCAATTCAGGAAGCTTAAAAGTGAAAACACTCCCAATCTCGGGTTTTACACTTTACCCAAAATCCAGTTTTAACTCTTAGTGGCCAGATTTAACTTTTTCCAGTTTATTGAAATAAATCTATAAATCCCTGGGATGGAAGAGCAATTTGTGATGAATTAAAATTATAGTCAAGCCAAGCAATGATTGAATCTTAATGAAAATGGAGATAACACATTAACACAGCAGCGGCGCTAATGAAAATGTAAATGAGATTTTTGTTTTGTCTTAATGATTACATTGTCTTCCTTTTTAATATCCCCTTTCACTACCAGAGGGCTAGACTATGCCCTGCTGAGCAGATCTTCCAGGCCGGTTGGCTCAGCCAGCACTCTGCTGCTTACAAAAAGGAGCCCTCTCCGGGCTTTGGTTTTTCTGATGAGACAGAAGTCCTACAAAGTGGCTAATTTTGGCTATGTGGTATCATAGAGAGGATATATTATCCTATCGTATCTGTTCTCAAAATCTGATCGCCGTTTTAGAATCTGTACACCCGTTCAGAAGATATGGCCTCCAGCTTACTGACTAGGGGTGGTAACCTTTTTATTTTTGGGGGTCTCTGTGTGCTGGAGGTTTATATCCAAACCCTTCCTCCACAGTATCCACCCTTCCGCCAGTTTTAAAATTCCCATCTCCTGCTCCCATATCTACAAAGAGGCTCCAGCATCTTGGTAGATCAGGCGCACACACTGGCAGTTATGACCTTTCATCTCCGCCAGTCAATCTGGAAAGAAACTTGCAGGGAGGGGGAGATTCTTAATCCTTCTCCACCAGAGGTCTGCCAAAGAAAGTATAATGAATCTCCCACAAGAAAAAAATAGTCTGAGAAAATGAAGTAAATCGGCACGTGGGAGATTTCTTTTCTTGTGTATGGTTAGCATATGGTTATTGGGTTTCAGATGAAAAATTTGGGCTATGGTGAGAGTAAAGGACTCCTCCTTTTTCTTTTTTTGACATGTGGTGAGAGTAGAGTGCACTGTACTACCATAGAATGTTATAGTTGTGTATATTACTCATGTATTTCATCTCTTTTGTTTTAGCAGGCCAAGGTGGAGTTGGCTATTCCTGCCCCATCACCTGTGATCCCCCGACTGACTCTGCGGGTTGGTGCAGGCCAAGATACTATGTAAGTAGGAACAGCATAGATTTTTCTAACCATATGATTCATTTCTACCATATCTGTGACCCTGACTGTTTACTACCTCCACTTTGTCATTTACAATCATGGCATTCGCCAATATCCCAATTTGAGGACTGCCAAATAAGTATTTCTGGGAAATTTACTGAATTCAATTCTAATGCAATTAGACCTCATTTGGTTCCCTAAATAAATAAAAGGTCAGTCTGCAAATGAAGCTTATCTCTGGGCACAGCCTCCATAAATTGTGCTTTAATGTTTTTTTTACTGATCTTATCCATAATGGTTTAGATGGTGTTAGTTCATTTGGGCTTAAAATATTTAAGACTGCTTCTTAATGTATTATTAGAACAGCGCATTACAGCATTTTCTCTGCCGTGTTATCAAGTCACTGATCACTCATTGACTTAATGCCACTAGGTGCTTAAGATATGGCATCTACTGGACACTCGTGGACTAACTTAGGTAGGTGTGTAACTTATTCTAATTCCCGTCACAGAATTACTGGCGGTATTGCTCACAGATTAGGCTGAGACTGAGGATGTTTAATTTCTTTTCCACCTTGGTCTTTACTATACACACCCAGCAGGCACATCTTTGGGCATCATATGGTTACTTAGACTCTAATATCAGGCTGCTTTGTACATATTAATATATGATTCAGCTAGTGACCTGCTCATGAACGTGTACAGGCAGTCCCCAGGTTACATACAAGATAGGCTCTGCAGGGTTGTTAAGTTGAATTTGTTTATAAGTCAACACAATATATTTTTTTTAACCCCAGCCAAAAATTTTTTTGTCTCCTGTGACAATTGGATTTGAAAAATTGCAATCAAGCTTTATTGTTAATCCTGATTCTTATGACAATCCAGACACCACTGATAACTGTTATAGCTGTTTATTTTGGCCTAAGGATAAAGTACAGTAAACTACTAACATCCAGAGGTCAGTTTGTAACTATGGGTTGTCTGTAAGTCGGGTGTTCTTTATTAGGGGACCGCCAGTACAATATTGGAAGGAGACCTTGAACCAGGTCTATTTGCAGAGGATAAAACCCTGATGACAGAAGAGGACTGCCCAAACCACTAGGATAGGACCTGCACTATTGTTTGGTTCTCGGGCAGTCTGTTCACATGCAGGGGTAAGGCAACCGCAACTGTGTGTATGAGCCCATAGAACAGTGATGGCAAACCTTTTAGAGGCCGAGTGCACAAACTACAACAAAGACCGCTTATTTATCGCAAGGTGCCAACACAGAAATGTAATTTGTGATTTATACTCCCTTCTCTGACACAGTTTTCATTGATACCAGCACTCTGAGGACACCAATAAAGCAGAAAATAGTCCCAGGTACAGCTTTCACTTTAAAATAGCTCTGTGCACAGCAAGTCCTGGGCTGTCTGGGACTGCAGGAAGATACCTGGAGTCCTCTCTGGTGATGGCCTGAGTGCCCACAGAAAGGGCTCTGAGTGCCACCTCTGGCACCAGTGCCATGGGTTAGCCATCACTGTTATAAAAATACATAGGTACGTGTCGAGGGCAAAATAAATGTTGACTCTCAAATGTAATGGAGACAGAAGTTAGAGCTTTTGCTGAGCTGCAAGATTTTCACCATGACTCGCAATGGGACAGCTTTACAGTTTTCTACTTGCATATATAATGGTTTGTTATCTTTCATTGTATGTGTAGTGGATTGTCAGGATTTTGTTGTTTACTGATTTATAATTCTCTTAGTTGTATGTTATTGGCTCCAATGAGACATTCTGCCTGGTTGGTAGTGACCTATGGACTGGCACATTACATTTATATAACACAGTAAAGGTGCCCTCTCCATTCTTCTCACTCACCTGGCTACCCCTTTCAATGTTTGCAGAAAAGAATAGGGATCATTAGACTGCACTCTATGGGCATATCCAGATTGCCTTTGCCTTTGCCCTTAACCTTGGCTCTTTCTGTGTGTTTGGGGCGAGGATGGGGTGGTGTTTTATTGACTCATCAGGCTGTTGGTTTGCATTTCATGACCTAGTCCATTTAATCCACTGTTCTGTGGTGGGGAAACAGGTAAAGGAATCCTGCTGAAAATCCCTCCTTGTGCACGTTTCCATGAATAAGGCCAGTGTCTGCAGCAGTTAGGGCAGCGTGACCAAATCCTCCAGAAAACGTAACGCTAGCAGCAGGGGGCTATTGTGGGACACAGCTGTAGGCGGTGTTGGTTACTCCGCTAGCGATTGCTCATTCAACAGAAGCCCATGAAGGAGAACCAGGAGTGGAATTAATTCTGGAGGAAGAAATGATACTGCAGGGAGAAGAATGTGGAAGAGTAAACCACTGTATGCGGAGAGCTAAACAATGGATCGCTGGCACGGACTGTCTGTGTTTATTGCTGCACTAATGGGCCTCCAAATTATTTTACAACGTGGAATTTAGTGGTTTATTACTTAGAAATGAAAACTGCTAACAGCTGGATGGCTGCATTAAAGACTGCTGAGTGACTATATAACACAAGTAGGCAGCACTGTGCACCATATTGCACCTTAACCCATTAGGTCAAGTGCTTTATACAAGGCATCAGCCATAATCTCTGATTTCTCTTCTGGACCTTCTGATAAACCTGTACAGTGAGAAGCAGAATAAGCTGAAGGCAGTTTTGTCTTCATTGGCTACAAATTGGCTGCAGAAGCTATTAATGTAACCATCTCCAGAAAGCCAACACCACAGGAATGGAAATCTAATTACTGCAAATAAACAGACTGTCTAATAGCGGTCACTGCGTATCCTCTCCCGAGATGACGGATCGGAGGCATGTGCTCCTCCTGGAGCCGTATTTCACAGCTAATGTTGGGAGAAAGTGAAGTGTCTCATCTTTTACCATCATTTTATTGTTAGTTTTAATCTACCTGTAAGACTACATTATGTCAGATACATTTCAGCTTATTTTTAATTGTCCTTTTTGCATTTCTATAAAAAATAGAATTTTTATCTCTTTTTCCTTTCTCAAGGAATATAATTACCATTGCTCAATTGTGCTATATTCTACGGCATGGTGTCTTCAGTCTGGGTCCATGTCATAGTTCACATGCAATAGTTTGGAGATCCTTATTGCTGAAAGAAATGAAATGACAGTTCTTGGTGCTTGTGTGTGTATGTGTATATTATATATCCTAAACATAACTTTATGGCCACAAAATACCATGCAGCAAATGATTTAAAGGAAATTTCCAAATTTTTATAATTTATTATGTTTGCGCAGTGGGTCCATTTTATAACGACTCTACATCCCTGCTGGCTATATTTAGTGAGAGTTATAGAAATGTAATTCGGGTGGTTCTGCAGTCCGCTCCTCTTGTAAACTACACTTGACACTACTAAAGTCGAGGGCAGGAAGCATTTTCCTGTGGAGGTTACACTGTTTAGGAATTTGTTTTGCTGCCAGCCACAGATCCGCATTTGAGGAAGGAAGTATTGAATTAGCAAATATTTGTAATGTCTTTAATGTAAGAAGCTGAAAGACTTGGACACCCCTTCATCTTGGAGATAAAAGTTATCAGCACTAAAATGGGCCTCTATTAATGTTCATTTGAGTAGTTCCCACATGTCAGTGTAAAGACTCCAGTGTATTCAGGACTTCTTAATGTCTGGGTATATTTTCACTGCATTTCTATGTATGCTCAGTGGAAGCTTGAATTAAGAGAGAGAAGAATATTTACTGTTCACTGACTGGTAATATTTTTATCCTACATGGTATAATCGTATATAGGTGACCGCACGGTACTTGTCTGTATGGTATATCCACAGGATTTACTGAAGATCTCGTGTTGCACTGGCACGCTGTGAACTATGGTGTCCACATTTTGAATTGTATATTTTACTCCATGTACAGGAGATGTCTTCGCTTTGATGTTGTTCAGATATTGACACAAATTGACAATTATGTTTTTCTACTGTTTTTCTCCTCAGAGTTATCAGTAAAGTGGTATCTGCTCCAGATGCCAAAACTGCTCCTCCACCATCTTTGCCTAAATCGCCTCCACCTGTCCCATCTCCGGCTCCGGTACCAGTTCTTGTCCCACCTCCTGTACAGGCACCACCTGCACCGGCGGCAGCATCACCAGCTCCTAATCCAGTTGCCCCTGCACCTGGACCGAACACTGGCAATTCTAAAACACCATACAGAAGTGTTGTCACAGAGACGGTCAGTACATATGTGGTAAGTGCTTTCATGTTTACATTTCTGAGGGTTAAGTCTATTGCCAATTTAAACCAACAAGTAAACAGGCAAGTGTGTATAGGCGCCTATACACACTTGCCTGTTTTCTTGTTGGTTTAAGCTCATTCCTTGAGTGTGTTGGCTTTGTGGCATAACCCATTGTGTATTATTACACACCCCACATTGTTTGGTTTATGGGTATTGCCAACTTCCAAAATATGCACTGACCATCCCCATTAGTCCATCTGTTGATCTTCTGTTCCTGGACTTAGGTTCCCAAGCACACATTATCCTATCCTTTTTACAAGAGGAACAAGTAAAGTTAGTCTGCCCACAGTTTTTTTTACAAAGCTGTATCCATATCTGAATGGATCTGTGTTTTTTGATGATCTGGAAAATTGTAGCCTTTTGTGTGTGTTTATGTCACGTCTGATCTGATTTTTCTCATTTTAATCTTTTAAGGACACTTTTCTGCATTTTCTATTTTGCTTGTGTTTTCCTCCGCACCCTAAAAACTTTTAAGGTTATCATTTTGTTTGAGAGCTTATGTGTGTCACCCTTTCTCTACACAGCAGATACCTGTTGTATTATAGAGAAGGGACCTACCGCTAATACCTGATCTGTTCTGACCAGGATCATGGACTGTAAATGCCCGATTCCTCACCCTCTAACAATAGAAATGATCCAAAGCTCATATAGTTCTGAAAAAATCCTGCAAAAAATACACCTATCCCAGTTTCATACACCGCAGTATGAGAATATGCCAGTATGGCTGATTAAATGTTAAGGGGGAGATTTATCATAAGTCTCTTAGAGCAAAACTGTTCTAATTGCCCATGGCAACCAATCAGAGCTCAGCTTTTTTTCCCACAGCTGTTTATAAAATTAAATTTGACCTTTTGATTGGTTTCCATGGGCAAGTAGAACAGTTTTACCGTAAAACGTCATGATAAATTTCCTCTTAAATGTTTTTTTAAAACTGAGCAGAAACTATATATTTGGTATCTCTGCAAATGTGCGGACCCATAAAATAAAGGGGATTAAATACAAAGCCTGTAAGAATATGGCCGGAGTGTAGGGGTTTTTTGGTCAGCATTGCAAATAATATAAAATATGAACACTAGGAAAAGAAGTTTATCCCACATATTACATGTACTTCTGTAGGACCAGGAAAATACAATAAAACTTATGGGTTTTGGACAGTGAGTGGGTGAAAAAAAAATGCAAAAATGGGAACGGGCTGTGGTTCTTAATGGGTTAACAGAAAGTCCAGGAGAAGCATAATCTGAGTGGGTCCCTTTTTGTGACCTATCTGTATCTTTTGTCTAGTGTATATACTGCAGAATACAAGGATGACCACGTGTCCTTTACTACAACCCTAGACTTCGGCCTTACATCCAGCCCTGCACAGGATAATTGTAGGCAGCAGAACAATTCCTAACTGAATGGATTGACTAAATTATCCAGCAGGAATGGGACTGCCTTTCTGGTCTTGTTTCACTTGGATTTTGATTCCGAGTGACAGATGTAATAAAGTAAATGGAAAGTTACTGAGTAACAACTTGTTATACCCTTGATCTTATCAGCAACCTGAACTGTAGAGTTTGGCTAATAAGTAAAGATGCAATAAATTCCCGTCTTCCGCTGCTGTGTGTATGTAATAGGGGGATTTCTGTACATCCAGGCCTACGTGTGTCACTTTGCTTTACTGCATAATTTAGGCTCTATGTGTTCTGCATGTCAATAAAATAGCAACACAGGGATATGTAGGAAATGGTAGTGAATAGACAATAGTCTGTCGGATGTTCACATGAAATAAGATCCCCAGAACTCGTCTTTGTAGAATTCTGTTGGATGGTTTCTGAATAAATTGACAACTCCTTGTCCTGACTACACAGTGCTGACTGCAGGAGTGTGTGTGTATAGACACAACCCAACGCCCAGTTGTCTCTTTACTCTAAAAGGTTCTTGTAGGCTATAATGATACAAAATACATATTTTATGTGAAATACAAGCTGGTGGGGGCTTTTTTAAAACAATAATAACAAACCTTAATGTAGCAGTGATAAACCTTTTTACAAAAGTTTACAGTGTGTGTGTGTGTGATCATATTAGTTATACCTTTTTTTGTGATTTATACTGTGCACCTATTCCGTATCATTTGTCCCTCAGAAACACTACAACGTGAATATAATACTCTATTTGTTTTCTTATCTTTTTACAGATCCGTGATGAATGGGGGAATCAGATATGGATCTGTCCAGGTTGTAATAAACTGGATGACGGCAGTCCAATGGTCGGGTGTGATGGATGTGATGAGTGGTATCATTGGTAAGCAGATTATGTTAATGGTTTATTCATTGCTTTTTGGTCATTTGTACCTTGGCATGACATTGGTGGGTGGATAACTACTATTTTTAGGAGTTGGCTGTATGACGGACGTGAATGACCTTACACTTTACTGACTGGTTTTAATGAACTTCCTGATGTAAATTCCCTTCTTTCATTTGGTTACCACATTTTCCCCTACTAGCACACTTATGAAGAAATGTTCCCCAGATGTGTGAATCTCCCGAGTAAATAGTTAGTCCAAAAAAGAGATACCGTATATATCCAACCCGGGTAGAAGCCAAGGCCCTTAATTTTACCACCAAAAACTGGGAAAACCTATTGACTCGAGTATAAGCTGAGGGTGAGAAATGTATTGGTCATGGCCCTACCCCATGTAGCGTAGAGCCAGCCTGCCCAGCGCAGCTCCTCTTCTTTCTTCGTTCTTCAGTAACAGCCAACGGGGTGCGGCCATGTCCTCTCCCGCCCGGCACATACTATGACGCCATCAGCGGCCGCATCATGGTATGTGGCGGCCGGGAGATAACATGGCTGCGCCCTGCCGGCTGTTACTGAAGAACGAAGAAAGAAGAGGAGCTGCGCTGAGCACCAGGGCCTCCGGAGGATGAGTATGTAAGTTAATTTTTTTATTGACTCGTGTATAAGCCAAAGTGAGGTTTTTCAGCACATTTTTTGTGCTGAACAACTCTGCTTATACATGAGTATATACGGGACCTTAAAATCTCTGTTTCTAAACATAATGCTTATTCTCCACCTTTAAATATACTGATAATGGTCAGGAAGCTAAGAGGCTTTGTTTATCTGCACTGTGCAAAACCCAAGTAATACTGATTGACAGGAAACTTAGACTTGCAGAGATTGACCAGAGATCAGCCGCTTCCTATTTTAGCCCTGCGTTTAGTACAGCACATTTACTGTGAGAAGCTTATTAGTATATTTTTCAAACTGTTTTTACATAGAAACTTTTCATGGTTTTTATGAATTTTTGAGTAGTTTCACGCCTGTTTGGAAATGGGGGGGCAAGAATCTAATTTTTGTTTGAAACCAAAGATATCCGCTCATTTCTAATGTGTGTAGTGACGTTATTTTGCCGCAGCCTTGTGGCATTGCGTAGCGACCGCTTATTTCCACATCGGCATCTGCAGGAATAAGTGAGGTTACTCATTTGCTGCAGATCACTAAGTCCCGCATCTGTCTGTTGCACTACAATACTCCTGTAGGATCTGATGTGTTATGTGTACACATACCAATAATCTTTTAACTTCCAACTTATTCAGATGGCACAGCTATGTGTTCCTGTATTTGGGCTGAACTCAAATACATCTTATGCCCTTTCAAATACGCCTATGCCCTTTCCCCCATTACACACGCCAAGTGTGTATGTGTAATTGGCACAGAGACTGCTCATCTCCCCGAGTTTGATAACATCCCACCACCTGCTTCTTTCTTTCCCACAACATGGACCATCACTGGACAGTTAGGGCAGACTAGATGTTGGCGCATTTTGTCTGAAGTGTATGACAAAACACTATCTAAATAAGCTAGTGAAGGGAAAATATGTTACTTGTCAACTTGAGCAGTAAATGGCCATTTATCCCTAAAAGGGGTTAACCGAAGTTTAAATGCTATCCTCTGTCCTGTGGGTAGGGGATAACACGGTATTTGAGGCTCCATCTGCTGGGAAGCCGCTCTCTCTAATCTGATGGGGCTGCAGGTCAAACATGCACACATTGGAGTGCTGTGCTCACTTAGTGTCGTCCTGCTACATCACCAATTAGAGTACAGGACAGCCGCTCTATGGATTGCGGGGGTCCCATTCACTGATCACCTTGTTATAACCTCTAAACTTGGCGCAACCCTTTTATAATGGCTGTCTCCCTACTACCTGCATTACGGTCATCCGTAGATGCGTTACTATGCCGCACCTCAGTTATTTGAGTGTCTGTGTGCTCTTTTTGTGTGTACTTTCACTCTTGTGTCTTGTTCTTATTTTTTTTTTTTTTCAATCTATTTCCTTTTCAGGCCTTGTGTTGGATTAACAGCAGAGCCAGAAGAAGATAAGTGGTTTTGTAAAAAGTGTGACGGCCAGAAAAAAGATAAAAAGCACAAAAAACGGAAGCACAAAGCTCACTGACTTCCAGGGACAATTTCTTGGCGTGACATTTCTGTGCTTCATCTCCTGGAGGAGCGGGTGGCTTGGTCGTACTGGGTTGCACTCGGAAGCCTTGGGGGATCCACTTGAACATTGATGTGGGGCTCCACCACAAGACCTGGGAAGACCTCTGTTTGGTCTTCTGCTTTATCCTGTACTTAGATGTACTTTGTCTTCACAAGTTGAACTTGTAGCCTATTTGATAAATATTCTGTAAAATGTAGTGAATGATTTTAAAAAAAAAGACTATTAAGGGAACTGTGGCATTTCACTTTCCACATATTCGCTGTACTGGATAATAATTGTATGAAGATCAGTTGGATTCCCGTACCAATATACATGTCAAGGTCATATTTTGTTATAGAAATATTATCAATCATCCTTTTCCTTTTTTTTTTTTTTGGCTAATATAAATAAATGATTCTTTCTTTGTGAAATATATATATTTTTAAAGAAAACTTTCTATTCTCTCCGCTTTTTTTTTCCTAGCCATTTTTTTCATTGATATTTGTAATATATTTTAGATTTGTTTTTGGTCTTACTTTTTTAACCATACGTCTACACACCAGTGTGCACACGCTTGGCATTTATTGGTTTCATAGTCCCTTAGGCTTTTCACTGAATTGGGTGCAGATTCCCAATTATAATACGAGAAGAGTATATTTCAGTGTAAATCCAAACTATATGTGCTTTTGTGTCTGCTTATTTTACATTGCAGCTTGAAGCATTATTGCTTATTTGTTACCTTTCATGTGAAAGGGTGTTTTGTATATATTAAAGGCGTGTCTGAAATCTACCATGTGCTGTGTTGCCCATTTTATTATTGGGTTTATTCAAAAATAGTTTTATAGAGGCTTTGGGGGAGTGAAATTATGATTTGTAAAGCACTACTGAATTTGATGGTTCCATATAAATAAAGATGATTATTATTAAATTATATGCTCCATACTATGAGTATAAGTTGTGTCCACCAGCATGTTATAAAGAAGCATTTTGTTTGCGTGGGATCCATACTTGGTAGTACTATCGCCTAGTGTGAAATATGTTGGATTTTGCCTCCTGTACATATGAAGAGGAAATAAGTTCTGCTCGGTTCACCTGTTCGATAAATATGACTGCTGAAGGTGATTTCACCATTATTGTTGTCATAAAGCTGGGTATAGAGGTCATTGACAATGGTAATGGAGGCATATCCTGACTACTAGACCTACCCGCATTCTCACTATAATATTCCCTTTAATTCCTTTTCAGGCACATTTCTTTTACTTCCAGCTTTCTGCTGTACAGAAAATGTTGCAGCGGCTCTAATACAAAGGCTACATTCTCCTACAATCATGAAGAAAAGATATAGAATCACTCTGAATTATTGAATGGTCATAAATAAATATATGTATATTTACCATAAAAAGTATTTTTATTTGCTCTGATTTTTGGTTTTGAAAATCTGTATTTCTTTTATCCATAGCCTTTACTATCAATAACCATAACCTTTTACTATGAATAATTTACACTGAATACCAATAAGTTCAAGAATCATATTTTTATTGTTAATTCCAGACACCAAATGATTAAAAACATTATATAAAAACATACGTATCAGAAACCATGGAAGTATGATAACAAACAGTATAAATGAGAAAGCGAGAGGAAAGCGATGCACAAATCAGGCCAATACGTAACAATACAAGATATGTTCCAACAATAATCTCTTTATTAATGTAAACAAAGCAGACAAAATTACCATACACAAACATCTAAAAGCATTTAAAACAAAAATATACAAAAAGTGACCAATGTGGAGATCCCGGTCTGGATCGTCCACAAAAAACCTCTAAGTCCAGACACAAAATATTGTCTGTGCACCTCTACCCAGTTAGTGTGAACCTATAATGGATGTTACATACAATGCTCCTAATGAACAGTATAAATGGATACTGGCTAATATACTATCAAGATAAAGAGGGAGTGCCAACAATATCAGATATTACATGCGTGTGATCCTGGGGATGTATCAAATCAACCATTTTTTTTCCAATCCGAATGCAACAAGACTTGGACTAGTATTGATGATCCCAATCCTACAAAAATTACATCCAGAGAAAAAAAACAATCAATTCCCACCACTGGCCATCATGCTATGTTAGACAGTCAGTGTCCGGCACTGCCTGAATAAAATTTGTTGATTTGATAGATCCCCAGCATCACACATGTAATATTTGATATCGTTGGCACTTCCACTTTATCTTTACACTATTTTAGCCAGTATCCATTTATATAATTTGTTATCATACTACCACGGCTTTTGATACATTTGATTATACAAATATATATTATACATGTATGAAGCGTTTTTCCCCTTCATCATGATGGCACCACCAGAGAGAGAAAGGGATCCGCCCTCCAAGGACAGGAAACCTGAGCATAAAAAGAGGCTCCTCCTACTCCACCTCAGTTTGGTTTCCTGTCCTTGGAAGGAGACCTGAGCACGCCGTGATGAAGGTGTCCCTGCGGTGTCTCACTTACCCTTCTCCATGAAAGGATTGTGGGACTCCGTCAGTTCTATCCTCCGGTGTGGGTATGAGGTTGTGGCGCTTCCTCCCTCTGTGCGTGCAGAACCTCGGCCGGAAATTTGCTTGTAGGAACCAGCGGCTGCTGACAACGGGCGTGAGTGGAAAGCGCGCACCGGAAGTGACACGTAGTCACTTCAGGTTTCGGCTACGAGCGCTCAAAGTGTCGCTCGGAACGAGAATGGAGCGGGCCGCATATCTTCTAAAGCGGTGAGGCTCACCCTTTCTTTATTATTTAAAGGAAAATTGTTTTTTTTCTGTGTTCTCGCCGCTGGCAGCCTGACCAGAAGGACAGGGGCCACGCCCACTTGGCTGGAGTTTTAAAAATGGAAGAGTGGGACTGCTGAGTGCTGGTTACAAGTCAGTTGTGCAGCATGGCAGACAAGTGAGATCTTACAGAGACACCCAGGACTCCAGCCCCGGTAACTATACTGCAGGGCGGTGAGTGTTTTCACTTTTTTTGTACTGATCTTTTGTTTGCCTATCTTAGGGAGTAGAAAGGCCTAAAAAGGCTACCCGTAAGACGCACCATAGTGTAAAATTTGCACTCATAAACTCCTTTCCAGTTATGAAAAAGCCACCTGTAACACCTATATTGGCAAGATCTTAACTGAGGAATCTGCCGTTTGGATGGAATCATTAAGGAGCGTGGTTAGCGAAGAAGTCCGAAGGGCCAGAGAGTTGTCAAATCCTAACCCGCCCCCTCTCACTCAGGAGCAGCCAGGGACCTCCGCAGCAGTATATATTGCAGAGGGGTCAGGATCAGAGGAGGAAGGTGTAGCCTCAATTAGCGATTCAGGTTCCCTGGCCTCTGAAACGGAACAGGCAGGGCGTCCTCTGTTTAACTGGTTCGCGACCACCCGCCGTGTATTCACGACGGTGGTCGCGTTCCGATGCATGGAGAGGGCTCGCGGGCCGAGCCCTCTCCATAGCCGGTAAGTCTCTGCTGCATATTGCAGCAAAGGCTTACCGGTAACACCCGCGATCGGTGCCGGCACCGATCGCGGGTGTTTTCTTGCTGATCGCCACCGGCAAAGCTGCCGGAGGCTTCAAACAGATGACGTCACAGGGAGCGGCGATCCGTCACCATGGTAGCTTCGGGTCTCACGAAGACCCGAAGCTACTTCAGGTTAACCCATTCATTACAATGTGCTATCAGCACATTGTAATGTATGAGGAGTAAAATCCCCATATACTGCCATACTGTAGTATGGCAGTATATGGTAGGATCGATCAGACAACCTAGGGTTAAAGTACCCTAGGGAGTCTGAAAAATAGTAAAAAAATTAAAAAAAAGTGAAAAAAAAAATTATAATTAAAAAAACCTAAAAATTTAAATCACCCCCCTTTCCCTAGAACTGATATAAATAAACAGTAAAAATCATAAACACATTAGGTATCGCCGCGTCTGAAAATGCCTGATCTATCAAAATATAATAACGGTTTTTCACTGCGTTTAACCCCGTAACGGAATATCGTGTCCAAAGTCAAAACTGGCACTTTTTTGCCATTTAAAAAAAAATTTAAAATTCTATAAAAAGTGATCAAAAGGTCGTACAGTCCTAAAAATAATATCATTCAAAACCTCATCAAAAGTCGCAAAAGATGACACCACCCTCAACTCCATACACCAAAGTATGGAAAAGTTATAAGCACAAGACGGCAAAATAAAAATAAAAATTTTGTTCATGAGGTTTTAATTTTTGTAAATGTATGAAAACATTATAAAACCTATACAAATTTGGTATCCCTGTAATCGTACTGACCCAAAGAATAAATTAGATGCGTCATTTGTGGCGTGAAGTGAAAGCCGTAATATCCAAGCCCACAAGAATACGAGACATATGCGTTTTTTCACCATTTTCACTGCATTTGGAATTTTTTTTCCCGCTTCCCAGTACATGGCATGGAATATTCAATGCGATCACTATGAAGTGCAATTTGTTACGCAAAAAACGAGCCGTCACATAGCTTTTTACGTGTAAAAATAAAAAAGTAATAGATTTTTGAAGGTGGGGAGTGAAAAATGGAAATGAAAAAACGGGAAAGGGCCCGGTCCTTAACCGGTTAATATTGACGACTCTGATCACCTTCTTAAATTAGTCAGGATGAATATGGACATTGAGGACAAGAAACAACCTAAGTCCGTTCAGGATATTAGGTTCGAAGGCCTTAAAGAAAGACATAAATTGTCTTTTCCCCTTCATGAGACAGTGTCATCTCTGATACAGAAAGAATGGGAGAAGCCAGATAAAAAGTCGTATATTCCTAGATCAGTCTAGAGGAAGTATCCCTTTGACTCCGATGTATCCAGTGCATGGGGCTCTGCTCCTAAGGTGGATGCGTCTGTAGCAAAGGTCAGTCGCAGGTCATCTCTCCCGTTTGAAGATCTAGGTTCCCTAAGAGATCCCATGGATAAGAAAATTGAAAGTTTTCTCAAAAGGTCTTGGGATTCGGCTACCTCGGCCTTTAAGCCTAATATTGCAGCTGCTTGTGTTTCCCGTTCTATGTTGTTTTGGTTAAATCAACTAGAAACTGATATTCGAAATAAGGTGCCAAGGGATGCCCTAGCCTTGTCGGTTTCTAATGTACAAAAGGGAGCCGCTTTTCTAGCAGACGCCTCTGTCGATGCCCTTATACTCAATGCTCGTTCATCAGCATTGTCCAATTCAGCCAGAAGAGGCCTCTGGCTAAAAAACTGGCCAGGGGACATAGGGTCAAGGAATAGACTATGTGGAATCCCTTGTGACGGAAAAATTGTTATTCGCGAAGGTGTTAGAGTTATTGGAGAATGCGGGGAGTAGGGTAAAATCTTTTCCTTCTACCCAAAGTGGTTCCTTTCGTCCCTTTCGGAGGCCGAGGTCTCAGAGAAGGGGGGCAGAAAGGAATCAGAATTTCAGACCCTTTCAAAAAAACAGAGGACTCCTGTTCAATCAATCCAGAGACCCCAAGCGTCGGAGACCCAATGCTCTATGACGCCAGGCTCCCCGTAGGGGGAAGACTGGCCCACTTCTTTGAAGCCTGGTCGGAGATATCAGGGAGCAAGTGGGTGTTACAGACAATTCAAAAGGGCGTCTCGATGGAATTTCTCTCTCCTTCCTCTTGATTAATCATCACGTATCCCGCTTCCAGAGAAAACCGAGAAGCGATGATTATCGAGGGCCGGAAAAAGGTACTATGTCAAGTTCCTCTTGCCAAACAGGGCAAGGGATTTTATTCAAATCTATTTATGGTAAAGAAACCGGGGGGTTCATTAAGGGTCATTTTGAATCTAAAGCCCCTAAACAAATTCCTGGTTGTTCCAAAGTTCAAGATGGAAACCCTGAAATCAGCAGTAAACCTGTTGTTCCCTGATTGCTTCATGGCCTCTATAGAGGACTTTCAGAGATACTTAAGGGTGGCCATTCAGGTAGACTCGGAGGTTCATCATTTTCAATACAGAGCACTACCATTCGGAATCGCTATTGCCCCAAGAATCTTTACAAAGATAGTGTCAGAAATGGCAGCCCACATATGAGAAACACAGGGGTTGTTCATTCCATATCTGGACGATTTCCTACTGGTAGGGTCATCGAGTCAGGAGGTACAAAGTCAACTGTCCAGGGTTCTTCAGATATTGAGGAAATTAGGGTGGCTGATAAACAAAGAAAAATCATCTATGGTTCCCACAACAAGAAAGCTCTTTTTAGGGACATGGTTAGACTCCCAAAGACAGAGGATCTTTCTTCCAGTAGAAAAAGTTGAAAAAATAAGACCACTGTTGCTAAAGGTAAAACAAAATCCCCTGATTTCCTTAAGAAAGGGTATGTCTCTTCTGGGTCTTTTTTCAGCCGCCATCCCTGCTGTTCCATGGGCTCAGTTCCACTCAAGAAGTCTACAGAATTTTCTTCTAGAAGTAAAAGGTCTCCTCCCCATAAAAATCTTAAACTACCTAGATTGGTGGTTAAACGTAAGAAATCTAGAGGTTGGTCTTCCTTGGAACCCCAGTCAGGACAGGCTAATTGCTAGGGATGCCAGTCCATGGAGGTGGAGGGCCCACATGGAGAATCAGTTTTTTCAGGGTACTTGGGATGTAGCAGAAAGGGACCTGTCGTCGAACAAAAAAGAACTGTTAGAGGAAGTGCTTGCATCAGGGCTTTTAAGACTATTACAGGGACATGGGGTGTCCGTGATGTCGGACAACACTACAGCAGCTGCCTATATCAACAGACAGGGCGGCACAAGAAATTCTGGCCTTATGTTCATAGCCACTCAGATCCTAACTTTGGCAGAGACCTTTTTTGCATCTCTAAAAGGGATTCATATAAGAGGTGTAGAAAATGTTTCGGCAGATTTTTTAAGTCGAGAGACCCTATATCGAGGGGAATGGGAACTGAGTAGGTCAGTATTTCGGAAGATAGTCAGGCTTTGGGGGATGCCACTGATATATCTTTTTGCCACAAGGAGAAATCGCAAGGTAGAAATATTTTTTTACCTTAACAGGGCAGACCTTCGTTTAGCTGTGAACGCCTTTTCTCAAAAGTGGGACAGTCCTCTTCTTTATGCCTTTCCTCCCATGATTCTCCTGCCCAGGAGTATCAGGAAGATAAGACAGGACAGGGCAAAGGTGATATTGATCGCTCCCTTTTGGCCTCGTCGGGCATGGTTTTCATGTCTGCTGTCAGGGAGCTGTCGGTATCCGATCCCTGGGTGCTTCCAGAATCCAGGAAATTGTTGTCACAGGGCCCGATCCTCCATCCAGAGATAAAAGCCCTGCATCTGACGGCATGGCTATTGAGAGGATGATTCTCCAAAAGCAAGGTTTGTCTCGTGAGGTGATTTCCACTCTACAGAAGAGTAGGAAACCAGTAACATATAAGATCTATCATAGAATTTGGAAGGCTTACTTTTCCTTTTCTCTTCAGGACCCAGAGCGGTTGGCTCAGCCTAATGTTAGTCAAATCCTTGATTTCCTGCAGAAAGGCCTAGAGAAGGGTCTCTTTCCAGCTACTCTTAAGGTTCAGGTATCAGCTCCAGGAGCCTTATTTGATCAGGAGTTAGACAAACATCCTTGGATTTCCAGATTTATTAGGGCAGCAGGTAGAATTCGGCCCACAATTAAGTTGCCTCCCTGGGATTTGTCAATGGTCCTCAAGATTTTGTCACTCCGTTTGAGCCATTGGAAAGTATTTCTATAAAGCTTCTCACACTTAAGACAGTTTTTCTTACAGCCATCACCTCAGCCAGAAGGGTAGATGAAATGGCAGCTTTGTCTCATAAACATCCATATTGTATGACAGGGTTATCCTTAGACCAGACCCAGGGTTCCTGCCTAAGGTAGTATCCGATTTTCATAGATCTCAGGACATGATCCTTCCATCATTCTGTAGTAACCCCAAGACAGAGAAGGAGAGGGCTTTTCATTGTCTTGATGTTAGAAGGAGTATTGTAGAGTATTTGGATGCTACTTCTAGGTGGAGGAAATCAGATAGCTTGTTCATTTTCTTTTTAGGAAAGAATAAGGGGAATAAAGCATCTTCCACAGCCATCGCTAAATGGATTAAAGTGACCATTCAGATGGCCTATGAGATTTCAGAAGTTCCTGTCCCGGACAGCATCCGTGCTCATTCAACTAGATCATCAGCTACATCATGGGCCGAGTGTAGGGATGCTATGCTGGAGCAAATTTGCCAGGCGGCCACCTGGTCTTCCCCACACTTTCCTTAAACACTATAGGGTGGATGTGATGAGTTCTTCTTCTCTTTCATTTTGAAGAAAAGTCTTATCCTCTATTATCCCCCCCCCCCCCTGTTTGTGATTTCTCTGCAATTCTCTCTGGTTGTGCCGTCGTGATGAAGGGGAAAACAATGAATTACTCTTACCGGTAATGTTGTTTCCTCAAGTCACGACGGCACCTGGTATTCCCACCCGGTTCTCACTTTTTTGTGTGGTGTTGGTTCACGGGTGTCGCAAAAAAAAAAAAAAAGAGACATTAAGAAGATATATATATATATATATATATATGTGTGTGTATATGTTTTGTCTACTAACTAAACGGCTCTTCCAAGAAAATCTCTGTAACCAAACTGATGTGGAGTAGGAGGAGCCTCTTTTTATGCTCAGGTTTCCTGTCCTTGGAGGGCGGATCCCTATCTCTCTCTGGTGGTGCCGTCGTGACTTGAGGAAACAACATTACCTGTAAGAGTAATTCATTGTTTTTTACATTGTGCTTTGTCATGTTACGCTGTCCATTGTTGTATGTTTTTATATCATGTTTTTAATCAAGGGTATTTTTATGCTATTTGGTGTCTGGAATTAATTATATATATATATAAAAAATATTATTTTTGAACTTGTTATTCAGTGTAAATTATCGATAGTATATTTATGTAGGTGTTGTGATTTATAGGTTATATATAATGTAATCAATTGTGGTGTCAAGATATGTATTTTGGAGTACAGGGTAGTATCATGTGATACTGACATTTTGAGAGGCACAGTGTGGATGAATACATCTGGTATTAAATTCTACAATAAGTCACCCATGATATTCTGTACCCTATGAATGAGTCGTCTTCGTCCACTAGGATGAAAACCAGGACAGGCCAAACCAGTACAGAAAGAGGCAGCAATTAATCTTAAAGGGGTATTTCGGGAATATGAATGTCTGATACAAAAATCCATAATCCTGTAAATAAATGAATGTAACAAAACTTAATGTCATTAGTCACAAAATGGAGCTTAAATAGTTTGATTTTATGATTAACAAAATGTTATGGCCTCTCTAAAGTTATCACCAAGATGGCCGCCACTGGAAACTACAAGTCCCAAGATGCTTTAGTTCTCAGTAACTCCTCCTTCTTATGCTCTGCTCCCAGTGATGATGTAACAGGTTTTCTTGCACTGTTACCATAGTAATGATGTGTAACTGCCATCACCAAAACACTGACTATACTGGCTGCACTGCAACCAACCGACTACAGCCAAACATAGTGGTGATCACATGACCTGCCCAGGCAGGTGCAGGACATGTGGACATGTGACCAGCGGCCATCTTCTGTCCTGTGTCTGCTCTGCAACGGACCGTGCAGAGGAAATTAATGGACTGATTAAAGGGCCAGTAGCATTTTAATTTTCCATTACAGTATATGTCACCAGCATTTTCTGCTAACGGGAGCAAAAATTTAAATAACAACTAATTACATATTAGCTTATATTTTAAGGACCCATTTGTATAAAAATGATGCTGATTCCTGGAATACCCCTTTAACTGTAAGCGATGCCTGTGTCAGTGAAGGGCTTTTATACATTCAATGGCAAACAAAGCAAGAATCCTGCAGATGTTGTTTACTGTTTTGGATAATATAATGGCACATAAGGCCATATTCAACACGGTTTCAAACTGAGTAAACGGGGAGCATCCATTAGTAAAGGGCATGTACCAAATTCGGACTCTCCCCTTTCCATGTTTGTAGAATAATGATGCCGTCCCTTTGCTGAATTCTGGACAGTCGTATGGCTGTGTTCCAGCCTCTCCTCTCTTAGTTCTAAAGTCTAATTACTAATAATGACCCCTCTGGCCCTGGTGGATGACAGGATGGCATTCTCCACTATTTACAACGGAGCATATGAAACTTTCAGTACCGAAATAAAGCCTAGTAGAAGAAGCCAACTCATAACATTCTGTATGGCCAAGCTGGTACTGCAGAGATGGATCCAGTGGTGAGCTGTTCTGCACATGCCTGTCACCACATGGTTACTGCCCTGATCTTGTGGGCACAGCTTGTGTGCCCATATAAACACTTGGGTGAAACTTTGTCCTAATGTGACGATGAACTGCTGCTATGGATGGACAAGTAGTTAATGGAGAAAGTCGTTGCCAGGCACCACTTATCTAAGGAAATAATTTAGGATTGGGTGCTTGAATTCCAATCAGCAAGACTGTGTTATAAAAGATTCAACCTATAGAAAAATGACTCTACCCAATTGCTGGTAACAACCATAAAAATAATTTTGGTGTTAAGTTGGATGTATACAGAAATCATCGCCTTTCTGTAATTCATATGAATTCTTTGTATAGAGTAGGTAGATCCCTTCTTTTTCACAGGCTACATGGTGGCCATCTGGAATTCTTACACTAATGTTACTTAGCGTGTCTCCTCCTGGATCCATTGACTGCTTAAGTTATACTTTGTCTTGTCTGGCTCCTCCAGAGATAACACATAGTGCATTACTGTATAAACTAAACCACCTTTGTGCTCCGCTCAATAGTACCATTAAACAAAAGACCCACTCACCAAATAGAGGTATAAAATGAACACTGACATAGAAACCTCATCTTTCCACATGATAATGACAGCAGATCAGCGACGGCAAGCTACTCTGCTATTCAATACTAATAGTTTTTTATGGCTCCACCCTTCAGATGACTGTAGATTTCCATCCAAAAATGGCCGTGTCTCTGTAACCATACAATATGCTTGATAAGAACCCTGGTCTTTGTTACATCTCTGGAAGTCGATATCTTTCCCTTTGTCAGCTTCCACATCAGTGGATAGTGTAAAAACAATAAAAAATACATGAACCGGACTTGGTCCGAGACAACTGCAATGACAGAATAATTTGTTTGAGGTAAATTTTTGATAGACGGCTTAATGTAAAACATTTGGGTGTAAAACTTTATAAATAGTGTACAGTCCATAGAAAGAAGAGGCCAGAACATTAAAACCACATTAAAGAAATAACATTGACTGTCTTAAGACTATGGCAGATGAGCAGTGATGGAATATGTTAGAATTAGGAACAGTGCCTTCCTGATGTTTATGTATGAGAAGTGGTAAAAATGGGAACCCACAAGTGACCTGACAAGGTCCAAGGCAAGATGACTGGGTCAGATGATCTCCAAAACAGTAGTTCTCGTCGCCTGCTTCTACGGCTTGAAGAAATGGTGCTGGGACCTCAATGCCCATTTATGTGCATTGGCACAAGGTGAGATGTCATGGTCCCCATAGCACATATTGCTGAAAAACTGAATTCTATGATTCTGGTATATACTACACAAATAGCACATGCAGATAGAGAAGGGGAACTTGTATGTTAATGAGGTGTTTGAAAATTCTAGATTTTATGCAGAAAAATCTTTAAACCAAAAGAAGCTCAGTGGGATTGTGTTTTCTGTGTTTAACAAAAATGTTTTTTTTGCTACATGTAACCAAACCGGCTCCCAGTCTGAAAAGAGGAATACAACACAAACTACTCTACTGTCGGTGGTGTATAACAAGCTTTTTTTTTTTATTTACAAAGTATTTGCACATTAATATTCCATGCCATGTACTAGGAAGCTGGAAATAAATTCCAAATGTAAAACTTAAGCTCATCAAAATATGGCACAACTGTAATATTGTGACAATGACATTAAATCTTTCAATGTGCAAGATGAGACAACGCCTCTGTTATTCTCTGGATCAGTACATTCACAGAGATACAAAATTTATATAGTTTTGGTATGTCTTAATACCTTTAAAAAATTCAAAAGCCTTGCATGAAAGACTCCTTGCATCGCCATATTATGACAGGTAACGGAGCCATGTAAGGTGTAGTATTGTTTGCAGGATGGGATGACATTTCCATTGTTACCATTGTGGAAACTGTACAACCATTTTATTACTTTTTATTCAATTTTTATCGGAGGTAAAATTGCAAAAAGTGCCAATTTGGACATTTACCTTACTGGGTTCAAAGCTGTTTAAATATTTTAACAGATCGGATGTTTATGATTTTACTATTTTTATTTGTGTTATAGGGAAAAGCGAGATTTTTTTATTTTGTTTGTTTTTTTTAACTATTATTTCTGTTGCCTACAGTAATTGAGCACCAGACAGATTGTAATATAGAAATTCTAATGACCACTATGGGAAGCTTTAACAGGCTCTGTCATTGCACCAATCAACTCTCTCCGATGACATCATGGAGGGCACCAACTGGCTTTTAAAGATGACAGCACCCAGGAGCAGACCAGTTAGGTGTCACGGTCAAGTTTGACTCTGACACCTAAGAAGGTAACTGCTGCAATCTGTGCCATCACCTGCGGCTGTGTAATACAGATGTTGATCGCATATAGAGAGGGTCTGTGAGTACTCTTCATAAACCCCTTCACAACTGGCTGATGTATATTTACGTGGGCCACTTGTAAAAGGGTGACCAGATTTTACCCCATTAAACTACCTGAAAACGACCACTACCTTTAAACTGAGCTGTGCTCTCAGCTAGGGTACAAAAGGTAGTTTCCGGGGCATTTTAACAAATATTTTTGTGTGGCGGTTTTACGTGCTACCTTTAAATTTTTGCGGGTTTTTTTTTTAGTTAGTTAAAATTAAACATAAAAGTTTAAAGATTTTTTTTTAATTTTTAGTTTTATTTGGAGTTAAAAAAAAAGGCTGTTTTGAAATTTATAGTAAATATTTTTTTTCATTTTCAAATTAATGCAAAGTGAACATTACTAATGAATTTCCTATTTTGATTTGGTAGTTTTGATATATAATATGTATAGTCTCGGACAAACGGGGCGACTATGGCGGTGTATTTTGTCGTGTAGCGAGGATTTTTTTAATGAATATTGTTTTATATTTTTTTGTGTATGTGTGTTTTTACTTTATATGTTCCCCATGAGGTCACAAAAGACCCCACGGGGAAATTTTCACTTTTTATTTTAGTTCCATATTTTTCGGACTATAAGGTGCACAAAAAATCCTTTGATTTTCTCAGAAATAAGGTGCTCCTTATATATGAACCGTACTTACAGACAACAGCTGCCTTGAACTGTGCACAGGTCTGCCACCTGCTGGTCATTCATCCTTATAATCAGGTGCGCCTTATAATCCAGTGCGCCTTATATATGAACCTTGACGTTTTAGCAGGCATTTATTGATGGTGCGCCTTATACTCCGGTGTGCCTTATAGTCTAAAAAATACGGAATTCTATAAGAGCCTCAGTTATAGAGGGAAATGACCACCTTTGATTTGTGATGCTAATTAGACCCTCTCTGATTAACCCCTTTAGATGCTGTGAGGAACGGAGAAGGAAGAAGTGCTAATACACCACATCTCCCTTCTCCCTAGGGTCAGAGACACCCAGAGACTTGGTCATGCTCCCGCGGCTGTCAGGGGAGCGAGAAGAAAGCTGCAGCGATATCTGCAGACTCCAAACCTGCGCCCCCTGACATCTAAAGTCAGCGACTGGTCCAAGAGGAGCTAAATGTGAGATGCACATCCAGTTACCATCTATTTTTTAACTTCCTGTATTTCTGGTCCTGTACTTCACAGAACCATAAGCCTGATCTGATCTGAAAAATGAGATTCTTATGTCCCAGAATACTATAGAACCGAAGATTGGGGCATCTAAATTGACTCATCTTATGTAAAGAATAACTCTTCCCATTTCATTTTCATGACGTTGGAGGGGAATTTTTAGATTTGACATAGGAGAGTTCCCTACATGAAGGGTCTAGTAGTTTAATGGAGTATTATGTGGAGATCTATAGCTTGCACATGTTTTTATGGTGGATCCATCGTCTGCTCGCTGCTGGGGATCAGATGGTGCGTTGCCTTCGTTCTTCTTCTGTCTCAGAATCTAATGGTTTCAGCCAGTGCAGAGCAGTCAATGACAAGGAGCATGTACTACTACTCATACTCAGGACATTGGGGATGTGATGAGCTGCCTAGGATTAGGTTCTTCAGATGCCCCAATAGTCTGGAAACTACCACCTGATATAATTCTACCATAAGATAAAAAAACACAGCTCTATATTATATGAGTAATTACAATAGATTGTGATCATACCCAGATCACAGTCCCAAAATCATGATCTCAAATTTACTACCATGCCAAAAATCACAATGTTCAAATACAATTGCCATTTGATCTTCCCCAAAACTGTTTAGATGCTTAAAATTCTCTTTTTTTATTTTACAAATATCTTTAGGACTAGTATGGTAAATAATGGCTGCATGTAAATGCACATCCTATCGTCTCTTCACAATTGTGGAGCTGTGACACATAGTTGGAAGTATTATTGTGGTGTGTAACGCACCTTATTCCGTGCTTTTATTTATCTCTTATTCGCAACCATCAGTCAGGAAAACGTAACAAAGATGCTATTCAGTTTATCTATAGGCAGCTAAACAAACGTATCTTGCTTGTCTGTTATCTACTTGTTAACAAAACGCTATCAGGATGTTCTAAACATCAGCATTTACTGCACAAGGGCTGTAGTCTTTATCTGAGATGATATATGGCAAGTCCCTCAATTAGTACAAAGGGCTGGGAATCTTTGCTATATATTTAGACAATGCCTTCACCCTATATATTTTATTCTAATATCCTTATTCTCTAGAAACATTTAGACAGGAATATGAGTATATACAACATATGTGTATATGGATATATATTAATTGATGTGAAAGGGACAGCACCATAGCTTGCCTTCTTGTATATGGAAGTTTCTCAACTCTCCATTAATGAGGACATGCTAAGATGCTGAATGAGATACCCCATTTCATTGGCAGTTTCCCTTTATTCAATTTGGTGTTTAAAGGGGTTGTCCGAGACTATGTAAAAATAGCGAGGTGGCCGGGGAGGGGTTGCATAAAATAATCTTGTACTTAGCCCGTCCAATGCACCTGGTGTCCTGCGCCATGGTCCCTCCGTGCCATGCCCCTGTTTGTTTACTAAAACTCCACTCGGACAACTCCTGGGTGCCCAGGCATGCCCAACCGTCACCATGTCCCAGCACCTGATATAGCACTGGGAGTTCTCCGAGTGGAGCACAGCACAGAGGGACTCAGATGCAGGACAATGGGAACACCAGATGAGGTAAGTGCAAGTTTAAGTGTAAGTGCACTATTTTTACACACTCTCGGACAACCCTTTTAAATCCATTATTCTATTCAACAGATATAACCCTCTGAAGTTTATGTGAATAAGCTCTTGCTAGCCAAAGTGCTGCAAACCTTTATATTCTCTGGTTCTGTTACCCAGTGTCCTATAAATAAATAGTAGGCCGGTTACCCATTAGCAGGTTCGTTCCGACTGGAAGGGTTTTTTGCACTCTCATTTCAATCCAGTGGATTAAGGTTCGGTCCAGGAAAACCTTTCAGAGAAAGGAGTGAGTTTTTGGCACTGAACCTGCTCATGGGCAACTGGCCTCGGGCTACCAGTGTGCTGTTCTTAGGCTGCAAACAGATTTGTGGTCTAGTTTTACACTCTGAATGTCGTCAATCTATTACCCACCCAAAAACGGCCCATGTCATCCATGTGCACATAACTAAACCAACACGTATAAATATGAAAATGTAAGCTTTACTAATGAATATACAGAAGGTATAAAATACAAATATCCAATGAAATCAAAAGGTGGGAAAATGACCACTGCATGAGATGTTAGCCAAAGAATGGCACTGCTAGAACGGCATCCTGTACACCCGTATGTAAACATACAATATGTGTCATAGGTAACAGCAAGTAGAGCGTCCCTCCAAATCAAAAACCCCACAAGCCCAAAGGTGATATCTCCTAAACATAGGTATCTGGTAAATCATGGAACTTACTTCATGTGAACTTAGCCTAATATTGTTTTACTAATCCTGCAATGACCTAAAACTTTCTTCCAATGATTTCTGTACAAAGATATCAGAAGTATAAATTAGGCAGAAAGAAATTCTTCATTTTTGTAGTAAAACTTTATTTATCCATTCACTACAATACACAATACAGTCATAACACCAAGGCCCATGTTCTACGTACAAAGGATTATCTGTGACATTAAAAACTGACCCTTTTCCTTTAATTTCTGTGAATTTACTGGAGCTTGGTGGTGTGAGATAGTGTCGGTCCCATTAAGAGCCAGGTTATCTCTGTGATCCCATCTAATATATTACATCTGAAAAAACTCTGTGCGGAGTTGAAGGAAATTCATAAGGGCGCTGAAACTGTACTGCCTGGATATGTGGCTCACTGCAGACACTGTTATCTTTCATAATTGAGTTTAGCTTCTTTAAAGGGGTTTTGTACTTTAATATAAACATGTCTCAAGTAACTGAGCATATGTAATGCTCACATTGGCTAATACAAACATTGTTAACCCCTTCTAGACAGGACAGATGAATTTTAAGGTCTATTTATACCATCTGTAGTTGGTGGGTCATGGAGGGAAGGCAAAAACACTATGTGGATTTGGGATAGGATAAAGCATACCTGCAAGGTGACAGTCTGATCAACTGGACTGAACAAGAACCACATTGAATCTCCAGGCTGCTGTGTCAGCTCCAAAAGCATCTGTGAAAAAAACACAATCAATATTCATGCTGTAAGAAAATAATTTTATACTTCAAATATAATTTTTTTTCAAGCCTGCAGTATAAAGTTTGAAAAGAAAAAATTGGAGAAAAAATTATCAAAAGTTGCACTGTATACGCCTGTATCTGAGGCCTTAAATAATATAAGACTAAGACACTGTCAGATATATTATGTATAAATAAAATAGGGGAATAAGTTATAATAATAGGGGAATAAATATAATTCTGTTGCCTTAAAATTTCAAATATAAAAAAGACCCAAAAATTTCAGAGTTGTGATAAAATAAAATATAAAACCAGGCTACTTAATATTTGCCATTTATTACCTTCTTGTGTGGCTGAGGGGTCATTATGCCCCTCGGACACAAACTACCTATGCTCCCCCTATAATTACTGTAACATAGTCCAAGTATAAAAAGTGATGTTTTATGTTGTTTATGTGGATTTCGTTTACATGTTTAGCTAATAGTATAGAGGGCATAATGTATAATGATGGAAACACAAAGCCAAATAAAAATTCACATGTAGTCAATCATTTGAATCCAGTTTTTCTCATGAATACATGCCGTGTCTGAAGCCATTGTAAAAGAAGTCATTAAAGGGAATTAGATGGGACGGCAAGCAGCCACTCATTTTATCACAGCATGAAATCAGAACCTTCATAAAGGGTAACAGTATATCTCACAGATCCTTGTTTTAGAGCTGAAAAAAAATAAATTATAAATCAATATTGCACAAGCTTGGAATATGACTGCACCCACTTAAGGAGGGTTGAATGTCACCTTAGGCTCCTTGTCAATGAAACATGGAAAATGTTAATGAGTTGAAGGTGTGAAATTAGAAATAGTGGCATTAGTTCCTTTTCAAATGGAACGATTGGGTTCCTGTGAAGTTAGGGAGGTCATACATAGGCCATTGGGAGTGAGGTTACCAAATGCCAAGAGTGCCATATTACCATTAATATGTGATCAATCTATCAATGTGATCTCTGTCTTCAATAGGAATCCTGGTAAACCCCACATCTGATGTATGGCTTGTGTCTTTGAGAACCTCTTTCTTCTTATTAAAGTTAGTCAGATGAGTCGTCATGTTTCCTGTATGTTTCCAAATATGATGCAAAAGAAGGAATGAAATGGTAAAGCTGTAAACGTTACATATAGTCTTATTCTCACATTATGGCCGCCAATGGTAAGAACTCAGAGTGTCCCAGTCTTCATGATTCCGAACCAGGTGCGTGACTTGCCCCAATTACCCAGAGATTTTGACCTTTTAGTATTTCTGGCACAACACTCATGCACCAGAATTAAATATATGCAAGATACGACCTGGCTTAGACTTCAGCTTAATCTTCTGCAGTATTCTGGCAGAGGTTATAGTGAATTTAGCAGCTAGGGAGTCTCCGCCCAGCCATAGCTGTTTTTCAAAATATGGTCAAGTTGGGTGAAAAAGTTGCATTTGCCTGGCCGTGAACCAGGAATTGTGACTTCTTAATGCATTGTACGTACAGGTCATGGTAAATTTCACCTGGCACACTGTCTTTGGGAGACATCACTAAATGGGAGATGCTAGTTAAGAACTAGTAACAGGATGCTCCGAAGAATAGGAATTTAACTCTGGGGTTGTCCCACTTACTGGTAAAAAGTGGCAGTGAATGTTGCAACATTAAAAAAAGAAGCTCACAGTTTTTCATTACATGATACTAATTACCCATTATTCCAAATTATTGGCATTGTCTGGTGTTTTGAGGCCTGTGACTCTTAATTTGACTTATGGTGAAAAACATCAAGTACCAATTCAAGCATTGGTACTTGATGTTTCATAAATTCATGGACATTGTGAATGGTGTTAAGAAGCAGTTATTAATGTGCAATTTACTGTATACATACAAAAGCTCTGGCCTAGGAATTGCAAGCTGTCAGTTCAGTATAACATTCTGGTATAACTGTACTAATATATCATATGATCTTCATGTGGGGAATTTATCATACACTGGGCATCATGCACCAGCACATGATGCCGCCCCCCTTGCCCCCCTGCATGCAGCGTATATATCAGAGGCTCTGCTCCTGGGTGATTCTATGCCAGGTCATGACGGGAATAGAATTGTGCTATGGTCTGCACCAGTGCATTAACCATTATCTATTAACTAGGCCTTATAATATGTCACCCTGATCATGTACATGGGACATTTCTACTCCATCGGGGAAGATTTAAAGGAAATCTACTATTTGTTTGTATTGCAAGAGATTTTTGTCTGGGGCTCAAACCCCCCTGCAGTTGCAAGGTGACTTTCGAATTAACCCTATATAGCCAAAAGTGGCTCTCCAGTACCGGGATAAGGGCACACACAAAGACACACTATTCTCTTAGAAAATGCATAATTCCAAACTGTATGAATTCGCAGCCGCATATATAAAACACATAAAATCATCTGCATAGGGGCGTGAAAAGGTGATAAAATACTGCAATGCTATTGGCCATAATGAATATACCAGAACATCCCCTCTAAGACATTCTTCCAAAATTTCGATGAACTATGCACCATTTCTTCCAGAGGCCTTGTTCTCATATAAACCGTATGTTTATACTAATTGTCCTTGTGTAAGCTCTGTATAAGTCACAACATGGCCTTCAAACAGAGAAGCTGCAGAAAAGATAAAGTAGCAATAGTGAGAACATAGTAATTTCTAAACAGTTCACACAAAAGGATGTTAAATCATGAGATGGCTGGACAGTGGTCAGCATAAGACTAAAATGGTGTCTGTAAAGGAATATATCTCTTACAGTATGCATTGTGAACCAGACATACCTTAAGAATGCTGTAGCTACACTGATGCAGAAACATATCTTGTTTAACCCCTGAACCAAGTGGTTTTACTGAAAAAACAAAATTCAGTACCTTGGGAAAGCTGTGTGCAGTCTTCCGTGCATAAAAGAGCTTCCTGAACTGTCCAGACAGGACTAATCAACCTGAAGTGGATCACTCATACACAGCAGCTGGGGGATGGAGCAGCGATTGATTACTTCTGCCTGTCAGGGACAACACAGTGATGACATATTTTCAGCTTATGCTTGGCAGGACAAGGCTGAAGCACTGCATAATTAGGGTAAGTTAGGAGAAGTGTCAGGCCAGCCACAGGAGCTCTAAAGCTTAATTATCATAATTTTATAATTGTTTTTTCAGCAAAACCACTCAGTTCAGGGATTAAACAAGATATGTTTCTTCATCTGTGTCACTACAGCATTCTCAAGGTATGTTTGCTTCATAATGCATAAAAGCAAGTGGTAGATTTCCTTTAATAGTAGTGCCTATCCCCCTCCTGAGCCAATTTATTCGACTATTTAGGATTTCTGAGAAGAAAGCTTTAGATAGTTGTTTGGTTTAGAAACTACATTTAGTGGTAGCCAAGAAAGCCATTTTATGGTATAAAGAAGGTTTCATACAACAAATAACCGCTACACATTTTATATAAAATCACAGTGTCTGAGGAAATTTACTTAACACTATGGGGCTCATTTACTAAGGGTCCGAATCGCGCAACTTTTGTCGGGTTTCCCGAATATTTCCAATTTGCGGTGAATTGCCCCAGGATTTTGGCGCACACAATCGGATTGTGGCGCATCACCGCCGGCTTTCACGTGACAGAAATGAGGGGGCGTGGCTGTCGGAAAACCTGACGGATTCGTAAAAAATGCGGAATTTTAAAAAAATTTGTGTTGCAAGAATAGCACTCACATACACCGGGACGAAGAAGGTGAACTCCGGCGGACCTTGGCGTGGCATCGACACCTAGTGGATATCAGGCGCACGGACCATAGTGAATCCTGGCAGACCCGAATCAGCGTCGGACAACTCGCCGCGGGATCGCAAATGGACCCGGTAAGTAAATGAGCCCCTTTGTAACTGTCTAGTCCACCTTTTCTACCTCCTATTAGTTGGATTCTTTGGTCATGCCAACTTTCCATAATACTGCAAATAACTAACTATCATAGGTAGGCTTTGCCCCCTTTTCCATGCAAATTGTCTAATAATCACCTAAACTAGTTTATATACAGTATGTATTGTAAAACACACTAGACAGTGTTTTATAAAGAGATTAGTCCAGGATTGCCATGCAATTTCCTCAGTATTTCTTCACCTAAAGTGTATCTGAAATGTAGCACTTTTTGCGCTTACATATGATGCATGTGGTATGTAGAATGAGTTTGTATAACAGTGTTGTAACACCCCTTTGTGACATGGACACAGCATGATATCATTATAAAGCAGTATTTAGACACATAACTGCACACACTAACATATAGCATGACATCAGCTCCAGTGTATTATGCATGTAATGTGCTTTGCATGTCTATTTAAATGAATAATTGCACAAATATTATAAGGTTTTGGTTGTCTGAGTTCTTTGCTGTGCATTTTTACAAACCGCTTGCAAAAAAACAAAACAAAGGCTTCCTTCATTTTTAACTTACATTTTTTAAGTTGCCTTGAAATCTTGCCCATGCATTTCCATTAATCCTATTAGCTCCTAGTGTATCTTTCTGGAAACTGCTGATGTAAAACGTTAGAAAGAATTTCAATACGTATTTCAATAGGAAAAAAAAAACAGAAGATATATGAATGTGTCAGTGTGGAAATGATCAAACACAGAAACGGTGTATTAACTTCAGACTCAGATTAATACAAAGTTCCTGCATTCTTTATCTACCTGCATTACCAAGGTTTCAAGCATGAATCTGTAATGCGTTTTGGTAATGCAGATATAGAAAATATTTTTTCAAAGTGAATCCAGAGTGATTAGTCACCGACTATCTGCATTCTGGCTGCTAAATTGTTTACTAGAGGTAGGAAAATGATGGAAAAGTAATGTGACCATGTGGCATCTTTTTCTTGTATCTTCAAAGTTTTTAAACATTTTAAATATCATCAATATAAGTTATGGGTTATATATGGAACCGCAGATGAGTCAAAATCAACTAATCTGAGATATTTGCAGTTGGGGCAATAAATAGACATCGTAGGAAAGATGTGTTCTTAAGTAATTTGCACCAAACAAAACCGTCTGGGCCACATTTATCAAGGCTTTTAGCAATTTTTCAGGCACTTTTAACTCTAGTATGACTAGTCTTTTTTGTCTTTTGGATTTCCCTATAAATATTATTTCCATTACATGTAAATACATATTGTTTGTTTATGGCCAAAATATACATTTTTTGACCATGAGATTCAATTGGAGGCATTCATCATTTGTACGCCAGTTTTCTGGTTTGCAAGGCATGAAAAAGTTGCAATTTCTAGTGCATGAACAGGATATTGCCACTTTTCCCCGATTCACCACCTTCATGTTACTTTATTCTGTGCCAGGATACTAACCCAGTTTATAGGTGAAATCTAATACAGGACCTGGCATAGGATTCCATTCAGCACACGATCGGTGGAGCACAGTCTTAATACATTCCCCCACTGACTTATAAGCATACTATGCATGGATTTGGGTACTTCAGTCCTCATAGTTTTGTTCCCAAAGTGTAAATCTGAGCCTACTGATTAGTTTTCTGATGAAAATTAGTTCCATGGCGCTTTACAAATCATGGGGTACATGTACAAATAAAACAAGACATGGTGAGATAAAGCAATATAAAGTAGGACCCTGGTCACAAGAGCTTACTATCTATTAAAGCAGTAAAGTAGCACAGTATTAATAATATAGTGTTATTTCTATTGCAACAAGACCAATGCCCTTACCAGTATAGTAGCAACTCAACTGCACATCAGTATGGCTCATATCTAATTGATATTCTTTTTTCTAAATATCCACCCATTTACACTTAGATCGTGTACAAGTTGTGCTGCTGCTATGGGATCCCATTATAGTAGTAACAGTAACCATGGCTAGTTACTAATTATAAGCCCACAGTGATGTCTTTCACGCTTCCTTCATTCATCAATCATCCTGTTTAAGGAATTAGCAGGACTCCCTCTCCTAGGAGTCATGTCAGGATTTACTGTACATCATCATAAAACTATATATCACAAATCTCAAATTCTGCACCTAATATCATAAAAATTGTTGTTTAAAAGGGGTTGTTTTTAAAATTGTTGGGGCAGGCTGGGGAAAAAAGTTGAACTCACCTCATCCTGCTCCTCTGTCTCGCCAGAAGCTGGGCTTAGTTTAGCTCCTGGCAGGCCAAGGTGGCCGGCCATGCTCACCTGTCCCTATTCTAAGCACTGTATCAGGGGCTGACATATGGGGATGGGTGGGTGTGTTCAGCCACTTTGACGGGCAGGTAGCTGAACTCAGCTTTTCAAAATGCCCTTCCCCCAACACAATTTTAAAAAGTGTTGGACAACTCTTTTAACCAATAATGTTGATAAATAATATCTCAATAATCAAGTTACAACTCCTCTGTACTCTGTGAGCGATTTCTGGATCCTATTCATAACATTTTTTATTACCATGCTTAGTTTAGCTAGGAGGACTACAGACTTACCGGTACTTATCTTGTGTGATCTGTGTTCTAGTACATATGAGACTACATTTCCTATATAATTTTTATCTATGCTTCAGTTTAAAATCTATAGATCGTAATTCCGAACTCTGAATATAACACTGTAGAATCATAACCTCCATCTCTTGAGGTTAATACTTGATGAAGCTGTCTTACATTGGCTGAGACAGGGAGAGACATCTGATCTGCCCTAGTCTTCGACTGTACTTGTGTGACTACCAAAAAGAATCATGTGTTTGGGAATTCACACATCTGCAAGACTTGTTAAGATTTCACTAGGGTCATATCCAGAGCTGTTTTTCCAGGGCTTTTTCGAAGAAAGCCTTTCTTTCACTATAGTGATCCTGTTGAGAAGTAGGTGAACCTACAGAGAGCTGAAAGAAGAACTCCATTCTCATATCAAATATACAAATATTTCACAATATATTGAAATGGACTGTATAAAATGTTTATGAACTATTACAAATATAGGTTTCCAAGGTGACTTGAGTTCTTCCTAGTAGCAAGATGGGAACTTGGGAAAGGAAGAGATGTAGAGCAATGGGGATAAAATCTAAGGATAAGATGAGCTCTATGGAGAGTGAGAACCTCCATATATACTACTATTCATATTTCATATATGCTGAACATAAAAGTCAGAATTTTTATGTGAAGGGTTAAACTGACAGATAAGGATTATTTTCTTTATTAAAATGTAGCTTTTTTTATATTGTTTAGATATACAGTGCCTTGCGAAAGTATTTGCCCCTTTGAACTTATCTACCTTTTGCCACATTTCAGGCTTCAAACATAAATATATAAAATTGTACATTTTTTTGTGAAGAATCAACAACAAGTGGGACACAATTGTGAAGTGGAACAAAATTTATTGGATATTTTAAAATTTTGTAAGAAAAAAGTGGGGCGTGCAATATTATTCGGCCCCTTTACTTTCAGTGCAGCAAACTGACTCCAGAAGTTCAGTGAGGATCTCTAAATGATCCAATGTTGTCCTAAATGACTGATGACCTGTGTGGATTAAAGACGGATTTAGATACAAAAAGATTTCACAAACTTTAAACATCCCAAGGAGCACTGTGCGAGCGATCATATTGAAATGGAAGGACCACTGCAAATCTAACAAGACCCGGCCGTCCCTCTAAACTTTCATCTCAAACAAGGAAAAGACTGATCAGAGGTGCAGCCAGGACCCCAATGATCCCTCTGGCCTTTATGGAAGAGTGGGAAACACCAAACATGTGGAAGAAGGTGCTCTGCTCAGATGAAACCAAAATTGAACTTTCTGGCCACAATGCCAAACAAAATGTTTGGCGTATAAGAAACAAAGCTCATCACCCTGAACACACCATCCCCACTGTCACACATGGTGGTAGTAGCATCGTGGTTTGGATCTGCTTTTCTTCAGCAAAGACAGGGAAGAAGGTTAAAATTGATGGAAAGATGGATGGAGCCAGGTACAGGACCATTATGGAAGAAAACCTGTTGGAGTTTGCAAGAGATTTATCTTCCAACAAGACAATGATCCATAACATAAAGCAAAATCTACAATGGAATGGTTCACAATTAAATGTATCCAGGTGTTAGAATGGCCAAGTCAAAGTCCAGACCTGAATCCAATTGAGAATCTGTGGAAAGAGCTGAAAACTGCTGTTCACAAACGCTCTCTATCCAACCTCACTGAGCTCAAAGGAAGAATGAGCAAGAATTTCAGTCTCTAGATGTGCAAAACTGATAGAAACGTATCCCAAGCGACTTGCAGCTGTAAACGCAGCAAAAGGTGGCGCTGTAAAGTATTAACTTAAAGGGGTATTCTCACGAAGACAAGTTTCTTAAAAATACTCAGGAAAACAAAATAACACGCTTTTTAATCCACTAAAAAAATACATAATTTGCAGGATATAATTCCAACCTGTACCTATACAATGTCAGAAGCCAAATGAAACTGTATACCCCACAGAACTAGATGAATCATAATGTGTCTGCCCTACACTGAGCAGCCTAGAGAGTGATAAAAGCTAAAATAGTAATAAAACTGAGTAAATTTGTAAAGTAAGGGGTTAAAATGATCTTTATTGTGTAAACATGGCTAGGGGATTAAAATATGAGAATTTTCTTGCATGGGAAAACCCCTTTAAGGGGACCAAATGATATTGCGCGCGACACTTTTCAGTTTATTATATTTTACAAAAGTGTAAAATATCTAATAAATTTCATTCCACTTCACACTTGTGTCGAATTGGTTGTTGATTCATACAACTTTATATCTTTCAGTTTGAAGCCTAAAATGTAGCAAATGGTAAAAAAGTTCAAAGGGTCCGAATACTTTCGCAAGGCACTGTATATATATATATATATATATATAGAGAGAGAGCTAAAAACATGATGGACCAGTGGTTTCATGCTCCAATTTGTACAAATCTGCCAAGGACCACATTCAAAAATAAATAAAAAGAACATGTAACAAGCAATAACTTGTTGGCCTTTAAGTGGCATCATAATTTCATTTTATTAAAACCTTACATCTCGGAATAGTTTTCCATCTGCTATACCTTGAGGATGGTTTTCCTTTGAGGGCTTGGATTACATTACAGCAATACTTCTTTTTCCATAGTCACATCAGTGACCCACATGGTTCATTAAATGCCCATTAAACCCATCATGAAGTGAAGACGGCGTAGTATACTCCTGATTTACTGCGCATGGGCAAGTAAGCCAGGTTGTGCTGCTCCAAATTCATAGAAGCAATGTGCAGGCACTGAGAACAGATCATCAGACTCTTTGGCAGTTCATCGGTGTGTTTGTTTCTCAAATCCACCCTTCCACACTGGCAACATCACTCGCCATGAGTGCTGTCTGCATATAAATCATTGTGGTGCATGTCACCACCATTCATGGGGAGGAACATTGCTCAAAGATTATGGGGAGGGTGAGCACTGCCAGGACTTAAATGCCGCTGGCATTTAACTGGTTAACAACTCCAACCGTGGGAGTTACTGGTGGAGGTTCGAGTCTGAGCAAAGTTTGGCCAAACACAAACTTTGTTGGGTCCGCTCATCCCTTCCAGTCATATGAATGGGATTTGTTTAAATACTTTCACTGCTGGTTAGAACCCGCCATAAAGCTGTTGCTGCTGTACATATGGTTTGAATAAGTACTTGTTTCAAGACCAAATATATATATGGCTTTGTTCTGTTTTTTTATAAAAAAAAATTAAAACATATTCATTTGTAATTTTAAAAAAACACAGTGCATGTAACAATTTGTGTAATTTATAATCCAGACAAATAAGTAAATATTTACCATAACACAATAGATGAAGAAATAACTAGACAGACTGTACAGTAACTTACTGGGATACATATAGTTAAGGGAATAGAATTGACTGCCATCTACAGCAGTGCTGTAAGAAACATAATATCTTGACTTTCCTCATTCCAGCTTATCTGTACAGCTACAGGTGTCTATATTGCTTTGCATCTGAAATGTGACTTAATGCATGTGCTTTTCCCATTTTGTGGACACTTTTGGTGACCTTACCAATGCAGTTAATGGAGACACATATTCGTAGCTTGTATTGTTATCATCCTGAGCAATGTAATTTTATGTTTAGTGAGGCATGCTCCAGTCAGAATAGGCAGGAAATTTGTGTCATATGAAATGTACTTTAGAATCCATTTTTTTTTCTACTGGACTAAGGGAAGTTAGCTGTAGAGTACCTAAAAATGTATTCTAAAAAGAGGTTTTCAATATAGATAAAGTATATGTACACTCGTATACAACTTGCCAACATTTGGCTAGCTGGCTCCAGTAAAGAACCGCCATGCAGATGTTAAGGGCTAGTCCACCTGGTTTTTAGGTATAATTAACATTTATTGGAGAAAGGTTACAAAAATCAGTACAAACAGGAGATGGCATAATAGTCCCGACCACGCAGGGTCAGGTGCGACAATGATATGCTCATATGGGGATGAGAGTCAAAGGGTAAATCAGCAAAGAGTGAAGCTCCCCGTTGCCATCTCGGGCAAAGTAACTACTATAACATAAACAAGTTAACAAAAGATAAATATAAAAACACTCACACGAATATAAAGAAAAGGGGAATTGGGGGGAGGGGTAAGAAAGGGGAGGAAAGAGGGGGGACACATACATAAGGGATAGGTTTTTGAACGTAGTGGGAGCTACTATACGTTTCGTTTATGACAGGAGGAGATCATGAAATCCCTGAGAGTCCAGAAAAGCATCCCAAGAGGCCCAAGTTGTGTTCGTCTTATTAGGGTCTACTGAATCGTTGGCCACCAGTTCCTCCATCCTCCGGATAAAACCGAGCTCCTGAACCCACTCCACTATGGTAGGAGGTTGTGGGCTTTTCCAATGCCTGGGAATTACTGACCGGGCTGCAGTCAAAAAGTGACGAAGGAGACCCTTCTTGATGGAGGAGATAGCTTTACTCTCGATTATTCCTGGTACTATCTGAGGAGAAGGGGTGGCCGTCTTGCCAGTGACCTGATGATAAGTGTCAAAGATTTTGTTCCAGAATGGTTGAAGGGCTGTACAGCTCCACCAGATATGGAGTAAGGTACCCACCTCCGCACCGCAGCGCCAGCACACATCAGAGACTTCGGGGAAAATTCTGTGGAGCCGAGAGGGGCATCTATACCATCTGGACAGTATTTTATAGTTCTTCTCTTGAGCGCTGCAGGGCAGCGGCATCTTGTGCGAGAATAGGAAGGCCTTGTCTAACTCAGCGTCTGTAATTTCGACAGAGAGGGCTTCCTCCCATGCACCAATGTAATTTGGCCTATCAGGAGTGGCATTTTCCAACAATAAGCTGTATATGGTGGAAAGTACATGTGATGGTGGAGAGGACAATCTAAATAATGCTTCCAGGGCCGTGGGGGACGATCCAAATGAGGTGTGTTCTGGGTCAGCCATTACGTAAGATGTCAGTTGCCTGTGCTCTAGCCAGGACAGTGAGGAGTCAGGATGGGAGGCCCGCAATGACCCCAGGGGGGGACGGCATTGCCCTCGACAATCTGACCCAGGCGAACGTCGGAAGAAGCCTCCCAACAGAGAAACCTCTGCCTGCCCACGCCAGGTGGGAAGGCAGGATTGTGAAATAGTGGGGTCAGCGGGCCTCTCATCCTAAGCAGGGTATTCATGTTCATCAGTCTGTCCCATGCAAAGAAAAAGTATGGGGAAAATAGAGAATGATTAAAGTCCGAGGGTCTAGAATCAGCTGGGATCCAGGGAAGATAACGTAACGTGGGGTAGGTTAAATCAAGTTCTAATTCAACCCACTGTTTAGAGTCAGCGTTATACGTCCAGTCAACCAGTCTTTGAATAATAGCCGCCGTATGATATAACCTTGGATCGGGAAGTCCCACCCCCCCCCTGGCTTTTGTACGTGTCAATACAGAGAAGCTTATGCGGCTAGATCCGCCACCCCAGATAAACCTCCGAAAGGCCGTACGTAAAGTCGTAAAAAAGGAGCTCGGGGGTCGGATCGGTAGCGTCTGATATAGATACAGGAGTCGGGGCATAGTGTCCATTTTAAGAACGTTTATGCGGCCGAACCAGGAGAGGTGGCGGCTTTGGTGTTGGCCGAGGTCTCTAACTGTTCGGTCCAGGAGTGGTTTGTAATTTAGGGCATACAGTGATGATAGGTCCGCCGAGATATTAATTCCCAAATAGCAAATATGAGAGTTTTTCCATTTAAAGGGAAATTGAGAGGCCAGGTGGAGCCCCTCAGTCCCTGGGAGGGAGACATTCAAGATTTCTGATTTGGAGAGGTTGACCTTAAAATTACTAAGGGAACCAAATTTCCTAAATTCTTCCAGGACATTAGGGAGAGTGATTCTGGGCTGGGAAACATAGAGGAGAAGGTCGTCAGCGTATAGTGCCATCTTATACTGTCGAGATCCCACCTGGAGACCGTGTACACTGGGGTTTCGACGAAGGGCGACAGCCAGATGTTCCATGACTATAACATATAAGAGAGGAGATAACGGACAGCCCTGCCTGGTGCCGTTTTTAATGCTGAAGGAGTCCGACATAATGCCGTTGGTTCGGACCTGGGCCGTGGGGGCAGAGTAAAGTGCCTGCACCAAGCCCAGGAAACGGGGACCTATGCCCAATTGTCTCAACGAAGCCCAAAGGAAACCCCAGTGCACACGGTCAAACGCCTTCTCTGCGTCCACCGAGAACAAACACATCTGCTGCCTGGTTGACTTGGCCTTGGAAATGAGGAGCAGGGTTTTGTTAGTGTTATCGCGGGCTTCCCTCCCCTGGATGAAACCGACCTGGTCATTGTGTACGATAGCTGGAAGCAAGGGTCCCAGTCGATTGGCCATAAGTTTGGAAAGTATCTTTATGTCCATGTTAATGATGGATATTGGCCGGTAGTTGGAGCAAATGGTATGGTCTTTGCCAGGCTTGGGGATTACGGATATGGAGGCCTGTAGTGACTGGGGCGGGAGAGGGACCTGAGAGGAGATACAGTTAAACGTACGTGTCAGGAATGGGACTATCTCAGTCCTCAGGGTCTTATAAAAGCGGGGGGTGAAACCGTCGGGGCCAGGGGATTTACCTGCTGGGGTAGCTTTAATGGCCTCCATTACCTCTGGTTCAGAGAAGTCCGCTTCTAGGCCTTCGCGGCCTTCACTAGTCAATCTGGGAAGGGCCGTCTCTTTAACGTATGCCCGAATTCTCTCCATTTCCCTGGCCCCGGCCGGTTCAGATAACTGGTCCTGAAGGTTATATAGCTCCTTATAGTACTTCTGGAAAACAGAGTTAATGCTGTTGGGGTCATGAGTCAACCTGTCCGCATGGTCTTTAACGTGTGGAATGTAAGTGCCAGTCATGCGGGGGTGGAGGTATCTGGCGAGGGGTTTCCCACATTTATTGGAGTATTCATAGAAGAAGCGTTTATTCCTATCTCGGGAGCTTAAGTATTTCTGATTCAGTAACTCCCTCAGCTCCTCTCGAGTATTTAATAGTTCATTCAGAACCTCCTGGGACCCTCCATTTTTGTGATCCAATTCTAGGGCATTTATTTTGGACAGGAGTAGTAGGGTTTTGGCCGATCTCTCTCGCTTCAGACGGGCCCCATGCTTAAGAAATACTAATTGGAGCATACCCTTAAGGGTCTCCCACTGTACCGGGAGAGACGGCTGCTGTCCCGAATGGGTAGTGAAGAACTCGGCAATCTGCTTGCGAATGTCAGCAAGACAGACAGAGTCTTTTAGCAAATTGTCGTTAAGGCGCCACCGCCACGGTGAGGCACGAGGGCCCGGAATATCCAAAGCGAGAGAGATCGGCGCGTGGTCAGACCACAAGGAGGGGGCAATGGAGGCCTCTGGCTTCCAGGTAAGGGCATGGTGGCTTAGGAAAAACATATCTAATCGGCTGTAGGATCGGTGCGCTGGGGAGTAGTAGGTATAGTCACGGGATTGTGGGTGGAGGATTCTCCAGACGTCCACCAGTTGTGATTCCCCAAGGGATTTCTGTAATTTCCGCATTTGGGCTGGGGCCAGGGAAGGCCGCACTACTGAACAGTCGACCGAGGGGTCGAGCGGGAAATTGAAGTCCCCCCCCAGAACAACTATGCCCTCTGAAAAATCCCGTAATCGGGACAGAATTTTGCGGCATGCTCTAATCTGGTCTTTATTGGGAAGGTACACCGAGGCCAGTGTGAGCAGTTGGCCCCATATTCTTATTTTTACAAAAATGAATCTGCCCTCTGGGTCGGTTTGGGAGTCTATAACTTCATGAAGTAAGCGTTTATGGATAGCAATAGATACCCCCCTCGATTTGGCCCCCGCATGAGTGCTATGGAACCAGGATGAGTAATATCTGTCCCTAAGCACTGGAATGCTATTGGTGCGGAAGTGGGTCTCCTGTAAGAAGAGAAGGTCAGCCCGAAGCTTGTGCATGCGGAACAAGACCTGGCTACGCTTCTGGGGAATATTCAGGCCCCTGGCATTTAGGGAGTAGCAGGTGATAGGCGCCATATTGGGGACAACCACGGGAAGATGAGCTCTAAGTCTGAATTGGGCAGGCAATCACTGGGGGAGACACCGACTGGGAGACAATAGGATAAGGGGGTGACAGGGAGGACTCAAGGAAGGAAGGGGGAGGAAGAGAAGGTAACAATTAAACAAATAGAAAAAAGCAAAGAAAACAAATAAAGCAGCCTAAAGGGCCGCTAAGGACAAGGGTCTGTCTCTGCCGCGAGCGACAGGGACGAGCCTAATGGGTTCGAATTGTACCACGAGCAGTCCAGCTGGTCGTGGGGCCCAATGAGAGACGCGCTGTCTATGCAGGGCGCCCCCAGGGGCCAGGAACCGCCAATGGAGTCATGTATAAGTGTCCATGCCTAAATATGGAAACATTGCAAAGTGGACCTAGATGTGGTCAGGTCAATCTTAAACATTATAAAACTGTAACAATGTGTATGACTACTAAGCACTGTAAAGGATACTGCGGGAGTCCACTGGGGACCAGTCCAACAAGAACAACTGAAGTGAGAGAAAGAAAAGGGCCCAAGGGATCCTTAAGAACAGCTCGAAGTGCGGATTAGATCAGAAGATATTCATCTTGGGTGGTGGGGGCCTTGGGCACCCTCATCTCGTCTATCCGGAGAGTGTCTCCTGGCTCTTCGTCTAGGAAATCTCTGCTGTCTCGGTGGTTGAGGAGAGGGACCGGTCGGGAGGAAAGAGGGCCAGTCCGGGATGGAGACCTCAGGCAGATTCAGAGCAGCACGAAACCCTGGGAGATCCCCGGGATGACGGAGCACCGTCAGGATGCCGTCTCGCCTAACCTGGAGACGAAACGGAAAGCCCCAGGAGTATGGTATGTTTCTGTCCTGTAAGACGCCAAGGAGTGGCTTAAGGGCCTTGCGTTTCTGTAGCGTCAGGCGGGACAAATCAGGTAACAGTTGGACATCCGACCCTTGGAAGCGCACTTTGCCTGCCTCCCTTGCTTTGGCCATGATTTGGTCTTTCAATTGATATCTATGGACTCTGCAGATAATGTCCCTAGGCCGGGATGGGTCAGTTGAGCGAGGGCCGAGAGCTCGGTGGGCTCTATCGAGCTCTACAGGGGAGTCCTCAGGAACCCCAAGAATATTGTTGAATATGGTTCTGAGAGTCCCGTCAATCTGTTGGTTATCAATGGATTCCGGCACACCCCGAACTCTGATGTTATTCCTGCGGCCCCTATTCTCAGCATCGTCCATCTGTTCTGTGAGGGCTAGTAGTTGCTGGGAGTGAAGCGAGATCTGTGTGTCGTGGATTGCAAGCCTTTCTGTAACAGCGCGATGGGAGGATTCAGTGTTAGTAACTCTTTGCTCAATTTGAAGCACCTCGTCACGCAAATTGGATATCTCCACTCTGTATGATTGTTCAAGACGAGCCACGTAGCTCTCCATATCCTCCCTCGTTGGGATAGCTCTGATATGATTACGGAGCGCACGCAGGTCCGCTAGCACTCCCGCCTCTATTATGTTACTTTGGTAACTTGAAAAATGCTGTGGAGAGGTGTGTGTCCCCATTGCAGGTGACCGGTCGAGGGACTGAATGGATAAACTATCTTGGGAGTCCTGAAGGCATAGATTCGGGCTCTGTGACAGAGATGATCGTCGTGGCACAGGAGATTGCCAAGGCGGCATGTTCTGTGGCCAGGCATCAGGGGAGGCAGGTGGGGCCTCCGGGGAACCCTCGGCTGGGTCTGGGTTCTTATAGGTGAACGCTGGGGCCTTTGGGTCCAGTGCTTGGGGCAAGGGAGCCTTCTGCACCACCACCACTGGATACAAAGCAGACTGCTGGCATGTGGCAGGTGGGGTCGGCTCTGGGGTTGGGGCTCCTGTTGAGCTCAAAGAGGGCAGCCCAGAAGACTGGGGGCAGGGGCTCATAGCCTGAGTGGGGCTCCTTTGTTCCTGTGGAACCAGGATGGGGTCAAAGTCCCGGACTGCAGGGGAGAGGTGTTGCTCACCTGCGGCTGTAGCTGGGTGAGTAGGCTGCTGCAGAGTGGGGCTGCGCTGTACCGGTGTGAGGCAGGAGCCATTCATCCCCAACTTTAGAGTGGCGAGACCAGAGGGCGATAGGTTATGGCTGGAGGTACCTGTAGCGCTGGCCTCCTGGGCCGCCGTCACATCGGTGAGCCGGTGCTGGGGGTCTCCGGGCCGATCTGGAGTCAGGGCGAGGGCCGGGTCTCCGCTGGTGGGCATCCTGGGTGAGCCGGTGCTGTCGCTGCTGGAGCGGGCGGCGCGTGGAGCCGGAACAGCGGGGTCCCGCGCCTGAAGGAGCATCAGAGCTGCGCCGTCCGCCATCTTGGGGCTGCCATGCTCCGCGCGCCGCGCCGGGGACCTGGAGTCTGCACAGCCCGACGGAAGGGGGCCATGATCCGGAGGTCCGGAACGAGGGTCAGGAGGCGGCATCTGGAGCGCGGCAGCCGGGAGCGACAAGTCAATCAGGTCGCCGTCCTCCTCCTGAGTAGGCCGCGTGTCCTGGGAGGCCTGCGGGACCAGGTACTGGCTTATACCCCTGGATGGGGGCCGCGTTGTGGTGGAGGCGGTGTGCCCTGTACCCCTCTTCTTTCTGGGTCCCATGGGGTATATGGTTAGGCAGGATGGAGGGAGATTTGCTGGCTAGGATTCCTGGCTGGCCTGGGAGCTAAGCAAGGTTGCTTCCTCACTCCTCCATAGCCAGGCCACGCCCCCCCACCTGGTTTTTAAGCCAGACAGGGAGCCCAAAATTCTACCAGGTGCAGGAGATTAGCACACTTTTCCAGGCGTGAGGTCCCCCCTGTTTTCAGCAGTCTCAAAGAAGCTCTAAAATAGTTGGTTGTTATCGATATAGTAGGTTGCAAAATTATTATTATTACCCCTTGAACTTTTTCTTATTTATAAACGATAAGTGTGTTTTTTATATAATAAAATTTTTTTATATAATATAATAATATCAAGTATTTGTGAATGTAAAGAAAATAATACAAAAACATATTTTTTATCATTAAAAATCTGAAAGTTTGGTGTGTATAACTAATAAACTGCCTTGATTCAATTCCATGAAGAAACTTTATTATTTACAATGACGGGTTTATGAACTGCAATTTTCGAGTGACAGAACCTTAATGGGATTTAGGTCTGGACATAGCATGGGCCATTGGAATACATTAATATGCTTTAGTGTAAAACATTCCATTGTATCTTTGGCTGTACAGCCCATGGTACCCCTCAAGATGAGGAGAAGAAAGTGAGGCAATCCGATAACATCAAGAGTAAGTGTGAAAAATTGACAATCTTTATTTATGCAGACATATACACACATAAACACAATTAAAAGTTGTTGAAAAGATACATAAGAGGGTTAAGGGGTAAATATACGGCAGAGAACAAAGACAGTCATACCTGGACACATGTGGATTATCTTTGGCTGTAATAGGGTTTAGGTGTTGTACTGCTGTAAGGTGAATCTACACTCACCGGCCACTTTATTAGGTACACCATGCTAGTAACGGGTTGGACTCCTTTTGCCTTCAGAACTGCCTCAATTCTTCGTGGCATAGATTCAACAAGGAGCTGGAAGCATTCCTCAGAGATTTTGGTCCATATTGACATGATGGCATCACACAGTTGCCGCAGATTTGTCGGCTGCACATCCATGATGTGAATCTCCCGTTCCACCAAATCCCAAAGATGCTCTATTGGATTGAGATCTGGTCATTGTGGAGGCCATTTCAGTACAGTGAACTCATTGTCATGTTCAAGAAACCAGTCTGAGATGATTCCAGCTTTATGACATGGCGCATTATCCTGCTGAAAGTAGCCATCAGATGTTGGGTACATTGTGGTCATAAAGGGATGGACATGGTCAGCAACAATACTCAGCAACGATGTTCAACCAAGGGGCCCAAAGAGTGCCAAGAAAATATTCCCCACACCATGACACCACCACCACCAGCCTGAACCGTTGATACAAGGCAGGATGGATCCATGCTTTCATGTTGTTGACGCCAAATTCTGACCCTACCATCCGAATGTCGCAGCAGAAATCGAGACTCATCAGACCAGGCAACGTTTTTCCAATCTTCTACTGTCCAATTTCGATGAGCTTGTGAAAATTGTAGCCTCAGTTTCCTGTTCTTAGCTGAAAGGATTGGCACGCGGTGTGGTCTTCTGCTGCTGTAGCCCATCTGACTCAAAGTTCGACGTACTGTGCATTCAGAGATGCTCTTCTGCCTACCTTGGTTGTAACGGGTGGCGATTTGAGTCACTGTTGCCTTTCTATCAGCTCGAACCAGTCTGCCCATTCTCCTCTGACCTCTGGCATCAACAAGGCATTTCCGCCCACAGAACTGCCGCTCACTGGATGTTTTTTCTTTTTCGGACCATTCTCTGTAAACCCTAGAGATGGTTGTGCGTGAAAATCCCCGTAGATCAGCAGTTTCTGAAATACTCAGACCTGCCCTTCTGGCACCAACAACCATGCCACGTTCAAAGGCACTCAAATCACCTTTCTTCCCCATACTGATGCTCGGTTTGAACTGCAGGAGATTGTCTAGACCATGTCTACATGCCTAAATGCACTGAGTTGCCGCCATGTGATTGGCTGATTAGAAATTAAGTGTTAACGAGCAGTTGGACAGGTGTACCTAATAAAGTGGCCGGTGAGTGTACATCTCAGTTTCATTTTTTGTTGCAGCTTCTAACAGGTTTTCCTCCAGCATTGCCAAGTGTTTAGCTCCATCCATCTAACCATCCACTCTGACCAGCTTCCCAGACTTGCTGAAGCGAAGCCTCCCCACAGTTTAATACTGCTACTATCATGCTTCACGGTGGTGATGGTGTGTTCAGGGGATGGCCACCAGAGAGATTTATCAAAAGTGTCTAACACCAAATCTGTTGTAATTGCTCATGGCAAAAGCATCCGCCATTTGGCAGCTCCGCCTAACCCAGACATGTTGTAGCCAATCAGGCAGCTTTGCACCCCTAGTGAATAGGCATTGCTGTGATTGTCCGTTTTATCACCGGGTAGACATACTTGGCCAATCACAGACAAGTCTAGTTGCTACAGTCGTAAAGCTGCCTGATTGGCTTTTCTGCAACCCATCAAGCAACATGTCTGGGTTAGGCAGAAATGCCGAATGGAGGACACTGAACTTAAAGTCTCTACTGATGGAAACCAATCAGAGCTTAATTAATTTTTTTCTCACAGCGGCTTATAAAATGAATGGTGGGCTCTGATTGGTTTGCATGAGGAACTAGAGCACTTTTACAGTTTTTATAAATCAGGCCCATAGTGTTTGGTATTTAAGCATGTGTCTTTGGCTGCATAGGTGGACAGCCATGAAATGGTAAACGTTGTGCCATACTCCTTCCAATTACTTATGATCATTAGCATTATTATAAGACACTTTCCAGCTTTTACTAAAAGGGGGCATGGCTTTACAGCAAAAGTCAGTGTACCAAAAAATGAAGATGGTTCACTAACTAATATTGCAAATTACAAACAGTCTTATACTATATAAGATGTATTGTCTAGCATCACTGTGATATATCTGGCCAAGCAGAAGACTGGTCTAATACTAATTTGCAATGGTGTAATACATAACACATTGATAAATCTCTCCATTGTATTTGATTGCTTCAATAATTCTTTGAAACCAACTTGTTATCTTAGACTGTGACATGATCACAATGATGTCCCTCTATATTCTGGTAGTTTTATCGTTACACAGAAAAAAATTTTTGAGCACTGTATACAGATTATCTGTAAGAAGTTATGGCAGGGCTGCATCTGCCTTGCGGAGGGATGAAAATCCTGCCTCAGGCGGCAGATAACGGAGCCCTAAGGGGGGGGGGTGGCAGAATTGCTGATGGATATCTGGACGATTCGTTCAACTGTCCGAATTGCCCACCTCAAGTATGTCTGTAAATGCAGTGGGATAAATATAGCAGGGGCTCAGGGGTCGGCTGCTTGAGGAAAGGGGCAGCATTTAAGATTGTGCCTCAGGCAGCAAAGAGGCCAGAATCAGCCCTGAGTCATGGGGCAGAGAAGAGTCATGCTAAGATGTCCACTCCTGACTTAATTGATGTCATATTTTTCATCATTACAGATCTGAATAACAGCAGTTTATAATTATGTATTTGTCCTATTGGACATAACTCAAACCAGGAAGGGATAGGTCAGTGTGACTCTTTTCTTCCCACTTGACTCTTAGGTTCTACTGAATCTCACAGAAAATAAAAAGACAATATTGTAATCATAACAATGTCCTGAATTGTTTTAGTAAATCCACATAAAACGGTCCCTTTCTCAACACATAATTTCCTGAGTGTAAAACTGAGTATGAGGCCAACGTAGTTAAATGGCCTGAATCTCAATCATCGTCAGAGAAATAAGGTGATCATGTAAGAGAACTGGACAGAAAGAGGACAGGGTTTAATGTCAGCAGAGGAGGGGCACCAACATCCCCCTGGGTGAGAGAAAAGCTAGTTCTACCTTTATTTATGAATTTATTATCACTGTCTAATAAGAGGTATCAATCTAGGCAAGTACCATGTGATTTGTGGTTTTTATGAATCTAGTTTAACTAGTAATGTTTAATATCTAATTCTTGTAACCCTTACAATACTATGGGGCTATAGTAGCTGTAGAAGTAAGCCAGCTATGAAAAGTGACTGCTTCTTAGCTAACCCCGAGAGATCTGTCTTGGAACAATAGTTTCCATCAGTGCATCGAGATTAAAAGTTGACACAGAGACCTGACCATAAATGAACGCATAGTGATGTGAAGAAATTTTCCATCATCTGCCTCTTAGAGAGAAATCAACATGGCAGTTCAAAAGTCAATTTACCTGGAACTAAATCACTTGTCAGATTTTATCCTTTTTATTTGGCAGAATTTAAGATGACAGGCACAGCTGTCCTTGTGATGGGTGACACTGGACACCTTTATGGTACAAATACAGGCTGTCTGAGGAAAACTCTCTATAATACTAGTTTGAAATTGATAGTATATGTGGACGATACCAGGATGTAAAGGTAGAATGCATTAAGATCCTCCTTATTACTACTATCTTGATACATAATAAGGATTATGCAAATAATTGTAATGACTGAAATCTTCCTTTATTTATTCAGTTTCCGATTTTTCTCATGTGGACTTTATCATCCCAGCAATCTTGCTGCCCTCTATAGCTATCATGTATGCTGGACTTATTTTTCATTCTATAGATCTCCTCACACTTAAAGAACAACTGTTCAAACTTTTGCCTAACTCTGCACTAAGCTAAAATAAGCAATTCTCTCATTTACATTACCTTTCTGCAGCTGTTTGCCTGATAGCAGGGGTTTTACCTTGTCCTCCTTGTCTGCCTTTGTTTGTTTGGTTGGTTGCCATGAGAATTCGTATCTAAACACTGGAGAGGAGTGGAGGGTGGATGGATCTTGTTGAGAGGTGCATGCTCACAACCAGTAGCTGCTGGTGCAGGAGAATATCAGCCCTGACTATTGCTGGTAGTAAGAAAAAATCACCAGGATCAGGAGTGCTGTCACAAGCATATGACTGATCACATGCTTCAGGTCATCCAATTACAAGGTGAGAGTCTCTGCATACTGCCCCACAAATGGTATGTAGCAGAGCTGGTTGTGTTTGAAAGTTTGAATGCAGCAGAATTGTGTAGGTGTAGAAGTTTGAATGCACTAATAAAGAGAGAGCTCAAGCTCCCTATCAATTCTATCAGATCAATGCTATCAGATCCTACACACACAGCACAGTATATATACAATGCAACCTCTTTTCCCAGGAAAGGGGTGGTTTCATAGAGCATAATGACAAAAAAAAATAAAAATCAGACATTGAATAAAAACAGCCATTTAGGGAGGGGTTCCTCTCAGAGAGGTGGTCTGGAGAGGTTTCACTATATATATATATATTGTGGGAGATTTGGCCCAGTAGAGACCGTGGTAGCGGGGTGCTGTGATGCAGTTCAAGACAGTGACACCAAGGTACAATCCAAAACAGGTCTCGCCTGCGTTTATTGCAGCAGCAAAACAAAACAGCCTTTACATTCAGGCATTAAATAAACAAAATCCTACCCGTCAGGGTGCTAACTAAACAGAGTTTCTCTAACTCACCACTAGTACATAAAATAAGTCGCTGCTCCAGGCACAGAGGTCAGGGCTGTGTGCTCTCCAGCCTCCTTTCAGAGAGAGACCACACTTCCAGCTCTGCTGAGCGGTTTTATTAGGCTGATTGGGCTGTTCCCACCACCTGTGTCTAAGGTGCTGGACACAAACCTCAGCACTAAGGCCTTGCATAATAGCAAAACCTAGGGGAAACATACCGCCCATCCACAGTTAACCCCTTCAGTGTCTCACAATATATATATATATATATATATATATATATATATATATGCAACATCCCCCACCGGGGCCTAGCCCTTGAGGTGAGGCCTGGAGACAGCCGGGGCCCGCGGTACCGGAGTGGCTGGCGGTTGCGGCCTAAGCACGCTATTGTCACGGTGCTTGGTACGGGGGAACCGGAGGGCTGTCCTACAGCCTGGCAGGTCTCCAGCAGGGTGGTGTTGGCAAGAAAAGATGAGGGAGAGGCTGCTATAGCGGATCTCCCTGGGGCAACCCCTTAGTGTCCCGAGTGTGAGTCTCTGGGTGATGGACAGGGTGCCGGTGATGAAGGCAGCCGTATTAGCAGGGACCAGACGGAGACAGAAGTTGAAGAAAACAACTTACAGTTCTTTATTTGAACCGCAGGAACCGCAGCAAACGTGCCTTTAACAGGTAGGTAGGGTGCCGAGATGTGAGTTGGAGGGAGCCTCAGGAGATAGTTCACCAGCCTGGAAGTAGAGGGCAGGCTGGGAGGCAGCTGTGTCCTGGTAGGAAGCTTCAGCTTGTCCTGTAGGGCTTCAGGTATCACCTTTAAAGGTAAGATGATACCCCTTTTCCTCACTACACTAACTCTAGTCTAATGCTCCACTCTTCAGAGGCAGGGGCTAAGCTCTTCCTGCTCTGGTATGGGCTAGACAGAGATTTCTCACTCACTCACTGATTCTCCTAGGATTCCACACTAGAATAATCCTCTAATGTTCTGATCTGAGCTGAGCTCAGACTAAACTGTTCTCCAGAACATTCCTGGCCAGAGGTTCCATTACCTCCCCTTGGTCAGGTGGTGGCTGCTCCTCCAATCACATCTCAGCTTACAAAGGACAGGATGTAACACATATGATTGGACAATAGCATCTTGCATTATACAAAATACTTAACCTCTGCCTTGCCAGGCAGGATTCACCACTGCAATACCCCTTTCCCTATCAGGACCATGTAGTATCATGTGGGTATATGCAGGTGGGACGTATTCGCAAGCACTACCTCGCCATTGCATCGGCGAGGGTGTTGCATATATATATATATATATATATATATATATATATATATATATATATAATGTACATATACACTACTGCTCAAAAGTGTGGGGTCACTTAGAAATGTTCTTATTTTTAAAAGAAAAGCACATTTTCTTTCAATGAAGCTAACATTAAATGAATCATACATACTCTATACACATTGTTAATGTGGTAAATGACTATTGTAGCTGCAAACATCTGGTTTTTAGTCCAATATCTACATAGGTGTATATAGGAACAGTAGCCACCACTCCAGTGGTTAAATGGTACATTGTTTTTGCTAACTGTTTATAAAACAGGATGGATGTTTATAAAACCTTTGTTCAAGTATGATAGCACATCTGAAAACATTTTGGCTTATTAGAGAAGCTATACAACTGACCTTTCTTTGAGCCTGTTGAGAATCTGGAGCATCACATTTGTTGGTTCTATAGCCAGAAAAACTTTCATGTGAAACTTGACAGTGTATTCTTGTTCTTAGTAATGAAGGCCATTCCATGCAACAAATTGCCAAGAAACTAAAGATTTCCTACAATGATGTGTGCTACTCCATTCAGAGGAGAGCACACACAGGCTCTAACTAAAGTAGAATGAGAAGTGGGAGACCCCGCTGCATAACTAAGGAACAAGAGAACTACATTACAGTCTCTAACTTGACAAACCAACGCCCCACAGGTCCTCAACTGGCACCTTAATTTAATAGTACCCGCCAAATGCCAGTGTCAACCTCTATAGTGAAGAGGCGACTCCAAAATTCTGGGCTTCAGGGCAGACTGGCAAAGAAAAGTCATATCTGAGATTGGATAATATAAGGAAAAGGTTAATATGGGCCAAAGAATGCAGGCATTGGACAGAGGAAGAATGGAAAAAAACTGTTATGGACAAACAAATCAAAGTTTAAGGTGTATGGATCACACAGAAGAACATTTGTGAGATGGTGGTGGCAATGTGATGGTATGGTATTTGCTTTGGTGCTGATAAAGTGGGAAATTTTAAATAAATAAGAAGGGATGGCAACTGGTATCTATCTGTAATGGAGTGGCCAGCCGTTCAAGCCAATCCAACTCCAGATTGCCTCAGCAAAAATGCCAAAGGTTTGCAATGCTGCAATTGCAGCAATGGGAGAGATTTTCCCATTCTTTTCTTCAGAGCTTACTGTTTGCACCTAAACAACAGTCTACAGTCTACAGTCTAGCCTGTGTACATACAACTACCTGCTTGCTGTAGTAGCGAGGCTAGAGGCGATAAAGTCAACATAGTCAAGTGCACTGTGCTTTGAGTGTGATAAACAGACTCTACATTAGCAAAACTACAATGAATTTATAAAACTTTAAAATAAAGTTGGTTAATTTTGCAATCCTGTGAAGTGGTATCAGCCTGATCTTACTCTAATATAGATATCTTGATAGTTTTTTTATACTTTTTGGCCTTTTTTGTGCAAATTGTAGCGGCATACTCGCCCACTAGCTCTATGTTTGAAAATTAGGCGAAGAAGTTTCCAGACTGATACCAGGTGGCTGGGAACTGCAGCAGGAGTGTTGTTTGGCTGCCCTGGGGTTGTTGTAAGGTGGAAGTAGCAGATAGGTAGTGGCAGATGCCCATTAGTTTAGTGGCCCACTAAACTAATGGCATTTCTGTTACTTGCACTATATGATATGTATTTATTGTGCAACATTTAAAAAAGTAGTTGCCCACTGTCAGCTTAAATTACAGCAGAGCAGGGTGCAACACTTTTACTCTAACTTGACAAACCAACGCCCTACGAAGAGGCAACTCCAGAATGCTGGGTTTCAGGGCAGAGTGGCAGAGTGCCCCAGTGTGTTTATTGCTATATGTTGCACAGAAATTTGGTTTTAAGGAGAGAATGATTGGTGGCCTCTGCTTGGAAGCATAGCATCACATCTATGATTCAGTGGTAGTGTGGGAGGAAGACATGTTATGCCATTTCTATTTATATACTGATATCATGCAAACCAAGATCTTCATTTTAAGAAAAATGCAAATGAATTGTTCCCTTGAAGCTTCCACAGAATTAGATAAAAGCAGTGGGTATTTCCCTATTCCAGTCATTTATGTTTCATCACGCATGCAGATTGAGATACTTTTAACCTATTACTTATAGGAAACTTGGTATTGCACGGTCCACCTCTATTCTATACAAACTAAGCAGAATTTATACATGAAGTATATTAGAAAAATGTTTGCCACATCCCCCAAACACAATAAAAAAACCTCAAATGATGGTTACGCTTTAATCATTCCTGCACATGATTTTTCGTTTGGGCCATGTGCAAGGCTTTTTTTGTTTGCGGCCAACACACATTCCCAAATTGGTGAGTATCCAATTTTTTACTTTGTCATTTTGCCCCTCTCCCTCCGGTCACACACCTTTTTCCACTGTGCCAAGTTAGTGAAATTCTGACCATGTGTTAGACAAAATTCACAGATTGAGCACAGTGATGTGTTTTGCACATGCAGGTCCGGCACCACCAACATCTACTCCTCTTTAATTCTTCATCCTGCAAATGGACTTACCTTCTAAATCCCTGTTAAGGAGGTCGCACTGGTTTCGGACGCCATCTTGACTACTGTCCGCCATCTTAGATACAGCGGCCACCTTGGGGGGGGGGGGGTATGCTTCCCTCTAAAAAGCTATAGAGTAAAATGTTTTAATTCAGCTATTTTTCTCATTTAAACTGTTGTTTGCCTTTTCACAATATCCTTGGCATTCCTTACGTCCTACGGGCCTCTGTATTCTTGTTATTTATTTTGGTTATGAAGAAGCTTCTAGGAGCCATTGTGTAGATAAGCATGGCTGTAAACAAGGCCTAGTCATTTTTCCCAGAATGTGCTGGTACAAAAACATAATGACCAATAGGTTTGGAGTATACTATTCACGCCCCTTTGATGACTCTTCTGTCTGATATATATTATGCATTTTGATTATTAAACGGGGGAACATCTTGACTAAGAGATTGACATGTCTTGGTCTCTATGTTCAATCAAGGGTTAATTAGGACTCACCTTACAAAAGTCAAGAGGGCTGTTGGGGCCCTGCATAAAAATCCCTAACAATATTTGGCGTCCCTGGGTGGGCTTAGGAGTAAACAACAACAGCACCAAGACAGCCTCCGTGAAGTGTCCCCGCCGGCTTGGTGAACAGAACTGACCAGAGCGCTCTCAGGGTAAGATGTTTTTTCTTGTCTACCTTGATATGTCACTTCTGGTTCACTGGTTGGACGGACCGGGTAAGACTGTCTCTGTGTTATGTATTCGCCACTGTTGTTCACTGTAACCTAAGCTCATAGTTTTTGGCAAAGAACCACTTTGTAAGGTGATGGACAGAGACTGGACAGAGACGGATGGTCAGACGGGAAGTAGTAACCCTTAGATGTCTGCAATGCTAGAGTGGGAGATATTCTGTTGTGATTGTCATAGTGTCAATGATACAGTTTTGTCATTAAGGGTTGCCCACAGATTTTCTTTGGGAGTCTGAGCGGTCTTGTATGACTAAGAACTAGTCGAGTCTGAAGGAGAGCGACTTGGAGAGTCAGTCTGAGGACAGTGTCCTGAGAGTCAGTCCAGTCAGGCAGTGATCTAGTGTAGAGTCCCTTGTGGACCTGCAGGGTCAGTCTGAGGGCAGTGACTTATTCTAGCGTCAGTCCAGTCAGGCAGTGATCTAGTGTAGAGTCCCTTGTGGACCTGCAGGGTCAGTCTGAGGGCAGTGACTTAGTTTAGCGTCAGTCCAGTCAGGCAGTGACTTAGTCTAGGGTCCTTTGTGGAAGACTCAGGTGTCTAGTTTCTTTGGGGTCAGTAAATCGAGGTGTCGGCATCCGTTGTGAGACCCTCTTGAGTCTGTGGGGACAGGTTCCTTTGACAGTATTGTGGTTATGGACGCTTATGATGAGTAGTGAATTGGAATAGAGCCAAGTGCATTGCAGGCAAGAAGTAAGATTGTGTCCCACATGAAGGGGAAAGATGATAAGTAATAGTGAAGGTTTAAAGGTTTTGGGATGTGTCAGATGATCTGATGATTGTACAAGTGAGAAAACTTGATCAGATTTGCAAAACAGACACTTATAGCCTCTGACTGACGGACGGACTAGGACAGAGTGACTGGGATTCTTCAGAGTGCCCAATGAAGAAAGAGACAGGCGATAAGGGACATTTCAAAGTTTTTGATGTGGAAAGAATTTGAGAAAAAGAGATTTTATTATATTTTCCTTGGAGTGAAAAATGGCCCCTGTAATCCAGACTCCACCCCTGTATCTGGTGGTTAGAGAAGATGACACGCCCTACCATTCTTCAGTGGCGGCCATCTTAAGTCAGTTTATTTTTCAGTGGCGGCCATTTTAAGTTATATTCCCTTCAAGTCCCTGAAAGTTGATTGCTGTTGGCAGCCATAAAAGCTGTTGTGGGGCTCTGTAGGATAACAGCTGACCATGCTTGGGGCGTCTGCTAGGGGTCTTGGAGTGTGGGAGGTTTTTGAGCATTATTAAAATTTATTGATCCCGACAATTAGAGAAAAATTACTATGAAAAAGTGTTACAATGTCTCCGGTACCTGCTTTCTGGCATTTAAGGGGTTAACAAAAGGGTGGGGGCTGTTGGAGCTGCGTTTTGTTTTGTGAAGAACTGACATGTGCTGTGTCTCTTATCTACGAGAGAGACGATAGTGACCTTGATGTTCACGGAAAACTGAATTTCTCCATATTGAGTTGCTTGGAATCTGTGTTCTGTTATCTCGTGGTTTACAGGCTAGTGAGAATATTTACATTTGAGAGGGGTAGATCGCTGCGTTTAGACTTCTCCCTGACAATCTAAAAAAGACTTGAAGGAATTTATTTGGTTGTGGAACAAGAATACAGTGTGATGTGATGTCCTCCTGTGTACCCCATGAACAGACTAAGCAAGAATGAGCCCCCCCAACTGTATTACACAGCCTATGACTGACTTTTGTTCCTTTTTGATTAACAATCAACACAAGTGTACCTGGATTTTATTGAGACGTTGGAGTCTGGCCAGAACTTTATAGGTAGCATAGAACACTGGGCTGGAGATGTGGTGGAGGGACATTGACGTACAGAGGGAATAGAGGATGTTTCACAGACCACGCCAAAGTGAGACTGACAACATCTCCGGAAGTCTCAACCGACCAACCCAAGTGGGCGTTGCGGGGAGGAGACATTACTGTAGTGAGTGGCGGAGACGGCCCCCACAGGGCAAGACAAGGGGGGGTGGTTACGGACAAAGACTCAGAAAGAACAGCCGGATACATGTAGGATGGTCCATGACCTCCAAGCTGCCAATGAGTGCACTGAAGCCCAGTGGTCCCTAGCCCAAACTGGCAGCAGTCCCTGAGGGTGACATATTATTCACTGTTATTGATTTGGCAAATGTTTTACTCTCTGTGCCCCTACATGAGGATTTCCAGGACCTATTTGCCTTTACCAGTTCAGTATTCCAGTATACCTGGTGCAGATTCCCACAGGGGGGGGTAAAACTCACCCAGCCAATACCCCACGGCCCTACAGGGAATAGACTGGCAGACTGCCCCTTACTGGATGTTCTCCTTTTCAGTATGCGGATGACCTACTGTTTTGTTTGCCAGGATGCATTTATTGACCTTATGTGTTTTCTGTTCCAGAAGGGTTGCAAAGTTCCCAGAGACAAACTCCGGTACTGCCAGGAGAAGGTGGTCTTCCTAGGCCACTGCTTCTCAGCCACAGGCAGATACCTGACAGAGGGAAGAAAGCTGGCAGTCCAGAATATGCCCCTGCCCCGAGGCCCTAAGCCTCTTTACATGTTTCTAGGACTGGTCAGCTCCTGCAGCCTGGGATAAGGTCTGCTGCCCCTTTCTGACTGAATTGCCTCTTCCCCATTTGCCCTTAGTCAGGAGGCAGTTGATGCATTCCATAGCCCTAAGCTGGCAAATCCTGTCTGTCCCAGCCTTAGGCACATGCCACTGAACCAGACCTTTTATTTTATTTTGCACTGAGTATCTAGGCCACAGGTGTCTTAGCCCAGGAACGTGGTGGCCTCCCCAGTGACCCACTATTAGGCCCGGTTAGACTAAGTTGTAAGGGGAGCCCCTCATGTGTCAGTAGCTGCAGCCAGCAATCTGCTCAGCAAGGCCAGTGAGTTGATCCTAGACCCTAGATCACTCAGTTACAGTGCAAACCCCACATACCTTGCACAGTGTCCTCACCCAAGTACAGCCCAAGCATGTGAGCCAGGGCCAGACAGCTCAGACTCCAGTGTGCACTCCTGATGCCCCAGGATACACTGATAAGGTGCACAGCTCTGAATCCTTCATTCTATCGCCAGTCTTCCAGGATTCAGAGAGGGGGGGAGAGAAGGGTGATTAACCCAGATGTTGAGTTTTTTCTCATAGATGGCTCCAGGTCTGCAGGAGAAGACAGACGGTTCTACACTGGATATACAGTGGTCAGTGGCGCACATGAGGTGGTACAAGCAGAACCACTCCCTCCACACAGGTCAGCGCAGGAGGTGAAGTGACGGCACTCAGGGAAGCGCTACAGCTGGTGAAAGGTAAAAGGGCGAACATCTATACTCAAGGTATAGTTTTGAGGTCTAAACACGACTATGAACCCTTATGGAAGGCTAGAGATTTCCTCACCTCTGCAGGGACCCCCTTTAAGCATGGCACGCTGGTTGAAGAGCTCATGGATGCTCTCTTACTTCCACAAGAGGTGGAGATAATAAAAGTAAAAGCACACACAATTTGGTGACTCCACAAGCCAAGGGCAAGTATGTGGCTGACGGGATGGCGAAGGCAGCTGCACAGATGGAGCCCAGAGACTGTCCTGAAGTCTCAGCGGTGAGTTCTGAGCTAAAAGTTTGATCCACAGGTGTTCCAGTCCCTGGTGGCCCGAGAGTCATCAGAAGTGAAGGAAGAGTGGAGGAAAGCTGGAGCCCAGATGCTGATGGGACCTGGATGCTGGGAGAGAGGGTGTGCCTGCCCAGAGCCCTGCACCCGACAGTAAGTCAAGTAGCCCACGGACACACACACATATTCCAAATGGCCATGCTAGTGCTCATAAACCGCAAGTGGTTTGCCCCGGGCATTACTTCCCCTGTCACTAGACTAGTGAAAGTCTTTATAGTCTGTGCCCGCCACAACCCGGGTAAGGTGGAAAAGACCCCACGGAAGGTGACACCCAAGCTGCTGTATCCCTTCCAAAGACTGCAGATGGATTTTATCCAGCTACCAAAAAGTGGTGCGTAGGAATACGTGCCTGTGTGCATTGATCTCTTTCCAGGGTGGCCAGAAGCTTCTCCCATGACCAAGGCTATTGCCAGAGCTGAGGCAAAGAAGTTGGTGAGTGAGATTTTTCTGCAGGTTTGGACTTCCAGAAACCGTAGAGTCCGGTCGCTGAACCCACTTCACTGTACAGGTAAAGACTCAAACCTTGTCCCTCCTGGGTATAGAACAGACCCTGCACACCCCATACCCTTCCCAAGTTGGTGGTGTGTTAGAGATACTTTAAACGGCACTCTTAAGTTAGAGATCCAGAAGGCCATGGAAGAAACAGGGAAACCATGGCGCGAGTGCTTTCCTGCTGACCATCATTCAGTTAGGACCACACCCACCAGAAAGATGGGATTGTCCCCCTTTGAAGTACTTTTTGGCTGTGCACCCAGACTAGGCCCCTACTTCCCACAGACCCTATAGCTGATGGCAGGAAACCAGGTGGAACATGCCACACAGTTGAGCCAGGCCTTGAAAAAGGTTTGCAAAAGTGTTTCTGATTACTTTTTCAGATGCAGACAGAGACCTCAGGACGCATAACCTGAAGCCTGGAGACAACGGGTGGTAAAGAGACCAGAAAGAGAGTCTGGAGCCTCGCTACGATGGTCCTTTCCAAGTCCTGCTGACCAGTGCCACTTCTGTGAAGCTAGAGGGAAGTCAGCACGCTTCCACGCTTTCTATTGTAAACTTACTTCTTGCTAGCTGGTCTCTTCTGACTGACTGTATGCTCAGGGACACCCCAACCAAGACTATCACTGTATCTATAGGGGTGACCAGGATGCCCCTAGGGTAGGAGACTTTACCTACGGTTGGTGCAACAAGACAATGACCTTCTTTAACACTGACAGCACAGGTAACCCTGTATTAGCAGTGTCTGATGTGTACTGGATTTGTGGGGATAGGAGAGTCAGGTCAGGCCTAGAGGCTGGGAAGGTGAGTGTACGGTGGTAACACTTGTACATTCCTTCCTCGTGATCCCCAGGGATAAGGTTGATCAGACACATAAGAAAAGGTAGAGAATCCCAAAGGATTCTGGAGGTCTGAGAGAGAAGCACCTAGATGACAACGTTTATATAGATACAGTGGGAGCACCAAGGGGGGTCCCAGATGAGTACAAGGCCCACAATCAGATATGGACAGGTATTCCCCATGACAGATCATTATTCCCCAGAGAGCTATGAGCAAAGATGTTGGTTGGGTAACTGTTTTTTTTTATTGTAAACAACAGAGATTTGGGAATTATATCGGAGATGCTTCCCAGAACCGCATGGCTTTGGACATGACCCTTGCTGAGAAGGGAGGAGTCTGTAAGATGGTGGGAGTGGCTTGTCGCATATACATCCCGGATGACATCGGCCCCTATGGATCCATTACCCATGCTCGTGAAAAGATTGAAGGACTGTCCAGGGACCTCAAGAGAAACTCTGGGGTGGACACTTTGCCCTTCACTTTGTGGTTGGGGGATTGGAAGGGTTTCCTTTAAGTGGGGGTGATATTGGGGATTGTGATTTTGCTCTTGTCACTTATGGCATGCTGTGTGGTCCCCCTCATCAAGTCCACCGTGTCCCAGATGGCCGTCCAAGCGGTAAGAACCACGACAGGAGAAGTGCCCGGAGCGGAGGATGATGCTGCCTGTTTACAAACCTATAAACTATGGGAACTCTGTGATGTGATTTGAGTGTGCGGGCCTGTAACCCCTGAGTGACTGGCCTCCAGGGGATCTGGTGAAGAGGTAACAAGTCCAGCAGGTAAGGGCTTAGCCTACCTGTGGGTACCTGGAGCTTGAGGAGGTCGCTCAGGATGGAGTTACAGGCCAGCAAAGCTCAAAGGGGGGAATTGTTAAGGAGGTCGCACTGGTTTCGGACGCCATCTTGACTACTGTCCGCCATCTTAGATACAGCGGCCACCTTGGGGGGGGGGGGGGGGGTATGCTTCCCTCTAAGAAGCTATAGAGTTAAATGTTTTAATTCAGCTATTTTTCTCATTTAAACTGTTGTTTGCCTTTTCACAATATCCTTGGCATTCCTTACGTCCTTCGGGCCTCTGTATTCTTGTTATTTATTTTGGTTATGAAGAAGCTTCTAGGAGCCATTGTGTAGATAAGCATGGCTGTAAACAAGGCCTAGTCATTTTTCCCAGAATGTGCTGGTACAAAAACATAATGACCAATAGGTTTGGAGTATACTATTCACGCCCCTTTGATGACTCTTCTGTCTGATATATATTATGCATTTTGATTATTAAACGGGGGAAGATCTTGACTAAGAGATTGACATGTCTTGGTCTCTATGTTCAATCAAGGGTTAATTAGGACTCACCTTACAAAAGTCAAGAGGGCTGTTGGGGCCCTGCATAAAAATCCCTAACATCCCTAAAGAATAAACCAATCCATGAGAAGATCCACAGGAGTTCACACCATTGCAAAATCCAAAAAACGGCAGAATCCAGAGCAAGAATAGCAATGGAGTCTAACAAAGCTCTCAGTAATTCAAGAATAGAAGAGTCTGGTGGGTCATGTGACCAAGATTGGGGTTGGACTAGCCAGTAATTATTTGCCAGCTCAAAAACGTGTGATGAGCTTCCCTCCTCAATTATTTTGAATCATTTAATACAGTGCTTTTCAAGGGGTTCTCATTGGCACCCTTCATTCTTTTCATAGACTGTAAAATTGCTTTAGAAATACATAGACATGTACCAAATTAATAAGGGGTCCAAAGTAATACAGCAATAATAAATTGTTTGTCACCTTACCTGTTGCAATTTCAAAGAATAATCAGCAATATGCAGCAATAAAACCCGCTAATTAATACTAGGTTGCACACCCTTTGGCGTTGATGACAGCCTCCAAACGTTTCTTGTACCATCTGTAAGCTTCTGGCACTTCTCAACTGGTATTTCCTCCCAAGCTCTTGAATGTTTGCAGCGTTCTTTTTCCCAATGGCAGATTTTAGCTCAACCCAAAGAGATTCTTGATGGTTTGATGCTTGGCAGGCATTTTATTAATATTCTGCACTATTGAAACTAGGATACCAAGATGGTGTTATACCCTTTGGATGTCTTGTGTTTGCTAATACTGGCAGTTCTGATGTCCTCAGGCAGCTCTTTTGCCTTCCCCATTGTGACATGGGAACAGGGCCCGTGTGGCTTTTTAAAACATTGCAGTCATCTATGATTGGCTAATTCATGGCCCATTGTGCATTGACAATTAATCACCGGTAATTCTCATTTGCTGTCTTGTATTTAAGTGCTCTATACAAAAAAACTGTTTGACTTGATCAAAATATTCCAAATTATGTACTTAAACGTCATGGGCGCCATTAACAATGAGTAGGGCTGTAGGTGTGCATCTAGAATTTTCTCTTAGTCCCAACCCTTGCTGGGCAACTGTCTCCCTCAACCCAGAAGTGTCCATCTGACCGTAGAAACAGAGCCTAATTAGCATATAGAGGATCACTACCCAATATGCTAATGAGTACCCTCACCTTTTTCTATTGAACTATTTGCGTGCTGCCATCTTTCAATTCTATTTACTGATGGATTGATCAAGTCCTTGGTGTGCCCCTGTGTAGGTACTCGTGCTGCTGGATACCTCTTGATTTATTAAAAAAACTACTAAATACTGCACTGAAATAAGCTACAATCCTTCAAAAATATTCAAAAAATATATTTTGGAATGTACATGTTAGGTCAGTAATTGTAGTGTTTACTAGCCAACCATGTCTGTATGCTCTATATGCTATTGAAGTATAGGGTCCTAGTACGCCATGAGGCACATTTACTAAGGGCCGTGCGCCAGTATTCTTTTAGGTGCAAACTGCTTGCACAGGTATTTATGAGGTGCCTAAACCACATTTGTGTCGCACGCGACCGTTTTGTGGCGTAGCTGCACTATTCTTCATGTAACACAAATCTGGCGCACCCTGCACATTACACAGGTACACTGCACATAGTATAGACTACACTGTTATTAGTAAATGTGACCCAATGTATCAGATATTTATTTATTGTGTATTATCCCCTAACAATCAAGATATACTATTTAGGGACAACACAGGCATCATTAGGCCATCATTGTTATTTACACATGTTCTGGGTGCCACATCTATTCTATATTTTTACTTGTCTTACTTGTATGTTGTATGTATACATTTTTAACATCTTTTGTGATACAATTGCATATATTTGTGTATTAATGAAATAAAGCTAATATTTATTCATTCATCAATTTGTCAATTTATTAATCTCATATACGTTTATATATCCTGGGCCTGTGTACTGTCTATAGTCTGTGCCTCTTCAAGTGTAGGTTACGGCGCAATTTTACACCAGGTCAGACATTCTGTAGAAGTGCCCAGGTTGTGCCTGCAGGTATTTATTAGGAGGCGGGAACCTCCTGATGGATCCGGAACGTGGCAGTGGCGAAGGCACCATAATATGCTGGTGCATATTACAGTCACGTTAATGATAGGCTAGCGCTAAGTGTTTTGTGTCTGATGGACCTTCTCTCCAGTGATAGTTGTTACTGTAACCTGTAAAGCGTATCTCTACAGTTTATGTATTGATAGGATAAGGATAGTGTAAATGTAAACTTTTTCGTCATTTGTATGTGTGTGTGTTAAGTGCTTATTTGTGGCCACAAGGCTCGTAAACGTTTGGGTCTTGATGTTACTACGTGGCCTAGTGTGATGCAAATGAGTGAATATCTCTCTTTCCCCATACAGAAAAAAACCCTGTGAGTGAATATGAGCTCCTCATAATAATGTGCTGGTCTCCAGCAGCTCCCCATAATAATGTGCCCCCTCCAGCAGCTCCTCATAATAATGTGCCGGTCTCCAGCAGCTCCCCATAATAATGTGCCCCCTCCAGCAGCTCCCCATAATAATTGACCCCTTCCAGCAACTCCCCATAATAGCTTACAGCTGTGTCTCTGGGCGGAGTGGCAAAGCTATATGTGAGCAGTGAGGGAGGCATGTAACTGTAGTTTTACACTGTGTCCCTCACATTTCCTCTCTCTGCGTTCCTGAGTGATTCTTGATGGGACCATGAGATGGGACACAGCGGGGCAAACCGGGACAATCTCCATACAGTCTAGGACGGCAGGACAGCCCTGAAATAACGGGACAATCCAGCCGAATCTGGGATGGTTCGGAACTATGATGCCATGTTGGGTTCAATCCACCCACCTTTACACTGGTACAGACCAAGAACACCCTTTTATGATAATGTTAGTGGCTATAAGGATAGTGGCTTCATTTAGCAGATAACATGCCCTGCTACACCACAAATATTGTACAGAAATGGTGTGAGGACCATAAAGAGAAAGAGGCACTTGACCTTCAAGTTCCTCACATCTCAATCATCTTTTGGATGTGGCATAAGTCTGATCTATGAAGACCCCAGCTAACAACCTTTTGGTCTCAGAAGATCTGCTGCTACCATCAGATACCACATAACACATAAAACACATATGCCTAAACAGATTTACTGATTTACCCATAACAGTTGTGTTATACAAAGCGTCTGCTGCCCACTGTGACATGGAGCACCCTCCTGACACCTGGAAACAGGACCAATAAGATAAATTTGGAGACTAGCCTTGTAGAGGAGGGAAAGTTAGTGAAAGGCGTGCTGTGTTGTGGATGACTTTGTGTCGACCTTTGTTGGAAATGGCCTATGCATGCAGAATAATGGTCTCCTTGCAGAGAGGGAAATGGCTTAGTGCTATCACCATCACCATAGCAACCATCGGAGTCCCCATCTAGCAGAGAGAAATGAGTTATGAAAAGGCTTGAGTGAAGAAGGGATTAAAACATGATCCCAGGGACAGCATGTCAATCAAAATCAGCCCAGAAATTACACTTCTTCAGGTTAGAATTTCTATCCAGTTTGTTTTGCAGAACGTAACTAGAAAGTGATCAAATAAGGAAGATTCTTATAATAGATCAGTGTATTCCCCAGCACTTTCCTGACTGCAATCTTATACCCATAGAAAACCGGGAGCGAGTCTTTACTGGATTTCCAAAATGTAGCATGTGTTTTTATACGATATGTGCTGTATTTATGTATGCATTTGTCTTAGTATATGTTTTTTTCTGTACGAACTGTTTTTTGACTGACATTGCTAGAGATTTGCTACTCTTATTATGTCAGAAAAAAAGACTATTGTGGCTATCTGGTAACACTTAGTGTGATATTTTATAGCAGAACCAGTGCAATCTGTCCCCTCCGTGATAACGTACAGGCAGTCCATAAGATAGGTTCCATAGGTTTGTATGTAAGTCAAAATTGTATATTTTATCATTATAGATACAGATAAAAAATGTTTTTGCCCCTGTGACAATTGGAGTTTAAATTTTTTTTGCTGTATTTGGACCAAGGATTATCAATAAAGCTTCATTACAGACACCTTACAGCTGATCATTACAGTCTGAGACTATAGTAAAGCATCCAAAGAGCTTCAACAGAGGTCACAGTGAGCAGAGGGATCCGTCTGTAACTAGGGGTCCACTGTAAGTCGGTGTCCTTAAGTAGGGGATTGCCTGTATTGCTTATAGTACTAGTCTTCTCGTGTTGGAAAGATATACTTTATGGGCCCCGTAGATCTCGTGGACCCGGGTGAAACCACACATTCTATACCCCCTTAATTTACGCCCCTACTAGAATCGATTTCCCTGTGATGTTTTTATACAGTGCCTTATGAAAGCAAAACTAGAAAACCTAAGATAACTGAAAGTAGGAGATTTCACCAATTTCACTGGTAAATTAGGCTTACTAGAATAATAAATCTGCCTGGGACTCTTTTTGCCACTCCATCAGTCTTGGCCACGAGCTGCAGCCACTACATGTTTTCCCACTTCTGCAGCTTGCACTCGATGCAATGTCATGTGACCAGAGACCCATAATTCAGTGCAGGCCACAGATGCATCTTCCACATGACCTCTAGCGGCGTGGCAGCAGCAGTGAAAGGCCTCTCCATCTATGCCTTGCGGGCATACCGCCGTGTGCTGGAGAGGAGGAGGAGGTGGCCCCTTCTCCCTCCATAGCAAACAGCGCCGCACGGCTGCACATCAGGGAAAAAATAGAGCATGTTCTATCTTTTTGCAGTGCACGGCGCGGATCGGTGCCACACATGTGTGGCAACGTACCACTGCCATGCTGCCATTGCCGTCTATGGGGACGTATATGTGGGGGTGGAAAAAAGACCTTCACTCTTGTGATAAGTGGGAGGTTTTTCCCCTTTTTTTTATTATTTTTTTTTTTATGGACTAGCAATTTTATGAAAAAAATATCTCCGTTGTTTCTAGAAACCAGGGCAATCTTGTACATGAGCTACAAATGATCCTATTCAAGTTTATATGGCTGTATTCCAATACTAGACATAACCCATTGGTACTGTTTAATGGAAATGCAGACTCTAATCCTTGACAGTACATGTTAGAATAAATACCTGTAAGGCTAAGTTCACACTATCTTCAAACCTCTGTTCCTTACCTCCCTTACAAAAATAAAGAACAGAAGTTTAAAGTATCAATTAAAAATCCCATTGACATCAATGTAAATTTTATGTCATCCATTATGTTCCATTTAGGCAGGTGCAAGGGTTTTTTGGACAGAAAAAATGGTGGAAGCTGCAGCATTTCTCCAAAAAAAGAAAAACACATGCATAACTGATGGCTGCCTAACTAAACCATAATGAATGCCATTTACATTGATGTCAATGGGATTTTTAACTGCAATGTTAAACCTCTGTTTTCTACTTTATTTTAACGGAGGTTTGAACAGTAGTGTAAACCTAGGCATGCCTGTGGTTATACTATAGTTGATAAATAATATTAGCACATGGCGTATAAGTTTTCTAACTCTTTTATATTGATTAACACTGTATAGCAACTTTCCTGATCATTGATGTAAATCCAGCAAAGTATACATGAAATTTTTTTGGCCTATAGCATTTAAGAAGACTGCTGTGTTAGCTACCATCCATGGTGTTACATTATTACCCACTTCATAACAAGCCTAAGAGGTTCCTGCTTCTGCCCTGAACAGTCACAGCAGAGATGGCTCCTGTCAACACTGTCGTCTCTCCTTAATAAGGACCACATTTAAGAGTTCAAACCATTTTTCCTTTGCTACATCCCATTAGGATCAACATCAGACTTCTGGCCATATGAAGCTGGGGTGGGTTTTCTCAGGTCGCCTCCGCTTGGTTAAAACTCCCTTGTAGAGAGTCTTCTCTTCCTCTGACAGGCTTCAGCCCTACTCCAGCTCCAGTAGAAGAGTTAACCAAATTGCCTTGACCCCTGTGCTATTTGATAGTTGCCTCTTTGACACTCATTTAGAAGTTCGCAGCAGTGGAGCAGACACAGGACAAGTCCAGCCTGAAACTGAAGCCCTATGAAAGGAGGAGATCAGGAGAACTTGATAGCTGGAAACTTGCTCTCTCCAAAGGCTTTTTGGACATTTTAGCTCAGCTCAGGAGTCCTTGGAGCGCCAGCAAGTCTCCAGCCAGGGTGTAAACTCTAAATGTTAGCTATTTGTTCCAGAGATTGCTGCAAAAATTCAATCTTTCCTTTGTTACATTGTAACCTCTCTACTTTTTTTAACAGCCATTCATTAAGTAGGATAATACCCATCTAAGTATGGGCAGAGCAAAAGCCAGCATTTCCCCATCTGCTATGAATGTTTAGTGCTATATACTCTTGAAGGTTCCTTGGATGTATACAGATTTACATTCTTAAATGTTTAATACTGTCTGTATGTAGGCACCCATTTACTAGAAGACTATATGTATGTGAGATCTGAATTTCCCACTAATGGGTTTGTATATCTATACACTTCTAATTCTGGACAATGTTGTGTGTGTATTACAATTCATTAAAATTGTATTTATATACTATCTTTATGTATGAGAGCCATATGAATGTATTACCCTTAATCTATTTACTTCTATCAGAGTGCATTTTATGTATCTATTTATTTATATAATCTGAAAGCAACAAAACAGTAACGTTAATCATTCTGACTATTGTTCTACCATCTATCTGTCTGCTATCTTCTTCTGTAACTATTACCATGTCTACATTAATATAGTACTGCCGTAGTTTTAGATGAATATATATGAGATAGATAGATAGTTATGAGATAGATAGATAGATAGATAGATAGATAGATAGATAGATAGATAGATAGATAGATAGACAATTATTAGATAGATATGAGAGAGCTAGATATGAGATGTAAAGTTAAATAGATAGAATGATAACAAGTATATGAGACATACTGTAGGTGGAAGGATGCATAGACAGATAGAGTTTATGATACAATTAATGATACACTAGAATGTAGTCAGCTAGCTTTACTTACATATCTATCACCTATCTATCTTTATTATTCCATGTCTGTCTAGTTAAGTATCTATAACCTTTCATTAGAAAGATATATAATAACAATGCATATGAGACATAATGCAGGTGGAACGATGTAAAGATAGATAGATCGATAGATAGATAGATAGATAGATAGATAGATAGATAATAGATAGATAGATAGATAGATAGATAGAGTTCATGATGCAATTAATAATACACTGTACAGTAGTCATCTACACTGTAAGTAGCTTTACTTACATATCTATCCTATTTCATGTCTGACTAGCTAAGTATGTATAACCTATTTATTAATTAATCTAAAAGGTGAAAATATAGACAGATAATAACAAACTGTATTTAAGGTAGCTACTTTAGATTGAACGATGTAGAAAGAACTATGCAAAGAAAGATCGTTAGTTGTAGATAGATAAGGAGATATATAAATAGATAGAATTATAAACTCTAGATTAACGATAGATAGATAGATAGATGGATAGATAGATAGATAGATAGATAGATAGATAGATAGATAGATAGATAGATAGATAGATAGATAGATAGATGGATAGATAGATGGATAGATAGATAGATAGATAGATAGATAGATAGATAGATAGATAGATAGATAGATAGATAGATAGATAGATTAGATTACTATATATAACCTTTTTATAAAGACATGTAGATAATGATAAATTGTATATGAGACAGATACTGTAGATTGTCGATGCAGATGAAATGATGCAAGGAAAGATAGATGTGAGATAGAATAAATTAATTATAAAATCTTTATAGACAGACGAATAATTTAAAGAAATTATATATACATATATATATACACAACACAGATACTGTAAATGGTAGAATATCCTCCTAAATAGATAGATAAATAGTTCTGCAGACAATATTTAGCTATTAAATGCATTAATGCATCAGTAAGTTAGTCTTATTTCTATACTTCCATCTATAGAAGTTTGTGCCGTTTAGTGTATATATTATTATATTTCATTGAATTGTACATCCATTTATCTAACTGTATAATAGCAAAATAATAATACTCATAATAATAAGTAGCTGTAGTAGTAGTGTGGTGGAAAGATTTGCAATCCTGGCAATAGTTCTCCCATTGTAAAAGCATCGAGGTCCTCAAACTCCCCTCCCTTCTCCCATCCTGACCAGAGATAAGATGTTATGAAAGGACTACATACGGAGAGTGTCATATTATAGATCAAATGTGACATCAATGATATACAAAATGGCTGCTAAACAAAGAGGGCTTGGAGATGTTCATCTGCTAATTACAGCTGCAAATATTATGCAAATGTTTCTTGGCACACAAGAGGCAGAAAGCAAGTTTAAGTGTGGAGATAATACTGCAGGACTGACTGCTCATCTGCCAGTGGGAAGGGATCCAATATGAGTCTTCCTATATCAGCCGCTGATCAGTAGACACATCCATGGCTGGGATGGCTGAGACCTAACCCTTCAATTTCATATATATATATATATATATATATATATATATATATATATATATATATATATATATATATATATATATATATAGCTACCTGGAATTACAAAATTACAATGTGCTTAGACTGAAAATGTGAAAATGGTTTTACAGAACAGGCACAGATTACAGTGGTAGCTTATAGGAGAAAGGAGACTGGAGGTAACTAATAGTGTCAGTCATTCCATGAAATACACAAGCCTTTGTTAGATAAGCAGCAATATTCATCCACACTCTCATGTCTGGGCTGGAGAAAGACAAGCCTCAATGTAAATGGAACTAGATCTAGATTATCAGACCAGGGCTAAAAACTGATGAATCTGAACTTTATTGAAAGAAAAGTGCATAGCACATAATGATCCAGTGTCAGGCACCGGCTAGGAGGAGCTGAGTCTCCATCTCCTGTCTCCAGAACTGCTCCCCTAAACCCATCAAGAGATACAATTACTGGACACAAATACTAATCTCTGCTCTGCAAATACAGAGGACATCTTATCCCCTGGGGGCATTTACATAACCAGTTTGCAGGTTACCTACCACTGCTGGGAACATATATCTAGCTATCTATGTATCTATCTGTTTGTATATAATATATAAGTATTCTTAAATTGAATTATATGTAAATATGTATTTATTTTAATTATTTATGTCTTTTTAGAAATATCCATAGGTACATGATCCATCCTAGGTGACCTCAGCCAATGTCACTGTGTATGGACAAATACAATCCATTCCTGGTTCTGTATTAGAATTAGAGGTATTCCAGAAGAGCTTATTATTAGTCTGAGTTTAATCGATTTCCCAAGCAAAGGAGTGAATTGCCCTTATTAAATCTCCTAGTGGACACAAATGTAAAGATATGTGATAAATAACGCAGTGACTATGTGCAGATGGAGCAGAATTTGGGGCTGGGTCTTGTTAATTTCATCCTGAAAGTGACACACTAATTACCCAGCAGCCTTGCTATGGGAGGCAGGCCAGCTCTAGCCAGCTCTTTATCTGATATGCCTCTTATTTTCCCAATTAAAAGTCTAAAGGCAATTTCATTGCCCCAGATAAAAATAAGCCCCCTCCCTGCCTCTCTCGTCCCCCTGTATATATTTTACAGCATTGGCCATCAGTCTGCCAGCATCAGATTCATTGTGATGTATTAGATGCAATAAATTATCCCATGTAACAAAACATTGGGAGCTGAAAGGCTGATAATCTGGAAAGCACAGATAAGAATTCATTATTCCAAATCATTATGAATCCGACGTTGCCTGTGACTTCTTCCTTAATCAGCTCCTGTGATCCTGGTTATGTGAGCAGCGCAGATAAGGACACAGTCATTTATAATTCTCCACCTCGCCTAATATTGGAGAATAAAGTCAGTGCAGGGAGATGCTGCTGCTACTACTCCTATAGGCAATGAAGAATCACAGCTCCCATCTACTTATTCTTATTATATATCCATCCACACTGGAAGATTTCATTACACTTCCGCTGCACCAGATCCTCTGCACTGGGAGTAATTGATATAAATGTGGAAACTGGGAGTAGATATGTTATTTAGGACCATGAGAATGGTCAGGGATGCTTCTCTAAGCCATATATATTTATAACAATATAGAATAGACACCATAACATTCACATATCAACTGCAAAATGGCAAGTGGAGAATACAAAGCTACATCTATCTATCTATCTATCTATCTATCTATCTATCTATTTATCAGAATATATATATATATATATATATATATATATATATATATATATAGTCCATACCTACATGCCATTATCATCCATGTCAACAGTTCTTGTCTATTTATCTTATTATATCCGGTGGTGTTATGTAGGATTTTAGATTTTACATCTATCTACGATAATAAGATATATGTGTATATTGTTAGTAATGCTCCTCCTCTTTCTCTCTGTATTCCATTCCTACAATTCTCCATACCATTGTTATCCATATATGGCATATGGTAAATCTATTTTCCTTATTATACCTTGTGATGATATATATATATATATATCAGTTCCTTTTTATTTTAATATCTGGTGGTGTTTTGTAGGAGAATTTATAAAGAAAAGTCGTGCTCCTCCCAATGCAGATATTGCTGTGCGGGAGGGCTGCTTGAGGTGGTATATTGCTAATACACATTTCTGCAGATTGAAGTATATGATAAGAAGTTGACAGTATTGTATATAGTACTGTTTGTAGGCTGCATTGTTTGTCTCTTAAGTGTCTACGCCTCCATATATTATATCATCTTATATTATTTATAAGTTCATACAGAACTATGAATTTCTAGTCTTCTTTCATATCCCATGCTGAAGCCTTGTGTCATTTTCTCTGAGCAGGAGTCACCTATGTCTCACTTCACATAATGGAGATTGGTAAGGATCTATGGTGTAAACTCTTCATCACCCCGCAGCGCCTGGTACTTATCTTGCCACCTTTATCTTGGCACCGGGGTAAAGTGGCCTGTGTCTGGACTACTTTCTTCGCTCTATAGACTCGTTTGCAGTCCCATTATCTTTAATTTATTACCTTAATTGAATTTGTTTTCTAAAGATAGAATTGTTACGATCAGATTACATTTCACTACACAGAGAGTCACATTAGAAAGTGAGAGATGTGCCCCCAACGTCAGCACCGAGCCCCATACTGATCCATTACACTGATTTATTCAACATTGTCTCCTTCCCATACATACAGTGCCCTTCTGCCACGGTGTCCCCATACATGACTCCCATATATCAGCCCCTGTGCCTTCTGGAAATATACTATAACTAGATGCCACCAAAGAGCAACACCTTACCCTGTTATGATACAACACTTTTATATTGTTTAAATATCTATCGTTTATTTTTGCATATTTAAGCAATTATCATATTTAGGTAAATACAAAGTTATTAACTGATTTATTATAGATAGATAGATTGATAGATAGATAAAATATGGAAAATAAATTATAGATAGATATGACAAGTGGATACATACATAAAAAGCAAGATAGATAGTTAGATCTATGATAGTTAGAAAGGAGATCAATAAATATTAATTCATTTGTGATGTCATTATCGATGACTTTAAGAATTAAATTTAATAGATAATTGGAATTAATTATCCGTTTAGGACGGAATGAACACATATACCGAAATGAATATGGATATGACCTGTAGTGTTATCTATAAAAATCTTGCGCTAATATTCAAGCTTAGGTATCACTATGTATCATTATTTTACCTATATATATGACAGCTATAGGTAATATATATATATATATATATATATATATATATATATATATTTATATACCTTTACCTATACCTATTATATTACCGATACCCATATATCTGTATAAATGATGTAGATGACGCAGTGTCCTGCAGATTCAGGTGTTTGGCGCTTATTTAGTATAAATGAGCCATATGGAGAGGTTCCTGGAGCCGAGGTGATGTAGTGTATCCCCTGAGTAGTGACAGGAGAAGGGGGTCTATTGGTTATAGGCTTGGAGAAGTGGAGAAGTGATGAATAGAGGATGGAGTCCATTACTTATTGGTGTATCCTGTGTATGTGTATGGGAAGGTCTCTTTCCCGGTGTCCTCATTGCCTTTATACCTGCTGTCACTGTAGTAATAGGGCAGAATCACATGTTTGTAAAGTAGATGTCACTCATCTGGGAAGGGCCAATAACAAGCAGACCCCAAAACTGAAGGAAGAGTGCATGGACTGAGTGGCCAGGCTTGTGAATGAATGTGATGCGAGTGTGTACACAGCAGGAGAGATTGTCACTGTGTCCTGAAGGTGGGGGTGTTGTTATATGTGTAATGCAGGCAGCAGACTAGCTGTGACTATCCTCAGCACTGTCCTCCGGGCTCTGAAGTCATCTTCAGCTAGAAGCCATCTCCCAACTCCAGGCACATCCAGGGAACTACAGCCAGGTACTACTACCACTATCATTCATTCTTCTGCATCATGACTACTACCCGTGATTTAACAACACGTGTCGGAAAATCGTTCTATAATGTAATTCAATGTATTAGAATCAAACGCAACGATTAATATGTTGTATTACTGGAAAATCCGATTTTCATGATTTCAGTCTTATATCCATGTATTTAGCTAATTCTATATTTATCACATCAATTATCTGTATACCTAGACCCATCCTCGCAATTATCTTTCTATTTATCTAGCACCCGTCTAGATGTCTCTATCTGTCTATAATATACATGTGTTACTCATCTATCTCCCTACCTATCCGTCTATAATATCAATCAATCAATAATCTGTCTATTATATCTCTATTTATCGGTCTATAAAATCTATGTATCTATTATCTATCTATTATCTTTCCATTTATCTGTTTATCTATTTCTAATCTAGTTACATATGTTTTCAGGTTTATGTTTTCTGATTTTTTTGCTCATCATTGATATATCTGTATATGGTTCCAGTCATTGTATAGTATAATATATTCCTACATTAATACATAATATTTCCATCATCAGTCTTTATTTTAATATATGTATTTTATCTATCTGTCTATTCCATGACATCTTTCTTTTCGTTACTTCTCATGTGTTCCCTATAATCTTTCGGTTTAGTCGTGATATGTGATTTGTGATCAGAAGTTTATATATAATTTCTATTATTAAACAATAGTAATAATTATAGATATAATATAATGTGAGACTGATGGCTGAGTGTCACCTTCTGACTTTCTCGATGATGTCCTCCCTCACCCCGCTCAGAGGAGCTGCTCCCCCGCAGAGGTAGTAGAAGGTCAGTGGCGGGGGTAGGAGGTAGGAGGCGGCAGACCCCCCTCCGGCCTGTGCTCTGCTCATAACCAGAGCAATGTGTGTGTCATATACTGAGGAGATCACAGAGGGGAGAGCGCGGAGCGGCGGCCGGGGCCCGGCACTGCAGGTCAGTGACTGGGGATCATCCTTCCACGTGGAGGGAATTATATGGATCCCTGTCTTAAAGGGGCCGCATGTGTCAGCTGTAACCCTACACTATTGTTCCCAGCCAAGCACAGGGACTTGTGGCACCGGCTCTGGTCACACTGGTTCATGTGTGACCTGTACTGAGATCCCCTACTCTTATATAGATCACCTCTGTAATGTCTGCCCTGCAGGTTCTGTCCACTGCTACCTGGACAGAACCAGAGTCATTGCACTGCAGACACTTCCCTATACCCCCTCACTGAACACGTAGCTGATATTGAAGCGGAGAAATACAGATATAAATAGGTATATACACATTAGGTATAATGTTATAATGGCATGTTATATGTCACTGTCATACATTTAAAAATGTTATATATATGCACATGTGTATAGTAATGCATGTAGTTGTGTGATCACTACAACTGGTGTGCATGGTGTCAGATCTGGGGGGAGTGCGGTTATATACATTATTACATCAGTCTCCTGCCTGTGCACATGTTGTTGGCTTTTCATACTATTTGCTGCCTGCTAATAATATTTTCCGACCACTATTAGAGATATCATGGGCAGAGATCTCACCACAGCTCTACATATACAGTAAATCCCCTTCACCGAAATGTATCGCTTAATCTATGGAGCATCAATGACACAAAGAACATTCTCAGAAAGATCCGCGCATCATCGTAATGAGAATAGGGGAATGACCCCTGCACCTTACAGACCCTACAGATATGAACTTCGTATATATATATATATATATATATATATATATATATATATATATATATATATATATATATATATATGTACATTCACCAACTTAAATAAAACAATTACAACAAAGAGTAACACCCTAAAGCTGCCCCTATTTATAGCATGGCTATGTGACTATAATATATATATATATATAAATATTGATGTCTTGGTTATCTGACTATATATTGTGTTTATTGTTATCTTATTATATATTACATATCTTTATATAATGGTTATCGTAGGATATTATAATTTAATTATAATCACACACAGCACAGAATGTCTTGGTTCTCATTTTCTGAAGGATCTGTCTAGAATTGTACAGATGTAATAGTAGTTACAAACACTGTTATTAAATATATCCTAAAGTGTAATATGCATCAAGGAAAACAAATAATAGATTAGACATGTAACAAATTGTTACAAACGCCCGTGAATAGTAGTCATGGAATATACGACAAGAAAGCTTCTCTGTCATTATATCGTTATCAGCCAAACATGTGTTTGTTATCTATCTATCTATCTATCTATCTATCTATCTATCTATCTATCTATCTATCTATCTATCTATTGTCTGTCTGTATCATTCTATCCATCTATCTTTATTCATTCATCTCTCCATCTTCCTGCCACTATAAAATCCCTTGGTTGCCACCCTGCTATCCTTGGTGCTGCCCTGGTCTGCAGTGATCCCCCGGCTGTCACCTGCAGCATGCTCCCCCTTCCCCGGCTCCTCATAGAGGTATGTCATAGTAAACACACAATATAGAGGTATGTGATATTTTAGGCCTTATATAAAGGTATGTGATCGGTTAGGGTCTATATAGAGGTATGTGATAGTGAAGGCGCTATATACAGGTATGTGATCGGTTAGGTTCTATATAGAGGTATGTGATAGTGAAGGCGCTATATACAGGTATGTGATCGTTTAGGCTCTATATAGAGGTATGTGATAGTGAAGGCGCTATATACAGGTATGTGATCGTTTAGGCTCTATATAGAGGTATGTGATAGTGAAGGGCTTGGATGTTAAATGTTTACACTCAAGTGGAGAAATGTGTCAGTTGAACTGTTCTCAATGGCCTCTGGAGACATTTAACTAAAACACATCTAGTCTGAGCCAGAGGCAGACAAAATACCTGTAATCCATTTTCCATTCGTGTGATAAATGGCTGGAGCTACACTGCACCGCAGGAAGACGAGGTACAAACCCTATATATACATCTGATCATCTACCAGAGTAATAACTACTACACCGCTAATAGTCGCCAACATACCGTTATGTATATATATATATATATATATATATATATATATATATATATACATATATACACATATATCATCATCAACTAACAGTCTAATAACTAATACACGCGTAATAATCATACAGTTATCTATTGTCTACATATTATGCTATGTTTCTAAATATCTGCATATTATCTATGGTTTACTATCATCATATCTATAATTTATTATCTTTAGGTCCATATGTCTTAATATATACACATTAAATATCTATATTTTTATACTCTTTATTATTACAATGATGTTAATTATGATACCACTATTTATTCATATATATAGTAATAATAATAGCCACAGGAGATAATTACGGGAATAAAATGAAATGTGTCCTAGATGAACTTGTACCCCCATAATGTATGCTCCCATGCACCATCTTCTCTATGTGTTAGGGGTATAGTAGCAATGGCCCACCATTTTCTATAAGACCGTGTCCTGAGAGGCTGCCCACACCATCTTCTATAGTACCATGTCCTGAGAGGCTGCCCCCTCCATCTCCTATAGTACCATGTCCTGAGAGGCTGCCCCCTCCATCTCCTATAGGACCATGTCCTGACAGGCTTCCCCCTCCATCTTCTATAGGACCATGTCCTGAGAGGCTGCCCCCTCCATCTTCTATAGGACCATGTCCTGAGGGGCTTCCCCCTCCATCTTCTATAGGACCATGTCCTGAGGGGCTTCCCCCTCCATCTTCTATAGGACCATGTCCTGAGGGGCTGCCCCCTCCATCTTCTATAGTTCCATGTCCTGAGAGGCTGCCCCCTCCATCTTCTATAGAACCATGTCCTGACAGGCTGCCCCCTCCATCTTCTATAGGACCATGTCCTGAGAGGCTGCCCCCTCCATCTTCTATAGGACCATGTCCTGAGGGGCTTCCCCCTCCATCTTCTATAGGACCATGTCCTGAGGGGCTGCCCCCTCCATCTTCTATAGTTCCATGTCCTGAGAGGCTGCCCTCATCATTTCTATAGGACCATGTCCTGAGGGGCTGCCCTCATCATCTTTTATTGGAGCGGATCCTGAGAAGCTTCCACCATCATCTTCTATAGGAGGGGGTCCTGAGAGGCTTCCACCACCATCTTCTATACGAGAGGGTCCTGAGAAGTTTCCCCCACCATCTTCTATAGGAGGGGGTAGTGAGAGGCTGCCCCCACCATGTTCAATAGGAGGGGGTATTGAGAGGCTGCCCCCACCATTTTCTATAGGAGGGGGTACTGAGAGGCTGCCCACACTATCTTCTATAGTAGTGGGTAATAACAGGCTGCCCCCACCATGTTCTATGGGAGCGGGTTCTGAGAGGCTGCCCCCACCATCTTCTATAAGAGCATGTCCTGATGGCGCTGCCCTGGGCCGTGTCCTCTGTGTAACCTCCCGCTCCGGGCCCGGGGCTGTTGACACAGCTTTACCTGTCCTACTCCAGGACCCTGTTATATCAGAGGTAACCTAATCCTGGCCGATCCTCCAGCCCCCACCAGAAATGCGGACCAGGTGCGGCCGGACCTCAGTCCTCACATCAAAAGGGAATGGAACTAAAACAATTCACTCAGGATCTGGGGGGCTCCATTGTTTTCTATTAAAATCTCTGCTGATTTCCTGCTGCCTGTGACCCAACTACTGCTCTTCATTATTACCATGGCGTGTACGGCTCAGGGGCTATCAGCAGGGAAGCGTGGCGTCACGGGGATGACGTCATTCTCTTCTTCAACCTCACACCAGAAAACCCTTTCATTGCTGGTGCCAGCAGACACTGCAACAATGTGATGTTGGTTTTGAATTCATAAATATAGAACATCCACAATCGTGTTAACAATAAGAATATTTGGGAAAAGAATCATACAGGAATGTAGTCCAGGTGAGGAGTGTATCTACCTCATTTTCATGTCACCTGAGGTTTTGGAGAATGTCCCTTAGATTGAAAGCGAGTAAAGGCTCCATGGGTGGGTGTATCAGGAAGACCTGGAAGACTAGTCTCTCCAGCCCTGACTATCCTACCAGGCTGTCCTCAGGCCCCAGCATGAAAAGGAACACAATCTATGGAGATCTCAGTGCCAGTAACTCCACATTGAAGATTTCTTCACTGCTCTATTGTTTTACTTAATTGGACAAACAAAGGCAGCTATTAGTGCTGCGCAGTCAATTAGGGGCTGTTGGGGTGGGATCAGTGGTCACCCTGCCCGGGGGCTACACGGCTCTACTGGGATCTTTATATTCTAGCTGGAGAATGTTGCTCTTATCATTAGAAGACATTTTTTTTCCACTGCTGTATGATAACCCCCTGATGCCCCATACGCTAATATCTATCTATCTATCTATCTATCTATCTATCTATCTATCTATCTATCTATCTATCTATCTATCTATCTATCCATCGACATGAAGGCATTGTTCTATTCTAATGTATCTATCTTTTGCACATGTAGCAGTGAGTATTATTGATAGGGATGATTTATAAGACGCAGTAGCTGATAATTGGATGATTGGAGCAGCAGTTGGGTATTTGTCGCAGTGTTGTTATCTGGCGCTCTTACGTAAACAGTCTCACTGATGGCCTAGGGCAGAATAAAGACTGACAAGTTGAATAGACTTTGGGATTTTTAAGTGATTATTGCTACAAGAGTATTAGTAGACTTTACATGACAAAGCTGCTATGACTCACAGCAGGTCAATTAGTACTGCAGCCACATATATGTCATTACTACACTACCTGCAGTAGCTGATCTGAAAAAAGTGATTTATTCTTAGATCGGAGAGTGGATCTGATGATTGCTTGGTAGTGTTTGCTTTGGGGCAGGAATATAATTTGTGGTTGACGTTCTGAGCCTTGTAGTTCTGCACAAGCTCCATGCACTGGGTATGATCCAGCTTTGTGTACGTCAAGGCTCCTGTTTATGTACTCGGGCTGTGACGTCACGCTCCTGTTGTGTACTCGGGCTGTGACGTCAAGGTCCCTGGCTGGGCAGTGCAGGGCATTGTGCACTAGTATAGACGGCTGTGCGACCACATACAGAGCAAATATCACCCCCTGCATCATACAGAAATGTATGGACAGATCTGATCAGTCACCTGAGACACTTAGCAGGAAATCTCCCGGCCATTGTTTGCTTTCTGCCTCATGGACATAATCCTTAGCCGGAGAGTGGTGGCTCCTGCCATTGTGACGTGTTGTGTACACAGGGGGCTCTCTACTAATACCAGGAATGGAATAGCTCTACTCACCTTCTATAGTCATCATATATATTATAGATTAGATGGCCACAAAAGGGCATCTTGTAGAATGAAATAGCGCCCATTATCTTATATGTAAAATACTGTACAATGTGTGCCAGAAAAGTCATGGAACGATTCTCCTGCGTTATTACATTTACTGCGAGTTGATATATAGAAAGAATAAAAGGATAATGATGTTCGGTGTCTATTTTTATGATGGGGTTTATTATAGATTCATTCTACTAATATAATGGCACCCGGATTTCCCCAGCCATTGATCCCTCTCCATATATATATATAAAAAAAAAATAATAATTAAAAAAAAATAAAATATATATATATATATATATATATATATATATGTGTGTGTGTGTATATATATATATATATATATATATATATATATATATATATATATATGTGTGTGTGTATTTATATATATATATATATATATATATATATATATATATATATATATATATATATATATATTTACATATATAGAGAGAGGAATAAATGGCTGCGTGGCTTTGTAAATTATCGGGTGCCATTATGTTAATAGAATGAATCTATGATAAACCATATTCGCTGTTGTGGGTGAATATATATATATATATATATATATATATATATATATATATATATATATATCCTATGTACACATATGTGAAAGAAGATCAGGATATTGTTCAGACGATATGCTTTTTGATGCGGTTTCATGCGGTCTGTGTTATATACTGCACCCCAGCTACTGTGGGTGCAGGTGGGTGCAGCCGCATTTTACTCCTCTGCCACTAGGGGATGCAGTGACTCAATACACCAAGCAACAGGAGGTCCCAGGACCTGGCATAGTGTTAGCCAATAATTGCCAGTCCACATATTACATAAGCCCTCTCCCTCATACTCACTAACCTGTGACTGCGCTTCTAATTCATACTAATCCCCGCATCCCAATAGAAGATGCCCAGTGTTCCTTCTATGTACGTAATAAAAATATTACAGCAAATAAAGAAGCCCAGAGTGACCCTTTAGCTCCAACCTACAGACTTGCCTTGAATAGACACCTGCACACAGTAAGTGTTTCTTCACTATTCAGGCAAGCACCAGGCTGAATATATTAAACAGATGCTAGAAAACAATAAAAAAGTGAATCATCAGACAAAATGTCATCAGGTAGAAATGGAAATCTTCATATAGGTTACTTTCACTTTTATGTGCAGTCTGAAAAGATATTTCAAAAATTCTATGCATTATTATTATTATTATTAGGTATATATATATATATATATATATATATATAGATAGATATATATATGATGTTTAAGATTGTTATTATGCTTTATTATTTATTATTAAGCAACATATGTATCAATAATAATATGTATTATCATTGCTAATAATAACAATAATTGTAATGATTATTCTTTAGATTTGGGAAATGTATTTTTCAAGCATCAGTGCAGCTAGAATCAGCAACATATAGAATCACATTTAGACAGCAGTGTGTCCAGGAAAAGTATAATAATAATAGTACCTTAGTATTAATAAAAATAGTGCTGCAGATAAATGCAACCATTTTGACTGCCCTGTATACTGCATAAATTATCAATCTAGGTGTATAATTATTAAGAGGTGCGACAATAAAGGCAATAATAATTATAAGGGTGTATTATGTGCAGACATTAATGTACATGTCTGTCATCCAGTGCATTGCACACTTTAATAAAGTACCAAAAGGTTATATGTGTAATAATAATGATACTGATTGACCGAGTTGGACAAGTTCAATATTACACAAAATAATAGGACTTTAGTCCAGTGGGGAATACATAGTGGCCCAGTCTTATTGTAAGGCTAATCCTAGTGTGTTATAGAATGCATAATATAGGTGCTGGTCTGGCACTATAGGTGGAAGTGCATGGGCATTCGCTGGCTTGGTCGTGGTTTGGTACTATAGGTGTTGGTCCGGCGCTATAGGTGGTGTGCCCCGGCACCACATGACTGGGGCGTGTGTGATGATAAGGATGGGAGGGCTCGGCCCTGGGTGACAGTCCCCTCCCTCCCTCCCCACTGATGACAGTGGAACCTCCTTAAGTTGCGTCTCGCCACAGCTGTCTGCGATCATTGAGCCGCCTGGCGCCATCCTGCTCCTTGTAGAAAGAATGCCTGCACTGTAAAAAAAAAATCCAGAGAAAACACGAGATCGGATCAGGCAGTCCCTGGGATCACATAGCCCTGTGCTCTGTTCTGCTGCCCTGGGACAGTCACCTGAAGGAGCGCCCGCCTCACCTCACTGCTAAGAACTGCACATCCTAAGCTGCTCTTCTCTTTCCACCCTGCAGGTCACTGACTTCACTGGATTTATTACTCTTTTTTGACGTTTATTTACTACTTCAACTGCTTGGACTTGCTTTTTGGGTCGTACAGAAGAACTTCTGCAACAGGTCCTAGGTGCTGGTGGACATGGAGGTCTCTGCTACAGACCAGCCTCGCTGGGTCAGTCACCATCATCACCCAGCTGTACTTAATGGACAACACCCTGAGTCCCATCACCCTGGACTTAGTCACTCGTACATTGATCACTCTCAGTACCCTCTAACAGAAGATGTGGATGTACTTTTTAACATTGAGAGCCAAGGAACCCATGTCCCTTCCTACTATGGCAACTCAGTGCGAGCAGTGCCCAGGTACCCAGCTCCACATCACGGTGAGTGGCATGCTGATGGAGCACAACATTGGTCAAATGTTCTTACCAACTTTCCCGAACAACACTTCAATACACTATCTTCCATCTATCTATCTATCTATCTATCTATCTATCTATCTATCTATCTATCTATCTATCTATCTATATATCTCTATGTGTATATAGAAAATGCGTGTACAGTATCTATCTGTTTATTTTTCTTTCTATCTATCCTATCTATGTGATTGACCTGTTGCTTGAGTGTCTTCACCTTTACATTTCATAAAGAAAACAACATGTGATCTAGTATTTTCACACTTCGTTCTCGCTAGCTTCCTGCATCCTGTGTCTAGATCGCTCCCTCCTCTTCCTTTTCTGTGCCTTTCATACCTAGTTTGAGTAATTTTTTATCATTAGAAAATTATTCTAATTAAAGTAGAACATTGTGCAATGGCAGCATAATAACATTGTGCAATTTATCTCATGCTATGTTATGTTACTAATTGTGTCTGCACTTCTACTGGGTGTAATATGTTGTTTTGGCACATGATACAATATTTTGCAAAATAAAATATATTACAATTTTATTATAAAATAATGCGATAGATTTACATAGAAAACAAAGTTGCTTCTCCGTTCAGTCGTCTGTTAATAATTTATTATTTCGTATAGATTCCAAGTAAATTGTTGATACTGTAATATAACATATGATTTTCTGTACAGAAAATAAATCTATATACATTGATTTATATATAGAAACCGCTTTATATTAATTTGATCATATTTTATTTAGCCCGACTACAATGTAACAAATGTGAGCGCCGTTAGTTGTTTGAAGTATTTAGATTTAAAATATATTTACAAATAGAAACAGTCAACGGCCACTCGCAGTATTTTACTGAATTGCGTAACGTGTAGAGAAGAGCAGAAAAATGCCTCAGTGGCTGTGATGGGTCAGTGCACGTCTGGAGGAATGTATTCAGAAATATTTGATGACATGTAATCTTACCGTATAATTGCCTTTATTTAGGCCAGGTATGTCGCCCTCCTCTTCTACACCCCTGGTTGGATCATAGCAGCAAGGCTATAGGAGGACCCCATGCCGCATCACCATGGAACCTGCCTCCCTTCTCCAAGACCCACAGTCCTCCTGGACCCCTTACTGTCTACCCTCCAACTTCTTCATCATCCTCTTCCCTGGTTCCCGGACATTCAAGCCCCCATCTTTTCCCCTTTCCCCCAACACCACCAAAAGATGTATCCCCAGATCCCTCCATATCTAACACTGGATCCTCAGCTAATCGTCAGGAGGACAAGGATTGCATCAAATACCATGTGTCTGCACAGTCTATGAAACCGGAGTCCTCTCACGCCAGAACCTTAGGGGGAGCAACATCTTCTGCCCATCACTCTATCTCCAACTACCAGTCATATGTCCAAGACTATAGTCCAGGACTGTTCCCACCAAACATTATTGGGGGATCGCCTACAAGCTTCCCATGTAAATCTAGACCAAAGACACGCTCAAGTACAGGTAGGATGGTTCTTCTAATAGGACAATGTATTGAATATTATGGTCACCCATTGTCATATTGCCTTTTCATAATATTTAATCCAGTAGCTAGGTTATCCCTTTAATATGTGTTGTACAATAAACACTATGGTTTTATGACTAGTAAGGTCTCGATGAAGGCCCTAACATGATGTCTCACTAAACTAACTGTGATAAGATCGATCTATCGCTTTTTCTTTCTTTCTTTCTTTCTTTCTTTCTTTCTTTCTTTCTTTCTTTCTTTCTTTCTTTCTTTCTTTCTTTCTTTCTTTCTTTCTTTCTTTCTTTCTTTCGCCTTGTTTCTGTATATTTTATTATTACATGCAGCTGGGAGTCAGGGATTATTGTGGCTGTCAGTGCTCTCAATAGTGTATGACCTGGGAGAGGGCAGAGCTGGCAGAGTCAGAGCACGGCCTGTGTGATCAGGGGGGTTTTCCAGGGTGACATTTGCTCTGCTTGTCTGGGCTGGGACTGGATCTATTTAGCTGATATGTTTGACTTAATCCAATTATTTTCAGACTGCTGCACGCGACAGTTTCATTGTTTATCCAGCGCCAAGGAGTTTAATAGGGTCCGGATGTGGCTAGGCTGGCCAGAGGACACAAGGACAACCCTAGGAGCTGACACTTTATAGTACAACAGTGCTGCAGGCAGCATTTTCTATTGATATCAACAGCAATGAAAAAGTGCAAAGGATGATAGAGTGATTGAGATTTTATATATATATATATATATATATATATATATATATATATATAAATATAAATATATATATATATATATATATATATATATATACAGCTATTTATCTATCCATCTTTACATTAGCATTGTATAATGATTAATTATAATATATAAATCATGACCATGTGGAACTACAAGCCCCATCCAGCCAGCCACAGTTTGCCATCCTGAAACATTCTTGGTGCAGTGCTGAAACTGATGCCGCTTCCCCAGTTCACATTACACTACTGTAATTGCAATACTTAAATATCCAGCTAATTTAGACTGCCTGTTTTGTGAGATAGACAGCACTAATGGTGAGATTGTGCAGCGTAAATAAAGGAGCATAGTAAGCAGGGAAATAGGTCACAAATTGTTATCTTAGGTCTAAATGTGGTTAGAAAACCAGAAGGTTTAGGTGCATAGACATATCATTACAATAGGCTCCATGCAGATAATATGGACCTAAATGCAGAGGTGTGAGTCACAAACTTAAGAAAAAAAACAGTTATAACATTGTGGTTGTGGTACTTGTGTTTCTTTCAAGTGTGTAGAGTGCAGGAACCAGCCTTTACATTAACTGGGTTCTTTTATAACGGCCTCCCACATCACAACATAGTGAATACACTGGCAGATGTTAGGCTTTAGGATGAGGCCTGTACATGATGCTATTTCTGTGTATTCTGGGCACAATAGATATATAAGTCTGCCCATCTGAGCCTTTATATAAATTCTTTATAGTCCATGATGCCAGTCAAGGACAGGGACAAATAGCATTTCAGCAGGTTTTATATGAGAAATGACTTCCTAATAGCTCTCCCCTTTTACAATGTGTACTAAATAAGTGAACTATATTAGCACAATCTCCTCTATAGCAGTGAGCAGGGATGCATGGATAGCTCTGTTATTTACACAGTTACTGAAAGCATAATCTAGTCATTCACCTGATGGGAAACCTTTCTCTATTTCTAAGCCACAGTTTACATGATTTGTTGTCTTCCATGCAAACAGTCCCTTCAAAAGACTGACTTCTCTTCAGAGAACAAGAGCAGGGCAATGGTGACAGATATCAATATTTTGTCACACATTGCATTAGAAGAATGCATGCATTCTAGTGGCAGACAATAGGATCTAAGCTCCCACTTTTAAAGTAAACAAGGCCTCTTTAGAGGTCTACTGCGCTAGAACTGAGCCTTTCAAAGGAGTCACTTCAAGCCCACCTGGAAAAATGACCTATTACCTTCCATTCACTTGTAGTATATAGAATAAGATGGGAGGTGTGTATAAATAAAGCATAGCTATGGATCTCGCTTAGGTTTGAGTATGTGCCATTCAAAGGTTACTATGTGGGCAGTTACTGTGATAAATAGTGAGGCAATTTGTTATCATTCCTTTACTCTCCTTCTAGATATTATTTTTATGGCATTTAGGATTCTTGTAATTATCCAAAAAAGGTATATCTATTTACAAAATAATCGAAAATATTTATATGAAAAGTATAAGACAAGACTTTTTTTTTGCTGATTTCACTGAATTCTTTACTGTAGTTCCCAATTTAGCCTTGAACAGGTTAATTGAAGACCCCCTCCTCCCACTCGCTTCCCCAAGTTGTATCTCCTGGGTATAGTTTAGGGTGAGTTAACAAAGCATCCAGATAGATGGATTTTCACAAAATAATATGAAAGGATTTGCATAGATTTTTTTTAATGCGCATTATTTGCAAATTGAAATCTCTGAAAACCTATTATGCGTATTTAGTGATGCATCAAATGCTTTGCGTAGTTTGGAGACATTGGTTAAAAATAGGTCTTTATTTACTGAAATTCCAGCATCAAGCGTAACCTCTGTCCTGCACTGCATTCACGCTACATCATTGCAGGTTTGGAAATTCCAAGTTTTCAAAGATTTGATGTTAGTCATTCAATGTTTTGAAAATTGATTTTGTTGCATCATTTAGAAAAATGTATATTTTTATAATATAATATATATTATATTAATATATAATATTATAATAACTCAACTCCCTAAAATTAACAACATTTTTATTTAAGAAAAAAATATTAATGCAAAAATTATACAAAAGTTGGTATAAATTCCTAAAAAATGTAAAAAGCACTAAGAGTAGTGCATTAAAATTTTGTGACCCTCAGTGCTTAAATATTACAAAATGTCAAGAAAATCTAACTCCTTTCCATTGTATTGCCAGAAATGTCTTGAGGAGCAATTGTTTATAAGATTGCAGCCTGAATTGGTATGATTCTCAACTGATAATTCCTTTCCTGAGGAAACTCATAGCATATAATCTTTTCCTGAGGTAACTCACAGCTTTCTAATCTGTTGTGTCTATTATCCTGCTGCTGCCCTGATTTTAGTGCAGTTTTCTGCTGTTATTTTTGTTATTACTCGCTGAAACAGGCAGAATGTGAAAGGTTTTCCTGTTTAATATGCAAATGTCACAGGTATTTACCACAAGAAGGCACAGTCAGCAAAATGATGCTTTCACTTTGTATAATCAGATATAATCTAATCAAACTATAGTAAAGGTAGGGTGAACAACCAGAATGTGTTACAGCATTGTCATTGCCACAAAAACACCAAATGGGCCTACATCATACATACAACCACATATGTCTGTCTAGCTAAAAATATAAAAAGCCGCAGCATGGTCCTTATGAAGAAATAGTCGGGGTACTGTCCTAATCCTCTCCCCAACAAGAGTCCAATGATAATTCCTCAAAAAGGTAGTCCTTTCAGGTAAAATACGATGCCATTATGTACCTCCTATATCTCCTCTTAGCACACTACTATTCTGCTTGATAAAGGCTGGGTAACGGCTGAAACTGTCAACTTGGTGGAATAAAGGACAACCACATTTGTTTCATTACCTGGGAGTGCAGCCTTTTTGTGGAATTATCTATCTATCTATCTATCTATCTATCTATCTATCTATCTATCTATCTATCTATCTATCTATCTAAGATAGATTCATAACCTGTAATGAATATGAATATCTCAGCCAGCTGACAACTAAGTAGAACAAAAATGAGAAATTATAACATTGCTATGGCAAAATGGTGTCTTTGAGGCTGACACAAAAATTCTCAATATCACAATGTTAACAGACAACAACAACTTTATTAAAAACAAACACAAGGATAGCTGCAGGTGAGCCAAACTGTTTACATTCTTCCCTAACCCTCCTCCGTTTTTTTGATTTATCCCAGGCTCATAGAGACACACAGTTTTCCATTTGTAATGATATCCATTTGTTTCTGGAATCTCTGCAGTGTATAAATATGTGTAGCCCTGGAATTAAGGAATGTCACGCACTTCTCTCATGACCCATTATCACAAGGCAGGAATTCTATTTGATCGTCCTGTATAATCTTCATCTACTAGAAAAGTTTAAATGATCAATCCCAGATTTCCGTGATAGAAAATAGCAAATGACCTCCATGCAAAGGACTTGTTTCTGCCCGCTATAATATTCTTTCAATTATTTTAGTTGTTGATACTTTTGCTAAGTTTTTCATGTTTCATATGCTCTTTATAACTTGCTAAAAGCAGTTTGACATTGAATGTAATGTAAAATAAATCCTATTCATATTCCATAATTAAGACCCTGATTTATTAGAGATTTTACTCCTCCAAACCCAAAGTCACAATGTGTTGATCTTGGTTATGGTAAATTTAGCAGGCAAGCAAAGTTTCAGCTTTAGAGATACCCACCAAGGGCATATAAGGGAGTTTGGCCATACACCTTTAATTGCTGGAAGAATGAATCTTAACGTCCTAGCAGTGGTCTAGACTCTCATATAACAGCTCTTTTAACAGTGCCCCAGAAAGGAAGGTGTTAATTTTAACTTTCTGTAAACAGCACCAAGTAGCTAATGGATTCTGCAGTGCTTGGTGTCAGATATATTGCATGAACCAGACAAGTTTCTTTTTCACACTGACTTGTCTCCTGAAAACTTTTTTTCTCCTTTTACCGACAGGTCAATTAATAACGATAGTTTGTCTTTTGGGTTTTCTTTGGAAATAAAAAGTCCCACCAGTTTTCATGTGTATTAGTAAGTCTTATATGTGATGCCCCCTTTCCACCATGTGCCACATACATATTTACATGGTATCAGCAAATTCCTGTTGATAAAATATTATATAGCGTGCAAACGTATAACAGTAAGGTTCCTGCTTGTATAGGCTTACAATCTATGAAGGCATCTGTACAGTATGATGACACATGTAAAATAACCTATGGGTGAAATTCATGTCGACCAGCAGTATGACTGAATCGGAGAGGAATACACATTGCAAAATGTTTATCTTGAGTATATTTAGCTTCCATATTTCCATAGTCCACCCAGTATTTCTGTACTTGTCTACATACTACATCCAAAATAGATATCTTATTCTATTGTGTTGCCCTGTCATCTATATTGGCAGACCAATCATATTTTAATGTGCCCTGTAGTTGGATGATAACAAGAGTGAACCAATAAGGAACACATAACTTGTATGAGTAATCACAGACAAAGCTCGGATGTGTAATGACCTCTGTAATGACCATACAGTCAGTCCCATAAAGTACATCATCCACATTACTCCATTATATCATTTAACAAACAGGGGTTGAGAATGGAAATGTAATTACGTTTTTTTCTCTACGCTGTGATAGGCCTTACTAATACATTGGAGCATGGGTTCTGTTAAAGTTACAGAGATAAAGCAACCATTTTGTGCCACCAAACCCTAGTGGGACCAATTACATGCATATTACAAACAGATATTTTATGTATTAAGCCTTCACCCTGTTCTGCCACAAATTATTTGTATTCAAATATCTCAAAATATAATATTACTGGGTGTAAATGGTGAATTTGACATTGTGACAAATTCTTATTTTGTCATCAATAATATGTACACCATGTGATCAAGAGCCCAATTTACAAAACCCTTCTATATCCTGTTGCAGTGCTTGCAGTGAAACTTTCCAGAGGCTAAATGCCATTACTGGGTGGGCCGAAAAATAAGGTAGTCTACCAATGTTTATGGGCCCACTTTCCAATTAAACAGATAATAGGGCTAAGTTGTGGCCCATACCTCAGAGCAAAGGTTCAATCTAGCTGACATTAAACCATAGCATTTAAAATTTGATTATAATCTGCCGTCGTCAGCATTGATAATCTGATTTGTATGTAATAATTTACTAAGGAGCAACTGATATATATTTTATCACTTTTCTCCACTGATTGCTCTTGACATAAATGTCTAAAATTAAAATACATTAATACATGCACTTGTTGCTGACAGTGGTGCCCAGCAGAAGTCAGAGGGCACTCTATGTTTCTGAAATATTTTCAATTGTGTCTGTTTCATCATGTGTTCGGTGATGTCATTATTTCCTTCTTGGGGGCTGAGGGTGTTCTTATTACTCCTTTGTTGACTACCAAAGAAACCTATGAATCGAAGACCTTATTGTCTTATAGTGTAAATCTAATTTAGAAGAGCAATCAGTGAAATTACAACTACCTGCACATATTTATTAATTTCTCCATAAATGCAAACAAAGCTTCACATGGTGACATGGTACAGATCATCTACTTATGTATTAGCTAAGCGAACATGGCACTTATTGCCTGCTTATAAAGTCACTGTAAATTTTCAGATCTTGTCACAGAAGAATTACTCTCTAATGATAAAATTATAATGAAGAATATAGCAATGAAAATGTTAGGGTTCCCCTGCACATTACATAAAAATAGGCCAACCATCAATTGTGTATGGGGCTCTATGACCCTCTTTCGCTCTCCCGGTGGTAGATATCAGGAGAGATAAGGATCAGCCAAGTTGGAATTCTACTGCTCGATCCTCTTGTTCTATGCAACTATTACCAGAAGGAAGTGGCTGCCGTACTCTCCATGTTTTACATATACATTGGAGCGATAGTTCATGTATATGAGGGCGTCAAAAGAGACAGCTGTTGGATGAATGATCTAATGTGTATGTGGATCAGATATTTCATTTATCTGTGATACCCTATGCAAATGATAGGGTCTAAGCAGTATTCGCCAACCTTCGGCTTTCCATCTGACACATTTTCAACAACCATAGGGTGGAGCATGGTTCTAGTGGAAATTGTATAGGAATTTAACCTAGTTTTATAAATGGATTTTTTAGGAAAACCTAGTTCAACTTAAAATAATGTAGCAACGTAAATATTCAGTGATACTTAGACCTTGCTCCTAGTTACAGTTACTCATGAACTTCCTATCCTATTATAGAGTTTTAGATTAAAGATTATGTATTTATGTAAAAGATTATATCAGTGACATATCGGTGTTTTCTTGTTTGTTGGTTCGGGGGGTGGGTGGGGGGGAGGGTATTAGTCCTGGGCAGCTACACTTGCAAATTTAACCGACTATGTTTATATGATTTTCTATATTGTAGGCTAACCTATGGCCTCTGTAAAGTTTCTATTTACAGTGTAGTCATTTCGGTTTGATGACAATGCTGTTTGTGGGCCTTAATCTAATGTCAGTGAGTCTCTATAAACTCATTGATCCCTGTGGAATAAACCATGAAATAAGGGTTTCGTTTTTAATAAGTTCTACCACTACTTTACCACTGCTCTTTACACAATCAATTTCCTGTCTTGTCATTCCTGTATTCCTGATTACTATATATATGATTAGACTAACAAGTGCCGTGGTGTTTAGGAACAGTAATCTGCCTAAAAATTCAGGTACTGTATCCAGTACTATCATAATATAATAAATAAAATCCCGTTTGTAAAAGTTATAGTGCCCTAGAACATACCCTATTGTACGTTACTCCATCTTTATGGCACTGTTAATAGTGAATTGCTCCAAAAATGATGTTGTTCAGAGATCAACCATTTGTAATCTTGTTTTCAGAAGGCAGGGAGTGTGTAAACTGTGGGGCAACCTCAACCCCTCTGTGGAGGCGAGATGGCACCGGGCATTATCTTTGTAATGCATGTGGACTCTATCACAAAATGAATGGCCAGAACCGACCCCTCATTAAACCTAAAAGACGGCTGGTAAGTGAGAAACCAACATGCAAACACCAACTCTCTTCTTTCTCTAATCTCCTCAGCTCAGGAAGGGAAGCTTTCAGCAGGATATTGGCATCTCCACCAAAAGACTTGTTATAGTGGCCAGAAGAACAGTTTTCAAGTAAGGAAGATTAGACACTCTTGGTCCCACATTACCCATTTTTTTGCCATCTGCTTGGGTTCTAGCTCTCACACGTATTTGGCGTCATGCACGCAGAGCTATTTACACATAGCAAAAGATCTTATGGCTTTAACTATCCTCATTAGACAACAATGAGTCCCTGTAATTACATTACTAATGCGGTAGTGATCCCTTTACAGATCACATTAGAATGAGGCCTTTTAAACAAACATTCTGTTATGTTATAAAAGGACACATACGTTCTAAACATATGTATATATATATAGCGATTCCACTTTTTTTTCTTACACCTGTAATAAGCGTTACGCATCATTTTTTTTTCTATCAACAATCTATTTAAGCAGTAACCTGATAATCCTAATTCTAACGTTTTCTAAATTATCAGTTATTATTAAAAAGTAATTGAAGAGTTCCCAACCAAAGTAGTACACAAAGTAGTATTAAACATGCTCAAGTACAGGCAGGATGGTTCTTCTAATATTGTGGCCACTCATACTTCACATTGACATGCATTGCTAGTTATGTTCCCAGTTTTAGGTGTGTTCTTTAAGACATTAAATCATTATACTGGTATTTTATATAATATTTTTATAATATCAACAATACCATCTATCTATCTCAATGCATTCTATTTCTCTATCACTATTGTTTGTTCACTTTACTTATTATCTCTTTCATCTATCTGCATATTATATATCACACTCTATCACCCATTCTATCTATCTGCATTATCTTATAATCTATCTTTATAAATCAATCAATTTATTTTTATATGTTTTTCATATATTATCAATCCATCTACATATTATCTACTGTTCTGTTACCCATGCATTATCTATTTATCTTTACATTTAACTTTCTAACTTTTCCATAACTCTAAGGAGGGAACTCACAAAGCTTTGATTTTTGGCAGCTGTCCCCACGTCCACTCCCTCCTTATATACGAATTTAACTTCCCAGGAAATATCTGCCGGAAATCTGAACTCCTTAGATAACTCCCAAGTAACAATTTCCTTAAAGTAAACCATTAAGTGAGTTAGGGAGCAGGAAGGACTAGTGAAACTGCAGACTATTTCAATGGCTATATGTCATCACTTGAAATACGGACCTAAATTATTACAAATTTAAAGGGAAAACAGTCATAAGAGTGGCAACACTGTACTTGAGAGATGGCAGAGATAACGTAGAACATGCATGGTGATCAACTTTACCCCTCTTTCCTACTAATGTGCTGTGTTCTGTTTGTAACCTGTTATATTCCTGCTGTGATAGTAAGCATATTGTCTTCTTCAGTCCGCAGCTAGAAGAGCAGGTACGTCTTGTGCAAACTGTCAAACTACCACCACTACACTGTGGAGAAGGAATGCCAATGGCGACCCTGTGTGTAATGCCTGTGGGCTGTACTTCAAGCTACACAATGTAAGTCTATACTACCAGTTAAGGGAATGTCCTGTTTCCACAGAAAAATTTTTATATATAAAAAAGTGCTATAACCAGTTAGACTTATTAAAGTAATCTAACTGCCGTTCATATACGGGAATTCACACACTGATGATTTTTGCAGAAATTTCTGTGGCTTCTATAATCATGTCCTTGCTGTTAAAAATGCTACTATTAGATAAATGGAATTGATTTTTAGTTATTGTAGTACATTTAAACCCCTCCTTAAAAGATTTTTTCATTGTCCATTTTTTCTCTCATTAATATTCTTTGGAAGCTGTCTCCTATGATCAATTGGATGGTCTGCTCAAGAGGTTTTATTGTATCTGCAACAAAGCTGCTGTGTGTGACTTAATATATAGCGTTGAACTTATAGCATGTGGTAATATCTATTTGCAACATGGAACCCTATTACTGAGGCCTTATTATATTGTTAGCAAATCTGTAACTGATGATAAATCTTTATTTCCATAACGCCAACATATTGTGCAGTACTTTAAAATCATGGGGTACACATACAAATAAAATAAGATATCACATAGCTACAACGTGGTCAGATGAAACAATAGGAATGAGGGCTCTGCTCGCAAGAGCTTTCAATCTATGAGATATTTAGTCAGTTACTAACTTTGAAAAGCCATTGCGAGGACTTATTCTTTGAATGGTTAACAACCTATTTTATGTCACATGTTACAGACACCTTAGTGCTCCATTGAAGAAAGTGTTAAAAGAGAAATCCAGGGAAGATTTTGTCTTGTTTCAAGTTTTAACACTCTCACAACCAGCCTGCATACCTAAGAGTGCACAGTGCGAAACATTAACGCTACTTGTTCACTATAAAGTGCTTTTTTGAATATGTTTTTTTAAATTATTTATACGATTTAATATTATTTAAATGGGAGCTATGAAACTATTTAAAGGGATGAGATTATGAGGCGTCCCACTTGGGTTTCATTTTCACACATAATTTATGCATGATACTTCCATTAATTAATAAGTCACAAATCAACCTAAACGCGCTTGGACTACATATTTTTTAATTTCATTATTATTAAATGTCCTCATGTTAACTTCTGGGTGAGGTAGACCTACACAATTACATGTAATTTTAATCTGATATACTTGTACATATTATTTTTGTGAAGCTTTTTTGGATTTTTTTAATGTTATTATTATTATTTATTAATAGAGCACCATGAATTCCATTGTGCTGTACATTCAATGTGCAATTTATATACATTACATAAAGAGCACCATGAATTCCATTGTGCTGTACATTCAATGTGCAATTTATATACATTACATAAAGATGAAATCAAATCCAAAAGACACAAGACTAGACTGAAGTGTAAAAAAGACCCTGCTAATAAGTGTTTTCAATTATATAATTGCGAACACTTTTTCTAAATCTCCTTATATGCCCAATTAACTTAGAATACTATAATATTAAAACTTTATTTGTTTTTTCCATTCTTAAAATTGGAAAATTAATTATGGAAAGGTCTATTATACAGAAGTTATGGTCATTATAGGAGTTTATTGAAATATGTATATATTACAAATATAATCTTATAAAATAGAGAATTCATAATTTACCTTATGGTTTGAATACAAATCCTGCTACTACATATAAAGATTAACACTTTCAGATATGACATCTATGTGGTGTTGTGCTGCTTCCAACATTCTGACTTGTCTTCATTAGGAAATACTACACAAATATATTTACTCTTGGCTGTCAGACCGCCTAGGTGTCTTCATGTGGTGTGAAACACAACGAGCCCATAGCAAGATTAAGCTTGCTTTATTTTCATTTCATTAAATATTTCCTTTGATATCCGCTGTAGACTGTAATGTAAAATAGGTCATCATTTCACATCTGCAAATGAAACTTGGAGACCTGTCTCATATTTCCAGGGTGTAGATATTGATTGCAGGCAAGTCTATATAAAGTAGATTTGGCTTCTTGTTAACCCCATTTTTGCTGAGCAGCACAAAAACTTTCTATGAAATGTATGAAGCAGGAGGCTGGTTTTTAGCAAGTTTTAGCAAATTTGGTTTAGCAAATTTACCAGCTTTTCAAACAGCATTTGTTATTTTTGACAGATTAATTAATTCCTTAGCACTTATGGCAATAACTATGATGAAGACTTCATCACATGACAAGATGACTGATCATGTTGCAAGCCATTCATGTATTTACCTTGTGGGTTTACTTTTTTTAAGACTCAAATATTGTAAATTTAGAAAAGTATTTAAAACTTAGAAAAATGTAAAAAAAAAGTTGCTGTAACTATTTAAATAAAATTATAAACTCTGTTATCAAAATAATAGTTATATTATTATGATTATTACTACTACACAATTAATAATTCCCAATAGTTTTATAAGAAGCTGAGGAGGTTACGCTGTTACATCATGGAACTGGAAGGGCATATGTAACATAATACATAATAGTAGAAAACCACTTTAGTTATTAAAGGACCTCATTTCTACACCTTTGTTAAGGCAGATGTTTTTAGACTCTATTATCTGATATATATTTAATAGCAGAGGCATTTAATAAGCGCTTGGCGGGCCAAGCCTGGATAAAAAGTTATGTGACTATATAACGTAATGTAGACTGCAAAACTTTTCAGAACAGGAAACCATAAAAAACAGTAAGGTAAACTTTTTGTATAATGGAAGTCAGTAACATGTCCAGACATAAAGGTGCATACATATGGATTTGTCAGTGGATCTGGATCTGTTTGATATGTCCATAGAAAGGTTTACATATATACTTTACACTATATTCAGTACATCGTTAAAAGCTGCTTTGTATGAAAACCTGAAATATTTTACTAACCAACAAAAGATATTAAATGCATTCCATATTTTAACACTTTACTTTATTTTTATGAACTTGCCAATACATAATATCAGTGAGATTACTGATATGCTGATGCTGAAATGCTGATATTATATTAAGAGAATTTATAATTTAATTTACAATATATATTGTGTGAAATTGTTAATGTTAAACATAACTCATGGTTCAGTTTGTATACAGATGTAATTTCCTTTAACCCAGCATTAAATCATTCCGAAGGTTTTAGTATCGGGTAGATATTGACAGCAAAGAATATCTGATAATCCAGTATCTCCCAGTTCTCAGTGCCTTCTAAATCACCATCCATTCCTGAAAATAACCTGCTCTGGCAGATGCTGCTTACAAGAGCTGTAAAAAACCTGACCACCTCTAACAATAAACGTAGCTAATTAGGAAGATAATGGGGTCTTGCTGTCATGTAGAGCTCTGCATGGATCATGAACAATTGCCTTCTCCTAAAGCCACACACCACTGTTTTATTGGATGACCTCACAAGGCACGGTCAACCCTTTATGGAGTAAAGTACTTGTTAATTGTTAGGTGAATGGCACCAGACTAATGCAATCAATCCATGCTGTATAGAGCAGCATGTAAAAGCTGACACAAGTTAAGCGATTTCTGGTTGCTACAGACAGCTGTCAGTAAGACAGCCATGAGTTTAGAAATGTGTCCGCTTTCTGTGTTTATTCTGGTTCATAGCACTAAACTGTGAAATGCTCACTGAGCAGTAGTTATAGATCATTTACTAAAGCGTTATGATCTAACAGAAATATGGAATTGCACATGATTTCTACATGCAGTATAAAACTCATGTTAGTTATGTATGTTAAATACTGGACGTGGGCAGTGTCCAAAATTGTACACAAGATGTTTGTTAATAATAAAATAATGATGATGAATTTACAAAATTGATCACTAATTATCCTACGGTACAAATTTTTTTTTTTGAACATAGTAGTGATGACATGTCCAATGTGTATCACTGCACACATTGGACATGTCATTATCAAAAGGTCCAAAAGTGCATGTACATGTTTTATAGTAATGAAGGCTAGGTCCTTTGAATTTTCTAGGTTGACACGTAACTTCTGTAATGAATCTTTGCATGTCTGGATATGTAACATAAGAAATGTTATTAACCATGTTGTTTCGGGCCGACACTTTGCTAAAGAAAAAAAGGAAAGGGAAACAAAAACAAATAATTATTTTTTGTTTAGATTAACAGACCCTTGACTATGAAGAAGGAAGGAATCCAGACCAGAAACCGAAAAATGTCTAGCAAGTCAAAGAAGAGTAAAAAGATCCATGATGGACTTGAGGACTACACAAAGGGAGGTTCATTTAGCCCTGCTGCCCTCTCAAGACATATGTCTTCGCTTAGCCACATTTCACCGTTCAGCCACCCAGGCCACATGCTGACCACACCCACACCAATGCACCCATCGTCCACCCTCTCCTTTGGACCTCATCATCCCTCCAGTATGGTCACTGCCATGGGTTAGACTTTAAACCTTACTTTTTGCATCACCCTTAAGACTTCATCTCTATTTTGCATTTTTTTTGCAAACTGATGAACCCCACCCCTTAATATATGGAAAGAAAGTTATTTAAAGACTCACACAGTGTAGTGTGGGCAAATTTTAAAGGAACTCACTATGGCATCTGCGCATTCTTGACCACTGAATCTGGATCCCATTTGTGAATAAGCCATTTGAACTTTGACTCCCTGTTGACAAGGGTTTCCAGTGCTGTGAACAAAGTTATGAACATTGCAAAAAAATATACAAAAGAAAAATAAAAACATAATTAAACAAACTGCTATATTGTAAATGTTGAAGACTTTTATTGTCACATAGCACATGTATAAAAAAAAGCATGAAGGACCACAAGACTATAAGGAGATGGTGACTTTGGGAACTATAAAGATTGCAATGCGTTTTGTCTAACAACGTGAACAAACTGCCAGTGTTGTTTTCCTCTAGCTGGCTGGAGTTGTATGATGCATTAAACTTGTAGACAGTACATACAGTCAGGACTTGGGCCTATTGTACGGATGTTCTATTGGTCCCAGGCAATCAGTGTTAATATACAGATATTGCCGCTGTGGATGTACAGCTTGCCCATTCCTCAGGCCTCAATGCATTGTGAACACGTTCCTGTAATTGTTGTTTGTATGTATAATTCAAAGACACCAGAATAATAAAAAAATGTAGATTTATTTCATCATATTATACAGACTGATTGGTTGTATAAATTTATTTACTGCTAGTGTAAAGAACTGCTTTTATTGTTTTCATATTATTTTTCTTTCCTTAAAAATAAAATAGATTACATTCGGTTGAACATGCTTGTTTGTTATCTATTTGACTTAAAGTGTGAAATGCTGTCACTGGCTGCAGACTTACCTGGCCATGTTTAATATATACATATACTATATGTATATACATGCAGGATAACCTGTTTGCCTGTATTGTTATGAATAAGAGTTATACAGGTAGGGTGGGGGCTAAAGCTAGGAAATATGTTCTACTGCATTACTGAATATAGATGTTGATAGATTAATCCATATGAAGTTCAGGGGGTCATTTCTCCTGTGAATTGAATTATGTGAAAGCTTATTCAACTATTTCATATTGAAATAAAGTGAGCTTCTACTGTTTCTCATTGAGTCTCCATTGCAGATCCCATCAGATACAGTAAGCAGCACTTTTTTCTAGCAAAATTTCAGACATAAGTCACTTACGTCCACTATGCTCTATTTGTTTCCATTTCCATGTTTCTGTGACAGGACAGGACAAATGAGTTCCTAACACGGATGTGATATCAGCAAGCTCCGATGTCAGATGTGCTGCCTGTATTAGTTACATTATAGAAGCAGAACATGAAACATAAGGTGATTTAAATAACAGGCACCAAGGGAGCTCAAAGATGTGTTAGACTTTCATTTAAATGTTCATCCTGTTCAGGATTTTTAGTGTAATGTAGTCTCTAGTGAAGATTTTGAAATGTAATAATGGTGATTGATTGCCAAAACTACAATATAAGCAATTATTGTGTGTAATGTTTTTTTTTTGGAAGTTGTCGCATTGGTTTTTGAGGTATTATATAAGTAAATGAGTTGAAACTTTTTCATTGTATCTTTTAATCTATGCCATCAGCCAAGGCTGTATTCACAGCTCACATTGCCTTGGGCATAAAGCCTGAACACACCTTTATTAAAGGTCTGTTTATACTTGTTAATTATTTGTTGGCTTCTAAGTAATTATAGTGATATTTGGTCAGTGTTAAGGAAGGATAACGAGTATAAAACTATTGCTTAGTGATATTCATCACTTAGAGATGCTTATGAATTGTGAATACTCCACTCTTGTAAATCTATTCTTATAGACTTTGACCTCCTTGAGCTCCACGCCGAATTCTAAGGACTTACTAATTGGGGCAGATTTAATAAAGCGATTTGAAAGTCAGAATATTTCTAGTTGCTCATGGCAACCAATCACAGCTCCCCTTTAAAATATTCACGAGCACTGGTAAAATGAAAGCTGAGCTATGATTGGTTGCCATGGGCAACTAGAAATATTCTGACTTTCAGACAGCTTGATAAATCTGCCCCAAAGTGTTCTCACGTCTGTATACTGTTGGGGGAATTTATCAAGGGCTGGGACATTGTTGACATAGAATATATGTAGTGCCGGGTATGCTTTGAGATGCCATATTAATTGTATGCCGTTCCTGCCTGTCGCAGAAGTGCACTGTTCCAGGAACTGATGCAGGTCTAGCTGATACACTATGTGAGCTATTCCCTGCCAATTTGATGAATGCATAAAGTTGCTGCAGGGGAAAAAAGTTGTGCACCAGGAATTGCGACCTTTGCTTGACTTGCACACCATCACAAGCCATGGAAATGCCCCCCCGTGACTACAAGCTGTAAGGTCTTTACATACTATGGGAAAGTAGTTATGCACCACATAAATTATGTAAATTATTTTAAACTGCTAACTGCTTTGGGTTAGCTGTTGGGGATTTTGGTAGGTTTTAAAGGTATCTTTATAAAATGTCCATTATGCAAGAATTAGAAAAATGGAGATAGTTATATAATAATCAACATTGCTATATATGAATATATAAACAACATATAGTTTAAGAGTCTGGGTCTAGTCCCATGTAATAATAATCCAATTTTAGGTAGATAGGAAGGTCGAAAGAGAGAAAAAACAGGACTAACATAAATATATCTTTAATTAATTATACTAGAAATTTTGCTATTATAATCTGCACTTTAAAGTTTAACCTAAAAGTTTAGTTATACATTGAAGCAATTATATTTAATCATTTTCAGTTTTACAGAGAGGGTCATAAATGTGTTTTATGTGTTTAGTAGTATTGATGGTGATATTAATCTTGAAATAGTGAGTTTTGTTTAGTAGCATGATAGAGGTTATATGGAATAGCTATTGAATTTGATAAATGTGTAAGCTTCTTTAAATTTATTTTGGCAGATTATGTCATTATGGGGCCAGGAAAGGGGTCTGTGTTGTTGAGCATGGGTGTTATTGGGGGACAGACTGTGGATTGTGGAAAACTACCTGTGTTTTGAACAGTTTAAGTGTTTGCCCCACTGCTTTTGGCTGGCAGAGGAAAAAAAGATATAGAGGGAGATTTATTAGGAGGGGGTTTTCAGAAACTCAGTGTTTGGCCTGATGCACACGAACATATGGAAACATGAAATATAGGTAGCATACTGCCCCATTCATTACAAAGGGCATAATGGCCATCCATTATAGTGAACATATTGTGCAACTAGGGCCGATTCTAGCATATTTGCTGCCTGAGACGAATATGTAAATGCTGCCCCCCCTACTCCTGTTCCATTGCCCCTGTTCAGTAAATGCTGAAAACTTTTCTTAACATCCCCACAGACAGGCTCACTGAGAGTCATTAGTGGCATCTCGTTCCTTATAGATGACAAGCTTTTCCATTTATGGGTTCTCCAATCCATGATGTATCGATGCTGAATTCAAGGCCAGATATCTTCAGCTCCATACAGCACATCTCCACCCGGCATCCCTAAAAATACCACAGTCACAAACAGTATGAAGTCTCCTGGATAACAACACTGTGCCCCTAAATAATATATACCCCTCACAACACAACTGACCACACTATATACACATCCCTTCTATCTATCTATTTCTTATATATATATATATATATATATATATATATATGCATATTCTACTGGATTTTACTGGAATTATAGCATGCACAGCACATCAATCAATATATAGACCCCCAACATTTGGTTTACATGCTGCAAAGGAATCTATTGTATCCTATAACTAATATATCCTACCCTGTTATTATGTTACGTATGATTTTATATATATGCTCCACAGACCAATGTAAATATATAACCCCCCATTTCATTGTACACAGCTCCCATAGATCCCCCCCAGGTTAAATATAATCCGGTCCCACATATACAGCCCTCCCAGCTTAGTAATATACTGTACCCCATATACAGCCCCCCCAGCTTAGTAATATATTGTATCCCATATACAGCCCCCAGCTTAGTAATATATTGTATCCCATATACAGCCCCCAGCTAGTAATATGCTGTATATCATATACAGCCCCCCAGCTTAGTAATATACTGTATCCCATATACAGCCCCCCAGCTTAGTAATATACTGTACCCCATATACAGCCCTCCCAGCTTAGTAATATACTTTATCCCATATAGAGCCCTCCCAGCTTAGTAATATACTGTACCCCATATACAGCTCCCCAGCTTAGTAATATATTGTATCCCATATACAGCCCCCAGCTTAGTAATATGCTGTATATCATATACAACCCCCCAGCTTAGTAATATACTGTATCCCATATAGAGCCCTCCCAGCTTAGTAATATACTGTATCCCATATATAGCCATCCAGCTTAGTAATATACTGTATCCCATATACAGCCCTCCCAGCTTAGTAATATACGGTATCCCATATAGAGCCCTCCCAGCTTAGTAATATACTGTATCCCATATATAGCCATCCAGCTTAGTAATATACTGTATCCCATATACAGCCCTCCCAGCTTAGTAATATACTGTACCCCATATAGAGCCCTCCCAGCTTAGTAATATACTGTATCCCATATATAGCCTCCCAGCTTAGTAATATACTGTATCCCATATACAACCCCCAGCTTAGTAATATACTGTATCCTTTATACAGCCTCCAAGCTTAGTTATATACTGTATCCTATATACAGCCCCAGCTTAGTAAATTGCTGTATCCCATATACAGCCCTCCCAGCTAAGTAATATACTGTATCCCATATACATCCCTCTCATCTTAGTAATATACTCATTATTTTACTTAATAATTACAGTATTATATTATATAAAGTATAGTCCACCAGCCCTGTTGAATTACTATCTGGGTCCAATATGTAGCCCACCACCTCAGTTTCATTATATACAGCCTCCCATATAGTTCCTCCCAGTTTAATTAATATCTTGCCCCCATATTTAGAGCCCCCTCAGTTTGACTGTATACAGCCTCTCATATAGCACAACCCCTGGTTTAATTAATAACTTGTCCCAGATATACGCTAGATTTCCCCACCCCAGTTTTATTATATTTATAAGCCCCCCAGTTCATTTATATACAACCTCACATATAGCCACCCCCAATTTATTTATATTATGTATAGCTATATATGTTTAGCTGAGGTACATAAAGACCCCACTCCTCCACAATATAAACAGGATCCGGCCCAACATGAATATATACAGACTCCCTAGTATATCAGTATCAGGCCCCATGTAAATATAAACAGACCACTCCAGTATAAACCGTATCCAACCTCATATAAATGTATATAGACCCCCCCTGGAAAAAAAGAATTTGGCCCTATACAAATATATACAGCCCCCCCCAGTACAAAAAGAATCTGGTGCCATATAAATATATACAACCCTCCAGTATGAAAAGAATCTGGTGCCATATAAGTATATACCCCCCCCAGTATAAAAAGAATCTGATGCCATTTATATATATATATATATATATATATATATATATATATATATAAGTTTTAGGGATAGGCCTATAACGTTATATTAGCATTCGGCCAGACTTAATCAATAATTGGCCATGAAAAATAATAAAACTTATACTTACCTCAAGGCAGGGTGCTCTCACGCTCCCCCTTCTACTCGCGGCTCTTCTATCAGCCGTGGCTCCGCTCAGTGACACAGATGGCGTGACGTCATCACCCGCCATCTGTGTCCTTGCATAGTACAGAGCAACGCCAGCAGCCGGAAAGGCACTGTGTCGCTCCACATGTAAATCACATCCTGTGTCTTAAATTAGAGTGGCAAATTTCGAAGGTCTTTAAAGCGCTCAGCATTCTGCTGCCTGAGGTGAGCTTTTCAGCTCCCCTCTTGGCAGATGCGGCCCTGTGTGCAACATTCAATACGTAAGATGTAAAACAATATAGAGCATATCCTATTATCTCATGTATTTCCATTCCGTATGAGTCTATGAGAACCTATAAAGTAGAGGTTGCATACATGCCACATTCAGTTGCGCACCGTATGCCCCTGTAAATATACGTGCAGTATGCAGGGAGACCACAACCAAGAGATAGGTGCATACTGTCAGCCAGCCAATAGTCAGTCAGCCATCATTTGTCAGCCCACCATAGCTGTAGTATGTGCCAGGTTCAAGTGCAGGTGATTTGCAGTTCTATGCCAGGCCAGAGCCTCCTGATATATCCGATGAGTGGTGGGAGGGTTTGCATCCTGTGCCAGTGAGCTGACCGCTTGTCATTAGGTTTAATGGTGAAACCTATTGATAAGTTCCCTTTACAAGTGAACTTGTCCCCAATTTTTGTTTTGAATCAGTAAAATTACATTACAAAACATTACTTAATCTTCTTTTATTTTCTAATAATATTAACAATACTCTCTGTATATAGTTTCTGAATTTTTATCATGGGCTGCATATACTATCAAAATAAGGAATAATCAGGGCTGCCACCTTGTCTGAGCTTTTATAACAGCATTAGGTAATTTGCTTTACAGCAGACATAGCAGTGATGATGTGGACCTAACTAAGGAGTGTTTTATGGAGAGGCTCTAAGCTAATGTGGGGTTTAGATAAGCTGTGGTATCATCCATTATTAACAATTAACTACAAAATTCCTGTATTTGATAAAACATTATAATGCACATTAAATTTAGCATTAACTGGATACATTGCGTTAGTAAATATATCCATACTATCCATTACCGGAGTGTGCTTACTGACATGTTTGTTGATTGAGTGAGCGCTGTTTATATTGTGTCAACACCTAAGTTATTGCCGCCACACCCAATTCCACCGTATTATTTCACACCTTATCTGTGAATACTGGCACCATTTATCTTTGGTAATTATCACAGTCATTTGCAAGGATGTGATAAGACTGGAAAAATACAAGCAAACCCTCTGTGCTGTGCTTCTGGAGTAGCCACACTGTGTGAAGCAACCTGCCAAAAAATAAACAAAACAAGCAAAACACAAGCCTCAGTTGAACCAACACCAGATCATTACACTCCCACTGGCCTTAGGTAAGGGATGGGCAGTCTCCTACTCTCCAGCTGTTGCCTGTAAATTATGGGCAAGGTCATCTAGGAACAATTAGGGTGAGAAAGCTGGTTTGTCTCTAATTGTAGCTTCTAGAAAATATGGCACAAGACAGGGGCACAATATTAGATTGTGGGAGATAGAAAGGTTGAGTTAAAAGAAGAGCAGGGCACCAGATCCCGCTTGGACCAGCCAGCAGCCAACATAGTTGCACACCAGTTGACAGGAGGTTTTCTGGACTTGAAAATCAACTGGAAATCTACCATCAAAATCAAGTGCGATACGCCAGGGACACTTACTCATGATGCAGGCACGATGACTGTAGTAATCTTCCTATATTTACAATTTTGCTAATGAGCCTGAAGGGCTTGGGGTAGGTGGGTAGGAGTGGTGATAACAGAGCCCCTGCTGCAGTTTCACGGTCTGATGCAGTCTCACACTCACCTTTTACTCCCTCAGCACCCCCCCTCCCTCTGCAATCTCCCGTCAGCAGAAGAAGTTTCAGCACACAGTTTCATTCATATGAAACAATAGGAGTGAGGGCCCTACTCACAAATGCTTACAGTCTATGAAAATGAAGGGTTGACGCAAGAGATATAAGAGCTTATATAATAGTCCAGTTATTCTTTATATGGGAACAGAATAAAATAATTTAATAATTAAAAATTGCTGCTCCTTGAACCAGCTGCTATCTTACATACAAAGTCCAAAGTCAATGGGGTTGCACAGAAGCATGGAGCTTGGTATCTGGTGTCTACCAGATAACAGAAGGGAGGAGGACAGAGGGTAGGTTTGTAAATAGAGGGTTGAAATTTCATGCAGTTTGGGAATGTGATAGGCCTGCCTTAAGTGATAGGTTTTTAGAGCACGTTTGAAGCATTGAGGTTGGATATTAGTCTGGGGTAGAGCATTAAAGAGAATTGATGCAGCTTCGGTAAAGTCTGGGATAATTTTACCCTGGAAAACTGATTTGAACTCATAGGGGCAGATTTACTTACCCGGTCCATTCGCGATCCAGCGGCGCGTTCTTTGCGGTGGATTCGGGTCCAGCCGGGATTCACTAAGGTAGTTCCTCCGACATCCACCAGGTGTCGCTGCTGCGCTGAAGTCCGCCGAGGCCCATCGGAATGCAATGAAGTTCACCGGCCTATTCCTGGTGAAGTCCAGCAACACTTTTTTTTAAATGTGGCGGGTATTCCGAATCCGTTGGGTTTTCGTTCGTCCACGCCCCCCAATTTCCATCGCGTGCATGCCAGCGCCGATGCGCCCAAATCCGATCGCGTGTGCCAAAATCCCGGGGCAATACAGGGAAAATCGGCGCAAATCGGAAATATTCGGGTAACACATCGGGAAAATGCGAATCGGGCCCTTAGTAAATGACGCCCATAATGCGGTGTCCATATGCCTGTAAAGGAATTTTAGTGACCAACAGAAAACTGCTGACATATAGTGACAATAGATCATCCAAGAATCTTACCTGCAACATCAAATATGATGTTAATCAAATAAAGATTTCTCATTGATGTGCTGCTTAGTGTAGAGGGAGAAACCTTGTGTGCTGCCTAAATCAGACTACGAGAATTATGATGTATCTAACAAAGACCACTTCAGGATTACAGCATATGTTTGAATAGTATATTCAGGTTTTCAGGCTGGAATTAAGAAAGCTTTAAAAGGTATGGCCATATGTAAATGTAATTCTTTACATTTTGCTTAATGAATATGCAGCATTATTGCTCCTTAAAGGATAGGTCTTTTAAAAACAGTAGCGGCTGTAGACATATTTGTCTCCACATGACTTGGTTTCAGAGCTATGTTTAAGGACTGCAAAATAAGTGTCCTGTCTGCCTTTCTTGTGCTTTGATATTATAATGGGGTATAGATGCTTATTTGTTATTTGTTGAGTGCACAAATACATCCACATATAGATATATGTTTTTGCTTAAAGGGGTTGGCCACTACAACAAAACTTTAACACAAGACCCTAATAGGCTCACCCATTAATTCTTACCCTGGTAAAGTTGTTGTAATAATTGTGATTTCCCATGTCCTGCTGGCTACTGTGGTTGGAGGGGCATGGCAAAGACATATACATTCACTGATATGGGAGTGGTTATGATGGAGGGCTGTGCACACACAAATGACTGCACTGCTCCCTATATGTTCTGGAAGGCAGCTGGATATGGGAGCCTTTAATAGGATGAGTACTGTATGTGAGAACCTATTAGCATCTTGTACTTACACTGGGAAAGTTTTGTGATAGCGCCCAGTCACTTTAACCCCTTAACCCCTATTCACACCACGGCGTAATAGTACTTCCCTGCGGAAAGATACTTCCAGCACCAGGATGTTCTATTACACCCAGCTTCTGCCACCGGCTCACCAATAGAGTTGGCACCAGAAGCAGTGGGTGTCAGCTGTATATTACAATCTGTATAATAAAACAGAATTGTTATTAGACCCGACCGGGGGGAAACGCAAAACTCCCCCCCAAAATAATTTTAATCATTAATTTATAATTTTTAAAATTAATACCCTTAAAAAATGCTCTAAAAAGTGATTAAAAATGTTATGCACTCTAAAATAAGAGCACTAAAAAGAACAACTGTTATCGCAAAAAATAAGCCCTTAACCCCTTACCCACACGTGACGAAATACTACGTCATGTGTCAGCTGCGGGTGAATGGAGACGGTTCACGGGCTGAGCCCTCTCCATAGCCATTAAGTCTTTACTGCATATTGGAGCAAACACTTACCGCTAACAGATCGCTGTTGTCTGCAAAGCTATCGACAGCTTCAAAAAGATGGCGGTGATTGGCCTTTGGATGTCTCGTTTTAAATCATTCATTACAATGTGTGATTAGCACATTCTAATGAATGAGGAGGAAAATTCCCATATATTGCAGTATGGCAATATATGGTAGGATCAGTCTAACAACCTAGGGCAGTGGTGGCGAACCTATGGCACAGGTGGCCACCCAGGCCTTTACACTAACGCATAGTTTGCCAGCTAACACTTAAGGCTTTCTCCCGTGATCCAAGACAGCCGAGGATGTGCCATGCTCAGCGCTTTTTTAAAACGACATCCTTGGCTGCCAGGACTACACGGGAAGCGAGAAGGTGTGGATAGAGATGGACTGTCATTTGAGCTCCTGCTCTGGGTCTCCTGATCTTCCTCTTCAGGGTACCCTGGAGGGAAGCTACAATCCAAATTTCTCCATAATCTTTCTATTGTATTGGTGAACTCAGGACAGCTTGGTGAAACTGGTGAAACTGTGATACAGCTGGGATCAATAAGTTACTGCTTAACCCGTTCACGACCCGTGACATAATAGCACGTCACGGGTCGGCCGCGGGTGCATGGAGAGGGCTCACGCGCTGAGCCCTCTCCATAGCCGGTAAGTCTTTGCTGCATATTGCTAGCACCGATCGCGGGTGTTTTCACCTCGATTGCCGCGGGCAAATCTTTTCGAGGATCGCTGCTCCCCGTGACGTCATCGGGGAGCGGCGATCCGTCGCCATGGTAACCTCGGGTCTCACGAAGACCCGAGGCTACTTCGGGTTAACCCATGCATTACAATGTGCTATCAGCACATTGTAATGTATGAGTAGTAAAATCCCCATATACTGCCATACTGTAGTATGGCAGTATATGATAGGATCGTGCAGACACCCTAGGGTTAAAGTACCCTAGGGAGTCTGAAAAGTACTAAAAATAAAAAAAAGTTAAAAAAAAAAATTATAATAAAAAACCCTAAAAACTCAAATCACCCCCCTTTCCCTAGAACTGATATAAATATAAATAAACAGTAAAAATCATAAACACATTAGGTATCGCCGCGTCCGAAAATGCCCGATCTATAAAAATATGATAACGGTTTTTCACTGCGTTTAATCCCGTAACGGAAAATCGCGCCCAAAGTCAAAAATGGCACTTTTTTTGTCATTTAAAAAAATTAAAAAATTCTATAAAAAGTGATCACAAGGTTAAACAGTCCTAAAATTGATAACATTGTAAACGTCATCAAAATCCACAAAAAACTACACCACCCACAGCTCCGTACACCAAAGTATAAAAAAGTTATTAGCGCCAGAAGATGGCAAAATCCCCAAAAAATTTTTTGTACAGGAGGTTTTAATTTTTTTAAATGTATGAAAACATTATAAAACCTATACAAATTTGGTATCCCCATAATCGCACAGACCCAAAGAATAAAGTAGACATGTCATTTGGGGCGCACAGTGAAATCCGTAAGATCCAAGCCCACAAGAAGACGGCACAAATGCGTTTTTTTTTTACCAATTTCACTGCATTTGGAATTTTTTTCCCGCTTCCTAGTACATGGCATGGAATATTCAATACCATCTCTATGAAGTGCAATTTGTTACACAGAAAATAAGCCATCACACAGCTCTGTACATGGAAAAATAAAAAAGTTATGGATTTTTGATCATGGGGAGTAAAAAATGAAAATGAAAAAACAAAAAAGGGCCAGGTCCTGAAAGGGTTAAATTGTCATGTTGGCACTTTGCGACATACAAGTGGGTTTTGGTTGTCTCCAAAAGGTTCACCATCACTGACCTATGGTGCCCGTTCTATCAAAATACAATAACGTTTTTCACTGTGTTTAACCCCGTAATGGAAAATAGTGCCCAAATTCGAAAATGGCACTTTTTTGCCATTTTGAAAAATATAAAAAAATCAATAAAAGGTGATCAAAAGGCCCTCCAGTCCTATAAATAGAAGCATTGAAAATGTCATCAAAAGTCGCAAAAGACACCACCCACTGTTCCGTTCACGGAAGTATGAAAAAGTTATTACCTCCAAAAGATGGCAAAATATTTTTTTTTTGTACGGGAGGTTTTAATTCTTATATATGTATGAAAGAATTATAAAACCTATACAAATTTGGTATCCCTTTGATCATACCGATCCAGTTTTTATTCAGTAAAATTGAATAACCCCCCCCCCACACACATATTTGGTATCACTGTGTCTGTAACAATCCGTTTAATACAACAGAATAGTTAGTGGGCTCACATGGTGAATGCCGTAAAAAACCTCCTCAAAAAACACTATGAAAAAAAGATAATTTTTAATTAATATCCTTTAAAAATACACTAAAAAGTGATTTAAATAATGTTATGCACTCCAAAATAACACCACTTAAAAGAATGTTTCTTGTAAAAAATAAGCCCTTAACCATATTTGTCAGCCAAAAAATAAAAAAGTTATGCATTTGAAAAGATGGTGATGTTAAAATTAACAACATTTTCTCCAAATTACCTTTTATTCAGTAAAATTGGGGAAAAAATAAAAAATCTATATAAATGCGGTATCTCCATAATTGTAGTGACCGATAGAATCAAAATAATATGCTATTATTATGGTATGGTGAATGGCCAAAAAAACAAAACAAATCTTCCCAAAAATTAATGATTTTCATTTCCTCCACCAACAAAGAGTTAATAAAATCTCCCCAATTAGCAAAAATTATGTACCAGAAAACTGCATCTAAAATAAGCCACTATGGGGGTCATTTACTAAAGGCCCGATTCGCATTTTCCAGATGTGTTACCCGAATATTTCCGATTTGCACCGATTTTCCCAGTATCGCCCCGGGATTTTGGCGCACGCGATCAGATTGTGCCGCATCAGCACTGGCATGCACGCGACGGTAATCGGGGGCCGTGGCCGAACAAAAACCCGATGGATTCGGAAAAACCGGCGCATTTTAAAAAAAAGTGTTGCGGGACTCGCGCTTACCTTCACCAGGTATAGGCCAGAGAACTTCAGGGCATTCCGGCGGGCCTCGTGGAACTTCAGCATAGCAGCGCCACCTGGTTGACGTCGGAGGAACTACCTTAGTGAATCCCGGCCGGACCCGAATCCACCGCAGGGAACGCGCCGCTGGATCGCGAATGGACCGGGTAAGTAAATCTGCCCCTATATGTCCACATTAAAAAAAAAAAAGGTTAACAAAATTTTTCATAATGGGGTAATTTATGATTCTTTATATTATTTAGGCCTCTCACAGCCAATTGAAAGCTGAGCAGGTCCCTATAAATATAGGTTTTGGCAATTCTCCCCAAAAAAATTGCACCCGAATTCATGGTGGGTGAGGGCCGAGCCTTCTCCATAGCCGGTAAGTCTTTTCTGCATATTGCAGCAAAGGCTTACCGGTAACACCCGCGATTGGTGCTAGCAGCGCCAAAAGATGGCAGCGCCCTTGCCCTGATGACGTGATGTCATCATGGAGCGGCAATCCATCACAATGACAGCCTCGGGTCTTCCAAAGACCCAAGGCTGTCTCGTTTTAACCCTTTCATTGCAAAGTGCTATCAGCACATTGTAAAGAATGAGGAAAATCCCCATATACTGTCATACTGTAGTATTGCAGTATATGATAGGATGGATCAGATAACCTAGGATTAAAGTACCCTAGGGAGTCTGAAAAATAGTAAAAATAAAAAAAGTAAAAAAAAATTATAATAAAAAACCTAAAAATTCAAATCACCCCCCTTTCCCTAGAACTGATATAAATTTTAATAAACAGTAAAAATCATAAACACATTAGGTATCGCCGTGTCTGAAAATGCCCGATATATCAAAATTTAATTTAATGTTTTTCACTGCGTTGTATCCTCTAACAGAAAATATTGCTCAAAGTCGAAAATGGCACTTTTTTGCCATCAAAAGTCACAAAAAATGACACCACCCACAGCTCTGTAAACCAAAGTAGGAAAAAGTTATTAGTGCCAGAAAATGGCAAAATCAAAACATTTTTACACGAGTTTAACATTTTTGTAAATGTATGAAAACATTATAAAACCTATACAAATTTGGAATCTCCGTGATCGCACCGACCCAAAGAATAAAGTAGACATGTAATTTGTGGCGCACAGTGAAAGCCGTAAATTCCAAGCCCACAAGAAAACGCTGCAAATGCATTTTTTCACCAATTTCACTGCATTTTGAATTTTTTCCCCCGCTCCGCAGTACATGGCATGGAACAGTAAGTGCCATCATTATGAAGTGCAATTTGTTACGCAGAAAACAAGTCATCACACAGCTCTTTACGTGTAAAAAAAAAGTTATAGACTTTTGATTGTGGAGAGTGAAAAATTAAAATGAAAAAACATAAAAGGGCGAGGTCCTTAAAGGGTTAAGAATAAATAACCATGAAAATAATTATACTGACAATTGATTAAAATAACTAATTATTGGTCAGTGGCCTCCATTGTTTTACAGGAAAGGTTTAGCTAAACTAACAGTAGTAGAAGTAGTAGTATATTAGATTTGTTATCTTTGTGTTCAGAAAGACGCTAAGTTGCCTGCTTATGGGTACATCATGTGACTTTTAAAAAACAGTTTTGCTAAAGACTATATTGACATGTGTTGATATGTTGGCTACATGTGGAACATCTTTACCTCTTACCTTAGTTTTTACTTTCATTACTGGAGTAAAATTGCAACAAATATATCGACTTTTTAATTTGTCTCAGTTGATAAATCAACTCAGCCACTTTTCCAAATAGGAGAAAGTTACATCCCTGTACAAGCGAACCCAAAAATGTGATGACCTTTTAAAGCCAGAATTTGGATGTGTAGGAATTATAAATCTTCTCAGCATCTGTATGTATAGATCTATGTTTGATTTTTTTTGGCATAAAGATTCATTTATTTTATTTACAGTAATAGTTTTGTTTCATTTTAAATCGATCGTATGTCTTCAAGTATTATGATTTTAAAAAATGTTGTTTTTTTTGTTCTTTAGCTTGCTTCTTGCTTTGTTGAAACATGAAATAGCTGTTTAGGATAAGGGTTCCCTGGGAATATACATCACCTCTGAGACCTTGTAAGAGTCAAACAAATGTCTTACTCATACAGCTTAAACCCCCACCTATGTGACCTGCTCACCCCTCTGTTCTTCCTGTTTCTAAAGTACACCTCTTTGTAAAAGCCCTCATGCAGACAATGTTTTGAAACCCACATGAAAGTGTGCACAAGCAAAGCAGATTTGCTTCCTCTTCTCTGGGCAGTCATATAGACTTTATTGTGACCCATGTCTAGCACATAAAATCTACTACACTTCCACCTGATTTAACAAAGTCATCGTCGCTTTTTGTCTCAATTTTATTGTGTATTCAATATTGGTTAAGTACTGGTGACATTTCTTTGGTGAAGCTTATTGGTTATACAATTATTTTGAAGAAACTGACAAAAGGTAACTGATAATCCAATACAGAAACGCAATGAGTAATGCAAAATTGTGATAATTATGAACTTAGAAAATTACTTAACTTCAAATAGAACAGTATGGTTAATAGTCCAAGTAAGAAAGAGTATACGTGTATAAGAGTATAAGAGTATACAAGCTGAAACGCATAGGTGGATTACCTACATGCTATCTTTTCTGCACCTTTTAATGTAAGAAGAATAAAGTTTTGAAGTTTTATGGGATGTGCCACATATACTCTTTCTTACTTGGACTATTTTTGGACAAACAATCCAGCAACACGTGGGCACTCCAAACAAGCCTCCACTGTCCTCAAAGCAAGTTTCTGGATATAAGGGTACGTGAGATATTTTTTCCTATTTTTCTCTAAGTATGGTTAATAATTATGATAGGGGAGGCTGTTTAAAACATATTTACTTGCTTCATGAATTAGAAAGAAAGAATCCAATGGATTCAATAAAACATTTGATACTGTACTTACATGTGCTTATTGCACCAGTTTGCACCAACTTTTAATTGGATTCAGAACTGCCAATTCAATGGAAAAGGACCTGTATGTTAGTCCAATCCCTTATTGCATGGGACAGGAGTTCAAGCATCAAAAAGAAATATTATGCAAGGGCTCCCTGTCTGTCAACTTTGTCCTTTACAGTGCTGGCTTTGTAACAGTGTTGGCAGTGCTGTTGGGTTAGCAGACCTTGAGTTCTTGCATCATATTCCTGTATGATGCAAGGACTCCTGTCCTGTGCAATGTGTTCAGCACGTGGGATCAGACTGGCATATTGGCCCGTTTCCATAGGGTTTACACATTTGTGTGCAGCTGGCCTCCAATAGTTGTCATAAATGGGTCATATTCAACTCAAGTGGATCAGTACTGGTAACATTACTGTTTAACCTGTTTATACATCCAGAATAGAGATGAGCGAACATACTCGTCCGAGCTTGATGCTCGTTCGAGCATTAGCGTACTCGAAACTGCTCGTTGCTCGGACGAATACTTCGCCCGCTCGAGAAAATGGCAGCTCCCGCCGTTTTGCTTTTTGGCGGCCAGAAACAGAGCCGATCACAAGCCAGGAGACTCTGCACTCCACCCAGCATGACGTGGTACCCTTACACGTCGATAGCAGTGGTTGGCTGGCCAGATCAGGTGACCCTGGAATAGACTACCCCCTGCCTGCGCTGCTCGGATCATTCTGTGTCTGGATGCCGCTAGGGAGAGAGCTGCTGCTGCTGCAGGGATAGCATTAGGGTGTTCTATTAGCTTACTGTTAGGCAGGAGTGAGTCTACAAGAACCCAACAGCCCTTCTTAGGGCTACAATAACGTTATACTTTTTTTTTTTTTTTATTTGCAGCTAGTACCATATTGTGAGGAATTTGCAGGGGGACTTGCTACCGTTGTGTTTAGCTCTTAGTGACACACATATCCACCTCAAACACCAAAGTGGGAAAATTTATTAGGGGTTTGATTTCAATTAGGCACAGTCTGCCATTTACTTTTTATTTTACGTTTATTTTTTCATAACTCAGCGTCATCTCATCTTGCATAGTAGTGTGCTTTCATACTTGGCTAGAAAATAGCCATAGGAGAATCCAAACGGCTTACTTACGCCTACAATAGCGTTATATATATTTTATTTCTGGTTGATCTGCTGGTGGCTGTCCTTGCTGCAGTGCTTCTACTACCAAATTGTGAGGAATTTGAAGTGAGACTTGCGACCGTTGTGTTTAGCGCTTAGTGACGCACATATCCATCGCAAAGACCGAAGTGGGAAAATTTATTAGGGGTTGGATTTCAATTAGGCACAGTCTGCCATTTCCTTTTTATTTTACGTCATCGTATCTCATCTGGCATAGCAGTGTGCTTTCATACTTGGCTAGAAAATAGCCATAGCAATAGGATATCATCGTTTGGTTTTAAAAACTAAAAAACACAAAAAAAAAAAAAAAACACAAAAAAACACAAAAAAAAGTTAAAAAAAAATTAAAGTTATAACTTTCATTTTCAAAATGTTTAACCCGAGGGCTAGGGGTAGAGGACGAGGGCGGGGACGTGGGCATCCAACTACTGCAGGGGTCAGAGGCCGTGGTCCTGGGCGGGGTGAGACACCACCTGCTGATGAGGGAGCAGGGGAACGCCGCAGAGCTACACTCCCTAGGTTCATGTCTGAAGTTACTGGGACTCGTGGTAGAGCACTGTTGAGGCCAGAACAGTGCGAACAGGTGATGTCGTGGATTGCCGACAATGCTTCGAGCAATTTGTCCACCAGTCAGTCTTCCACGCAGTCCACCCATGTCACCGAAATCGGCACTCCTCCAGCTCCTGCACCTCAGCCTCCTCCCCCCCAGTCTGCCCCCTCCCAGGAAAATTTGGCATTTGAACCGGCATACTCTGAGGAACTGTTTTCTGGACCCTTCCCACAGTCACAAACCACTTGTCCGGTTGCTGCTGAGCAATTTTCCGATGCCCAGGTTTTCCACCAGTCGCAGTCTGTGGGTGATGATGACCTTCTTGACGTAGTGGAAGAAGTGTGTAAAGAGGTGTCCGACGATGAGGAGACACGGTTGTCAGACAGTGGTGAAGTTGTTGTCAGGGCAGGAAGTCCGAGGGGGGAGCAGACTGAAGGATCGGAGGATGATGAGGTGACAGACCCAAGCTGGGTTGAGAGGCCGGGTGAACACAGTGCTTCTGAGACGGAGGAGAGTCCTCGACCAGAACAGGTTGGAAGAGGCAGTGGTGGGGCCAGACGGAGAGGCAGGGCCAGAGCAGGTGCATCAGCGCCAAATGTGTCACGTAGTGAAGCTCCCGTGGCGAGGGCTTCCGCGGCGAGGGCTAGATTTTCAGAAGTCTGGAGGTTCTTTAAGGAAACACCGGATGACTGACTGACTGTGGTGTGCAACCTTTGCCAAACCAGGATCAGCAGGGGTTCCACCACTACTAGCTTAACTACCACCAGTATGCGCAGGCATATGAATGCTAAACACCCCACTCAGTGGCACCAAGCCCGTTCACCTCTGGCCGTGCACACCACTGCTCCTTCCCCTGTGTCAGCTGATAGTCAGCCCCCTGCCCAGGACCCTGGCACAAAAACCCCATCGTCACCTCCACGATCCTCCACAGCATCCACTGGCGTTCAGCTCTCCATACCCCAGACGCTGGAGCGGAAACGGAAATATAGTGCAACCCACCCGCACACCCAAGCCCTTAATGTCCACATCTCCAGATTGCTTAGCCTGGAGATGCTGCCCTATAGGCTAGTAGAGACCGAGGCCTTTCGGTCCCCAGCCGCCACTACTTTTCCTGATGTGCCGTCCCAGCCCTGCACCAGCACGTGTCAGACAACATCATCCGTGCCCTGACCAACGCCGTTTCTGACAAGGTCCACCTGACCACGGACACGTGGACGAGTGCTGCCGGGCAGGGCCACTATATATCGCTGACGGCACATTGGGTTAACTTGGTGGAGGCTGGGACCGAGTCTGACCCTGCGGCTGGTCATATACTGCCGACGCCGAGGATTGCGGGGCCTACCTCGGTCCAGGTCTTTCAGGCCTACTATGCCTCCTCCTCCTCCCACCCCTCCTCCACCTCCTCCTCCGAACTACCATCCGTGGGCATGGCGCCATCAGTCGCTAGCTCTAGGCACAGCAGCAGTGCCGTCGCTAAGCGACAGCAGGCGGTGCTCAAACTGCTGAGCCTAGGCGATAAAAGGCACACCGCCCAAGAACTATTACAGGGCATCACGGCGCAGACTGATCTGTGGCTGGCACCGCTGAACCTGAAGCCAGGCATGGTTGTTTGTGACAACGGCCGTAACCTGGTGGCGGCTCTGCAACTCGGCAGACTGACACATGTGCCATGCCTGGCCCATGTGTTAAATCTGATAGTTCAGCGTTTCCTCAAGACATACCCCAATCTGTCTGATTTGCTCACGAAGGTGCGCCGCATCTGTGCGCATTTCAGGAAGTCCAGCACAGATGCTGCCACTCTCAGGGCAGCGCAGCGCCGCCTCCAACTGCCCGCTCACCGACTGTTGTGCGACGTGCCCACGAGGTGGAATTCAACATTAACCATGTTATCCAGAGTTTACCAGCAGCGCAGAGCGATTGTAGACTGCCAGATGTCAACTTCCACCAGAACTGGTAGTCAGGTCAGTCAGCTTCCTTAAGTCTACAATGAGGAGTGGACGTGGATGTCTGATATCTGTCAGGTGCTGAGTAACTTCGAGGAGTCAACACAGATGGTCAGTGGCGATGCCGCCATCATCAGCCTCACCATCCCGCTGCTTGGCCTGTTAAAAAACTCTCTGATCAGCATGAAGTCGGAAGCTTTGCGCTCGTCACAAGAGACGGGGGAAGAAGATTCCCTTGTTGATAGCCAAAGCACCCTTAGGTCTGTTTCTCAGCGCATATCGGAGGAGGTGGAGGTGGAGGAGGATGAGGAGGAAAAGGAGGAGAATGTTGGCGAGACACAAGAGGGGACCATTGTTCAGTCCTTCACTGTTCAGCGTGTATGGGCAGAAGAAGAGGAGTTGGAGGAGTTGGAGGAGGAGGAAATGGACAGTCAGGCCAGTGAGGGGAGTGAATTCTTACGCGTTGGTACTCTGGCGCATATGGCAGATTTCATGCTAGGCTGCCTATCCCGTGACCCTCGCGTTCAAAGAATTTATTCCAGCACCGATTACTGGGTATTCACTCTCCTGGACCCACGGTACAAGCAAAATCTTTCCACTCTCATCCCTGGAGAGGAAAGGAGTGTGAGAATGCATGAATACCAAGCTGAAACAGTATTTCCCTTCTGACAGTGCTAGCGGCAGAGTGCGTAGTTCTGCGGGACAAATAGCGAGGGAGAGTAGGCGAGCAGGCAGCTTGTCCAGCACTGGCAAGGGTACGCTTTACAAGGCTTTTGCCAGCTTTATGTCACCCCAGCAAGACACTGTCACCTGTCCCCAGTCTCAGCAGAGTAGGGCTGATCTTTACAGAAAGATGGTGAGGGAGTACGTAGCTGACCATACCATCGTCCTAAATGATCACACAGCTCCCTACAACTGCTGGGTTTCAAAGCTGGACATGTGGCACGAACTGGCGCTGTACGCCTTGGAGGTTCTTGCCTGCCCTGCCGCTAGCGTGTTGTCCGAGCGGGTTTTCAGTGCAGCTGGTGGCATCATCACCGATAAGCGTACACGCCTGTCGACTGACAGCGCTGACAGGCTGACGCTTATTAAGATGAATAAAGCCTGGATTTCTCATCATTTCCAATCTCCTTATGCACTCCTCCTCCTCCTCATTTTCCTCCTTCTCCTCCTCTTTGTACACTAAAGCAGAGGAAACTGGCTATTTTTTGACAGGGCCCACTGGCTCTAGCTATAGTACTTTATGCATTTAATTTTTCTGGAGGGCCACCTACCCGGTCCTCTGTTTTAAACAATTTTTGGGAGTGCCACATACAGGCACTCAATCTATTCAATTTTTCTGGAGGGCCACCTACCTGCTCCTCTGGTTTGAAAACTTTTTTGGACTGCCACATACAGGCACTCAATCTATTTCATTTTTCTGGAGGGCCACCTACCTGCTCCTCTGGTTTGAAAACTTTTTTGGACTGCCACATACAGGCACTCAATCTATTCAATTTTTCTGGAGGGCCACCTACCTGCTCCTCTGGTTTGAAAACTTTTTTGGACTGCCACATACAGGCACTCAATCTATTTCATTTTTCTGGAGGGCCACCTACCTGCTCCTCTGGTTTGAAAACTTTTTTGGACTGCCACATACAGGCACTCAATCTATTCAATTTTTCTGGAGGGCCACCTACCTGCTCCTCTGGTTTGAAAACTTTTTTGGACTGCCACATACAGGCACTCAATCTATTTCATTTTTCTGGAGGGCCACCTACCTGCTCCTCTGGTTTGAAATATTTTTTGGACTGCCACATACAGGCACTCAATCTATTTCATTTTTCTGGAGGGCCACCTACCTGCTCCTCTGGTTTGAAAACTTTTTTGGACTGCCACATACAGGCACTATCCAAATTAAATTGTCTCCATTGTCTCCACACGTTGTCTCCATTGCTACCTCCAAAAGTCGTCCATATAGCTGCCTCCATACATCGTCTCCTTATCAAACGAGGTGTGTCAGGCAGAAATTTGGGTTGTTTTCATGGATTCCACATCAAAGTTGTTAACTTTGTCGCCACCCTGCTGTGTTATCCACAAAATATACTGGCAAACTTTTACCATTTACGGATATTATTTCAGCGCTTCTTGCGCATCTGTTTACATTCCCCTCACCCGCCATATCCCAAACTTATAAGAACGCTACTACACTTAACTTGGTGCAGGCTGGGACCGAGTCTGACCCTGGGGCTGGTCATATACTGCCGACGCAGAGGATTGCGGGGCCTACCTCGGTCCAGGTCTCAAAGGCCTACTATACCTCCTCCTCCTCCGAATTACCATCCGTGGGCATGGCGCCATCAGTCGGTAGCTCTAGGCACAGCAGCATTGCCGTCGCTAAGCGACAGCAGGCGGTGCTCAAACTGCTGAGCCTAGGCGATAAAAGGCACACCGCCCAAGAGCTATTACAGGGCATTCCACATCAAACTTGTTAACTTTGTCGCCACCCTGCTGTTTAATCCACAAAATATACTGGCAAACTTTTATCATTTACCGATATTATTTCAGCGCTTCTTGCGCATCTGTTTACATTCCCCTCACCCGCCATATCCCAAACTTATTAGAACGCTACTACACTTGATCTTATACAAAAGGTTCTTAGAAGTGCTGTTAGGGGAGTAGCCTAGAGACAGGGGCTTGGATTGGCGAAAGCTCGCCTGGAAGCGGAGCGCCAGCTCCATCCCAAGATCCAACTAACATAGTTTTAACTGCAGCACCTTTAATCTACTACTAGTTCACTGCCTCCATAATAATAATAATAATAATAATCTTTATTTATATAGCGCCATCATATTCCGTAGCGCTTTACAAATCATAGAAAACAAATACAAATGTAATGTAACAGAGCACAACATTTGTATGGAACAACAGGAGTGAGGTCCCTGCTCGCCAGAGCTTACGGTTTATGAAGATGATGGGGTAACACGAGGTAAAAGAATATTTAATGGTCAAGCCATTCTTCTTAGGGAATAGAACAAAATATAATAAATGGAATTGCTGTCGCTTGAACCACTCAGCCGTCATCTTATATACCAGGTCCAGGGTGAATGGGACTGCAGAGAAGCCTGGTGTCTGTTGGTTGCTGGATAACAGATGGGAGGACGACACAGGACGGGTTAGTAGAAGAGTTAAAACTTCATGCAGTTAATGAGTGTTATAGGCTTGCCTAAAGAAATGGGTTTTAAGAGCACGTTTGAAACTTTGGAGGTTAGGTATTAGTCTGATAGTATGGGGGAAGAGCATTCCATAGAATTGGTGCAGCTCTAGAGAAGTCTTGGAGACGCGAGTGGGAGGTCCGCACTAGGGTAGAGGTTAATCTAAGATCACTGGCGGATCTAAGAGCAAGGGTTGGGCGATAGACTGAGATAAGAGTGGAGAGGTAGGGGGGTGCAGCATTATACAGAGCTTTATGGATGAGGGTTATTATTTTAAACTGTATTCGAAAGGAGACTGGCAGCCAGTGCAGCGACTGGCATGAACTGTAGGCATACATGGTCCCCTTATCAAACGAGCTGTGTCAGGCAGAATTTTGGGTTGTTTTCATGGCTTCCACAACAAACTTGTTAACTTTGTCGCCACCCTGCTGTGTAATCCACAAAATATACTGGCAAACATTTATCATTTACCAATATTATTTCAGCGCTTCTTGCGCATCTGTTTACATTCCCCTCACCCGCCATATCCTAAACTTATAAGAACGCTACTACACTTGATCTTATACAAAAGGTTCTTAGAAGTGCTGTTAGGGGAGTAGCCTAGAGACAGGGGCTTGGATTGGCGAAAGCTCGCCTGGCAGCGGAGCGCCAGCTCCATGCCAAGATCCAACTAACATAGTTTTAACTGCAGCACCTTTAATCTACTACTAGTTCACTGCCTCCATACATGGTCCCCTTATCAAACGAGCTGTGTCAGGCAGAATTTTGGGTTGTTTTCATGGCTTCCATGTTAACTTTGTCGCCACCCTGCTGTGTAATCCACAAAATATACTGGCAAACTTTTATCATGTACCGATATTATTTGAGCGCTTCTTGCTCACCTCCTTTGGTTCCTCTCTGCCACCCATTGGTTTGAAGCCTGAGTCCATTTAGGGTATGTCGCCATGCCACTCTCTAGCCTGCCGCTGCTGCCACTGCCTCTGCATGCCGTCCCCTATAGTGTCAGGGTCAATTATTGCATGTTTTAGATGCTATCTAGCCTCATTCGGTCACTCTGTCATGGCCATGCTGTTGCCCATAATTTTGGCATAATGGTGCGATTATGCAGCCTCAGAGGCATCCATGCATGCTGCCCCTGCTGTTTCCTGTCCATTTCTGTGGTGTTTCCATCCTTTTCTGAGGTTCCCAGGTGTTTGGCCAAGCTTCCCTGTGCAGAGCCTTGGTCCCCTTGAAAAATGCTCGAGTCTCCCATTGACTTCAATGGGGCTCGTTATTCGAGACGAGCACTCGAGCATCGGGAGCATTTTAGTGCTCGCTCATCTCTAATCCAGAAGTTAAAATTAATAGAACTCCCAGATACTTGCAGATGACAAAATGCATTGTGACCATGTTAAACTTTTTTTTTTTTTGGATAGTTTAAGATCAACACAATGAAAGTGGTTTTCAATCCCCAAAACCATAATTGAAATATCCCCAGCACTCCCAGAGCCCTTCAATCATATAGGATTGATGAGAAATGTAGATGGAGAAAGACTATTCTGTCAGTAGTGTACTGGCTGTCCCTGCTCACTCTTACTGAAGATGAATCATAGTAATGAATATAAGTTACCAAAACTACATTTATTTTGTCAAGAGAAGAGAAGGTTGCTGGGGGACATAAGGTCTTTATATAAAAATGTAAATGGTTATTGCCACTGCAATAAAGTATTTGTTCTTTGGAAAGGAGGTGTATTTCACCATTGTAATGGTGTCTAATGACTGTGCTGCACATTTATCGCTCAGAGAATGATTACTACGTTGTTCTGTTCTGCAGACTTCAGATTTCTAGTTTGTTATTTAAATAGAAATCTAATTAATCTTTGGTCATTATTGCAAAACATCAAACCAGTTTTAGGATAGAATGGTGTCTGGAATTTCTCACTTGCATAACCAAAGTATACTTAAAGGAACACTCCAGTCAAAGCTCATTCTTTGAAAAATGCATGGTGCGGGGCCTGAAGGGAGGAGCACGACTCAAAGGTTCTAGGAATACAATGAAAATGAGTGACGCTGCTCCCTTCAGGCCCTGCACTATGTATTATTCAATGAATTGACTGGAGTGTTCCTTTAAGGCAATCCTTTATACATTGCAGGCGTGTCATGTCAGAAAAAGTGATTTGCCATATAGTAGCAGATAAGGAAGACATCCTTTATATAAGTTAGATTGCTGAAAAAATCTCAGTTGTATTTATTCATGCAAAACATTGGAAACAGTCTGTGGAAGACTTAGAAATAAGTATTTTTTACCATTTTATTTTTTAGTCCATTCCACTGTAGACACCTTTCATAAGTGTTACAGCAGTATATTGTAACCTAGGAATAAAGTACAGTAAATTAACAATTACCAGTGGTCCGTCTGTAAGTCGAGTGTTCTTAAGTAGGGGACCACCTGTACTCTTCATTTGTTATTTCTCTTTATGGTGGGATGTAATTTATTGAAAACTATGACCTTTTGAACACTTATTATTGAAAAAAACGTAAACGGTAAAAATGTGACTTTTTTCTGCAGTTTTTTTAGCCCCTTAAAGTGCTTGAACATGCATTATATTCATCTTCTTTTTTGTTGCCCTGGAATAGATAGAACTCCGGATAGAATGAGAGAATATCTGAATACAGCAGGTCCTGGTACTGGACCTCAGAGGAGAAAAAGAAAGGAATAATGCAACTGTAGTGTATTATCACCTGATATAAATTGGGTCCCAGGCTGAAATGCATTGCCTATTGAAAAAACTATGTACCTGATTTGTACCTACACTAACCCCATTCTTCACTTCCACCAAGGCACTAACAATCATCTTACCTGTACTGGACTCTTCTACTGGAAAGAAACATTTTTCAATACTGGAATGAGAGATTAAAATGTTTAAAAAGATTAATTTTACAACTAATTTTAAAATACTGCAGCAAACACCCACTGGTAACACCTGAGATCAGTTCTAGCACTGTTAACCCAGCAGTAAAATAGCCGGCAGTGCGTGGGTGCCGCCTTCTTGGCTTCCATCGTCACTACCCATGACGTTATTGAGGAGCAGCGATCTGTTGCTATGACAGCCTCAGGTCTTTGTAAGACTGGAGGCTATATAGCTTCTGATCATCCATTACAATGTGCCAGTGGCACATTGTAATACATGAGCAGTAAAAAAACCATATACTGTCATAAAGTAGTATGGCAGTATATGGTAGGATCAATCAGGCAACCTAGAGTTAAAGTACCCCAGGGGGTCTGAAAAATAGTAAAAATTTTTTTTAAAAGTAAAAAAAATAAATTAAAAAACTCAAGTCACCCCTGCCCTTTACCAAGAACTGATATAAAAATAAATAAACAGTAAAAATCATAAACATATTAGGAAACACCAAATCCCAAAATGTCAGATCTATCAAAGTATAATAATGGTTATTCCCAGTGTTTAAACCCGTATCGTAAAATATCGCCCAAAAGTCCAAAGCGTCACTTTTTCACCATTTTGAAACATATAAAAATGGAATAAAAAGTGATGAAAAGGTCCTCAAAATGGTAGCAATGAAAACATCATCCTAACTGGCAATAATTTACACCTCACACAGCTCTGTATAATGAAGTATGAAAAAGTTATCAGCACCAGAAGATGGCAAAATTATTTTTTTTTTGTACAGAATGTTTACATTTTTTAAAATGTATTAAAACACTATAAAACCTATATAAATTTAGTATCTCTGTGATCATACTGACCCAAAGAATAAAGGAGGCATATCTTTTGGGGTGCACAGTGACAGCCGTGAAAACCAAACCTACAATGAAAATGGCACAAATGCCCTTTTCCAACAATTCTACTACATTTGGAATTTTTTACTCGCTTCCCAGTACATGACTACTAAATAATGTAATTATGAAGTGCAATTTGTTACATAGAAAATAAGCTCTTACACAGCTCTTTACATGTAAAAAGTTACAGAATTTGGGGAGTGAAAAATGGAAATTCAAAAACAAAAAAGGGCCTGGTCATTAAGGGCTTAAAGCAGAACCAAATGCTGTGAAGCATCCCCCAAATCATCAAGTATCTGAAATTGAAAAAGTAAAGGTCATAGCAGTAGGCAGGAAGTGAAATCAAAGTATTGTAGTCAGAACAAATCTTATTAAAATGTAATGTGACTAAAAAATGCATTTTTCCAAATATATATAATGGGGGAAGATTGGGAATATATGAATGCATTTTCTCATAAGACCTTACCTCAATGTAATTCCAAAGATTTGCCCATAAGTTTGATTCTTATGCAATGTTACACAACCTACAAAACCTGCTTCAACATGTTCAGAGTGTTCTATTACAAATAAATGTGTAATATCATATATTCCCACTGTAACAATTATAGAATTTTATACCCGATACAAATATATGCTGTCAACTATGACAAGAACATTAAATGACTTGTATGATTTGGAATAGCTAGATCCCATATACAGCGAAAAGCCTGAGGATAAACTCAAAATGGCGCAGTAACTAGTCTACACATGTATGTTGCAGACATGATCTTAAATGTCTCCTTATCTGATTATAACATTTTTATAACATTAGGGAGGTGTCCTTTATTCATGCTGCTTATGATTTGGTATAACCATAGTTTATTTATAGTCTAGCTATGCTGTTAATCAGATATGGAAATGAAGGTAAATGGATTGTGCTAATGAGGAAATTGAGGACACTAATGTGTCTCATCACAGTCATATCATTATTATTTAGAATAATAAACTGGTCTCCATTATGAAAGTGTTCGTCTCATATTGCTTAAGTACATCACTCCCAATGTTTGCCTTGTTAAATAAACATTCATCAGTCTCTTGAAGTTGTTAAAGGTGTTAGAGCAGGTGCACAGGAAACCGTAGTCCTGCAAGCAGCCCACAGAACCTACCCTGCCTTTACCACATCTTGGAGAATAGAAGAACACTCAGAATAGAACGAGAAAGCTTATCTGAATGCATCATGTTTACACATATATGTCCTTTACTGTACGTTTCCAGTAATCTGGACAAAATACACTTAAGACCATAGGGGGCTATGACTTAATGAGGTTTAATAACAAGTGAGGCAAATAAACAGTCGTGTGACGCATATTTTTGGACACAATTTTTTTTACATTTCTGTTCTTAATTATTCACAGTTTTGTAGCATGGGGATTTTGTTTTTAGAAGAAATGATTAGATCAAATGTATAAGGTCTTATGCTATCATAGATGAAAAAGAAACTTAATGAGTCTCCCCCTGGAACACAAGTTCTTGCTGCTCATGCTATGAAAAGGAACCAGCACAGAATCGGTAAATGTTTAAATTCTACTTTTACTCTCACCCAACTCCTGCTACTCCTGTTGCCTGAACAGATCTTAGAAGATGCAGGAAATAGAAGTAGCAGAGATGAGTTTCAGAGAAGATTCATCCACAATTTTTTTTTATTATGCAGCCATGGACAAATTTATTAAAATGAAGTTTATTCAAGACTTTAAGTCCCCAGTTCATAAGGTGAATAGGTGGGCCCCAAGTGCCACTTGTTGATGTCTAGTTTGCGGTCTGAACTCATTGTATGGCTATACATTAATAGACTAGTTCTGTTTTGGTATTTGGATACGTTTAGCAGTCATTCTCGGTATATATGGACAGAGACATCACTGGGGACCTCCCTGCTTCTCAGGGACATATGCTTTCAGCAGAGGCCAGGGTAGGGATACAATGCTTAGCATCCAGATGGCCTCAACTGAACGTATACATAATCCAGCAGGAGGGAGCAGGATGGAAAGACGTGGCTTTCTGCATCTTGTATACTAGTCAGACGGAAGCAAAAAGGATGCCTTTGTCTGCCAGTACATGTCTACGTATACACTAAGTGCATACCCCAGGAGCTTTCCTCCCCTATTCCAATTTTTATTTAAAGTGATCAGAAGGTCGTACAATCCCAAAAATGCTATCAATGAAAACGTCAGCTTGTCCCGCAAAAAATGTCATGTAACCCAGGTCTGTACATTGAAGAATGAAAAAGTTATCGTCATCAGAATATGACAAAACTAAGACATTTTTTGCATAAAAGGTTTTTTTTAGTATTAAAACATAATAAAACCTATATAAATTTGTTATCTCTGTGAGATCTTATTTGGACCGCCCAGGATAAGATGTAAAAATATAGCATCTAGGATTATGGCACAACTGTGTTTTTTTGGCAATCATACATGCTACGTATGGAATTTCCAGCTTCCATGTACACTAAAAAAAAATATAAAATGGTGCCACTAGAAAGTACAGTTTGTTTTTCAGATAACAATCTTTCATATGTCTCTGTAAATGAAGAACAAAAAAGCTATGGCTTGTGGAAAGAAGGGAGTAAAAAATGGAAACGCAAAAATGGAAAAGGGCCGGGTAAGGAAAGGGTTAAGAAAGACAAGTCACCATAATCGTCATTGTAAATAGATAACATTAAAATTGAGGTTATTAAAAAAATAAAAAAAATAAAAATCCTAAAATGTAACAAAATCTAGAATTCTGACACTCAACCTAAATGTCTTAATCAGTGCAGTACCGTAACTAGGTAGTACAGTTACCCAAATGGGATCAGTAGAAACGTGTAAGCATCCTGCAAAAAATAGCCCCTTACACAGCTTGATATAAAGTTACAGATCTCTGAACAAGGTATTAAGACAAAGCAAAACTATATTTATTTGATTTATCCTTGGTCATCCATGATGTGTAATTCGGAATGTACATTGAAAGATGTAAAACAAAGCTGCATGAAATGGCACAGTATTACAGCTTTATAGTTTATTGCATCTAAATTTTTTAAATTGTATTTAGTAAAAAACGGAAATGCAAAAAAAAAGAAAGGACAAAGATTTTTTTTTTTCCTTCTTCAGTTTTTCATTGTTGTGTTCCAATAGCCATTATGTTTTCAGCAATGTAACTGTTACAACACTTACACTTGTTTTTGGGAGATGAGTTGTTTTATTCAATGCCAACAAAATGGGATGAGTATTTCTTATTGATTGAATGTATTACCTTTCTAGTGCAAGATGATTAGTTCACAAATCTAGTGCGATTTATTTACGGTAATTTAAAAATTTTTTCTGTTAATTTTATTTTATGGGTCACTATAATTTATTGATTTGTATAGATCGTTACAACGTATTGATAATTGGGTGAATTTAACCCCTTAACGCTCTGCGCCGTAGCTCTACGGCGCAGAGGTATAAGGGATGTATGAAGAAGGCTCACGGGCTGAGTCCTCTTCATACAAAGGTGGGGGTTTTTGCATATTGCACAAAACCCCCACCGCTAATAACCGCGGTCGGTGCTTGCACCGATCGCGGCTATTAACCCCTTTGCCGGCGGCGTTTAAAAGACGGCGGCGCGCGGGCGCCGCCATCTTTTTTCCGATCGCCACGCCCCCGAACGTCATCGGGGGGCGGCGATCGGTTGCCATGGTAGCCTCGTGTCTTCTTTTGACACGAGGCTATCTGGCAGCTGCAGATTCGTTACAATGAGCCAGTGGCTCATTGTAATGAATGTGCTGCAAAAATGCCATATATTGCAATACAGAAGTATTGCAGTATATGGTAGGAGCGATCTGACCATTTAGGGTTAATGTACCCTAGATGGTCTAAAAGATAGTGAAAAAAAAAATAAAAAAAAAAGTTTAAAAAATAAAAAAAATTAATAAAATATTAAAAGTTCAAATCACCCCCCTTTCCCTAGAACGGATATAAAACATAATAAACAGTAAAAATCACAAACATATTAGGTATCGCCGCATCCCAAAATGCCCGATCTATCAAAATATTAAAACGGTTACAGGCGGCGGTGACCTCCGAGGCGGGAAATGGCGCCCAAATGTCCGAAATCCGACTTTTACACCTTTTTACATAACATAAAAAATGAAATAAAAAATGATCAAAATGTCGCACAGACCTCAAAATGGTAGCAATGAAAACGTCGCCTCATTTCGCAAAAAATGACCCCTCACACATCTCTGTGCGCCAAAGTATGAAAAAGTTATTAGCGTCAGAAGATGGCAAAAAATTTTTTTTCTTTTTTGTACACATTCGTTTAATTTTTGAAAATGTATTAAAACACAATAAAACCTATATAAATTTGGTATCACCGCGATCGCACCGAACCAAAGAATAAAGTAGGCGTATTATTTGGAGCGAAGAGTGAAAGTCGTAAAAACTGAGCCCACAAGAACGTGACGCACGTGCGTTTTTTTTTCAATTTTTCCACATTTGGAATTTTTTTTCAGCTTCGCAGTACACGGCATGTTAAAATAAATAACATTACGGGAAAGTAAAATTTGTTACGCACAAAATAAGCCCTCACACAGGTCTGTACACGGAAAAATGAAAAAGTTATGGATTTTTGAAGTTGGAGAGCGAGAAAAGAGCCGGAAAACCCTCCGTCCTTAAGGGGTTAATATGCCTGTTTGATTACTCCATTTGTAAACATACCATATTTTTCTGACTATAATCTGGTGTGCCTTATATATGAAATGGTCGTGTTTAGCAAGAGCTCCGGGCCACGCCAGCAATATCCTGCCAACATCCTGCACACACTGTAGATGGGCACAATACCCCACACCAGCTCCTGAAGTGCCCTGGCACAGCAATACCAACATTGTGCCCCTCCGTGCATCGGAGCAGGGCAGTAGCATGGAGAAACCGGAGCCGCAGCCGTGTCCCTACATGGCCGGCAGTACCAGAGGGGGACTCGGCAGTGACTGGAGGAGGCAAGGAGGCAAGTCGGAGGAGGGCAGCGACTCTACTTACCTGGGTCCCCGCTACCGGAGACTGCCTCTTCACAGCAAATCTCCAGCGGGAACTGAAGACCACGCGGGGCACGAACCACAGGCGCCATAGTGCAAACCACATGGCTTCCTCATCTGCCGCCTGCACGGACCCCCTTCTAACCCAAGCAGCCACCAAGAAACTGCCTGCGCCTTATAATCTGGTGCACCTTATATATGCACCTAGATGTCTTAGCAGGCCTTTATTGATAATGCGCTTTATAATCCGGTGCCCTTATCATTGGAAAAATACGGTATTTTAAAGAGGTACTTGTGGAATATATATATAAAAAAAGTACAAAATAAGAAATGTAGATAATGATAGAACATATGACCAACACTGTGAAGGGGTATTGATTAAGCAAACAATGTGATATCTACACCATGGAAGGGCAATTTTGCAAAAAAAAAACCCCGCAATGGAACAAAACATACAGGAGCACATAAAAATTGAACATACCGTAAATAGTCAATGCTTAAACACCATGGTGGAGCAAATATAAGTAATAACTTATCTAGTGCTCAAGTGCTATTTTTACATTCCAGGAGAACCTCTTAATATCACATACTCAGCCATTAGTTTCCTATTGAGATCAAAGATTAGGCACCTCTAAACAGGGTATCTGATGATATGTAGGCTTTATTTCACACCGCAGATTTAATCAGAAAATTTACTTCCCTTTTTCAGAAGCACTTATATTCTAAGATGGCAATGGTGATGTGCAGCAATTTTATTTTTACACACTTTATTAAAAAATATATATTTTAATTTACAGTCACCCAAGAATGAAAGACGGGTCGGAAAAGCTGCAAAGTTCTTTGTAACTAAAATAGACCTTCACCGAACTTGGAGCTATATTGCTAACATATGTGAAGTACAAACGTCTTAAAGAGAAAATCCACCAAAATATCACCTCACTACTTATAGATCCAGCTCCAAAGTTATCTTCTTTGGCTTTTAGAGCCTCAGAATTTTCAAAAAGGGACACCTGGTATCAACTTTTTTTCGAAGACTTGGTAAACACTAGATGGAATTGGCACAAATTTTGCAGCAGCTAATTCACAGTCATTTATAGTCCAAGTGGATAACAAATCCCATCCATACTTTGCATTAAAAAGTTGCAAAATGCCCACAGGTATTGAATCAGAAGCACGTCAGTTAGTGCTATGGATTTCGGCAAAGTTTTCAAACTTTTTTTTTTTAATTTGATCAGTATTTTCAGTCAGTGAAAACTGAACCTACATGTAGTTAGTAGAGATATGTTGTGATAAGGTGATCCATTCCTGAACTCTGTGACCCCAGTCCTAAAGCAGTTATCCACAGATTTAACATTCTCATTGTCCCTGGATACATAAGGTAGGAGAATATAAATGACCACCAAGTAGTCATCATAGCAAGTATTTTACACCAATATCAAACTGTAATATATGTAAATTATATTGTAATATCGAATAATTTAGCCAAATGCATAATGTAAAGTGCAACATCACAAATAACTTTGTGCCACCCAACCTTCTTAAACGATTCTGTTGAACCATTTGAGCATTTATTAGAAATTTTTTTTTTTAACAATTCTGTTTTTTATTATTTTTCAATAAAATAACGATACAAACTGTACAATGCATAGATCCACAATATATAAATGTCATATACATTTCCATTGATAAGATTACAAGCATATTGTATTATATATTGATAGTATCTTGAATAAAGCATTCCAAATAACAATGTGTGTGGATCTTCTTTTGGTTGGAAGATCTATGTGTGGGAGGGGAAAAAATATGCAGGGAGTTGGGGGTTGGACAGGGGTAGAACTAGGGGGGGGGGTGTAGTAGGTTCTTTACGCTATCATGTCTTGTATTTGTGTGTTTTTTTTCACACATGTATCTATTTATGTCCTGGCTGGGAGATTTGACTAGTGAGTGCTCCTAGCCTGTAACATATTTGGAGGCCTATATCTTGTGTCCTAGCTCTGTCGTGAGTAGTCACTTTACCCTGGCACCATACTCCGTTGCTTCTCTACGTAATTCTTCCATGGTAGCCATATTTTATTGAATTCTGCATGCGTGTGTGAAGACCAACTAGAGATCTCTTCCATGCGGTAAATTTCGGATACCTTGTCTTCCCACACTTTCAGAGGGGGGGCGGTTGTCTGCCTCCAATGGGTAGGTATAAGCAATTTTGCCGCTGCTATGAGAAATGTTACCAATTTTGAAGCTGACAGGTACTCTCCCCCTGGGGATAGTCCTAGACATACCATTGGCAGGTCCAATTTAAATTTTGGTGAACTTATCTGTCTGATTTTGTCTTGAATATTAGACCAATATTTTTGAATACCTGTGCAGGTCCACCATATGTGTTGGTATGAACCTAGTTCTTTATTACACCTCCAGCAGAGGCCTGTTTCATGTAACCCCCATCTATATAGGGTTTCAGGTGTTTTGTACCAGCGTGCTAATAATTTAAAGTGGTTCTCTTGGAGACGTACACACCTAGAAAATCCGAATGGGTGTTGTATTATCCATAGTTTTTCCTTTTCGGAAAGATTTAGGCCCAACTCCTTCTCCCAAGATGATATGTAGATAGGTAGGCCCGGAGCTTTTGAAGCTACTATACAGTCATACAGGTATGACAGGGTGACTGCTTTCGGAGCTCCCACTGCCACTGCCAACTCTAATGGTGTCGATTCTCTAAGGGGACCAAATCTTTTTTTAAAGGCCTTGCATGTCGAGTTGAGCTGCATTTTAATGAAGTGAGCCTGCCCCATGCCTTTTAGCCTATTACCGATCTGTTCATCTAGGTCTTTATCTAAGCTATCTAGCAGTTCTCTAACCGTCAGGTCACCAAGTCTTGACCACCAGTTGGGGATGTCCTTCCATCTATCTGTTAGGGATAAGGGGATTAGGCTTGCTGGCATTAGCGGGGATGGGAACTCCGAAAGTTTTATTTTAGAATTAACTTTGTGCCAGGCCTTGATCACAGCTAGAAGAGTTTCATTTAAACCCTCTGAGTCTCCCTGCCATGGTGGTGGTATCCATATTCTTCCCAAAAGTTGTGTGTCCTGTATCCCTGGGTTAGAAGTCGTCCCTGTCGTGTCGTTCATTGGTAGTCTGTAGCGTAATACCCTGGCCGCTTGTGTAGCCCAGTAGTATATTTGAACGTCCGGGAGTCCTAGGCCTCCTCTCATCTTTTTCCGAGTAAGTAGGGTGTGAGCCTGTCTTGGCCTTTTCCCTTTCCATAAATAGGAGGAGAACAGTCTCCTTACTTCAGTAAAAAACTTTGTAGGTATTTCTATTGGGAGCATCATCAGGGGATACAGTACCTTGGGTAACACATATGCTTTGAGCACATTCTTCCTCCCCATCCATGATATGTTAGGTAAGTCATAACTGGTCAGAAGCTGTTTAACTTCCGTTATTAAGGGGGAGAAGTTAAGTTTGTATAATTTTCTTAGATCACCCGGGAGTTTTATGCCTAGATACTTAATATGGTCGTTTTGCCAAGTGAATGAGGATGTAGGTTTAATGTCATTTATCTCTTGTTGGGTTAATGTCACATTCAGGATCTCTGATTTGCTCAGATTAATTTTAAAATTTGCTATATAGTCGAAATAAGTAAACAGTTCCTGCATAACCGGGAGAGCTGGCTTAGGATTTGTGATCAGAAAGACTAGATCATCTGCGAATGCAGTTAAGTGATGTTTTTTGTTCGCCATTGTGACTGGTTCTATCCTTGGGTCTTGTCTGACATGCTGCACTAATGCTTCCAGGCAAAGAATAAATAAGGTGGGGGATAGTGGGCAACCCTGCCTCGTTCCGTTTGTTATTTTAAAGGGTTTGGATAGTATCCCGTTAACCTTGATCTGTGCGGAGGTAGCGGAGTATAGACTAAATATCGCTGTTATGAAGGCTGGGGGGACCCCAAATTTCTCTAATGTAGCTTCCATAAACTGCCAATCCACCCTATCAAATGCCTTCTCGGCATCCGTGCCGAGAAGGACTAAGGGTATCTTGCGCTTACGTGCATGCATGATAGTCTTCATTAAGGTAAAGACGTTGTCTTTACCTTCCCTTCCTTTTATGAAACCGGCTTGCTCTGGTGCAATCATTTTCAGTAGCAGTGGGGCTAACCTGGCTGCAAGCAGTTTTGCCCAGATCTTCATATCGATATTTAAAAGCGATATTGGCCTATAGTTCCCCGCTAGCTCAGGGTCCCTCCCTCCCTTGTGTAGAATTGTGATATGTGCCAATAGCATGAGCGGATGCAGGGTGCCTCCCTCCAATAATTCATTACACATCGCTGCTAGGTGTGGTAATAGTAAATCCCCCAATTTTTTGTAGTATATTATGGTAAAACCATCAGGCCCCGGGCTACGGCCACTAGGAATTGATGATATAATTTTCCTTAATTCCGCTATTGTGACTGGTTGTAGCAGGGTTTTGCCTGTGCTATCGTCTAGTCTTGGAAGATTTATATTTTCAAGAAACTCATGTATCTTGTTTGTTCTCGTGCTTTTCTGTTGTGGATTCTCGTCCTGTCTTAAGTTATAAAGTTTTGTGTAATATTTGTTAAAAATTTCTGCGATTTCGTCAGCTTTTGTCACCGCTTTCCCTGAATCATCCCGCATGGTGGTGATGTACGTTTTTGCTTGTGCTTTCTTGAGTAACTGAGTCATTGTCTTACTGCATCTATCTCCGTGTGCATAAAACCTGTGCCTAGCTCTTGCGTATGTTTTTGCTGTTTGAATGTTTAGTACGTCTTTTAGTTCTTCTCTAGTCTTCTGTATTTCTTCCTTAACTTCTAACAATTGTGACCTTTTGTGTTGTCTCTCTAAATTAGCTAACTTTGCTAAGAGGTCACAGGTTTTGGCTGTTCTCTTTTTCTTGACTCTAGCTCCCATTTCCATAAGATAACCTCTCGCTAATATCTTCTGTCCCTCCCATAATGATATCGGGTCAGTCACTAATTCCCTATTTTCTTCGAAGGATGCAGACATTTTGTCTGTCAGTTCTTTCAGTAAGTCGGCGTCTTCTAATAAAGAATCATTTAACCTCCAGGACCAGTCTCGGATAGGTATATGAGACATTCTTATTTCTGTTACCACCGGGGCATGGTCAGATAAAGAAATGACCCCTATGTTTGATGAAGTTACTTGTTGTGCGTGTCTAGACTGAATGAACAGGTAATCTAGCCTCTGATATGAGCCGTGAGGACCCGAGTAAAAAGTATAATTAGAATTTGTAGGATTAAGCATTCTCCATATATCCATGAGATTTTGCTCCTGTAGTGCTATTTTCAGTTTTCTCAGGGCCCTAAAAGGAACCGCTGAGTGTTTTGTGGACGAGTCCATTAGGGGATCTAGGGTGACGTTTAGGTCCCCTCCAACTAGCAACATACCTTCTGAAAACCTCTTAATAGTATCTAATGCATTGCACAGCCATGCACATTGGCCCTGGTTAGGAGCATACAAGGATGCAAAGGTATATGTACGCCCTCCTATGGTGCCTTTCACTAGTATCATTCTACCCTCTGGATCCATATATGTGTCCTTGTGTATGAAAGGTACCTCTTTGTGAAAACCAACTGAAACCCCCTTAGACGCTGAAGTGGGGTGGCTACAGTGGAACCATTGGGAGAACCAAGTTGTGGAGACTCGTGGTATATGTCTTTCCCTGAAATGGGTCTCTTGCAGTAGTACTACGTCGGTTTTTCCTTGTTTTAAGAGAAGGAGAAGTTGGGCTCTCTTTTGGGGGGAGTTCATCCCTTTAACATTCCAAGTTGTAATTTTTAGTTCAGCCATGAGTGATCAATATTTTCTCGTTAATATCCCTATTCGGGATTGTAAACGGCAACCTACTACTGGGGGTGTGGGGAGACATGGGGAAAGGATGTGGACTCGGGCTTAATAACAATAACTTGTTGTGTTGACACGTGCTGGCATGTGTCGTTAAAGTGAGGTGTGATACCCACCGTGCCCCTACTACATGCAGGAACTCTGCGGGGGCCTCACTGTTGCGCTTGCGTGCGCTGGGGGTCATATGTCTCGGTTCCAGTTGTTGTGACACTAGAGAACCGGAGTCTGAGAATCCCTTGTTGCTCTAGTTGACCGTAACTTGGTCATTGGATTGAATAAGAGGTGTCATAGTTTCCCTTGAGCTACAAGTAAGCTCAGGTATCTTGTTTCTTACATCAACATGGTATAAACATAAATTAATATAAAAGCTAATATAAAATCTAATGCATAACTTTCAGATCTTAACTTAAGAGATCTGGATGAATAGACTAAACCGCATCTATCTCCCTTCTCATGCAACGGCTGAAACTTAGGGAGTAGTATAAAAGTTACACACAAAGAATTTTAGCATGAACATATTTGTTTACGAACCCTTCCAAGCCCCGAATAACAGCAAACAGTCCTTGCGCGTATCTTGTTGCTGAACCATAATTCCGGGTCTATACACTAGGGTCCGTTGACTGCCTGCGAGAGATTGGCAGTGAAAATGAACAAAGTTCCCGCTTTTTTTGGCAGGATTTTGCATCAATAAGTTCCTTTAGGTGGTTGTCTTCTCTTATCTCTCTGTGGTTTCGGTACTTCTACTGTCTGCCACTTGCTGGTTGCTTTGATCACTGGTAATGCGATGTTATCATCCGACGGAATCCATGAAGGAATCTCTATAGGTCTCATCTCAAGGCATTTCCAAGCTTTTGCCAGGTCACGGGGATGTCGTATCACAACTTGCTGTGTGCCTTTAGAGAAGTGTAATCCAAAGGGGAATAGCCATTTGTATTGTATCCCTTGTTCTCTGAGCTTCCCCAGCAGTGGTCTGAGTGCTCTGCGTTTAGCCAACGTTGAGGCTGCTAGGTCTTGATATATGGAGATTTCTACCCCTTCATAGCTCAGGTTTTCTGTGTCTCGGCTTTTCTGTAATATCGCAGCCGTGTCCTGGAAGCTCAAAAGTCCACATATCACGTCTCGTGGAGGGTCTGAGGTAGCAGGTTTAGGTTTAAGTGCCCGATGCACTCTTTCTATTATAATTTTCTCTGCCCTTTCAGCTCCTAATAAGTTGGTAAAGAGCTGCTTCATAACGCTTGGTAGCGCATCTGCTGCCCAGGATTCCGGCAGACCTTTCAGGCGCACGTTCTTCCTCCTATTCCTGTTCTCCTGGTCCTCTATCATCATTAGAACCTGGTGTAGTTGCTCATCTTTGGCTTTCAATTTCCCCCTGACGGCCTCCGCAAATTCCACCATCTCCTCTTGCGCTGCCTCAAGGGCTTCTACTCTGTGCCCCACGTGTCTCACCTCCGCTTTTATTTCTCCCAGCTCCTTCATTACTGGCTGCAGTGCCGATGTGATGGTATCTCTTTGCGTCGACCTCGATAGCCATGACGAGTTCTGACCTTCCGATTCCCTGTCTGGGGAGTCATCTCTATCGGAGTCAGCGGCGTGGTCTGAGCCTGCATGGTCCGCCGGCGCCATCTTGGATCGCGGCGCGGTAAGAGTATATTCTGCTTTTTCTCTGTTTTTCTTGTTCCAGCCTCCGGTTTTTTCGGGACCCGGGGGGCTAGACCTGTTCCCCTTCCCGCTCCCGCCATATTTCACCATGTTGTGGGTCTTTTAGCCTCTTATAGCGGGATTCTCAAACTCTGTTGCACGGAGCCCACGATCTAAGCTGCCATCTCGTGCAGCGGTTAGCTCCGCCCCCTCCATTTATTAGAAATTAATGCAAGCTGCCGAATTCTTTAATTTTAATTTTAGGGGAAAGCTCTTCCATGCAAATACTGTTCTTTTTTGTAAGAGCAAGTCCATCTATCACTAATAACCTAACATCATAGCCCTATGATGTAAGACAGATGCACTTTGTGAAAAGCATGTGGTTAATAACTTTCTGCTGCAGGACCCATTAGAGATGTCTTGCAGGGCAGCACTTCCTGCGTTTCTCTGAAAATTAAAAACACCAACAAAAATTACTTGAAGATATGAAAGGCTTTGCAAAAGCTCAATGTGTAACCTCGGAGAAGTTCCTTTATCTTCTGATCATCTCCATAGACCAGCCGACCATCTAATGTGTATGGGGGACTCCCAAAAGCAGATGGCAGGTCAGATGGAAGATAAGGATGTTCAAGAAAGCCAGTGTATTTTTGGTTCAGGAAAGAGGGTTTGCAGTTGAAGGAGAGAAGAAAGTAAAGCAAAGGCAGAAACACCATGAACCAATGAACCGTGACAAAAAATTGTCACCAATGACCCACAAGTATACTTCACAAATTGGCTCTGTAATGGAAAATGTAATAATGTTACACGGCACAGAAATGTAAAACATCCACTATACAGATTGGTATTCTCTGTGGTCTTCTGTATCCATATTTTGTTCAGTATAATGGCACACTAAATTGTAATACTTAAATTTCTATGAGACATAGATTGGTAAAGTAATTCCATTAATGAAACAATGTGAAAAATTGTGAACAGAAATTCCTTGCCTTTTCCGTGTTGGTTACATTTACAAATAGCTTTTTGTCACCTTTTTTCGACCTTGGAAAACGTTGACCAGAGAGCCGCTTAGCAGGAATTTCAAGGTACATAACAGAAGATTGCTACTGGTGCTGAGAGAAAAGAGTGATAAATTGTGTTGATGTACAACTCCCCCTAGGCAGGTTTTGAGAATCTCAGGTACGTGGCATTGAGGAATGATTCATGGGGCCTACCACAGCACTGTCACACTAGTTGTCATATAAATAAAGCCAACAGTTTTCACATAGTGACCTCAAATTCTCACAACAAAAATGCAAACTACTGAAATATATCCCTCATATGTGTAGAGTACATACTTTGCACTGTGTTGCTTTCTTTATATGTATATTGCAAATAACTATTAATTGTTTGCTCCCTTTGCTTAAGTAGTGAATAACAGGTTTCTGTCTACTACTCCAAAAATGAGAAGCTAATGAATGATTTGAGAGTTCCCATAAATATTTGGACTGCTATTTCATAGAAGCACTGGGTGATGATGCTGGATCTGCATATCTTTATGTAGATATAGCATTGTTACTGCTGAGATGCATATATGACCCTATAGCAATTCTGTTCCTAGTATGGAACGCTGTATGGGATGTAGGTGCTTCCAGCGTAGGCCTCTCTTGGCCACGAATGGGTTTGATGCATCAAACTCGCCTCAAACTTGTATCGTGAGCTTTCTGGAACGTCCCAATGCCCAGAAACTGGAATTGAACTGACATGCTGAGTTCTGTTCTGATTTGTAGGCTTCAGTCAGATATTCCAGCAAGCTCACAATGCAAGTTTGATGCTAATTTGATGCATCAAACTCGCTCATGGGCAAGTGGCCCAAGTTGTGGGCAAGATCTTCACGAAAGTGGTATATGCGTAGTGAATTGAAGAAAAATCTGCTCGCGTTTGAGTTTAAAACTTATTTTATTTGTTTAATTTCTTAAGCAGAATTTACACTCTGTAATGGGCCAGAGAAGTTTGAAGTCGGTTTGGTAAAAAAAAAAAAAGTTCAAATGCTTCACATCCAAAATTTGCCCCAGATGTCAATGTGTGCTAAATTGTATTCTGCAGCATCTGGGTTAGGTCTGTTAAAATAATCAAATCTAATTGGAATTTTCTCATCAGTATGATAATGTGGGTTGCAGATTTGTATTTGCACAATTTTATATTCAGAGACTGAATATAAAAAAGTGCCTTTTCTACTACAAACTGTGCACCCCAAAATTAAATGTATTAAATACATTCCTCCCGGGTTAATTAAATTAAGTGCTTCTTTACTTAATTCAATCCATTCTTTAATTAAAATATTTACATGACACCAAAATTATAATATATTATCTCCCCCTGAATAAATTAGCACCAAATCAGCAGCAGAATCTAGCCTACTATATGACCATACCACTAGAACCAAGCTCAGCATATCAATACTGCATGAGGATTGGCTATAATGCCCCCTTACTACTCCAGTTAGTTTAGCATGGAAGGCGACAGGGGGCCCCATAAATTGTACTTGATGCATCCAGTAAAGGCAGCTTGAGTACTTTACCACAGTCAGCACTGTGACACAATCGCCGTGACCCAATGAAATGACATTATTGTACCAACTGTGTCATTCTACAGGGGCCTCGCAGCGAAGCTTCAAATGGAGCCTGGGGGAGTGCTGACAGGTAAGTCACAGTATTATGAATGTTTTGCTGTATCTATTTTAATTACCTAAATATAATAGGTATAATAATTAGAAGGGATGATTAAATATAATCTCAGATATAAGTGCTCATTGTATATAATTAGATAGTTAGATAGAAAGAGAATTAAATCTAATTTATGAGTGGACACTATAGTTAATCGGCACAGTATAGGTGCACTATAAATAATTAGTTATGGGATGCACTTTATATAATACTGTATATTGGGGGAAGTAGTTAATATAAATAATTGGGAGGCATTATATGCACTACATACTTAACATTTAAAGAGTGATTGTTTATAGTATGATTCCTTCTGGGCCATTGTAAATAATAAAATTAATGGGGGGGGGGTTGTAATAATAATAATAGCTTTAATTATATAGTGCCATCATATTCTGCAGCACTGTACATATTATGGGGTAGATATGCATATCAAACAATAATAACATAATCAAATGAAGCAATAGGAATGAGGGCACTGCTCGCAGGAGCTTACAGTCTGATGAAGGGGTGACACAGGAGGTGACTCTACAATGGTCCAGCCCTTCTTTAAGTTATAAATAAATAGATAAATAATTCTGAATGAACCAGTCACCAGCGGCTATCAATATAAATTAATGGAGATTTAGAGAAAATAAAGGGAATGTTACATGCAGCACGGGAAACGTCCTGGAGACCTGAGTGGGAGGTTTTAATTAAGAAAGTAATCTTAGATCACAGGATTAACGAAGAGCACAAGTTTGGCGATGAATTGACATGAGAGAGGAGCGGTAGGGAGGTGCAGCAGTTTGCAGAGCTTTGTGGATGAGGCGATTAATTTGAATTGAATACGGAAGGTAACGGGCAACCAGTTTAGTGTCTGACACAGAATGGAGGCATCTATGTAGTGTCGGGATTGATAGACCATTCTGGCTGCTGTATTAAGAAAAGATTGTAAAGGAGATAGTTAATAGTGGAAGACCGATTGGTAGGGAGTTAGGGTTTTAGAGGTTTTCATGGTGAAGAAAGGACGGATTCTAGAAAATTTTGAGGTACAAGTGGCAGGAGTGTGCAAGTAATTTTTATGTAAGGCACACATGAGAGGTCAGGGTCCAGCACAACCTCAAGACAGTGTGCCTACTGCCTTGGGGTTAGGGTGATACTCCAGATGGAAATAGAGATTTCAGGGTTTAGGTTGATTAGTAGATGGTGAAAAAACAAGAGAATTTGCCTTACAAGGAATTCAAATGGCAGAGAAGCACTAAGGTAGTGATGATGTTACATGCAGAAGTAACTAGCTAATAGTAATAATTATCTTTTATTTATATAGTGTCATCAAATTCCATAGCACTTTACAAATCATTGGGGACATATACTAATATAATATTACATTACAGAGTACAAACAGTAATATGGAAGAATAGGAATGAGGGCCCTGCTCACAAGAGCTTACAGTCTATGAGAATAAAGATGGGTATCATCAGCAAAAAGATGGTACTGAAAACTGAAACTAATAATGGTTTCTCCAGTAGGGGCAGTATAGAGGAAAAAGAGAAGCGAACCTAGGACTGAGCCACAAGAAACCCCAACAGTAAGAGGAGACATGAGAGATACAGAGAAGGAGACAAAAGAGATAGTGCCCTGTATATAATATAATACACTTTGGACGCTGTAGATAATGTAATGCATTTGGGTGGATACTGACTACAAAATATTGTCATCATTATGAATATAGAAGTAGGAAAAAATTATACAACACGTTTACTAAAGTAATCTTCAAATAATCTGACATACAAAGTAAAATAAATGTAAGAAAATCTAATTTTTAAAGCCAATCTAAAAGAAAGAACCAGAAAGAACATAAAAACAAAAAGTAGTGTTTCAGTTGTAGACTATGCATGAACATTGATTTATACAGAGATGTATGAGGATTTCATGGGTGAAGGTCCTTCTCAGTATAAAATTTAGTTGGTGGTTTGGGTGGCCATGAACCCCCAAGAGAACTCGGGCCTTGAGCTACCGCCTCAACTGCCTATATTATAATCCACTAGTGATCATCCTTGAACCATTGTCCGTCAATAAACAAATGTTATACATTATGACTCAACTCAATGAAGCTAAAAACTTCATACAAATAAAGACAGGAAGAAATGTAAATTAATAAAAATCAATTTTGCTCACACTTTTCACTGATAAAAGGAATATTTTGGGATCAAGTATATTTTTATATATATTTCCACAAGACATTGAAAATCAACATAACACACTACTTTAGCCAAAAGCAAATGTCTTAATGTGACATTCTTCTTTTTTAGCTGTCTACACAAGCTTGTACTTCTGTCTCCTTCTCTTTACAAACAGTTTGTTTGGACTACCCCTATTGGAAAAAAAAATACAGTCAACATGGCCAAAGTTCTACAAATGCTAAACATTTTTCAAGAAAATAGGACTTCCTATACTCCAAAAAGAATCTTAGTGCACTTAAACAATGGTTGCAACCCTCATAGCAGTGCAATCTCCTATGTAGCCCTCCAGTCACAGGGTTAACAGGATTTTCAAGAATGTGTGAACAAAATACTTGTGTAATTAATAAGCAATTTTGAATGTGTCACTATTAATAACCAAAAAAATATGACTTTCCCTAAAGCTATAAGTTAGCAGTCGTATCATATATGCCCTAGGCCTTTCCTGACTATTAACTGTAGACCTTACATGATGTTAATGGACAGACTTAGCTCTAACATTGTAGCTGTTAAGTTGCTTTTGGATGCAATCCTGTGTAGACTTTTCTCATCACTTTACACTTGATGGAGTTCTATTATAACAAAACCAACTGTACCTGTTTGATGTGTCTTTGATTTTGTTAGCTCTTTTGTGACCCTGAACCATAGTGTTGTTTGCTTCTGCCGTGACTTATTTATTGTATATACTAAAGCCAGTAAAATGACAAGTTAGACATGCAGTATCATTTTACTACTGCTATGTATCGCTTTGGTCCACTAAGACATCCTTTTATTAATATATGTATAGTATAACATGCTGCATTGGTTGTGGGGAGTTGCCCAGGATAAAGAATTTTTGGCAGTTGATGATGGCTGGTCAAGCTGTAAGGATGAAAGAGAGTAATCAGAGCTGTATGATAATAACAGCTCATGCACCTGTGGGACATCACATGGCCATGGATAGTTCTTCATTCAATGGAAGTAAACATAGCATCTTCCTATAGAAGGACAAAAAGCAGAGATGTTGAAATATGTGAGGAATTGATACAGAAACTATATTGGAAAGCTGTACAACTTTTTCTTTTACAAACCATATTGATTATTTGCTGTAAGTGGACAAGCCCCTTAAGTCGCATTTGGGGAAGAAAACTCCTTAAATGCTTTCCCACAGGTGCATCAGCTTAGATCCATTGCTGGAATTCCATCCAGATCTCATCTTGAGAAAGTAATATAGGTTAACCATCACTGAAGAATCTTGAAATGAAGGTTGCTGATTTTGTATTCTTATTTACACCTTCCATTTTATTAGCTTTAGTTGTTTTGAGAATTAAGCTCTGGGTGTGCAACTCCCAATGTTCACATATTAATGCAATAAAATTAATTTAGGCGGTAAGGAGAATGAAGCAAATTTTAAAACCCTGCTAGAATTTACTTAAATAATGTCAATGTGGTCAGTAAGTTTTAGGAACCTTCTTCAGAATAGCACAATTGAAAGGCCAAAAAATAAGGAGCTCCCATACAGCCACATGATGAAAAGAAAACTAAAAAACTGAAAAGAAAAGAAAAATAAGCAAATAAGGTAAAAAAAGGAAAGCATTGCAGTGTCATCAACCAACCTAGTGGTCCGTATCATTGACCAACGCAGTAGTTTTTTCGTGATATACTATGGACTTGTTCTGAGACAGGGGACTGTACTGAGACAGTAGTCAAAAGTTTAAAAAATGTATAGGTTACATAGTTTACATTTTGTTTGCAATATGTAAAAACAACTAGAAAACATCAATGTAACCCAAACTATGACTAATGTGCCTTCTAATAGTTCCTATGCTTTAGTTTATATTTTGTATAGTCTAGTTACATTTCCACAGTAGAAAACTCCAGACTACAACCTGTTATATAGTATAGTCCAGTGTGTACATGTATAACCATATAATCATCAACATTGTGTATTTACCTTCTAGGTAAAACATGAATGTAAAAAATGCACGTAAAAGTGCTTTTGTAATTCATACATTAGAAAGTTTCCTATTCAAATACTTCAGCCAAAGTCATTCCTAAAACAGCATAAAAAAAGGCTTAAAACCATTGAGATAAAAATCAGTTGATCAGTGTCAATCACTGAAAAGTGATACTTCCTATGAAGTCATGATACTACTAATACTGTTCTGCAGACATGATCACATCCCATATGTTACACATAAGAGGGGGCTCTTTAATGGTGACGCACCATATGTTGTGATCATATCAAATGATGTACAACACACATTATCACTGTGAATGTACAATAATGTCCAGATGGGACAGCAGGGTACTAAGTGGGTTTAGGTAACAGCTAACAATGGCCTGAATGTTCCTCTGGAAACATTTCAGCGTATACATCAAGATGCCCAAGAAGACTATAAAAATCATGCATTGATCTTAGTTTGGGAGGCCTTTAAGGACTTCACCTTTGTAATTAAAAAAAATCAACTTTGTAGAAATATGCACCTTATTTCGGTTAGGAGGCACATTGTAAATCTTCAGCAAGGGACACCCAGCTCTCTTCTGATGAGACAGGCAGTGAGATATTATATAAAGAATCAATTGATATAGTGTTTCTAGTGTTGTCTTAGTGGTGCTACTGTGCTTTCCAGTAATAACAATTCAAGGTCATGCAAAATACTGGCGTTATTTCAACAAGCTAAACAATTTAAGTTTGTAGGAATGTAGAAAAACTCTTTAAAGGAAATGTACCACCTACAAATTTTTTTTTCAAATCACAATGCCTTCAGGTAGGTGGAGACATATTGAGGCAGGTTGTTAGCTTCTTAGGCATAAAATTACGTTAAAAAAACTAAAAAAACTGCTTTTAAAATTATGCTAATTACTCTCAGGTGCTCTTGGCATGTCACAGGTGTTGCTCGCCGCTCTACTATTACCCTTATTACGCCCACCTCCCGTGAGCTGGTGATGCCTGGGACTCTCAGACATGTGCGATTGGCATCAGTAGCACACAGTCATCTGCTCTGAATGCGCAAAAGTTCCTGATAGCTCGGTGACGTAGGAGGCATACATAATTGGGATAATAGGAGAACTCTGAGCGCTGTCTATGATGTGCCACAAGTCCCTGAGAGCAATTAGCATAATTTTAAAAGCACTTTTTTTTGTTAAATCGATTGTCTTATGGCTAAAGAAGCTGACATCATGCCTCAACTTGTCTCCATATCTACCTAAGGGTATGTGTGATGTAATAAGCAGTTTTGTAAGTAGGAGATTTCCTTTAATAACTTGTAAAAGGTGAGGAATTAGTAAATGTGTTGATTGCAGGTTTTTATCATTATTTGTATGAGATTTATAATTGTTATTGTTTGTGTAATGAAAAGTTATACAATTTTCCAATATACTTTCTGTATCAATTACTCATGATCCTCTGCTTGCTGTCATTCTATAGGAAGTTTCTATGTTTACTTCCTGTGGATAAAAATTTCCATGATCTTGTCCATGGTCTTGTGATGCACACGTAGGTGCACGAGCCGTTAGCATCAGAGAATAATCAGAGCCAGGTGATAGTAATGGCTCGTGCACCTGCGTGTTCATCACATGATCATGTGCAAATAATGTGAGATTTCCTTGAAAACTGCAAGGAATTTATACAGAAAGTATAATGGAAAGTTGTGTAGCTTTTCTTACACAAGCCATATCAATTATTTGCTTAAAGTGGACAACCCCTTTTACTTCTTACCATTACAAATCAGTGAGCCATATTTTTGTCTCTTTCACAAGTTTTTATTAATAAATTGAATTCCTTTAAATGCACAATGTGCAGTATTTGTCCCACCCCCCAAAACCTTCTGTAAGGCGGAAGTTTACTACTCCTGGGCTCATTGCTTTCCAGGTGAAAAATGTCATAATTATCTTTATTTTCCAAGTGCTTGCTCAGCAGGTAGAAACTAAAGAATACTGAACGTAGTCATGTTAAAGGGGTAGGCCCATGAAACAAAGTTCTCAAATTTGAATCTCCTAGTGATGTGTGCACAATAAAGACAATTTTTTACCCGTTTTACAATTTTACTAAGTTTTATTGCTGTTTAGCTCCTATAACTCAGTGATGGTGGGTGTAAGATTCCAGAGTGTGGACGGGAACTCTCTAAGCAGACTCTTCATGATTCCACTGTGTTATGAGATGCTATTTGCTGACAATGTGCTTAGGTTATCAGGGTACAAGTTTATCTACACTTTCACATTTAGTTGCTGAGCATTCTACTAGAAATTGACATACAGAAAAAGAGAGATGAGGTCAGAGATAAGAGATGATGAGATCCATGAGATGGACATAACACACCATGGCACACTTTAGCTCTGCTACACTGTCAGCTCTGCTACATCTGAGCTATAACACACACAAAGTACCTCCCTCACCTGGATAAAGATTTTATATTGCCTGTAGCTTGTAAAGTAAGTCTCTGCAGGATACTGCTTGCTGGCAGGAAATGTCTGTGTGTGAGCTCATCTTGTAATGCAGGGGGAGAGCGGGGGAAACAGGCGACAGAGAGGAGAAGCTATTCATGAGAAGAATCTGTCTTGCCGGACCATGAATAAAAGATTTACAGTTGGATCCTGGGGCAACCGAAATTTTATACACCAGGACTGATTTGTTAATAATATTAAATTAGAGAATGTGTTATCCTGAGTATATTTAAGAATCTTTTCTTTGTGGGAATACCCTTTTAACTTATTATATTACCTGTGCTATAAAATGATAATAACATGGTTCCTCATAGTAGTGTAAAACTGCATGCAATAACCTGAATGTGAAAGCGCATCCTAATACAACGTGACACAATATAATACTGTGATTAGGCTTTGTTTACATAAGAGTAGGCAACACAATTTGATATGTTTAGGAAACAAAGCTCAGTAGTAAAGGTGCAAATATAAATCACCTCTTTTAACCTGAGTAAAGTGTAAAGATAATTTTAAGCCAAATGAAACAAATCTTTTTTACACCAATCAATGGTAATGTGCACACCACATCCTAGCGTCAAATAGCAAATAATTTGGTGAATGGATTTTCATCCCCCTTTTTCCTTTCAGGGGTGGTATATTTATTTAACCTTTTATTTACCTCTTATACAGTTTAGCTAAACTTAAATGGTATGGTCACACATCTAACAGTAGATTTCCATTTACTTCTTGCTGAACAGCTTTAGAAAGAAAGATGCTATAAGGTGTATTCTGTTCTTTGGTTCTATGCATTAGCTTTTATATTAGGTGATATTGAGGAGAAGAGGATAATTGCTGGCCGCAAAGTTGTAGTAGTAGTAGTATAGTAGGTGACACCAAGAACTTCTTTGAATACAGTATATGGATCTGAAAATGATGATACATGCAGAAGCATATCTTATATATAGAGTATGTGTACACACTCTATGACATGATGCTGGTATGCTTAGTATAGTTTACTTAGTTTATGGGTGTGTCAAACCAGTTTCTGTTATTTGCCCTATTGTGAATTATAACACAGTGCACACTTAGCTAGCTTTATAAAGCACCCCACATGTTCCCTCAAATTTTTTCTTCTATACGAAAATTGTATGGACCACAGTATTTGATTATTCAATTGTCATATAGCTATAGTCTATTGCGTTTGGCAGAAGACGGTAAAATACACAATATCATCCATACAACCCCCTAGCTTTGTACATTAGCATCAATCTAGTTGTTATTTGCATATTTCCTAGCCCTGGCTAGTTGCCTATGACATAAGATGATACAATTATGGCTCCATTAGCACCAGACTCCATTGTACTATGTAATATGTGTGGAGGAACTCAATAAGGGTTTAATATATCCAGGCTTGGCAAATGACTGTACTATCTTTAATTTATTTGTCTCTTTTCTAAGGCTACAGTAGTTTACATTCCATTAGGGGCTTTGGTACCACTGAGAGACCCTCTGTCATAAACAGGTTAATCTAAGAGCTAAACGGTGTCCTTTGATCTTTTTGAGTCATACTCTGTGTCCATGCTGCTTTGGCCACAAGAAGCTATCTCTGGAAGCTGTTTGCTTAACAGGAGACTTAAATTGAAACTCGTTGACAGAAAGATTTTTTTTCTGCTTATTTATACTTAAATGTACTCCTTACTAGTTAACTTGTTCATTGCTGGGAAAATAGACAAAAATGTTGCTGAGCATTGACTAGTGTTCTTTTATCTTGCCACGGCTCACACAGTAACGGTGAGGTTAAATGAATGGCTGGTGATTCCACATTCCCTCTGCTCCACTTCTTGGTAAAGAATGAATGTTATAAGCTAGAATTAACTGGATGGTGAACTTTACTCAATGTTATTCTTCCTTCACTCAAAGCTGATCTTTTTATCATCCTCTGTAGACCAGGGAATAAAAAACAAAATAGAAGAAAGCTAATTTTACATGTTTCGTCTTCATTTAACTTAGCAAAAGTTTGTTTTTTATGGAAAAAAGTCCCAAAAATATAAGGCTTCTTTGACAATCCTAAGCAAATGTAAAGGCCAAAGATTCTGCTCCTTACATTTTCATTTGTCTTGGTATTATGAGATGATTTATTTCTGTGCTTTATCCATATAATTTCTTAAAGGGACTTTAATTTTTGTAAATAAATATTATTACTTATCTAAACTTTTTATACTTATAATAAAACATTTACATTTTGAAAAATATATACACAGATCGTTGTACAAGTGTCCATCGTTCTTGAGCCTTTGTTGGTTTCCAATGTTCGTTAGAACTCAGTTTGGAGCAATAATGATGTTGATTACCAACTGCTGTCAGGAACATTAGGACTGTCATGGACGTTTCTTTTATACTTATTGCATTGGCAGATTACAGGATGTTACAAATGACACATATAAATGAATTCTATTTTATATGACTTACAATTGCAATTTACAGCTTTAAGTACAAAAGACCCATTTAGGACTTAAAACTTTTAATGAGTTACAACTGGGATTTCTTTGAAAGATCCATGCTTAAAGCAGTCTCCATTGTAGATTCATAGATTCTGTTAGGGTCAGCTTTCTTTCCAAGTATCACTTGTGATCCCAGACTAATAATGTATATTTGAAAATAGTTAAAGAAGTAGTATGTGCTGCCACTTTTTATTTATTTATACTAAAATCTGATGTAGATTCTCATGTAGATGAAGATGTATTCTGATTGTAGATTTTTTCTGAACATGAGTCAAATGACTATGGGGGCAGACATCTCGCATGTACTACTGTCGACAGTATTTAGAAATATACTTTACCATTGCCTTATTGGCCATAGACACAATGGTCTGGAGATGTTCAATGATGTCTATGAGGGAAGAGTATCCTATATGTACTGTGCCCTGAGTAGAGGTTATTATGAAGTTGGGCCAGTAGATAATCTGTGTCCATTAGCAATCATGAACGGTGTATCCTATTATAAAGGTTTGAACTATCATCGTAAGCCGCTATGAAAGAAAGTGGAATAAATATTGTGTGACATAAATTTTTAATTTAAACATTATCATTTGTTAATGCCATCCTATTGAGGGTACTGGATACAGGGAGGATGAACAAAATAGTGAGCACTAAACTCTATCTCCCCCAAAGTCCCTCACTGCTTCCCTTTGCATATCCTAGGTGATACATGACAACTAGGAGACAGTCCCTCACTACTCCAAAGTGAAAACACAAAACACAACAAATAAGAGAGGTTGCCAGGACAGGTTATAACAGAGAGAGAACGCAACACAGAATCACTAGACATAAGTGAGGACTGAGAAGACAAGCTGACATCAACATACAGAAGAGCAAAATACTACAAACTAGAAGGATAAGGAGGAGACATTAAAATTTCTTTAGAGTTTGGTCACATGTGATGCTTTACAAATGCAATGCAAGCACCAGGGGACGGGTCACGGCATCAGAGATTCAGATAGCAATCACCTGTCAGTCACTAAGGGTTAACTGCTGCTAGAACAAGCCAGGTTGCAGGACAGAAACAGGTGGGTGCTGAATCAATCAAAGCAGCACGAGTAAAAACATATTCACACTACAGAAAATAGGTGATACACAGAGAAAACCTGAATCTCCTCAGTGTTAAAGAAGCTGACACAGATATTACAGTCATATTATCTTTAAACGGAACCTGTCATCAGAAATGGGCCTTATAAATCACTACCAGTATGTTGTCAGGCAGCTGAACAGATTCTAGATGATGTTTCTTTAATGGCACAGTGTGGTGGCATCATCATGTATGTTAGGGAGGTGGAGATTTTAACACAAGGTCAGGCTCTCCCTGCCTCTAAACATCTCCTCCCATTTGAATGACACCATCCCCCGGACTTCAGGAGATCTGAGCAATGATGACTATGGGCGCTGGACAACAGTGAAGGGGAAGTTCTAAGGCAGAGAAAGCTTGACTTCAGTGTTAAACTCTCCACCTCCTTGACTTCATAAAACCAATTTACATCTCACTTCAATGCTGATTTTCTGGGTAGTGCCACCACACCAGGGCATGAAATAAACACAATCTGGAAGGTGTGTCAGCTGCTTGACAACATGCTACTAGTGGTTTATTAGGCCAATGTCTGATGACAGGTTCCCTTTGAGCTTAAAGGGGTTTTCCAGGTTTTAAAAATTACTGAGGGCAGTGCTGGGGCGGGCAATTTAAACATAATAAACATGTACTCACCTTGTCCGGCGCTGCCAATGTCCCGCGCCGCGGCCGGTCTTCTCTGTGCGCCGGTTTCATTACAAGGGCGCACAGAGAGCTTCTGGCCGGCCGGAAGCTCCCATCTGACACCATCTCCCAGCGCTTACAACGCTGGGAGATAGGGACGGATGGGAGGACCCGGCCACATCACGGAGCGGAAGCTCCCTGTGCGCGGTTTCCGTGCCCCTGTAAACAAACAGGGGCACGGATCGAAGGGACCGCGGCGCGGGACATCGGCGGCGCCGGAGGAGGTAAGTGGATGTTTATTATTTTTAAATAGCCCTCCCCAGCCTGGCCCTCACTAGTTTTTAAAACCCGGATAACCCCTTTAATGACTTTTCCCTCTAAACTGTCTACTTTAGGTTATGCTTAAAGGGGATCTGTCATCAATTTTGACTTAACTGCTGACAGGTGGCAGCCCTGGAGAGACTGTGGAACTGTGAAAAGTGCAGTTATAATCCAGCTCTGCAGCTACTGCAAGTGCTCTGGGTGGGTTCAGCTTGAAGACTTTTCTGCACTGTGCGGCTCCACAGCCCCTCCCCTCTGCTACAAGTAGGAGCTGTACCATGATTTTGGTTGGTTATTTACAGTAGTCAGCACTCAGAGCAGAGGGATGGGCTGTAGAACAGTTCAGAGAAAAAGCTCTTCAGGCTAAAAGAGCACTTGCAGAAGCTGTAAACCTGGATTAAATATTCACTTTTGCAGTTGTTACTTTCCACACACAAATGCATGGTTACACAGATCTCCAGGACCTATACCTAGCACTGTCTGTAGTTTATTAAGCTCAAAACTGTTAAAAAATATTCCCTGTAACTATGATCTTACAATGGTTTATCTAACTACACTAGAAAAATGAACATTTTTCAAACTTATCGCTACTATTGTCAAATGCTTTGGAGGTCACACAATCAAAACTATAGGTCTATATTCCTTACAAACTGGTTTTCTATGTCAACAGCATTTCTTACAAGAATGGTTATTATTTAAAACCTGAATAACAGGGCATGGAATGGCGTAAAAAAATGAATCTGTTACACTGGTAGCCAATGATTTAACAATGGAGTGAATAATGTATAGTACAATATGTATATACAATGGTCATCATAACAAAACAATGTAACATTGATCCTTTGGGCTATGAATGTGTGTGTTATAAAATATGCAAATAATATGTAAGACTACACTTAAAGAAATTCACAGTACTGTACCATTTTTTATTATTTGATAACATATAAATAAAGATTATTATCATTATTATGAAGGTGATTTTGGAGTGGGACCTGAACTAAACTTTTCCTGAATTTCTGATAAAAAACCCATAATGCTATAAATAAATGAATACAATTTAATGTTATTACTCACAAAACAGAGCTTAAATAGTTTGCTTTTATGATTCACAACATTTTTAGGAGGAGTTATCTTCAAGATGGCTGTCATTTTACAACTCCAAGTCCCATGATCCCATGTTCCTCTCATACTCTGCTTCCAGTGATGATATAACAGACTGTCCTGCTCTGTTACCATAGTAAGATGGCGGATATTTATCAGGACTTCTGCACCATGGCAGTGGGGTAGAGGCCTTAAAGTAATCACAAATACCAGCTTATTTTGCCATTTCCACACCAGGGGGCATGGAAGTGTGTGAAGGGGGCGGGGCCAGCTTGGGGAGTGGGCTGGCGTGGGGCACTCCTGTCCCCGCGCCTGCGCGCTCTCTGCAGCTGGTAAATTTTCATGTGTTACATAGTGTTTCCATATTTATTTACTTTGAATTTTTATTCCATTTGTGTCTATTTTGTGTTTGCATTCCGTTTGCATCCACTTTTACATGCTTTCACATTAACATAGCGTTTACATAACATTTACATTTACGTTTATATAGCATTTGTTTTTTACATACCATTTTCATTACATTTGCATTTGCATTACACAGAATTTAACTTACTTTGTGATTATTTAGCATTTACATCACGTTTGCAGTATAATTGTATATGTTTACATCATTCAGATTTACACATTTTGGCGGATCGTTTTTGTCATCTGTTGTTTAGATTCAACACACAAGTCAAGAAAATCGTCACATGATAAATTGAGGCAATCAATGACATAATTTTAGCCAGCCTCTGGATTTAACGATCCGCAAAAATGGATGACAAACTTGTGAATATGAAGCATGCAAAACTCCTCCAACATGAGTCAATTTTTAGGAATGCAACTTTTCGTATAATATGGCAAATAAGGGGCCATGGATCTCCAACTGATTTGCTTCACCCAATAGTTTGCAGTTGTAGCAGTCTTCTTAGGGAGCAACCACACGTTCAGTTTTTCAAATGCAGTTTTTGATGCTTAAACCAGGAATGGAGTAAAAGTTGGAGGAGAAGTAGCAACTCTCATTTACTTGTCTCAACCCATTATGATCCACCCCTGCTTTTAGCTCCAAAAACCACATCTGAAAAACTGAACATGTGGACGCACCCTTAAGGGCAGCCTAGTTTCTTCACTGCCTGAATACAAATATGTATCTGTTGAGTTGTATGTCTGTAGAAAATGTCTGTGTGTCATCTGTTTTTGTGGATCCGCAAAAAAAAAGGAAGGCTGGAAAGTGATGTCACTAGCTTGTCCCAATCGCTTGAAGTGTCACATGATTATGTTACCTAGAAACTGATCCACAAATATGTGCAGCACACATTCAAGTACAATTCTATGAGAGGGCCAATGCCACAAACAACGGCATGAATAGGACCTGGTCTGAGTTTTGTAGTTCAGGCAGTCAGCTCATACTTGGGGCTGTGGGACGTGTTCTAGATTTAGAATAAAATGAAGATTTTACTATAGCCTAACTCATAATAAAGGGATTCCCTTTCCACTGAATTCTATCCATGCTCAACCTGCAACTCCATGCAAGGGAGGAACAGGACCATCATTCTTATGATCAGTGGGGTACAGGGGAGGATTAAGACTGCCATGAGCATGATTCTGTATGAATATTATAGCCTTTACAAGTCTGGAATCACTTCCTAGTGGGTAATGAAATCAAAATGTAGGGAAATTAGAAATCATACGGCTGTTTTTTGTATGGTTATTGTATTAGTGCAATACATTATGTGGTATTGAAGCAGAAGATCTCCCTCCCCTTCCTATGCACTAGATAGATCAGGAGGTTCCGAATTGTGTTTTAACCTCAACAGGCGGGAGCTATAGCTAATGCTCAGGCATGGGGGCAGGAACATCCAACACCGGCCCACTGGCATGGAAGTGGCATGGAAGTGGCATAAAGGGGGACATAATCACAATTCCTGGCATTGAACCAAGAATTGCGATTATTTGAGGGCTTGTAAACCAAAGATCTGGTCTACATATCCCCCATCGGCTTTTTCCCCCGGGTTATGATGCTCACTTCAATTATTTTTATGGTGTGGACATTTTCACACATGAACACAACATATATTTAATATTTAAATATATATCTATTTAAAGGGAGGGGTGATTTGTCCTTATTTATATATTTAAATGTTTGCACATGGCATAATAAGATAAAATGTTCAGGCGACAATATGATATAATGGATTACAGCGTCCTAGGAGCAAAACGACCATGATCATTATATTATTATTTCATTATTTCATTTTATGTGTCAGCCAAAACTGGGTGTGCAGTCTTTACAGACACACACATATAAAATCGAATGATTTGCATAGGTGATGTTTTAGTAATAAGACCTAAAAAATGCACGTGTTAACTTTGAATTCTAACATTGCATTCATTTCAGAACAGAAATTGACACTTGTTTGGAACACTGTTGTTACTGTTGAAGCCACAGGAAGTGGCTGTTCAGATTTCTAAGAACACAAAGGAAAATAAGAAACGTATCTTTAATATGTTGAAAAGAGACTAGGCCTAAGTGTGGACAAACATTTTATTTGTTTCTGTTACTAAGACTATTTGATTTTTAACCAATGTTGTACTGTCCAATGACTGTATATGTCCTGCACAGTAAGGGGAGTTAAAGGGGTATTCACAGGAAGACAAGATTATTAAATGTACTCAGGATAACAAAATAACACATTCTCTAATTCACTGTTATTAACAAAAATACAGCATTTCACAGATATAATTCCAACCTGTCTCTATCAGTCCAGGTGTTTACAATTTTGCCTCCTGTCCTTGCCCCCTGCATTACTAGACCAGCTAAGACACAGGCACATCCTGCTGGCAAGCTGCGTGCAGAGACTTACAGATAAGGTCTTTATCTGGGAGGGAGGTATATAGTAGTGCTGACTGTGTGTGTTATAGGCAATTAAGCTGAGCTGAAGTGTCATTGGGGCACATTTACTTACCCGGTCCAGTTGCGATCCAGCAGCGGGTTCTCTGACGCTGATTCGGGTTCTGCCGGGATTCACTAAGGTCCGTGCGCCGATATTCACCAGGTGTCGCTGCTGCGCCGAGGTCCGTCGGAGTTCACCTGCTTTTTTCTGGTGTATGTGAGTGCTTGATCTTGCGACACAAATGGCTTTTTAAATTCCGCGTTTTTTCCGAATCCTTCGGGTTGTCCGGAGGCCATGCGCCACAATCCCGTGAAATACAGCGCAAAGCGGAAATATTCGGGAAAACCCGACGGATTCGCGGCTGCGGACCCTTAGTAAATGTGCCCCATTGTGTTTTATATCCATCTCATGGATCTCATCATCTTTCATCTCCCTCATCTCTCTATTCTATTTCTATGTGCCAGATACTAGTAGAATGTTCAGAAACGAAATAAAAATGTAGATAAACTCTGTATCCTATTAATGTAAGCACATTGTTAGCACACAGTATCTCATAGCACAGAGGAATCATGAAGTGTTTGCTTAGAGAGTCCCTGCCCACACTCTGGATTCTTATACTGACTTACACTGATCACTGAGTTATAGGAGCTAAAACAGCAATAATCACTAGGGGATTAAAATTTAAGAACTTTCTTTAATGGGTGAACCCCTTCAAGCTGAGGACACAGAGCTTTGTGGTCCCACTGTCATATGACACAGCAATTTCAATAAAGTTTTCTAGGTGCAGTGACAAACTTTATTAACTTTACACTATTTTCTTCCTCCTGCACTGGTCACTTACTCTCAATTCAATGGAAAATTCTGTTTCCAGTAATTCAGGGAGGAGGCCTTCCAGAACTGGATTCACAGCAGCACTGCTCAGTTCTTATCTATAATGTTATCCATGATGCTTCTCTCTTTGTATAAAAGAAATTGCCTGGATTTCCTCTTCTCTCTTTACATATGAAAGATGTCAAACTGGTACAAAGAGAAGAAGAAAAAGAAGCAGTTTCTCTAATAAGATGTGCTAGAAATGTTTTTGATGTAACTCTGGATGGCTGTTGCCATCAGCACATTTTGCCTTCCTCTGTACTGTTTTACCTGTCCAAGAGCAATGTGCTCCAGTACATGTCTGCAGGGTTGTCTGGCCCTTAAAGAAACTGTAACTTACGGTAGCAGTGGGAAGGGTCTTCTAATCAAAGCTCTCCGAGCAAAGAAGTTACTAGATTGCTAGATACGGCATAGATGTTCTGATTTCTGCTTGCTTGTTTTGTGATTTTCTCATTCCTGATCTACTGTATTATTGGCTATTTTTGTATATTAATCTGTGCTATCTGCCTATGGCCTGTATATGCGTGTACTATGCCTGACATCACCTTGGACATTTTTGCCTGCCTCTTGCATTGTCTAAATCAATTATTGACCTCCCTATTTTGGTTGTTTTATCCATATCCCAAAAGCCTTTTCCCATCCTTTCGCAACAATTTCCATATTTTTTTGGAGGGTTGATTAAAAAATTTCTTTAATTGATTTTTTTTAATGCATTAACAAAGGTTTAGTAAGGGAAAAGGCTTTTTTCATGTTTAAAATTTACACTTTCATTTGTTCGATTAAACACTTTCCAAAACAAATTAGTTTACATGTCACCATATTTCCTGTCTCGTAATAACTCATAATTTTTTTTACATACTAAACAGTGTTTTGGCGTTATGTGGGTTAATTTATTGTTTTTATTGGGCAATGATTTCCAGACACTGAAGGATGATCTTCCTCTTTGACAATGCCCAGGTTTCTTTCCACTTGAAAAGATCCTAGATCAGCGCTTCTTACTTGCCACAAATTGGTTGTAGAGTTCAGTTATTTTTGGGATAAAGGACACATGGAATCTTAGTGTCCAGCAGCACATTTGTTGATATCAGATACTTATTAGGCTCTGCTGTTAAAGGATTTTGGTGTGTAGCGTAGAAGATTATACTTGCTATTGTTGTTTCATAGAACATTTTTGTATCTTATTACATATATGGAATGATTACAATTTCCATAGAAAATACAATAATTTTAACCCCCTTACTTTACAATTTTACTTGGTTTTATTGCTGTTTTAGCTCCTGTCACTCAGTGATTGTCAGCGTAAACTTCCAGAGTGTAGGCGGGGACTCTCTAAGCAGACACCTTATTTATCCATCTAGTGCTGTGAGATGCTGTGTACTGACAATGTGGTTAGATTATCAGGGTTCAGAATTATCTACACTTTTATTTAGCTTCTGAACATTCTACTAGCATCTGACACAGAGATGAGACAGATCAGAAATGAGTGATGATGAGATCCCTGAGATGTATATAAATCACAATGAGACTCTCTGCACTGCTAAATCACCTATAACACACACAGAGTTAGCCCTGCTATATGCCTTCCTCCCCTTGCCTTGGATAGCTGTCTGTAGCTTGTAGAGTAAGTCTCTGCACACTGCTGCTTGCTGGCAGAAAGTGCCTGTGTCTGAGCGGGTCTTCTAAGGCATTGGGGAAAGGGGTTGGAGGCAGAGAACACTGCAGTGTGCAGACAAGAGAAGCTATTGATAAGAGGAATCCGACCATAGTCAAGAGATTTACGGCCATATCCAGGAGCAAAATTGTATACACACGAACTGATATCGACAGGTTTGAATTATATCTGTGAAATGCTGTATTTTTGTTAATAACAGTGAATTAGAGAATCTGTTATTTTGTTACCCTGAGTACATTTATGAATCTTGTCTTTGTGGGAATACCCCTCTAATTAGGGATAAGATCTGGAGATATGGAGCTATGGAGCAAGAAATAATAATATAAAATTACAATTAAGGTTTCAATCACATAACTTGTTACACATTTGGGAAAATATAAATCAGTCACAGGTTTATTAAGTTAATATAGGTTATTTTAAAAACTATTGGAATTATTCCATTCTGTATATTTGAAGAATTTATACTTCAATTCCAAATTAAAAGCTTTATTTTTACTAATTAGTGGAATCATTCTTTTTATGAGAAGAGGTAGGATTAGTGCTCACATTGAATTAAATAAATCCAAAGACATTAAAGGATTAGTTATGGGCTCGGAAAGAATAAATAATGCACTTATTTGAAAACTAGTATAGTACCATCATATATAAATGACCATGTAGTTAGAAGTTTAAGCAAGGCTTAGTCTAGATTTGTTAACCCACATAAATCTATTTTAAACTTAATTTTAAGTTTTCTCTTGTGAGGATCCCTGATGTATTCATGATTGGCAGATTCAGTCTGTCCTGAGTAATGGATACATTATTTGAGAAGTTCATTCATCAAAGTAGGCAAAGGACTGTAGCACCAAGCATATTTGTTGAGTACAACGCTGTGCACTCTTTAAAAGCTGCCACTCCACAGATTTTGACACAGCTTGATTCCCTACCCCCAGGTTCCTAAGAAATCAGCTCCGAAATACAGCGGGCAAAATTATCTGCTTATCATCAGATGAATTCCACTGGTACTCCTGTCTGGGGCCCAGTACCTGTACAAAGTAAAGGGGGCCTGGAACAATTGGATTTATGGATCTTTATGACATAGATCCAATTTATTTAGATAGCAGCAGTGATTTATTATTTTTACAGGAAACATTTATAGCAAAACATAAGGCTGTGGAATATTTTTTTCATTAATTAGGATAGGGTCACATTCTATTTATTGATAAGGCTGGGCACACAGTATAATCATATGGCTGGGGGAATAATATAGTGTTTGCATTGTATTATGTAAGGAGGCACAGGCATCAGGAACTGCATCATCAAACATATATGACCACAATACATGCGTTTTGAAGGAATTAATTACATAAAAATGTATGCAACGTCTCTGCCAATGCGCATGGCAGAGGAGTAGTTGCGAATAAGCCCTTTTACTACCCAATACATATAGAGATAATTGAGCAGCGGGTTAAAGGAATGTTAATGTTATCATCCAATGATGCTCCACTATCGTAACTGGAGTGTGATTGGAGAAGGAGACCACCTGACTAGGGAGGAACAAAACCCTTAGTGAGGGGAGGAGTCAGTCTCTTCAGACCCAGCTCTCCACAGGGAGAGTTCCAGAAAACTTCAGAGAGAGCCGATCTCTCAGGCCCAGCTCTCACCACAGGAGAAGCTACTAGGCCTCAGCTCTCACTACAAAGCCACAGGGTGTCAGTCCACCTTCAGGGCGGATACTGAACATACTCAGGATTAAAAGCTGCAGCTTCCAGCATTGGTCACAGCTACATCCCAGCCTGCTCCTGCATCCAGGCTGGTAACCCAACTCCTGAGGTTCCTCTCCAAGATCACTCCATTACTGCACTTGTACAGAATCGTTTGGCGTGTTGTTACCGTTGGTTCAAATAAAGAACTGTAAGTTACTTTTATGCACAACATTGCCTCCGTCTGGTCCCTGCTACGGCTGTATCACCATCAAGGGCGCCCCATCTATCTACCAGGGACACATACTACAGACTCTCAGGGCTGCCCTGGGAGAACCAGTACATCAGCCTTTCCCTCTATATAATTTCTTGCCAACACCACCTGCTGGAGACCTGCCAGGCTGTAGGAAAGCCCTCCGGTCCCCATACCAAGCACCGTGACACTAGCGTGCCTAGGACGCAACCGCCAGCCACTCTGGTATTCTGGGCCCCGGCTGTATCCAGGCCCCGAGAAAAAGGCTAGGCCCCAGTGGGGGATGTTGCATGTACTTTACCCACTAAACTACTATAAATATATACAGTGTCCCATAATTAAAACGCATATAAGGCTATGCAGGGTCAGTTGTTTAGTGAGACTCATCCACATTGGAAACCGAGCAATAGTTGAGTTTAACTTTAAAATGTATACTTAGCTATGTCATAGTGAAGAAATGCTACAAGTACAAGTAGAAATCTGTCATTTGTTCTATTCCACACAATTAAGTGGAATTTATATTGCCTCCAGAGAAAAGTCACTAGGTGTAATACCATATACTTGCAGAAATGTGGCCGATAAGTTTCCCTAGGCTTCAGAACTGATTCTTACTCATAATTCTCATATAAACTGTAAATTTGTGAGAGTTGAACACCGGCAGCAAGACATTTTACTGGGGAATGTTACCAGGAAGTGCTGAATGAGGAAATATTAGAGAGCAAACTGAAGGCCTCAAATAGAAAAACAAATGAGAAGTTTCCAAAGAACTGATATGTATACAGTGATCTTCCATGCTGGTAAAGAGGATGTGTCACCATGTACAAAAATTAAAACCTCTGTACAAATTTTTTTTTTAGATTTTGCCATCTTCTGGCACTAATAATTTATTCATACTTCAGTGTACAGAGCTGTGGGCGGTGTCATTTTGTGCAAATTTCCGTTACGGGGTTAAACGAGGTGAAAAAACGTTATTATATTTGATAGATGATTTTTGATATATATGATAGATTGGGCATTTTCGGACGTGGTGATACTTAATGTGCTTATGACTTTTTCTGTTTATTTATATCAGTTCTAGGGAAAGGGGGGTGATTTGAATTTTTATGTTTTTTATTAAGTTTTTTTTAACCTTTTTTAATTTTTACTTTCACTGTTTTTCAGACCCTTTAGGGTACTTTAACCCTAGGATGTCTGATCGATCCTGCCATATATATGGGGATTTTCCACCTCATTCATTACAATGTGCAAATCGCACATTGTAATGAATGGGTTAAAACGAAACAGCCTGGGGTCACCAGCTATGCCGGTGGTGATTGACAGGATAACACCTGCGATCGGTGCTAGCACTGATTGCGGGTGTTACCGGTAAGTCTTTGCTGCAATATGTGAACCCTCTCCATGTACCCGCACCCGACTCATACTATTACGGAGTGCTGACAATATTACTGCTGTATATGTTGGTGTTGTAAGTACTGCTGCTGCCTCTACTTCACTCTCCTTCCAGTAACTCATTACAGACAGGTTTATTTCCTTTAAATAAGTAATCAAACAGATTTACTTTCAGTTGCTAAAAAAAAATTGTGCACCTTGTTAATATACACAACATTTCTGAGAAATTGTTAATCAGAATACTTGGAAATGAACATGACAGGCAATACCGGCATAACTTGATTCCTCGCACCTTTCTGCTGCCGTAGGCCTGATATTTTCTTCCTCCCTTTTATTCATATAACTACTATAGCTTGTGCTCTAAAGGATGATGATTGTGTCTTTTACAAAGTGTAATCTGTGAAAACCCTTTGGTCCACGATAGTTGTAAACTATGTTTATAATGCTATAGCTGACTTTGAGACAAGTGAAAGGTTGCTTACTTTTTGGTTATAATGCAATCACGTATAAATTTGCTATAGTCCTCTTATTAAATCAGGTAGCGGCTTCCCGACACAGGTCTCCCATGCCTCCCAAGGTCTATACTGGCTTTAAAGAGGACCTGTCACCCAGAAATTGGGCACTAGGAGCTGCTTACTAAGGTAAGCAGCTCCTAGTGCTAAAACAAACACAGCAGTGTTACAATTATAGTGTTATTGGAAGCCTCTGATTATGCTATTTAACACCGCTGTGGAGTACAATAGAAACGCTGGACTGCTATCTAAGCGGTCCGGCATATTCATGAGGGGGCGCTCCAAGGCGCTGCCTCTTCCCCTGACTGCCCCGCTCGCTCCATAGCTCGGTGGTGTTAGATAGAGTTAATTGCGGAATTACTGGGTGACAGGCCTTCTTTAAAACCCAAGACCTGAACAACTGTGATCCTTATTGTTTAATCCCTTGGAGGTTAAGGTGATGGTCAAGGACGTTTTAAAATACATGATACCCTTACATATGTTATTCCTGATGAAGGCCACATAGACTGCCATTAGAATGTATCTATAAGGCAGTGATGGCTAACCTATGGCACTGGTGCCAGAGGTGACACTCAGAGCACTTTCTGTGGGCACTCAGGCCATCACCAGGTATCTTCCTGCAGTCCCAGACAGCCCAGGACTTGCTGTGCACAGAGGTTTTTTAAAGTGACAGCTGTACCTGGGATTATTTTCTGCTTTATTGGTGTCCTCAGGGTGCTGGTATCAATGAAAACTGTGACAGAGAAGGGAGTATAAATCACAAATTAAATTTCTGTGTTGGCACTTTGCGATAAATGAAAGGGTCTTTGTTGTAGTTTGGGCACTCGCTCTCTAAAAGGTTTGCCATTACTGCTATAAGGCTATAATGTAAATGAAAGTTATAGAAAGTTATGTTTAAAAAAAGTTAGTAAAATAAAATATTTATTAGTCCTTTAAAAAAGTTTTGGTTCCACTGAAGCCATGATGTCTAAAACTAACTGTCATGTTATTTATCCCATGCTATGATTAAACAAACCAAAATATCACAACCCCCCCCTGTGCCTCTTTCTCTCACAGTCTGTCTGTCACTGACAGACATAGGGGGGGAAATCCACTTATTCAGGATTATTATTAAGGCAGCAAAAGCACATGGCCAACTTATGTAAAAGAGTGGTCAACCTCTTTAAGAAAAACCTTATACACATAGTATCTCCATTTCAACCCAGACAACACATTTTTCACAATGTAAAGTGTTTTATATTGAGACGTACAGAAAATATGTCACCAGGGATGTCATTTCTGGCAGGTGACGTGTTCCAATAGCCTATGCTATGCTGATTTTAAACATGCCATTGTGAGCATTCTGAATCATTTCATCACTTTATATAAGTTTAATACACATTACCTGACTCCTTACATGTAGCATGTGGGGAGTCGTGGGGGAAGGGCAGCTGCAGCCTGTAACTCCTCATACATTCTTCCCTTCCTCCACACCATCCCCAACCCCTGCCTGCTCAATGAACTCCGAATGTTCTCCGAAATGGTTCCATTAAACTTGTGCCACAGAAAAAATTCTAGATTGTACCATAAATTAATAATAACAGATTAGGAGGAATGCAGAAGAAAAAGAGGTTTTGTGAAGTCTGTGAAATTTCAACTTGCATGATGGCCATCAGTCTGAGCGGCGGAGAAAATTCAATAATTTTATTTGAGCATGCATTATTTTTATATAAAGAAAATAGCTCCTCAAATACAAAAATTAATGGAGAAGGAAGAACAGTTTCCATATGTTGGCCTAGAGCTTGCGGTGGAGAAAGACTTAGTGTTAGAGGGGGCGGATTTATTTACTGCAGAATTGGTTTTTATCAGCATAAATTCTTATATTTTTTTTACTGTGCCAACCTGAGAAAATCAGGAAACAGATACACACAACCAGTACAACTAAATTAATTTGTATCTGCTATTTCTGTAGTCAATATAATGAGCCCTGCCGCTATGGACTTCTGGGTCTGCATATCGTGGAACAGTGGAAGGAACTGGCCTTGTTTGTGATCACAATGAAACGGACAGCATTGACAGTAGATGCAATCTAATTTGTTTTGCTCAGTAGCAAGCAAAACAGCCATCACTGCATTTCCATGCAAAATTGGCCATGTGGATAACAATAATGCGTCTCTAAACTATGTATCCCTCCCAACACAAGTGAGCATGCATTGTCCCTGCAACATCCAATTGTATGACTGCATTTTATTAGATGAAATACTTATTTGATTACAGAAAAACAGTAAACATATGTTTGCAATTACAGAGGACATTTATTTCCTGTAGTTCTTGACCAAGTTTGCACACACTGCAGTACAGTTTTTGGGCTTCCCCTCCATATAGACCTTTCACATTTTTGGGCTGTCATTGGAAACATTAAGTTTCAGCTCCCTCAAAAGATTTTCAATTAGATTCAGGTCTTGAGACTAGTTAGGCCAATCCAGGATCTTGAAATTCTTCTTACGGTATCCTTAATTGCCCTGGTTGTGTGTTTCAGGTTATTGTCATGCTGAAAAACCCAGCCATGACCGATCTTCAATTACTGAGGGAAGGAGGTTGTTAGCTGAAATCTCATGATACATGGCTCCATCCACCCACACTTCAATAAAGGACAGTTGTCCTGTTCTCTTAGAGAAAAGTACCCTCAAGGGCAGGCCCGGCGCCAGCATCAGTTGTGCCAGGGGCATTGCTAGGTCAGAAGACTGGGACTCATGCCTCAGATCTTTTGGCTGGTGCCCCGGATCTCCCCGGGTCAGCAGGACATCTGCCCCGCTGCCCAGCTGCCCGGGAGATTCCTTCCCTCTCTCATCACAATCTGTGTCCTCAGGATCGTGATGAGAACATTTGCACTCACTGCTTTCCCCAGCAGGAGCTGTAGTCTCGGAGGATCTTTGATGATGTCATGGTCACATGACCTGCCGGAGAAAGCAGTGAACACACAGAGAGTTGCATCAGTGAGGTGAGGGGGAGACATGACAGGGGCCAGGGAAGGGGGAGAACATGGGGGGCTGTGTGGAGGACATAACTTACTGGGAGGGCTGTGGGGGGCACATTACTTACTGGGGGGCTGTGTGGGCACATTACTTACTGGGGGGCTGTGAGGGGGACATTTCTTACTGGGGGGCTGTGTGGGCGCATTACTTACTGGGGGGCTGTGTGGGCACATTACTTACTGGGGGGTTGTGTGTGGGCACATTACTTACTGGGGGGCTGTGTGTGGGCACATTACTTACTGGGGGGCTGTGTGTGGGGACATTTCTTACTGGGGGCTGTGTGGGCACATTACTTACTGGGGGGCTGTGTGTGGGCACATTACTTACTGGGGGGCTGTATGTGGGCACATTACTTACTGGGGGGCTGTGTGTGGGCACATTACTTACTGGGGGGCTGTGTGTGGGCACATTACTTACTTGGGGGCTGTGTGTGGGCACATTACTTACTGGGGGCTGTGTGTGGGGACATTACTTACTGAGGGGCTGTGTGGGGGACATTACTCACTGGGGGGGCTGTGTGTGAGTACATTACTTACTGGGGGGCTGTGTGGGCACATGAGATACTGGGGGGCTGTATGTGGGGACATTACTTACTGGGGGCTGTGTGTGGGGACATTACTTACTGGGGGGATGTGTGTGGGCACATTACTTACTGGGGGCTGTGTGGGAACATTACTTACTGGGGGGGACTGTGTGGGAACATTACTTACTGGGGGGGACTGTGTGGGCACATTACTTACTGGGGGGGGGGCAATGTGTATACAGGGGGCGGGGGCAGTGTGTATATAGGAGGAGGGGGGGCAGTGTTTATACAGGGGGAGGGGACAGTGTGTATACAGGGAAAGGGGGCAGTGTGTATACAGGGGGAGGGGGCCAGTGTGTATACAGGGGGAGCGGGGGCAGTGTGTATACAGGGGGAGGGGGCAGTGTCTATACAGGGGGAGGGGAGGCAGTGTGTATACAGGGGGAGGGGGCAGTGTGTCTACAGGGGGGCAGTGTGTATACAGGAGGAGGGGGGGCAGAGTGTATGCAGGGGGAAGGGGGGGACAGAGTTTTGACAAGGGGGATGAATGTGTACACAGGGGGATGGGGGGCAGTGTGTCCACACGGGGGAGGGGGGGCAGTGTTACTACTGGAGGACGGCCCATAAAGGGGCCCACTAGGGCTCTGTCGCCCAGGGGCCCACTAAAACCTGCTCAAGGCGGCTCTGCTCAAGGGTATGATGTTTTCACTCCCATTTCTCATAGTTGGGAGGGTGTTCTTGGGGGCTTGTACTTATCTTTCTTCTTTCTCTAAATGTGGCGAGTGAAGTTGATACCAAAAAGTTCTCATCTGACAACATGACCTTCCCTGATACCTCTTCTGGATCATTGGCAAACTTCAAATAGGCCTGGACATGTGCTGGCGGGAGCAGGGGGGACCTTGTGTGCCCTGCTGGATTTTAATCCATGACAGCGTAATTGACCAGGTCATCCTGTGACTCATTGACCAGGTCATACCGTGTAGTTCTGGGCTGGTTGCTAACTTTTCTCATAATCATCCTTACCCCATTAAGTGAGATCTTGCATGGTGCCCTAGGCTTAGGAAGTTTGACAGTCATCCTGTATTTTCTCATTGTTTTGCGCCAACAGTTGTTTCCTCACTAAACTGCTTTCAGAAATGCCTTCTTCATCATTTGACCATAATTTGTCTTGTAAATAAACATAGGAAAGTATTAAAAAAATTGTCACTGTGTCTCAGAAGAGGCAATAGGATCAGCATTACCTTATCAGTTGTTTTCTAGAAATCTATGCCTATTGACAAACATTAATAATCATTGTTTATGTTCCATTAACTATTAATATGTACTTTCAGATCTGGACACTTTTTTATGTAAAAAACAAAAGATCTACCAAAACAGAAGAAATAAAACTAAAGTTGCAATGCTCAAGGTTTTAGTACCTGCTCTAATTGGCTATATAGTCATTCTACAGAAACTTGTATATTACATATAAATGCTAATATAACTTTAAACTGCCTAATAGCTTTGTCATTATTATTTTACTAGATAGCAATGAGCAGCTTCATATTATTTTTTAGTAGAATAATACTTTTTACTTGAAAATCTTCTAAGATACTGCATCAAGCAAACTTGGAGGTTAAAGAGTCAGAGGAGAATAAAGGAGCTATACATCTCCTTGTGACCTCGAGCAATATGTGAAATCCCTTCAAACAATAAGAGTTTCATGTAGGTCAACTGACCTTATCTGTGAATTACTCAACCTGTAGTAAGACAGACGGCTCCTCCCTTGTTCTTTTAGTGAAATACATTTCATTGAATAGAGCATTGAGTAAATGAGCTGTCTGTTGTGATTGTGGGTATGGGGGCTGTCTTTCTCAAAGTAGTTTATCTTATTTAAAGGGGCTGTACAGGTTCAGAAGTTTTTTTATACATGGATGGTGGGGCTTAAAAAATAATAGAGAACATTTACTCACCTCCTCTGGTGCTTCCATTCTCCTGTGGTGCTGTCCATCACTGCCAGGCCTCTGCTTGTATACAGAGCTCGACAGAGACATCACAACTATTGCCACGTGCCTGCTATAGCCTGAAACTAAGCTTTAGAAGGATCTTGGCAGTATTCAGGATAGCACTGGTGGCCTCTGTATACAAACAGAGACTCACCGGTGATTGGCGGCACCGCAGGAGAATAGGAGCGCCAGATGAGGTGAGTAAATTTTCTTTATTATATTTAATTCCCCCCAGGCATAAATAAAAAAAATCTTTGAAGGGCACCTGTTACCACATTTTTACAAATACTGCTACTGACCTGTTCCCATAGAGCCCTATTAACTGACTTACAACCTTCTTCTAAAAATAATTTCCCCTCCAACCTCATAAATCAATTTTATGTTATATTAATTAACATCAGAGGGGGCGTGTCCAGCCTGCCCAGCCCCTCCCATCTACTCCTTCCCATACCCCATGCTTTCATACCCAGTAACATTTGCAACTTCTATCCCATGTATATATCTGATCACATGAAATCACAGCAGCCTCCATGTTGAGCTCTTCTATTTTATTTTGTTGCTCTTTGCTTATCTAGATGGTAACTTGCATACCTGACAAATAGAAAGAAAGTCTTATACAAGTAATCTGGAGGTTCAGTGTGAACATGTGTATACCATATTTTCTGACTTTAACATAAAGACATCCCTAAATATGGTCCCCATAAACATGACTCATACCCTAAAATAATACCTGAGAACTTCCACTAGTATTTAGGGAATGAAAGAATGTATGTGTCATTCTCCAGTGTTCTGTAATTTGTAATTTGCTGTCTGCATTTACTGCATCAAGTCACTTCCCATTCAAGCAGTTAAACAAGACATACAAACACCAACCTGAATGACACATGCCACCCAATCATTACTGCCATGGCCCAGTATGCTTATACGTCACTGCAAGTGAGAACTGGAGCAATGATGGATAGAAAAGCGAGTATTAGTTATTTAATTACTTATAACATTGACTGCTCTCAGCCACTTTTATAATAAAATCTCGGACAGTTACAATTTCATTCACTTATTTAGTAAAGGCGGTCCCCTACTTAAGAACACTTAACTTACAGACGGACCTCTGGATGTTGGTAATTGACTGTACTTTTGTCTTAGGCTACAATAAACACCTATAACTTTTATTAACCCCTTAAAGGAAACCTACCACTTGTAGTGGCAGGTTTCCGATGGAAATACCGGGCACCAGCTCAGGGTGAGCTGGTGCCGGAGCTTAATTTAGTTAGTGTTTTAAACCGCGGTATCGCGGTTTAAAACACTTTTTAAACGTTACAGCCGGCTCAGGCAGGTACGCGCTCGGCGCTTACCGTGCACGCGGCTCTCATTCACTTCCTATGTAGCCGCGTGCACGGTAAGCGCCGAGCGCGTACCTGCCTGCGCCGGCTATAAAGTTTAAAAAGTGTTTTAAACCGCGATACCGCGGTTTAAAACACTAACTAAAATAAGCTCCGGCACCAGCTCACCCTGAGCTGGTGCCCGGTATTGCCATCGGAAACCTGCCACTACAAGTGGTAGGTTTCCTTTAAGGGCGCAGGGTTTTTTCCGCTAATTTCTCGCTCTCCACCTTCAAAAATCCATAACTTTTTCATTTTTCTGTGTACAGACCTGTGTGAGGGCTTATTTTGTGCGTAAGAAATTTAACTTTCCTGTGATGTTATTTATTTTAACATGCCGTGTACTGCAAAGCTGGAAAAAAATTCCAAATTGGAAAAATTGAAAAAAAAAATGCGCGTGTGTCACGTTCTTGTGGGCTCAGTTTTTACGACTTTGACTGTGCACTCAAAATAACACCTCAGCATTATTCTTTGGTTTGGTACGATTGCAGTGATACCAAATTTATGCAGGTTTTATTGCATTTTAATACATTTTTGTGTACAAAAAAGAAAAAAGTTTTTTTGCCATCTTCTGATGCTAATAACTTTTTCATACTTTGGGGTACGGAGCTCTGTAGGTGTAATTTTTTGCAAAATGAGCCGACGTTTTCATTGCTACCATTTTGAGGTCTGTGTGACATTTTGATCACTTTTTATTCCATTTTTTATGCAATGTAAAAAGGTGTAAAAGTCGCATTTCGGACATTTGGGCGCCATTTCCCGTCTCGGAGGTCACCGTTGGCCGTAAGCGTTTTTATATTTTGATAGATCGGGCATTTTTGGATGCGGCGATACCTATTGTGTTTCTGATTTTTACTGTTCATTATGTTTTATATCAGTTCTAGGAAAAGGGGGGTGATTTGAATTTTTTATATTTTATAATTTTTTTTAATTTTTTTAACTTTTTTTTTTCACTATTTCTTAGACCATCTAGGGAACATTAACCCTAGATGGTCAGATGGTTCCTACCATATAACGAATCTGCAGAAGTCATTGTAACGAATCTGCAGAAGCCATGTAGCCCCGGGTCAAACAAAGACAAGCACCAACCGTGGTTTTTAGCGCTGGGGGTTTGCTGCAACAACCCCCATCATTGTATGAAGAGGACTCAGCCCGTGAGCCCTCTTCATACATTCCCTGTACCTCTGCGCAGTAGAGCTACAGTGCAGAGCGTTAAGGGGTTAAAGGAGTCTGTAATGAAGCTTTATTGTTAATCTTGGTTCTTATGACAACCCAACATTTTTAAAATCCAATTGTCAAATTCTGGCTGGGGTTGCAATGATAAAATATGCAGTTCCGATTTACATACAAATTCAACTTAAGAACGAACCTACAGAACCTATCCTGTACATAACTCGGGGACTGCCTGTAATTGGTCTTTATTATCAATCTATAACAGTAGGTTTATTTAATTTAGTAACTGGTCTTTATTATCAATCTATAATAGTAGGTTTATTTAATTATAATAACCACAACCTCTGCCACTATGGAGAAAAAAATTATTTATTTTGTGTACAATTTTGTCCCCCTACTGTGCCATCCCTAACTAGTACCCCAACCAACCATGGATAATGAACAATTTTTTTCATTTTAAATCAGACTATTTATGGTTAGTTTTATTACTCCAAGACACAACTGATAGACTTCACTGACAAAGAAGGCAATTAACAATGTATCAAGGACAGTTTAGCTTCAGTTAGGTAGATGCACACGTTTTCTTCCAAGTGAATGGTGCACATTTACTTACCCGTCCTGACGCATTCCCCGAAAGTGCATTGTCCGATGATTCACTATGATCAAGCGCCCGATATCCTTCATGTGTCGCTTCCCCGCTCAGGTCCACCAGAGTTCACCTTCTTCTTCATGTGTACAGTGTAAGTGATTGATCTTGCAACACAATTTGAAAGTTAAATCCTGTGCTCCGAATTTGTCAGATCGTTCGACAGCGCACCCCTTAATTTCTGTCGCATGAAAGCCAGCACAGCTGCGCGACAATCCGATCTTGTTGACACAATCCCCAATTAAATACCTGTCACAGCTACGCAAATCCCAATAACGCCGGAAAATCTGACAAAAGTGCAACCGTGGACCCTTAGTAAAAAAGCCCCAATGTACTTACCTTGATGCAGTTCTGGGGTGGGCACAGTGTATAATTATATGTGTACTAAATGCTCGTGAAGTCTGTAAAAAGAAGGAGAACTTTTTCTCCCCTAGGATTTAAACTTCAGCACTCGGGCTGACACAGTTCCTTTGTGTTTTTAATTTGCTAGATTACAAGAATATAGTCTGTTTTGTTATTTATGGAAGCTTTGGAGAGTGGTTTGGAAAAGTACTAGTTCAGCAAATAAATGATACCATATTTTACTAGCAGAAGTAAATAATGATATCTTTTCTTGGCCATTTTAAAATGGTAGCACTTGAAAGCATGTGTTGTTGCCTTAGGCACAGACGTTAATCCAGGTTTGAATAGTTTTGTGGTCACTTACATCCATATATGGGGCAATGTTCTCTACTGGAAAGGGAGGAGACAGTTAGTGTCACTTTGTAAATGTTAGCATGGAATAAGTGCTGTTAATGGAAACAATGTGTTTTGATAGTATTGGGGTTGTACAGAGCGATTGTTTGAGTTTGATCTGAAAGCTGTGCATTCCATTATAAAGAAATCGTCTCTGTAATGTTATTCTAGGAAGTACTACTGAGAAGTTCATTTTCCAAATTATGGAACTAAGGTTCCATTTAGTTAAAAGTAATAAGGAATGTATTACATTTTGAAGTGCAAAATAGCTATAAAGTGCATAAGTGTAAGATCCTTCTGGCAGTTTTAAAGGGCACAGTTGTAGTTTATAAATACATGAATGGAAACAGTATCTTAACTTGAAATGAACAAGCCGTAAGGCTATGCCTAAGGTGTCAGGAATTGCAGCTGCACTTTTTTTTCAGCATTTTTAACTTTTACATACAACAAAAAGAATGTTGGAAAGTCAGAGGAAATAACCATGAAGGTTTACTTAGATGAGAAATTTCCTTTTCCTTCTAGGGAATAATTTCTCATGGAATATTTTATTTTCTTCTACAAAAAGGACATTGTTAAAATAAACTACATATAATTGTAAAGTTACATATGCAATGTCTTAGGTAATGTCCAAGTCCTAGTTACACTGGTATGATCTGCAGGAAGTGAATGGAATAAAATCCATCTCCCAGAGACCAGAGTTGTAGGGAGTTGTAGGGAAGATCTGTCTGTTAAGGCCTATAACTATTCTACAGAGCAATCGCGTCGGCTTTCATGCAACAGAAATCGGGGGACGATAAGATGGATTCCGACAAACCGCGGAATTTAACTTCAAAATTGTGTTGCAAGTCAAGCAACACAAGCGGACAATGCACTTTCGGGAACTCCGAGGAACCGGGTAAGTAAATGTGCCCCTTTGTGTATGGTTCTTTTAATTCCATGTAAAGTTCCTGGAGAATGTTTTGTGATAAGCTTAAAGAAAACCTGAAGTCATCAGAAATTGACCTAATAAACCACTGCAGTATGTTGCCAAGCAGCTGAAGACCTTCCAGGTTGTGTTTCTTTAATGACCCAGTGTCCAGAGATATTGCTAACGTGATTTCCTGAAGTTCGATGCATAATGTCAATCACAGAGAAGGAGGTGTTCAGAGCTCCACAGCATTATCTCTGGATGCAGAACCATAAATTACAGAGGGGTGGGCTTTCTGAGGAAGAGAGTGCTTGATTTTGGATTATAATCTCCGCCTCCTTGACTTTATACAACCACTTTACATCTCACTTCAAAGTAGATTTTCTGAATGATGCCACCATACTGGGCCATGAAAGAAACAAAAACTAGAAGGTGTCATGCTGCATGACAATATACTGGTAGTGGTTTATAAGATCAATTGCTGATGACAGGTTCCCTTTAAGCAGTGTAGTTTGGGGTAAGTGTAACCTCTGTTAAGTGTAACCCTTACAAGCAACTTTTTCTTTCTTTACCTGCTGAGTTCTAAAAGCGATAATTTTTATTCCATTATTCCATGTATGTCGCTGGTTGAGGGCTTATTTTTGTGAAAGACATTATACTTTTGGGGGTGTCCATTTAGGGAGCCTAAAATGTATAGATTTAATTTTATTAACTCTTTCTCCTGAAGGGGGTGCAGGCCCTAGACTTACCCACAACTACTGCCACTTGTCAAAATCCCAACACTGACTGAGTGTACAGGAAAGATGGCCAGACACTGAGAAACAGACAACATATAACAGACAAACAAAGTAAGACAGAACCAAGATGGTGGCAAAAGCAGAGAATCAAATAGCAAGAAAATGATCAAATAATGTAGCAGATGTCAGATACACATTATAGTAAATGATAAATGATAATTATAAGAGCAAGCAGAAATAGGACCAAAGTGTCAAGAGACCAGTAAAACTAGCAAGGTGTAATGGAATTGGGCAGATATGTTAAGGAGTTCCTGGATGCTACCCCCAGCAATGATAGTACCTAACTTTTCCAAGCAAAAGACTCTGCAAGGCAGTTGTCAATCAAGGCTTCCAGCAAACAGCCAGACACTCTTTATGGAGAATCTTCTATGATGTTAAATATTTTTGTATAAAAAGTACAAAAGTTCTTACGAAATGATGCATTTATTTGCTAACTATAAAAAATTGTATTTGTTGCAAGCTGTCAGGACTGTCAGGGATACAAATGAAGTATTTAGAGAAGCCACAACATCTGAGAGATGTTACATTAAGATAATTATTACAAACAGTGAGACATAATTAAGTTAAGAGGGGGCAATAAAATTGGAGTTTATGTTACACAATGAAGGGCCTCGAGGAGTGGCCTAGGATGGGGGGGGGGGGGGTAGTCATTCTTTTGTGGGTTTTGAATTGTGTTTGCTTCCTGCTCTGTAGTTTTTGTTAAGTCTCCCCAATGTATATATTATTTTTGTGACACCTCATGCACATTATCATGTATACAACATTGGAGGATGTACAGGAGAATGTGCCTGGGATTTTATAGTCCTGTAGTGTGTTGGGGACTGGAGAGTGCTTGATGGGCTTATCTTAATTATGTCTCACCATATGTACTAATTATCCTAGTGTAACCCCTTCCCATCGCAGTCATTTTTTGTTTTTGCGTCTTCATTTTTCACTCCCCACCTTCAAAAATGTATAACTTTTTTATTTTTCCATGTACAGAACTGTGTTATAGCTTATTTTCTGCGTAACAAATTGCACTTCATATTGACTGTATTTAATATTCCATGCCGTGTACTGGGAAGCGGGAAAAAAATTCCAAATGCAGTGAAATTGGTAAAAATACGCATTTTTGCCGTATTCTTGTGGGTTTGGATTTTACAGATTTCACTGTATGCCCCAAATGACATGTCTACTTTATTCTTTGGGTTAGTACGATTACGGGGGTACCAAATTTGTATAGGTTTTATAATGTCTTCATACATTTATAAAAATTAAAACCTCCTGTACAAACATTTTTTGGGGGATTTTGCCATCTTCTGGCGCAAATAACTTTTTTATACTTTGGTATACGTTATATAGGTTAATAGGTTAACTCGAAGCAGCCTCGGGTCTTTGGAAAACCAAGGCTGTCATGTCGACAGATCGTCACGGGGAGCGGTGATCCTCGGAAAGATGGTGGCAACCATGCGCCGCAATCTTTTTGAAGCCGCTGGCGGAGCTGGCATTCCGGGTATTACCGGTAAGCCTTTGCTGCAATATGCAGCAAAGACTTACCGCTATGGAGAGGGCTCAGCCCGTGAGCCCTCTTCATGCACCCCGACCCGGCATGTGACGTAGTATTACATCACACGTCAGTAAGGGGTTAAATGTTGTGTTTTACCTTGCCTGCTGAAGGGGCCTATGTGCCCTGAAAGCTTGCATCAAATAGAATTTTTCTGGTTAGCCTTTCTTTTGTAGTTTTTATACAAAAGTATTTAACATTTATTTGGCATTTTTTTAAAATGAATATTGATATCAGAACACGTATCAAGTGTAAACATACAACTCATATGATCAAATAGATGTTCATGTATAATTTCCAAAATGTAGTAATACATAACACTCCTATGAGTGCATCAAGCATTAATCACTTACTCATCCCTACATATAAATTAATCCTATGTGTTATAAGCCCCTGGCACTCACCAATTGCAGATCCTTAAAAATATCCATGGCAATTTTGTCAGCTGGAAACAACACGTGGGCCCGTCTTGGCGTGCCAAGTCATCCATTTCACATGACCGGAAGTGTCAACATTGAACCCATCGTAATCGGCAACTGTGAATCGTGCATGCATATGACTGAATTCTATTGACAGTGCCATATTTAGTATTGGCACACTCCAAACTCACAACTAATATAAATATTCCACACACATACAGGCCATTAATCCGTATATCTAGATTGACCCAAGACCCCAATTGTCACTTAGATTTCAAAGGGTATCCAAACCTGCTTATTACATAAATCACCAGATAGCTTCCAGTTGTATCACTGTATAAATTATGGGAAGTAAGGTGGTCCCCATATGGGTATGACACTCACTAGTGTGCTATCCAGCATATCCCCCAGGTTGGCTAATCAGCTCACAACCAAAGTGTCAAATACAATTGGTGAGTATGGACATGGAGCTACATAAAACTTAGCACTTTAACAACACAATACAACTGTAGCTCCCAGCGTTGCCCGGGATACTAAATAACTGCTCTTAGCTACAACAAACTAGAATGGGTTAACAAAAAATATTTTAGATGTATCTATAGATTGTCTCAGACAAATGTGAGTCCTTAAGGAAAAATTCAATCAAAGTGCTTCTGAGACGTATTAAAAATATCTTATCTGAAATAAAGCTGAAAGAAATGTCTCGAGAAATATAATTAATGGTACATATTCATATATTCACTATGACATCAATATCTTCCCTGTACAATGTATGTCACATGAGGTCAGCTGGGTGAGCTATACCCCTCAGGAAAATGTCTGTCCATTCCTATAGTACATCCATCTTAACCTTGAAATCTACATTCAACCCATGGGGTTCGAGGGTATCCAATCTATAGGGAAAAACAAGTAGTGGATCCGGCACTCTGTACCACACGTGGAGACGGTAGATGGATGAATCAAATTTCCTTTATTGCGGTTAAAAAATACATGCAGACACACAATGCTGTGTAATGATCAACGCGTTTCGGCAGGGGCTGCCTTAGTCATGATCTACTTATTACAAGTGAACACCGGGCTTTTAAAACGCCCGCTCCGTGACGTCATGGATCACGCGGTCAAGTCATGTGACCCAAGTGCGATCACGTGATGACAAAGAAGTCACGGAACATGGGCCGAGATAGGAGGAGCTGTCAACACGGAAACTCGGTAAGTACATAGTAAGATGTTGAAACAATGTATCAAAGCTACTCCATCTCGTATCATAAACATTATAAAATTGTTAGATTACAACGAAATTTTAAAAGAAACATATACATGTGTGGGTATATGAGTATGGAAAGGGATTTAACTGCATCACCAGATAAACAAGAACGTATGCATCAGAAAAAACGACATCAGAAATCTAGGGAGGATACAAAAGAAGAATGTTAGTCCTCATAGAGAAGAAATTCTCAGGTAAAGTTGTATATACAGCAAATATCCATGTCACCATATTCTATGTACTTTTAAATGACTATTTAGAAGGTAGATACTTGCACATAGAATTACATCTATATAAGAAACGTATGTAAATGTGAACAGCATCTAGCATTTTAAAAACGGAGTCGCCAGAAACAATGTAATAAGGTATGGTAAGAAGGCGAGATGATATTCTAATATGTCAAAATAATATCTGATCTCTTATTTAAACCTTCCGGCTGGCGGCTGGCCAAGGTGAACATCCAGAAAGTTTCTCTATTAAGCAACTTCTGTTTGATGTCACCCCCCCTAACGGGTCGATAAACCCTTTCTATGCCAGTCCAAGAAAAACCTTTTGTTTGTTTATTATGGCAATCCCTAAAGTGTTTTGAGATGGACGATACATTCAAAGAATTATTGCTGATGTCGGATATGTGTCTGCGAATTCTGATCTTCAGAGGGCCCGCTGTGTGTCCTACGTATTGTTTCTGACATATTAGGCAGGAGGCCACATATATGACATTGGATGTGTTACAATTTATGTAAGAATTAATGTTGAACTTTAAACCTGTATTCATGGATGTAACAGTGCTGCCTGTCTGGATAAACTCACAGACCTTGCATAGTTTGTGTCCACACTTAAAATTTCCCTTATGTGTGAGCCACACGGGTTTTTTGCATTCCTCACTTGTGAAAAGACTAGGGGAGAGGCTATTGCCTAGGGTAGGGGCTCTTTTGGCAATGCATCTAATACCCGGAGATAGAATCTGGCGTAATGTAGAGTCTTGTATCAACATAGGGACGAATTTTTTTATAATTTTGACCACTTGGGGATATTGATTACTGTAAGTTGTAACGAAAGGAATCACAGATGTGTTTTCAACATTAGCGATCTTATGTTTTTTCATTAACACCATTTCCTGTGTGATGTTGTCAATTTTAGTGGTTGCTGTAGTTATGTCTCTATGTTTGTATCCCCGTGACCTGAGACGCTTACTAAGATTTTGCCTCTCTTGATGAAAGTCTGAGTCTAATGTGCAATTACGACGAATCCTAATCATCTCTCCGTATGGGATATTCTTGGTCACATGTCTAGGGTGACATGATGTGGCAAGTAAAACGGTATTACCTGAGACTTCCTTCCTAAAGGGTTTCACTATAACTCTATTCCCCACCCCAGTTAGGGTGATGTCGAGAAAGTTGATAGAATGTCCCCCAAAATCCGAAGTGAACCTAAGATTCATGACATTGTTATTCATGTAGGTAACAAATTCCAAAAATTTATCCTTAGAATCTTGCCATACCCACACCAGGTCGTCGATATACCTGCCCATCCAGGCAATGGATTCTCGGTATGGGTTGGCATCTGAAAAAATATATTGGTCTTCCCACTGGGACATAAATATGTTGGCGAGTGAGGGGGAGAATTTGGCCCCCATTGGGGCCCCCTCTGTTTGTAAATAAAAAACCTTGTCAAAGAGAAAAAAGTTGTTTTTCAACAAAAATTCTGTGGCCATTACAATAAAAATTTTTAGCGATTCATCATATGTGCTGTACATGTCAAGATGTTTTTTCAGACAGATGAGACCTAAGGAGTGGGGGATGGACGAATACAAAGCGGCCACGTCACATGTGGCCCAACTATAACCCTGTCTCCATTCAAATTTATCCATTGTGGAGATAATGTGTTTAGTATCTTGAATGTAGCTAGGAGTCACCCGTGTGAGGGGTTGAAGGTACATATCTAGCCATTCTCCTAAACGTTCCCCTAGACTGCCTATGCCCGCTACAATGGGTCTCATTGGGGGGGGAAATATATTTTTATGTACCTTAGGTAAAGAATGGAACACAGGAGTGATAGGGTGGTCTACATGAAGATATTCTCCCAACTTGTTTGATAGGACACCCATGTATACCCCTTCTTCCAGTAGTCTCTTAAGTTCTGTCAGGCTACTTTGAGTGGGATCCCCACTAAGACTTCTATAGGTGACATTATCTTGTAACATGGATACATTTAGTTTTCTGTACAATGAGGAGTTGAGGACAACCACCGCCCCACCTTTGTCCGCATTCCTGACTGTAATATCTGTGTTCTTTTTTAAAACTTTTAATGCTAAAGATTCCTGTTTGGAAATATTGTGATGGGAATATATGTGTCCTGTTGATACCTCATTGTGAAGTTTGATAAGTTCACCCTCCACAATTTCCTGAAACTTGTCCAGTATAGCAGGTCGTGAACCCACTGGGTAAAAATTAGAATTTTTTGTTAAAAATTCCTTATTTACATGGTTATTGATTTCCGAACCCCCACACATTAAAGCCCGCATACACAAAACATTACGCTGTTCAGAAAAACCATTGTATGAACTAAGTACAGACAGTTCATCAATATAGTCATTCTTAGGGATACTCTGTATTGACACTCTCTCCTCGTCATCGTTAGACACAAGAAAATGCTTCTTAACTGTAATGTTCCTGGCAAATTTGTTCACGTCGAGTATTGTTTTGAATAAATCGAAGTTACATGTGGGAGAAAAATTAAGACCCTTACTTAGAAGGGAAATCTGGTTTTCGTCTAGGATATAACTGGATAAGTTGATGACCGCATGTGTTATTTCCGTTGTTTCCTCTGGTATCGGGTTGTTGTTCCTGTTTTTTCCGTGCTTCCGTCCTGCACGTCTAACCCGTTTTTTGACCGTGGATTGTTAGACTGATCCTGTGTAGAGGTGGATATATTATCTCTTCTTGTAGTATTAGTTTTGGTTCTCGGTGTCTCACTGGCATTGGAGGGTAACGAAGATGTACTGCCATCTGAGTCTTCTGTTTCGGAGAAATTTACTTTCCGTGGTGATTTATAATAACGTCTCTTAGACTTTCCCCTTTTAAGGATGGACCTCGGTGTTTCACCTGCTATGTCTTTCTCTACATTGTAATCTCGTCTCTTCCACACATAAACTTCGTTTCTTTTATAATCTATAACGTCCCTTTGAAATTTCCTTTTTTTGATTTCTGATATTTCTTTCTCGATGTTATTCACTTTGGTAGTAATGTTGTTCATGTGTTCCTCAAAAACCGGTGAAGACAAAGTATTCTGTAAGGATGTTTTAAGTTGATTGATCTCTTCATTAATTTTGTTCAATTCTTCTTGTTCATATGTGACAATCAATTTCATAAGCTTTATCGAACAGTCACTTAGTATATTATGCCAAGACTCTAAAAACTTGTCAGAGTAGACGGTGGTGGGAATTTTTCGAATTCTAAGGCCTCTGGGGATCATTTCCTTGTTTATATAAGAGGTCAGAGTTTCTGAATCCCACCAAATCCTTGTTTCTTTCTCCGACAGTTTGAGTAAAGAATCCCAATCCACAAAGTGTTCTGAGAGTGGGTTATCATTAGAGGACTCATGGTTAAAGATTTGTGCTATCAATTTTCTTCTATCCACGTATGCACATATATTGGGAGCCTCATCATTAGGCACATCCACTCTCTCAGCTGTATGGTCTTGCATGATAACCTTATATGTGAATGTTAACACCTTCGTTATAGGGGAGCTCAGGCGTGAATGGACAAAAAGCAGTCAGCAAAAAACAATAGAAAAAAACGCCGGCTCACCCGTGTCCTAGGTGTCAATATAACAGTCCGAACTCCAACCCACGGCAGGTGCCTCCGGAATCCGGCCTCTGTCCACAGGCCAAACGAGCAGGAGAAACAAGTAGTGGATCCGGCACTCTGTACCACACGTGGAGACGGTAGATGGATGAATCAAATTTCCTTTATTGCGGTTAAAAAATACATGCAGACACACAATGCTGTGTAATGATCAACGCGTTTCGGCAGGGGCTGCCTTAGTCATGATCTACTTATTACAAGTGAACACCGGGCTTTTAAAACGCCCGCTCCGTGACGTCATGGATCACGCGGTCAAGTCATGTGACCCAAGTGCGATCACGTGATGACAAAGAAGTCACGGAACATGGGCCGAGATAGGAGGAGCTGTCAACACGGAAACTCGGTAAGTACATAGTAAGATGTTGAAACAATGTATCAAAGCTACTCCATCTCGTATCATAAACATTATAAAATTGTTAGATTACAACGAAATTTTAAAAGAAACATATACATGTGTGGGTATATGAGTATGGAAAGGGATTTAACTGCTTCACCAGATAAACAAGAACGTATGCATCAGAAAAAACGACATCAGAAATCTAGGGAGGATACAAAAGAAGAATGTTAGTCCTCATAGAGAAGAAATTCTCAGGTAAAGTTGGTAAATCTATATATCCACTGGAGCTAGAAGTTGGGCTCTATTCAAGCCCAGTCTCATTGGGGGCACATGATCGATAATTTGCACCCTCAACTGTGATTCATTGTGTTTCGCCCCAGTAAAATGTTTTGGTACTGGTAAATCTAATGTTTTATTAGGTATACTTGACTGATGATTATTGAGGTGTACATTGAGTTCACATGTCGTCTCACCAGCATACCACAGGGACACTCTAAAAAGTGTTAAACTTTTAAATTTTTTAAAATTTTGAAGGAGGGGGCATGAAGACGTAAAATCTTGATCACACCTTCTTTAGACTGAAATACTGAACAATTTGTACAGTATAGTAACACAATGCTACAGGCACCAGCATTCACAGGAGGTACTTTCAGAAGGTTTTAGGTTCTAACCTCAGTATTGAATTAGTGTTGTTGTTTCTGTCCCGGAAATCCTATGGTGCATTGTGTTTTTAATTTTTTAAATAGAAGATGGGAGCTACAGAGATTAAATCTAATTACTGTATCATTTGATTTTGATTAGTCACACAGAAGTGTAATGGCCACATAAATTATCCGCACCTGTATAGATAATGAGAATACATTGGGCATAGTGACAGAAATCTCATACAACAAGGCTTAAAGTGAGCGTGTCATTATATGCAAACTCTCAGCCATAACATAAATGTTGTTTAAATTTTACTGAAACATAAATCCCATTAGTAGTGTCAGTTGCCTTAAATTTTTGATTATGTGGAATAATTGTTTATAATTAAAGAGCACTTGCTCTAAGCAGCTGAACAGTATATCTGTTCTCATACGGGAAGTCATTTTAGATTTGCAGAATCATTTGCAGAACTGTTTTGCTTTGAAGTATAATACAGTTAACATCTGAGCTTTTTTTAAAATATAAGAATAGATCTTTTTAGGATATGTAAAGCAGCAGATACAACTTTTTCTGAGAGATAATATCAAATAAATGATAAAATGTGGTTGCCTATGGTCTATGGACAATATTAATGGGCTCAGTGATACTAAACCCCAAATGAGAGTTGCAAAATATAGACCCATTGATTCTGAAATCACTTTTCACCTTCCTGATCAGGCCTTATTTTGGAATCTGACATGTGTCACTATAAGTGGTCATAACTTTAACATATCCAGGTGATTTTGTACATCAAATTAGTTGAAAATGTTTGTGTGCATTTAATTATGAAAAAAAACCCAGAAATTTGAGCAATTTTTTTTCAAAATTCAATATTAGGTTTTATCTAGGCAGATAGTCATACCACTGTAACTTTATAACAAACATTTACCAAATGTCAGCTTTATGTAGGCATGTTTTTTATGTGTCCTCTCAATTTTAGAAATTAAAAATACATAAAGTTGGCCCAAAAATTATTGTAATGAGATACAATTATGAGGGGAGATTTTTCATATGCTGGCACTCGTGTTCCGATTTATGATATAAGCCCCGCCCCTCCAACACTGCCAAATACATCATGAGGATTAGGCCCATTTTGCATGGAGATGGCGTGAAGAGGTAAATAATTGTGATTATTTCATGGCTTCTACTCCAGAAAGCTGATAAATGTACCCCATGGCCTCCATTTGGAATACATTTTAACCGTAGGGCCTAATACAATGGACATTTATTCACAAGCATTGCTCAGCGATCAAACAACAACAATAATAATAATAATAATTCTTTATTTATATAGCGCACACAGATTACGCAGCGCTGCACAAAGCATGTCAAATCGGTCCCTGTCCCCAATGGGGCTCACAATCTAAACAGCCTAACAGTATGTTTTGGAGTGTGGGAGGAAACCGGAGTACCCGGAGGAAACCCACGCAAACACGGAGAGAACATACAAACTCTTTGCAGATGTTGACCTGGGTGGGATTCGAACCCAGGACTCCAGTGCTGCAAGGCAGAAGTGCTACTCACTCAGCCACCGTGCCGCCCAAATAATATGCTTGTTTGTTACCAGCTATTTTTTATTGAAAGTTATGAAAGTTATTTCTTGAACAATATCCCTTACTGTATAGGAGGTGGAAAACGTTTGTTCAGTCACATTCTCTAACCATAATTGCAACATGTAAATAAAAGGAAATCGGCATCCACCAACTTACTCTTTTGACAATTGTACCTCATTGTGTATTATGCTCCATTTGTGTTACATTATGGAAAGCAGTGTATCCAATGTGAACTTTAGATAGTTTAAATGGAAGAAAATGCATTTATTTCCTTTTTTTATATAAACATTTGTTTTATATTTTAAAGAAAATATAGTAACAAAATACCATAGCAACCCAATTTTGTGATGTTAAAAGAAGGATTTTGACCATTATGTTAAGATTCATATAGATGGAAAAATAGTTGTGATATCACCGATCTATAGCTAAAAATAAAAACTAGGCTTGTGTCTGTGGGATTGGTAAGCAATCAATCAAATATACATGCAGGAAGTTTTTACTTTATAACAATTTCACATACAAGGTATTTATATCGCCATAAAATATCACAAATAACAATAATTAAGCATGGTAGGAAAAGATGAATAAACAACAGTCTTTCATTCAGTGACTTACTTGCCTACAGGCACTATATAGGCTATTCAAGCCTGTTCATTGTTTTCATAGTCTAGTTGAGTGGCAGCTGAAAGGTTGAAGTAGGAATCGTCCACACATTCACCTGAGCCACTTGTCTTCCCTGCAGGCCTCAGTTATGCTGGTTGTATTGAAGTATTTTTCATTCCTAGGGCTCTTGGATTACCTCTGAATGAGAGTGCATTGTTTCTTAAGTGTAACATTGATCTCTTACACAGAGCAATCACTTGACAATTATACCTATAATTTGCATTGTGGTCCTTTCTTTGTACATGAAACAAGAAAGGATCTGTACAAATGTTTAGCAAAGTCACAGATATCTTCTACCAAATGACCAGTAATGGATGTTATTTAGACTCAATCATATTATTGGTAGATTATGATCTTAATTATAGTAACTACTGTGAATTAGGGGAAAAATAGAGAGTAAAATTTGTTACATGAGGGACACCATCCCCCACGACAAACCTCATTGAGCACCTTAGTATGTTAATTATTCTGTTTTTTGGGTGTTGCATAATAAGCTTATTGGGAACATTTATCAGGACCATGAAATAATCGCAATTGCTTGTGAACTGCCAGAGAATATGTATTGCATATAAAGCAATACTAGGTAAAGCACTGATTCAATATTTCACCGTAACATGTGACCTAGACATAAACCTTCACATATTTAACAGATGGAGTTACACAGCAACTGATTATTACGTAGCATAAGAAGAAATATTGCATTGATGAATCATTTTGTCATTTTGTCCATTGGTTCCAAATACATCTGCAATTGTATATTTGTGATAAATCAAGGTATCATAAACAAAGAGATGTGTTACAAGGACCCAAAATTACATGCATTTTACAAATTCAAAATGTACAAAGCAAAGCCAACCATCTGCCCCCTTATTTCTTTTAGGCTTTTTTCTCACAAACATATGCCATATGTGTTCAACTGGAGAGGTGGAGGGGTGAGCACTCCTCACCCCTCTCTATATATACGGTAAAAGATAAAGTTTGCTCTACAGGCGGTCCCCTACTTAAGAACACTCGACTTACATACAACCCCTAGTTACAAACGGACCTCTGGATGCTGGCAATTTAATGTACTTTAGCCTTAGGCTACAATCATCAGCTATGTTAATCCTGGTTCTTATGACAACCCAACATTTTTAAAATCCAATTGTCACAGAGACCAAAAAAGTTTTGGCTGGGATTACAATAATAAAATATACAGTTCCGACTTACATACAAACTCAACTTAAGAACAAACCTACAGACCCTATCTTGTATGTAACCCGGGGACTGCCTGTATATGCTTTTTTCTGGCACAGACTCAGTATGGTGACACGTTGTGCTCACCATACCATTCTGTACACTATGCACTCCTATGCCATTTCTACAGCTAGCATACGACCACCATTAACAGTCATATAAATATATAAAATTGTACTGTGTTTTCCCCCCATTGGCTTTGTTTATAGTCCTTTTTAGTATTTTTATTTTCCGTGAGTCTTGCATTTAAAATTTAATTTTAAAATTTTTGGCACTTGTAATATATCTTCTTGTTTATGATTTATTAAGCTTCCTTTTTGTGAGGGACTACTTTTTCATATAGTTTTTTGTTGGTGCCTGCCCATTATTGTATAGTATCTGTTTTATGTGCTAGTTATTACAGTTCCACATGTGGCATTTGTGGGGTTGAAGAACATTTTAGCACAACAATTAGGTTCAGCATGATGAGTTTCCTTTGTGTTTTCCATTTCAGGAGAGCATAACAGAAAATAAGAATGGAAGGTGAATGAAAAGTCTTCATTTGCCTTCTGTTTCCGATTGACTTCAATGTACTAATGGTTTCCTTCCGTCACAATTCCGTTATTCTGGTGAAAAAAATAGACATTCACTGCTGCACTATTACATAACAGGGGGGAACGGAACCTGCCGGTCAGATGTGAACTAAACCTTAGCATTAATGGCAAATAAAGTGTTATATTTGATTATTTATGAGTGTGATAGCCCCATCGTGCATCTATCGCTGCCAGATACATCAAGAGATCTCTCTGCCAGCCGCGCCCTGCCCCTGCCCGCCCCATCTCCCCTGTTAGGGATATTTTATGCAGGGCCCCAACAGCCCTCTTGACTTTTGTAAGGTGAGTCCTAATTAACCCATGATTGAACATAAAGACCAAGACACACGTCAATCTCTTCTACCTTTTTAATAATCAAAATGTATAATATATAACAGACGTGATCAAAGGGGCGTGAATAGTATACTCCAAACCTATTGGTCATCAGCACATTCTGGGAAAAAAGTTAATTAATTGTGCTCAGTTCTCAGAGACCTTGTACACAGATATTGTTTATACTAGTTTGCTGAGAAGAATATGATAAGTGGCTCCAGAATCATAATATCATGCAGCATCGAGGACAGACTGGCTTCTCATTAAATGTCAAAGGGTATTAGCTGACAATCGAGCAAACAGGTTACATAAAATTAAGTTTGAATCATGACATTAACTTGACAATGGTTAGGGAACATGGCCGCTGTATCTAAGATGGCGGACAGTAGTCAAGATGGCGTCCAAAACCAGTGCGATCTCCTTAACAATTCCCCCCTTTGAGCTTTGCTGGCTTGTAACTTCATCCTAAGCGACCTCCTCAAGCTCCAGGTACCCACAGGTAGGCTAAGCCCGTACCTGCTGGACTTGTTAACTCTTCACCAGATCCCCTGGAGGCCAGTCACTCAGGGGTTACAGGCCTGCACACTCAAATCACATCACTGAGTTCCCATGGTTCATAGGTTTGTAAACAGGCAGCATCATCCTCCGCTCCGGGCACTTCTCCTGTCGTGGACGGACATCTTGGACATGGTGGACTTGATGAGGGGGACCGCACGACACGCAATAAGTGACAAGAGAAAAATCACAATCCCCAATATCACCCCCACTTAAAGGAAACCCTTCCAATCCCCCAACCACAAAGTGAAGGACAAAATGTCCACCCCAGAGTTTCTCTTGAGTTCCCTGGACAGTCCTTCAATCTTTTCACAAGCATGGGTAATGGATCCATAGGGGGCGATGTTATCTGGGATGCATATGCGACAAGCCACTCCCACCATCTTACAGACTCCTCCCTTCTCAGCAAGGGTCATGTCCAAAGCCATGCGGTTCTGGGAAGCATCTCGGATATAATTCTCAAATCTCTGTTGATTACAACAAAAACAGTTAACCCAACCAACATCTTTGCTCATAGCTATCTAGGTAATAATGGACTCTAGACCTGCCCATATCTGATTGTGGGTCTTGTACTCATCTGGGACCCCCCCCCCCCTTGGTGCTCCCACTGTATCCATATAAACGTTGTCATCTAGGTGCTTCTCTCTCAGACCTTCAGAATCCTTTGGGATTCTCTACCTTTTCTTATGTGTCTGATCAACTTTATCCCTGGGGATCACGAGGAAGGAATGCACAAGTGTTATCACCGTACACTCACCTTCCCAGCCTCTAGGCCTGACCTGACTCTCCTATCCCCACAAATCCTGTACACATCAGACACTGCTAATACAGGGTTACCTGTGCTGTCAATGTTAAAGAAGGTCATTGTCTTGTTGCACCGACCATAGGTAAAGTCTCCTACCCTGGGGGCATCCTGGTCAGCCCTATAGATACAGTGATAGTCATGGTTGGGGTGTCCCTGAGCAGACAGTCAGTCAGAAGAGACCAGCTAGCAAGATGAATAAGTAAATCTGCAATAGAAAGCGTGGAAGCGTGCTGACTTCCCTCTAGCTTCAGACGTGGCACTGGTCAGCAGGACTTGGAAAGGACCGTCATAGCGAGGCTCCAGACTCTCTCTCTCTCTGGTGTCTCTCTTCACCACCCGTAGTCTCCAGGCTTCAGGTTATGCGTCCTGAGGTCTCTGTCTGCATCTGAAAAAGGAATCAGAAACACTTTTGCCGACCTTTTTAAAGGCCTGGCTCAACTGTGTGACATGTTCCACCTGGTTTCCTGCCGTCAGCTATAGGATCTGTGGGAAGTAGGGGCCTTGTCTGGGTGCACAGCCAAAAAGTACTTCAAAAGGGGACAATCCCATCTTTCTGTTAAGGGTGGTCCTAACTGAATGGTGGGCAGCAGGAAAGCACTCGCGCCATGGTTTCCCTGTTTCTTCCATGGCCTCCCAGATCTCTAACTTAAGAGTGCCTTTTAAAATATCTCAAACGCACCACCAACTTGGGAAGGGTATGGGTGTTCAGGGCCTGTTCTACACCCAGGAGGGACAAGGTTTCAGGTCTTTACCTGTCCAGTGAAGTGGGTTCTGCGACTGGACTCTATGGTTTCTGGAAGTCCAAACCTGCAGAAAAATCTCACTCACCAACTTCTTGGCTGCAGCTCTGGCAGTAGCCTTGGTCATGGGAGAAGCTTCTGGCCACCCTGGAAAGAGATCAATGCACACAAGCACGTACTCCTACGTACCACTTTTTGGTAGCTGGATAAAATCCATCTGCAGTCTCTGGAAGGGATACAGCAGCTTGGGTGTCACCTTCTGTGGGGTCTTTTCCACCTTACCCGGGTTGTGGCGGGCACAGACTATAAAGGCTTTCACTAGTCTAGTGACAGGGGAAGTAATGCCCGGGGCAAACCACTGGTGGTTTATGTGCACTAGCATGGCCATTTTGGATATGTGTGTGTGTCCGTGGCCTACTTGACTTACTGTCGGGTGCAGGGCTCTGGCCAGGCACACCCTCTCTCCCAGCATCCAGGTCCCATCGGCATCTGGGCTCCAGCTTTCCTCCACACTTCCTTCACTTCTGATGACTCTCGGGCCACCAGGGACTGGAACACCTGTGGATCAAACTTTTAGCTCAGAACTCACCGCTGAGACTTCAGGACAGTCTCTGGGCTCCATCTGTGTAGCTGCCTTCGCCATCCCGTCAGCCACATCCTTGCCCTTGGCTTATGAAGTTACCAAATTGTGTGTGGTTTAACTTTTACTATCCTCACCTCTTTTGGAAGTAGGAGAGCATCCATGAGCTCTTTAACCAGCGTGCCATGCTTAACGGGGGTCCCTGCAAAGGTGAGGAAATCTCTAGCCTTCCATATGGGTTCATAGTCGTGTTTAGACCCCAGAACTATACCTTGAGTATAGATGTTTGCCCTTTTACCTTCCACCAGCTGTAGCACTTCCCTGAGTGCCGTCACTTCACCTCCTGCGCTGACCTGTGTGGAGGGAGTGGTTCTGCTTGTACTACCTCATGTGCGCCACTGACCACTGTATATCCAGTGTAGAACCGTCTGTCTTCTCCTGCAGACCTGGAGCCATCTATGAGAAAAAACTCAACATCTGGGTAAATTACCCTTCTCTCCCCCCCTCTGAATCCTGGAAGACTGGCGACAGAAAGAAGGATTCAGAGATGTTCACCTTATCAGTGTATCCTGGGGCATCAGGAGTGCGCACTGGAGTCTGAGCTGTCTGGCCTTTGCTCAGATGCTTGGGCTGTACTTGGGTGAGGACACTGTGCAAGGTATGTGGGGTTTGCACTGCAACTGAGTGATCTAGGGTCTCTTAGGATCAACTCACTGGCCTTGCTGAGCAGATTGTTGGCTGCAGCTACTGACACATGCGGGGCTCCACTCACGACTGAGTCTAACCGGGCCTAATAGTTGGGCCACTGTGGAGGCCACCGCGTTCCTGGGCTAGGACACCTGTGACTTATATACTCAGTGCAAAATAAAATAAAAGGTCTGGTTCAGTGGCATGTGCCTCGGGCCGGGGCACACAGGATTTGCCAGTTTAGGGCTATGGAATGCATCAATTGCCTCCTAACTAAGGGCAAATGGGGAAGAGGCAGTGCAGTCGGAAAGGGGCAGCATTGGGCTGGAGGCAGCAGACCTTATCCTAGGCCTGGAGGATCTGGCCAGTCCTAGAATCATGTGAAGAGGCTTAGGGCCTCAGAACAGGGGCACATTCTGGACTGCCAGCTTTCTTTCCTCTGTCAGGTATCTGCCTGTGGCTGAGAAGCAGTGGCCTAGAAAGACCACCTTCTCCTGGCAGTACCGGAGTTTGTCTCTGGGAACTTTGCAACCCTTCTGGAACAGAAAACACATAAGGTCAATAAATGCATCCTGGCAAACAACAACAGTAGGTCCTCCGCATACTGAAAAGGAGAACATCCAGTAAGGGGCTAGTCTGACAGTCTACTCCCTGTAGGGCCTTGGGGTATTGGCTGGGTGAGTTTTACCTCCCTTGTGGGAATCTACATCAGGTATACTGGAATACTGAACTGGTAAAGGCAAATAGGTCCTGGCAATCTTCATGCAGGGGCACAGAGAGGAAAACATTTGCCAAATCAATAACAGTGAATAATATATCACTCTCAGGTCATTCTCCATGTATCCCAAAGCTGCAAACCGTTCCCATGGAACTCTTCCATTACCGTGTGCTTTTTCTCATCCAGACATATAGGATTCTCCCTTCAACATCTCCAGTCCAGTGTTCTGTTCTCTCTATAAAGTACTGGCCAGACTTCAACGTCTCAATAGGGAGAAATCCTGTGTTATCTATACTTGAAGGCCACTTTCAGTTCAGTTTTCAGTCAGTTCTATACACAGCAAAACGCAGCTACACAGCCCCCGAGATCTCCCTCTCGTTAACCTCTTAAACGCCAGAATGCAGGTACCAGACACATTGCAACACTTTTTATAGTAATTTTTCTCTAATTGTCGGGATCAATAAATTTTAATAATACTCAAACAAACAACATCCCTCACTCCAAGACCCCTAGCAGACTCGAAAAAGGTGAAAAAAAATCACAAGCCGGCATTTTTTCAAATGTCTGGCAGGACGCCCCAAGCATGGTCAGCTGTTATCCTACAAAGCCCCACAACAGCTTTTATGGCTGCCAACAGCAATCAACTTTCAGGGACTTGAAGGGAATATAACTCAAAATGGCCGCCACTGAGAAATAAACTGTCTTAAGATGGCCGCCACTGAAGAATGGTAGAGCGTGTCATCTTCTCTAACCACCAGATACAGAGGTGGAGTCTGGAGTCTTACAGGGGCCATTTTTCACTCCAAGGAAAATATAATAAAATCTTTTTTTCTCAAATTCTTTCCACATCAAAAACTTTGAAATGTCCCTTATTGCCTGTCTCTTTCTTCATTGGGCACTCTTAAGGATTCCTGTCACTCTGTCCTGGTCCGTCCGTCAAAGTCAGAGGCTATAAGTGTCTGTTTGCAAAGTTTTCTCACTTGTACAATTATCAGATCATCTGACACATCCCAAAACCTTCAAACCTTCAATACTTTTTACTTAAAACCCAAAACTACCAGCCCTTATGTCCGATCATGTCAACTTGCACTTTTCCATCAGTCCTACTTAACTCAACAACCCTTTGTCTACTTACATCTTTTTGTCTGCAATGCACTTGGCTCAATTCCAATTCACAACTCATCATAAATCCCTACTACTGCAACACAACCAAACTTGTCCCCACAGACACAGCGAATGCCAACACCTCGATTTACTGACCCCAAAGAAACTAGATACCAGACTTCCACAGAGGACTCTACACCAAGTCAACTCTGACCTGTCACTACTCTTTCACCGACTCTACACCAAGTCCACTCTCTTACCGACTCTTTACTACGTCACTACTAGTTCTTACAGTCCCACGAGGCTGTTCAGACTCCCAAAAAAAAAAGAAAAGCTAAACACACACTTGATCAGAGTGGGTCTCCGATGCACGTGCACAAATTGAGCTCTATACCTCTATGGGCAACCCTATTGGCACCAGTCAAACAGTACTATAGACACTATGATAATCACAACAGAATATCTCCCACTCTAGCATTGCAGACATCTAAGGGTTACTACTTCCCGTCCCACTGCTTCAGCAAACACCACAGACTGTCTGACCATCCGTCACTGTCCAGTCTCTGTCCAGTCCCTGTCCATCACCTTACAAACTGGTTCTTTGCCAAAAACTATGAGCTTAGGTTACAGTGAACAACAGTGGCAAATACATAACACAGAGACAGTCTTACCCGGTCCGTCCAACTAGTGAACCAGAAGTGACATTTCAAGGTAGACAATAAAAAACAGCTTACCCTGAGAGCTCTCTGGTCAGTTCTGTTCACCAAGCCGGCGGGGACCCTTCACGGAGGCTGTCTCGGTGTTGTTGTTGCTTACTCCTAAGCCCACCCAGGGACGCCAAATACTGTTAGGGATATTTTATGCAGGGCCCGAACAGCCCTCTTGACTTGTGTAAGGTGAGTCCTAATTAACCCATGATTGAACATAAAGACCAAGACACACGTCAATCTCTTAGTCAAGATCTTCTACCTTTTTAATAATCAAAATGCATAATATATAACAGACAGAAGAGTCATCAAAGGGGCGTGAATTGTATACTCCAAACCTATTGGTCATCAGCACATTCTGGGAAAAAGTTAATTAATTGTGCTCAGTTCTCAGAGACCTTGTACACAGATATTGTTTATACTAATTTGCTGAGAAGAATAAGATAAGTGGGCTCCAGAATCATAATCATCGAGGACAGACTGGCTTCTCATTAAATGTCAAAGGGTGTTAGCTGACAGGCGAGCAAACAGGTTACATAAAATGAAGTTTGAATCATGACATTAACTTGACAATGGTTAGGGAACATGGCCGCTGTATCTAAGATGGCGGACAGTAGTCAAGATGGCGTCCGAAACCAGTGCGATCTCCTTAACACCCCTATCCTGGTGGTGGCGTAAAGGGGGAAATAATCTCAAGTGCTAGCAATAAGCTAGGATTTGCGGTTATTCCGGGGCTTCTAATTCACTGACATGGCGCAAAAGCCCTGATAAATACCCCCCATAGAGTCTTTTAGAAATTACCAATTCAACATATATTCTGGTGAGATTTACACCAGTGCATCTAACAACACTCATTGGCAAAAATGTATCAATGTGTCACAGGGTACATCAGGTCAGAGTTGGACGAGACTAGTCTTCTATTGTGACAGATTTATGGGTGGTCTACTGCATTCACCAAAATGTAGCTTTGACTTATTATAATGATGCCTTGTCCCCTTTACAGAGATTATGTCACTTAGCCATAGTAGTCAGGTAAGTAACATGTAAGTGGTCTATAAGCCTTGGTACATGTAGTTCTATAAGTGAGCTACATGCTTGTTTGTCATTTAATTTTCATCCCCCTTTCCTTAACACTATAATTGAGAAATATATCAAGCTCATACAAACCACCTCTTTATCACCTCTGCATAAATCTGGTATCTATTGTAGGCCCTCATATCAAGCCGAATTCTCATATTGACCTGTCAGTGTTCATGACCTGTCTGTTGTGGATAATTTTTTATAGGACTTTGTATGTTATTCCTCCTAGAAATGTATGAATATATTGGTAAAGCTGGTGTTGTAGGTTGGGCATGTGTCCTCAGTCTGACATTGGTAGCACGTAATGTCCGGCATTAGACTGTGTAGAGGCATTCACCTTTTGACCTGGGTTACAAATGATCCATAACTTTCTCCAGAACTGATCCATAACTATCTCCAGAATAGTTTGTTGTCTTTGCTCCCCTTCTTTTATTCTGTTGGATATGCATGTATGCATGATGGTCAATGTTGAGAGCATGATTATTCCTTCAGAGAGAAAGCTTGAAATAAAACGCTTCAGTTTAATATAATTATAAAAAAGTATTTGGTTAAATAATCAGAGCAAAATACAGTATAGTACTGTCTTATTTTTGACATTTGTATGATATATTACATTGTTAATAAAGATGGTAATATATTTACATCAATTATTTCCTGGTGTCTTCATTTTTTTTGGCACTCAATTATCTTGCGTCTGTCATTTCAATAGTAATAAATTCCTAAATGAGTTTAATTAGACAATTAAAAGTTTTGAAAACTTAACGCATTAGGTGAAAAAACAAAAATGATCTCCCCTTTACCAAGCTCAGACCTGTATTTACCTTTTGTGGATACTAGACATGTGTCTAGAGCAGAACTGTTTAGGCTGTATTCACAAAGCAATTTTTCTATGTACTTGTTTTTAGCTTATAGAACAATCAAAGGCTATATGGAAAAAGTAGACTATAATACTAGAGACCCATAGAGCAAACATATAATACAGGAGACCTCTAGAGCAGACAAAAATACAGGAGACCCTCAGAGCAGACTATAATGGAGATCCCCAGAGCAGACTATGATATAAGAGACCCCCAGATCCGACGGATAAACAGGAGACCTTCCCCCCAGAGCTAACCATACAGAAGAACCTCCAGAGCTGACTTTAAAACAGGTAACTCCCCCCCCCCCCACACACACAGAGCTGACTATACAGGAAACTCCCCAGAGCTGACTATTAAGGACAGCCTAAGTACAGCTCCATAGGAAGAAGCTTCCTTGAAGAGTGCCCGTGCAGCAGTTAATAATTGTGAATACCAGGGCTTCTCATAGACCCCAGCATTGTGCCCTGCCAGCAGACAGCCAGTTATTCATACTTGTTATCTGGTGCATGTGGACCTGGGATCTGCCAGCAGCAGGGTGGGGGCTGCAAATCGAGGCCATACGGGCCACATGTGGTTTGCCATCCCTGATATACACTGAACTTGTCCATAGACTTATACTAGTTTATGCAGTATACGTCACATCCATAAAAGCCTACGTGGGGCAGATTTATGGTGATACTCTCAATAGAACTGTATTTTCTCCATCTCCGGCCACTGCTGATTGTACACTCTGGAGGTCTCCAGTGATGTAGCTGTCCTCATAAAGGCAGTTATATTTCTGGTTAGGCAAACTGAACATTGGCAGCAGTCTCCCACTTTGAGGGGGTAGGTGTGGAACAGGGGGATGTATCCCACTGTATAAGCATACAGCGGGTTTTGTACTTTCCTGCGGTTGTAAGGATAAGTTCGGTATCCCACCGATGTATCCTTACAATAAAGGGCTAACCCAGTAATGAAATGCTCCATGCAGCATCCCCTAGTAATGAAACGCCCAGCAGCCTCCCCTAGTAATGAAATTCCCCATGCAGTCCCCAGTAATGAAATACCTCATGCATCCCTGAGTAAAGAATTGCCTTATGCAGCCTCCACCAGTAAAGAAATGCCCCATGCAACCCCAACAGTAATGAAATGCCCTGCAGAAGTCTCTCCCCATAATTTAATGCCCCCTGCACCCCCTAGTACAGAAATGCCCCATTCAGCCTCCCCATAATGGAATGTCCTGCAATAGCCCCCCAGTAATAAAATGCCCAGCAGCCACCCCAGCAATGAAATACTACATGCATCTTTCCCCAAATAATTAAATACCCCTGCAACCTCCAGTAGTAATTAAATTCTGGATGCAGCCTTCCCTAGTAACGAAACCCCCAGCAACCTCCCCCATTCATGAAATGCCCAGTGGCCTCCCCTATTAATGAAATGCCCAGCAGCCAACCCTAGTAATGAAATGCCCTATGCAGCCTCCCCAGTAAAGAAATGCCCCATGAAACCCCCACATTAAAAATATGCTTTGCAGAAGGATGTTGCTCCCCATAATGAAATGCCCCTTGCACCTCAGTAAAGAAATGCCCCATTCAGTCTCCCTCTCCGTAATGAAATTTCCTGCAACAGCCCCCCTAGTAATGAAATTCCCTGCAGCAGCGCCAAATCAATTGAAATCAATCAATTGAAACAGCCCATCATTGTATAAAAAAAGAAATGTAAAAACTTACCTTCCGATGAGAGCGCAGCTCTACTTCCTTCTCCTTTTCACTTGTATACTTTGGCCTCCTGCTAAATCTGGATTTGGCTCAGAAAACCACAGTAACATCTTCATCAGTGTCTCCAGCATAATGAGGATCAGCAGACACCTTCTGTTGGACATCTGTTTTGCTAACCAAGATAGTAATAATCTATACTAAATTGGGTTATAATGCAGTTTCAATGTGAAATTTGAAGTTTAACAAAGTGGAGAAACAACACAACAACTACAACTTCTAAAATGCTATTTGCATATTTTTGTCACCTTCAAGATCATGGCTTAACAACTACGGTTCCTATTTGCTGTCTGTTAGTGACAATTATTTTGGCTATTATGCTTCTCCAGCTTTAGTTCACTAAGCTAGGCTATATAATGCTGAGCAAAAAAAGAAAAAATGGATTGCCCATTGCTTCTGTATTGTGGATAAAGACACCTATTTATTTAAGCACACAAGCTCCAATAAGGAATAGGAAATGGGAGCTACGATTGAAGTTGTGGTGCTCTATTCCTGTGAATAGTAAGGCGTGTACAACATATGTTCATGAGAAATAGAAATAGGAATGGCAATCACCAGGCAAAAGTTACATATAGGTGGGGGGGAGTGGGACATGGAGTGCAGGACATCACATAAAGACAGAAACTACGGCTGTTTTATACAGTTTGCTTGTGTTTAGGGGAATAAAAATTCTGGTATCTTATAGCTATCCCGGGCCACTTCTTTTCTAATACCTTGTGATCCTATTGGTTACTTTAATTGTCCCTATTGTTGCAAAACACTGCCAATTTGCTCAAATTTATTAGCTTTAGTTTATACAGCTGGGAACAAACATCTCCTTACCTGTAGTGCTTGTCTCATAGAGTCCGGGGCATGACGGTCTGGAGTGAGTGCTGGTCTTCCGCCTGACCCAACATGGCGGCAGGGCATGTGTACTGAAACGCCGCACCATAACCACTATGGGGGCGGGATTCCAGAGGAGAGTTAAACAGAATCCCATCCCCATAGTGGTGAAAGATTGGTGTTTCAGTACACATGCCCCGCCGCCATGTTGGGTGAGGCAGAAGACTAGCACTCACTCTGGACCTGTATGTCCTGGACTCTCCTCATGCTGCTGCTGTTGTTTGCCGGCAGGAAGTGTGTATCAGTCTAGACATGTCTTGCAGGGGGGAGGGGCCGCTGCAGGGAGCAGAGAGGAACTCAGCTCCACAGCGTCAGGCAAGGTGTCTGCCAACCCTAAAGTTAGAAGATACAAAGTCGGAAACCAGGGGCAACTGAAATTGTGTACAGGAGGACTGATAGAGACAGGTTGGAATTATATCTCTGACATGCTGCAGTTTTGTTAATAACATTAAATTAGATAATGTGTTATTTTGTTATCCTGAGAATTTTTAAGAAACTCGTCTTCGTGACAATACCCCTTTAAATAAATATCTCTATTCATCCATTGCTTTTATATTGCCAATTTTCCCACATTATCATTATTATTATTTTTTTAATGACTGTAAGATCTTTAGGAACAAGAAGAACAGTCTGCAAGTGCATGTTCTTTTCACCTGTCCAAAGATGGGTGATTATCCCACCCCCCAGCAAATCTTTCTATTCTCCAAACCTACATACATTCCCTTGTGTATTTTAATTTAATTTCAGAGTATTTCAACTTTCAATTTAAGTCAAATGACATTATTTTTAAAAACATCCACATTGATTTGATATGACAAACAAATCTTGGATAACATATTTATCCAGCTAGAATAACAAAATTCCAGTCAGGCATTTCAAAAAGCTATCCTAAGTTAGTTCTTGGGCTGTGCAGCTGCAAAAACATAATACCTCAGAAGGAAAATTCAATTAATATTATAAACATTACAGTCAAATATGTTAACAATGTGAATTGTGCCTTTACTTTGCTTTATAGCAAACATTATGTTAATCTCGAAGGTGAACAAAACTAACTGTGACCATTAAAACATATGTTTAATAGATTAAACATACATTTTTATTTTTTTTAAAAAAAGAAATAATTTTGGAATTACTTAATTGATGCATGTTGCTAAGAGACATACCATTGCTTTTGTTACAGTAACAGCAAAGATTTTGGAATTTTCATTTGTCATCAAGACCACCACTAGCCCCCACAGTTTTCCATCTTATACGTCGCCATATCGCAAATACCTTATATAATTGAGTATAAGCAAGTTTTTTAGCACAATTTTTGTAAAACACAAACTCGGCTTATGCTCAAGTCAAGAAAAAAAATTAAGTCAAAACTCACCTTTCCGGGTCCCCCACTGGACTTCTCTTCTTCCGTCAGCAGTGGCAGGAATATACGAGCCGACCATGCAAACTATGACTTTCTTTTTTAAATTGCTACCAGGGACAGTTGCTGGCTATATACAGGGGCAGGATAAAGGCTATATATGAGGGCAGGAGCTGGCTCTATATACAGTGGCAAGTGCAGGCTATATCGGGGCACTTGCTGGCCGTATAAGGGGACTGGCTGGCTATATAGAGGGGCAGGTGCTGGCTATATACTGGGGGCTGGCTGGATGGCTATATAATAGGGGGCTGGCAGGCTATTTCCTGGGGGGCAGGGGCTGCTGGCTGCATATTAGGGACATGGAGCTTGCTGGCTCTATACTGGGGGGGGGGAGACACTGGCTGGACATATATATACTAGGGGCCTGTTGGTTGAGGAAATGGCTTGGCTATATACTGGGGGACATGGCTGCCTATATACTAGGGGGCACTGGCTGGCTCTATACTAGGGGGCACTGGCTGGCTAAATACTATGGGCAACAAATATTTGTAACTAGAACCAGAAGATTACAGTACAAATAAATACAGCATTGATGCATTGTATTAGATCAAAGGCAGGGTCTCATACAGATCCAATATATTGGCAATATGCTGCAAAACGGTACATCATATTAGCGATCAAATCCCCTAGGACTCAACACCTTAAGGGGCCCAAAAAAAATCTTTGTCAGCGCATAAACTCGCTGCGATCCAATATTGGAAACAAAAGAAAAAACATGACTTTTGGGGGATGGGGGCTGAAAATGTAAAGGTATAGAAAAGAGGGTTGAGGTATTAGGGGTTAATAACCTCATGATTCTTATTATTTAATTTATTGTCAGGGGATTTGTACAGAGATTTTAGTACATTACATATGGTTACAGCTGCTCTGTATAGCTGCTTGATTTTCAAGAAGGTGCCATAGCATGCGTCTGCCTGTACCACTGCTCTGGATATTTTCCCCCTTTTTCCCCTCTTCCCCCTTGGAATTTCCACCTTTTATTCCTTCCCTTTCCCCTCTGTAGCCTCTTGGCAGTTCTCACCGAGACCAGAGGGGTTGATACGGAGCCAGGACATTGGGGAGCTAGAGGCCACTTAGGCATGCACCATCGCAGGGGCCCGAGGCCTTAACTGTGACGTGGCCCGGCACCAATCCCTGCATCATCGCTGAGGCCTGCACCACCAATGGGATCGAGGCGCCCGGCCACCAAAGCTCGAGAGCAGGGACCACAGCGCCGCCGACTCGAGGCCCGCAGCAAAATATACATGTGTGTATATATATATATATATATATATATATATATATATATATATATATATATGAGTGTGTAAATGCATTTGATTTTATAATCATGTCTGTACAAATATGTTTATATTTTTTAAGGGGGAGGGGTGGCCCCATGCAGAAATCCGCTATAGGGCCCAAGCTCTCCTAGTTACGCCCCTGCTGTGGACCTATATTTTGTGTGTTTTCTTTATCTTTTGAAATTAATTATAAAAATACTAAGCATCTACAATACCATGTGACATTCATGACTCATTCTACTATTTTACTTTTCCTGGTCATCCAGTTTGATTTCTACCACTGTCATAATGAACAATTGCATGCATAGCATTACTGGAACGTTTCTGCTTTTCTTGCTACTGCTTGAACAGAACAAACAGAATTTGCTATGATATTAGGTTTAATTTATTAAGAATATCTTTCAAGTTCTTTCATATGTTCACCATCCTGTGTAGTAGTGAGAGGACCCTGAGAAGTTCAGGCAGTGTTTGGCAGGATTGGAAATCAAAATACTGTTTGAGGCTGGGTTTGGGCACTAAAAACAGATCCGAACCACATCCCCACTAACACCCATGAGCGATTCCGGTACAATTTCAGTATCAATTGTGACTGTTTAAATGCTGCCAGCAAAGTCGCCATTGGCATTTCAATCTATGCAGTGCGTGTGCACTAGCACTAATGTGCTGGCGTACTGCATGCTGACATTTTTGAGAAATTGTCACCAAAATGATGGCATTTAAAAAGTTAGCACCTGTGATGGTTGCCAGCACCGATCGCGGGTGTTACTGACGTGGTGTTGATCAGGACCCAGGGCTGAAGTATCAAGTCTTGCTCATAACAATTGGTGCAAATGGTGCTTAACGAGCCAGAATTATTAAGAGATTCTAACCTCTCAAGAATTCTGGTGTGGCGTGGATCAGTTATAGTTTTTTAGTAAATTTGGTTGGACAAGGTAATCAGCCCCTGGACCTCCTTTCTTCCCGCCTTGCCTATTTTTGTGTGGTGCCAAGGGGTTGAAAAATTAACAAATTGACTACTTCTTGTCTTTGATGATAAGGTACCTAACAGCAGTTAAGGAACAATCACTTCTACTACTCATATTTCTGGCATGTCAGTGAAGGAGACCATATTTATGACTGGTCATGAAGATTTGCAGTAGTAAGACAGGTTGCTATCTTTGTCCATACACTCAGAATTTAGGGAGCATAGTTTGCATACCGTAGTATATGGTTTGTATAAATATAAAGAAATGCTACTATAGCCTGCCAAAACTTGATGGAGAACAAAATCTCACATTCAACACAGGCGGTCTCCTACTTAAGGACACTCGACTTACAGACAACCCATAGTTACAGACAGACCCCTCTGACCTCTGGTGAAGCTTTCTGAATGCTTTACCATAGTCCCAGATTGCAATAATCAGCTGTAAAGGGTCTGTAATGAAGATTTATTGATAATCCTTGGTCCCTTTACAGCAAAAAATGTTTAAACTCCAATTATCACTAGGGCCGAAAATATACAGTTTCAACTTACATACAAATTCAACTTAAGAACAAACCTCCGGACCCTATCTTGTACGTAACCCGGGGACTACCTGTATCATCATTGGAGACCTCAATACTGGAACCCCATAATGCATTATAAGAAGGATGCTTTGTCAATCTATAACACTGAAAGATGCAGACTAGTACAATGCTTGGCTGGTTCTGTCAACAGGAATGATAAGTCTGAGGGAAAATGGCCACATGGAGCTAAAAAGGACTGTGAGAAGAAGCAAACATTAGCTGGATAGTTTATATAGTATTTGGCCTGAAGGTTGGTAGTGTGGTTGATTTAGATAAGGAGAAGTTATTACTAGTAATTTATTGCTATGCTGTCATTTATGCACTTCAGTTCTCTCTACTACTTCCTTATATCCACAAGTGCAGTAAGAAAACTAACAGAGGAAAGTAGAGGATCTTTATGTTTAAATCAGTGAAAACTGTTTTTTTCATAAAATATTCATGTAAATATAATTTGTCCAATGTGTAGCAGTAGAAGTGCCCTCCTTGATGACATAACATTCACATTGTATAACCGTCATTTGAATTGTAGTTAGTAGTGATCTTTTTGCACTCATTGAACATAGTCTTTATCAAGTTCTCGGTAGTATGTCTAGACAAATAGAGGTGGAAATGTTTAACTTGTCTTTGTATTACAAACAAGAAACATGATAATGAAGTGTATTAGATTTCAAAACATCAGATTTCAAAACATCTGGTTAGTCCTGTTTCATACTAGGAGAACTTGGCACAATTTATTCTTGAGATACAGTAAAACAGATAAAAAGTGAATGATGCTCGCCATGTTTTATGCTGTGGAACTTAGGCCCCTTCCACACTAGCGAGTGTGATGCGATGAACTCGCATCACACTCGCAACGCAAGCTGCCGGGAACGCACGGCCCGAACGCTGCACCGCGGGAGTGAACTCAGCATGTCAGTTCACTCCCGCGGTGCAGCGTTCGGGCCGTGCGTTCCCGGCAGCTTGCGTTGCGAGTGTGATGCGAGTTCATCGCATCACACTCGCTAGTGTGGAAGGGGCCTTAGATGTATTCATCACCAAATAGATCATATGGGGCATCTATCTGCATTATTTATACAATGTTTAATGAATTATCACACCTGATGGAATAATCACAAACCACCTGGCATTCTCTTGGTGTGCCAGTCTTCTGTACTGGAAGTAAGAATGAACCCTCCTCCTTCTGAAATATGTTCAAATATGATTTGCTTTTCCATTGACAGTGCCCCATTATGGTCCAGTATCCAGACCAGACTTTGGTTTAGTAATCAAGTAATGATCACTTCTTTTGAATATGATGACTACAGAATTTTTTTTTATTAGCAGTCAAATCTTCATCAGTACAGTGAAAAATGAGAAAAGAAAGTCCACTCCTTGCTGCTGATGCCCTTTGTTCAATTTTTGAAATTCTAGTTTTTGCTTCCCTCCTTTGAAAAGCCTTATATTTTATTATTTATGGATAAGGAGCTGTATGTCTTTGAAAAAATTGTGTTTTCTAGTGTTTTTAATATCCCATGCAGTGCACTGGGAGGCTGGAAAAAATGTGATGAAAATGATGAAAAAACATATTTAAGCCATTTTTCTTGTAGTTTCTTATTTTACGGTCGATACTGTGCACTCCAAATCACACCTCCCCTTTTTGTTTGGGTCAGTACTATCACAGAGATATTAAATGTTTGTAGGTTTTATCATGTTAGACAACATTTAAAAAATGTAAATCTTTTGTTAATAAAAAAAATTCTTTGGTCCGCCATATTCTGACCCCAGTAACTTTTTCATACTTTGGTGTACAGGCCTGTCTGAGGTTTCAGTTTTTGAGAAATGAGCTGCCATTGTTATTATTACCTTTTTAGGAACTTTATGACCTTTTGATATTTTGGACAATTATTTTTTAAGTTACAGTGTTTGCTACATTGAATAATCATATTTTACTTATTTTTTCAGGCATTCTGGTGATAATTAACATGTTTATGTTTATGATTATATTTATATCTGTTCCATAGGAAAAGGGAGATTTGAACTTTTATGTTTTTTTTAAATGTTTTTTTCTTTTATAGTTTTTAGGCCTCCTAGGGAGACTGAGCACTTATATAATTTGCCATATAATTTGCTGCACTGCTTCTATATTGTAGTTTATTGTGAATTTGATGCATCTCATGTATATTGAGCCAATATCTAACCTGCAAATCATAAACCTATATAATTAAAGTCAAAAAATGTCCACAGAAACAAAATCAATATGTTCAATAAAATCTATTTGTAATTTTATTAGTACACCAATATACAAACCAAACATGATAGGAGAAAGTGGCAAGAGAGAAAGCTCAAACAAAGCTCAAAGTGAGAGAACACATAGCCAGTGCACATTTCGACCCAGCAATTGGTTTGAAGATACCAACCATAAGCCATATTGGGAGGAAACCCGTCACACTGGTCAGCACCCCAGTGCATGTTTCCTGCCAAGCTTTGTCAGGAGGTGCTGGACAAGTGTGTATCAGAATGAAACTGGCTTGGTGGGGTATCCTGCCGGACATATGCTAGTGGGTAGGTCACCTAATTCCTGCTGACCAGACAGGAGGACGCATGTCCACACTCTAACCCTGTGTGATTAATTGTTGAGGAGTAAAAATAGCCTTAATTAGGTCCTTGTAGTGTGCAACAGGTGAAGCAATTGGGGCAAATTAATCACTTAGTTAATCTTTTCCACTAATTCCACATTGATAATGTCAATAATCCGATGAATTAAAGAATAATCGGATGAATATCTCAAACTGTAAGCTTTTTTTCTGCAATAATTTGCTCAGCTAACCATTTGCTTCCAAATGCATTTAGTTTTTTAAATAAAACTTTAAATAAACTTTAAAGAATGGTAAAACATCATAAACTTTACTAAGACAAAGTAAAACACATCCAGGGAAGAAAGAATAAAAGTAAGGTGTGCTGCCAATAAATAAACTTGCTATACCTGTCCTTCAACAAAATGAGGAACAATGGCTTAACATAAACATTTTGATTTTGACTTTCTTTTTGCTGAATTTATACTTATTCTTATTGTAGTTATTTAGTTACAAACTAAAGTTATTAGATATTATTATAAAAAGTTATTAGAACTTATTAGATAAGAATTGGTCTAACTTTGGCAAATCCAGGCTGGTCATAATTGATTATTCATTTAAATACTACTTTTGTTCAAAGCCTGCATAAGGACTCTATACCCAACGGGGCACATTAAATAAGAATAGTGAAATCTGTAGCGTGCAGAGGACGCCATTCAGGATTCCTGGTGCCCGCTCTTCATGAATCTGGCGCCCTCTGCACTGCACCACTTTTTTTTTAATGCAACTTTAACATAGGGTGTGTGACACACTTCTGTCAGACCTTGTGTGATAAATGTGCTGCATGGTCCCACTGAAGACTGGAACGCCCCCTTTAGTCTCATGTCTTGTGTCTCATGAAGAATAGTGCAGCTGCGTCACAAAAGGGTCACTTGTGATACAAATGTGGCGCAGGCACTTCTTAAATACCTGTGCAAGCAGTTTGCACTAGAAAGAACGTGCACAGCCTGACAGAAAACTGGCGCATGGAGCTTAGAAAATGTGCCCCAATGTACTGTATAATGAATATATTGTTCTATTAGTTAAGTATGTGCAAGCATATTGTAGTTAAAAAAGGTTGTTAAAAATAGATAAAGGAACTGGGCTCCCTTTAAATGAAGTTGCTTCCATTCTGAGCTCTCATCTCATTTGCATCTGCTTAGGTATGATGCTTTAGGTTCCTGGTCTTCTCCATTGTTCATAGTAGTTTCTTCTTTGCTTAGTGCATGTGACCTCTGACAGCACTTTTCCTACAGCTGACCCAGACCACGTAGTGAACCATTCAGTATTTGAAGTCAGCATGTGGTACACACATATTCTGGCAGCTTTTTTTAATTTTCTCATGAGACTCCCTTGCTGATTCCCTGAGCAACATTATTTGATCCACAACCCAGCATTTCTATGTGTGGCTCTCTCAGCTCTTCCAGGTTTCTTGCTCCACTGCTCCTTTTGATTTTTCCACTGTGTTTGATCAGCTCACTGTTGTCTGCTGGCCTCTAGTTGGATTCTGTGTGCACATGAGTGTTGAATGCTGGGTGCCCTGTCATGTCAACCGTCAATCTGAATAGGGGATTCAACCTAACTGGCCAAAGGAGCATCTACCTGACAGCTAGTTGAAGCAGCAGCTTTAATACATATATTAAGTTACTTTGCTATGTTATCTATTGAAGTTCTGATAACTTAAATATACCCCAATATAGGCTGGTTGAAAACAATTTTGTAGGGGTAAGTAAACATATTTGAAGTTCAACTTGGATCAGTTTTGTATGTTGCTGTTTAATTATGTATTGGAACAGACTACAATTAGTGCACCTAATTCATACAGAATCATTTAAGCAATAGATTTATTAAGCTCTATATTTATTACAATACAATGCAACATATAGATTAAAAAAATTATATATATATCAAACAGGGACCAAATATGAGTGTATCTAAGATGACAAAGGGTTACCATGAAAATCTCAAATTCCCTACATGATTCAATAAATGAATGACATAAAAGTTTTATAAAAAACACAAGTTCCTCCAAAACAGCATTTGCAGTACGAATCGAAAGGTACAGCATCATATACTAAAAGTATGCATCTTATACGCCATTATGGGGTTTTGTCCTCTTTTTAATCAGTTTTAGCATGATAAATAAATCTTTTGTATGATTCTTAGACAATACTTTGTTTAATTGTTTTGTTTATGAGTACATTATGCAGAACTGATTGATCCACCAGTTTATATATATCATTCTATGGAGGAAGGTGGGGGTTACAAACTGGCATAAGTAGGTGCAAAGAATTTTACATACACATAAGTATGAAAACACCATGATTTTCTATAATAAATAAAATGGGGCACAAGTACTAATGGTCACGCGCCAGTTTTCTGCCGGATTTTGCACATTCTTTCTAGTTCAAACTGCTTGCACAGGTATTTAACAAAGGGTCCGCGCCACATTTTTGATACACGTGACCCTTTTGTGTCGCGGCTACACAATTCTTAGCACGACACAAACTTCTACACCGAAGGGGGTGTTCCAGTGCTCAGTAGGACCGTGTGCCAGATTTAACATGCAAAGTACGACAGTAATGTGTTGCACCCCCCCATGTTAAAGGTGCACAAAAAAAATGGTACACTCTTTCGGGGCAGTGCAGGGGGGGCAGATTCATAAAGAACGTGAATCTAGCGTACTCTGTACTATACACAGGCAAACTGCATATAGAACACATTGCACTGTTCTAAGGAATGTGGCCCAAATTATTTAGCATTTTTGACCTTTATTTTGATTTGTTGGTCAATTATGTCTGAATTTCCCCTTTCTTTTCTCCCTCGATTTTATATAGAGTAAAAATACAAACTTTGATGCAGCTATATAATCTGTGCAGTGTGTGCCATAATGAGCCATTAGTTTTAAGTCTGAAAGTAGATATAAAGGCTACTGTATTTTATATATTTTGTGCCCCATTTTTTACATAACATAATATTACAAATATTGTCTGGCTTTTTAAGACACTGACTGCTGTTTATAAGATGAAGAAATGAATGTGAATAATTTTCTAATTTTTATTAGGACTGAATATATTAGTATTGGGTGTTGTACCATACACACAATAAATGATAGGTGTGTCCTGATAAGGATTCTTAGCCATGTGTCCCATAAATACATGTCTATATTTCTACTACATTACATCTAGCACATTTCCAAACTAATGTATTCTTAAATTCATATCAAGTTTCTAGATCTAATCAAGCTTACAGAATGGGAATCTGCTTTGGGATTGGTGATGAGTGGAATATATTCCATTCCATTAATTTATTTTTACCTTGTCCAACAAAACCTCTTTGGCCTGCACCTGCACCTATGAGAACATTGTATAATGCTCAAACACCTTCCCAAATAATGTTTTTTTATCATATTGCATACATTTGGTTCAGATGGGACCTGTCTGCCTCTGTGGTCCAAATCAAAGCCTGAAAAAATGAAATATTTTATCAATGAAATAAAGGTGTGTTTGTTGAGTTCAGCCATTAATTTACTGGAGGAGACTTCAGAAACCAAATTCATTTATTTTTTAATATTGAATGGTAAAAATAAAATCCTTATATTTAATATAACACTGAGTAAAGAAGATGCTGTATCATTAGAAACATGCTTCTGAGAGATATTTCAATAAAATGGAAAGAGACTTGATCTTACTATGGCTTCACCTGCAGCTGTATTAGAAGAAATCTTTAAAATATGATCTGCTATGAACGTCTTGGTAATGACTTAAAAGGGTATTTCCATCTTTAGTATCTATGACATATCTGCAGTAAAGCATGTCATAGGTTTAAAATTGAGACGGCTTTTGAGATTTTTTACCCCTTCAAGACTAAGTTTTTTTTTTGTGTCTTCATTTCTTATGCAGCTCCTTCCATTTTTTCACTTACAAATCTACATGAGGATTTTTATCTATGAAACAAATTGGAATCTCTTGTGGCATCATGTAATATTCGGTACTCAGACGCTGGAAAAACATTCCAACTGTGGAGGAATTGGCCAAAAAACCACAGTTGGTCATATTAATAGTGGCACATTTACTTAGAAATTTGGAAAATTCACTAAAAGTTCTATTTCCTTGTATAAAGCTGCGCGCGGCGATTCCTAAAATTGTGCCTCAGAAATAATGAATCTGTCCCTTCCCCCACTGGCCAGACAGAGTTCACCATCTTTCTTGTGGTGCACATTTAACATAGGGCATGTGACACAATTTGCAAGTTAACTATGGCGCTTGGTCAGAATCAGTCGGACCGACCAACAGCACCCCTCCTAATTTGTGTTGCATGGAAGACAGCGCAGTTGTGCCACAAAAGGGTCGCATGCAACACAAAAGCAATGCAGACACTTCTTAAATACCTGTGCAAGCCGTTTTAGCCTAGAAGCACTTTCACAGGCCAACAGAAGTGCATCACAAAGCCCTTAGTAAATGTGCAACATAGACTGTAAGCCATTGCAAACAGGGCTTTAACTGCTATAGTTCCATATGACTCTTTGTACTCTGTAACGTAATATTATATTTGTATATGTCCCCTATGATTTGTAAAGCACTGCAGAATTTCATGGTGCTATATATGGGCTTTATGGCTTCCAATGTGCAGGCAACACCTCTCCTTTATTCCTTGCAGAGATACCAAATTTATATAGTTTAAGTCTAAATACCTTTAAAAATTCATTGCATAAAAAAAAATCTTACACATAATTTTTTGTCATTGTTTGCGGCGTGTGATGAAGTTTCCACTGATATCATTTTGAAAACTTTATGACCTTTTGATCACTTTTTATTTAACCTTTTATTGGAGGCAAAATGGCGAGAAAGTGGCGATGCAAACATTTAGGCGGTAGTTCCGATTTCATCGCTGCGAATGATAGTTTTAATATTTTAATAGATTGGACATTTTGGAACACTGGGATACCTTACATATCTATGCTTTTACTTTTTTATTTATCTGTGTTCAAAAAAGGGGTGATTTGAATTTTTAACTTTTGTAAAAGATTTTCATAATTTTGACTTTCACATTTTTTTTAACTATTATTTCAACCCCCCTGGGGCACTTAGGGACCCAGTGGATCTGAACACTTAGACAATATACCTCAATACAACTGTATTGCTGTGTATTGCTTCTATATTACAATCTGTCTTAGACAACCTAACATAGAAATCCTAATGACAGCTAAGGGAGCATTTAACAGGCTTTAAGCTGTCATTGTGACATGACAGATGGGAGCCTAGAAGTCTGGCAGTTAAAGATGGTGGCACCTAGCAGGAGACTCGTCAATTGTCGGGATTGAACTGGGTTTGACCATGGCTCTTAACACGTTAACTGCCTCGATCTGTGCCACCATCATATGTGTATATGCTTCCACATATAGTAAGTAATAAGTGTAATTGCTTACACAAATATACAATACTGGAAGTGTTGGCAACACAAATATTTAGCACTTCTGATGTCAAAAGTATTTTTTCAATGGGTTTTGGACAGGGTTAAGGCTAATATTGAGCTTAATCGGTATTGGGATGTGACAACTCTTTGGAGGGTTGGAAAATGGTTATTGGGCCCTATAAAAATCTATATAATAGATGTGATGAAACACGTGTCGGGTGGTGTCCACCCTTGGTCTGTATATACCTGTATATATGTCCCTTGTCCTCTGTTATTCCTCTGGGTAATGTGCAATACTTTTTTGTAAGTAAAAATACCTTGTTCTGGGGACTATACCTTCCATACCTCTATACAGGTCTACTGTGACCCAATTGTTGGGAAATGTAAGTTATGAATTAATTTGGGTGCTATGACTATCTGCCTCAAAAGTAGAGAATTTAGGATGTGGAAAATGGGGCCACGTCCCAGAGGCCAAAACATGCTCCTGAAGGGGTTAATGTCTCTGTTCTATACTATGGCAAAAAAATTGTATCTCAAGGATTAAAACAGGCATATGTGGTAGTAAAATAGTTACATTGTATGCTCTAGAACAGTGGTGGCGAACCTATGGCACTGGTGCCAGAGGCGGCACTCGGAGCCCTCTCTGTGGGCACCCAGGCCATCACCCTAGCATGAAGTTCACCAGTCAGGACTCAAAGAATCTTCCTTTAGAATCTTCCTACAATGATAGGCAAATTAGCAATCCTTCTTTCAACTGCGTTGGTGTCTTTAGGAGGCTGAACGAATTAAAGTTGTCAAAGAACAAGGAGAAATAAATTGCTGCTTAAATAGCTGTGCTGGCACTTTGCAATAAAGAAGTGGCTTTTGGTTGAAGTCTGGGCACCCAGGCTCTAAAAGGTTCGCCATCACTGCTCTAGAGTGTTTGATCCTACCAAGAACAGTAATTATACTTCAATGGAAATCAGTATAACGACCAGAACTACTTGAATGGGTGGACAGGATGGATTTGTTGATGGCAGCTGAACGGTGGAAATATGGGCTTACAAAACAAGGCTTCAAAACACAGTGTAATTCCCTATGTTTGCAAAACAATTTCTTGTTTTTTACAAGGAGGAAGAACGGCACAAAGAGGAATAAAATGGTCAAAAGATCCAAAAAAACAATTTTAAAACAATGCAAATACTAATAGAGGCGGAGGAGTAACTGTATTTGTAAGGCTTCAAAACAGTATGGAAGTCAATGTCACCTACAGTTGAAGAAAGCAGTAAGGTGTGAGGCATTTCTTTTTTCATTTACTTGCCTGGTAATTATGAAAAGCTACTTATTATGCGTGTTAATATGTTGTTGTAATTTGGAAAATAATATGGAAAAATTATGTAAATAGCTTTTTCAATTAAGAAATTAAAAAGAGCTTTGAGGAACACCAAACTAAACTACTGTAAATATAGCGCCATTGCAACTGACTGATGAATAGTTTCAAAACATTTTAGCCCCTACCCACAGGATAGGGGCTAACTTGGTGCTCATGGGAGTCTCATTAATTGGGCGCACAGGGGTCACCTTTTACCTCAGATGAACAGAACAAACAGTTTTGGATGCAGTAACTGACTGATGAATAGTTTCAAAACATTTTAGCCCCTACCCACAGGATAGGGGCTAACTTGGTGCTCATGGGAGTCTCATTAATTGGGCGCACAGGGGTCACCTTTTACCTCAGATGAACAGAACAAACAGTTTTGGATGCAGTAACTGCTCTATTAATCTCTACGGCGCTGACAGAGATTATGTATTTGACTCTCTATTTTAGTGATCTTTGAGGGGTCCAGTCACCGAAAACCACGGTGATCAGCAACTTAGCCCCTATCCTGTGGATAGGGCGTAACTTGTTGTCACTGGAGAACTTTTTAAGTAAATTAAGCTGACATCCTATGAAAAACAGCCTGCTCAATTATACCACAATGGGGAAGATTTATTATTAGGCAACAATTTAAAGTGTCTTTGTGAGTATGCGCATCATATTTATTACAATTGCTTAATACCAAAAATGTTCAAAACTATTTCTATAGTTTTTCCTGCACCACTGCGGAACTTGAGTGGATTTGTCTGCCTTTATGACTTTTTTGAAGTAGGTATTCATAAATGTGTCTAGAACATTTGGATTCACATTATAATTTTACAGTAATGTGACTGAAGTTAAAAGCGGAGTGAGCAATAATTATTTGGCCTGAAACTGATTTACCTTCTGTGACATCCCCTCCCCATTGTTTTTTATTTGTAATCATTGGTAGTCCTGATAACAGACCCATACTGATCACACATTGGCCTTTCCTAAAAATTTGCACATGACAACCAGAATGTTAAAGATGTTGTAATAATAAATAAAAATAATCTGCAGTTATCCAAAGAATTTGGGATGTTCTATGTATAATGCTCTACACACTGCCAAACTCATACTCTTTTTATTAGGTGTGATTTTAGACTAACAATGTTAAAGGGAATGTTACTTGAGAGACCGGAAGTTCCACTCAGGTTTAAATTAGACTAATTATCCAACACTAATAACTGAATCAATTAAAATGAATCACTTATTTATTCATGCAAACTAACTCAGCTGCAGGGTTATTGAAAACTCATGGTAATCTTAAGCAATATTATGCATTTTGGTGTCCTATATTTTCAGATGTTCACCAGTGCAAGGATACTGGAAAAGTACTACCTTTAATTACTGTGAAAATGTTTTAGGATGCCTTAAGGGCTGTTTCACATTACTCCATGATCAATCTGAGATTACAGCTGTGACGAGTGCGGTGCCATGGATGGATAACTATGGTGGGGATTGAAGTCCCTGTGGTATATTGATATATGATGCACAGAGTTCTTATTTCCCCACCATAGTGATCAGTCCATGGCACAGCACTGGTCACGGCCATAATAAATTTGGCCCTATCTCAGTAATGAGACCATGACAGATCACGTGAAGGGGGGATCCAACACATACCGTCAGACCCCATGTTGTTTTCCGAGTCATCACCAAGACTGGCGCAGACACTTTCTAAATGCATGTGCAAGCAGTTTGCACGTTCTTTCTACTGCAAAGTCAGACATAAGTAATATATGTAGGTCATAATAAAATCAAATAAGTACGTATATAATGATCTATCATCATGCACATTAATTTATGTTGAGTTTCTACTTATTGATGGTTCAGAAACAGTTTTACTTTAATGGGTTATAGAAAACTTTAACAAGATAAGTACAAGACCCTAATAGGGTCACTCATATTCCCTCTACCCTTTTAAAGTTTGCTGTTTGCTGCGGGTCACTTAACCCTGGTACAGAAAAAGTGCGGATTTCTTGGGGGTCATTTATCTTATCTCTGTTTGTTTTGGCTAGCTTTTGCCTGTCTTTGGTAATTTATCAATTTCACTTTTTCTCTGTGTTAATTTTTTTTAAATTTCACATCTCATTTTGAGACATTTGTTACTAATGTCTCAAGAATGTTTCACAAATGTCTCAAGTTTTCCTTAAGTATGGTTTGGTTTGGTTAAAAATGCCACAAATTTTAGACAATTTGAAATGATAAATGGAATCTGGAATAGAAGATAAATGTATCTTACTTTTGAAAAATAAATGTCTCCGAAAAGGAGCAGAAATTGCAATGCGCCAAAAAAAGGCTTAAGAAATACAGAAAAAACAGGAAGAAAAATAAAGATAAATGACGCCCCTTGTATCATGCCATGAGCTGCCAACTTCTGATGGATGGAGGGGGCTTGCAGTCATAACTGTTTGCATGCCTCTACGACATAATCACTCCCATATTAGTGGTAGGGGGTGTGTGCCATTGACATCCATACGCCCCTCCATCTACTGATATGCTAGTAGTTATGACGGAGGTTTATAGGTCCCCAGTCCCATAAATATAATATGGGGAAGCCTAACAGGGTCTTATTCTTCCCCTGTTCAAGTTTAGTATCAGTGGCCAACCCCCTTTAAGTTTTGCTTCCCACCTTCCTTAGTAATATGCAAGGTTTTGATTTGGTACCATTTCTGTTTCTGCCACATAAGCTGGATCTTTCAGATAATGTTATCATTTATATTTTATTGGTAAAATAAATATTATAAGATAGCATAAACAATTGTGTATAATTAATTAAAGTGGTAAATGCTGTTCTAACCAGAGGTGGAATAACTCCATTAACATATTTTAATTTAAAAGATGAATTGTATGCATGCCAGCCTTGATATTCTCTGTCAGTTTTGGTGTTGTGTGATCTTGTTATTTTTGATAGGTTATAACACCTTGCCATTAGACATACTTTTTTAGACATGCCAGCTGCAAAAATGTTTATATGCAGCCCACCCACAGACTATATGCAACCCCATATAGTGTGTATACAGTAGAGTCCACCTCCACAATGTATATCTAGGCCACTTCCATGCTGTATATGCAGCCCCCACATAGTTGAATAATACACAACCCATATTTCTGCATAGTCCCCCTATTAAATGTATTTTCAGGATGTGGCCATTAATAAAATAATATCATTTAGGCTATATTCACATGAACGTGTGCCTGCCATACTGTAGCATCATCACCTGGGAAAGGAGGAGGGGGTTAGTGCTGCTCACTCGTGCCCCTCTCCATAGCGATGTATGGTGCGCGGTGCCATATTCTGGGGAAAGATAGGACATGTCCTATCTTAATCCCGGGTATGTAACGGTTTGGTGCCACATGGGTGCGCCCATTGCCAGCCTATGGGGGACGTATATATACAACATATATATGTCAGCCATATATACGTACCCCAATGGCCGTGTGAATGAAGCCAAATACTTACCTCCCTGTTCCCTCTTCTTCCGACTCTCTGTTGGCTTGCGTCTCTTTTCAAGGATGCAGGTGGCATGTGATGATGTCATCACAAGCTGTCTGGGTCCTCCAGAGCATACAGAGCAGGGTGTGTTCTTAGCCGGTTTGCACATCAAAGGCATCTTCCCTCAGGGCTTCCCTGCCGTTTCCCTCAGGGGTTTCCTGCCGCTTCCCTCAGGGCTCGTTTATCTGCCGCCTGAGGCCGGATCTTCTTCCTGCCTCATGACAGATGCGGTCCTGATTGATAAGGTATCCTTTTGGACTTCATCTGAAGAACCTGCTGCCAGAGGTTTTTACTATTGATTTATCATTTCTATTTGCCTACCTCTTTTTCTCTCTATACCTCACATTTATCTACGATCTATCCATGATCTATTTTTTATCTATATATCTATATATTAACTATTTCTATCCTTCTATATCTGTCTATTTCTCCATCTAAATTTTTTTAAAAAAACTGACTGATGATAACAGATGACATAAAAATTTACATTAGTTTCAATGGGTTTTAAAACTGATCCGTTTTATTTCAGTTTTTTACTTTTCTAGGTAGATACTAGAAATGGAAATCCCGACCATAGTGTGAACTGAGCCAAATGGATATGCCAACTATAGTGTGAGCTTAGCCTAACTAGGTATCTGAAAGTGTTCTCTAGTTTTGTTATTTTAGAAAAATCTAATTTACATTTTAACTCTGTGCTTTAGAATACATACAATTTATAAAATTCATTAAGCTTAATGTGTTAATGACATATGCTTCATGATGATTAGATCTATTGCGCTGGTCAGATTTGGTATCATGTTGCCAAATGGCACATGAAGCACCCATATTGGAAAGAACCCATTTAGGTCTGCAGATAACTAATGTAATTACTATTATACAGTGAGACATTTTTATTATCATGCAATAAAAATACACTGACTAATCCCAATGGGTGTTGCAAATATCAGTTTCATATATAATACTATACAAGTATATAATCACATGAAGCTTGCATTTCAACATTACCTTGTGAAACAGCACACTCCTAGTGTTCAAGCTAAATAAACTTTGAACACTCCTTTTATTATAACTTTCCTAACACCTTCATTATGTTATCTACAGTTATAATATTACTACAAATTGTAAACAGACTACCGTATATACTCGAGTATAAGCCGACCCGAGTATAAACCGAGACCCCTAATTTTGACACAAAAAAACTAGAAAAACCTATTGACTCGAGTATAAGCCGAGGGTGGGAAATAATTGGTCACAGCCCCCCCCAGTATATAGCCTGCAAGCCCCCTGGAGTATATAGCCAGCCAGCCCCTGTAGTATATAGCCAGCCAGCCCCCTGGAGTATATAGGCTTCCTATCTGCCCCCTCGAGTATATAGCCTGCCTGCCTGCCACCTCGAGTACATAGCCTGCCAGCCCCTCCCGGAACGGCACCATGACGTCAGCCGCAAGCTGACATCATAGCTTGTGCCGATGCGGCTGACGTCACGAAGACTGTGACGGACCAGGACCCGATGTCGGAGCCGCGATGGATGCCGAGAGTGTCAGAAGGTGAGTTCACTTTACTTTTTCCTTGACTCGAGTATAAGCCGAGTTGGGGTTTTTCAGCACATTTTTTGTGCTGAAAAACTAGGCTTATACTCGAGTATATAAGGTAATTCATCAAGACTATTTCATGAGATAAGGTTCTTTAATAAGTCTCTTTCAACAGATGCAGAAATACTGTATATTTGTAAAATAAATGTTTGAATCTTGCATCTGTTTTACAATAATGATATAATTAAATTATTATAATTAATATATAGTAGACACAGAAAAAAGTGCAAGAGTAAGCAAATCTATTTAACGTATTCCGAGTATAAGCCAACCCAAGTATAAGCCAAGTTACCTAATTTTATCACAAAATATGGGAAAACCTACTGACTGAAGTAGAAACCTAAGGTGAAAAATGCATTGTTCACAGAATATACAGTCAGCTGTCCCCCACTATATAGCCAGCCAGCCCATGCCACCTTGTATATAGCCTGCTCATGCCGCATGGTTTATAGCTTACCAGCCCCATGCCCCAAGTATATAGCTAGCCCATACCCATACTAGTATACAGCCAGCACATGCCCTCCAGTATATAGCCAGCATACCTAGCCCCCAATATATAGCAAGCCCATGCTCCTTAGTATATAGCCAGAAGCTTAGGCCCCCAGTATATAGCCAGCCCATGTCCACCAGTATATAGCCAGCAGGCCCTGCCTCCATTATATAGCCAGCCCCGGCCAATAGTATATAGCCATCCAGCCAAAAATTGATATAAAATAAAACACCAGTAATTATCACAAAAAATTATACCTTATATAGGTCCATACACAAAAGTGTGAAAAAGTTGAAAAAAATGTCAATTTATTTTTTTGTACAAGGGATCATCATTTTAAAAATACAATATCTGCAGTTGCTAGACCTTATCTTTTCTGTATAGTGAATGTTAATGTATAGCACCAGCAGATCTATTATACAGGATAGTATATAGCCATCCAGCCAAAAATTGATATAAAATAAAACACCAGTAATTATCACAAAAAATTATACCTTATATAGGTCCATACACAAAAGTGTGAAAAAGTTGGAAAAAATGTCAATTTATTTTTTTGTACAAGGGATCATCATTTTAAAAATACCCTACATATATTTGGTATTCTCGTGATGGTAATGACCCAAAGAATAAAGGGGAGGTATAATTTGAAGTTCCCAAAGAAAGCTGCAAATCAGGGTCCAGAAGAAAAGGCCACAAATGTTTTTTTTTGTCAATTTCTCAGCATTTGGAGGTTTTTTTTCCAGCTTTCCAGTACATTGCATGGAATATTAAATGGCACCAGGAAAAAGTACAATTTTCCCGAAGACAACAAGCTTTCTCACATCTCTGTAAACAGAAAAATAATAAAGTTATAGCTTTAGGGTTAAAAATTTGATCTGCAAACATTGTCCAGGTTATAAAGAAAAAATCAGCACAATGGTTATTGCTCCCCATTATAATTTTGGTTTACAAGCAAAGCAATTCAGGTAATAGAAGTATATTAGAGAATTACAATATATGGAATGTCCTAATATGTGGACCAAGTAGCTGAAAGTGAACAACATAACGGTATGATAATAAACTGTATAAACCGTTTTACATGCAGAGCAATTTGTGAATGGTTATATTAGTAAGAAAACCCCAATTAATAAATTCATTACTCATCCATTATTCGTCTGCACTTTGCATTTGTAAAATAATATTAAATACTAATCATGCGGGCCAGCTTGGAGATAAACTGTGTAGTCTGATAGTAAATGAAAGCTATTAAGAGCTTAAAACAAAGGGATGGTATTTGTAATAAGAGGAGCACGCTCTACTATTCATTACGACTGGAGAAGTATTTGACTTTGTGACTAAATAAATCAGCATTTATGTCCCCGGCTGGTGTTTGCTAAAACTGAAACATAATCCAGGTTAATTACCGTTGCCAGAGGTAATATGTGCAATGCTATAATGAAATTAAAACCTGTCAAATAGGAGTGACATAGACACATACTTGAAATGAAGAACAATGCATTAACACCTTAAATTCTATGTTTTAGTGGGAATACTTCTAGATATGCCCTAAAGAATATTACAGAGATATTAATAAAATGTTATAGAAGTTGTAATCTTTTCTACATGATGCATGAATATGGTTAAACATCCTTTTATCATGTGTCTCTATTTTGGTAGAGGGCATATTACACAGAGCAAATCAAAATTGTAATCTCTATTTTGATTAACCTGGGGGGAGGGGAAATCCAATATCTGCAGTTCCTAGACCTTATCTTTTCTGTATAGTGAATGTTAATGTACAGCACCAGCAGATCTATTATACAGGATGCTTTAATGTTGGTCATTTAAATGTTATTTCATTTAGTTTTTAAAAACCAAAACCAGAAGTGTATTACATAAAAGGTAGGTCCTTTCCAGTAACTCCCTTTATGAATTATACATAAATTGCATATTCTTGCAAAAACATTTAAGCCTGACCATGCTTTGTCAAAATCAACCTCTGTCTTAAGTCTGCCAGTAGCATATGGAAAAATGTTTTATATTCCATAATACCACAGTTAAACTATTTGCCCTTAATTCCAAAAGGTATGTATGACACATAGCCAATACTTCTACTTCATCAAAAGTATCATCACTATAACCAGAGAGAAGCATTGGAGAGGTAGAATTATGATTTGGAGGTGGAACTGTCAAGGTAGAGAAGTCAAATGTAAAAGAGGTTCAAATGTCAGTCCATTTTTGCAGAGAACGGAAAGCTTTGTGCCAAATTAAGAAATTTGGGCATGTCAATAGATTAAAGTTTTGGAATGGACCTGTCAGATCCCAGACAGAAAGTCTAGTTGATTTTGTACAGCGCTGCCCTTTTTGTTGGGATCTGGCACTGACAACTTCTCCTATCTGTTTTTATTGTTTTGTCCTTTTACACTTCAGCGAAGGGAGCGGTTGCTGACTAGTTGTCCCATACTGCCTAGGGTACATGAGGCAAGAAGGTAGGGCCTTTGGTGGGTTCAGTGTCAGGACTCACTGTCTTATCTGTGTTCCTGTAACTTGTGTCCACATTATGATGAGGAAAAAAAATTCTCAATGGATTTTGAAGACTTTTACCCCATCCTCTACCCCATTCATCACTTAAAAAAAACAAATTGAAGATGCCCTTGGAAAGCGAACTTTATTATCACCTGTGGCGATATTATAACCTGGGGCAGGTTGTAGCTGAAATGTTTGTTTGCCAGACCAGACCTAGATTTAAATTTCAGAATGAAATGGAAACAAAAAGTATAATTATGTTCTAAACGGTCAATTACTTAGTAAAACTGAAGCTGAAAAGGACTTGGGGGTATTGGTGGATGGTAAACTTAATTTTAGTGACCAGAGCCAGGCGGCTGCTGCTAAAGCAAATAAAATAATGGGATGTATCAAGAGAGGAATAGATTCTCATGATAAAGACATAGTTTTGCCCTTATACAAATTCCTGGTCAGACCACACATGGAATATTGTGTACAGTTTTGGGCACCAGTGTATAAAAAGGATGTAGTAGAGCTGGAACAGGTGCAGAGGAGAGCAACCAGGATTATTAGGGGAATGGGGGAACTAGAATACACTGACAGATTACAAAATTTGGGATTATTCAGTTTAGAAAAAAGACGACTGAGGGGAGACCTCATTACAATGTACAAATACCTGAACGGACAGTACAAGGATCTCTCCAAAGATCTTTTTATACCTCGGCCTGTGACCAGGACAAGGGGGCATCCTCTACACCTAGAGGAGAGGCGATTTTACCATCACCATAGACAAAGGTTCTTTACTGTACGAGCAGTGAGACTATGGAACTCTCTGCCGCAGGAGGTTGTTATGGCGGACTCTATGTATATGTTCAAGAGAGGCCTGGATGACTTTCTGGAGAGAAAAAATATCACGGGTTATGGAGATAAAACATTTATTTAATTCTTAAAGGTTGGACTTGATGGACTTGCGTCTCCTTCCAGCCTTATATACTATGATACTATGATACTATGAAAGAATTGGTGCCTCTTAGTAATTCCAGCATATTGTGTGAAGGGTCGCCGGTTAATAAGACTGGCTAACAAAGCACCATTCTTAATATATTAGTCCCATTGAAAACTCTCATAAATTTCATTGGGTACTTGAACAATTAAACAAACCCAAACATGAAGAATGGTTGACCAGCTGGGTCAAAAGAGAAATAGAATGAAGCACAAAATCACAGAAGCAGAAGTGTAGTCTGCCAGGGGCTGAGATCAACACACCATAAATGCAGAAAACACCATTAATCACAATCAAATTATCAAATGGGTCAAGATAAACTATAACTGTCACTGAACTGAATGTGAACAGAATATTTAGGGAAATTCAGAGCCTCTGCACCAGTCGCAACAGTTGAAGGGAACCTGTCACCAGGAGACCCATTTTTAGCACTCCCCCAGTCTCCACAGATCATAGTACATACACTACAAAAGTGTTTTTGTATAAAAAATTGGTTTTACAGAAAAAAAGCTATGTTATATTGTACCTTTCATTAGCATCTGCTGTGTGACTAGGCAGTTGCCAAAAGGGAGGAGCTGGAAAGGAGCAGTTCCCCCCCACCCTTTGGAAACATGTGACCTTTTCAAATATATGAATAACTCCCCTCACTCGGGTTTGGCTGTAGAGGAGCAGGGGGCATCGCTAAGCCAAGTGATGGGTGTTTTCATATATTTGAAAAGGTCACACGGAGAAGCTGTTCCCCAAGGGTGGGGAGAAAACTGCTCCTTTCCAGCTCCTCTCAAAAGGCAACTGCCTAGTCACACAGCACATGCTAATGAAAGGTACAATATAACATAGCTTTTTTTCTGTAAAACCAATTTTTAATACAAAAACACTTTGGCAGTGTATATACTATGCTGTGTGGGGACTGGGGGAGTGCTAAAAATGGGTCTCCTGGTGACAGGTTCCCTTTAAGCTTTGCTGGACCAGAGCAGACCGCAGGAAAAGGAAGGTGTGGGTGGTGCAATCAACTCCTAAACAATCAACAAACTAAATATCTGTTCACACAAATATATATAATGAGATACAGAGACTCCTCAGCTGCAAACCATGGACCAAAGATGACACTGATACAAATGTTAAAACTGCATTATTTTAATAATTGATTTTTATTTTCTATCTAAAAACTTGGTTTTGAATTCTACAGATTATTGGTGAGATTAAAGGTGGAAAAATCTTTGGATTTTTTTTCATGACAAATACTGAGAATTTTAAAGGGGTTATGTAGATTTTTTAAATTTACTATATATTTCATATGTATTGAGAGAAAGATACATTGGTATATTTGGGTTACAGGTATTTGATAGATAATTGGTGTATAGATAACCGATATATTTTTATCAGATGTAAGATGGGTAAGATAATTTTCTCCGAAATACTGCCTGTACCACGTGCCACACCAGAAAGGCAGCGGGAGATCAAGGAGGTAAATAAGTGGCTCAAAAGTTGGTGTAGGAAGGAGGGGTTTGGGTTCATGGAGAACTGGGCTGACTTTTCTGTGGGCTACAGGCTCTACAGTAGGGATGGGCTGCACCTAAATGGGGAGGGGGCCGCTGTTTTAGGGGAAAAAATGGCTAGAAGGTTGGAGGAGTGTTTAAACTAGAGACCTGGGGGGAGGGCAATTACACTTGTGCAGGGCAAATAGACGGTGTACATAGAGAGCTGGGAAGAGTCATAGTCCATGGGGGAGGAAGGGGGGCTGGAATGAGATTGGGGAATAAGGACAAAAGGAATACGGACAGGGAAAACCATATAAAGTGTATGTACACAAATGCCAGAAGCCTCACAAACAAAATGGAGGAACTGGAACTCTTGATGTTGGAACGGAAATATGATATAGTGGGTATCAGCGAGACATGGCTGGACAGCAGCTATGACTGGGCTGTTACTATAGATGGTTATAGTCTTTTTAGAAAGGATCGTATAAATAAAAAAGGGGGAGGGGTTTGTTTATATGTGAATTCTTGCCTCAAGCCCGTCCTGCGAGATGACATCAGTAACGCAAATGTGGAGTCCCTATGGGTGGAGATAAGAGGAGGGAAAAAGAATAATAAAATATTACTAGGGGTTTGTTATAAGGCTCCAAATATAATGGAGGCAGCAGAGGAAATGCTGATAAGTGAAATGGATGCGGCTTCAAAGCAAGGTGAAGTACTTATCATGGGAGACTTCAATTACCCAGATATTGACTGGGGGGCAGAAACCTGCAGGTCCTTCAAAGGTAGCAGGTTCTTGTCAACAACAAAAGACAATTACCTGTCGCAACTAGTCCTAGAGCCAACAAGAAGGGGGGGCACTGCTGGACCTTATCCTTACCAACAGACCTGATAGGGTATCAAAACTACAGGTTGGGGGGAACCTGGGGAATAGTGATCATAATATCATTGATTTTGTATTACGCTTTACTAAGAGCGTTAGTGAAGGGGCAACCAACACTCTAAACTTCAGGAGGGCAAATTTTCATCAACTAAGGGAAGACCTTAAAGGCATAGACTGGGATAATGCTCTCAAGGACAAAAGCCCCCCCCAAAAATGGGACTTTTTCTCATATATTCTGAAAAAGTCCTGTGAGAAACACATACCTTATGGGAAAAAGCATAAAAGGAACAAGAAAAACCCTATGTGGCTAACTAGTCTTGTAAGGAAAGCAATAAGCGAGAAAGATAAAGCGTTTAAGGTGCTAAAACGTGAAGGTAGCGATGAGGCATTACAGGATTATAGAGAGAAAAATAAATCCTGTAAAAAGCAGATAAAGGCCGCAAAAATAGAGACTGAGAGAAATATTGCCAGGGAGAGCAAAAATAATCCCAAATTATTTTTCAAGTATATAAATGATAAGAAACTAAAAACAGAGAGTGTGGGTCCCCTTAGAAATAACATGGGGGTCATGGTGGAAGGAGATGAGGAAAGGGCCAATCTACTGAATGTCGCCTTCTCAACTGTCTTTACCCAGGAAAATCCCCTGGTGGAAGACACAATGAGGAATAATGTAAATTCTTTTTATAATGTCAACAGTTTAACCCAGGAAGAGGTACGGCGCCGCCTCGCAACCACTAAGATAGATAAATCACCTGGGCCAGATGGCATACACCCCCGGGTTCTGCATGAATTATGTACGGTGATAGACAGACCGTTATTTTTAATATTTGAAGATTCACTGAGGACTGGTTATGTTCCACAGGAATGGAGCATAGCAAATGTGGTACCAATATACAAAAAAGGATCAAATAACGATCCTGGAAACTACAGACCCGTAAGTCTAACTGCTGTGGTGGGGAAAATATTTGAGGGGTTTATTAGAGATGCTATCCTGGAGTATCTCATTGTGCACAACCTTATAACCCAGCGTCAGCATGGGTTTATGAGAGATCGGTCCTGTCAGACTAATCTGATTGGTTTCTACGAGGAGGTAAGTTCAAGACTGGATCTGGGGGACGCTGTGGATGTTGTATATCTGGACTTCTCAAAGGCATTTGACACCGTGCCACATAAAAGGTTGGTATATAAAATGAGACTGCTGGGAATAGGAGAAAATCTGTGTATCTGGGTAAGTAATTGGCTTAGTGATAGAAAACAGAGGGTGGTCATTAATGGCACATTCTCAGATTGGGTTGATGTTACCAGTGGAGTGCCACAGGGGTCAGTATTGGGGCCACTTCTTTTTAATATTTTTATTAATGACCTTGTAGTGGGTTTACACAGTCAAGTTTCAATATTTGCAGATGATACTAAGCTGTGTAAAGTAATAAATACTGAGGTTGATTGTTTAGCATTACAGAGGGATTTGTGGAAGCTTGAGGGATGGGCAGAGAAATGGTTGATGAGGTTTAATGTAGATAAATGTAAAGTTATGCACTTGGGCCATGGAAACAAAAAGTATAATTATGTTCTAAACGGTCAATTACTTAGTAAAACTGAAGCTGAAAAGGACTTGGGGGTATTGGTGGATGGTAAACTTAATTTTAGTGACCAGAGCCAGGCGGCTGCTGCTAAAGCAAATAAAATAATGGGATGTATCAAGAGAGGAATAGATTCTCATGATAAAGACATAGTTCTGCCCTTATACAAATCCCTGGTCAGACCACACATGGAATATTGTGTACAGTTTTGGGCACCAGTGTATAAAAAGGATATAATAGAGCTGGAACGGGTGCAGAGGAGAGCAACCAGGATTATTAGGGGAATGGGGGGACTAGAATACAATGACAGATTACAAAATTTGGGATTATTCAGTTTAGAAAAAAGACGACTGAGGGGAGACCTCATTACAATGTACAAATACCTGAACGGACAGTACAAGGATCTCTCCAAAGATCTTTTTATACCTAGGCCTGTGACCAGGACAAGGGGGCATCCTCTACGCCTAGAGGAGAGGCGATTCTACCATCAGCATAGACAAAGGTTCTTTACTGTACGAGCAGTGAGACTATGGAACTCTCTGCCGCAGGAGGTTGTTATGGCCGACTCTATGTACATGTTCAAGAGAGGCCTGGATGACTTTCTGGAGAGAAAAAATATCACGGGTTATGGGGATAAAACATTTATTTAATTCTTGAAGGTTGGACTTGATGGACTTGCGTCTCCTTCCAGCCTTATATACTAATGTATATGAAGTATACATTTTATCAAAAAATTAGACTGTGCTTGAGTTGAAAAATATTACTGGTGTAGTTTATAGTCAACCAAGCAATATTTTAGTTTCTCTACATGGGACCTTCCTAGATCTATTTTTCCATAAGTAATGTTCAGTTGTAAATCTTAAAGATACAGTTCCCCTATATTTGTTGGTGCATGATGGTATAGAAGTTCTCATGTAGATTAAAACTAGATGTTTTTTTAAACCTGCAATTCTCTTGCAGTTGCAGTACATATATAGGCTTATATAGGCTTCTTTTTATTATTAATATGACATACATTCTAAGGCCCCTACTGCTATTCTGGTGTAACTCAAAGAAATGTTTAGATACTTCAGAAAAAGTAATCCAAGTCTAAGGATTGGTGAAATGTCTGCCAACGGGAAGGACAAGCTAGTCATTCCTAAGCCGGTTGCCTATTCTGGAAGACCTAAAGACAGCAGCACCTGTAAATTTACCATGGGCCTTAATAACCACAATTATAAACCAGATGTTGTTGTCAGTCCAAGCCAACAGGATCAACAAAAAGTACTGTTTGTAATTAAAATATGGGGTCCCTGAGGGAGGTGGCTTTTAAACATGTATGTGTTTCCCATCCTGTGTACACAGACAGTTTGAAAAAGGGTCAGAACCCAAAAATCCCTGAGAAATTTTAAATAAAACAAAAATAAATCTATTTTCATAAACTTCCATTAGAAAGCATTGTCCCTATCCCTTCATTGTCCCTCTATATTACCTGTAAACTCAAACTATCAGGTCCTAAAGCTGTATGCAAATGACCTAAGATGGGTCCAATGAGTCATAATCATATTCAATTTATTCATGAGTGGAAGGCACAGCCCTCAGTGCTCGACTGACAGCATGTATAATGATGTGACACTCCTGGTATTGGCTCCTCTATGTGCTTCCTCGTGCTGGTGGCCATGCCCCCTGCAGCCTGTGTGTGTGTATGAGATACTCATAGACACATGGCTGCATCCTGTATAATGATGTGACAATCCTGGTGCTGTATCCTCTATGACTGAAAGCCTGTACAATGATGTAACACTCGTGGTGCTGGATCCTCTTTGTGCTTTCTGGTTCTGGCACCCCCTGCAGTCTGTGTGTGTATGAGATACTCCTATACACATGACTGCATCCTGTATAATGAAATCACACTCCTGGTGCTGGCTCCTCTATGTGCTTCCTGGTGCTAGCATCCCTGCAGCCTGTGTGTATATGAGATTCTCCTATACACATGACTGACAGCCTGTATAATGATGTGACACTCCTAGTGCTGGCTGCCTCTATGTGCTTCCTCGAGCTGGCTGCCACTCCCCCTGCACCCTGTATATGTATGGGATGCTTCTATTCACATGACTGACAGCCTGTATAATGATGTGAGCTATAATGGTGTAATGGCTCCTCTATGTGCTTCCCGGTGCTGGCTGCCACTCCCCCTGCATCCTCTGTGAGTATGAGATACTCTTATACACATGACTGACAGACTGTATAATGATGTGACACTCCTGGTGCTAGCTCCTGGTTCTGGTGCCCCCTGCAGTCTGTGTGTGTATGAGATATTCCTATGCACATGGTAGTACTGTAGTGGCTGTAACAGCCTGACATACTGTTACTCCTATACACTACTTGAGTAGATGATGTCTGTGTCTCTTGGACAAACACTAGCAATGCTTTACTATACATTACACACAGACTTGAGTAGATGGAGAAAAGGGGAGGGGAAACAAGGGTTACATCAATTTCTCTCTACATGTCCACGGCCTCATTTACATAATAGTTAATGATAGATTTACAAAATAGAAAAGATGACTTTAGAATTATTACTGTATGAATTAACTAGATAAAGGCTGGAATGGAATCCTTCTGCTCCAAAAGGTTGTGGTGACAGAATTAGTTACAGAGACCGATGACAGGTGTTCTTTAAGTCAGTTTTCTGCTGGGTGCTCAGGCGTTACTGCCTCTTCCTTAACTGACAGGTCTATCAGTTGATCAAATAAATGGAAAATAAGCATATGAGTTGCCTGTCGCAAAGAATCTACTGGAAGAAAACTCACATAATTTAACAAGCAAGAAAAAAAACTTACCTAAGAGCCACAAAGAGCTGCTTCTCAGAGGAAGCTGACTTATGATGATGTCATGTAAAGTGAGGCCAGGACACAACTCCGAAAAAAAATCAATCAAGTGGAACTTGACATATGCTACTGCAGGTCAGCATAGAGGTTGTGGAAATGACCTTTCTTCAACCTGGTGGAGACAATGGATTGAATCTAAAACCTCCACTGTTCTTCATTCAACAATAGGTCTTGCTATCAGAAGCACCACAGAAGAAGCCACTCCAGGAGAAGACCAGCCAAACAATAGTCACACATGGTTGCCAAACAAAAAGCCAGAAATCAGATAACCAAAGAACTCACACAGCTCTCCTTGCCAAAAACCACTACTGAACATTGAGAACGGTGGACACATGACACATGGAGGCGGTAACAAACCAGTAACATCAACTGTCGGCCATGTTTTTTCTTCTTTGTGGACCTAAAAAAATTGGTGAACAGGCGGCACACTACTACTTTGTGAGAAAACTGCTTAGAATCATTGAACATAAGCTAATATCTGATCTGATTTTTCGACAAATCCACTTAATTTCAATTATAAGTAACATAAACCTTAATGTTTATTAGAAATGTTCATGAAAGGCATATGCTAAACACATCTCATGAAAGTATTCTTCCATGCAGAGTTGTTATTTTTTTTTATTTCGAGCAATGGTAGATTGCACATGTAAAGTAGAGCTAAATATGTATTATTACATGGTGTTGTCACGATATAGGGATATAAGCATAAGATCTGCTGGGAATCTTGAGTACAGTAAACTTGTATCTACAGAAATATTCAAAGTCTTGTTGGATGTTTTTCAATGTTTACTATTAAGATTGTAGAATAAGCTAATGCAAGCAATACAATGAAACTTGCTAGGCCGTTGTAACTTTTTTTCTGAAAGATTATTCATTGTGTTTGATCAAAAGAAGAACAGATTCAAAGTGCTCTGCTTAATCCTATCTCTAAAACCTAAGGGTTTTTCTCGGGTTCAAATAATTGTGTGGCCTGGCTTATGCAGGTTTATCACATGAATGAACTAAGTCCTTGGAAGCACCTAAACATGACACGTGGCATGCAATTTCTAAGCCCTCCTCAGCTTTAGGCAAAAAAAAACCCATCACTATTTAGCAGGTAAAACAAATACTAGTATTTGTCAAGCATAAAATATAGGCTGCACCTTCAGAGAAAATAATAGTTAGATCCTTGTTCATGAAGTACGAATATGGCCAGTTGGTACTTTAGGTAATGCTACACAAATTCATAAATGGAAATGTGACGCAGACATTGATGATGATGTTAAAACGTGAATAAAATCTGAAGAACAAATGTTGGAAAATCATTCGACAACAGTTCTTCAATAACAAAAATGGCAATATAGGTAATATCAAACTCATATGGTGGGCTACATACAATGAAAGCATTATTGGGGTAATTTATTATGTCCCTTACCCAGGAAATATTTTCTATTTTTGTTGTTCGATGTATCTAATACTTGTGCAGCTTATTCTCTTGTCCTCTGCTCTTCAATTCTCAGTTGCCTGCGACCCTTGCGACTGTTTTTTTGTTAAAAAAGGGACATGGTCTATCCAAAAAAAGCGCAAAAAGTACTGCTTCTCCTATAAGTTGTTTCTCTGTAATCGAAACCTTGCCCTTCTTTTTCTTAATATCATCAGAATCACAAGTATAATCAGATGAGGAATCATTTTCAGGGACAGCAGAAAAAGAGGTAATTACAGATGAAAACATTGAGACAGGAGGGGATCAGGTGGAGGAACAGCAGGCAAGGGAGGTACATTGAGCATCTGAAGGTTTGTATTTTGCTGCTGCAAAACTAGACAAATTACTTCCTCAACAATACTAATTTGGTGCTTGGAATTTGCTCTGCCTCCCTCTCCATGCTTCTTCTGTCTCTCCTTAAGTGTACTTGTTTTAATTTGGACTCACAGCTGCTTCATTAGTGCAATTCCGGATACCAAACTTGTTCTCCAGCATAGTTTAATATGGCTTTTTTGCTTGTGCCAAAAAACAGACACATAGAAAAACTTAGAAGCGCCAAAAATGATAAATGTTATGCAAGTTGGGGTAAGAGGTGGATAAAATTCACTTCAAGCTCTATTGATTTTATAGATTTTTTTTCTGAGCGGAATAAAATAAATAATGTGTTGCATTTATAATTTGGATTACATGCCTGAAACAGAACAAATCTTTATCTGGACTGGTCAATACACAAAGAACTGAGCTGTCTCCTCTATCTATGTCAGAACTCCACAATGTAGTAGCAGGGCAACTTTTAAGTAATTTATTCTGCAGGGAAAATGTCAAAACAGTGCATCCCCTCCCCCAAAAGGTCAGTAAAATATATACAATGGCCCCCATATTAATTATAAAAATGAGTTAACATGTACAGTATCCTCAAATCATGAAATAGTACTTCCCATGAATTATACTAGTACAGTACATAAATACAATACCAGAACCTAGCACAGTACAAAAAACAGCACCAGAATTGAACTCCATACAGATATACAGCAACAAAAACTAGCTCTGTACAGAATTACAGAACCAGAACCAAGCTCAGTAGTGAAATACAGTGCAGAAAATTGCTGATACTAGAAATACAGCACCAGAACCGGTCTCCATAGAGTAATACAGCAACAGAATAGAGCTCTGTACAAAAACAAAACACCAGAACTAGGCTTGGTACAAAATACAGGACCAGTACCGAAGTCAAAATTATTTCCCTCTAAAAAACTTACAATACAGGTTTCCACTCAAAACAGATATAGTGCCAGGAGGTTGCAGCTTTCCAGTTGTCCAATAGTAGAGCATAACTAAGACTGCCAACTGAATAGCACTAAGAATTTCAGTGCCTCCTCAGTCAAAAAGCAGAAGCCCATGACACAGCTGTGGCAGGTATAACATGTAAAACTGACTCTAGATGCCTTAAAAATACAAACATTTCATCATATAACTAATAACATTCTTGGTCACCTCCCTTTTATTACCTGTTTCACAATATTTTGTATGCCAGTAAATATCTACTGTCATTATCAGTGCACCTTGGACAGGATGCCCCTCCCCCTCCTCCTTTTCTTTATATGATTGATTCCATGTGTTACATGATATCATTGATATTGCATTTATGTTGTATGGATTATGTCCACTTGCTTTTTTTTATATGAGAGTTGAAAATACAAAATAACACTTGGACCACCTGCACCACTTTTTGGAAGTTTAAATCAGTAGAACTGTGAGGATTCTGTATGTTGTGGCCATAGTAGGGAACAAAAAATGTGTCATTAGATAAAGTGTACAGAAACAGTGATTAAGATTGGGGAGAAATGTATTGTACATGGTTATACAAGCATATTTAGATGTAGCTTATTACAGGATTTGTATAAATAGATTAAAACCTAGTGACAATAATTACAGTTAATCTGTTGTGCTAGTACAATAATCTATGTGAAGTTAAATAACATCTTTAAAGTCAATTACAAGCAACTAAGTAATTACTCAGTCCCCATTTTTACATTAATTACTGTATTTTCTTTTCTTAATAGTATCTGTAATACTCACACCTGACAAAAACTTGTTGGAAGCCTTTACATTAAACTTCATAATTAGGAAGTGATGACAGTACCTTACCCTACCTTTATGGCAATTATATCACCCTTCTAAAATGTTATTGCCATATTTTTACTATTTCAATAAAAAAAGAGAAAAGAATGTGTAATTTGTTCTCAGGCGAGACACTTCTTATAACAAAATATTATATAGAATGTTTCCCACCTGGGCATATAAACTGTAGCCAATTATATGTCACTTAATATAAAATGAATATTACATAGCTGCTTATTCACGCTGATTGATTACAACATTTCATTATCGTCGTTTCTAAAATCTAACCATTTCATTTTATAAAGCAGCTTAATATTTTAAAAATATTTCTAATAAAAGCCCAAGGACCCTATACTTCTCAAGATACTGCAAATAAAAGGAAAATGTACCATACAGACATGGGGGAGACATTTATCCGAAATCTGCTGCACACGCCCTTAATTAATCGTCATTCTTTGAGAAGAGCTACAAATTGCGATTCTATCTCCCTTCACTCCATCTCCATGCCAGGTGGACATGGAGAGGAGTGAAGGGGACGTGCTGGGCGGCAGAATTAATAAACGTGGAGCATTCCAACCTATTATTTCTACATTATAAGCTGGGGCATCTAATTCCCCCCTCCCCCCCTATGGTCTGGTTATGTGATTTAATTACACAGTGGCATTACATTTTTTAGAACTCTTTTCAACGCCCTACAGAGATGACTGGATGCTTTCAGTTGCTATGATACGATGAGCCTTCAAAGGAAATCTACCATCACAATCAATCATTAAACAATAGGGACACTAACTTATAAATCCAGGCACTGTGACTGTGTTAATCTTCTTATATGTGTTATTTATGGCTTCCTTCCTTCCAAAATCAACTCTTAAAATCAACATAATAGATAAGAAGTTCTGTTGCGGGGGGGGGGGGGCGATGTTGTGGGGTGTCACCCCACTGTAGCATTGGAAGTCTCAGCACACAATGGGAGGAGGAAGTGCTCCTTCACAGTTTAACAGTCTGTGAAGCCAGAGCACAGAGGTGCTTGGGTAACGCCTACAGAGCCCTTCAGGATCATTAGTATAATTTTAATAGATGATTTTCAAAGGAGAAAGCCATGGATAATGTGTACTGTATACTAAGAAGATTACCACTGTCACAGAGCCTTGTTTTTTCTGTTGCTTTTGCGCCTTTTCATACTGTCACACTGTTTTTGCACCAGTTTTGCGACTTAACATCAAACTAGCCACGCAGCAAAAATAACCATGTTTTCCTCATTTACCCTACCTATCCAGATGTTGTGCTGTGCCTAATAATCATTCATCATTAGCAACTTGTTCATTTAGGCGTAATTTAGGTACAAAAACACTCCAGCCTGAAGGTGGTGTAAACTGAGAAGCAAGATTGAGCTCTGGTGCAAAGCAGCTTATCCCCAGCAGCAGAGGCCAACAGACACTACAGACACTACGTGAAGCCTCTGTTTACTGTTCATGACCTTTTACTTGCAAACAATCTGCAAAAGCTGAAGCTCAGAGCAGGCGGAAGAAAAGTGAGTGGGAGCTGCAGACAGGATAGAGAAGTGTCGCCATGTAGCAGGATGACCACACTGGAGGAATACTGGCCACAATGACAGGGGACAGCAGAAGATCAGCACCGGGGGATCTACTCCAGGAGAAGCCCCTGCTGAGGAGATCACTGGGTGCAGCTTGTCACAGAGAAGCAGAGTGGAGCTTGTAGGAGGATCACATGTAAGTCCCCGAATCTAACATTCCTCTTATATTGCCCTGAAACTGCACCTAGTAAAGTGATTAATCAAAGGCAGGAACTCAACTAATCACAGATGAATACACAACTACATTTAAGTGCAAAACAGTGATACATCTGGCCTTACACACTCCCTTTTTGTTGGTCAAAATCTTGATGCATTGCCACATATTTTGGTGTATGGTGTAAGAACTTACTTTCTACTAAACTATTGAAGTGTAAAGGTGTCAAAACCACTTAATGGGGTATTCCTATTTTCTTTTTTTATGACATATTCACAGGATATGTCATAAATACATAATAGGTGCAGGTCCCATCTCTGGAACCTGCACTTATCATGGGAAAAGGGAAAGATTTGAATACTGATTTAAATAATTCAAGAAACCTGGTGCATTTGCTTAGTATGGCTCAGTTCACAATGGTGTTGGGATTACATTCTCCATTTTAGGAGAGTGTAATAGAAACTTAGAGCAGAAGGGGAAGTGAAAGTCTCAGTACACCTTCGTTCTCCATTGTCTTCTATTTGAAGAAGGTTGTATTCCATTATAATTCTGTTACAATAATGCAAAAAAAAAAAAAGATGCAGGCTACTGTCATTTTTTATCCCACTATTTCATTTCATTTTAACCCTTTACCGAAATGTGACATACATACTGTTGGCTGACGGTCTATGGAGAAGGATCAAGGCCTGAACATTCTCCATAAAAGGCGGGTGTAACTAGCACTGATTGTGGGCGCCACCATCTTGGCTTAGATTGTCACTCCACGTGACATCATTGGGGAGTGACGATCTGTTGCCATGACAGCCTTTAGTCTTTGTAAGACCTGAGACATTGGGGCAGATTTACTTACCAGGTCCATTCGTGATCCAGCAGCGCTTTCTCTGCGGTGGATTCGGGTCCGGCCGGGATTCACTAAGGTAGTTCCTCCGACGTCCACCAGGTGTCACTGCTGCACTGAAGTCCGCCGAGGCCCGCCGGAATGCACTGAAGTTCCCCGGCCTATTCCTGGTGAAGGTAAGCGCGAGTCCCGCAGCATATTTTTTTAAAATGTTTTTCCAAATCCGTTTGGTTTTCGTTCGGCAACGCCCCCCCCATTTCCGTTGCGTGCATGCCAGTGCAGATGCGCCACAATCCGATCGCGTGTGCCAAAATCCCGGGGCAATACAGGGAAAATCAGCGCAAATCGGAAATATTCGCATAACACGTCGGGAAAACGCGAATCGGGCCCTTAGTAAATGACCCCCTGTATGTTTTCTGCTGGCATATTGCAATAAATGATCAGTAAAATCCCCATATATTGCCATACTATATATGTTAGGATTAATCAGACAACCTAGCGTTAAAATATCTTAGGGGGTCTGAAAAATAGTTAAAAAAAATTAATACATTTGAAAAAACTAAAAATTCGAAATATACCCTTTCCCTAGAACTGATATAAAAATAAATAAACAATAAAAATAATAAACATGTTAGGTGTCCATGACCATGTCCCAAAATGTCCGATGTCACCCCATGATGGAAAATAGTGCCCAAATGTACAAAACGCCACTTCTTTGACACTTTGCCACATTTGTATAAAAAGTGATGAAAAGGATGTGCAGTCTTTAAAATGGTAGCAATGAAAATGCAATCTCATCTCGCAAAAAATAACATGTCACACAGACTCGTACAATGAAGTATTAAAAAGTTATTAGCGCTAGATGATGACAAAATTAAGATTTTTTTGTACAGAAGGTTTCATTTTTTTTAAATGCATTAAAACACATTGAAAGCTATATAAATTTAGTAGGACCAATTTCATAGCGCCTACAGATTACCCGGCACTGCACAAAGCACTGTCATGCTTTGTGCAGTGCTGCGTAATCTGTAGGCGCTATGAAAATAAAGAGTTATTATTATTATTATGCCCGAGATTGTTCTGACCCACAGAATAAAGGAGACATGTCATTTGGGGCGCACAGCGAAAGTTGTAAAAACCAAGCCCACAAGAAAACGGCGCAGATGTATTTTTTTCACCAATTTCTCCGGATTCGCTTCTCAGAATACGGCATGGAATATAAAATACCGTCACTGCAAAGTGTAATTTGTTACGCAGAAATCAAGCCCTCCTACAGCTCTTTACATGGAAAAATGTAAAAAGTTATATATTTGAATGTGGAGAGTAAAAAATTAAAACACAAAATTGAAAAAAAGGCCCTGGCGGGAAGGGGTTATAGATGCAAAAAAAATGTGTATCTGTATTTATTGTTTATACATATTGTTTTTTTTTACATTTATATTTCATACATTCAGAGCTCAGAGTAAATGTGCTATAAAATGATGATTATTAATTACTGTTTGATAATAGTAGCATTTATAAATAAATGGTATTGCAATGATGTTAAAGCATAACATTATTATTTATATTATAATAAATAATGATTTCTCCAACATTTTTACAGAAGATGTTTGTTATTGTTATTAGCACTGGCAGCAAAGATAATTTTGCTGTTCCCATTTAGTAATTTAAGTTAAAAACTTTTCTGTATTTGTCATTTAGAATAGAGAAGACTTGTCACCAATCCATATATTTTATAGTTATAATAATATTCATATATAAAAATAGTGTGTATAATAAATCTGACTCCAATGATATATATTTTATAATAAATTACAGCTTGCACATGCCTAGATTAATTGCCTTCATAAATCTTTTAATCTCCTTTAGTCTCGAGAATTTTGAAACACACAAAACAGAAAAATTGCAGTTTAAGGACTACACATTAGAGATGAGCGAACATGCTCGTCCGAGCTTGATGCTCGGTCGAGCATTAGGGTACTCGAAACTGCTCGTTACTCGGACGAATACTTCGCCCGCTCGAGAAAATGGCAGCTCCCGCCGTTTTGCTTTTTGGCGGCCAGAAACAGAGCCAATCACAAGCCAGGAGACTCTGCACTCCACCCAGCATGACGTGGTACCCTTACACGTCGATAGCAGTGGTTGGCTGGCCAGATCAGGTGACCCTGGGATAGACTAGCCGCTGGCCGCGCTGCTCGGATCATTCTGTCTCTGGATGCCGCTAGGGAGAGAGCTGCTGCTGCTCAGGGAAAGCGTTAGGGTGTTCTATTAGCTTACTGTTAGGCAGGAGTGATTCTCAAAGAACCCAACAGCCCTTCTTAGGGCTACAATAACGTTCTACTTTTTTTATTTTAATTTGCATATTTTACCATTTTGTGAGGAATTAGCAGGGGGACTTGCTACCGTTGTGTTTAGCTCTTAGTGGCACACATATCCATAGCAAAGACCGAAGTGGGAAAATTCAGTAGGGGTTGGATTTCTATTAGGCAATAACTCAGTGTCATCTCATCTGGCATAGTACTGTGCTTCCTTTGATACTTGGCTAGAAAATAGCCATAGGAGAATACAAACAGCTTCTTGAAGCCTACAGTAGCGTTCTATATATTTGATTTCTGGTTGATCTGCTGGTGGCTGTAGTTTCTGCAGTGCATGTACTTGCCAATTCTGAGCAATTTGTAGTGAGACTTGCGACCGCTGTGTTCTGCGCTTAGTGGCGCACATATCCATAGCAAAGGCTGAAGTGGCAAAATTCAGTAGGGGTTGGATTTCTATTAGGCAATAACTCAGTGTCATCTCATCTGGCATAGTACTGTGCTTCCTTTGATACTTGGCTAGAAAATAGCCATAGGAGAATACAAACAGCTTCTTGAAGCCTACAGTAGCGTTCTATATATTTGATTTCTGGTTGATCTGCTGGTGGCTGTAGTTTCTGCAGTGCATGTACTTGCCAATTCTGAGCAATTTGTAGTGAGACTTGCGACCGCTGTGTTCTGCGCTTAGTGGCGCACATATCCATAGCAAAGGCTGAAGTGGCAAAATTCAGTAGGGGTTGGATTTCTATTAGGCAATAACTCAGTGTCATCTCATCTGGCATAGTACTGTGCTTCCTTTGATACTTGGCTAGAAAATAGCCATAGGAGAATACAAACAGCTTCTTGAAGCCTACAGTAGCGTTCTATATATTTGATTTCTGGTTGATCTGCTGGTGGCTGTAGTTTCTGCAGTGCATGTACTTGCCAATTCTGAGCAATTTGTAGTGAGACTTGCGACCGCTGTGTTCTGCGCTTAGTGGCGCACATATCCATAGCAAAGGCTGAAGTGGCAAAATTCAGTAGGGGTTGGATTTCTATTAGGCAATAACTCAGTGTCATCTCATCCGGCATAGTACTGTGCTTCCTTTGATACTTGGCTAGAAAATAGCCATAGGAGAATACAAACAGCTTCTTGATCTTGAAGCCTACAGTAGCGTTCTATATATTTGATTTCTGGTTGATCTGCTGGTGGCTGTAGTTTCTGCAGTGCATGTACTTGCCAATTCTGAGCAATTTGTAGTGGGACTTGCGACCGCTGTGTTCTGCGCTTAGTGGCGCACATATCCATAGCAAAGGCCGAAGTGGCAAAATTCAGTAGGGGTTGGATTTCTATTAGGCAATAACTCAGTGTCATCTCATCCGGCATAGTACTGTGCTTCCTTTGATACTTGGCTAGAAAATAGCCATAGGAGAATACAAACAGCTTCTTGAAGCCTACAGTAGCGTTCTATATATTTGATTTCTGGTTGATCTGCTGGTGGCTGTAGTTTCTGCAGTGCATGTACTTGCCAATTCTGAGCAATTTGTAGTGAGACTTGCGACCGCTGTGTTCTGCGCTTAGTGGCGCACATATCCATAGCAAAGGCTGAAGTGGCAAAATTCAGTAGGGGTTGGATTTCTATTAGGCAATAACTCAGTGTCATCTCATCCGGCATAGTACTGTGCTTCCTTTGATACTTGGCTAGAAAATAGCCATAGGAGAATACAAACAGCTTCTTGATCTTGAAGCCTACAGTAGCGTTCTATATATTTGATTTCTGGTTGATCTGCTGGTGGCTGTAGTTTCTGCAGTGCATGTACTTGCCAATTCTGAGCAATTTGTAGTGGGACTTGCGACCGCTGTGTTCTGCGCTTAGTGGCGCACATATCCATAGCAAAGGCCGAAGTGGCAAAATTCAGTAGGGGTTGGATTTCTATTAGGCAATAACTCAGTGTCATCTCATCCGGCATAGTACTGTGCTTCCTTTGATACTTGGCTAGAAAATAGCCATAGGAGAATACAAACAGCTTCTTGATCTTGAAGCCTAGAGTAGCGTTCTATATATTTGATTTCTGGTTGATCTGCTGGTGGCTGTAGTTTCTGCAGTGCATGTACTTGCCAATTCTGAGCAATTTGTAGTGGGACTTGCGACCGCTGTGTTCTGCGCTTAGTGGCGCACATATCCATAGCAAAGGCCAAAGTGGCAAAATTCAGTAGGGGTTGGATTTCTATTAGGCAATAACTCAGTGTCATCTCATCTGGCATAGTACTGTGCTTCCTTTGATACTTGGCTAGAAAATAGCCATAGCAATAGGATAGCATTGTTTGGTTTTAAAAACTCAAAAAAAAACAAAAAACACAAAAAAAAAAAAAAAAACACAAAAAAAAACAAAAAAAAGTAAAAAAAAAAATAAAGTTATAACTCTCATTTTAAAAATGTTTAACCCGAGGGCTAGGGGTAGAGGACGAGGGCGGGGACGTGGGCGTCCAACTACTGCAGGGGTCAGAGGCCGTGGTCCTGGGCGGGGTGAGACACCACCTGCTGATGAGGGAGCAGGGGAACGCCGCAGAGCTACACTCCCTAGGTTCATGTCTGAAGTTACTGGGACTCGTGGTAGAGCACTGTTGAGGCCAGAACAGTGCGAACAGGTGATGTCGTGGATTGCTGACAATGCTTCGAGCAATTTGTCCACCACCAGTCAGTCTTCCACGCAGTCCACCCATGTCACCGAAATCGCCACTCCTCCAGCTCCTGCACCTCAGCCTCCTCCCCCCCAGTCTGCCCCCTCCCAAGAAAATTTGGCATTTGAACCGGCATACTCTGAGGAACTGTTTTCTGGACCCTTCCCACAGTCACAAACCACTTGTCCGGTTGCTGCTGAGCAATTTTCCGATGCCCAGGTTTTCCACCAGTCACAGTCTGTGGGTGATGATGACCTTCTTGACGTAGTGGAAGTGTGTAAAGAGGTGTCCGACGATGAGGAGACACGGTTGTCAGACAGTGGGGAAGTTGTTGTCAGGGCAGGAAGTCCGAGGGGGGAGCAGACTGAGGGATCGGAGGATGATGAGGTGACAGACCCAAGCTGGGTTGAGAGGCCGGGTGAACACAGTGCTTCTGAGACGGAGGAGAGTCCTCGACCTGAACAGGTTGGAAGAGGCAGTGGTGGGGCCAGACGGAGAGGCAGGGCCAGAGCTGGTGCATCAGCGCCACTGTCAACTAGTGAAGCTCCCGTGGTGAGGGCTCTTGCGGCGAGGGCTAGATCTTCAGAAGTGTGGAGGTTCTTTAAGGAAACACCGGATGACCGACGGACTGTGGTGTGCAACATTTGCCAAACCAGGCTCAGCAGGGGTTCCACCACTACTAGCTTAACTACCACCAGTATGCGCAGGCATATGAATGCTAAGCACCCCACTCAGTGGCAACAAGCCCGTTCACCTCCGGCCGTGCACACCACTGCTCCTTCCCCTGTGTCAGCTGCTAGTCAGCCCCCTGCCCAGGACCCTGGCACAAAAACCCCATCGTCGCCTCCACGATCCTCCACAGCATCCACCAGCGTTCAGCTCTCCATACCCCAGACGCTGGAGCGGAAACGCAAATATAGTGCAACCCACCCGCACGCCCAAGCCCTTAATGTGCACATCTCCAGATTGCTTAGCCTGGAGATGCTGCCCTATAGGCTAGTAGAGACCGAGGCCTTTCGCAACCTCATGGCGGCGGCCGCCCCTCGGTATTCGGTCCCCAGCCGCCACTACTTTTCCCGATGTGCCGTCCCAGCCCTGCACCAGCACGTGTCAGACAACATCATCCGTGCCCTGACCAACGCCGTTTCTGACAAGGTCCACCTGACCACGGACACGTGGACGAGTGCTGCCGGGCAGGGCCACTATATATCGCTGACGGCACATTGGGTTAACTTGGTGGAGGCTGGGACCGAGTCTGACCCTGGGGCTGCTCATATACTGCCGACGCCGAGGATTGCGGGGCCTACCTCGGTCCAGGTGTTTCAGGCCTACTATGCCTCCTCCTCCTCCCACCCCTCCTCCACCTCCTCCTCCGAACTACCATCCGTGGGCACGGCGCCATCAGTCGGTAGCTCTAGGCACAGCAGCAGTGCCGTCGCTAAGCGACAGCAGGCGGTGCTCAAACTGCTGAGCCTAGGCGACAAAAGGCACACCGCCCAAGAGCTATTACAGGGCATCACGGCGCAGACTGATCTGTGGCTGGCACCGCTGAACCTCAAGCCGGGAATGGTTGTGTGTGACAACGGCCGTAACCTGGTGGCGGCTCTGCATCTCGGCAGACTGACACATGTGCCATGCCTGGCCCATGTGTTAAATCTGATAGTGCAGCGTTTCCTCAAGACATACCCCAATCTGTCTGTTTTGCTCACGAAGGTGCGCCGCATCTGTGCGCATTTCAGGAAGTCCAGCCCAGATGCTGCCACTCTCAGGGCAGCACAGCGCCGCCTCCAACTGCCCGCTCACCGACTGTTGTGCGACGTGCCCACGAGGTGGAATTCAACACTGACCATGTTATCCAGAGTTTACCAGCAGCGCAGAGCGATTGTAGACTGCCAGATGTCAACTTCCACCAGAACTGGTAGTCAGGTCAGTCAGCTTCCTCAAGTCTACAATGAGGAGTGGACGTGGATGTCTGATATCTGTCAGGTGCTGAGTAACTTTGAGGAGTCAACACAGATGGTCAGTGGCGATGCCGCCATCATCAGCCTCACCATCCCGCTGCTTGGCCTGTTGAAAAACTCTCTGGTCAGCATGAAGTCGGAAGCTTTGCGCTCGTCACAAGAGACGGGGGAAGAATATTCCCTTGTTGATAGCCAAAGCACCCTGAGGTCTGTTTCTCAGCGCATATCTGAGGAGGTGGAGGTGGAGGAGGATGAGGAGGAAGAGGAGGAGAATGTTGGCGAGACACAAGAGGGGACCATTGTTGAGTCCTTCACTGTTCAGCGTGTATGGGCAGAAGAAGAGGAGTTGGAGGAGTTGGAGGAGGAGGAAATGGACAGTCAGGCCAGTGAGGGGAGTGAATTCTTACGCGTTGGTACTCTGGCGCATATGGCAGATTTCATGCTAGGCTGCCTATCCCGTGACCCTCGCGTTCAAAGAATTTATTCCAGCACCGATTACTGGGTGTTCACTCTCCTGGACCCACGGTACAAGCAAAATCTTCCCACTCTCATCCCTGGAGAGGAAAGGAGTGTGAGAATGCATGAATACCAGCAGGCCCTGGTGCACAAGCTGAAACAGTATTTCCCTTCTGACAGCGCTAGCGGCAGAGTGCGTAGTTCTGCGGGACAAGTAGCGAGGGAGAGTAGGCGAGCAGGCAGCTTGTCCAGCACTGGCAAGGGTACGCTTTACAAGGCTTTTGCCAGCTTTATGTCACCCCAGCAAGACACTGTCACCTGTCCCCAGTCTCGGCAGAGTAGGGCTGATCTTTACAGAAAGATGGTGAGGGAGTACGTAGCTGACCATACCATCGTCCTAAATGATCACACAGCTCCCTACAACTACTGGGTTTCAAAGCTGGACATGTGGCACGAACTGGCGCTGTACGCCTTGGAGGTTCTTGCCTGCCCTGCCGCTAGCGTCTTGTCCGAGCGGGTTTTCAGTGCAGCTGGTGGCATCATCACCGATAAGCGTACACGCCTGTCGACTGACAGCGCTGACAGGCTGACGCTTATTAAAATGAATAAAGGCTGGATTTCTCAGAATTTCCAATCTCCACCAGGTGAAGGAAGCTCAACCTGAATAATTGATCCACTCCTCCTCCTCCTCCTCATTTTCCTCCTTCTCCTCCTCTTTGTACAGTAAAGCAGAGGAAAATGGCTATTTTTTGACAGGGCCCACTGGCTCTTGCTATAGTACTTCATGCATTTAATTTTTCTGGAGGGCCACCTACCCGGTCCTCTGTTTGAAACAATTTTTGTGAGTGCCACATACAGGCACTCAATCTATTCCATTTTTCTGGAGGGCCACCTACCCGGTCCTCTGTTTTAAAAAATTTTTGGGACTGCCACATACAGGCACTCAATCTATTCCATTTTACTGCAGGGCCACCTACCTGCTCCTCTGGTTTGAACAATTTTTGGGACTGCCACATACAGGCACTCAATCTATTCCATTTTACTGGAGGGCCACCTACCTGCTCCTCTGGTTTGAAACATTTTTGGGACTGCCACATACAGGCACTCAATCTATTCCATTTTACTGCAGGGCCACCTACCTGCTCCTCTGGTTTGAACAATTTTTGGGACTGCCACATACAGGCACTCAATCTATTCCATTTTACTGCAGGGCCACCTACCTGCTCCTCTGGTTTGAACAATTTTTGGGACTGCCACATACAGGCACTCAATCTATTCCATTTTACTGCAGGGCCACCTACCTGCTCCTCTGGTTTGAACAATTTTTGGGACTGCCACATACAGGCACTCAATCTATTCCATTTTACTGCAGGGCCACCTACCTGCTCCTCTGGTTTGAACAATTTTTGGGACTGCCACATACAGGCACTCAATCTATTCCATTTTACTGCAGGGCCACCTACCTGCTCCTCTGGTTTGAACAATTTTTGGGACTGCCACATACAGGCACTCAATCTATTCCATTTTACTGGAGGGCCACCTACCTGCTCCTCTGGTTTGAAACATTTTTGGGACTGCCACATACAGGCACTCAATCTATTCCATTTTACTGCAGGGCCACCTACCTGCTCCTCTGGTTTGAACAATTTTTGGGACTGCCACATACAGGCACTCAATCTATTCCATTTTACTGGAGGGCCACCTACCTGCTCCTCTGGTTTGAAACATTTTTGGGACTGCCACATACAGGCACTCAATCTATTCCATTTTACTGCAGGGCCACCTACCTGCTCCTCTGGTTTGAACAATTTTTGGGACTGCCACATACAGGCACTCAATCTATTCCATTTTACTGGAGGGCCACCTACCTGCTCCTCTGGTTTGAAACATTTTTGGGACTGCCACATACAGGCACTCAATCTATTCCATTTTACTGCAGGGCCACCTACCTGCTCCTCTGGTTTGAACAATTTTTGGGACTGCCACATACAGGCACTCAATCTATTCCATTTTACTGCAGGGCCACCTACCTGCTCCTCTGGTTTGAACAATTTTTGGGACTGCCACATACAGGCACTCAATCTATTCCATTTTACTGCAGGGCCACCTACCTGCTCCTCTGGTTTGAACAATTTTTGGGACTGCCACATACAGGCACTCAATCTATTCCATTTTACTGCAGGGCCACCTACCTGCTCCTCTGGTTTGAACAATTTTTGGGACTGCCACATACAGGCACTCAATCTATTCCATTTTACTGCAGGGCCACCTACCTGCTCCTCTGGTTTGAACAATTTTTGGGACTGCCACATACAGGCACTCAATCTATTCCATTTTACTGGAGGGCCACCTACCTGCTCCTCTGGTTTGAAACATTTTTGGGACTGCCACATACAGGCACTCAATCTATCCCATTTTACTGGAGGGCCACCTACCTGCTCCTCTGGTTTGAAAAATGTTTGGGACTGCCACATACAGGCACTATCCAAATTAAATTGTCTCCATAGCAGCCTCCACACGTTGTCTCCATTGCTACCTCCAAAAGTCGTCCATATAGCTGCCTCCATACATCGTCCCTTTATCAAACGAGGTGTGTCAGGCAGAAATTTGGGTTGTTTTCATGGATTCCACATCAAAGTTGTTAACTTTGTCACCACCCTGCTGTGTAATCCCCAAAATATACTGGCAAACTTTTACCATTTAGGGATATTATTTCAGCGCTTCTTGCGCATCTGTTTACATTCCCCTCACCCGGCATATCCTAAACTTATAAGAACGCTACTACACTTGATCTTATACAAAAGGTTCTTAGAAGTGCTGTTTGGGGAGTAGCCTAGAGACAGGGGCTTGGATTGGCGAAAGCTCGCCTGGCAGCGGAACGCCAGCTCCATGCGCATCATGCGCTTCTTGCGCATCTGTTTACATTCCCCTCACCCGCCATATCCCAAACTTATAAGAACGCTACTACACTTAACTTGGTGCAGGCTGGGACCGAGTCTGACCCTGGGGCTGGTCATATACTGCCGACGCAGAGAATTGCGGGGCCTACCTCGGTCCAGGTCTCAAAGGCCTACTATACCTCCTCCCACCCCTCCTCCACCTCCTCCTCCTCCGAATTACCATCCGTGGGCATGGCGCCATCAGTCGGTAGCTCTAGGCACAGCAGCAGTGCCGTCGCTAAGCGACAGCAGGCGGTGCTGAAACTGCTGAGCCTAGGCGATAAAAGGCACACCGCCCAAGAGCTATTACAGGGCATTCCACATCAAAGTTGTTAACTTTGTCGCCACCCTGCTGTGTAATCCCCAAAATATACTTGCAAACTTTTACCATTTAGGGATATTATTTCAGCGCTTCTTGCGCATCTGTTTACATTCCCCTCACCCGGCATATCCTAAACTTATAAGAACGCTACTACACTTGATCTTATACAAAAGGTTCTTAGAAGTGCTGTTTGGGGAGTAGCCTAGAGACAGGGGCTTGGATTGGCGAAAGCTCGCCTGGCAGCGGAGCGCCAGCTCCATGCCAAGATCCAACTAACATAGTTTTAACTGCAGCACCTTTAATCTACTACTAGTTCACTGCCTCCATACATGGTCCCCTTATCAAACGAGCTGTGTCAGGCAGAATTTTGGGTTGTTTTCATGGCTTCCATGTTAACTTTGTCGCCACCCTGCTGTGTAATCCACAAAATATACTGGCAAACTTTTATCATGTACCGATATTATTTGAGCGCTTCTTGCTCACCTCCTTTGGTTCCTCTCTGCCACCCATTGGTTTGAAGCCTGAGTCCATTTAGGGTATGTCGCCATGAGACTCTCTAGCCTGCCACTGCTGCCGCTGCCTCTGCATGCCGTCCCCTATAGTGTCAGGGTCAATTATTGCATGTTTTAGATACTATCTAGCTTCATTCTGTCACTCTGTCATGGCCATGCTGTTGCCCATAATTTTGGCATAATGGTGCGATTAAGCAGCCTCAGAGGCATCCATGCATGCTGCCCCTGCTGTTTCCTGTCCATTTCCGTGGTGTTTCCATCCTTTTCTGAGGTTCCCAGGTGTTTGGCCAAGCTTCCCTGTGCAGAGCCTTGGTCCCCTTGAAAAATGCTCGAGTCTCCCATTGACTTCAATGGGGTTCGTTATTCGAGACGAGCACTCGAGCATCGGGAAAAGTTCGTCTCGAATAACGAGTACCCGAGCATTTTAGTGTTCGCTCATCTCTACTACACATACATTTTCAGAGTGTATTCCAGTCTTTATATTTCCATACCCAAAAACCAGGAATATTTCCAATAAGCTGGGGAACTGAAGCTTTGTATTGTGATTAGAGAGTCCTCTCAATATGTTTGGACTATTTCCCAGCATCAGATGTAGCCGGAAGCTTGAGTTGTAGCTAGATTGTTCAGATGTGTCATTTTATATGTCATTTACACCCCTAGGTGTTTATACATTTACCTTAATGTCTATGCTGTTGGAGTTTTTTTATTATTTCATTTATTATTTTATTTAAGGGATGGTCACTTCTTGGGGTCATGTCTTGCCAATCTTTATAGCAAAATGTTTTTTTAAACAGTAAAACAGTTTTTTAGATTACTTTCAAAAACCCAGTAGTAATTTTCTTATATCTGTTAAACATGGCCTCCTTCCTTCTAAAATCAAATTTTAACATTATGCTAATGAGCCAAAAGGGCTATTGGTGATGTACTTTTGGCCCTGCGTGCTGTAGCTTCAGTTCTCACCCTCTCCTCCCTCAGCACTTCTTCCTCTGCCTGTTGTAATCTCACACAGAGGAACAGGGAAAGTGCTCCGGGAAAGTGTAATAGCCTGTGAAGCTACAGCATGAAGAGGCTCATTAGCATACTTTTAAAAGTTGATTTTAGAAGGAAGGAGGCCATGGATAACAAATATAAGAAGATTACCACAGTCATGGTGCCTGGTTTTTCATGCTTGATTTTGATGGTAGATGATTTCCTCCAACCCCTTCCCGACATGGGACATAATGGTAAGGCACAGGCTGAGATAACTTCCTGACCTGTGCAATACTATACTGTATCTGGCATTGGCTCCCAGATGGAACCACTGCCAAAAGCTGTGGGTTTCCACTGTATTTTACAGCAGACACTTTCCTGTACACTTTCCACAGTTAGAGATAATTCTGATTGTGGGTGTCAACCCTTTACCCGCCGTGGTCATGCACAACCGCGGTGTGTAAGGGACTTTCAATATAGAGTGCTTCGGGGATGTGCAATCTCAGTGCAAGTTAGCCCCCCCTCCAGGAAGGTCCCAAATATAACACACTGCAATTCATTTGGATTGCATTGTGTTTGCTCAACTAAAGCTGCTTAAGCCAACCTGCAAAAAAAGTTTTAAAACAATTAATAGCATTTTTATTAATAAATAAATAAAGTTAAAGTCCCCTAAACTCCACCATATCCCATAAAATAAAGTACAAAAAAAAACAAAAAACCTTTGGTATCGCTGAATAAAGATTGGTTAATAAATAAAAAGCATTAATGGACCCACTCGATGAACGCTATAAAAGAACAAAAAAAAAACTTGCCAAAAATGTTAATTTTTCATCAAATACCTTCATAAAAAATGATCCAAGCAGTAATGTGCACCAAAATGGTACCACTGAACAGAACAACTCATTACACAAAAATATGAACTTAGCCACTAATGTCAACTGAAAAATACTACTATTATACAATAAAATAAATTATAAGAAAAAAAATTTAAGTGCCACTTATCAGACCTATTTAATTGCAACTAGACTGGTGTCAATGAACCACTATGGTGCTATTTTTCCAATATAAAACACGAATTTATTGATATACATTAAAACATATTTAAAAACACACACCCCATGTGTGTGAACAATCTCCACTCGCTATAATAAAGCGTAGTGTCCTCCCATCAATTGTCACCAAAATTCATGTGATATGTAAACATGGACTGAATAAGTGCCAAAAAAGTTGTAAACAATGTTGTACAAATAGCAACAGCAAATGCTCCCTAATGGGATGTAATAAATCCACAATAAAGAAGATAAGTATGCATATCACCAAATAAGTCCATGTGCTTGATGGAGGTAAAGGCCCCAGACCTATCAGACCTATCTGGCCGTCCTTATGTGCTTCTACCGTAACCCTTAAACACCAAAAGGGAAAAGAGCGAAGTAATTCATAAAAGTATATAGGTAGGCACTAATAGGGATCGGCTCCAGATTTCTTATTAAAGTGATTTTAATCTGAGCAGTGCAAACATACAGATAAATGCATATATAAAAACATATAAAAATCAGACCCACAGATGTCTGTAATGAAAAAATTGGTCTTTATAACAAAAAACAACTAGCTTAAAATTAAAAGATCCTAACGTTCCAAAGGTGCATCAAAGATTTATCTTGAACTTAGTACATCAAAGTTAGATATTAAGCTAATATTATGCAATATAAAAGGATTTTATTAAAAAATCATATGAATGAAAAAAAGGTTCATACCAATGAAAAAAAAAAGGGGGATAGGTATCCAGGAGGTGTCTTTAGTAGCTGGCAGGCTATAGGGCCCTATATCTGCAGTGTATAGCTAAAAAAAAGGATCGGCCCAATATAGATGATAAATTGCGTTAAATAGTTATAGTCATACACTCACGGTTCGTTGGTTCTGGCTTCTTCTCAAACTAATCAAATTTCTTCATAACGGAGAAGAAATGGACGGTTGTGTGGATAATATACACTTTGGCGTCTTCACCGCCACGTGTGTTGTACAATGGCGTTCCTAGACAGCTAGAGTGGCGCGGTTCCTGCGTCAAACCGCAAGGTTTCCGAGACAGCTATTATGGCGCGGTTTCTGCGTCAAACGGCAATTTTTCTGGTTGTCTCGTCTCCTCCCCTCGCAGTTCCGATGATTCCTTTTGCACTGAGTAAGTGATTTTTGTTATGTCCAATGGGATGCGTCCATCCCAGGTAATAGAGTTTGTGACAAGGAATATTCCGTTGGGTCTCTTATTGTAAGAGCTGTATTTCGAATTGTTAAAGATTTCTCCGTGAGTGATTATCATATGGGTCTCGATCCTCTGATTTAAAGCTGTTACGGCTATTAGGCTAGACGCGTTTCAGAGCAGACAGCTCTTTCCTCAGTAGCCTTAAATAAATAAAATAAATTATGCCTATGAAAAGATGGCAATACTTAAACAAATTGCACTTTCTTTATATTAGTTTTTCTTCAGTAAAATTGTAAAAATATGTAAAAAACGATATGAATGATGTATCACCGTAATCGTAGTAATCCATAGAATTGAGTTAACTATGGTTTTCTATGGTATGGTGAATTGATGATTTTCTTTTCCTCCATAGATTCAAGAGTTATAGGGGTGTACCCATTTCAGCAAATTAATGTTATTATTTATATTATAAAAAATTATACGATTTACCAATATAATTTATGTACTGTTTCCTCACAGTTTTCTAGATCTCTGCTTGCTGTCCTTCTATAGAAAGCTTCTGTGTTTACTTCCAGTGGAGAGAAATCTGACCATGGTCCCACAGATGTACGAATTGTTAGTATCACAGATAGTAATCAGAGCTGTGTGATATAATGAGCCGTGCACCTGTGTGACCATGGTCATATTTCTGTCCGTTGGAAATAAACACTGACGCTTTCTATAGAGTTACAAGAAGCAGAGATTTAAAAAGCTGTGATGACTTGGTACAGAAAGTATCAACATCTGCAAAGAGTTTGTATGTTCTCAACGTGTTTGCGTGAGTTTCCTCCGGGTCCTCTGGTTTCCTCCCACACTCCAAAACATACTGGTAGGTTGATTAGATTGTGAGCCCCATTGGGGACAGCGACTGATTTGGCAACTTCTGTGCAGTGCTGCGTAATCTGTGTGTGCTATATAAATAAATAATTATTATTATTATATGGGAAAATTGTTACACTTTTTATCGTAAAACCATTAACATTAATTTGCTGAAATGGGACAACCCCTTTAATAACATCTCATCAATTAACAAAAGAGACACTAAAATGAATGTCCAAATTGCTGGGAAAATTAGAAAAAATGGGCAGTGTCAGGATGGTGCAAAATGGACAAGGTTAAGGTTGTATGCATCCTAGTGTCATGACTGTGGTTAATAAAAGGGGCAAAACAGTATGAGTCCAAATGATAGGGTCAAAGACGTAAAATTTCCAATAGATTTCTGAAACCTTGTCCCATACACAAGACCTGCTAACTTATAAGTAGCATCCCAATGTTCTGGTCCAATGTTCATTTATCATTCGGTAGAGGAAGTCTGATTTGTATTGGTTATTTGTGCACATCCATAGGCATATAAATAAATATGAATAGATACTTGCACACAAATACTACATTATGGTTCATTTAATATGATTCTCCTTTAAACTGCCTAGGGTGTTGAGCTTTTAAATGCCTGGTGTGACCTATTTGAGCGCCAGAAGGGTAGAAAGATGTCATATTTTCTGGATAAGCGAGATATATGCAAATTAGTCATATTCTTATTTAGATGAGAAAGATTGCAAGGAAATTCACTTCATGCATATGCAAGTGGAATTGAGAAAAACATGTATGCTTCCTTTACGTAATTTAATAGAAAAAGTAAAACTTGATATAGAAGCTGAAATTTGTAATTAATGTAAACAGATTATCGGCTCAGCAGGTAGCACTTCTAGAATGTAAAGGTGGCCTGAAATGACACGTCTTCAGGAAATATTGTCAAGGTCCAAGGGTCTCATATATGAGAATTATTTTAGGGCTGAGAACCACAAATCCATAATTGTAGCTTTCCACTTCTTTTGGTAGAAGATTGTACAGAATAAGGTGGAAAACGATATATTACGATATGTACTATCCAATGTATATGGGTTCCTAGTACTAAATAGTATGAATCTTATTCTTATTTATATAGTAAATTACTTTTTTAAACTCGAAAATAAGCAGCACGCCACGGAATCAAAAAATGGGTGATTAAGTGGTCTTCTTTTATTCCATTTATTCCAAATACAGTAACATTTTGGCTTAATGTGAGACTTTTTCAAGCCAAGTGATAAGTGTGGGAAACACATGTAAATATATATACAAAACAAGTGATTACATGATTCCATAGTTCCGTCCCCCTTAATTAACATACTGCATAATTACATCCAACTCTAGTATTCAATTCATTCCACAATTCATCATTCCATGATATGATTTAGTAACATTATAAAGTGCAGGTGCATATAATAATTAACAGTGTGATCTATCCCCCGATGTGGTGATTGCATATAAAGTGTCAAGTGCCATATACATTTACATCTAAATATGTAGAATATTTTCGAGTTTATCTTTTTGGAGGACCTGAGGTCTGGTCTTTTTGAGCTTGCACCCACCGTTTTCTGTTATAGTGTGCTGTTGGCTTTCCTTGAGAAATTACTCTTTTAGGCTACATTCACACTACAGTATGGGGGACGTATATATGGCCGACGTATATACGGCTGATATACGTCCCCCATACACTTCTATGGGCTCGTGGCGCCCTACGGGAGCGGTACGGTGCAGCATCACTATGGAGAGGGGCGGGGGTGAGCTCCGCTCACCTCCTCCTCCTCTCCCCCCGCTGCCGTGTGCCCGCCGTGCTACGGTGCGGTGGGCTCACGGCAGTGGGAATGTAGCCTTAAACATTTGAATTCCTTTAGGATGTAGTTAATCACCTATTTCTAGCCTAGATTTTTCCTCAGACAGAAACCAATTATTAGTTACCAACAAAACCACAGGACCCTGCAACCCCCCATAAAAACCAAGGCAAGGCGCCGAACCATGGGGCTGTGGTACCAACCAAACTGTAGCTGGTAAATGAATGGTATCTTTATCACTGCCATTAATTAAATGAGTAACACAGCAGAGAAACTACTTTCCCTCTATGAGACATGGCATCATCGCATCCTTCCATTGTAACTGGGGCAGGTGAGCATGGACAGAACGCAGAATGTGATTATTAGGTAAGTTTTTATTTCCCATGTTGGTCAAAAGGACACTGTATAGGGGAATGCTATATATAAATTGATGAGGGGTACAGCTGGGGGTCATAGCGAGGAGGGGAGCAGGGGAGATTGCATACAATTTCATGAAGTGGTCAACACACTGGGGTGGGTGGATTTTTTATTCAGCATGTATCTTACCCAAGTTATTGTTTGGGGTCTTTTTGGTGTATTTTACGATTTATTATAGTGTTTTTTACAGCATGGTAAACATGATTATAATTACAGGTTCAAATACATCTCTCCCATTCTTTCATGTATAAGTGTGTCTTGCTATGGTACTGGAGTGGTTTTACATCTGAATTTGGGACTTTAAAAATTCTCATCTCATGAATCTCCTTGCAACATTTGCATTTACATTCATTGCAGTGGTGCTCGTTGAGTGAATATATATATATATTTATATATTGTACATAGTTGGGAAGAAAATGGAGTATTTGTATTGAAGATAACATAGCCAGCTAGAGAAGTCTCTTCAGAATGCAGACTATGGTACTTTGTAATATCCATTACAACAAACACGAGAAGATGAGCAAATTACACATGGCCTTTGTTGTTTGCAGAAAGGGAGAATACTTTGTAATGAACAGAGAAACATAAGGTCACAATACCTATTTTTAAGCCTTCTAGTTCATGACCTTAAGAAAGTAAAGGGGCATTTCAGATTGAGGTGTCCCATTATACGTGTCCAGTCACTAGGATCACACTAACCAGGTGGCTGGGTAGTGGATGACAATCTAACAATCACATCTTTCACTGCTCCCTGACTTTTCTCACACCCTTTGCTTTCTGACCAGATTACCCATTTAAAATGAGGTCTGTCACAAGACAGGAAAGGGTGACCAGAACAAGAATTATTTTTGTAACATCACAACTGAAACTCGTGAAATGAAAATGATAATAACTAATAGCTGTATATTTTTTGGCTATTGGTTATTTTATCTTGCATAATTAGCCCTACTGAAAATAATCTTGCCTTTAAAATATTTTTATGCCTCCTTTAAGCTGAATCATTCCTTTTGGAAGTGAGTATAGCAGATGCATCCCTACTTGGTTATTAAGGGCGTATAATGTGCTATAAGTGGCGCAGATGATTGTCCAAGAGATAGGAGCTGATTATGAAAAGTCTATATGGCATCAGTCCATCAATGCTGTATGTATGTCAATAGACGTCCTGAGATGACTGCAAATCTGCCTCAGGTAAAGTTGACTGCACCAGATCATATAACTAAGTTACAATTAGTCTTTTGTTCATGTAACTGTGGTATCGAGCAGAGAGGAAGTTAATTACTATGTGGCTACTTGTAATGTACAAAATAAGTAAAGTATAAATATGCCATGTAATACATAACTAACTACACAAATCCCCCTTTCTTTCTTGCTCTATATATTAAATTATTATTTGAGATGCTTCTGGATCCTGGGTGGGGGATTATCCAATGCAAATCTGTATCAATTAGGATAGAGCCCTTTTTTATTTTGGTAGTTGAATGGCTTAGACTAAGTGCACACCATGTTTTATGCATAGGACTAGAGTATACATAGTCTTATACTGCCAGCAAGAGGCATAATCTTCATCTCCGTCAGCCTGGTATACATTGTATATTGTGCAAAAGGGAGGATGGAAAGGGGCCGCAAGCTACGTTTTCCCATCCTGCTGCCTCCTGCTGAGCAACATGTACACTCAGTGGACGCCACCGAACTCTATGGGGACAGATGCAGTGACAGTTACATAACTGGAAAACACCCTGAAGGTGTTCACTTCTCCCAAATGCATTCAGGAGGGAGGAGGAGGCATCAGGCGAAGTATATCACTTTATAAGCATAAGTGGGAATCCTCCCAAGAAATCCTTGCAATGTATGGCAAAATCGTGATGTGAATGAAGTCTTATTGTTTCACCTGGCATGCTTAATCATCTACTCTCATCTCCATCAGGATCTGCAAATGTAGAAATGCCAGCTGTAACTGTATACTTGATTTGCTGATTGGTCATATGTATCAATCAATACATTATTAAGCTGGCCATACTATAAAAAATTCAAATGAATGACTTTCCAAAACATCCTCCATAGATGTCTGCCTGAAATTAATGAAGCCAAGTTTAGGGGACCATACTGATACATTACATGCAACTAGCTATAAACATATTTCAGTGTCGCGTGTAGGTAACACTTTGTGTGCTTGTCTCAATCTCTAAAAGTCCTATAAATTTAAATGGATGCTGACTTCTTAATTATTCCGGTGCACCAATTAAACCACAATTAAAATCTCCATTCAGCTACAGCCCGCAGCAGTTTTCTGGTGCATGTTATAAGAAATCTGCCAGAACAGGGCGTCACCCTTCCCTGTGGCCTACTCATGATGTACACCAAAAATTGCATTTTTTCATGCCTTGTATGCAAACCATTATGTGATGGCCACAATGTACCTAAAAAACTCACCACATTGTTACTCTTTTATTTTCTCCCCACACACTATCTGACCCTTATTTAGAAATGCAGAACAAGTCTTCAGTTGGAATTTGTTTTTTCATTCAAGTCACTGTAGTGACAATCTTGTTTTCTCATTTCTTACTCTATTTCTAATTACAGAAACTGACTTATCTTATAAAAGCAATGGTCCCTGGGTTATATTACTCCTCGGCACATTTCTTCATTAATCATGAAATATAATTAGGCTTTCTGGCAATTAGCTTTGAAAGAATAATTGTGCCAGGTAATGACTCTGTGAGCACAAATTGAAAAAAAAAAAGAAACACAACAGTGACACATCTTAAAACAAGCAATTTTGTCTTTGTCTACATAGTGTAGTGTTTGTTCCAATTTGCAAACAGCTAAAACATCTCTTATATATCAGCCATTGCTAGTCTTCCATCTCATATATATCAGCCACTATTAGTCTTCCAGGTCTGTCTCCAATCTCCAGCTATACATTTCCGAGGTTTTCGGGCCTATATTGATGATAGTTTTCTGATGTCATTTAATTCTAGATAGAACATCAATGAATGTCATTACACTGGTGTGGTGGGAAAACGTATTTGATTATTAAAACCATTAACACACTTGATAGATAACACCCGGGAAACCAATATATTGTTGTACATGGCTGGATTTTGAATTATTTTATTCCTTAACAAACCAATGACACCTGCCAGGACACTGATATTAAATTAACATTTCTATTCTTGTTTATAATGCAGTTTTTCTGAAATGGCAGAGCCACATACGGTGCCTTTCTAACGATTAATAGAAAATATAGAGCTTGTACGGGTGGCACACTGTATATATTTGCCTTGGTATAGATGCTAGAAGCTAACTGTAAGGCTGCTGTAAGGGATAGGGCACAGATGTAGAAATGTAGGACATGGACAGTGAGACCCAAAGCTTGACCCCCAGCTGTCCCTATATATTTGCCTATCCTACCCTAAGCTATAGTTACAACTACTCATTCTTCCCTTTCTGTGCAAAAGTGAAAACAAAAAGACATTAACAGGACAAAACACACACAGAAGAATAGTCAGATAAATACAGTTCAAAACCAAGAGGACAATGCAGTATAGAATCATGAGGCAAATGTATAGTCAGAAGACAGGCAATAGGTTGAAGAATCCAGAAGTCCACAAAACCCTAGCAGGCTCCACAAAGGACTTACAGCAAACAATGATAAGTGGGCAGACAAACCTTTTATGAGATATCAGGTTCCCCAGTCAAGAAAGTAATTGGAAGAGGTATCTGTCCATCAAAGCTAGCTTAAAAGCGTTGTCTGAGACCTTTAAAAAATTATATGTGGCTAGATGTTGCATAAAAAATGAACATTTACTTACCTCTGTGGTCCCTCACGGCGTCCCGCCCTACTGTCCAGTCCGTGTCCCTGTTTGTATACAAGGGAATGGAAGCTCAGCTGAGTCTGGCTTCTGGCCGGCCGAGGTGGCCCACCCATCCCCATATCTAAATGCATAATACAGCTTTTGGAAATAGGCATCGGTGGGCATGGCAACAGAGCGTGATCCCGGAAGGGAGCGCAGAGGTAAGTTAATGTCAATTTTTTATGCAGCCCCCTCCTGGTCACATATAATTTTTTTTACCGTCTTATACAACCCCTTTGACTGTCTGTAGCCCAGAACAAAGTCTACAGGAGACAGATGGGTGTGGTGGTTGTATTTCAAATTAAGTTTTACACAGGAAATGGGATTTGTAATCAGAAAATAACATTTGTTTACATTGAGTTTGTATAATTTTATACATAAGACATTTTTACTTTTTTTTTGGTGTTTTTATTTCACATTTTCTAGTCACTATTGATATGAAAAGAAATCCTAATAGACAACACATCATCATCACTTGCAGGTTTACAATAAATCAGTAACTCATTGAATAGATACATTTGATTCCCTATTGACAATAGGTGGTGGTCCCAGCTTAGCTCATCTTCTGTAAACATGGACAACTGCAGAGGTCAGGTGCCTAGAATAAATCTCCTCCTGGGTCATATGAAGACTACAGCTTTCTATGGTTCATAAGACTGCTGTAAAACATAACTTTGAATGCTGAAGATGGCCACTCAGTTTATATGGCTGCCCATAATATGTTCTGAAGACAGTATAAAAATATACAATTAAAAAGTAACATAGAAAATTGGACAATTTGATGAACCTGTATTTAATTAGAGGATTATGTTCACCTTGGCTGTGAATTTCAATTAATCTTACTATTTCAAATTTACTTTGTATTGTGAAAAACTAAATTTTAATTGGCTGTTGGTCTTAGTTGTTAAAAAAAAGCATTCCTTTTGATCAACTACCACCTACCTGTTGGATACCTGGGCCACTTTGGAGAATGACAGCTGGGCTAGTATGATATGAATGGTGCCATGTTTTGTCATAATCAGTGAGCAAATGTCAAGAGAGGATGTGAAATGGATAGTGATCCCTAACAGTAAACTGTCAGTGCCTACTTGACAACAGTCCTAAATGTAGGCATTCGACTAGGTGACTTTACCTACTCTGGATAATGGGAAGGACTAGGGGAAAAGACTACTACAAGGTTCAGCAAGTAAAGGTCTGCATCCTTATTATACCTTAATAACCAATTCACAAGTCAAAAGATGGTCCAAGTCTATGCCAAAAGCCACAACAAAAACCTCTAAATCAGTCCAAATCAGGAGTCAATCAAGTAGAGACTCAAGCGGCTTGGAGTCCCTAAGCAACCACAGACATGTCCTTTGTAGGCATGCCTGTGATTGGCCAAGTTGGAAATGTGACTGCAGTATAAGAGCATGGTCACATGTCCAGAGACCATTACACACAGGCGACAGACTTCTAAAAAAACAGAAATAGCCCTTTTCATGGCACTTAGGGGGAGGCTTATGTATCTTGGGACAGGATGGAATCTAAAGTTAATGTCATTTTAGGGCACTCTGAAGAAATGCATTAGGCTACTTATAGGCTGCTATTGTGCATAAATAGTGTGCAAAAATACCAATATTATAAAGGTGGTCCAGTCAGTGAATAGCACACACCAATACGTAGATTGTAAATGTGCTCCTGTCAGGTGGGCATCAAGGACGCATGCACTTTAGGGAAGTTAAGGCTGTCTGTCTTCTGTATCAGCCTGGGTTCCAGCTCCTATGGGATTCTGGGGGCAGATCTCAGGCTGCATAAATTGGATGTGGACCTTCCACCTGTGCCAGTGTTTGTCCTTCTGGAACTCACAGCCTAGCTGGATTCCTGGTCTCAGGTGCCCCCTTAGCGTTGTTGCTTCACCCTGGTATTGTATTCGCCAGTTAGGTTACTTTTCCTTGTCTAGTGGTTTGACCTTGACGTACCCTCTGGTGTGACCCGGCGGTTCTGCTCAAACTTCTATGTTCTGTGTCTGTACATCTTTAGTTCTCTTTTCTTGTGTCTGCTTTAGTTTCTTATGCTGCCTTGAACCCCGCTTGTTTCATCATTGTTTGTCCTGTTTTTTCCCTCTGTTTGAATACTGTCCTAACACCCACACTGCAGTTTTCTGTCTGTACCACCTCATGGCGGCTGACAGACCTATTTGGGTTCCTCTCACCTCCCAGGGACCTGCAGGGTAGATAGGAGGTTCCTGCAGCAGAGGCTCCCTACCTTCAAGGGGGTTTCTGCCTTCATAGGGTGTAGTCCGTAGATCAGCGCAAGGTTAGTTTGCCCTCTTTCTCTGTTCTGTCAGCCAGAAGGTGGTGCTCCTGTTTGTAAATAATGTGCAATAATACCAAGTTTGTAAAGGTGCTCCTGTCAGTGAATAGCATACACTAATACCAACATTGTAAAGGTGCTCCTGTCAGTGAATAGCTCGTACTAATACCTAGATTGTAAAGGTGCTCCTATGCTCCTGTCAGTGAATAGTGCACTTTATTACCAAGTTTGTAGATGTACTCTGTCTGGGCAAGGCATGCACAAGTACCACAATTGTAAAGGTGCTCATGTCAATGAATAGCCTGCATAATTATTAAGATTGTAAAGGTGCTCCTTTAAGTAAATAGCACACACTAATAGTTACACTGTAACAGTCCTTATGTCCTCAAATAGCATGCACTAATACCAAGATTTTAAAGGTGCTCCTGTCAGTGAATATCTCGTACTAATACCTAGATTGTAAAGGTGCCCCTATGCTCCTGTCAGTGAATAGTGCACTTTATTACCAAGATTGTAAAGGTGCTCTTGTCAGTGAATAGCATACACTAATACCAAGATTGTAAAGGTGCTCCTGTCAGTGAATATCTCGTACTAATACCTAGATTGTAAAGGTGCCCTTATGCTCCTGTCCGTGAATAGTGCACTTTATTACCAAGATTGTAAAGGTGCTCTTGTCAGTGAATAATGTTCACTAATATCTAGGGCGTGTACTAATACCAAGATTGTAAAGGTGCTCTTGTCAGTGAATAGTGTGCACAAATATCTAGGGCAACACGGTGACTCAGTAGTTAGCACTACAGTCTTGCAGCGCTCGGGTGCTGGGTTCAAGTCCCATCCAGGTCAACATCTGCAAAGAGTTTGTACGTTCTCTTTGTGTTTGCGTGGGTGTCCTCCATTTTCCTCTGACACTCAAAAAACATACTGGTAGGTTGACTGATACGTCCTTACTAGAGATGAGCGAACATGCTCGTCCGAGCTTGATGCTCGGTCGAGCATTAGGGTACTCGAAACTGCTCGTTACTCGGACGAATACTTCGCCCGCTCGAGAAAATGGCAGCTCCCGCCGTTTTGCTTTTTGGCGGCCAGAAACAGAGCCAATCACAAGCCAGGAGACTCTGCACTCCACCCAGCATGACGTGGTACCCTTACACGTCGATAGCAGTGGTTGGCTGGCCAGATCAGGTGACCCTGGGATAGACTAGCCGCTGGCCGCGCTGCTCGGATCATTCTGTCTCTGGATGCCGCTAGGGAGAGAGCTGCTGCTGGTCAGGGAAAGCGTTAGGGTGTTCTATTAGCTTACTGTTAGGCAGGAGTGATTCTCAAAGAACCCAACAGCCCTTCTTAGGGCTACAATAACGTTCTACTTTTTTTATTTTAATTTGCATCTTTTACCATTTTGTGAGGAATTAGCAGGGGGACTTGCTACCGTTGTGTTTAGCTCTTAGTGGCACACATATCCATAGCAAAGACCGAAGTGGGAAAATTCAGTAGGGGTTGGATTTCTATTAGGCAATAACTCAGTGTCATCTCATCTGGCATAGTAGTGTGCTTCCTTTGATACTTGGCTAGAAAATAGCCATAGGAGAATACAAACAGCTTCTTGAAGCCTACAGTAGCGTTCTATATATTTGATTTCTGGTTGATCTGCTGGTGGCTGTAGTTTCTGCAGTGCATGTACTTGCCAATTCTGAGCAATTTGTAGTGAGACTTGCGACCGCTGTGTTCTGCGCTTAGTGGCGCACATATCCATAGCAAAGGCCGAAGTGGCAAAATTCAGTAGGGGTTGGATTTCTATTAGGCAATAACTCAGTGTCATCTCATCTGGCATAGTACTGTGCTTCCTTTGATACTTGGCTAGAAAATAGCCATAGGAGAATACAAACAGCTTCTTGAAGCCTACAGTAGCGTTCTATATATTTGATTTCTGGTTGATCTGCTGGTGGCTGTAGTTTCTGCAGTGCATGTACTTGCCAATTCTGAGCAATTTGTAGTGAGACTTGCGACCGCTGTGTTCTGCGCTTAGTGGCGCACATATCCATAGCAAAGGCCGAAGTGGCAAAATTCAGTAGGGGTTGGATTTCTATTAGGCAATAACTCAGTGTCATCTCATCTGGCATAGTACTGTGCTTCCTTTGATACTTGGCTAGAAAATAGCCATAGGAGAATACAAACAGCTTCTTGAAGCCTACAGTAGCGTTCTATATATTTGATTTCTGGTTGATCTGCTGGTGGCTGTAGTTTCTGCAGTGCATGTACTTGCCAATTCTGAGCAATTTGTAGTGAGACTTGCGACCGCTGTGTTCTGCGCTTAGTGGCGCACATATCCATAGCAAAGGCCGAAGTGGCAAAATTCAGTAGGGGTTGGATTTCTATTAGGCAATAACTCAGTGTCATCTCATCTGGCATAGTACTGTGCTTCCTTTGATACTTGGCTAGAAAATAGCCATAGGAGAATACAAACAGCTTCTTGAAGCCTACAGTAGCGTTCTATATATTTGATTTCTGGTTGATCTGCTGGTGGCTGTAGTTTCTGCAGTGCATGTACTTGCCAATTCTGAGCAATTTGTAGTGAGACTTGCGACCGCTGTGTTCTGCGCTTAGTGGCGCACATATCCATAGCAAAGGCCGAAGTGGCAAAATTCAGTAGGGGTTGGATTTCTATTAGGCAATAACTCAGTGTCATCTCATCTGGCATAGTAGTGTGCTTCCTTTGATACTTGGCTAGAAAATAGCCATAGGAGAATACAAACAGCTTCTTGAAGCCTACAGTAGCGTTCTATATATTTGATTTCTGGTTGATCTGCTGGTGGCTGTAGTTTCTGCAGTGCATGTACTTGCCAATTCTGAGCAATTTGTAGTGAGACTTGCGACCGCTGTGTTCTGCGCTTAGTGGCGCACATATCCATAGCAAAGGCCGAAGTGGCAAAATTCAGTAGGGGTTGGATTTCTATTAGGCAATAACTCAGTGTCATCTCATCTGGCATAGTACTGTGCTTCCTTTGATACTTGGCTAGAAAATAGCCATAGGAGAATACAAACAGCTTCTTGAAGCCTACAGTAGCGTTCTATATATTTGATTTCTGGTTGATCTGCTGGTGGCTGTAGTTTCTGCAGTGCATGTACTTGCCAATTCTGAGCAATTTGTAGTGAGACTTGCGACCGCTGTGTTCTGCGCTTAGTGGCGCACATATCCATAGCAAAGGCCGAAGTGGCAAAATTCAGTAGGGGTTGGATTTCTATTAGGCAATAACTCAGTGTCATCTCATCTGGCATAGTAGTGTGCTTCCTTTGATACTTGGCTAGAAAATAGCCATAGGAGAATACAAACAGCTTCTTGAAGCCTACAGTAGCGTTCTATATATTTGATTTCTGGTTGATCTGCTGGTGGCTGTAGTTTCTGCAGTGCATGTACTTGCCAATTCTGAGCAATTTGTAGTGAGACTTGCGACCGCTGTGTTCTGCGCTTAGTGGCGCACATATCCATAGCAAAGGCCGAAGTGGCAAAATTCAGTAGGGGTTGGATTTCTATTAGGCAATAACTCAGTGTCATCTCATCTGGCATAGTAGTGTGCTTCCTTTGATACTTGGCTAGAAAATAGCCATAGGAGAATACAAACAGCTTCTTGAAGCCTACAGTAGCGTTCTATATATTTGATTTCTGGTTGATCTGCTGGTGGCTGTAGTTTCTGCAGTGCATGTACTTGCCAATTCTGAGCAATTTGTAGTGAGACTTGCGACCGCTGTGTTCTGCGCTTAGTGGCGCACATATCCATAGCAAAGGCCGAAGTGGCAAAATTCAGTAGGGGTTGGATTTCTATTAGGCAATAACTCAGTGTCATCTCATCTGGCATAGTAGTGTGCTTTGATACTTGGCTAGAAAATAGCCATAGCAATAGGATAGCATTGTTTGGTTTTAAAAACTCAAAAAAAAACAAAAAACACAAAAAAAAAAAAAAAACACAAAAAAAAAAAAAAAAAGTAAAAAAAAAAATAAAGTTATAACTCTCATTTTAAAAATGTTTAACCCGAGGGCTAGGGGTAGAGGACGAGGGCGGGGACGTGGGCGTCCAACTACTGCAGGGGTCAGAGGCCGTGGTCCTGGGCGGGGTGAGACACCACCTGCTGATGAGGGAGCAGGGGAACGCCGCAGAGCTACACTCCCTAGGTTCATGTCTGAAGTTACTGGGACTCGTGGTAGAGCACTGTTGAGGCCAGAACAGTGCGAACAGGTGATGTCGTGGATTGCTGACAATGCTTCGAGCAATTTGTCCACCACCAGTCAGTCTTCCACGCAGTCCACCCATGTCACCGAAATCGCCACTCCTCCAGCTCCTGCACCTCAGCCTCCTCCCCCCCAGTCTGCCCCCTCCCAGGAAAATTTGGCATTTGAACCGGCATACTCTGAGGAACTGTTTTCTGGACCCTTCCCACAGTCACAAACCACTTGTCCGGTTGCTGCTGAGCAATTTTCCGATGCCCAGGTTTTCCACCAGTCACAGTCTGTGGGTGATGATGACCTTCTTGACGTAGTGGAAGTGTGTAAAGAGGTGTCCGACGATGAGGAGACACGGTTGTCAGACAGTGGGGAAGTTGTTGTCAGGGCAGGAAGTCCAAGGGGGGAGCAGACTGAGGGATCGGAGGATGATGAGGTGACAGACCCAAGCTGGGTTGAGAGGCCGGGTGAACACAGTGCTTCTGAGACGGAGGAGAGTCCTCGACCTGAACAGGTTGGAAGAGGCAGTGGTGGGGCCAGACGGAGAGGCAGGGCCAGAGCTGGTGCATCAGCGCCACTGTCAACTAGTGAAGCTCCCGTGGTGAGGGCTCTTGCGGCGAGGGCTAGATCTTCAGAAGTGTGGAGGTTCTTTAAGGAAACACCGGATGACCGACGGACTGTGGTGTGCAACATTTGCCAAACCAGGCTCAGCAGGGGTTCCACCACTACTAGCTTAACTACCACCAGTATGCGCAGGCATATGAATGCTAAGCTCCCCACTCAGTGGCAACAAGCCCGTTCACCTCCGGCCGTGCACACCACTGCTCCTTCCCCTGTGTCAGCTGCTAGTCAGCCCCCTGCCCAGGACCCTGGCACAAAAACCCCATCGTCGCCTCCACGATCCTCCACAGCATCCACCAGCGTTCAGCTCTCCATACCCCAGACGCTGGAGCGGAAACGCAAATATAGTGCAACCCACCCGCACGCCCAAGCCCTTAATGTGCACATCTCCAGATTGCTTAGCCTGGAGATGCTGCCCTATAGGCTAGTAGAGACCGAGGCCTTTCGCAACCTCATGGCGGCGGCCGCCCCTCGGTATTCGGTCCCCAGCCGCCACTACTTTTCCCGATGTGCCGTCCCAGCCCTGCACCAGCACGTGTCAGACAACATCATCCGTGCCCTGACCAACGCCGTTTCTGACAAGGTCCACCTGACCACGGACACGTGGACGAGTGCTGCCGGGCAGGGCCACTATATATCGCTGACGGCACATTGGGTTAACTTGGTGGAGGCTGGGACCGAGTCTGACCCTGGGGCTGCTCATATACTGCCGACGCCGAGGATTGCGGGGCCTACCTCGGTCCAGGTGTTTCAGGCCTACTATGCCTCCTCCTCCTCCCACCCCTCCTCCACCTCCTCCTCCGAACTACCATCCGTGGGCACGGCGCCATCAGTCGGTAGCTCTAGGCACAGCAGCAGTGCCGTCGCTAAGCGACAGCAGGCGGTGCTCAAACTGCTGAGCCTAGGCGACAAAAGGCACACCGCCCAAGAGCTATTACAGGGCATCACGGCGCAGACTGATCTGTGGCTGGCACCGCTGAACCTCAAGCCGGGAATGGTTGTGTGTGACAACGGCCGTAACCTGGTGGCGGCTCTGCAACTCGGCAGACTGACACATGTGCCATGCCTGGCCCATGTGTTAAATCTGATAGTGCAGCGTTTCCTCAAGACATACCCCAATCTGTCTGATTTGCTCACGAAGGTGCCGCATCTGTGCGCATTTCAGGAAGTCCAGCCCAGATGCTGCCACTCTCAGGGCAGCGCAGCGCCGCCTCCAACTGCCCGCTCACCGACTGTTGTGCGACGTGCCCACGAGGTGGAATTCAACACTGACCATGTTATCCAGAGTTTACCAGCAGCGCAGAGCGATTGTAGACTGCCAGATGTCAACTTCCACCAGAACTGGTAGTCAGGTCAGTCAGCTTCCTCAAGTCTACAATGAGGAGTGGACGTGGATGTCTGATATCTGTCAGGTGCTGAGTAACTTTGAGGAGTCAACACAGATGGTCAGTGGCGATGCCGCCATCATCAGCCTCACCATCCCGCTGCTTGGCCTGTTGAAAAACTCTCTGGTCAGCATGAAGTCGGAAGCTTTGCGCTCGTCACAAGAGACGGGGGAAGAATATTCCCTTGTTGATAGCCAAAGCACCCTGAGGTCTGTTTCTCAGCGCATATCGGAGGAGGTGGAGGTGGAGGAGGATGAGGAGGAAGAGGAGGAGAATGTTGGCGAGACACAAGAGGGGACCATTGTTGAGTCCTTCACTGTTCAGCGTGTATGGGCAGAAGAAGAGGAGTTGGAGGAGTTGGAGGAGGAGGAAATGGACAGTCAGGCCAGTGAGGGGAGTGAATTCTTACGCGTTGGTACTCTGGCGCATATGGCAGATTTCATGCTAGGCTGCCTATCCCGTGACCCTCGCGTTCAAAGAATTTATTCCAGCACCGATTACTGGGTGTTCACTCTCCTGGACCCACGGTACAAGCAAAATCTTCCCACTCTCATCCCTGGAGAGGAAAGGAGTGTGAGAATGCATGAATACCAGCAGGCCCTGGTGCACAAGCTGAAACAGTATTTCCCTTCTGACAGCGCTAGCGGCAGAGTGCGTAGTTCTGCGGGACAAGTAGCGAGGGAGAGTAGGCGAGCAGGCAGCTTGTCCAGCACTGGCAAGGGTACGCTTTACAAGGCTTTTGCCAGCTTTATGTCACCCCAGCAAGACACTGTCACCTGTCCCCAGTCTCGGCAGAGTAGGGCTGATCTTTACAGAAAGATGGTGAGGGAGTACGTAGCTGACCATACCATCGTCCTAAATGATCACACAGCTCCCTACAACTACTGGGTTTCAAAGCTGGACATGTGGCACGAACTGGCGCTGTACGCCTTGGAGGTTCTTGCCTGCCCTGCCGCTAGCGTCTTGTCCGAGCGGGTTTTCAGTGCAGCTGGTGGCATCATCACCGATAAGCGTACACGCCTGTCGACTGACAGCGCTGACAGGCTGACGCTTATTAAAATGAATAAAGGCTGGATTTCTCAGAATTTCCAATCTCCACCAGGTGAAGGAAGCTCAACCTGAATAATTGATCCACTCCTCCTCCTCCTCCTCATTTTCCTCCTTCTCCTCCTCTTTGTACAGTAAAGCAGAGGAAACTGGCTATTTTTTGACAGGGCCCACTGGCTCTTGCTATAGTACTTCATGCATTTAATTTTTCTGGAGGGCCACCTACCCGGTCCTCTGTTTGAAACAATTTTTGTGAGTGCCACATACAGGCACTCAATCTATTCCATTTTTCTGGAGGGCCACCTACCCGGTCCTCTGTTTTAAAAAATTTTTGGGACTGCCACATACAGGCACTCAATCTATTCCATTTTACTGCAGGGCCACCTACCTGCTCCTCTGGTTTGAACAATTTTTGGGACTGCCACATACAGGCACTCAATCTATTCCATTTTACTGGAGGGCCACCTACCTGCTCCTCTGGTTTGAAACATTTTTGGGACTGCCACATACAGGCACTCAATCTATTCCATTTTACTGCAGGGCCACCTACCTGCTCCTCTGGTTTGAACAATTTTTGGGACTGCCACATACAGGCACTCAATCTATTCCATTTTACTGCAGGGCCACCTACCTGCTCCTCTGGTTTGAAACATTTTTGGGACTGCCACATACAGGCACTCAATCTATTCCATTTTACTGCAGGGCCACCTACCTGCTCCTCTGGTTTGAACAATTTTTGGGACTGCCACATACAGGCACTCAATCTATTCCATTTTACTGCAGGGCCACCTACCTGCTCCTCTGGTTTGAACAATTTTTGGGACTGCCACATACAGGCACTCAATCTATTCCATTTTACTGGAGGGCCACCTACCTGCTCCTCTGGTTTGAAACATTTTTGGGACTGCCACATACAGGCACTCAATCTATCCCATTTTACTGGAGGGCCACCTACCTGCTCCTCTGGTTTGAAACATTTTTGGGACTGCCACATACAGGCACTCAATCTATTCCATTTTACTGCAGGGCCACCTACCTGCTCCTCTGGTTTGAACAATTTTTGGGACTGCCACATACAGGCACTCAATCTATTCCATTTTACTGGAGGGCCACCTACCTGCTCCTCTGGTTTGAAACATTTTTGGGACTGCCACATACAGGCACTCAATCTATCCCATTTTACTGGAGGGCCACCTACCTGCTCCTCTGGTTTGAAAAATGTTTGGGACTGCCACATACAGGCACTATCCAAATTAAATTGTCTCCATAGCAGCCTCCACACGTTGTCTCCATTGCTACCTCCAAAAGTCGTCCATATAGCTGCCTCCATACATCGTCCCTTTATCAAACGAGGTGTGTCAGGCAGAAATTTGGGTTGTTTTCATGGATTCCACATCAAAGTTGTTAACTTTGTCGCCACCCTGCTGTGTTATCCACAAAATATACTGGCAAACTTTTACCATTTAGGGATATTATTTCAGCGCTTCTTGCGCATCTGTTTACATTCCCCTCACCCGGCATATCCTAAACTTATAAGAACGCTACTACACTTGATCTTATACAAAAGGTTCTTAGAAGTGCTGTTTGGGGAGTAGCCTAGAGACAGGGGCTTGGATTGGCGAAAGCTCGCCTGGCAGCGGAACGCCAGCTCCATGCGCATCATGCGCTTCTTGCGCATCTGTTTACATTCCCCTCACCCGCCATATCCCAAACTTATGAGAACGCTACTACACTTAACTTGGTGCAGGCTGGGACCGAGTCTGACCCTGGGGCTGGTCATATACTGCCGACGCAGAGAATTGCGGGGCCTACCTCGGTCCAGGTCTCAAAGGCCTACTATACCTCCTCCCACCCCTCCTCCACCTCCTCCTCCTCCGAATTACCATCCGTGGGCATGGCGCCATCAGTCGGTAGCTCTAGGCACAGCAGCAGTGCCGTCGCTAAGCGACAGCAGGCGGTGCTGAAACTGCTGAGCCTAGGCGATAAAAGGCACACCGCCCAAGAGCTATTACAGGGCATTCCACATCAAAGTTGTTAACTTTGTCGCCACCCTGCTGTGTAATCCCCAAAATATACTTGCAAACTTTTACCATTTAGGGATATTATTTCAGCGCTTCTTGCGCATCTGTTTACATTCCCCTCACCCGGCATATCCTAAACTTATAAGAACGCTACTACACTTGATCTTATACAAAAGGTTCTTAGAAGTGCTGTTTGGGGAGTAGCCTATAGACAGGGGCTTGGATTGGCGAAAGCTCGCCTGGCAGCGGAGCGCCAGCTCCATGCCAAGATCCAACTAACATAGTTTTAACTGCAGCACCTTTAATCTACTACTAGTTCACTGCCTCCATACATGGTCCCCTTATCAAACGAGCTGTGTCAGGCAGAATTTTGGGTTGTTTTCATGGCTTCCATGTTAACTTTGTCGCCACCCTGCTGTGTAATCCACAAAATATACTGGCAAACTTTTATCATGTACCGATATTATTTGAGCGCTTCTTGCTCACCTCCTTTGGTTCCTCTCTGCCACCCATTGGTTTGAAGCCTGAGTCCATTTAGGGTATGTCGCCATGACACTCTCTAGCCTGCTGCCGCTGCCTCTGCATGCCGTCCCCTATAGTGTCAGGGTCAATTATTGGATGTTTTAGATGCTATCTAGCTTCATTCTGTCACTCTGTCATGGCCATGCTGTTGCCCATAATTTTGGCATAATGGTGCGATTATGCAGCCTCAGAGGCATCCATGCGTGCTGCCCCTGCTGTTTCCTGTCCATTTCCGTGGTGTTTCCATCCTTTTCTGAGGTTCCCAGGTGTTTGGCCAAGCTTCCCTGTGCAGAGCCTTGGTCCCCTTGAAAAATGCTCGAGTCTCCCATTGACTTCAATGGGGTTCGTTATTCGAGACGAGCACTCGAGCATCGGGAAAAGTTCGTCTCGAATAACGAGTACCCGAGCATTTTAGTGTTCGCTCATCTCTAGTCCTTACTCATAGCTGGAACACAGGTCATGACAGCCGATAGATAGAGGTTAATGAAGGGTTGTGTTAACCCCTATCCATATGCTTGCTAACGACTAATAAAGCATAAAGTTGATAATAATTGTAGGCAATGGCTTTTATTACCACTTCATATTTTTGAAGAAAACAAGGAAACTCTTTGAGAAATTTGCCTTTAGTTTGAACAATTATCAAAACTTAGTGTTTGTTTTCAAGTGTAACGCAGGTGAAAGTTTATTGTAGGTGACTTTTTTTTAAATGTCAAAAATGTTGTAGCAGGTGTGAAACTTTATGATACACTAAATAGTTCAGTTAAAGGTAAAACAAATTGACTTGCGCAACTGTTTTAAGCCAGGTGGTAGAATCTGTCATTAAGGGTTTATCCAAGGAAAATAAAGTTAGTGAAATAAGTAGCAGCTTTTTAAAAGCAGCAGCTATGTTGCAAGAACTGCTAGTCCTCCTTTGTTTATGCAAATACATCTGTTTCTTTCTTCCTGAAAAATAATTAGTGGGACCAGAAATAAGAAACTGTCTTTTAACAAACAATAATTGATATGAGTAAATATAATAAATTGTTATATGGACATGCGACTCTCTTGATGACATAAAACTACATGGTAAGTACTGATATAACACCCATTTGTCTATAATGTTTAAAAAATCCCAGACTGTTATTATGTGACATTTTTGTAAAATAGCTATTTGGATAGAAACAGGTAAAATGGCGTTATTCCAAATCAGTAGGTTTAACATATTGCTTTCATGTACAGTTTACATTTCAATCAATAATAACATGTTGGGAATTGTTTAAAGCGTCATTGATGAGAGAAATGGAATCTCACATCACTGCCCAGTGTTGCGTGAACTGAATACATAGTAGAAAACTTTGCTATATTTTGTATAATTAAAACTTGTACATTTAAGAGAGTTCTGGAGTTAGATGGAGACTAAGACTTTACAAAAAAACTTATTTAGCTAATATTTGAATTTGAATTTTTTTCCCTCTTGCCACTACACAACTTGGAAAATGAAATACACCCAATGGGAAGTACAATTTGCTATACAATGATCAAAAAGTGGAGCATAAAATGGACAAGCAAAAACAAAAAAAGTCATTGGCAGAAAGGGGTTAATTCTACCCAGTACCAAATAGTTTCTATTAAGGATCTATTTATATTAAGAATGATAAAAGTAAGATTTGGAGAGTATTTTAAGGAGTTATATAGATCTAAAACAGCTCATCAATATAGTAGACCAACACTGACTTAGCTAGTATCAAGAGAGAGAAAGTTTAGATGGACCAACCCAGAAAGAGGAGGTAATTTCATAACTGCCTTGGCTGCTATAGGGTCCATCAATATGGCCTGTTTAAAATCAGACATAGTCAGCAATTAATGATGACAATATAAGGCCATGTGCAAACTTAATTGTAGCTCCAGAAAGTTGTACTATGGAGCTGTGATCACCTTGTTATCTCTTTACTGCAGCATACATTAACAATTATTATTACTGAGCTGTGATATCATGGTGCTTGTCATCCCAGTAGTGTAATATCTAGTATAATTCCTGTACTGTTACTAGTGACATCACTATGTATATTATCCCCAGTACTCAGACATTGCCAATGGTGCTGAATATAAACAACTAAAAACTGAAAAAAGTCTTCTAATTTGTATAGTTTGTTATAATTTTGAATCTATTTGGATGGTTGAAGGGTGCAAGAAATGCCAGGCTAGTGAAATGGGCAGCTTAGAGAATATTGTTAAAAGCTTGCTTGTTGTTAACATAGGGAAAAGGTACAAGCGCTGCACTTCCAACAACTTCACTGCCTATTTGCTGGTGCTTCGCTATATAGTTGATTACAGTCCATGCACAGAAAAGAAAGATAAAGAAATAAGGGAGACAGGCAGACAAATAGTAGGGTCAGGCAAACCGAGGTCAAAACAAAGGTGCAAAATTGTAAGGCAAAGAATAGTCAAAGGTACAAGCATAGGGTACACAGCAAATGTGCAAATAGAGTAACCACAACAAAACACTTATTTAACAAGAGCTGAATGAAGCTAAAGGATATCAACCGTTTGAAAAAACAAAAAAACACCTAGAAATACTAACTTCACCTCCGCTCCTTCTCACCTTGATCCTGGCACTGTCCTCCGCTAATCTTTAACTTATAATTAGCAGCCTGGGGTGTGGTGACAAGATTCATGGCACTGCTAATTATGCTGGGAGAGGAAGGTGACGTCACGCTAAGGACATGAATTCATGCCTAGCCTAGCATGCAAGAGGAAGGTACAGGGGTGTGCATAATTAGCAGCCTGGAGCATTGGGTATCTTGTCCCCATGCGCCAGGATCAAGATGAAGAGGGGTGGAGGTGAGCATTTCTAGGTGGTTTTTGTTTTTTCAAACAGTGGATTTCTTTTAACAGTGAGTAAAATGGAGTGCCTGGATGCTGCCTAAGCATCTGATTGGTTAGGGCACCTGTGACTCCAACTGGCAGCTGTGACACATCCCCAGCTTCAGAGAGACTTTATAATTCAGTCCTCTGCAGAGTATATTACGGAGTGTGGTACTCATCCAGCTAAACTAAAAGACAGAACTAAAACCTGACATAAGAGTTAGGAGGGTCAGCCTTTAAGCCCTCTCCAAATAACCAGTACTGCCCCACATGTAATGCACCACAGTGTAAAGGGCTTAAAGAGCCAGAAAAATTAATAGAGCTGCATTAATGGAGAGGAACCATAATGGAGGAAAGTCCAATGGAGCACTCCACAGAGGGCGGGGCGAAGGCCTTTAATTGGTGGCATTGGGGGTGTCTATTTTGCTCATTGTGGAGCTGTAGACATTTCTCAAGGATAAAGCAACAGAAACAAAAGCTTGAGCAACATCTTATGTCTATGGTGAGCTTTGGAAATGCTTACTAAGCTTCTTCTTTAATATGTTCCAAAATGCATCCAAAAGCTAAAATATTGGTTGAGTTGAAATGACAAGGCTCTTTTTAGAGGAATGTAAGAAGTTTATTGCCTGGACAAATCAATATAAATTGGCATAAGCAACAGATATTTTTGTAATTTAAAAATTGTATAAAAAGGAGTTCTAGTGGTGAAGAAGTAATGTACGTTGTACAACTAACAAGACTTTCACACAAACCAGAATTAGGATAACCTGTCCTATTCACTGACTGTGTCCTTTGTTGTTATGCTCTAGAAAAGAAGAAATGACAGATAACTGACTCCCTTGACTGCTGAAGTCATTCAATCATTGACTCTGGCTTCCTCCTACAGCATAGGAAAAAAGAAATCTATGAACAATTTGCCTGTAGATATGACATTCTTGAAAAGATGAATCACTGAAAGATTTGGGAGGAGGATAGGTAGCAATTTAACAGGTTTATTAGGACTAGAAATTATGTCAAGAATGTTCTTTTTTTAAATTGTCAATCACTTTAAGAATATATTAATAAGTTGATTATTGTATAAACATTTTACCCCCAAGGTTGTATTTTAACAGATCTGTTCTTTTTCTTGCATTGTAATCCTGTGAATTGAGTCACCCTAGTGTTCCTGACTCTGAGCTGTCCTAAGTCAGGCAACTCCCCCTCCCTCCTCTATACTCTTGTAAACACCCCCTGCACATGTCATTCATAACCCTTTCTGTGTTGCAGCTTGGCAGGAGGTGTGTGGGAGGTGTGTAGGGGGTGTATTTACAAGACAACAGAGAAGGAAAGGGGCGTTGCAGCTTGACTCAGGACAGCTCAGGAACAGTTGGCTGACTCAGTTCACAGGATTACAATGCAGACTAGGGAAAACATTATATAATTCACAGGAGCACTCATTTCATTCATCATTTACTTCAGTGATTCTAGATTTCCTTGGAATAAATTGAACAAAGAAACAAATGAGTTAAACTAAGGGCACCACTAACTGCACTGGGGGGGTGTAAGTATGCTAAAATATTCTGACACCATCCAATCAGCGTCGGATGGTGTCAGCTATCTCGCGAGATCACGCTGTATTCCGTGTGCTGCCAGGGACAAGCGGCTGCGCGCACTCGGCACTGCAGAAACATGATGCCGGGAGCGCGCAGCCGCTGCTCAGCGCGCCCTCACCCTTAGCTGAGTCTCTTAGCTGACACCATCCGACACTGATTGGATGGTGTCAGAATATTTTAGCATACTCACACCCCCCCACCCGTGCTGCAGCTCCTCCTTTCTGACGATACAGACCTCGGAATCGTCAGATCACGGGGGGCATATCTCGGGAACGGAGGGGGCTAGAACGAAAATTCCAAGTGCCCCAGAATCATGATACTAGCTCCTACATGCCGGTATGTTTAGTCTGGGGTGGTGACAGGTCCTCTTGTTTTTTAAGGTCATAAAACATAATGAAGCTATATAAATGTGGCATTTCCATGAATGCCCATGAGTAAAGTAGATTTTGTTTGCACAAAGAAAACCATTAAAACCAACTTTATATTGGTGATTTGTCACTGATGTCATACTGAACCATTCTTTTCTATGGGCCTTTACACAGTTCAGTTTTTTTCACTGACCCAGTTTTGTCAGTGAACACAAAAAGAAACGGTTCTAAACTGATCACTGCTCAGTGAAAAAAAACTGTGAAAAAGCCCATTGAAAAGAATGGTTCAGTAAGGTGCAGAATCACTGAAGCCAGGAAGAGAAAAACAATCTGTATGTGTCCATAAGCTAAAAATGGGTTCATTGAAAAATCACTGGTGTGAAAAAGAAGGCCACCCTCAAAGTAGGGAATTTGTCTAATTGTGCGCAGGGTGGCACTAGAAATATGCTATATTTTTCATTGTGATTTAAAGGGAACCTGTCACCAGGAGACCTAATTTAGCATCCCCCAGTTCCCACAGAGCATAGTACATACACTGTCAAAGAGTTATTGTATACAAAATATGTTTACAAAATATGTTTACAAAATATGTTTACAAAATATGTATACAAAATATGTTTAACAGAAAAAATGTTATATAGCACCTTTCAATGGTGATCTGTGACTGTGATCTGTGACTAGGCACTTGGCCCCTGGGAGTGGCTATAGAGGAGCAGTTTCCCCTCACCCTTGGGAAACCGCTCCTGCATGTGTCCTTTTCATATATATATATATATATATATATATATATATATATATATATATATATGAATAACCCCATCACTTGGCAGGGGACATTGCTAAGCCAAGTGATGGGTGTTTTCATATATTTGAAAAGGGCACATGGAGGAGGTTTTCCCTATGGTGGGGGGGGGGACTGCTCCTCCTGGTGACAGATTCCCTTTAAGTCTGTGTTGCAAAGGATTATTGTTTTTTCGCACAAACCAAAAGATTAAGAACTGGTGAAATAGGTAAAAAACACCTCCCTAGACCAGATTTTAGATGCTCTATTTGTACGCCAAAAGTTGCTTCACAAAATCAGAAAAATAGAAGCACTGGAAAAGTGTCAGATTTACAAGTGATGACACAATTAGAGGCCCAAAAACAGAGTTTGGAGTGTCGGAAAACCACCAAAATTGTGGTGTCGACACTTCAAAAAATAATGCGCAAAAGGCTGAGCAAGAGAAAAAAAAATTACGCCACTTTTCTGTTTGAAATGCAATAAATGACCCCCAAAGTAGCCTAAAATCCTTTAAAAGTCTCTTACATCTTCCATGCTCACTTTTTCCCACACACACTTTTTATAAAACATGAGGTAGTTCAATAACTTGTCACATAAAGCGGACAACATTACCGTATATACCGGCGTATAAGACGACTTTTGAAGAAAGAAAAATCTTCTGTCTAGTCTGGGGTCGTCTTATACGCCGGTAATCCCGACCGCCCGCCGTGTATTCACGGCGGCGGTCGGGTCCCGGTGCATGGAGAGGGCTCACGGGCTGAGCCCTCTCCATAGCCGGTAAGTCTTTGCTGCATATTGCAGCAAAGGCTTACCGGTAACACCCGCGATCGGTGCTAGCACCGATCGCGTGTGTTTTCACAGCGATAGCAGCGCATACTCACCCTCGATGTCTACTCACCCTCGATTCTGGCCCCGATGTCTGCGCGGCTCGTCTTCAGTCTTCCGCGCTGTCTTCTTTCTTTCTGTCTTTCCCCGGGGCGGCGCCTAGTATGACGTCAGCAGCGGCGCGTCATACTAGGCGCCTGCCGGGGAAGATCAATGGCGGTGCCCAGCAGAAGGAAGAAGACGGCACGGACATCGGGGGAGCAGCGCAGCACATCGGGGCCACCGGAGGGTGAGTATATAAGTTTATTTTTTTTTTAATGCTGGGCTGGGCTGTGCTGTATACTACTGGGGGCTGTGCTGTATACTACTGGGGGCAGTGCTGTATACTACTGGGGGCAGTGCTGTATACTACTGGGGGCTGTGCTGTATACTACTGGGGGCTGTGCTGTATACTACTGGGGGCTGTGCTGTATATTACTGGGGGCTGTGCTGTATACTACTGGGGGCTGTGCTGTATACTACTGGGGGCTGTGCTGTATACTACTGGGGGCTGTGCTGTATATTACTGGGGGCTGTGCTGTATACTACTGGGGGCTGTGCTGTATACTACTGGGGGCTGTGCTGTATACTACTGGGGGCTGTGCTGTATACTACTGGGGGCTGTGCTGTAATGGTAATGTTGTTGTTGTATGCCTTATGTTTATGAGCGACAGTTTTCCTGCTATATACCTGCATGTCATAAGAATTTAAATTAAAAAAAGGACCATGTTAAATTCAAATCTGTTTTTTTTTTAATTTTTACCGGTGTTTTGTATGCGTTGAAAAAGGGGTAGTCTTATACGGCGAATATATCTTAAACTCTATATTTTAAACAGGAAAGTAGGGGGGTCGTCTTATACACCAGGTCGTCTTATACGCCGGAATATACGGTAATCTTAACGTTATTTTAGCATTATGCTCTTTCTAATTCTATAATCTATGATGTGTGTGATATAAAAACCAATATAGATAGATTTTACCACATTACAGATTTCTTTTAGGTTAGCGGGGGAATTTACCATTTACTGGATTTTTCTTTCACTAATTCCACAGAAAAAGGCAGATTTCTGTGATCACTTCCTTAGCAAGAAATGATTTTTCTCTTCAATAGCTACATGTATCATTTCCTGTGTTTCTTTTACTTAGAAATGTCATCATACATAAGTAAAGGGATTAGACGCCTGTGCTTCACAGCGAGTGTTTGAATAAAATGCATTCCTTAAGAACTATTTACCATATCATCTAGAAAACAGTTGCAACTGCCTGTTAAATGTTTGTTTAATTTGAGACTATAGTTTCTGCTTTGTTGGCTTTAGTTAATTCTTCAAAAAGATGAAAAACAAAATTACCCTCATTTTAAACATTATTATCACCTTATATTTACTCCTTGAAGTGCTGGACTCTTTTTATTGCTGATGAGCTATGTTTGGGAGCGTGCTTATACAGGCATTTCCATAACATCTCTGAAATGATCAGCAGAATGGACAATAGACTACAAATTATGTTAAAGGGTCCACTAAATATATAACACCATGCTTTTTATTCAAAACATCTTAAAAGATCTTCATATTGTAAAAGATCTTTATCTAGGGCTTAAACCTCCATTTAGGCAGTTGTAAGATGACTTTCGAATTAAAGGGGTTATCCGGGTGTTAAAAATTACTTAGGGCCGGGCTGGGGTGAGCTATTTAAAAATAACAAACGTGTACTTACCTCCCTGGTGCTGCAGATGTCCCGCGCCACGGTCCCTCTCATCTGTGCGGCGGTTTGTATACAGAAGCGCACAGGGAGCTTCCGGCCGGCTGGAAGCTCCCATCCAACACCATCTCCCAGCGCTTACTATGATGAGAGATAGGGACAGATGGCAGGAGCCGGCCACATCCCGGACTGGAAACAAACAGGGGGGCGGATCAAACGGCCCGCGGCGCGGGACATCGGTGGCGCCGGGGGAGGTAAGTACATCTTTATCATTTTTAAATAGCCCGACCCAGCCCAGCCCTAGGTAATTTTTAACACCCGGATAACCGATTTAACCCTTTTTAGACCGGTACCGGAATGAGAGGAGAAACCAAGACATACCAGTCTCTTAGAAAATGCAGACTCACATTGTTTATTAGCGCGCATCCGCAAATATAAACACAGAAAATCATCCGCATGGGGGCATGAAAAGGTAATAAAATACTGCAATGCTATTTGCCATAATGAATATACCAGAACATCCCCTCTAAGACATTCTCCCAAAATGTCGATGAACTATGTACCGTTTCTTCCAGAGGCCTTCTTCTCATATAAACCGAATGTTTATACTAATTGTCCTTGTGTTAGCTCTGTATAAGTCACAACATGGCCTTCAAACAGAGAAGCTGCAGAAAATATAAGGTAGCAATCGGGACGACACAGTAATTTCTAATCAGTTCACACAAAATGAAGTTTGAATCATGACATGGCTGTACAGTGGTCAGCATAACCCCCAGCTAAGACTAAAATGGCGTCCGCTTGGTCCAAAATGGAGCCTGTAGAGGAAAATATCTTTCACAATATTGAGAATATGTTTCTCCCTGTCTTGAAACTTGTTGTAAAAGGTCTGCGGGAGCTTGGCCAAGACGTAAAGGGACGATCATGACACGATTACTTATCTCAGTAAATTTTATTAAAAGTACTAGACAAAACCATTTCAATATTGGAATTCTATCTTTTTTCAGGTAATGTAATGATGAACCAGTGCAATCCAGTTTCTCTTTACCAATAAGAGATATATCAATATTGTCTTCTTAAGAGAGTCAGTCACAATGTACTGTTTCCAAACTGCTTCCATTAGGTTGTGCTGCTAGATAAACACTTGTCCAAAATCTGTACAGTTATACATTTTAGAGTGAAATGAAGATCCTTGGGATTTTTGCATTTACGATCCTTTTCCCAAAAGACCAGTTGTTTTTTTCATAACAGAAAGTGTTTGCATATTAGTAGGATGTGGTGGTATGTTCACACTAGTTTAGATATGAACCCTGACAACTCTGAAAATGATCTGCATACATGCAGTGTTGTCCTACCTCTCACAGTGATGTTCCTGGTCACTGACCGTACAATGAATTACACCACAGCTCCATTCACTTGATTCTGCCAGTTTTTCAACTTCTCATAATTTGTTAATTGGTTATGTTTTTGAATACAAATATAAAATTGTGTGTTTTAGCTAGGTAATGAAAAGCCGATGTTACATGGAATTGTATTGCATTAATTCTAGGTACATGAATAAAGAGATACCCATTTACTCATCCTAAAACAGGGGAAACCTTTGAGATTAAACATTGACATGTAACATGTAAGTCTGAATTTGTAATATCCGTTCTACAATGCCGTGTAAAATGGTTTATGTAGGTGAAACCACACTGGAGTTTAAAGTGAGGATAAATCAACACTGATATACCATCAGAAAAGAAAAGAAATACCAGTATCAAAACATCTGAGATCTGAGATTCACTTTAGTTGACCATGTACCACCTCCCCACAGAGGAGATGACAGACAGAAATTATTACTAATGATACAATTACAATGGATTAAGATTCTGAATGCTATGAACCCACATGGGTCAAATGTGGTATACTCGCTAAATACTGTACTTTAATGTAGCCTATATTCTCCCTGAATAATACCATGTAGTGTATGAGTTGGTTATCGGTGTGACTGAAGGATAATTAATATTGATTTTTGTTCTCGTTTTATAATATCCCTCATGTATAGGGACTAACAATGATGACTTTTATTATTACAGGGTATATCCATGGAATCACATTAAAAGTACCAACACAACGGCAACGAGATGTCATCTCTCATAACGGTGCCCTCCCAAGAACCAGTGTAACCAAATCAAGATAATTTATACTGTCTCCTGAGATTTTATGTTTCAGCTTAAATTCCCCCCTATGAAGATTAGCCATGACTGCCACTAAGTGATAAAAGAGGACTTTAACATAAGAGAACCGCTAAATACTAAGAGGGAATATCGCATATGTACGCATGAATGTAATATACAGTTGAGCGGTCCTAGGAGTAATCCCCTGTAATATGTATAATAGTGATGGCACTCATGTCTATAAGCAATATGGCAGATAAAGCATACAGATAGTCCATTGAACAAATTGTGGTGCACGGTAGATAGCTGGGAAGTGTCCTGGCAAAAGGAATTATGTGCACGCGCCAAATTGTGGTGCACGGCAGGTTGTAGGCAGAATAGGTGGGTGACACAGTAAAGGAGTGTTCATTGGCTGGAAATGCTGGGAGTTTTTTCTAGACAAGAAGACATGCGCAGTGGGATACCTAGGAAGCCGGGGAGTGTTATTTATTAGCCGTTTACTTTGTCACGTACAATATATTGGTTGTTATTTTACAACACAATCATATAAATCATATAAATAGGGTGCTGTCTCAGATAGAGATTAAAGTTGAATCTTTGAATGTGCACTCGATGATCACATGTAATGTGTATTTATATAAACATATGTTTTTGATCCCATGAAATTGTCACATGATTGTATGAAGTGTGTATAAAAATTATCTTGTATCCTTGACATTTGGCTTGAGAAAGGATTCGGAACAGGATCCGAAATGTAGCTCTTGTGTGAATAAAGTACCCACTTTCTTTTTTATATATTGGTGTGCTATCTATCTATGGATTTTTGTACATGGTATTGAATATATGATTTTGCTTTACCAGTTTGATTAATGGTTGTAAATCTCTTGACCGTTATACAACAGATTGGACCAGAAGTGCTGATGTAATGGTTATTGTGCCATTCATCTTATTTGCTTCCTTCAATGATCTTGTACACAATACACTCAGGACATCAGTTCCGACAGAAATCAAAGCACCAAAGATTGAGAGCCACCGCTGGAGCCATGTGAGTCTCCCTTAACCCTGGGGTTATTTTTTTTCTAATTCTTGGAATACCTCTTTAACTGCTTCAGGGCCATTTTAACCCCTTAAATATCACAATCATGGTTAATCACAACTGGTAAGGAAAAAGGGAAGAGGATTTTCTTTGTTACTACTCCAACACCCCACAACACAATTGGGGGGTGACGGGGGTTTGCCATGGCATCCAGGGGCCTGATAGAGGCCTTTGTGCCTTTCAACTGTGGGAGCCTGTTAGGCCCAGCCCAAAGCTTGGTCTAATAAACTCAATGTCAGTGTCAAACTGACAGTTGCAATACACTTCAGTACAGAAGTACTGCAGAGTATTATAACAGCAATCATGGTATCGGGAAAAAATCTGTGGAAAAAAATCCCCATAAGTAATTATATATTGTGATGATATGAAATAATAAAAACCCCTCAAAATTGGCATTGTCACATTTGTGACCTTGGCTAAGAGTATATTATGTCAACATATCCATACCATGAGAATTAAAAAAGTTATGGCTCTCAGAATATGGTGATGCATAGTTTTTCTAAAGAAGGTTTTTTCGTAAAGAGAAAATGTGTTGTTTCTTTAATCACAGTAACCTACTGAATAATGTTACCATGTTATTTATACTGTACGGTGAACTGCTTGAACGTACCTCGAATGTGTTATCTCAATGTTTATCTGACATTATGTGAAGAGTTGATTTGGCAGTGTTCCCCCTATCCCCACATAACAATAGCCACCAAAATACTTGAATTCCAGTTGTTTATCCTTATAATTTTTTTCTGATTTTAGCAAAATCTTTGTGTGTAAACCAGACCATAACTTTGACATACTTTGAGTTTATAAACCACTTTGGAAAAAGGTTTCATTTAAATATAGTCAGTGAAATGATAGGACACAGTCTCAGAAGAAAAAAAATATAATTAGAAATATTCAGCCTCTATGGTAAACATAACACCTGTTCTATTTTCTTTTAGAAATATTAGTCATGTTCTTCTAATTTTATAATAGTTTACCCTTTTAGAAAATAACCAGAGGTGAGGATTACACGATGACAATGACAATCCCAATCTCACAAATGTTATTTACACTGTAGGAGTAAATAAAGGAGGACCAACAAAGCTAAATGTTATCCTACTGCCAAAGTTTATGTCTTTAAATCAAGTAGCAATAGAAAAACAAACACTGTATTCAGGGGCACTGAGCTGTGGACAAGAACACACTTTTTTTTCAAGAAATGTCAACAGCTCATATTGTGTTTGAGACCAAGCAATGTTTAGCTCTTTTCATACATCAATACTGAAAGCCCTGGGGTATCTGTGTAAAACAAACAAGCTAAGTGGTAATCATACTAATATTTTTGTTTTGTATCTTTTAGTAGCCTTTTAGCATATGTAACATAAAGACATTTGCATTACAAAACCCATTGATACTGATGCTGTCTAGCTACAATCCTCTATTTATTATGCAGAAATGAGACATCTTCCAAGTCACAGAAAGTAGGCACAAAAATGTTTAGCTTCAACCTCAATTATAATTCAAGTTCATAAGCAAACCTATCATAAGCATTCATAAGCATTCATAAGCAACCTATCGGCAGACCTATTTTCACCCCTTAAGGACTAGGCTCTTTTTTCGTTTTTGTTTCCATTTTTCACTTCCCACCAAATCTGAAACTGTTTAATTTTTTTTATAGTTAATTCTGTTATGGGGTTAAACGCTGGGAATAACCATAATTATATTTTGATAGATTGGAGATTTTGGGATGTGGCAATACCTAACATGTTTACGATTTATTTATTTTTATATCAGTTCTAGGGAATCTAGGGTGATTTGAAATTGTTTTTAATTTATTTATTTTTCAGATTTTATTTTTTCATCCTACCATATACTTCCATACTACTGAATGGCAGTATATGGGGATTTTACTGATCATGTATTACAATGTGTCACTGGCACATTGTAACAAATGATAAGAAACTATACAGGCTTGGCTGTTACAAAGACCCGAGGCTGTCAAAGCAACAGATTGTTGCTCTTCAATGACATAATGGGGAGTGACAATCTAAGTCAAGATGTCGGCAGCCAGGCTATGCTGGTGATCAAAGAGTTAACACCCACATTCACTGCTAGCACCAATCTCAGGTGTTACTGGTGCATGTTTGCTGCAATATGCAGTAAATGCTCTCGTGTATGGAGAAGGCTCAGCCCGTGAGATGTGTGAGGCCATTGTATATTAAATGGTTAACTCTCAGAATCAATGGAGAACACTTGTCAGAAACTTGCACTTGTGCTAGAAGGCATTGTGGGCCAGATTTATCAGGGCTTGTACACCCAAATTCTGGTGTAAGGAATAACACCTCTCTATATCCCCCTGTGTATAGAGAACATAAAGGTCATAATTTAGGGAAAGGATTGTCAGTTGCAGACATTTCTTCAACAAAGATAAAGCAGGATATCCAAATGATATAACAAAGTGAAATCTGCCATTGGGGGGCACATTTACTTGCAGGGTCACTAGAGTTCACTAAAAGTGCATTATCCGTGTATAATGCTGTGTTCTGCTATTCACTAAGATCGTGCGGCACAAATCATGAATGTGTCGCTTCCCCGCACCGGTCCGACAGAGTTCACCATCGTTTTTCTGGTGCACCTTTAACATACGATGTGCGACACAATTTGAAAGTTAAATACGCCGCTTGGTCTGAATCAGGCACGCCCCCTAATTCGTTCTGCATGGAAGCCAGCGCAGCTGCACCAAAAGAGGGTCACGTGCAACACAATTGCAGTGCAGACACTTCTTATATACCTGTGCAAGCCATGCACAGTCCGACAAAGGTGCAGCAAGCGACTCTTAGTAAATGTCCCCCTTTGTCTTTCAATGGCAGTCATGTTCTAAGTATTCTTTCCTAAGCGTTCCTATCTGGTACAATATTTTTTTTAACTTTTAAATTTTTTCCCTTCAATTAGAAGCAATCACAAGACTGTATAAAGTTTTCCTTTAGTTTTGCAAAACCTGCCAAGTCCTGAATCAATGATTTTTTTTCCCTTTGCGGAAGTGAAGGTGGGTTGAATGAAAATGCTGTGCAAATGTTCAAAAGCCTGAGATGTTTGAAAATCGTACAATACAATTAAAATGTGTATTTCGGCGATAACTCAAACAGAGATAAACAAAAAGAAAATAAATGAGTAAAGAAAAATGAAATTACACTTGAAAAGCTGTAAATTACATTCGCAGGTAGCTGTAACACAGACTCAGATGCCGGCTTCTAAAATAAATGCATACAATTCTGTTTAGGTCTGCAGCTCTTCAGAGACAATCAGCATAATGCAAGCTACTAGGACCATCGCTGCTAAACACTGCTAAACAATGGGATCCATTAAAATTTGCATTTTAAATTTAAAATACTGACACCCTTCATTGTATGATTGTAAGTAGTGGGTCAGACATTTATGTAATTAATATTATTGCCCATGTGTCATAACTTTGCTGATGAACTTTTGGGAAAATTCTTCCCTGGTTTTACCGTCTTTACCAAGCTTATGATCTTGGAAGCAATGTTATCGTAGTCTTGTATTTGTTAGGGTGTTAGTAGAGTTCCAATACTTGGTCTAGGTGTAATTTTTTACATATGAGTAGTAAAAATAATCTAATACTTAAATCAAAGATTGGTCTATGTGCACATCAAAATGTTTCTAGATTAAAAATCCATTGTGATCTAGTGACATGCTACTTGGCAAACGTTGCATTGTTGTTTCCAATGGAAAAAAATCTACATAGAAACGTAGAACGCAGTTTCTAAGGATCTATAGAGCCCTGTGCAACATTCACTTATCTAGAGAAGCTTATAAATTTAAAACAATTTTAGGTGATCTATTTGGAAAGATAAAGCAATACAAAAATGGGAATTTGTTTCACAGGTAAAAAGGTCTTCATAGCCGTACATTTAATCTTTATGTAGTGAAGAACCTTTCTGATCTACTTCACTTCTAACACAATGACCTGTGTATACATGTGATTCTTCCAATCAAATCAAGATGTCAGCTAAGATTCTACTCATCTATTTATCTTGAGGGTAGGTCGCTGAAGAACCAGTAATAGGTAGTACAGACAGAAAAAGAGGGTATTAAAGGGCAACTATCAACTGATCACAGGTGGTAGGGTGTCCTAATTAGACTGTTCATTCGGTGTAGGGGATGGGGGGACTGTTTTTTAGATGTTTTCTTGCATCTTTATAAACAAAATATTAACTTTGTAAAAGTGCCGGAGGTGCTCAGGCTGACGGAGCCCAAGCGCCTCTCAGCTTCCCCGACTTTTAATTTATGCACTCCCCCACTGCAAGCCTCCTCCTGCTCCCGACCAGGGAATCACGATTCGGCTGGTGACGTCAGAGCAGGGGTTTGGAGAGAGTGGGGGTGTGTGCTCTCTCCTAGTTTGCCGTCTGGGAGCAGGAGGGGGCTTGCAGCAGGCATAAATTAAAAGCCGGGGAAGCCAAGAGGTGCTCGGTTGTTGTCAGCCTGAGTGCCTCATGCACTTTTACAAAGTTAATATTTCATTAATAAACAAGCAAGAAAACATCTAAGAAACATTGTGGACATTGTTCCATCTGCAAATCAATAACAAATATTGACACCTCTTCCAATTCCTCTGAGGCAAAGTCTTTAAAAGTGGTCCATTTCACTAATTGCAGCACAATTTTTTAACATATAGGCCCACATGTTCTTCGTGAATCTGGTGCCCCTTGCATTGTTCTGTAAGTATGCAACATTTTTATTTGGTGCACTTTGTTCATGTTGCAGAATTTTGACGCACATCGGATGGAATTGTAGCACGTGGTCCTACTAAGCACTGGCACTGCAGATTTTTATGTCTTGTCGGACACTTTGCAGCCACGACACAAAACTGGTGCACACACTTTATAAATACATGTGCAAGCAGTTAGACACCAGCTACGCCCCGGAAGAAGCTGTGTCGGCAAAACCCAGGGTCGGGCGCTCGTGTGAGGCTGGTGTCCTTTCTATATATATGCGCATTTTTACCTCTTTCCTTCTCCCCATATTATGTATACAATTTCTAAAATGAGCATTGAATAAAAAACTGTCTATGTTTATGAAAAAAACTTTGTTAAATAAATTTTGGTCTGCAACTCTATAACCAGTTTTTGGTATACTTATTATGTCTTAGGACAGTAATTTTTTGAGTGACCTGTGAGATGAAATTGTGGAAAAAATATTTTGAAATTTTTATACCTTAATGTATGCACCTTGCAATATTGAGGTTTTGCAAACTGGAAGAGCTGTCTCCTGCACTACCCCTCCCCCACACCCTCACACAGCTCAGGGCGGGCCAGGGTGAGGAGACACCCACAAGGAACACAGGCTCAGCCCAGCAAGAGCAGCTAAAGCTGGGCCTGATCAGGAGGATTGCCAGGAGCTGCTGTACAGGGTTTGAATGAGCAGTGGCTTCCTCCGCAGGACAGATGGAGCTTATGATCCTGTGACATCACCACGTGGAGTTCACATGGAGAGGACTGATGATGGATCTAGTACAGATCTGAAACTACTTGTATCCCATCATTTTTATCTTTCATTAAGAGTAGAAATTACACATCATGGGTAAAAATTCCCATATATATATAAAGCCATTGCCTAGATTTCTCCATTACCCTATAGAAATCAATGACACTCATTTACCTTCCTTGTCAATAAAAGTATTCCCTCTGTTTCTTTACAATTGCTTGAGTAGCTGTGATCAACATCAAAGTATTGTTGTTGCAGCTTTACATACCTTTTGCAATAGAAAAAAATATGCATTTTACTGTTTTTTATGTAGGTGGAAATGACAGCTATGAATCACGGTTCAGTGATTCTCCTACTCATCACTTCAGAATGTTCTTCTTGTGCTGTCAGTACGGGTTGTGTAGGCATTTCAGGTGTTAACCAGGAAAATTGGCTCTGTCTAAGCTTTTACCCTGTTGCGGTTGCAGTCAGGGCAAGAAAGAAATCTCAAGAATGAAGACTGCTTATAAGGTCGTCATTTTTCAAAACTCAAAAGCAGTGTTATATGTTCCATTATGACTTTTCTGAGCAAAGTTCTGTATAAACATGATCTATCTTCAGTTTCTTCCTGTATAACTAGTCTTACAAGGTGCAGGACGTCTGTTATTTATATAGCACAGTATCACCAAAGCCTAACTTTCACAAAACTCTACTAAATCTAATAACGAACATTAGTTCTGTTAAAAAATGGATAAAGTTCACTCATTTAGAACTGTACTAAAGATACCCAGGCACATTCACTACAAATTGCATGAACTGACAATCTTATGTGCAGTATATGAGACCTTACACAACTTTTAACATGGATATCTGCTTGTTCTCTACTTTTAGAAGATCCTTTCCCTCTGTGTTTTTGTGTGTGTGAACTGTTCTTCATGTCCTATGTTCTTGGCTGTGTTTAAACTATTGCACCACACCCAGTCCTTTTGGAGCTCTGCTCTGGACCAGCATTAGTTAACTGCTGAGATTGACAGATGCTCTACCACAGTCATCTGCGGAGGCTCTCTCAGTACCTATTTGTGTCCCACTCACAACTGGGATTTTGCTGGTTATATTTCTAGCTAGTTTCCTGTTTCTGCTGTACTTCTGATATTTCTGGTTTTCTCATCTAGGCTTTCATATTTTCCGATTTATTGCTGTATTATCTACTTTGTGACCTGTACCCCTGACCTTCGTGTTTGTTCTTGAGTCTTGTTTTGTGTTCTTACTTTGGCGTAGGGAAGGATTGTCATGTATCACGTAGGATACACAGAGGCAGTCAGCTGACAATTTGGGGTGCTCAGTTTAGGGCTCACTGTGCTGTCTGTCCTCCCTGAGTCCAGATTCATTAAAACAGTACCCTTTAATAATACCTAACTTTTTTGACACGCTTTGCATAAATCAAAAGTGCAAGTGAATAAAAAAAAAAGTAATATATCGTAAAATATATCCAAAAACAGTCTCTAAGTATGCTTAGAGGAAATGGGTCTACCAAGGACCAATATTCAACTGTAAGCACGATATGACCGATTAAAACTTAACTTTTACTGAATATCTTTAAAAGATCAAAAATTAGACATACATATCTCATAAATACCCATAAAATATATATATATATAAATATGTGTGTGCTCAGAAATTACCAGTGCTTGAAAAGAAAATGTGGAACAATCTTACAACAGACTGGACATAAGGTCACAGGTCCAGGAGCGGGTTTCAGTCACAGGGAGCTCACTACTTTCACTGTGCTAAAAAATTACTCCTCACTTCTCCATTATAGCTCCTGGGCAGTGCCCATACACTGTACCGTTAAAGAGTAACTGTATAGGTTTTTTTCCCCACAAATCAAAAGCTTTTGGGATGTAAAACAACTTTTCATATTATCTTTGTTACCTATATGCAGCAGTTTCTTTGCTATCCCCCTCACTTTACTTCATTGCTGCAATGGCTGCTTCCTCTCTATGCACTGATAAGCCCTGTGAGTCTGTACTTTGTTTATAGTTTGTTTATCTCTTGGTTTCATGGGAAGGGAGGGGCTGCTGCTCACAGAGTAGGAGGTCATGTGACAAAGCTCTGTGTGTCTGTGTAGCAGAGCTGGATATGTACAGAACAGTGGATACAGATGTCTCCTGCACAGAATAGAAAGGTACAAGTCTCCCCTGTTCCCTATCAATGCCTCCATCCCAGTCTCTGATTCTACAGAACTTTCTGTCTCTCACTGAATCCCATGCTGGTCCCTTCCCCCACCTTGTCATCTGGACTTTTTGCGCTGTGTAGATAAGATATTAACCCTTAGTGCACACACTGCACAGCCTATAGACTTCATAATGATTTCTACCACTTATTACATGTTCCTTGCTCCTTGATTTACTTGTGGGAAACTAAATGGATTTACTACTAAATTACTTGGAGAGAGAACATAAGGCATCATGGGATCTGTGGGCAAGCTAACTGGCCTCAGCTTGAGGGCATAGACAGACATTAGTCTCCGCCCACTTCACCTCTCACAGAACAGAAAATGCCATAACTTTGGAAAGAAAAGGATGGGCAGCACAAAGTAGACATTGTTCTGTTTGTTTTTATAGGGGGAATCACATATAATAATTTGGTAAAATTATTATTACTTTACTGTTACGCTTTAAAGCAGCTACAATGGCCCTAATACACCAATACCCATGCTCATTATGTGTTTTATTGGCATTTTAGGTTTCACCCACTCTACGCAAAACATGATGCAGAGGGTTAGAGAAAGAAAAAGATGCAGTGACACAGTGGTAGAGCAGCGTCAAACAAACCTGTTTTCTCCAGCAATATGGCACTGCATATTTTTCTACACGTCTGGTCTGTGGTAAGATTGTACCACATTTTCAATCTGAGCACCGGTGGTTTCTGAGCACACTCTGACTGTTATATATTTATGTACGTATTTATGAGATGTTTATGTCTAATTTTTGATCTTTTAAAGATATTCAGTAAAGGTTAGGTTTTAATTGCTAATATATTGTAAAATATCTTATCAGAGTAGAGTGCTTTTGATCCACTTACTTGGTTCTTATCATTCTTCTTCTCCTTTTCTAATCTGCTTTTCTGAAATCTCTGCAGAATTTATTCTTGCTGACAAGATGGACAGAAACCAACTAAGGTGTAAGATTACATTGAAGTTCATAAAACCAACTGAAAGTACAATGTAGATTTAGAAATGGAGACTGCAAAGAGGAAAGCTTCAGATTTAATACTTTACATTTCCATACATGAGGGAGACATGTATGACTAAACCTTTTTTTGTTCCATTTTTTTGGCTAAAAAAATGCTTCCTAACACACCATAAAGAGACATTAACCTGCCTAACAACTACACATGGTTCCATCCTATTTTAAATGCCCACCACAGCAAAGGCTTGTTGGAAGTTTGCGTAAATGCTTGGATAAGACAGTAAACAGTCTTTCAAGGGTCTGTCTACCTGCATACTGTTAGTGGTACAGGGTATTACTTTACTGTACCTGAAAATTGAAAATTTTATATCCAAACATTTGATACCAGGGCGAATCCACATTATAACAGAGTAGTTGCATAACATAGAATCACATTTTATTATCATACAACAGTCTTGTAACAAATATTTTGAACATAAGTATGCGCAAGCAGTTTGTGCACTGCATGCAACTAAACTAGGGAGATCAAGGGAAAAGGATGAATGGGTGAAGTGGTGGTAACTCAGAGGAGGAATAGAAGAGGAGGCGGTTTTGATGAAGTTATAATAAGTGAGCCACAATGGCATGAAGAAATGAGAACAAATGAACCTAAAAGTCATGTGGATGGAGTCTGGGAAATAACTGCAGAAATAAATCGGTATGGCGTTAAGATAGGGCCGGTACAGGGTGACATTCATCTTACAGATCTGTAAATATACCACCACAAGGGGAAACCTATTTTAATTTCCAAACCTTACAGTACAAAGGTATTAAGAGTTTGGTGGCCATCAAAAAATGAGAGAAGAAATCTCTTATATTTGGTCTGAAATTGCTTCTTCAAAGTTAAAGGTGGGCTAACTCTGGGTTGAGCTATATGGTGTAAGTAAACAATGCATTAATGAGGGAGTTAACAGAATTCCAGAATGGTTAGATATTGCTATATGACCACCAGATGTGGGACCCTATTTGTTGTAAGAGGCACCAGCATTTGTCTGAAGTGGCCCACTGTATAATCTAAAAGAAGGCTGGAGTACCTGGTACTATCTCTTCATTTAGTTTTCCTGGAGATGTAAACATCCAAAGAAACCGTAGGAATGGGACAACACGTAAGTAGTTTCCTACCAAGTCAGGGAAATGGTCAGCTCATGTTCTCATGCTGCTGAGTAGTGTTGTTTATTAGGGGTAGAGTCAAGGAGTATACATAAGATGCATTGATGTGGGAGGAGAGGGTCTGGGCCGATTCTATGAATCAGGAGTAGAAGTGAAAAAGAGAAAAGACCAGGGCACATCGACTCAAGTGTAGGTTTGATTAAAAATGGTATTAAAAAATGCTAATAAAAGCTGCTCACCTTGTGGCTATCTTTTAGCCTAGCATGTAGTCAAGTATGTGGAGTGCTGCCGGTGGAGCCACGAGGATTGAACGTCCAGAAGTAGAATCCCGCGGTGTGGATATGCTTGTAGGTAAGCAAGACAGGAAAGATCCACAGTGTGGCGCAACTTCACTTTGGTAAGAATCTTTATTGCAAATGAACTACGCGTTTCGGCGCTTGGACCAGCGCCTTCGTCCATTTGGCAAACAAGATAAAAGGTAACATTCATGGCTATATTATATACACAGAGGCTGTGAGCCTCATTCTCAAAAAGGGGAGGTATGTAATGGGTAAGATAGTGGTGGGATAGGAAGATGCTGCTGTCCATCAGTGGCAGCCTTGTGTTTTTTACAGGTTAAAACAATAGATATTTGAATAATAACACAATGACACAATAATAACACAATAACACAATAATAACACAGTAATAATCCAGCGTACTTCATATAGATACAGATAGATTGGTTAAAATAACGGGTTAAAAATAGCATGTTAATAAAGAAGAAAGAAAAAATAATGGGATGTGGGAGGGGTAATAACAGGTAGTTTTCTACCAAAGTGTGATTCCTCTTAAATTTATGTAATGATGGCAGGAATTTTCTGTACCCTTAGTAAAGTCTGGTTGACGGATAGTGGTAAGAGTTGGCAAGTTTAAGTTGCTTTATAGACTGCCAAGGGATGGGCTGCATGTGGAGGGGGTTTTACATGTTTTATCTGCAAGTGTGGGGAGACTAAAGGGTGTTAATTAAGAAATTTGGTCATGTTGATCTTTAGATCAGCGTGTTACCCTTGTTGTGGGTAAGGTTACTCAAAATGGGGAGCTCAGATGGAGCATGACCCTCTTCATCAGAGTAACATGTAGTTTCTGGCTTATAGTTTCTTCTCTCTAGATCCACATCCAGAAGGTTGCATCTATGAACGATCAGATCGACCCATCTAGGTAAAAGGAAGGCCAGGAGGTATGTGAGGATATTGGGAAGGCCAAAGCCACTCTGCTTTCTTTTCTGCATCAGGGTGTGGTAAGAAATATGGGAAAATGTCTTGTTCCAAAGGAACTACCATAACATGGATTTATGGAAAGGGAAATAAGACAATGAAAACGGGAATCTTGAATTTCATTAATACAATGGAATATCTAAGGGGATAGTTTGTAGGTTGTCAGAAGGTTTTTCATACATAACCATGATATGTAGGAGATGCAGAGGTCTGTCACGCACTGCTTCAGTTTCTGGAGAAGCAGATGTTAGTACTTTGAATAGTTGTGTAGAGTTCTTTACCTCTTTTAACAGTTCTGGTAGGAACTGAGACATTCAGTGGTTCTGACTTTCTATAGTGAATTTTAAAAAATATGAGACCAAAGGTTTTCTCTCAATACTCACATACTATGGTTTTATTCTTGAGATGGCTGGAAAGATCAACACAGGTAGGGAGGAACTTTTTGTAAAGGTCCATATTCAGGATCATGTAACATCACTGTTCATTGTGCCAGTGACTTTGAAAGAGACCACACACTAACTCATAATGATTTTATTATATGGTCCTAAAATGTAGTCTGTACATGGTGCACGGTGTGGGGTGGGGTGCTTTATTGTCCACTTGCTTATGTACATTGTTCAGTGCAAAAGCAGCAGCTTGACGGTTGTTATTGCAGTGTGGTTGGTTAATGAGAATAGCTTCTGGGGTTTCCATAGCAGCGATGTCTTCATGTTCTTCTCTTTATTGAACACTATCAGAGTTCAACTTGCCAATTATGCCTGAACATCTATAATTCACTGCAAAATTTTAAAAGTAAGATTTCTAATCCCTTCAAGTCTTTACAAAACCTATATACACGCTCATTCAGTATTTAATAGCACAATTGGAAATAAAGAAATACATCACAATTACATGATGGATTTTAAATGGTAAAAAGGTGGTTTAGGTCATTACTAGCATGCATAAGAATTGTTTTAGTTTTTTTAATGCTTTGAATCATGGCTATATAGAATCCCAACAATTTTTAGACACTAGCCATAACGTCAGCTGCACACAAATGTGCTTGGTTCATGGATATGGACACATGTGCTGGTCAGATCCCAAGGAGAATAGGGGTTCTTACCCCTGAGGAAGTCTCCATTGGGGGACGGTCCTCCACTTCTACCGAACTGCACTGATGATTTATCGTACCGATGCTGACCTGTATAACTCTACCTATTGATCAGTGACTTGTAATGTATACTCATCTATTTACTTTATAGTCTTACTTTGATTACCATGGCAGATTACTCTTTATCTCTGCGGAGGTTGGGCTTTGTCATCCCTATACTGCATTCATTTGTTACCAGGGGCTAGGTTATACTTGATGGAGGAGGTGTCTGTTTGGTGAACCATACCTGGTTGTGCCAAACATTTGATTTATACATGTTTTTTAATTGTTTTTAACGTGTCCTTCATGTCTTGATAGAGTTTCTTTCATAGTGTTTAAATAAAGAAAATTGCATTTCATATATATTGTCTTTTGGCACACCTCTTTTTCTTTCCAATATTCCATTGCTTGTCTTGTGTGCTGACTTATACCTTATCTTTATGGTTGTGCATGGTCCACTCTTTGTACAAGTGTTAAAAACCCTTGTAGTATCACAAGGAGCCTTGTACGAGTGACAGATGAATCCAATGGGAATTCATTTCTCTCGGAATTGGTTTATGGCTGCTGTTAACAAGTAATAAAATAGTTTTCTCTTGTAATTGTGTGTACAGGAGCCATAATGTAGACATGTGTACATTCATGTTGTGATCATAAAGAGACCTTTTATAAGGTACTAATTAAATGTTCCACATAACGGAACAGTGAAAGAAACCGTAGGAATGGGACAACACGTAAGTAGTTTCCTACCAAGTCAGGGAAATGGTCAGCTCATGTTCTCATGCTGCTGAGTAGTGTTGTTTATTAGGGGTAGAGTCAAGGAGTATACATAAGATGCATTGATGTGGGAGGAGAGGGTCTGGGCCGATTCTATGAATCAGGAGTAGAAGTGAAAAAGAGAAAAGACCAGGGCACATCGACTCAAGTGTAGGTTTGATTAAAAATGGTATTAAAAAATGCTAATAAAAGCTGCTCACCTTGTGGCTATCTTTTAGCCTAGCATGTAGTCAAGTATGTGGAGTGCTGCCGGTGGAGCCACGAGGATTGAACGTCCAGAAGTAGAATCCCGCGGTGTGGATATGCTTGTAGGTAAGCAAGACAGGAAAGATCCACAGTGTGGCGCAACTTCACTTTGGTAAGAATCTTTATTGCAAATGAACTACGCGTTTCGGCGCTTGGACCAGCGCCTTCGTCCATTTGGCAAACAAGATAAAAGGTAACATTCATGGCTATATTATATACACAGAGGCTGTGAGCCTCATTCTCAAAAAGGGGAGGTATGTAATGGGTAAGATAGTGGTGGGATAGGAAGATGCTGCTGTCCATCAGTGGCAGCCTTGTGTTTTTTACAGGTTAAAACAATAGATATTTGAATAATAACACAATGACACAATAATAACACAATAACACAATAATAACACAGTAATAATCCAGCGTACTTCATATAGATACAGATAGATTGGTTAAAATAACGGGTTAAAAATAGCATGTTAATAAAGAAGAAAGAAAAAATAATGGGATGTGGGAGGGGTAATAACAGGTAGTTTTCTACCAAAGTGTGATTCCTCTTAAATTTATGTAATGATGGCAGGAATTTTCTGTACCCTTAGTAAAGTCTGGTTGACGGATAGTGGTAAGAGTTGGCAAGTTTAAGTTGCTTTATAGACTGCCAAGGGATGGGCTGCATGTGGAGGGGGTTTTACATGTTTTATCTGCAAGTGTGGGGAGACTAAAGGGTGTTAATTAAGAAATTTGGTCATGTTGATCTTTAGATCAGCGTGTTACCCTTGTTGTGGGTAAGGTTACTCAAAATGGGGAGCTCAGATGGAGCATGACCCTCTTCATCAGAGTAACATGTAGTTTCTGGCTTATAGTTTCTTCTCTCTAGATCCACATCCAGAAGGTTGCATCTATGAACGATCAGATCGACCCATCTAGGTAAAAGGAAGGCCAGGAGGTATGTGAGGATATTGGGAAGGCCAAAGCCACTCTGCTTTCTTTTCTGCATCAGGGTGTGGTAAGAAATATGGGAAAATGTCTTGTTCCAAAGGAACTACCATAACATGGATTTATGGAAAGGGAAATAAGACAATGAAAACGGGAATCTTGAATTTCATTAATACAATGGAATATCTAAGGGGATAGTTTGTAGGTTGTCAGAAGGTTTTTCATACATAACCATGATATGTAGGAGATGCAGAGGTCTGTCACGCACTGCTTCAGTTTCTGGAGAAGCAGATGTTAGTACTTTGAATAGTTGTGTAGAGTTCTTTACCTCTTTTAACAGTTCTGGTAGGAACTGAGACATTCAGTGGTTCTGACTTTCTATAGTGAATTTTAAAAAATATGAGACCAAAGGTTTTCTCTCAATACTCACATACTATGGTTTTATTCTTGAGATGGCTGGAAAGATCAACACAGGTAGGGAGGAACTTTTTGTAAAGGTCCATATTCAGGATCATGTAACATCACTGTTCATTGTGCCAGTGACTTTGAAAGAGACCACACACTAACTCATAATGATTTTATTATATGGTCCTAAAATGTAGTCTGTACATGGTGCACGGTGTGGGGTGGGGTGCTTTATTGTCCACTTGCTTATGTACATTGTTCAGTGCAAAAGCAGCAGCTTGACGGTTGTTATTGCAGTGTGGTTGGTTAATGAGAATAGCTTCTGGGGTTTCCATAGCAGCGATGTCTTCATGTTCTTCTCTTTATTGAACACTATCAGAGTTCAACTTGCCAATTATGCCTGAACATCTATAATTCACTGCAAAATTTTAAAAGTAAGATTTCTAATCCCTTCAAGTCTTTACAAAACCTATATACACGCTCATTCAGTATTTAATAGCACAATTGGAAATAAAGAAATACATCACAATTACATGATGGATTTTAAATGGTAAAAAGGTGGTTTAGGTCATTACTAGCATGCATAAGAATTGTTTTAGTTTTTTTAATGCTTTGAATCATGGCTATATAGAATCCCAACAATTTTTAGACACTAGCCATAACGTCAGCTGCACACAAATGTGCTTGGTTCATGGATATGGACACATGTGCTGGTCAGATCCCAAGGAGAATAGGGGTTCTTACCCCTGAGGAAGTCTCCATTGGGGGACGGTCCTCCACTTCTACCGAACTGCACTGATGATTTATCGTACCGATGCTGACCTGTATAACTCTACCTATTGATCAGTGACTTGTAATGTATACTCATCTATTTACTTTATAGTCTTACTTTGATTACCATGGCAGATTACTCTTTATCTCTGCGGAGGTTGGGCTTTGTCATCCCTATACTGCATTCATTTGTTACCAGGGGCTAGGTTATACTTGATGGAGGAGGTGTCTGTTTGGTGAACCATACCTGGTTGTGCCAAACATTTGATTTATACATGTTTTTTAATTGTTTTTAACGTGTCCTTCATGTCTTGATAGAGTTTCTTTCATAGTGTTTAAATAAAGAAAATTGCATTTCATATATATTGTCTTTTGGCACACCTCTTTTTCTTTCCAATATTCCATTGCTTGTCTTGTGTGCTGACTTATACCTTATCTTTATGGTTGTGCATGGTCCACTCTTTGTACAAGTGTTAAAAACCCTTGTAGTATCACAAGGAGCCTTGTACGAGTGACAGATGAATCCAATGGGAATTCATTTCTCTCGGAATTGGTTTATGGCTGCTGTTAACAAGTAATAAAATAGTTTTCTCTTGTAATTGTGTGTACAGGAGCCATAATGTAGACATGTGTACATTCATGTTGTGATCATAAAGAGACCTTTTATAAGGTACTAATTAAATGTTCCACATAACGGAACAGTGAAAGCTGCATAACAATGGTAACATCTGCATCAAAATTGCCATTTAAGAGGTCCTGCAGCTGTTTGTGTATCTTTCTGTTAAAACACTTCCATGACATTATTGTTCCATTAAATATTCTATCTTGAAGACAATGGTTAATGATGTTTATGATGATGATATGTATTAAATAGTTATTGGATGAAATACATACTAAATACTGCCCACAGATGATCAGTGGGTTTACACTGACATGGACCTTGCAGATAATACTCTATGTTTAATTTATTAGAATGTTGTTTGCCTCTACATCTCTACAATTTGACTGGCTTTCATGTTTATTGTGTGGTCACAGAATCCAGAGAGCTCCTCCAGAGGTCACAGAAGGCTGAGAGGTCCATTTGTAACTAGGAATTATATGTACGTTTGGTGTTAAGTTGGGAACTGTCTGTATCAAAACTGGGAATAGCTGTTGTCTTTATTGGCTCCTCTGGTCATCAGAAAATCTGTTGATGGAGTGCTCATTGCAAGGAATCCATACTCAAACTCAGCCGCCACCAAATCCAAACAGAGCCAACTCCATAACAATCCTCATGCACCCCCTCAAACAATCATGATGGCTGGTTGTCAATAACAAAACATGTAATGTGAGCTGTGGCACTGACATTTTTTTGTAGTTGGCTCATACAATGCTCTAAAAACCTTGAAAGAGCGAGGGCAGACCAGCCTAGAGGCATATCAAACAGTCAACAATCAAATGGTACACTACTCAAATGTGGTCCTATGTCTGGAGAGATTTATCAGTGTCACACATTAGACCAGTGCAGAGTTAGGCTACACAGTCTAGTCTTCTGCTGGGCCAGATTTATCACTTTGTCTGATACTGGGTAATTAATCTTTAAGGGGTTTGCCCATAAAAGAAAGTTCTCAAATTTTAATCCCCTAGTCATGTTTACACAATAAAGATAATTTTTACCTCTTGCTCAGTTTTATTGCTTATTTAGATCCTATCACTCAGTGATGGTCAGTGTAAAATTCCAGAGTGTGGACGGGGACTCTAACCAGACACTTCATGATTCCTCTGTGCTATGAGATGCTTTGTGCTGACATTGTGCTTAGATTATCAGGGCACAGGTTTATCAACACTTTTATTTAGCTTCTGAACGGTCTACTAGTATATGACACATAGAAAAAGAGAGATGAGAGAGAGAGGAAAGAGTCATGAGAGGTATAAAAGACACAATAACCTACTGAGCTCTGCTGCCTCATCTAATCAATAAAACAGAGTCAGCACTGCTATGTCACCCCCTCCCTCATATGCAGAGCTTATCTTGTTTGTAGAGCAGCTGCTTCTGTGTCCTCTCCATGTTGCTAGAAGCAAGGCTGAACCAGGAAGTGCCTGTTTCAGGAGTGTGCCTCTTACCCCTCCCCTACGTCCTGCAATTCAAGCAAAGCTACAGACCATAGTGAGAAGATTTACAGTTGAATCCAAGGACAACCAAATTGTAACGCCAGGGCTGATAGAAACAGGTTGGAATTATATCTGTGAAATGCTGTGTTTTTGTTAATAAAATTGAATTGGAAAATGTGTTACTTTGTTATCCTCAGTATATTTAAGAATCTTGGCTTTGTGAGAATACCCCTGCAAGTAGTTTAAGATTGTGCCGTCTTGCTTTGCACCATCTATTAGTTGGTCTAGTTTACTGTGCCACATGTTGGTCCACTGACTTAAATATGTGGCAGTACAACTTTTTGCCATGAGGCCACGTCCCTTTTCAGAGGCCGCACTCCCTTTGTTAAACCAGTTTGTAAAGTGTCAAAAATTAGTCTTAAAACCTTGCTTTTCTGTGTGAATTACTCAACAAATCTTGCCATTATTGCCATTCTATCTAAACACATTGTCAACCGGTCTTTTCATTAATCTATTTATTAATCTCTCTATTCTGCCTATTTTATGCATGTATTCTTGTACTATGCTTGGACTATAGGTAAACTATTTATCTATTCATCTGTCTATCTATCTCACTCTCTATGTAGTATACTGAAACAAACAGATTTGTAGAAGCTATTATGCATGGAAATTAATATAATGAATGCTTATTTTACCATTCTCCATTAGCTTTTTCTATTTTGTTGTATGAGTCATGTAATTAAATAGTTAATGTGTTTATTTTTCTATTGACTGTTACAGTAAATTTATGCAGTTAACTAATTTATACTGTGGACCTGAGGGCTTAGCATTACACCATGGTGATATGAGATAAAGCACCTCGGGGCACCTGTGTTGCTTATCTTCTGCAGAAATTATAGCACATGATAACCTGCACATTTTCTATTGCTATAAGGGTTTAGAATGTTTTCCAAGACCCTCTTTCCTTCCTTTGCTATGGTTAACACTAAGCCTTTTATGTCCTGGAAGCAGATTGATGGAGTCTAAACCCAAGACTGAACATATAACCTGACATTTGTTATAATTCCAAATACTAAATAAAACATAAAATAAGCAAATGTAAAGTTTTTAAATGATCCCTTATCCATAGAAAATTGGTTAGAAAATGATTTCAAAACAGTTTTTTTTTAATTCAACTGTGATGCATTGGTTTTACAATTCTCTTTTAAACCATGATTTTCACATAGTCCAGTATAACATGGGATATCCCCCTGGCAAAAGCTGGAACTAGTTTGTGAAAAGAAAGAGTGTAGTGGCTCTGCTTTGGTTCAGTTTGTGCTCACCAGTTTTGTTTCAAATGCAACACCATTAAAGTGCAATAGTTGAGGGGCTTGGCACGATTGCATATGCATTTCCACCAACTAAATGAAAAACACATGGTGCTCCTTACCGATCACATGCGTTTCAGTGGAAACGCATACACGATTGGGTCAAAATACAACATATGAGTGCTGCCTCATAGGAGGGGGGGTGGTATGGGATTTTGACCTCATCCATCATACCCACGTGCACTGATTTTAACTATGGAAAGAACTCCAGTTAAGACAAGCCATTTTCAGGTGTTTTTGTTAGATGGTAAACAAGACTATTTCATAAATCGCTGCAATATTGGACACAGACCTTGGATAAGTGCAGCTTTTATCATTTCACACAACACCTTTATTTACAGTCCTAATATAATTGACACAATTCTCACCCTCATTAGAGTAAGGTACAGTATATGTAGAGCTTGTAAAAAAGAAATATTAATAAAATGACTATAAGGAACAGGTGCAATGGTAATAACAGGTTACGTAAGAGCTCTGTGCTGTACACAGCGCTGTGAAACACATTAAGCAATCATTCATGCTGCGTCCTGCCCACTCCTCCACTCTGCATTCTATATGTGTATGAAATGAATCACTTATAAAGAATTGCACCCTGATGCTTCAAGTAACTACAAGTTGGTGAGCATAGTTAAAAGTAGTGCAGGTTATACCTGCTCTAGAAGTCATTTTAGTCTGTATTTTGACCTCACTGTTTTATTCTTACCGTTCATCGTCTACACAATGATATTAGGAATACCATGATATAAAGACATTAGGGGAAATTTATCTTTGGTTTTCCTGGCCTTTTTTGTCTTTAAAATGTGGTATAGGGATTTTTTGGGACTTTTCATTGCTCAAAAGTCACACATGACTATTCCCGCCACTTCACTATACTGACGTCAACATAGAAATTCTGCTAGTGCAATGTCGTGCAAAGCCTGATTCATGACTTGCGAGTTTTTTAAAAAGTCGCATACTCACTCCATCCCTCTGCAAGTGCATTTGCATCAGTGTCGCTGCTGATAACGTCATATTGTGTGCTGCGTGGACGCGTCTCTGCTGGCTGTTACAGCATACCGAAGAAAGAAGTAGAGCCGCCAGTAGCCGCGCCGAGGATCGTGAGCCACGCCGAGCATCGGGGCACCAGAGAGTGAGTATGTAAGTTTATTTTTTTTATGTGCTAGGCAAACTGCTGGCTGACTGTATAATACTGGGGGCTGGCTGTATACTACATGGGGACTGGCTGTATACAACTGGGGGCTGACTGGCTATATACTACTGGAAGCTTGCTGGCTGTATACTACTGTGGGCTGGCTAGCTGTATACTACTGGGTTATGGCTGCCTGTATACCTCATGGGGCTGGCTGTATACTACTGGGGGCTAGCAGGCTGTATACTACATGGGTCAGGCTTGCTGTATACTACTGGGGGCTGGCTAGCTATATAGTACTGGGGGCTGGCTATATACCAAAGGAGGCTGGCTTGCTATATATTGGAGGCTATGACCAATGCATTTCCCACCCTCGGCTTATACTTGAGTCACTAGGTGTTCCCAGTTTTTGGTGGTAAAATTAGTGGTATAATCTTGGCTTATACTCGGGTCAGCTTATACACGAGTATATACGGTAATAAAAAAATAAATTTAATCAGCTTGTAAACATGTTTATGTCTGCACAAACCAAAGGGGAGAAGTGACTACATGATAGCTGATGAGACAATGACAGTATTTGTGTCATCTAATGTAAGGGATAGACAGAGTTAAGATGCCTAATGTAAACATCATTATCATTTCTAATCAATTAGCTCCTACCACTAACACTGGGAGTTGCCATTTGTAAACTGCTATTGTGAGCAGTGGTTATTTGCCTCAATTAAGAGGAGACATAGTGGATTTGGCTCCCCTAGGAAGAATACACAGAATGGGAAAATCAGGCTCCCAACAAAACAGGTGTCCCAATCAGACCTAGGCGAGACCTCTCCTCATTATCTTTTAAGCTTAAATGGACTTCTGCTGTTTTAGTAAACACTGGACATTTAGATAATTATGCACACATAAGATCCTGTGATCTTAAAGAATTAGGTTTCTGACACACAAGGCATATAAACAGGATAAACTGCATGTAGCTACTACACTATCATTGTTTTAAGGAATAATAGAATATTTTTGATTATAGATTACATACTTACAATATCATGACCATATTTTTTCAATAACATCTAAGGCTAGATTCACAATAAATTTCACCATACAGTTGCAATACATTAAAGCATAGGTATGTATGTAGAATTAAGAGAAAAAGGATTCAGATCGATCAGATGCTAATACAGTGCCCTTGAGGCAAGTTTAGGATACCATTTGGGTGGAACCAACAATTAATTGTGAAAACCTCCTGTGTAAACCTGTGTAATCTGTCTGCAGAGGCTTTTTACTCTTATCAGGAGCTGGGCCCTGCTGCTCCCAAAGCTAAAGCCAGGCCGTGGGTAAACAGGACTGTATTAAAGCAGAATCTAGCCATAATGTAGTGTGGATGGAAGTTGGGAAGGGGAGGGGGATTCTGAGTTTAATTCTTGCTTTGCAGAGGTTGGGTTCATGACTTTAAATTGCTGTACGTTAGGGCTCTCCCACTCCGTGGATCAGTGATTTTCACAGATGCCTCACTGAGCCATTGACTTCTACAGGTGTTTTCACATTGGTTTTTTATGGGCCATGGAAAAATTTTGGAAACCACGGAAGGCAATAGAAGTTTATGGGTCCATAAAAAAAATTGGTTGTTGTCCAACTGGGTAGGGGGCAACAATTAGACTTAGTTCAAATCCTTTTATGGAACTCTATTGTGGGTACTTGGCTTTTTTTTACATGTATGCCCTAATTTTCCATTGAGAGAAAATTCTTTTGGTATGGGATGGAAGAGTCCAACTAAGGCCATCATCCAGGACTATAGAATCACATTCTTAATAATAGTTTAAGCGATGACAGTATTTTACAGCAGGTATCTAGTGACCAAGTCAAATTGTGAAATCACTTACTCATATTGATCAATGCGAGTACAATATCTTTTGGCCAAGAAATAAGCCTTTTGAATGGAAGTCCCAATTCCAACAAAATTCCTCTTTTGGACCTTCTCAAAAGTCAAATTCAGTCCCTGATTTCCAAAAGGAAACATTGCAGTTCTTGTTTTCCCAGACTGTAATTCATCTCTGGAGACTAATAAAAAACTAGGAGCAGCTTGGTGGGTGTGGCTTAGCTTTGCTAGGGCCCTGAATAGAGGGCACATTGGATATTGTACGCAAGTTTACTGAAGCGATGTGACTGTCCTAGGATTAATTCACTTCACACCTCGACACATACCCCTGACGTGCAATCAGCACAGTGAAATACTCATTACTGCCTGGCTGCCTTTTGTAGACAATTTCAATTATATTGGCATTTGAATGGCTGAAGGAACCCTTTAGGCTGGCTCCCGAGATTAGATTTAAAGGCTGTGTAAATTAACAAAGTTGCAAACACTATATTATCTGCCAGGCAAAGGAGGGCACATGATAGAATGACAATAAAGCTGACAAAATTGTTAAAATCAGTTGGAAGGTTTGATATTTTAATTTGCTGCATAAGCTTGCACAAAAAGTATTTGGTATGCTGCTTGCCTGTACATGGAACCTTTATATGCCTGTCCCTTCTCTAATCTGTAATGAAATCTGCTGCTCTGCAAGTTTATTAGACTATGAGTATTGTATTCAGACACCGTTCTGCCAGGACTCTTTTTTAAGTGATGTTTCATACAATTTACCTTTAAATGTGAGACTTTGTTCTAATCTGTTACTTGAGATATAGATAGGTCTACTAATTATGTATATGCCTTTATCAGATTTTCACCTTCTCTGTTTTAGCAAGGTTAATACAGAACGCTGGACGAAAATCTCACCTGTTTCAATTTTTATTATGACGGTTGAAATATATTGAGCTACAATCAAAATTTTTCCATAAACTAAATACACCTGTCCACTCACCAGCTATCTAACTAGCAACCATTCCTCACTACTCTGCTATGCACCTACATGCTTGGCTATGTGTGCATGGATCTCCAATGTGGGGGTTTATGCATTGGGATCATGAGGATAACCAACATGCCGAACACTTCAGGAGGTAGGTGTCTGTTATAATAATATTATGATGCGGATACTAATGGATCTGTTGATATATTTCATCCCATTAAACTACTAGCCCCCTCAGATGAAATTGCCTTTCTAGAGTTCCCATATGCTTGATTTTGTGTCATTCTTCTGGGACCATCCACAAAATAAATCTCTCTTGTTGTGAAGGCAGCAGACAGCCCATCTATTGCAGTGACCTGTGATCAGAGCCGTATCTGCCATGATGCGGGGTGAAGTCCCCGCCTCAGGTGGCAGATTGCAGACCCTTTTAGAGGTGGTACTTCACTCGCCAATGGCTGACAAATCCGTACTACCAGAAAAAAACAATTACATCAGCGCCATTAAGGCGACAATGTAATTGATAGGCAGAGCGGTGCAGTACATTGCACCTGTGCGAACCGCTGTGCATGTCACAGGCCGGCGTTGGTGATGACATCCCTATTCAGGAGATGTGGATGCTGGTGGGAGAGGAGCAGCGGGGGAGCACCGGAGCTGGAGCCCGAACGTTTATTATTTTTTTTGAGGTGTCATGGCTGTCTATATAGGGAAGGCTGCGTATATAGGGGGACTGTGCATAAATAAGTGACTGTGGTATTTTTAGGAGCGCATGGTGGAGTTGTGCTACATAATGCTGAAGAGGTTTGAATATGAATTCAGCAGAGAAAAAACCATGGTCTGTAGAAATCGTAAAGAGGTTCTTTTCCTGATAGAGCAGATTAACTGTAATGTACTCTGTGTCACTGACTGACTACTAGTGAGTGAGGTAGCATCATCGGGCGTGGGGGGAGGCCATCATTTTCAAGTCTCACCTCAGGCAGCAAAAAGGCTATAATCGTCCCGTGCATAAATAACTCTTCTTCTTATGAAATCAGATGACTTTGCCGAAAATTCCACCATGCCTCATTTTCCTTTTGATTTTTTTTGGGATATCTTTTCTAGATGAGTCTTTTTAAGATGAGCTCCACTACATGTAAATATCCAACAGATCCAATATTTGTGTCATTTCCCATTTCCATAAAATATGATGGTTTGATCACTGGGATTGTAGCAGCATGACCGACATGGATTGCGGGAGGCTCTGCTCTTAAAAAAAGTATAAATAAATCCATCAAATATACAACATTTTAAGCAATAATACCAGGTCATAGTGTATTTATAATATTCCAAAATACATCACATACTGTAGTTAAATAATATTCCAAGTTAAAATGGAAATATGTAGGTTACACTTACAATATACCAGCCCGTGAGTCTCATTTCTGTCATTGTAGGTTCTGATCAGTCTTTAATGAATGCCAGCTTACAACTGTCCCCTCCAGCGTTACAGAAAGGTGTTAATCAATAATAAAGAATGCTATTAAGTTGGAGCTGAAGTAGCCATCAGGGACAGTTCACTGTCTGTTTCTAATGCATGGGAATGAATGTCTTGGAAATGCACAGTATGACTGCAAGGCTCTCATGGTATGCTTAGCTCACATATTTTCTCCTTGGTCCCATTGAACCAGTTCAGACAAGCCAATGTTATTCTTACTGGACAGTTACTGTTCTAAAAGTTATGAAGATATAGCTTTGTAATAGGCGCCTGAGGCACAACCCTCTGAGGACATAAATGCAACACATTATAACATAACATATACAAACTATTCTGTGCGCTGAAATAAATTGCACCTAATTGAGTATTACATGTTTTAGGGACATTAAGTATTCCAGTAGAGTTCTATTATATAGAAGTCCAGCTTGCCAGGTTATAATTGCCACCGATTTCATATTTATATGTGACAATGACAACCTATTTCATCATGTTCATTGATAGTAAGTGGTTAGTTCATATAATACTACATGCCAGTAATAATACTTCAACACCAGTGGAGGAAATAGATTTCTAAATAATTTCAGTCCTTTTACATGAAAGCAAACACAGAAAAAAATTATCCCAATGATGCACAAGGCATTATTTTTTCTTCATGGCTGGAATGATCCATTGTGAACTGAAAATGGTGTATTCTGTATATAGTATGTTCTGGCCTTACTGCAATAAGCAATCACATTGTTCATATCTCCCTTATTTATCAGGTATCCAGTTGTCCCTGTATATGTATTTTCTCTAGAATATACCACTGAAGCATTACTGTGCCTGTATACACCTTGCATCTATGCTAGAAATTATAATTCATTTTAGAAAAAGAGAAAGTGGAAAAAGTATCAAAATGCATTAAATGATTATGACTGTAATTACTCGAGTAAAAGCCGACCAGAGTATTAGCAGAGGCCCCTAATCTTACCACCAAAAACTGGGAAAACCTATTGACTTGAGTATAAGCCTAGGGTGGGAAATGCATTGGTCACAGTATATAGCCAGCCCTATATAGCCAGTATATAGCCAGTAGTATATAGCCAGGCCCCTTAAGTATACAGCCAGCCCCCTTAACTATAGCCAGCCAGCCCCCTTTACTCTACAGCCAGCCCCTTTTAGCATGTTACAGCTGGCTGAGATACGCCCATGCGATCTGCCGTCCAGAAGACAGAAGAGAAGCCGCGCCAACATCGGGAAGCCACAACGAGCATCGAGACGCCGGAAGGTGAGTATGTAAGTTTATGTATAAGCTGAGGTGGGATTTTTCAGCACATTTTTTGTATGGTACTTTTCAAACGTCATGTTCAAAAAAAGAAAAAAATATTAATTTGTTGAAGAGGAAAACTAAAAACATATAAATCCAAACACATAAAAGCAAGTCAAATATAACATGATGTTCACCTTTTTGATGCTGCTCAACGATGCAGCTTGTTTAAATGGTATATAATTGATGTAGTGTTTTGTTGTGACTGCAAATCTTCAGAACAGTCGGCTGTCATTAGCAATGTCTCTTATATGTCTGCATGTATGTAGTTGGGATTAAAGGCTATTTTTCCAAAGCTCTTAAGGTAATATACCTGATGATGTGAATATCCTGTGTGAGGGAGGCTTTGTATACACTGGCTCACATTTATCAAAAATAGTGCAAACCATGAGAAGTTTGCCTCACTAATGTGCGGGAGATTATTGAATACTGATGCACGGTCTCCATGAATCTGGCGCACTCCGCCCTTCTCGGGAAATGTGCACCAACCTTTTTTGGTACACCTTTAACATAGAGCATGAAACACATGCGTTGTATGGTCCAAATCAGCACCGGAACGTCCCTTTAGGTGCAATATTTGGTGGCATGGTATCAGAGGTGGACTAGGAATTTAACCCCTTATCACCGACACTAGTTTTCAGCTCAATGACCAGACTCGATTTTTCAAATCTGACAAGTCTCACAATAATTGGTTATAACTTCGGAACGCTTTAACATATCCCGGTGATTTTGAGAATGTTTTCTCGTGATACATTGTACTTCATGTTAGTTATAAAATTTAAGTGATAAGTTTTGCATTTCGTTCTGAAAAAAAGTGAAAATTTGGCAAAAGTTTGTAAAAATTCTTCATTTTCCAAGTTTGAAATGTTCTGGTTTCCAGACAAGATGTAAAACTACCCAAAAAGTTTGATAATTAACATTTACAGAATATCTGCTTTATGTTGGGATGATATTTTATGCTTCCGGTCATTTTTCTAGGATGTTATGAGGCGCAGAACTTTAGGTGCGATTTTTCTTATTTTCATGAAAATTGCCAAAACTCACATTTTGAGGGACAACTCAGCTTTCAAGTGACTTTGAGAGGCCTAAATAATAGTAACACCCCATAAATTACCTCACTATAGAAAGTTCACCCCTCAACATATGTAAAACAACTTCTATTAAGTCTATTAACCCTTTAAGTGTTTCACATGGGTTAAAAAATATGGACCAGCGATTTAGAAACTATTGAATTTTTTTGGAAAATACATTCATTTAGGCCAAAACTGAAATTTTCAGAATAAATTAAATGATGAAACGCACTGCAATGCTTGATGCCCAATTCCTCCAGAGTGTACTGATACCACATATGTGGTGGTAAACTTCTGTACGGGCGCACGGCCGAGTATAGAATGAATGGAGGCGCCATTCACAGCAGATTTGTATTGTCACATTGTACGACCTATAAATTTTTATTTTTTTTGGTAATACAAACATATGAGGGCTTATTTTTTATGGGATGAGATACAATGTATAGATAATTTATTTTGGGAGTCTAAAGCTTATTCTTGAGATTTTATTAACTATTTCAAGGGGGACACAAATAAAATCATCAATTTTTATTTTGGATTGTTAGCATTTTTTTTCCCCCCGCTCACCGTAATGTAAAAATTATATTTTATCTTTATTCTCTGGTTCACTACGATTGCGGTGATACCTCATTTATATAGTTTTTCTTATTTTTGCTTAATTTTCCTGAGCAAAACCAATATTGGAGAAAACCGCATTGTTTTTACTATTGACAACTTTTCAGGGCCATAACTTCTGTATTTTTCTGTTGTCAGATCTGGTTGAGGGCTTATTTTTTGCGAAAAGAGTTGTTCTTTTCAGTCATATCATATTAGGGAACGTAACTTTTTTTGATCACTTTTTAGAACATTTTTTGTGATGGTGTTTGATGAAAAATTGTATATTATGGGAAGTTTTCCGAGTTTTTTTTTTACGTAGTTCACCGAGCGGGTTCAATATTGATTTAGATTTATTGTACAGATTAATACGGATGCGGTGATACCAAATATGTATGTTTTTGTGTTTTATTTACTGTATATGCATTTTATGTGTTACTGGGGAGATTATGGGACTTTTATTTTATTTATTTATTTAATTATATTATAAAAAGTTTTAATTTTTTTTAAAAACTTTTTTACATTTTCTACTTCTTGGCTTGAATAAGTGATCATCTGATCGCTTATTCAAGCCTTTACACTGCAATACACTTGTATTGCAGTGTATAGTGTAAGTAACTGAGCATGCTGAGCATGCTCAGTTACTTACAGCCGGGTCCTGCCAGGAAGGCAGGACCCGGCGAGAAGAGGAGCTGGAAGCCCCGGGTCACTCGTCGGGACCCGGGGCAGCGGCAGGAGGGATCGAGGGATAAGCACACCGGGGGGGGGGGTCCGATCCACGGGGGACACACTTGCACGCCGCGGTCATGCTTGACCGCGGCGTGTAAGGGGTTAAACACCCGGGAACGGAGTTTTTCCGATCCCGGGTGTTAGTGCCGGGTCTGGGCTGTGATATCACAGCCCGACACCGGCACTATACTGACCCGATGTCCCGAAATCTTCTTCTGACGCGGCGCCGTAGAAAGGCGTCGGGTCAGAAGAAGTACCCTTAATGACCGCCGTAGAATCCCGATAGGGCGGTCATTAAGGGGTTAAAGTGGCCCTGGAAAAAACTGTAAAAGTGGCCCCATTCTGTGGACAGGGTCAAAACAAGTAGGTGTGGCCATGCAATGTGCATGGAGTTCCTAAACTCTACATAAACTGTTGATAGATGGTCTAAATTAACATGTACAGCACTAAGAAAGAAACTCATACTGCCCCCCCCTTATATTGGAATAAAACATCTTTTTTTTTAAGAACACAACTTAATGCTGACTTATAAATATAAAAAAAACGACTACAATACCATCTCCGATAAATAAGACTATATCTAGTATATAGCCAGCTACCCCACACAGTATATAGCCAGCCTGCCCCCTACAGTATATAGCCAACCTGCCACCCTACAGTATATAGCCAGCCACCCAACAGTATATAGCCAGCCACCCCACACAGTATATAGCCAGCCAGCCCCTGTGTTGTAGACAGCCAGCCCCTGCAGTTGTAGACAGCCAGCCCCCCATAGTATAGAGACAGCCATCTCCCCGCACATTATATAGCCCATAGCCCATAGGATATGATTGGTTAAGTGCATAAATTTAGTAAACACTTAAAAGGATTGCAAAGGATTTTCATCTTGATGACCCACCTGTTGGATATGGGATTGAGAAAGGCTACCGGCAGCCGATCCTTGCACTGAAAGCATATAGCAGTGTTTAGCTTCTGCTTCTGTGTCTTCCATGTTCTGCTTTAGAAGAGTGGTTTCTGTTATTTCTGCTTTGGGAGAGTGTTAGGAAATGTTCTATATAGCACAATGGGGCAGATTTATCAAGCTGTCTGAAAGTCAGAATATTTCTAGTTGCCCATGGCAACCAATCACAGCTCCCCTTTGAAATATTCATGAGCATTGGTAAAATGAAAGCTGAGCTGTGATTGGTTGCCATGGGCAACTAGAAATATTCTGACTTTCAGACAGCTTGATAAATCTGCCCCAATATGTTGAAAACTATGGAAAGTTACAAAAAGAAAACAAACGTTGCAACTCATAAAGGATGTTTAGGAATCAGGAAGAAATTATGAGGAATATAATTTTGCTCCTTAAAATGCCCTTTAAAATAAAGCTCTATATCCTGCAATTTTCTTCCTGACCCCCTGTCTAACAACATTATTTTGACTCCTGTTAATTTCAGAGGGGTTTTCTATGCTGCAGTCCAATTTACATCACAAACAGGATTACAATAGTGGATAACACCACTATAGAAAACCCCATCATTACATCTGTTCAGAGCATGCCAAGAAAACTGTCCATAGACCTCAATGAGTCAGCTCCAGAACATTGCTTCCAATTGTGTGCTGCTACTTCTACTGTAAAATATCAATATATCTATGCCACCACGGAAATGGAGTGGGATTTGGGAAGCTTTCATGACTTTTCTGGAGTTAAAGATTGTAAATTCGACAGAGGCTGATACCTCTGCTTCCATTTGTGGAAAGTGATAATTTGTGTCTCTCTTTAATCAAAAATATACAGTGGGGCAGATTTACTTACCCGGTCCATTCACGATCCAGCGGCACGCTCTCTTCTTCCGGCGATTCACTAAGGCAGTTCCTCCAACGTCCACCAGGTGTCGCTGCTGCGCTGAAGTCCGCCGAGGGCCGCTGGAGTTCACAATCCGTTGCTTGGTGCAGGGAAGCGCGTGTCCAGCGACACCTTTTTTTTAGTTCGGCCACGCCCCCCGATTTCCGCCACAATGCGATCACGTGCGCCAAAAACCCGGGGCAATTCAGGGAAATCGGCGCAAATCGGAAATATTCGGGTAACCCGCCTTAAAAATGCAATTCGGGCCCGTAAATGACCCCCAGTATGTATCAAATTTTGACACAAAATAAGTTTACTAATAGTATATAATAATGGTATAAAGATAGACTAGACCACAATTGTCAATCACAAAGCACGTCGGCAATATCTGGCCCATGGACTTGTGTTATCCAGCACATTCTCCTGCCCCTATGCTGACCTAGTTGGTAGTACTCTGATAATCACTTTTTCCCACTCCTCCAAAGAAGCAGCAGTCTTATTCTTCTTTAATTACGGTTGTATGCACCGGTTCCGAATCAGAATACGGCTGCCGACTTCAGAGTTGGCACTTACAGCCAACTCACACAGGATTAAAGTCGGACCTTTTGGGGTACTCTTTCGGGACACTCTGGCTGCTGTGGGGGGGAGCATTCTGGCTGGCCTGGGGACACTCTGTGGAGGCACTCTAGTTGGAGTGGGGAACTGTGGGTGGCAATGGAGGGCATTCTGACTATTGCATACTGTGTGGGAACAATGTGACTATTGGATACTGCAGGGGCACATACTTGCCATGATGTTGTCTGAGGTTTTTTTAGGTTCAGCTTTATGGCTGCCCTCAAATGCTGATTGTAATGGTAATACTGTATAAATGTAGATACATTGACATTTGCCTCTTTTAAGACAACCATGTGGCTGATGTGGCCCTGGTGAAAATTAGTTTGACCCCCCTGGACTATAGAGTATTAGTGTACATCCAGACTAAGTCATTGTGAGAAATCTGGCACATCTAACTTAGTTCATACAGTCTAAATTGGGGCAGGATACATAAATCTCACTCATAAAATAAAGGTTAGTCTATCTGAGGTGAGATATTAAGATACATTCAATGCTTTTACATAGTTGCGTCTCCCATCTGCATGCTGTTGCGCTGGGTTGCTAACAGTCGAGTGTGATGAGATGGACAGATTCTTCTCCAGTCACACTTCTCTCCTAGTCTTTTTTGGCTGGATGCCAGGAAACTTGTCAAATAAATTTCTGTACTTGGATATCTCATTAAAGCTTTGCCTGCCATTTCACCTGTGGTAGCTATAAGTCTTATTTGGAGTTTGCTTATGTTTATCTTGACTTGAGTCTATTTAACATTTCTTTACCCTTTTCATGTTTTCTGATCATCCAATTTGCCTATGGATTGTATATTGCATTGTCCTCTTGGCTCTGACCCATATCTGTTGATTACTCTTCTATGTTTTTATACTCCAGTCTTTGTCTCTGTGTCTGCATTTTGGCGCATGAAGGGATCATCGACCAGTTATCACCTACCACTTAGGTTAGGCTAGGCAATTAGGTAGGGACAGCTGGCAAGGGGATTTAGCCTTAGGGCTCACTTTCTTAGTCTGTCCTTCTAGTCCATCCTAGCATTCTCTCACTGCATTACACCTATTGAATAAAATATGTAAAAATACTAGTAAAACATATTACAGCATCTATGTATCAGGAGTAAATATATCAGCTGTGGTATATATGGAAAATGCATTCACTTCCATTTAACTTTTTTCTTGCTCATGGCCATCAATAGACTTCTAACCAAGGGGACTGCCAAATAAAGCTAAATGCGTGCAGTGTAGCTGTCAAATATATTTATTATATACATGTAATTATCAATGAAACACCCTCCCCAGGGCTGTGAAGACATTTGAACTGTGACATGCTATAAACACATTATGATATATATGTGTGATTAATACAAATAAAAAGAAAGTTTACAGTGGCCAAGAAAAATATCCAGTTGTGAGGCTAAGGGCATAGTAGCATTTTTCCATACATATTTTAGATGAGTAGCACGTTGTAATACAAACCAGAGAAAGTCCTTTGATAGATAATTTTTTTCATCTTTGTAATTTCAATTATCTTAAAATGTATTGATTCACATAAGTCTGAAATGCTGAGAGTAAGATTCAACTTTTTATCAATAGAATTGAGTGACACAATTGCTTACTGAATACATTTGCATAATGTGCCTACTGGAAATACCAGTGCCACACATGATGGTCTCTGAAGTTGACAAAGCACACACAGTCCCACTTGCAAATACTGTAAACATAACCTAAAAAACTACACAAAATACAACAGCATCACACACACTGGGGCACATTTACTAAGGGTCCGCACACCACATTTCCGGCAGGTTTCCAGACTATTTCCTATTAGCACTGCATTTAACAGGGATTTTTGGTGCACACGATCGGATTTTGGCGCAATCTCGCCGACTTTCATGAGACACAAATCGGGGGGCCTTGCCGTCAGACAACCCGACTAATTCGGACTAAGCACCGGATTTAAAATTCAAATTGTGTCGCAAGACATACATCAGGAAGAAGAAAGTGAACTCCGGCGGACCTCAGCGGGGAATCAACACATGCAGGATATCGGGCGGACGATCTTAGTGAATCGCGCCGGACTTCATCGTCGTTGGACAATGCACCTCAGAGATCGCGAAAGGACCGGGTAAGTAAATGTGCCCCACTGTGCCCACTAAGAACAGTGCCACACATTTTGTTACACAATACCTCAAAATAAAATAATGTTAAAGGCTGTTCTGCCTTAAAATTCTGTGACACACTATTCATTTAAATAAAATTAAACAACATATTACACTTCTTAAAATAGTGCCACAAACATTACATCCAAAACAATAAGAGGGGAACGACAGTGGCTGGGCCTGACATAGAATTGTCAGAAACTGGCACAGGATATGGCTGGCCCACCCCATCCCCCTTGAAACCCAAATGGTAAGGAGGTGGTGTTAGAGAGGCGTGGGGGTACTCTAGTACATGCCTTGATACATCCCCCATAGTCTCCACTGACAATGATAACTCACCTTTTTTAGTGAAATTATAACCTGAAATTATAAAGTTATTTCATTAATAACTGCCTCAAAATTGGACCTGACTTTCATGTGACTTGTCAGCAAACATTTCTAAATAACCTGCAATAACATTTTCTACAGAGGAAACAGGTAATTGATGAACTATCACGTAAACTTCACTCATGTTTGTTTGATGTTTATGGACTTTATTGTATTTTGTATGCAGCTTTTTAGCACAATGCTAAATCGATTCCAGTAAAACAAAAAAAAAAAACAGTCTCTGAATCCCAGACATTGCCAAGTGCCCTCACCATGGAATTAGAATCCCTTGCCATCTGTTTGCTTTTCACAGGCCTGATTCTTAATACTAGGACTTTAAACTGTGACATTTCTTCCCAGAAGCATCTTTTACTTTGAACATCTGTTTTAAGGTCAGTCTAACAAAGTATCCAAATGTACAGGAAAATGTAGGGAAATAATAAAATTGAAGCAAATAGATGTTTCTTGTACACATGGGCTGAATGTAAGCTAAACAGTGGGGCCGGGTTTCCATAAGCAAGACCAGGACAATAGTGATGAGAACCAAGTGAAAATAAGGCAAAGATTTATAAAGAGTGTCCTACGGTTAGACTAGTAAGTCTTATTCTTCACTAGATTTATAAAAGTTTCTATTGCTGGATGATAAATCTGTCCTAGTATAAGACTGTCAAGTTGTAGTCCTATTAGTTGGTTTACTTTACACCAAAAAGTTAGGACACAATTCTGTCGGGTTAGCAGTATTTCTGGCGCGCAGATCTTTTTGGTGTGAGACCACGCCCCCTTTCATAAGCCACACCCCATTAGTCAAGCTAGACGTAGGGGAGCCAGAAAACGGTCTAAATAAATGTGACAGTATTTTAGTGCAAACTACGACAGAATTCTGTCATGGACAGATTAATAAATCTCCCGCGAAGTGTTTTCCAAGTGTTGAAAACAATGCAAAAATTAGTGCGGAAATTGGTGTGACTCAAAATGGTGACAATGAAAAATACATATCTTGCTGATAAATACAAGCCCAAGTAAAACAAAAAACTATTGGTGGAATGTATCCAGACTGCCCCTTCATCACAATCATAAATTATGTAAATGGTCTTGGTAGGGCATGAGCCCATCTAAACCAGTGTGAGTGGAAATCCACTACGCCTTCATTTCTATATGTCTCTTGTTTTGGATTTGCACCCTTAACCCCATGAGGATGTAGCCTTTTTTCGTTCATTTTTCACTTGCCATCTTCAAAAATCTATAACTTTTTCTTCTTCCATGTGCAGAGCTGTATGAGGGCTTATTTCTATGTAGCAAATTGCAATTCAGAGTGATTGTATTTATTATTCCATGGTGTGTACTGGGAAGCGTGAAAAAATAATCCAAATGCGGTGAAATAGGTGATGAGGGAGGTGGTGAGGGCATGCATGTCCTCCATGCTGCTAATTATAAGCTTCTTTTCTAGGTCACCCCAGTGTGTCAAGGCTTTCAAAGAACACCACCAGGATTAGGTTGAAGAGAAGCTTAAAGGGGTATTCTCGTCTGGGCATTCACATTCAGTTTGATAAATCTGCCATATATAAACATTTCTTCAATTACATGTTATTAAAAAAAATGTTCCTGTGTGAAGATAATTTCTCATAAATGTAGTCATATGGTCCCTTAGAAACGATATGGCTTCCTCGGATACCGCCACCTCTGCCTGAGAGATTGCACCAATAAACAAAAAGGTTATTGTATATGAAATATCCGGGAGTTACTGCCGGTCCCACAGCCGTCCTGTAGTAATGATGGCTGAATCCAGGAGGTCAGACAGGACTCTATAGCGCAAGTCTGGCCACCGCTGCCAGAGTGTGACGTGGTCGTATCCGAGGAAGCTATCTGGTTTCTAAGGGACAACATGGCTATGTTTATAGGAAATTATATTCACACAGGAACATTTTTTTAATAACATCCAATTGAAGAAATGTTTATATATGGAAGATTAGTGAAACTGAATGTGAGTGCCCAGACGAGAATACCCCTTTAAGTATTTCTAGGTGTTTTTTCAACTGGTTGATTTTTAGTATTTTTTAACTTTTGAACTTTTTTAAAACTTGTTATTTTACTATTTTTCAGATCCCCTTATGTACATTAACCCTAGGTTGTCTGATTGAGCCTACAAAACAAACCACAGATAAGCTAGCCAAAAAAAAAAATCAAAATAAGGATGGGAGATAAAAAAAAAAGGCATAGAATTTCAAAACTGCTGGCACGGACACAGGGTCCCTGGATTGCTGACACGGACACAGGGTTCCATGGCTGCTGGCATGGACACAGGGTGGTTTCCAGATCCACTGGTAGGAAACAAACATGGTTCCAGCACGACTGGAAGAATACAGAGTTCAGGGTTCCAGCAAAGACATGGTCTAAGGGCAGCTGACACGGACACAGGGTCCCAGAGTTGCTGTCACAGACGCAGGGTCCCAGAGCTGCTGGCACGGATGGCACAAGTACTGAGTCCTAGTGATGCTCGCAACCGACCTCTTGTCCAGAAACAGGATTCAGCGTTTTAGGGTTCCAGGAAACAAAGACAAAGCAGACCTCAACACAATGTAGTCCAGCTACAGGTAGAATGATCCGCACCGAGACACCTGAGGGACACCCTTATGTGCAGTTCCAGGATACTGCATACAGCAGTTGTCTGGCCAGAACCTGAGACAATCATCTGCAGTACAGCACTGAGCACAACAAGAGCCACCCAGTTTTCCAGAGATACTAAGGGAAAGCTGGGCGTGGCTCAAAAGCCTGTCAGCAGAGGGTCATAACACATATACTGTCATACTACAGTATGGCAGTATATGGGGGTTTTCCACATCATCTATTACAACGTGCAAATCACACATTGTCATAGACGGGCTAAAACAACACTTTGTATGACCTGTCATGGCAACAGATCATGGCTCCCTGGCAGCGGCATCAAAGTGTTAACATCCACAATCGCAATATTAACAAAAACCCATGTCTGTATGAGAAGGGCTCACCGTGAGCCCTCTTTAAGCATCTGTAGCTGCTCCATGACATATACAGGCACGTCATGTTTGGTCATGTTTATGGATGTACGCAGTTACCCAGATAGAATAAACAACATATTATGCTATATAGATAAACATGAGGCTCCAGTCTTCCAAACAGTGCATGGAGGAAGAACGTGATGTACCCTCCGTGCTAGAGATGATGTTGTCTTGGAGGTCATACCCCGCAGATGTTATCCTGCATAGCTTCAGAATGTGAAACTTGGTTAAATTCATAATAAATTTTTGCATTCTTCTCTAGTGAAAGTATAAACCCACCACAGCACAACCCTCACCAAAGTTCTTTTTTGAAAGTGGAGTAGGCGATAAAGACAAAAAACTGTTTTTTTTCCTGCCTTTTAAAAGCCAGATATAGCTTCCTAAATGCCTCCTATTAGCATCAGAAAAGAAATTAGAAAAAGAAAAGATAAAAAACATTATACTTAGTGAAGAAGTTAATAATTCTGTATGAGTAGTACAAAACTTTTCATGGATGTGCCGCGATCACCTATTTATTTTTGGAGTACAAAACTGTAACTGTCACTCTTTTTTAGTTACATTGATATTTACTAGAGATGAGCGAACACTAAAATGCTCGGGTACTCGTTATTCGAGACGAACTTTTCCCGATGCTCGAGTGCTCGTCTCGAATAACGAACCCCATTGAAGTCAATGGGAGACTCGAGCATTTTTCAAGGGGACCAAGGCTCTGCACAGGGAAGCTTGGCCAAACACCTGGGAACCTCAGAAAAGGATGGAAACACCACGGAAATGGACAGGAAACAGCAGGGGCAGCATGCATGGATGCCTCTGAGGCTGCATAATCGCACCATTATGCCAAAATTATGGGCAACAGCATGGCCATGACAGAGTGACAGAATGAAGCTAGATAGCATCTAAAACATCCAATAATTGACCCTGACACTATAGGGGACGGCATGCAGAGGCAGCGGCAGCAGGCTAGAGAGTGTCATGGCGACATACCCTAAATGGACTCAGGCTTCAAACCAATGGGTGGCAGAGAGGAACCAAAGGAGGTGAGCAAGAAGCGCTCAAATAATATCGGTACATGATAAAAGTTTGCCAGTATATTTTGTGGATTACACAGCAGGGTGGCGACAAAGTTAACATGGAAGCCATGAAAACAACCCAAAATTCTGCCTGACACAGCTCGTTTGATAAGGGGACCATGTATGGAGGCAGTGAACTAGTAGTAGATTAAAGGTGCTGCAGTTAAAACTATGTTAGTTGGATCTTGGCATGGAGCTGGCGCTCCGCTGCCAGGCGAGCTTTCGCCAATCCAAGCCCCTGTCTATAGGCTACTCCCCAAACAGCACTTCTAAGAACCTTTTGTATAAGATCAAGTGTAGTAGCGTTCTTATAAGTTTAGGATATGGCGGGTGAGGGGAATGTAAACAGATGCGCAAGAAGCGCTGAAATAATATCCCTAAATGGTAAAAGTTTGCAAGTATATTTTGGGGATTACACAGCAGGGTGGCGACAAAGTTAACAACTTTGATGTGGAATGCCCTGTAATAGCTCTTGGGCGGTGTGCCTTTTATCGCCTAGGCTCAGCAGTTTCAGCACCGCCTGCTGTCGCTTAGCGACGGCACTGCTGCTGTGCCTAGAGCTACCGACTGATGGCGCCATGCCCACGGATGGTAATTCGGAGGAGGAGGAGGTGGAGGAGGGGTGGGAGGAGGTATAGTAGGCCTTTGAGACCTGGACCGAGGTAGGCCCCGCAATTCTCTGCGTCGGCAGTATATGACCAGCCCCAGGGTCAGACTCGGTCCCAGCCTGCACCAAGTTAAGTGTAGTAGCGTTCTTATAAGTTTGGGATATGGCGGGTGAGGGGAATGTAAACAGATGCGCAAGAAGCGCATGATGCGCATGGAGCTGGCGTTCCGCTGCCAGGCGAGCTTTCGCCAATCCAAGCCCCTGTCTCTAGGCTACTCCCCAAACAGCACTTCTAAGAACCTTTTGTATAAGATCAAGTGTAGTAGCGTTCTTATAAGTTTAGGATATGCCGGGTGAGGGGAATGTAAACAGATGCGCAAGAAGCGCTGAAATAATATCCCTAAATGGTAAAAGTTTGCCAGTATATTTTGTGGATAACACAGCAGGGTGGCGACAAAGTTAACAACTTTGATGTGGAATCCATGAAAACAACCCAAATTTCTGCCTGACACACCTCGTTTGATAAAGGGACGATGTATGGAGGCAGCTATATGGACGACTTTTGGAGGTAGCAATGGAGACAACGTGTGGAGGCTGCTATGGAGACAATTTAATTTGGATAGTGCCTGTATGTGGCAGTCCCAAACATTTTTCAAACCAGAGGAGCAGGTAGGTGGCCCTCCAGTAAAATGGGATAGATTGAGTGCCTGTATGTGGCAGTCCCAAAAATGTTTCAAACCAGAGGAGCAGGTAGGTGGCCCTCCAGTAAAATGGAATAGATTGAGTGCCTGTATGTGGCAGTCCCAAAAATTGTTCAAACCAGAGGAGCAGGTAGGTGGCCCTGCAGTAAAATGGAATAGATTGAGTGCCTGTATGTGGCAGTCCCAAAAATTGTTCAAACCAGAGGAGCAGGTAGGTGGCCCTGCAGTAAAATGGAATAGATTGAGTGCCTGTATGTGGCAGTCCCAAAAATGTTTCAAACCAGAGGAGCAGGTAGGTGGCCCTCCAGTAAAATGGAATAGATTGAGTGCCTGTATGTGGCAGTCCCAAAAATTGTTCAAACCAGAGGAGCAGGTAGGTGGCCCTGCAGTAAAATGGAATAGATTGAGTGCCTGTATGTGGCAGTCCCAAAAATTTTTTAAAACAGAGGACCGGGTAGGTGGCCCTCCAGAAAAATGGAATAGATTGAGTGCCTGTATGTGGCACTCACAAAAATTGTTTCAAACAGAGGACCGGGTAGGTGGCCCTCCAGAAAAATTAAATGCATGAAGTACTATAGCAAGAGCCAGTGGGCCCTGTCAAAAAATAGCCATTTTCCTCTGCTTTACTGTACAAAGAGGAGGAGAAGGAGGAAAATGAGGAGGAGGAGGAGGAGTGGATCAATTATTCAGGTTGAGCTTCCTTCACCTGGTGGAGATTGGAAATTCTGAGAAATCCAGCCTTTATTCATTTTAATAAGCGTCAGCCTGTCAGCGCTGTCAGTCGACAGGCGTGTACGCTTATCGGTGATGATGCCACCAGCTGCACTGAAAACCCGCTCGGACAAGACGCTAGCGGCAGGGCAGGCAAGAACCTCCAAGGCGTACAGCGCCAGTTCGTGCCACATGTCCAGCTTTGAAACCCAGTAGTTGTAGGGAGCTGTGTGATCATTTAGGACGATGGTATGGTCAGCTACGTACTCCCTCACCATCTTTCTGTAAAGATCAGCCCTACTCTGCCGAGACTGGGGACAGGTGACAGTGTCTTGCTGGGGTGACATAAAGCTGGCAAAAGCCTTGTAAAGCGTACCCTTGCCAGTGCTGGACAAGCTGCCTGCTCGCCTACTCTCCCTCGCTACTTGTCCCGCAGAACTACGCACTCTGCCGCTAGCGCTGTCAGAAGGGAAATACTGTTTCAGCTTGTGCACCAGGGCCTGCTGGTATTCATGCATTCTCACACTCCTTTCCTCTCCAGGGATGAGAGTGGGAAGATTTTGCTTGTACCGTGGGTCCAGGAGAGTGAACACCCAGTAATCGGTGCTGGAATAAATTCTTTGAACGCGAGGGTCACGGGATAGGCAGCCTAGCATGAAATCTGCCATATGCGCCAGAGTACCAACGCGTAAGAATTCACTCCCCTCACTGGCCTGACTGTCCATTTCCTCCTCCTCCAACTCCTCCAACTCCTCTTCTTCTGCCCATACACGCTGAACAGTGAAGGACTCAACAATGGTCCCCTCTTGTGTCTCGCCAACATTCTCCTCCTCTTCCTCCTCATCCTCCTCCACCTCCACCTCCTCCGATATGCGCTGAGAAACAGACCTCAGGGTGCTTTGGCTATCAACAAGGGAATATTCTTCCCCCGTCTCTTGTGACGAGCGCAAAGCTTCCGACTTCATGCTGACCAGAGAGTTTTTCAACAGGCCAAGCAGCGGGATGGTGAGGCTGATGATGGCGGCATCGCCACTGACCATCTGTGTTGACTCCTCAAAGTTACTCAGCACCTGACAGATATCAGACATCCACGTCCACTCCTCATTGTAGACTTGAGGAAGCTGACTGACCTGACTACCAGTTCTGGTGGAAGTTGACATCTGGCAGTCTACAATCGCTCTGCGCTGCTGGTAAACTCTGGATAACATGGTCAGTGTTGAATTCCACCTCGTGGGCACGTCGCACAACAGTCGGTGAGCGGGCAGTTGGAGGCAGCGCTGCGCTGCCCTGAGAGTGGCAGCATCTGGGCTGGACTTCCTGAAATGCGCACAGATGCGGCGCACCTTCGTGAGCAAATCAGACAGATTGGGGTATGTCTTGAGGAAACGCTGCACTATCAGATTTAACACATGGGCCAGGCATGGCACATGTGTCAGTCTGCCGAGTTGCAGAGCCGCCACCAGGTTACGGCCGTTGTCACACGCAACCATTCCCGGCTTGAGGTTCAGCGGTGCCAGCCACAGATCAGTCTGCGCCGTGATGCCCTGTAATAGCTCTTGGGCGGTGTGCCTTTTGTCGCCTAGGCTCAGCAGTTTGAGCACCGCCTGCTGTCGCTTAGCGACGGCACTGCTGCTGTGCCTAGAGCTACCGACTGATGGCGCCGTGCCCACGGATGGTAGTTCGGAGGAGGAGGTGGAGGAGGGGTGGGAGGAGGAGGAGGCATAGTAGGCCTGAAACACCTGGACCGAGGTAGGCCCCGCAATCCTCGGCGTCGGCAGTATATGAGCAGCCCCAGGGTCAGACTCGGTCCCAGCCTCCACCAAGTTAACCCAATGTGCCGTCAGCGATATATAGTGGCCCTGCCCGGCAGCACTCGTCCACGTGTCCGTGGTCAGGTGGACCTTGTCAGAAACGGCGTTGGTCAGGGCACGGATGATGTTGTCTGACACGTGCTGGTGCAGGGCTGGGACGGCACATCGGGAAAAGTAGTGGCGGCTGGGGACCAAATACCGAGGGGCGGCCGCCGCCATGAGGTTGCGAAAGGCCTCGGTCTCTACTAGCCTATAGGGCAGCATCTCCAGGCTAAGCAATCTGGAGATGTGCACATTAAGGGCTTGGGCGTGCGGGTGGGTTGCACTATATTTGCGTTTCCGCTCCAGCGTCTGGGGTATGGAGAGCTGAACGCTGGTGGATGCTGTGGAGGATCGTGGAGGCGACGATGGGGTTTTTGTGCCAGGGTCCTGGGCAGGGGGCTGACTAGCAGCTGACACAGGGGAAGGAGCAGTGGTGTGCACGGCCGGAGGTGAACGGGCTTGTTGCCACTGAGTGGGGTGCTTAGCATTCATATGCCTGCGCATACTGGTGGTAGTTAAGCTAGTAGTGGTGGAACCCCTGCTGAGCCTGGTTTGGCAAATGTTGCACACCACAGTCCGTCGGTCATCCGGTGTTTCCTTAAAGAACCTCCACACTTCTGAAGATCTAGCCCTCGCCGCAAGAGCCCTCACCACGGGAGCTTCACTAGTTGACAGTGGCGCTGATGCACCAGCTCTGGCCCTGCCTCTCCGTCTGGCCCCACCACTGCCTCTTCCAACCTGTTCAGGTCGAGGACTCTCCTCCGTCTCAGAAGCACTGTGTTCACCCGGCCTCTCAACCCAGCTTGGGTCTGTCACCTCATCATCCTCCGATCCCTCAGCCCTGACAACAACTTCCCCACTGTCTGACAACCGTGTCTCCTCATCGTCGGACACCTCTTTACACACTTCCACTACGTCAAGAAGGTCATCATCACCCACAGACTGTGACTGGTGGAAAACCTGGGCATCGGAAAATTGCTCATCAGCAACCGGACAAGTGGTTTGTGACTGTGGGAAGGGTCCAGAAAACAGTTCCTCAGAGTATGCCGGTTCAAATGGCAAATTTTGCTGGGAGGGGGCAGACTGGGGGGGAGGAGGCTGAGGTGCAGGAGCTGGAGGAGTGCCGATTTCGGTGACATGGGTGGACTGCGTGGAAGACTGACTGGTGGACAAATTGCTCGAAGCATTGTCGGCAATCCACGACATCACCTGTTCGCACTATTCTGGCCTCAACAGTGCTCTACCACGAGTCCCAGTAACTTCAGACATGAACCTAGGGAGTGTAGCTCTGCGGCGTTCCCCTGCTCCCTCATCAGCAGGTGGTGTCTCACCCCGCCCAGGAGCACGGCCTCTGACCCCTGCAGTAGTTGGACGCCCACGTCCCCGCCCTCGTCCTCTACCCCTAGCCCTCGGGTTAAACATTTTTAAAATGAGAGTTATAACTTTTTTTTTTTTTTTACTTCTTTTTGTTTTTTTTGGTGTTTTTTTGTGTTTTTTTTTTTTTTTTGTGTTTTTTGTTTTTTTTTGAGTTTTTAAAACCAAACAATCCTATCCTATTGCTATGGCTATTTTCTAGCCAAGTATCAAAGGAAGCACACTACTATGCCAGATGAGATGACACTGAGTTATTGCCTAATAGAAATCCAACCCCTACTGAATTTTGCCACTTCGGCCTTTGCTATGGATATGTGCGCCACTAAGCGCAGAACACAGCGGTCGCAAGTCTCACTACAAATTGCTCAGAATTGGCAAGTACATGCACTGCAGAAACTACAGCCACCAGCAGATCAACCAGAAATCAAATATATAGAACGCTACTGTAGGCTTCAAGAAGCTGTTTGTATTCTCCTCTGGCTATTTTCTAGCCAAGTATCAAAGGAAGCACACTACTATGCCAGATGAGATGACACTGAGTTATTGCCTAATAGAAATCCAACCCCTACTGAATTTTGCCACTTCGGCCTTTGCTATGGATATGTGCGCCACTAAGCGCAGAACACAGCGGTCGCAAGTCTCACTACAAATTGCTCAGAATTGGCAAGTACATGCACTGCAGAAACTACAGCCACCAGCAGATCAACCAGAAATCAAATATATAGAACGCTACTGTAGGCTTCAAGAAGCTGTTTGTATTCTCCTCTGGCTATTTTCTAGCCAAGTATCAAAGGAAGCACACTACTATGCCAGATGAGATGACACTGAGTTATTGCCTAATAGAAATCCAACCCCTACTGAATTTTGCCACTTCGGCCTTTGCTATGGATATGTGCGCCACTAAGCGCAGAACACAGCGGTCGCAAGTCTCACTACAAATTGCTCAGAATTGGCAAGTACATGCACTGCAGAAACTACAGCCACCAGCAGATCAACCAGAAATCAAATATATAGAACGCTACTGTAGGCTTCAAGAAGCTGTTTGTATTCTCCTATGGCTATTTTCTAGCCAAGTATCAAAGGAAGCACACTACTATGCCAGATGAGATGACACTGAGTTATTGCCTAATAGAAATCCAACCCCTACTGAATTTTGCCACTTCGGCCTTTGCTATGGATATGTGCGCCACTAAGCGCAGAACACAGCGGTCGCAAGTCTCACTACAAATTGCTCAGAATTGGCAAGTACATGCACTGCAGAAACTACAGCCACCAGCAGATCAACCAGAAATCAAATATATAGAACGCTACTGTAGGCTTCAAGAAGCTGTTTGTATTCTCCTATGGCTATTTTCTAGCCAAGTATCAAAGGAAGCACACTACTATGCCAGATGAGATGACACTGAGTTATTGCCTAATAGAAATCCAACCCCTACTGAATTTTGCCACTTCGGCCTTTGCTATGGATATGTGCGCCACTAAGCGCAGAACACAGCGGTCGCAAGTCTCACTACAAATTGCTCAGAATTGGCAAGTACATGCACTGCAGAAACTACAGCCACCAGCAGATCAACCAGAAATCAAATATATAGAACGCTACTGTAGGCTTCAAGAAGCTGTTTGTATTCTCCTCTGGCTATTTTCTAGCCAAGTATCAAAGGAAGCACACTACTATGCCAGATGAGATGACACTGAGTTATTGCCTAATAGAAATCCAACCCCTACTGAATTTTGCCACTTCGGCCTTTGCTATGGATATGTGCGCCACTAAGCGCAGAACACAGCGGTCGCAAGTCTCACTACAAATTGCTCAGAATTGGCAAGTACATGCACTGCAGAAACTACAGCCACCAGCAGATCAACCAGAAATCAAATATATAGAACGCTACTGTAGGCTTCAAGAAGCTGTTTGTATTCTCCTCTGGCTATTTTCTAGCCAAGTATCAAAGGAAGCACACTACTATGCCAGATGAGATGACACTGAGTTATTGCCTAATAGAAATCCAACCCCTACTGAATTTTGCCACTTCGGCCTTTGCTATGGATATGTGCGCCACTAAGCGCAGAACACAGCGGTCGCAAGTCTCACTACAAATTGCTCAGAATTGGCAAGTACATGCACTGCAGAAACTACAGCCACCAGCAGATCAACCAGAAATCAAATATATAGAACGCTACTGTAGGCTTCAAGAAGCTGTTTGTATTCTCCTATGGCTATTTTCTAGCCAAGTATCAAAGGAAGCACACTACTATGCCAGATGAGATGACACTGAGTTATTGCCTAATAGAAATCCAACCCCTACTGAATTTTGCCACTTCGGCCTTTGCTATGGATATGTGCGCCACTAAGCGCAGAACACAGCGGTCGCAAGTCTCACTACAAATTGCTCAGAATTGGCAAGTACATGCACTGCAGAAACTACAGCCACCAGCAGATCAACCAGAAATCAAATATATAGAACGCTACTGTAGGCTTCAAGAAGCTGTTTGTATTCTCCTCTGGCTATTTTCTAGCCAAGTATCAAAGGAAGCACACTACTATGCCAGATGAGATGACACTGAGTTATTGCCTAATAGAAATCCAACCCCTACTGAATTTTGCCACTTCGGCCTTTGCTATGGATATGTGCGCCACTAAGCGCAGAACACAGCGGTCGCAAGTCTCACTACAAATTGCTCAGAATTGGCAAGTACATGCACTGCAGAAACTACAGCCACCAGCAGATCAACCAGAAATCAAATATATAGAACGCTACTGTAGGCTTCAAGAAGCTGTTTGTATTCTCCTATGGCTATTTTCTAGCCAAGTATCAAAGGAAGCACACTACTATGCCAGATGAGATGACACTGAGTTATTGCCTAATAGAAATCCAACCCCTACTGAATTTTGCCACTTCGGCCTTTGCTATGGATATGTGCGCCACTAAGCGCAGAACACAGCGGTCGCAAGTCTCACTACAAATTGCTCAGAATTGGCAAGTACATGCACTGCAGAAACTACAGCCACCAGCAGATCAACCAGAAATCAAATATATAGAACGCTACTGTAGGCTTCAAGAAGCTGTTTGTATTCTCCTATGGCTATTTTCTAGCCAAGTATCAAAGGAAGCACACTACTATGCCAGATGAGATGACACTGAGTTATTGCCTAATAGAAATCCAACCCCTACTGAATTTTCCCACTTCGGTCTTTGCTATGGATATGTGTGCCACTAAGTGCTAAACACAACGGTAGCAAGTCCCCCTGCTAATTCCTCACAAAATGGTGAAAGATGCAAATTAAAATAAAAAAAGTAGAACGTTATTGTAGCCCTAAGAAGGGCTGTTGGGTTCTTTGAGAATCACTCCTGCCTAACAGTAAGCTAATAGAACACCCTAACGCTTTCCCTGACCAGCAGCAGCTCTCTCCCTAGCGGCATCCAGAGACAGAATGATCCGAGCAGCGCGGCCAGCGGCTAGTCTATCCCAGGGTCACCTGATCTGGCCAGCCAACCACTGCTATCGACGTGTAAGGGTACCACGTCATGCTGGGTGGAGTGCAGAGTCTCCTGGCTTGTGATTGGCTCTGTTTCTGGCCGCCAAAAAGCAAAACGGCGGGAGCTGCCATTTTCTCGAGCGGGCGAAGTATTCATCCGAGTAACGAGCAGTTTCGAGTACCCTAATGCTCGACCGAGCATCAAGCTCGGACGAGCATGTTCGCTCATCTCTAATATTTACTTTTTATACACATGCAAATGTTTAGATAAATTAGATGTTTAGTTGGCTAGAAATGTTCCTCTTCGACCCTTAGCAATGTGTCAATTGTATATTAATTTCTAGAATACGGTTTGGCATAATTAGTTTGTCCTCAAATGTGTTATAGAAACAGGAAATCTTGTAACGCTGCTGGAAATGGACAGGCCTTTACATGGAATGGATTCACAGAGCTTATGAATTTGGCTTTGAAAATGTCACCACCGGGGAAAGCTTGGAAACAGATTTTCCACCATCCTTTGAGATGTTTTCCTAACTTGGCAATTAATGTCAATTGTGAGTGTTAATTTTGTGACTTGGACACCTGCTTACTTGAAGCTGACCTGGGAATAGCAATTCATTGCAAATAGACTGGAGTAACGACTAACAATTAGCATTGAGGGAATTTGCATTCACTTACTTACAATTTATTTCAACAGCAATTAACCCAGCAACACAACACATTAGACCAATGGAGAACACTGATGACCTATGGAAAAAACAAGAGATGTACTGAAAGAGTGAGGTTCTTGGAAAATCCCATGGGTTTTCTCCCTAAGGATAACTATGGACCAATAGTAAGCAGTCTTCTAATTCAATAGGCATCAGTCATTTTGTAACCTGAATACAGGTTTCCGAAACTGTTAAAGTGAAATTCTTATTTATTCTCTTGAAAAAAATTATTGTTGCTTATATAATTATGTACATTGCACAATTTTCATTTTTGAGTAGTCAAAAGTCGTTGTTATTTTATCTGTGTGCTTAATGGTCATTGTCTTGTTGGAAGGCGAACCTTCAGACCAGTCTGAGGTCCAGAGCACTCTAGAAGAGGTTTTTTTTCCAGGATATCTCTGTACTTGGATGCATTCATCTTTCCTTCAATTGCAACCAATAGTCCTGTCCCTGCAGCTGAAAAACCTATAGCATGATGCTTCCACCACCATGTTTTACTGTAGGAATTGTATTTGGCAGGTGATGAGCAGTGCCTGGCTTTCTCCACACATACCACTTAGAATTAACACCAAAAAGTTCACTCTTCGTCTCATCAGACCAGATAATCTTAATTCTCATAGTCTGGGAGTCCTCCATGTATGTTTTTGCAAACTGTATGCCGGCTTTCATATGTCTTGCACTAAAAGTAGAAACTTCCGTCTCCCCACTGGATCTCTGGAGCTCAGACACAGACATAAGAAATTGAGCAGCACTCCAAGTAAAGTGGTAAAAAGTGTTTTTCTTCTTTATTCTATACTAAATAACAGCAGCAACGTTTCGACCCCGTAAAAGCTTTTTTCAAGTTCAGACACAGTGATCACAGACTCTTCTCCCATGATTTCTCAGTTTGGCTGGATGGTAATGGTCGTCCCAAACTTCTTTCACTTAAGGATTATGGATGCCGCTGTGTTCTTAGGGGCCTTGAGTGCTGTAGAAATTCTTTTGTCACCTTGGCCAGATCTGTGCCACAATTCTGTCTCTGAGATCCTTGTGCAGTTGCTTAGGCCTCATGATTTTTGTGTGCTCTGACATAGACTGTGAACTGTGAGGTCTCATTTAGACAGGTGTGTGCCTTTCCTAATCTAGTCCAATCAGTTTCATTAAACATACCTGGACTCCAATGAAGGAGTAGAACCATCTCAAGGAGGATGAGAAGGAAATGGATAGCAAGTGGTTAAATATAAGTGTCACAGCAAAGGGTCTGGATAGTTATGACCATGTGATATTTCACTTTTTTCTGTTTATGAATTTAGAAAAAATATCTAAATTTCTTTTTTCTGTCAAGATGGGGTGCAGAGTATACATTAATGAGCAAAAAAAAAAGAACTTACTAATTGGCTGCAATGAAACAAAGAGTGAAAAATTGAATGGTCTGAATATTTTCCATACCCACTGTATGACCTATTTTAATGGGTTTCCCTCTTTTATCTTATAATTTGCCTGTCTACCTAGTGTTTGCGGGGGTTTCCTCTGGCAGAAATGATGAGATCCTTGAGATGCTTATTACACACAATGACACTCCCCAGCACTGCTAAGTCACACACACACAGTTAGCTATGCTATACTTACTTCCCCTGATATAAAGATCTTATCTTGACTGTAGCTTGTAGATTTACTCTCCTCACACTGCTGTTTGCCGGAGTTAATGTGAGAGTTTGTGTGAGAGTGTGTGTGACCTTGTCTTGGAATGCATGGGGGAGGGGCAATGCAGAGATTCTGCAGTGTCAGACAGGAGAATCAATTCATGAGAAGAATCTGCCCTTCCCGACCCTGAAGTCAGAAGATTAATAGTCGTATCCCAGGGCAACCCGAAATTGTGTACACCAGGACTGATAGAGACGCGTTAGAATTATATATCTATGAAATGCTTTTTTGTGTTAATAACAGTGAAATAGAGAATGTGTAATTATGTTATCCTGAGTAAATTTAATAAACTTGTCTCTGTGGGAATACCCCTATAAGTAATTATTGTTAAAGTCTGTCAACAGTTTTGACCATGCAGAACTGCTGACAGTGCCACATAAGTACGTACATACTTATTCCTATGTGTATGTAGCTAGTGGCATCAGGGCTGTGAAGAATGAATTTATCCTGAAGAGCTATCTACTCTCTACATTAAACAGTTTCAAAGCCCTCCCCTTGTTTTATGTGAGAGCTCTAGAATTCAAAAAGGATACTAATATGCATTAAAGTAATGTTAGCATGTTCCCTTAAGTTATGTCTTAGATATCAGAGCTTAAAGGCATTGACCACTATACCTCATTTTTATTTGTATTGTGTGTAATGTGCTTAAGGCAGGATATTAGGTAATTTACCAATATTCATCTATTAATAGCTCGATATGTAAAGTGAAGGCTCCAGTCTCTTACCTCATCATCCAGACATTCCTGTCTGTAAAATGGTTGCAGATAGAGGATCATGTGATCCATCAGCCTGCCAAGACCTTATGATAGTATTCATTAATTTAAGTTAAGGTCTTCGCAGGGCAATTGCTCATGAACAGATAGAGATCACATGACCCAGCCCCGGACATTTTATGGTCAGGAATGTCTGGCTGATTAGGTAAAAGACAGGGGTTTCACTTTACATATCAAGAAAGTATAGCAGAACTTTTAGTTGATGTTTATTTGTTAATTACTTAATATCCTGTCCCCCCACACACATTACAAATAACATGAGGAAAAGTGGCCAACCCCTTTAATGAAAGGACCAGGGTATCATTTACTGTGTTTAGAATCAACTTATTACTAGTTTGATTGGGGATAGAGCATAGCTTTTCTTTCATTTAACCATGTTACGGTGGTTCTTAAATGTCCCTGGACTTTGTTGGCATCCAAACATATGCAGTTTGTGCACCACTGGTTGACCACCTATGATCTATGCTATGTTCTCCTTATTTCCCTGTTAGAAATTATTCACTTAAAAACCATTATCTTTCCGTATACAAATACATCATTCCACATTTAAAAGCCTGATTTTACATTATTCCCTCAGGAAGAATCAAAGCTCAAGTGCTCGTTTGAATTGCAGGTCCTGAGAGGGCATTTAAGTGACCTACAATGATTAATCGTCGAGTTGAAAACTAACTATAATATGTATTTTATTTAAAGTATTTCAAAGAGGAAAAAGAACAACAAACCGATAAACATAAGCACAAATTTTTGTATTTTGCATGCATTAGAAATATTAATGTACAGTGACAAGCTGACTTGAATGCAAGCCGTTACTTTAGTGATATGAAAAAATTACCATTGTAATCAATCTTGCTCATGCATATATGTGGGAATATAATTAGACATTTTAATCTGTTCAAAGAAAAAAATTTTGGTGTAGAAGTCTGTCATCCATAGTTTATTAAAGGGAACCTGTCACCAGGGACCTCATTTTCGCAAAAGACAGGTTGCAGAAGCCATTACACCTGCAGTGCAAAAATGCCTCTTTGCCTTTTATAAGCATTTGCATTACAATATAATTGTATGTTATAACTTACCTTGCATCCTGACAAAATCCTGGGGTAGTCCCAGGGACTGGGCTTTGGTTTGGATGCATTTCAAAAAACAAAATGTGACTTGTCTATGTTAATCACTCCTCAGATCTTAGCCCCCTCCTTTGTGCTCCTGTACAGCTTTTCCCTCTCCCACTGATGTCAGCTCTCCAGGCTGTGACGTTTGTGAAGGAGCGGGAGGGAGGTGCTGTACAGGAGCACAAAGGTGGTGGCTATGATCTGATGGGTGAGTAATAGAGATGAGCGAACACTAAAATGCTCGGGTACTCGTTATTCGAGACGAACTTTTCCCGATGCTCGAGTGCTCGTCTCGAATAACGAACCCCATTGAAGTCAATGGGAGACTCGAGCATTTTTCAAGGGGACCAAGGCTCTGCACAGGGAAGCTTGGCCAAACACCTGGGACCCTCAGAAAAGGATGGAAACACCACGGAAATGGACAGGAAACAGCAGGGGCAGCATGCATGGATGCCTCTGAGGCTGCATAATCGCACCATTATGCCAAAATTATGGGCAACAGCATGGCCATGACAGAGTGACAGAATGAAGCTAGATAGCATCTAAAACATCCAATAATTGACCCTGACACTATAGGGGACGGCATGCAGAGGCAGCGGCAGCAGGCTAGAGAGTGTCATGGCGACATACCCTAAATGGACTCAGGCTTCAAACCAATGGGTGGCAGAGAGGAACCAAAGGAGGTGAGCAAGAAGCGCTCAAATAATATCGGTACATGATAAAAGTTTGCCAGTATATTTTGTGGATTACACAGCAGGGTGGCGACAAAGTTAACATGGAAGCCATGAAAACAACCCAAAATTCTGCCTGACACAGCTCGTTTGATAAGGGGACGATGTATGGAGGCAGTGAACTAGTAGTAGATTAAAGGTGCTGCAGTTAAAACTATGTTAGTTGGATCTTGGCATGGAGCTGGCGCTCCGCTGCCAGGCGAGCTTTCGCCAATCCAAGCCCCTGTCTATAGGCTACTCCCCAAACAGCACTTCTAAGAACCTTTTGTATAAGATCAAGTGTAGTAGCGTTCTTATAAGTTTAGGATATGCCGGGTGAGGGGAATGTAAACAGATGCGCAAGAAGCGCTGAAATAATATCCCTAAATGGTAAAAGTTTGCAAGTATATTTTGGGGATTACACAGCAGGGTGGCGACAAAGTTAACAACTTTGATGTGGAATGCCCTGTAATAGCTCTTGGGCGGTGTGCCTTTTATCGCCTAGGCTCAGCAGTTTCAGCACCGCCTGCTGTCGCTTAGCGACGGCACTGCTGCTGTGCCTAGAGCTACCGACTGATGGCGCCATTCCCACGGATGGTAATTCGGAGGAGGAGGAGGTGGAGGAGGGGTGGGAGGAGGTATAGTAGGCCTTTGAGACCTGGACCGAGGTAGGCCCCGCAATTCTCTGCGTCGGCAGTATATGACCAGCCCCAGGGTCAGACTCGGTCCCAGCCTGCACCAAGTTAAGTGTAGTAGCGTTCTCATAAGTTTGGGATATGGCGGGTGAGGGGAATGTAAACAGATGCGCAAGAAGCGCATGATGCGCATGGAGCTGGCGTTCCGCTGCCAGGCGAGCTTTCGCCAATCCAAGCCCCTGTCTCTAGGCTACTCCCCAAACAGCACTTCTAAGAACCTTTTGTATAAGATCAAGTGTAGTAGCGTTCTTATAAGTTTAGGATATGCCGGGTGAGGGGAATGTAAACAGATGCGCAAGAAGCGCTGAAATAATATCCCTAAATGGTAAAAGTTTGCCAGTATATTTTGTGGATAACACAGCAGGGTGGCGACAAAGTTAACAACTTTGATGTGGAATCCATGAAAACAACCCAAATTTCTGCCTGACACACCTCGTTTGATAAAGGGACGATGTATGGAGGCAGCTATATGGACGACTTTTGGAGGTAGCAATGGAGACAACGTGTGGAGGCTGCTATGGAGACAATTTAATTTGGATAGTGCCTGTATGTGGCAGTCCCAAACATTTTTCAAACCAGAGGAGCAGGTAGGTGGCCCTCCAGTAAAATGGGATAGATTGAGTGCCTGTATGTGGCAGTCCCAAAAATGTTTCAAACCAGAGGAGCAGGTAGGTGGCCCTCCAGTAAAATGGAATAGATTGAGTGCCTGTATGTGGCAGTCCCAAAAATTGTTCAAACCAGAGGAGCAGGTAGGTGGCCCTGCAGTAAAATGGAATAGATTGAGTGCCTGTATGTGGCAGTCCCAAAAATGTTTCAAACCAGAGGAGCAGGTAGGTGGCCCTCCAGTAAAATGGGATAGATTGAGTGCCTGTATGTGGCAGTCCCAAAAATGTTTCAAACCAGAGGAGCAGGTAGGTGGCCCTCCAGTAAAATGGAATAGATTGAGTGCCTGTATGTGGCAGTCCCAAAAATTGTTCAAACCAGAGGAGCAGGTAGGTGGCCCTGCAGTAAAATGGAATAGATTGAGTGCCTGTATGTGGCAGTCCCAAAAATTGTTCAAACCAGAGGAGCAGGTAGGTGGCCCTGCAGTAAAATGGAATAGATTGAGTGCCTGTATGTGGCAGTCCCAAAAATGTTTCAAACCAGAGGAGCAGGTAGGTGGCCCTGCAGTAAAATGGAATAGATTGAGTGCCTGTATGTGGCAGTCCCAAAAATTGTTCAAACCAGAGGAGCAGGTAGGTGGCCCTGCAGTAAAATGGAATAGATTGAGTGCCTGTATGTGGCAGTCCCAAAAATGTTTCAAACCAGAGGAGCAGGTAGGTGGCCCTCCAGTAAAATGGAATAGATTGAGTGCCTGTATGTGGCAGTCCCAAAAATTGTTCAAACCAGAGGAGCAGGTAGGTGGCCCTGCAGTAAAATGGAATAGATTGAGTGCCTGTATGTGGCAGTCCCAAAAATTTTTTAAAACAGAGGACCGGGTAGGTGGCCCTCCAGAAAAATGGAATAGATTGAGTGCCTGTATGTGGCACTCACAAAAATTGTTTCAAACAGAGGACCGGGTAGGTGGCCCTCCAGAAAAATTAAATGCATGAAGTACTATAGCAAGAGCCAGTGGGCCCTGTCAAAAAATAGCCAGTTTCCTCTGCTTTACTGTACAAAGAGGAGGAGAAGGAGGAAAATGAGGAGGAGGAGGAGGAGTGGATCAATTATTCAGGTTGAGCTTCCTTCACCTGGTGGAGATTGGAAATTCTGAGAAATCCAGCCTTTATTCATTTTAATAAGCGTCAGCCTGTCAGCGCTGTCAGTCGACAGGCGTGTACGCTTATCGGTGATGATGCCACCAGCTGCACTGAAAACCCGCTCGGACAAGACGCTAGCGGCAGGGCAGGCAAGAACCTCCAAGGCGTACAGCGCCAGTTCGTGCCACATGTCCAGCTTTGAAACCCAGTAGTTGTAGGGAGCTGTGTGATCATTTAGGACGATGGTATGGTCAGCTACGTACTCCCTCACCATCTTTCTGTAAAGATCAGCCCTACTCTGCCGAGACTGGGGACAGGTGACAGTGTCTTGCTGGGGTGACATAAAGCTGGCAAAAGCCTTGTAAAGCGTACCCTTGCCAGTGCTGGACAAGCTGCCTGCTCGCCTACTCTCCCTCGCTACTTGTCCCGCAGAACTACGCACTCTGCCGCTAGCGCTGTCAGAAGGGAAATACTGTTTCAGCTTGTGCACCAGGGCCTGCTGGTATTCATGCATTCTCACACTCCTTTCCTCTCCAGGGATGAGAGTGGGAAGATTTTGCTTGTACCGTGGGTCCAGGAGAGTGAACACCCAGTAATCGGTGCTGGAATAAATTCTTTGAACGCGAGGGTCACGGGATAGGCAGCCTAGCATGAAATCTGCCATATGCGCCAGAGTACCAACGCGTAAGAATTCACTCCCCTCACTGGCCTGACTGTCCATTTCCTCCTCCTCCAACTCCTCCAACTCCTCTTCTTCTGCCCATACACGCTGAACAGTGAAGGACTCAACAATGGTCCCCTCTTGTGTCTCGCCAACATTCTCCTCCTCTTCCTCCTCATCCTCCTCCACCTCCACCTCCTCCGATATGCGCTGAGAAACAGACCTCAGGGTGCTTTGGCTATCAACAAGGGAATATTCTTCCCCCGTCTCTTGTGACGAGCGCAAAGCTTCCGACTTCATGCTGACCAGAGAGTTTTTCAACAGGCCAAGCAGCGGGATGGTGAGGCTGATGATGGCGGCATTGCCACTGACCATCTGTGTTGACTCCTCAAAGTTACTCAGCACCTGACAGATATCAGACATCCACGTCCACTCCTCATTGTACACTTGAGGAAGCTGACTGACCTGACTACCAGTTCTGGTGGAAGTTGACATCTGGCAGTCTACAATCGCTCTGCGCTGCTGGTAAACTCTGGATAACATGGTCAGTGTTGAATTCCACCTCGTGGGCACGTCGCACAACAGTCGGTGAGCGGGCAGTTGGAGGCGGCGCTGCGCTGCCCTGAGAGTGGCAGCATCTGGGCTGGACTTCCTGAAATGCGCACAGATGCGGCGCACCTTCGTGAGCAAATCAGACAGATTGGGGTATGTCTTGAGGAAACGCTGCACTATCAGATTTAACACATGGGCCAGGCATGGCACATGTGTCAGTCTGCCGAGTTGCAGAGCCGCCACCAGGTTACGGCCGTTGTCACACACAACCATTCCCGGCTTGAGGTTCAGCGGTGCCAGCCACAGATCAGTCTGCGCCGTGATGCCCTGTAATAGCTCTTGGGCGGTGTGCCTTTTGTCGCCTAGGCTCAGCAGTTTGAGCACCGCCTGCTGTCGCTTAGCGACGGCACTGCTGCTGTGCCTAGAGCTACCGACTGATGGCGCCGTGCCCACGGATGGTAGTTCGGAGGAGGAGGTGGAGGAGGGGTGGGAGGAGGAGGAGGCATAGTAGGCCTGAAACACCTGGACCGAGGTAGGCCCCGCAATCCTCGGCGTCGGCAGTATATGAGCAGCCCCAGGGTCAGACTCGGTCCCAGCCTCCACCAAGTTAACCCAATGTGCCGTCAGCGATATATAGTGGCCCTGCCCGGCAGCACTCGTCCACGTGTCCGTGGTCAGGTGGACCTTGTCAGAAACGGCGTTGGTCAGGGCACGGATGATGTTGTCTGACACGTGCTGGTGCAGGGCTGGGACGGCACATCGGGAAAAGTAGTGGCGGCTGGGGACCGAATACCGAGGGGCGGCCGCCGCCATGAGGTTGCGAAAGGCCTCGGTCTCTACTAGCCTATAGGGCAGCATCTCCAGGCTAAGCAATCTGGAGATGTGCACATTAAGGGCTTGGGCGTGCGGGTGGGTTGCACTATATTTGCGTTTCCGCTCCAGCGTCTGGGGTATGGAGAGCTGAACGCTGGTGGATGCTGTGGAGGATCGTGGAGGCGACGATGGGGTTTTTGTGCCAGGGTCCTGGGCAGGGGGCTGACTAGCAGCTGACACAGGGGAAGGAGCAGTGGTGTGCACGGCCGGAGGTGAACGGGCTTGTTGCCACTGAGTGGGGTGCTTAGCATTCATATGCCTGCGCATACTGGTGGTAGTTAAGCTAGTAGTGGTGGAACCCCTGCTGAGCCTGGTTTGGCAAATGTTGCACACCACAGTCCGTCGGTCATCCGGTGTTTCCTTAAAGAACCTCCACACTTCTGAAGATCTAGCCCTCGCCGCAAGAGCCCTCACCACGGGAGCTTCACTAGTTGACAGTGGCGCTGATGCACCAGCTCTGGCCCTGCCTCTCCGTCTGGCCCCACCACTGCCTCTTCCAACCTGTTCAGGTCGAGGACTCTCCTCCGTCTCAGAAGCACTGTGTTCACCCGGCCTCTCAACCCAGCTTGGGTCTGTCACCTCATCATCCTCCGATCCCTCAGTCTGCTCCCCCCTCGGACTTCCTGCCCTGACAACAACTTCCCCACTGTCTGACAACCGTGTCTCCTCATCGTCGGACACCTCTTTACACACTTCCACTACGTCAAGAAGGTCATCATCACCCACAGACTGTGACTGGTGGAAAACCTGGGCATCGGAAAATTGCTCAGCAGCAACCGGACAAGTGGTTTGTGACTGTGGGAAGGGTCCAGAAAACAGTTCCTCAGAGTATGCCGGTTCAAATGCCAAATTTTCCTGGGAGGGGGCAGACTGGGGGGGAGGAGGCTGAGGTGCAGGAGCTGGAGGAGTGGCGATTTCGGTGACATGGGTGGACTGCGTGGAAGACTGACTGGTGGTGGACAAATTGCTCGAAGCATTGTCAGCAATCCACGACATCACCTGTTCGCACTGTTCTGGCCTCAACAGTGCTCTACCACGAGTCCCAGTAACTTCAGACATGAACCTAGGGAGTGTAGCTCTGCGGCGTTCCCCTGCTCCCTCATCAGCAGGTGGTGTCTCACCCCGCCCAGGACCACGGCCTCTGACCCCTGCAGTAGTTGGACGCCCACGTCCCCGCCCTCGTCCTCTACCCCTAGCCCTCGGGTTAAACATTTTTAAAATGAGAGTTATAACTTTATTTTTTTTTTTACTTTTTTTGTTTTTTTTTGTGTTTTTTTTTTTTGTGTTTTTTGTTTTTTTTTGAGTTTTTAAAACCAAACAATGCTATCCTATTGCTATGGCTATTTTCTAGCCAAGTATCAAAGCACACTACTATGCCAGATGAGATGACACTGAGTTATTGCCTAATAGAAATCCAACCCCTACTGAATTTTGCCACTTCGGCCTTTGCTATGGATATGTGCGCCACTAAGCGCAGAACACAGCGGTCGCAAGTCTCACTACAAATTGCTCAGAATTGGCAAGTACATGCACTGCAGAAACTACAGCCACCAGCAGATCAACCAGAAATCAAATATATAGAACGCTACTGTAGGCTTCAAGAAGCTGTTTGTATTCTCCTATGGCTATTTTCTAGCCAAGTATCAAAGGAAGCACACTACTATGCCAGATGAGATGACACTGAGTTATTGCCTAATAGAAATCCAACCCCTACTGAATTTTGCCACTTCGGCCTTTGCTATGGATATGTGCGCCACTAAGCGCAGAACACAGCGGTCGCAAGTCTCACTACAAATTGCTCAGAATTGGCAAGTACATGCACTGCAGAAACTACAGCCACCAGCAGATCAACCAGAAATCAAATATATAGAACGCTACTGTAGGCTTCAAGAAGCTGTTTGTATTCTCCTATGGCTATTTTCTAGCCAAGTATCAAAGGAAGCACAGTACTATGCCAGATGAGATGACACTGAGTTATTGCCTAATAGAAATCCAACCCCTACTGAATTTTGCCACTTCGGCCTTTGCTATGGATATGTGCGCCACTAAGCGCAGAACACAGCGGTCGCAAGTCTCACTACAAATTGCTCAGAATTGGCAAGTACATGCACTGCAGAAACTACAGCCACCAGCAGATCAACCAGAAATCAAATATATAGAACGCTACTGTAGGCTTCAAGAAGCTGTTTGTATTCTCCTATGGCTATTTTCTAGCCAAGTATCAAAGGAAGCACAGTACTATGCCAGATGAGATGACACTGAGTTATTGCCTAATAGAAATCCAACCCCTACTGAATTTTGCCACTTCGGCCTTTGCTATGGATATGTGCGCCACTAAGCGCAGAACACAGCGGTCGCAAGTCTCACTACAAATTGCTCAGAATTGGCAAGTACATGCACTGCAGAAACTACAGCCACCAGCAGATCAACCAGAAATCAAATATATAGAACGCTACTGTAGGCTTCAAGAAGCTGTTTGTATTCTCCTATGGCTATTTTCTAGCCAAGTATCAAAGGAAGCACAGTACTATGCCAGATGAGATGACACTGAGTTATTGCCTAATAGAAATCCAACCCCTACTGAATTTTGCCACTTCGGCCTTTGCTATGGATATGTGCGCCACTAAGCGCAGAACACAGCGGTCGCAAGTCTCACTACAAATTGCTCAGAATTGGCAAGTACATGCACTGCAGAAACTACAGCCACCAGCAGATCAACCAGAAATCAAATATATAGAACGCTACTGTAGGCTTCAAGAAGCTGTTTGTATTCTCCTATGGCTATTTTCTAGCCAAGTATCAAAGGAAGCACAGTACTATGCCAGATGAGATGACACTGAGTTATTGCCTAATAGAAATCCAACCCCTACTGAATTTTGCCACTTCGGCCTTTGCTATGGATATGTGCGCCACTAAGCGCAGAACACAGCGGTCGCAAGTCTCACTACAAATTGCTCAGAATTGGCAAGTACATGCACTGCAGAAACTACAGCCACCAGCAGATCAACTAGAAATCAAATATATAGAACGCTACTGTAGGCTTCAAGAAGCTGTTTGTATTCTCCTATGGCTATTTTCTAGCCAAGTATCAAAGGAAGCACACTACTATGCCAGATGAGATGACACTGAGTTATTGCCTAATAGAAATCCAACCCCTACTGAATTTTGCCACTTCGGCCTTTGCTATGGATATGTGCGCCACTAAGCGCAGAACACAGCGGTCGCAAGTCTCACTACAAATTGCTCAGAATTGGCAAGTACATGCACTGCAGAAACTACAGCCACCAGCAGATCAACCAGAAATCAAATATATAGAACGCTACTGTAGGCTTCAAGAAGCTGTTTGTATTCTCCTATGGCTATTTTCTAGCCAAGTATCAAAGGAAGCACACTACTATGCCAGATGAGATGACACTGAGTTATTGCCTAATAGAAATCCAACCCCTACTGAATTTTGCCACTTCGGCCTTTGCTATGGATATGTGCGCCACTAAGCGCAGAACACAGCGGTCGCAAGTCTCACTACAAATTGCTCAGAATTGGCAAGTACATGCACTGCAGAAACTACAGCCACCAGCAGATCAACCAGAAATCAAATATATAGAACGCTACTGTAGGCTTCAAGAAGCTGTTTGTATTCTCCTATGGCTATTTTCTAGCCAAGTATCAAAGGAAGCACACTACTATGCCAGATGAGATGACACTGAGTTATTGCCTAATAGAAATCCAACCCCTACTGAATTTTGCCACTTCGGCCTTTGCTATGGATATGTGCGCCACTAAGCGCAGAACACAGCGGTCGCAAGTCTCACTACAAATTGCTCAGAATTGGCAAGTACATGCACTGCAGAAACTACAGCCACCAGCAGATCAACCAGAAATCAAATATATAGAACGCTACTGTAGGCTTCAAGAAGCTGTTTGTATTCTCCTATGGCTATTTTCTAGCCAAGTATCAAAGGAAGCACACTACTATGCCAGATGAGATGACACTGAGTTATTGCCTAATAGAAATCCAACCCCTACTGAATTTTCCCACTTCGGTCTTTGCTATGGATATGTGTGCCACTAAGAGCTAAACACAACGGTAGCAAGTCCCCCTGCTAATTCCTCACAAAATGGTAAAAGATGCAAATTAAAATAAAAAAAGTAGAACGTTATTGTAGCCCTAAGAAGGGCTGTTGGGTTCTTTGAGAATCACTCCTGCCTAACAGTAAGCTAATAGAACACCCTAACGCTTTCCCTGACCAGCAGCAGCTCTCTCCCTAGCGGCATCCAGAGACAGAATGATCCGAGCAGCGCGGCCAGCGGCTAGTCTATCCCAGGGTCACCTGATCTGGCCAGCCAACCACTGCTATCGACGTGTAAGGGTACCACGTCATGCTGGGTGGAGTGCAGAGTCTCCTGGCTTGTGATTGGCTCTGTTTCTGGCCGCCAAAAAGCAAAACGGCGGGAGCTGCCATTTTCTCGAGCGGGCGAAGTATTCGTCCGAGTAACGAGCAGTTTCGAGTACCCTAATGCTCGACCGAGCATCAAGCTCGGACGAGCAGGTTCGCTCATCTCTAGTGAGTAACAAACACAAGTCACATTTGGTTTTTTGAAATGCATCCAAACCAAAGCCCAGCCCCTTTGACTACCCCAGGATTTTGTCAGGGTGCAAGAGTGAGTTATAACACAAAAATATATTGTAATGCAAATTCTTATAAAAGGCAGAGAGGCATTTTTGTACTGCAGGTGTAATGTGCTTCTGCAACCTGTCTTTAGTGAAAATGCGGTCCCTGGTGACAGGTTCCCTTTAATACGCATTCATTTATGTTTCCTAAAGAGGCCTTTTCAGACAACTGAGACAACCGTCTTAACCACAGTCACTGAGGTATTGTTCTTGACACCTGAACACACTGGTGTCAGTATAATGGGTGAATCAATAGTGTCCATGTCTCTGCTGGGGAGACAAATAAATCTTTGTTATATGCTCTTATGTCCGAATATAATGTAACATCTCGGGAAAGGTGGAATGACTGAAGTAGAACTCAAGAAACATAGATATCAGGAGTCATGTTACAGGTTCAGTGAAAAAAATATTTTGTGTGCTCCTTTAAACCTAGATTCTATGATAAAAGGGAACACTGACCCATCTTGTTTTTTTATTGTGTTGCTAACTACTATTGTTGTTTCCTTTATAAGTGCTTCTAGAGGTCACACCATATTTAATCCTCCTAGGAAATGCAAATATGTATTCATTATTTTCATCACAGCTTCTGGTTTCTTGCATTTCACTGTGTCAATGCAAGTTGTTGGTTCCATAAATGTGGCTGTCACTTTTGGCATTTTGGAGCATAACATATACACACATAAGTGCTCATATTTTAACCATATTAGGCTTTAGTGAACATCTACTAATCCAAATGTCTCGATCAGGTAGCATGGATTGCATAGCTTTACACCATTGTGAGTTTTCCATTTACAATAAATCCTTTCATTTTAGGTTGTCATTGTGGTGTGCACTCTTCCTGTTTCTTCTTGTGTTAATCAATGATGTGACACACAAGTAGCCCCCGTACTTTTGATATTTACAGTGCTCATCTGATGCCTGTGACACTTTGCTGACATGACACAGTTTCTTCAGAACAACCTCAATCCAGAACATAGTGATTGACAGCTTAATGTCTGCTGGGGCGAATCAATCAAAAAAGGAGCATAACAGGCTGGCCAAAATCACGAGGTCACAAAGCATTGTCGGAGAAAGACTAAGTCCCATCGACAGCATTTGGCAGGTGAGGAGCTGTAGCAAATTTACATCGATCACAGGAAACTACCAGCATCAAATACTATGCCAACAACAATGTAAGACAGAAATAACTAGTATCCGCAGATCAACTGCTGTACAATGAGGTTCCACAACTCCTTTTTACCAAAAGCAATTGACTTCTACAGAAAGTGGATACAAAAAGCATACTGACCCCCTGGTGAATCATTTGGTTGCTAGGGCAGTCAATTTGCCGGATTGGCTGTTTGGCCTCCAATGCAGCAATATGTCTGGCTCATGTGGGCAGATGCGAATTCCAAACTAAACATTGGGGAAGTTCATCTCTAGTGTCTACTAGAGAAAGTTTCTTCTTTTATTTAATCATGGATGTTGATGTGAGAAAGTTGACACACTCAGGAAAGACCCAATATCCGTTCCATGTCAGTGGTATAGAGGTAACCCGACATAATGTTGCATAACCGTTGGAAGATATATATTAAAGAGACTATTAATTTATTAAAGAAATATGTAGTTATAAAGCTGAACACTGTTGTCACGCAGCACATGTGGCATGATAAAACACAAGAACATTAACCAAATGAGACCACACCGTGTGGATAATGGCCATGATACTATGGTAACATATGCAATGACTGGCCAACATTGATGGGTGAATTTTAGACTGTGTGGCCTTACCATATTGGTTTATTAGCATTATATATCAGTAATACAATTTAAAGGCACTGCTGACTCACCATTACCTTAAATGGATTCTTACAGAGAAAAGTTGAATGTCCAGAAGGGAATGGTATAGACAAGTAAGAAAGACTATTACAAGCATAACTCAGCAAAGATGTCTAGCAGATGAGTGAAATGAAAGATGTATTTATAATTGAACACATTTTCCTTCAAGCCTATATATTTCTAAATTAAGACAAAGACGATCTGACATTGCTTGAAAGACTAGTCTAGACTTCTAATGTATACCTCCTTGGTTATTTGGTCAGTCTACTTAATAATGGCAGACAAAACTATTAAATATTGATAGCACAAATGAGAAATGGAAGTGAAGCATAGAAAACTTAAAGCTTGAAAAAGGTAAGAAAATATTGAAACAAATACTTGACATGTCTTCTATGTAATAAGGAATCTATATCATTGCAAGTATAGTAATATAATAACTGAATATTTACAGTACACAACGTGAAAATCTAAATAGTTTTTTTTTTGCATACATATTATACTTTAGTAACACTAGATCATTTGGGCCTCTACTCATATGTATAAGTTACAGAGTAAAAACACATTACGTATGAATTTCCAATTTTGGTGCTAAAGCCTAGGGATAGTTTGCCCGATTCAAGGGACAGGTTGCGGTTGGGGTGGCAGCTGTTTAGGGCTGTGGCTCCAAAGTTAGGACTTTTAGGGCAACCGAGGCCTCAGCCACTACTTTAGGGTCTGTTCAGGTTTCCGCCCAACATTAAATTTTATGCTAAACATGTTCAGCAAATTAGGTTTATTAACAGATATGTGATGTATTTATGCTGTTTATGTTCATGTATCTGTGATGTTTATATGAGGTATGTGTATATGGTGTATGGAATGGTATAGAAATGCATGTGTATATATGAATGTAATGTGTATATTTTTAAGCTGATTCAGAAGCCTGCCCAGAAGGGGCCCTGCCTCTCCTAGTGATGCCCTGATGGATATTAACTAATACCACCTAAGTGATACTGTGTAATATTACCATACTGATACTGCCTAATGCCACCATACTAATACTACGTAATACCACCATACTGATACTGAGTAATACCCCTATACTCATACTGAGAAATACTACAATACAGTAGTTTATAGCCATTTAAGTGAGTATAATACTGCCACTGTAATACCAAGAACAACCATTATAAAATGCATGATTTAGTCATATTTGCTTAAATCCACAGCAACCCTTCTGTACTGTGCAGTATCTTCTTACAGTTGATCGCCGGGATGCCACGTGTCAGACACTCACCAATGAATGGCTGGGGGTGTATGAAAACAATAGGGGACATGTATCTTAATTTCTGATGGTTTCTTCTTTAATTTTTGAGACTTTTCACTGTGATTTTTGCTGTTGTTTCTTAGTATGGCAGGTTATTGGATGTGTTTTTTTTACTTGGACTCTGTTTTAAAATGTAAATTATAATTAGTACACATCCCTTGAATGTTTAAAATTTTGCACAAAAACCTGCCAGGCACTGAAAGTTTGGGCTGCTCTTTTTTTTTTCACTTATAATTTTTTGCGTTCATAGTTTATTGAAATTTATTGGTTACTCCTAAATTCAGCTTGTATCATTCATTTGTTTTGTGGTCCAATTACATATGTTTATGTAAGTTGTAATTTCCAGGTTTAGTCAATTTCAGGGTGCAGTCACACGTGGTGTTTGTGATGCATTTTTAAGCACATTGCAGAAACGAATGTGTTTTTCTTCATTGCTGAGAGTGTGAGTAGCTGTAAAAATGTTAACACATGTGCTTACACTTAGCAATACAGAAAAACACCTTCAAAACAGCCAAATGCATTATAAAGTGAAAATATATTTAAAAACGCATCTCAAACCCCAGGGACTTCCTCATATGTTACATCTCCCTGTGTGGCTAGTGTCCTTAAAAATACAGTCCACAACTTCAAATGCATATGTTCACTCCTGTACATAACTCCCTCACATGGCTCGTGTCCATGTAGATTTGAACATTTGCAACAAAAAGTCTCGAAATAACCCAAAAAATTGCCCATGTTGGGGGATACAATTGGTGATGTCATGCGAGCGGCGTGAATTCACGACTCTCGGATGACCTCACCTTGCTCTTCCATGCTCCCAGCATGGGAGAGGGATGTACTTGGGCGTGCATAATTAGCAGTCCAGAGCACCGGATGTCTTGTCCCCTTGCTCCTTGCTGCTAATTATAACTTTCTTTTCTCATCCCGGCAAATCAAGCTTAGCGACAGACAGCGCTGGGTTCAAGATGAAGAGGAGTATAGGTGAGTATTTCCAGTTTTTTTAACTAGTTGATTTTTTTTAACCTTTGACTGTAGCCGGCAAAGCCACCAACTGCAGTCAAAAGCTAGCAGTGTGTCGGCGCCCCTATATTTGCTTCGTCAACACAAGTGCCGTCATCGGATTCCAGGACCTGTTGCTTCTGAAAATCTTTAAAAATATACAAGTTGCAGACTTTTACAGATCTATTATCCATGTAGGACAGCAGCATTGCATTAAATGGTAGGAGCAATCAGACTCTCTAGGGTTAAAGATAAAAATTTTAAATAGAATTGTTTCCTGCTTCCTAGTATACAGCATAGAATAATAAATAACTCACTGTAAAGTACCATTTGTTACACAGAAAACAAAAGATGCACACAGCTCTGTATACTGAAAAATATAAAAATTACAGATTGGGGAGTGAAAAATGGAAATACAAAAACAAAAAAGGACCATGATGTTAACAAGTTAAAAAGTAATGACCGATATAGCGGAGTACTGACAGTAACCCTATCCCTTATGGTCCAGCATCTGGTACCTTTAGGTCACACATGACTAGTAGTGACTTCATCACACCTGCACAGTGACATCACTTTATGTGAAATACTGGGCTAATTAGTCAGGTTGCAAGGTAGAGCTGAAAGTGCTCCATGTTTGAGCTTGTGTAAAGTGCTTACTTCTCTCAGACAATATATTATCAGATTATTTTTTAACCACTTGTCCAATGGAGAAGAGACTTGTTATTATTATGAGGTCTAAAGCTAGAAAATGTTTGCACTGTGCTGCTTGAGTTACATCTAACATACAACTAATGTTTGAAATTCATTGTATACAAGATGCAAAAACTAAACATCATAAAGTAAAACTCAGCAATAAATAACACTTAAAGCTTGGCATATTTCTCTTGTGGAAAAAATGCTGCTATTGTAACATGTGACCGTTGATGTGGGTGGTAAGAGGAATAAGAGTCTAAGGTGTGCTGTTTTTACATAAAAAGCACCAAGCCACAGCTACAGGCTTCTATTTATAGTGCTGTGGTGAAGGAAACTGCCAGATATCTCAAACTTCAGTTGGGAACAGGTATATGACATGAGACCTCTTTTTGGTGGGTTTACTTTGTTGTTTTAACTGAAAAAAGTAAAATGAATACATGAAGAAAATGATGACTTAGCTGTAACCTCAGAGACCCCTATTTTCAGGTGAAGTAAACAGAAATATGTATTGGAGGAAGGAAGTAGAAAGATATTTGTACCACTTGTATTACAGTATTGAGAAGTAAAGTAGTTGTACTTAGGGACATCAATATACCTTCACCAGAAGAAGTATTATACCGTATATTTAGTAAGTTCTAAGTTCTATGACCAGTCTCTGCGGACATACTGAGGGGGAATTGCTGGATATATCTATATTCCTCAGCCACCTCATGTATCCGTCATACAATTCTACGCTGAGCCCTGCCTGGCGTAGAATTGTCTTTAACCTGCACCCTTTCAAGTCTGAACAGGAGTAGGCTATAGCTAGTGAGCAAATGAGGGAACGCCTTGGGCCAGCCCCCTCCATCAATAGTCATGATCCCTTTTAAGGAGGGCCAGGAATTGTGTCCCCCCACTGTGAATGTACCGCAAAACTGAATACGTTCAAGGCAGTGCCTAACCTCTCATCTAAGCAATTACATTTCTACTAAATATTTCATTTATTTTTCTTGCTTATATGAAGTCATGATATTTTGGAGTGTTGTACACAGTTGAGATTGCACTGTTTGAAGTAGGGATCACAATTCAAAATACATATTAGTATGAGCTGATTCAGACAACGGTGGTCTTCTGAGTCTGAGAAAAGTGCCTCTGTTTGCAACTTGTATTGTGTCAGGCCTCATACACATGAACGTGAGGAGGGCCGCAAATTGTGTGGCCGGATCTCGGTCCCCATAAAAATCTATGGCACCGGTCACACTGTGGTTTGCACACGCTGAGCACCATGTGGTGAGCACCATGGCTGAGCATGGAAAACTAAAGGACCTGTCCTATATTTTCCTGTATTATGGCACCAGCTGCTAGTATTTAAATGGAGTGGGGAGGGCTGAGCAGCTCACCTGCACTACGGTTCTGGCAAGTATACGTTCTTGTGCAAGGGGCCTCAGTGTTGCATCTGGAACTATTTTTTTTCATGTCCGTATGGCCACCATTAATCCATTTCTTTCATGTCTGCAATAAAAAAGAATGGTCGTCAAGAATTAGTTGACAAGAAAACTTGTCTCCCAGCATCATCTGAGAAATATCTTGACTGTATACAGGTGTCATAAACAGCTTTTTTCCTATAAATCAGCAATCAAAATAACTTTCACTGATTAAAATTCTAGAATGTCTTGAGATTATTCTGAACTTCATAAAAGTAGGGGGAATGTATGCATAAGAAAAGCACACAAATGCAGAAGGGATGAAGGTTTTATAAGTATTGGGATTACTAGGGTTGGAGGAAGTGACAATGAAAGTAATGTTTTCCATTCAGCAGTAAATGTAGCAGACATCCATTTTAATGATTTGTTTCAATTATTTTTTTACATTTTTTTAAACTTTGTTCCAGGAGGGGACTAGAAGGTGCACCTCACATATAATATACTGCAATACTATGGCAGACTTCTGTCCGGACATAATAAAAAGATAACACTGGCAAACCTGAGGGTTTTCTCTAGGCTCCCAGCTGCCTTGGCAATGCATTGGCATGAGATGAGGGGGATCATCACATAGAATTGTATACTTTGGGCTCTGCAGTCATTGGCAGGTGGGTCAAGAGCTGTGATTTGGAGCCTGGCTATCAGTATGTGTGTCGGGTACTTACTTTGGCAACACCTGTGCAGATTCTGATATAGCAGCTACCATAAGGAATACTTACGTCATAGTGCGCCAATAAATTAGTGGCTCAGATTGCTGAAGCTCTTGATTTATTGTTGTTACATGATGTACTGTACCAGGACAGGTCAAAGCTGCAGCAGAATACCAGCTCTGATTGGACATCTCTACACAAATGGAACATTACAAGCTGTCTTGATGCCCAGTTTAGGGCATTACTATGTACCAGTTGATAGCACTATTGAAATTGAGTGAAATTTGTAGTCTAAATCTATGTGCAGCTATATATTGTCCTTTGTCATGCATGTACAGCTATTTTGAATGATTTCAAAAAGGTACGTATAGATTTACTCATGGTGACAATGGTGAAAGTAACACCCTCACCACAACACATAAAACATGAAATAAGCCCATCTAAACTCCATTTACTTTAGAAACATTGAGTCAGTTGAGTCAATTTTGCAGAGTAGAATGCATACAGAAGGCAGTTGTGATCAAGTGACATATGAATGAATCCATATTTAAAGGGGTTGGCCACTTTTCATTAAATCTATTCCATTAGACATGTCTCTGCAGATATATATGTATATATATCTCAGGAAGAGGGAAGAGAGGGAGGAACATAATTCTGCTGCTGCAACCCTTCCTATTCATCAGTGCTAACATATGTGAACAACGAATCATACCGCAGATAGCACTAAGGCTAGAAGAAGGACTGCTGAATCACTTGATGAACATTCAGGGATTATTATTAAGGACGTTAATCACATGGCCAACCCCTTTAACCACTAGATGTCTTGTAACAACAAACCATCCTTTCTGCAAAATTGCTTTTGGTCTAGGGCTATATGGGATTAAAACATTACATACTCTCCTGCAAGTGGCTGTGGCAAAAGCCACAGCAATTTGGTGTTTTTCTGCATTTCTCCCACAGCTTTAGATTTTTACTGTAATTGTAACTTTATGACCCAGTCTCATATGCAAATCATTTTTCCCATAGTGGTGTCCCATAGTTTGTCAATACCTTTTTGTGGAAGCAGCAGATGATTAAGCACTTCATGTTTAATACCTTTTGGATTTGAAATAAATTAAACTGCATAAAAATCTGCCACACAAACTGCAACATTAAAAAAAAGGACTAATGCTGTGTGAAACAATTTTTACTAATGTTTTCAATTTGATGATGACAGTTGTAGTAGATTGTATTAAAAACAACAGCAGCGTCTGTTGCATGACTCCAGCTAATTGCAGGTAGTTGGCTTAGAATACAAGCAGGAAACTGTGGCCAGGCCCAGACGCTAAAAAGCTGCTGGAACTAATACGTTGTGGTTTTGAGGATAGGTAGTATCTTGGTAATGATGTGAAGTTTCTTCAAAACATTCTTAAATACTGCTGATTTATGCACTTTGCATGGGCTTGTAAACATCTTAGGTATGAGATTAAAGAGCTTCTCGTTCTTTCTTCAGTTAATTAAAAAGCCAGATAATAATTTTATTGGAACATTTGCAAAACAAGTAATTTTTTTAAAAACGGAAGTAACATATACTAGGGAAAATGTAGGTTATGTCATCTGGGTAGTGAAAACACCACCACTGCAGCAGTACTAGATGAAATCTCAAGTCTGCAGCGATACTAGTGGTCCTTTTTTTTAAACTCCTGATTATTATTAAAATTTGCAGTTTTATTGCATATTAGACTACATGCACACATCCACAGCAGCAGACGTATGTCATGAGCCGCAGGCCTGGTGAAGAGGGGAGGGGTGAACACTCCTCACCCATCCCCTTTCCAGAGGGAGCTGAGCAGGGATATTAGTTAGGTTCCTAAAAAGCGTGTCCGCCATTTTCAGGGGGGTTTAAGTGGCTGTATGCAGGGCCATTGTTCACCAACACATACCCAGTCTGATAGCTTATGCCACGTTTCGGGTTTATTACATATCAGCTATAGCTGCTGTGTGCTAAAGGTTTTGAATATTTAGGTCCTTTGGTCTACAGCAGAAAGAGGCCCAGTTCAACATTGGGAAGTATGCATCATTCATGCACTTGCATCACGGGCCTCATACGGCCAATACGGTTGCTATGGCAGTAGTTCCATTCCTGCCCCATAATATTGAATGTTCACTATCAACTTAATTTATCAATAACAATTATTTCAACAATATCCCATCAATAGGGGCATTTATCAATAGATTCTGAGAGCAAAGCTGTTCTAGTTGCTCATGGTGACCAATAACAGCTCAGCTTTCATTTTTCCACAGCTGATTTTATAATTAAAGCTGAGCTCTGATTGGTCACCAAGGGCAACCAGACACTTCTTATAAATCTCATCGGTCTGAGTTCTGAACACATAATTTTCCGTGCAGAGGAAGTGATGGGGCTAGCTTACAGCCCAGAGAAGGCTCCAGGGGAGAGCATTGAGACTGTCTCTGTAACTTGTATATTGGCCACAAAAGAACAGGGGTGTCTAGCTCCTTTACATAATGATGACAGCCTAAAAGCAAAGGAAACATTTAATGCAGGTCACCCCGGACATGCCACTCACTGTGAAGCTCTTAAGACTAAAGAACTTCTATGTGTCTGTAATCGGAACTGTTTTAGTGAATATTGGCATATCTATTCATTGTCTCACCAGTGGAGAGCCATGGAGATGGTCTTGTGAGATCAGTGGGTCAGAGCCAGCGCCTACACCAGGCATACCCGGGCAAGTGCTGGGGCCGAGAGCAGCTGGAGAGGGGGCCCATATGGCGACATCTCAGTCCCCAACTTTAAGAATAAGGTTAGTCTATTGTGTGACCATTCACTGGTGTACACCACCTACGATGACAATGTTTAAACAGTAGGGGTCGGGGTATAGTAGGAAAGAGTGAGTGTAAAAAATAACTTTCAGTAGTCAATATATAAAAATAGTTGTTTGCCACAATGTATTATGCAATATAAAGAATAAAAACATGTTATGTGTTAATGTGTACTTAGTCACAGATTGATGGAAAGAAAAAATTTCCAAGGAAGGGGGTACAGGAGGATCATCACCAACAGTAATAGGTCCTCTTGTATCCTCTTGGTAAGTGGTAAGGGGGGCTGTATATAATGAATTCATAGAGGGCTGTATATAAAATAACCATAACAGGGCAGTTTGGGATGATATACTAGAGAATATTTTAAGAAACGGGACTGTTTTAATTTCTGAATTTTTAATGCCAACACGTGAGTTCATTGCAAAGGGGCCTCACTTCGTTCCTGAGGAACACACACCCATCCTGCAGTTGTCAATCAGCGTCACCAGTCAAGAAGCCCTTGGTGTGGCTACAAGCACAGGAGCCTGAAAACTGATCCCTTTCAGAACACTGCAGGAGAAATTCAGCAAGTCCTGACACACACCTAAGGAATCATGTTACTTTGCCTATTTTGTGCCAAAAGTTTATAGGGTAGCATTTATGCCATGTCAGCCACTACAGAATGTACAAACATTTTTGTTTTGCAGCAATTTCTTAAGAACGGCTCATTTCTCAAATTTATGATATAAAGTATATGTATTTATTTATTTTGTTTAGTTATTTAGTTTATTTTATTATTGGGGCAACTTAATTTTCTATTAATAATTTTCTATTAAATTTTTAGCCCAGTGAATGTCCAAATACAGGCAGTCCCCGGCATATGTACAAGATAGGTTCTGTAGGTTTGTTCTTTAGTTGAATTTGTATGTAAGTCGGAACTTTGTATTTTATAATTGCAACTCCAGCCAAAATTTTGTCTTGTCATAAACGAGGATGAACAATAAATCTTAATTGCAGACACCACTGATAACTGTTACAACTGATCATTGTAAAGCACAGTAAATTCAGACATCCAGGGGGCAGTTTGTAACTAGGGGTTGTCTGTAAGTCGGGTGTTCTTAAGTCGGGATCCGCCTGTAAGTGTTTTGTCCATGCAGCATAGTCAAGTCATCCCATAGTCATGTTTCCTCGTTTTCTGGTGTCTGGTACATTACAAAAGCGGCTTGTATTATAATATAGCATTTCTCAATGTCATTTTTATGAATGCAGATGAACTTATGCTTCACATGCAGAGTATTGTGAAAAGACTAAGTCTTCTTTTAATAATGACATATTCTCCGAAAGGTTGCAAATAAATCTACATGAAGAGATTTTGTTTTCATTGGATGGACAGGATTGTAGAACTATACTGCTTGTACTGAAATGCATATCTTTAAACCATGAGTCCCCTGAGAAAATCCTATTAATAATACATACAATATTATAAAAACATTTAGACTAGTGTGAAATTCCCTTTTTGAAAGGGAACTATGCTCTGCTTAAAACACAGACATTTAGTGATGGCTCCTAGAAAAAAGTTTGCATTATTTATTATATATGAAGACCATAAATAGTAGATGGGCTTGAAAAGAAAAAGCCTTTAAAAGTGCTTTCCAGGAATGAAAAAAGAATGTTATATATGGCTGGTGCAGGGGGCTATAAAAACAGTGCACCTTTTATACGCACCTCCTCCAGCACTCCCATTCACCCACAGAGTCGCCTGTCACTACCGGGTATCTATTTGTACAAAGAGGCCAGCGGTGATGTTGCAACCACATTTGGTCCCCTGCAACTCCAGCTGTAGTAGGGATAAAGAAGTGGAAAAAGGGAGAGGCAAAACGGATGCGCTTGCAACCAAGTAGTATGAGGGTTCCTCATCAACTACCAAAGCTATTCAGAATCAAATTTTATTGGCGATATATAAAATCCAATGGTAAACTACAAATAAATACCGTAGATAAGTCGGTAGAAATGATAAGTATACCGGTGTACATAGAAATAAATTAATTATGCATGAAATCGAACCACTGAACAATGATCCACTAAACAATGTATGTCTAAAGGACAGATAGATAGAAGTGGGAACCAGTAAAGAATAATTAATAGAGGGAGATAGAGAGGGGAGATCGGAAGAACTTGCATGGAAGCGCTGAGCGACAGCTAGAGTCAGCTTCTGGCACGAGCACGCAGGGAAGTAGGCAGGTTACTTCCAATGCGGACGCTGGCGCCTGCGCACTAGGGACACAGCAATACAGCGATCGTGCTCCGCAACCTAGAAATGAACGTATAGCAGTCACGAAGAAACACAGATAAGAAATACAAGTAAGTTATCAATCCATTGTCCCAGCCTTTCTCCCAAGGACCAATTGGTTGCATTGGGGGTGGAAATGTATTTTTGTGGACCTTGGGAAGAGAATGAAAAACTGGGACAATGAGACTGGTAACTTATCTCATGTTTTGAAATCAATGGATAGAGAGAGTAAAAATACATATTATTTTTGTTTGTTTTTACCATAATATTTTGGATCTTTTTGGACATGAACTTTCTTTAAAAAAAAAAACTTTTCCAAAAATGTTATATTTAATGTTTGTTGTATATATAGATGTTTTTAAATGATTGATTATACCTATATGTATACTTGTTTTGCTGGATCTGAGATCGTATGATGTCTATATGTTGTAGTCCATTCCATTTTGTTCCTCTAATCCTCATTCCATGTTTTAGGGTGGAGAAAGAGAAAAACCTTTTCTCCTCCCCCTTTTCTTTTCATTGGTCGTTGTTTTACACATTGTATGTTTAAATACTGATATTTTAAATTTGTTTGTGAGACTATGACTAAGAGCGGTTAGCTCAAAACGTGTCAGCCTACTAGGTGACTTACCTGTGGATTTTATGGCTCCAATAAAGTGTTGACTATTTGCAAGAGACGAAGTGCCGGAGGATTCCTTTTCTGTGTTTCTTTGTGACTGCTTCTCCGGTGATACTGCCGTGCTAAAACGTTGAGTAGAGTGAGTAAAGTGCTTAATGGGTATGATGTTGAATTCCCTGTAATTCTGTTTATGGTGTAGTGCCATATGTCTCGATACGCTATGTAGGAGAAAGCAGTTTGTGATGTTACTTCGGTGCTTATTCATGCGTTCCTCGACTTCCTATGACGAGGAAAACAGGGTGAACGTGTTTCAACGCCAAGCGTTTTACTCATGAGTCAGGGTACCGCTTGATTCCACCACCAATACATTCAAAAATTCTGCCTACTGGAGCTGTGATGGGCGATGCCCTGGTTGAAAAGGAGAGACAGAGGAAGTGAGTATAAGAGGTTTATTATTTTTATAGCCCCCAACTTTATTTTACATTTTTTTCAACCCCTTTAACTCACAGAGAAGAGGGCCCTTCCACAAGGAATTTCTGTGGCTCATGCAGACAAATTCTGTGGGTTCCCATCCTCAGTGCACATTATATTTTCCAGCAACAAAATACATAAATAACCATTGGTCAAAAGAATAGACTATCTATTACATTTTCATACAAAAGTCATTTTTTAAATACTTGATAAAATAGCACAGCTTGCAACACAATTTTATACAGCATCTTTATCATTACTACATTTCTAATGTTTTTAAAAGATGCTTTCAAATAAGATGTTAACAAACCGTAAGGTCAGGGCACACAAAATCGTACGTTAGCATAAGCACAGTGGCTAAATGGTTGCAATTTACAGTGGTAGCGCAGTATATGGTATTATAGCAAATCTAGCGCAGTATATGGTATTATAAGAAACTAAAAAAGCTGCATCCCCAGGGTTTAAATCTGATGCTGGATGTTGGCCTTGCCCAAAACCAACGCACAAAACTCAAACAGAGAAATCACTTACTGTTGAAATTATTTGGAGCTTTGGAGTTTTTGACTTCCATTTCAGTGCTGTCTGTCCTGATCTTTGTTCTATTGGTCCTCTCACAGTGACGATTCTTCTCTATCAAGTACAGAACTTTAGATATGATGAAGTAGAAAAGAGAAAAAATATCATTATATGCAGATGATCTTGTACCATGGCTCCATAGATAGAGTATTTATAGAGTATACGAATTTTAGTTCTTATTCAGGGCTATCTATTTACTGGAAGAAATCAGCATGATTACCTTTAAATAATTTGGGTCCAAACAGACCAAATGACCTACAGATAATAAGATAGAGTATGTGCATTCACAAAGCTCTTTGATTATATAAAATGCAATACTGTTAATAGGGGAAATAAGAGCCAAAAAAATACTTGGAAACAGCAATACTTCAATATAACAGGCAGGATCACTCTTTTGAAGATGTTTTTGGAACATATGTTACTTTAAGTACTCTCAGCCTCACCAGTGCATGTCCCACTCACGATATTCAAGATATTCTAAAGGACTGGTTTGAAGGGGAAAACAGCCTACAATTAAACTATATGTCTTGAAACTCCCTTGTAAAGAAGAAGGCTTAGCTGTCCTGTATATGAAATCATTTTATATTTCAGCACAAATTAATTATTTACTTATCTGCGATGGGATAAAATTACATCTCAGACTAAAAAAATACATGGGTAATTAAATATACAAATGATAATGTTTGGAGGTCCTGGCATGTGGCTTGTTACACTGAAGGCAAAAAACGCTTTTACCTCACTGTGTGCAGATTTAAATTTGGAATTACAGGCACTCCCCTACTTAAGAACACCCGCTTACGTACGACCCCTAGTTACAAACGGACCTTTGGATGTTGGTAATTTAATGAAATTTTGCCTTAGGTTACAATAAATGGCTCTAATGGTTATAAAATGTGTCTGCAATTAAGATTTATTGTTAATTTAGGTTCTTATGATAATCCAACATTTTTAAAATCCAATTGTCACAGAGACCAAAAAAAAATTTGGCTGGGTCTACAATTGTAAAATATACAGTTCCGACTTACATACACATTCAACTTAAGAACATACTCACAGAACCTATCTTGTACGTAACCCGGAGACTGCCTGTACAATGAAATATAAATTATAAGCCATGGACAGAAACATGGACATAATATATGTTACACTAATTTTGAATGAGGAAGGAGTTAAATCATTTAATGAACTTAAAACAACATTCAAGATTACATATAAGCAATTTTATAGCTTTATCCAGATATCCTATGCAATGAGAGGCCAGTAAAGGTGGTGGGTAGAGGATCCCTATACAATTTACACTGTTGCTAAATCTATTAGCAATAAGGGTCAGTCTCACTAAAGTTACTCCCTGAAGTGGTTTCTTTCCTAAAACCAAATTGTCATATGTAATTCCCCCTTTTTAGAGTTATGGCACTTTCTTCTCTAAAGCTGCTTCTCAAAAATCTTCTGCAGCAGCTGTGAAGTGGATGGAGACTAAACATTTCCTCTATCTTCCCTAAAGCTAAACAGTAAAATTTAGGCTCCTCACAGTTCCCATGATGCCTTTTGTTTTCTCAAGTAATTTAGCAGAAAAACCAGTGAGATTACTAAATCCACTGAACACTGTAGGGTGTTTATCGTGACTTGCCTGGCAGCATTCATCACATGGAGAAGCACGGAAAATGTAATAAGTAGTAGAAACCAGCAGTAAAACAGTTACACTTCTGCTTTCACAGAGCAGCATACACTCAGCTTTCCTTCCAGCTACTCACAAAGAGCATCACATGACCTTTCCTTCCTCCCTCCAGAGTTAGCAAGGAGCAGTAGATCCTCTCCTCTGGTAAACCGTATCTGTAAACAACTCTATCACAGCATCACAGGAGAAAGAGAAATCAGCACAGCCAGGAGACACAGCTATTGCAGAGCCAGGCTAAACTGAGGGGAATAACAAAGAAACTGCTCCACATTATACACTAATAGGAAAAATTTAAATTGGAATTGGGCTTCAAACTTTTCTGTGAAAACATAGACAAAAAACTGCAATTCTGTTTTAAATGTTGTGCCATTCTCCATGTGAACACATTCTCCAATCAGGGCCTGGTCACATCCAGTACTAAATGAAATCCAGGAACAGGACCCTCTTTCCTTTATTCTCTGATTGAACCCGTACACATATAGGGTTCAGTCTACATCCTGGAACAGAAATAGAAATGTGAAAATACAAGGAAAGAGACCAGAAATACAACTGTCCCAGAGTTATATGATTTATTGTACATCCTTCCTGGAGTGAACACACCTTTTTCTTTTGTGACTACTGCTATTCATAAATGACTTATCAAGTACCTGATGAGTTACCTGGAAAAAAGAGTGGTAATTCTGGTTTCCTTCTTCACATGTAGAATAAAAGTCTACTGACATAATGACATGTGCTTGACAGAATATGTACTTCTACATCTGAACAGTTCAAACATGGCCTGTTTTGGTAATGCTGCATCAGCAGTAGTCTTTCACGTTTTTACATTCCTCTACATGACCTTTTTTATCCTTCACTTGTTCCTGTTTTACAATTATATTTTGAAATCTCACATTCTGAGCAAGTGTGAACTTGAAAGTTCAACTCAAATATGTATGTTTTCTTTTTCTGTAATTAATAGAACTACAGCTACTACTGGGATTACCAGTTAGTGGCAATGAGTTGTGTCATGCACTCATAAGTACAGTTTATTTTATATATAAATATTTTTTTTTCAGTATGTCAAGTAGGATTAAACAAACTGTTGAATTTCTGATTCAAGATTATGTATGCGATGACTGTAAATACAATTTCTCCTGCAGATAACACGCATTTTTGAAAATGGAAAAAATAAAAAGTTTCGGAAGCTGGGTAGTGAAAAATGTAAATCTTGAAACAAAAAAGGGCCAGGTAGTACTAAAATGCTTAGAGAGACCGGGATTATCTGAGACCTGTATATTAGGCTAGAGTAATATGCCATCCTTAGAGGCTTAGCAAAGACTAGATTTCTCCACTGACCATGCTCAATGCATGCATAGTCCCTATAAGTTGCTCCCTCCAATGATCTTAAAAAGCATGTCATAGAGGGCCAGCTCCAGGTTTCAGTAGGCTCCTGGGTTACAGACACACAACCAACCAATACAAAAATTGAAAAACTCTGGTCCACAACCAGATTAGCATTATGTAAATATATCACTTTATTAAACATGTATGGTAAGTATGTTGCTCAAAATGTATCAAAACACAATAATAGCCTTATACCTGCACACAATGGAGATTTAAGATGTGGACAAACTTCCTGAGGTCCACCCCGATGCATATTTAACCACACAGGTCTTTATCAAGGGGTCAACAGAGCCTCAGTGGGCCCCTTTGCAGTGAACTCATGTAGCAGCATTAAACATTCCTAAACTATTATTTTATATACAGTCCCCCCTATATACAACCCACTCATAGTTTAATCATTGTTTTATTATATACAGCCCCTCTTGGATTCATTATATACGGTCCCCCCTCAACAGATGCTGCCAGTCTGCTGGGGACTGAGATTCGGACATGTGGGCCCCCCTAGCAGCTCTGGGCCTCAGCACTTGCCTGGGTATGCCTGGTGCCAGCCCTGATGTCATGGTCACTCATTTGAATTTTGCACATTGAAGATTTATGAAGGAATAATGTATACTATGTATAATGCAGATATAAATTATTGCTGTGTCCAGTGAGGGTTTCATTTTGTGACAAACTCTTAGATGATGAAGGCCTTCCAAAGGTACAAACCAACATATTTTTGGACCCTTAATCTAGTACAAGTTAAATCTTGTTTTGTCCAAATGTAGTCTCTGCTCTCTATTGCTAAAAAAGTTTTTATTTGACCCTTGAATGCCTGCTACAGCCCTTGGAACTACTAAACTATTGGGTGCATCTACATAAATCAGACAGAGTACTAATTGATGGATTGTTATCTGCCAGTATTACTATAGCTATTTTTCTACAATTATTTCATAGATCTATATTATTATTATTTTTATTGCATGCTGTGTTCAGCTATGGAATATCTGTCTATTTCATGTAATGTAAATGAAGCAGAATTCATGTGCCTTTTATAGACATTTTATGGATTTATTTAACTGGAGGACCATGAAAAAAGTTAGCAAGGTAATATGTCAAGGGCCGTGAAGAAAGCTTATTAACAGTTCTACTGATAACCGCTGTAGGAGGGAGTGCTGTGTTAGACACACTCTGCTATTTCCAATTGTAGGGCATAATTAAATCATTAAACAAATAGGTGCTGGAGGCCACATTTTTCACTAACGTCCTAAACTAGACCTTTGATGACAAGTGTCCTGTGTCCTTACATAGTCCTAAAATCCTTTTAAGTAGAATTGAACCCATGTAAAAGTATTCTATGGTCAATGTGCTTTTTAAATGGGATTTCATATCTTATATTATTAAGTGAATTTGAAAAAAAATTCTATGAAATATTTGGAATTTCTTCTATTACAAAATTGCCGGGTTGTGCACTTAACCTGGAAGAAAATGCTTAGAATTGGGCAGTGACTTTTCCTTCTGAAAATTGCTTTTAAAGGGACTATTTCAACTAAAGACATTTATGACATATCTATGAATGCTTCATTGAAAATCTGGGATCCTGTAATACTATTATAATTATCCCAGAACATATGATTACCTTGTTTTTTATTTTTTTTAATATTTTTTATTAAAGATTTGCTATATTAAATAGACCATTGATGTGAGGAAGAAAACAGACATTGTGAATGCAATATGTGATATCATAAAAGGTCATACAATATAACTGTTTTAACAGTGGTACAAACCACTAAAAAAAAAAATAATCGATGAAGAAACTAAACAAAACAGAACAGATTTAAAAATAATTATAGTAAAAGATGCAGACAGTAATAAATGGCTGTGCATAGTGCATAAGATAGTGCCATAACTGTGACAAATTTAGTCCATTATTTTTGGAAGGTTAAGTAGAGGACAAGTTCCTGGCAATTTGGAAACTGGTGTATGGCATACTCGTGCAAAAAGAAAGGACCACATGGCAGTTCCACCACATATGGAGACCTCCAAGTGCCTCGCAAGTGCCAGCAAGAGTCAGAAGAGCCACTAATTTAAGAGACAGCAGCATCAGTGGCATAACAAGACCCTAGTGGGCCCTGATACGAACTTTACTTCGAAGCCCCATATACCTAAACTCTCGCTGACACCCCCATCCTGCACATTACACTTGATAATACACATATACACACATATGCACAGAGCACCAAACTCATATACCTCATACACCCAAAAGTCTTGCTTGATGTTAAAGGCACTGCCTTAAAGGTTAGCAAAAGTGGCATTGTTTTTCTTGTGCAAATCTTTAAAACTTATTGGCATATTTCCATGGTATATATAATGGAAACAATAGTTAATTTTACACAAAATCGTAAGAAATGCAGAATGCAGAAACTGGTGACACCCACAGCAGTCAACAGCTGGTGGTGAAAGGGTGCCACCATCTTGGCTAAGATTGTCACTCCGTTTGACGTCATTAGGGAGCAACGATCTGTCGACCTGGCTACTCCCATCCGTCACTATATTCAACCACCAACAATGCTGAGAGATAGGGACGGATGGGAGTGGCTGGCCTCCTCTGCCAGGCAGAAGCACCCCGAGCGCAGTTTCTGTGCCCCTGTTTGTTTATTAGCAGCAATGGATGAGGTGAGTACACGTTTATTTTTTTTTAAAGCCTTCCCCGGCCAGTCTTTAATATATTGCTAATCTCAAATAAATCCTTTAAACAAGAAAAACTGAAATATCACCTCACACCTCAAAGTGCATGTCAGAGCACATGAAAATCAATAGGTCTAAGGAACTAACCAAGGATCTCAGAGACAGAATCCTGGCAGAACACAGATCTGGCCAAGGTTACAAAATTTCTGCAGCCCTCAAGGTTCCTAAGACCACAGTGGCCTCCATAATCCTTTAGTGGAAGAAGTTTGGGACAACCACAACTTGTCCTCTTGGTGAGAGATGCAAAGAAGAACCCCAAGATCACTGTGTCTGCGCCCCAGAGATGCAGTAGGGAGATGGAAGAAAGTTCCACAAAGTCATCTATAATTATAGCTCTTCATCAGTCAGGGCTTTATGGCAGAGCCTGCTGATGAAAGCCTCTCCTCGGTGCAAGACACATGAAAACCTGCATATAGTTTGCTAAAACATACATGAAGGACTCACAGACTATGAGAAATAAAATTCTCTGGTCTGATGAGATGAAGAACTTTTGAACTTTTAATTTGAACTTTTGATTTTAATTCTAAGCAGTATATGTGGAGTAAGCCAAACACATAACCTACCAGATACAATCCCAGCATTCAAACATGGTGGCAGACTTTAGCTAGTTTTTTATTCCAGTTTCAAAACAATTCCCGCTAAACCAATAGATCACATCTTACCCATTAGGTATCTATAAGAGACAGTGTTGAATGTCTTGGAAAATATGTAAAGTATTCCGGGATGGGATAGGGAAAACAACACATCTTTTTTTGCCACCTTGTATGTCTTGAATGTGTTTACAAGGTCCAAGAACACAATATCCACAGTAGCTCCTCCGTCCAGTGATCTACTCACCTCTTCATAAAAGCAGATCAGGCGGGTCTGTCAACTTCTATCCTTAGTAAACCCATGGTGGCTGTCACTTATTATACTATGTGATGTCACATACTCCTGTATGTAGTCTTTTACTAACCTTTCCACTATAATAAAGAATTTCTTGGGATTTGTTTACATACCCTTGGCCACCTTTTCAGCTTTTGGTGACCCATCATACTTATATTTTTTCAATGCCCTCTTTTTACCACCTTTGATAATAACTAAGTATTCTCACATGTGCATCATTTGTTATTTACAGTATTTAATTTTATGGACTAGAATATGGAATAAAAGTCATATTTTATACAGCTTTTTCCTTGCTTCTTTTCTGCTCCCTGTATACACAAATATTACCTGGCTTATGAATCAGGGCATCCCTTATAAAGGTAAAGTAGGACCTTAAAAATGTGGGCATTGGATAATATCCCATCCGTTTCTATGGTGATTACAATTAAAAAACCACATATTTAACATGAAAAAAATAAAAATGCAATAAAAGGATTTAAGCTCTGCTGTGATATAAAAACTTGAAAGCCAAAAAAGCATCACACACCTGAAAATACAACAAATCTGCATTTTTGTGAGCCCCCAACACCCCAATTATACATAAACCTTCAATTACATTTTTCATTGCCCCTCTTTGCAGTCCTCCTTCTCAAACTTGCTGCATGCAACACACACAGTTATTTATTAGGTCTATTTTTCCTGACTGGTTCTCTTTAAACAGAATTTACCAGCAGAATGGCGACTGGTAGAGCCGTCACACTTACATGTAAGTGTGTATCCCATATATTCAGATCTCTTCATACTTTATTACCTTGTGGCCTTGTTTTCCTAAAAAGTTGTTTAAAAAATAAACCGGCTTTGCTGTGTTATATTTATGCACACCTCTTTTCACGTTCAATCCCACCTTCTCCCTCACCGCCCCAGCCGGGGAGCCAGTGACATCAGTCTGCTCTCTGCAATTCTTGCGCATGCACGGTAATATCCTCATTGAATTTATATAACACAATAGGCCTACTACTGCTCATCACTACCAAAAAAGAGGGGGAGCATATAATACTAAAATGGTCAAAGTTTATTGAATACAGTTTAAAAATAAAACATGTAAACAGGGTGGTTACAAGGCATAAAATATGTAGGTGCTGGGCAGCAAATACACATATAAAGTTGAGTAGTAACTAACATTCATAAAGTGCATGGTGCAAGGCCAGAAAATTGATACATAGTGACACAAGTAATATTGCATGTAAATGGCGATGCATACAGGGGGCAGCCTCTCACCCCTTGTGCTGTATCACTACTTGCCATCAGGTAACATTTGTCACTTTACTCTGTATGCACTTTGTGCGTCTGTATGCATCGCCATTTACATGCAATATTACTTGTGTCACTATGTATCAATTTTCTGGCCTTGCACCATGCACTTTATGAATGTTAGTTACTACTCAACTTTATATGTGTATTTGCTGCCCAGCACCTACATATTTTATGCCTTGTAACCACCCTGTTTACATGTTTTATTTTTAAACTGTATTCAATAAACTTTGACCATTTTAGTATTATATGCTCCCCCTCTTTTTTGGTAGTGCTTGCTATTTTGAGCATATGAATTTTCTTGATTTTTTTCTGCCCTGCCGCACTTTTGAGCTCTGTTGTGCCTTTGTGCATTCTTTCCTACAGCCCAAATTGTTTCTATAGGTTTTGTCTACTACTGCTCATGCATGAGAATTGTAGAGAGCTGACTGAAGGGGGATAGCTGAAACCACAGCATGACTACTACTCATAACTGTGATTGGCCAAGGGGACATCACTGGACAATTATAGCCATGGCTATTTGCTAGTGCTGTTAATTTTCTGTTCAGCAACCAATACTGCAATTTGTCCGGATTGCATGGTGCACACTTGAACCCAAATGGGAAGTTTGAGTCTGCTCATCTCTAGTTAACACCCCTGTTGGTGCCAGCACAGATTACTTGTTTTAGCAGTGGTTGTCTGTACAAATCAGCCATTGTGAGCCCTTCCAAATATGGTGTAATTATTACATATCATGTTACCTTTTAAGATAATGAAATAATTAAAAAAAAAAATACTATACAGCCAAAATAATTATTTGTGTAACAGAGAAACTCTCTTATTTGCTTATATTAACCATTCAGATTTTCATCTCCAATTTAAGAAATAATGTTGACTTTGTTATAGTAATCAATAAAGCCCTAAAAAATAAGTCTACCTCTGTGTCACCAATCTGCTGGCTGCATCACAACTTTCGCAATAGTGGCTTATTTTGTTACCTTTCAAGACATTATTATATGCTCAGTTTTTAGGAGTGTATTCAATGCTTAAATTAGGGCATAAACCTTGATATTGTTTTCATACTTCTTACTTTCCAAAAGCTTTACCTATTTTTAACTTTTCAGTTAACAGAGTGATGTAAGGGCTTGTTTTCTGTGGAACAAATTGTACTTCCAAGCGGAGCCATGTAATATTCCAAACAGTGTAAAATAAAATTCCAAATGCAGTAAAAAGCAGTTCTAACATTTTGTTATAGGCTCTGTTTTGATGGATTTTACTTTGTGGTCCAAATTACCCATTAACTTCATATTTGGGTAAATATGATCATTGAGATACCAAATATATATATATAGTCTATGTTTTGTTTTATTGCCTTTTTTATATTTTGACACATAAAGTTGAGTGAGGTGTTGTGATATGAGGGACTAGATTATATTTTTAATAAAACTAGTAGAGGAGTTTACAGTGGGACAGGAAATATTCAGACCCCCTTTTTTTTGCTCATTAATGCACACACTGTACCTCATCTTGGCAGAAAAAAACAGATAACAGAAATATAGATATGTTGGCTAATTTAGTAAACAAGAAAAGCTGCAATATTACATGGTCATAAATATTCAGACCCTTTGTTCAGTATTGAGTAGAAGCACCTTTTGAGCTAGTACAGCAATAAGTCTTCTTGGGAATGATACAAAAAGTTTTTCACACCTGGATTTGGGGATCCTATGCCATTTTTCCTTGCAGATCCTATGTAGCTTCATCAGTTTGGATGGTTAATGTTGATGGACAAACATTTTCAAGTTTCTGCAGAGATTCTAAATTGGGTTTAGGTCTGGGCTCTTCCTTTATGCTTCTTGGGCAGTTCCTTAGACCTTGTGATTCTCATGTATTGGGATATGAACTGTGACCTGTGAGGTCTTTTATTGACAGGTGTGTCTCTTTCCTAATCAGTCCAATCAGTTTAATTAAACACAGTTGGACTCCAATCAAGCAGTATGACCATGTTGAGGAGGATCAAAAGGAAATGGACACATTATTATTTAAAATGTCTGGATATTTTATTCTGATATCACGCGGCTTACAAATCAAACATCGGTTTTCCATATTGTGAAGGAGATCATTATTGTTTTTAATGAGATTTAAAATATATAATATTAGAAAACCCCTATACATCACGCCATTTTCAAATATGCACCCCTCAACCTATAAAAAATAGCTCTTAGGAAAATTGTTAACCCATTGAGATTCATAGTAATTAAAACACAATGGAAGTGAAATTTAGAATGGTTCAATTTTGTCAGTAATATGTTCATTTAACCCCAATATGTACATGTTCACGAAAGGTTAAAAGAGATAACCCATCTTATAATTTGTTATACAATTTCTCCCTAGTACAGAGACACCCCACATGTGGGCCTTAGATGTTGTATGGTTACATAACGAGGCACAGAAGGAAAGGAGGACCATGCATTGAAAGTTTTGCACGATAGATACATTTTTGATCACTTTCCATTGTGTTTTATATGTGACAAAATAGGTAAAAATCATAATTTTTGGTATTTCATTTTTTTTTTCATGCAGGTTTAATAATGATTTTGTTTTATTGTACAGGTCATTATGGACATGGCAATACCCTATATGGGGGGTTTGCATTGTGATTTTAACATTTTTTTATTTTAGATCTAAGTATTATATTGTTCAATTGCTTGTTCATTATAGTACCCTATAATACTGATGTATTGCAGAGTATTAGAACTGTCAGGCTATGCTGATGCATAGGCTGAATCACTGCCTGTAAGCTCCTGTCACACACAAGACCTTACAGGCATTTACTATGGACAGCCCTAGGGACTTAGATCAGACCCCAGGATCGCCATAGCGCCGATTGGATCCCTGCAAAAATGTTTGGGGGTCACTGATCATGCAGGGAATCATCCTACAGGCATTTAAATGTTATACTTATGTTGACCTCTGCATTTAAAGGGTTAACACCCATGATTGGTGCTTGCTCTGACAGCAGGTGTTCCACTGGGATGTCAGTTGCAAATTACCTTTTTTATTTTACAGCATTCATTGAGTGGGTCCAATAATGTTATGGATTTTTTTTCACAGATTGTCATGGATGTGACAATACCAAATATGTGGGGCTTTTTTGCAATTAAGTGTTTTTTTTTACTTTATTAAATGTGTATAGGGAATGGTGGTGTTTAGGGGACTTTTACTTTATTTAATTATTTCTATTTATTTTAAAAAATGTACCCATTGTTTCAAAATAATTTTTTGTTTTCTTTACAGGTTGCCTTGAGCAAGCTTGTTCAAGCTTTCTTTGCGCTAACACACTGCAATAGACATGCAATGTACTGTGTTAAGTAATCCACTGAGCTGCACATGCTCAGTAGATTACAGCCGGGTCCTGCATAGAGGCATGGCCCATCTTCCAGAGGAGATTGAAGCCCTGGGGCACTCGTCGGACCCTGAGGCTGCCATCGTAGGATAGGACCCCTGATAAGGTGCACCAATCCAAATCTGAAATCCCTTACACTACGCATCCACCACATGTAAGGGGTTAATATCCACGATCAGAGTCTCTGGTTGTGGGTGTTACAGAGACACCGCAGCTTATGGCACTGGCTCAGTCTGGGAAAAGCAGGACATAATAGTACAACATGGGTTGGCAAGTCCCCTCGGTCTGTTCTGTACTATTACTTCCTGCGTCAGGAAGAGGTTAATTTGTTTGCTTGCCTACATTTCTTTTCTATTAAAAAAATCTCTGTATAAGATAAAGTTGCTACTGCGAAAAATTTAGAGACACTGAGTTTTAATTTACTTTGGTAAACCTTTTTTTCTAATGCAGTAAAAAAAGAAAACACACTGAACTATGTGACAGCTGCTATTTTATTGCACAAGGGGGACCTTTTGTAAAGCAGATTGCTATTATTACAATTGATTCTGTTCATTGCCATGACTATATACTCTCTTATTAAAGAGATAACCTTCTGAAAAATCAATGAACTTACTGAAAAATTCTAATTAACAGGGAAATGCTAATACCATGGATTTCTGGGGATAAAAGCTGCTGTTTTATTACATGTAAAAGGCTTAAGAATTGTAGAGGTACAAGTATGATCTCAAGATCTCAGGACAACAATTCAACAATATTAAAGCAATGTAAAAGCTTTGCTATTCTGTAAAAGCAACTGTGTGGACGTACACGCATGCACTGGTTTCACTTTTTAAGGACAACTGTAAATGTATATATTTACAATATTGCAAATAAAACATGATTTGTTTTAAGAACATTATAGAACCTATTAAGAACACATAGAAAATCTAAAAAGTTTTTTGTTTAATACCTTAATTTTTTTCTATTCTCTAAAAAACTAAAAATGTTTTTTCCTAATAGACTTACCCAACATCTAGAATTTTTATGGTATAATGCAGTAACAACAGGATACGGGTCAGAACCACAAGGATAAAGGCAGTACAAAATAGATAGTCAATTGAATGATCAGAGAACAGACAAAGGTTCAAATAATCCATAAGTCAAGATGAACACCAGCAAGCTTAAAATAAGACGAGAGCAAGCAAGGAGGGATTAGTCAACAAACATTTTTGAGATGCCAGAGTCCTAGTCCAGAAAATGATTGGATCAATTCACTGATATCCACACAGGGCAGGAACGTGAGTGGAGACGGAATCTGTCTATAACAGTAGATTCATTTTTGTAATCCAGAATAAAAGACACTACTAGGAAAGGAGAAAACCAGTCTTCAGACTAGTAAGGATAAAATCAAACAAAATTACACTTACCAGAGCAACCTTTGCTACAGTCCATGGACAGTGCTGAAGTCTGAACAGGCACAGATGTTACAGTAACTGAATTTATGTGTTTTTTTGCAAAAAAGCCCTGAATTTAGGGAGTAATAAAGAGATCCAAGTGTCACCCCTCATGAGGATGTCTCTGGTTGCCATGCTGATGTCCATTCTTCAAGGATTTCTCTCCAAACTGGTCCGAAGTGATCACTTTATGTTCAATATTCACATGCCTTCTACACCAATCTCTGGCCTCGTACTGTGAAGGCCAGGGATTGACCCAGCTTCAAATGTGCAATTAACACATTGGAAGTGTCAATTTACAGATGTTTGCTGCTGAAGCCAGGGGTGCCTTGGGAGGTAAAAATGTTTATATTTTTTATATTTCCCCCACATGCTAGGGGTTTCTTCAAATTTGCATACTTTCTTTTTTGAGTGTGTCTTTTACTGCAGGGGTAAAGCTCTTCATAAAGGAATAGAATAAACTGGGTTAAAGAAAAAAAATTGTTCAATATGTTGGAAGTTCTTATATTAAAAGATGCAACCTGTATGTCATTAGAGAAGTGTCAGGCACCATTATTTGCAAATTAAACTTAAACAGTAAATCTTATTTCATCAAACAACCAACATTTGCACAATTGTATTTCATAGTAGTGTTCCAAGCAAAGGGGCTCACTAATCACTCTATAATACTCTTCCATCAGTATCAATCATCACCATTTGCTTCCTTCTATGGCTTTCCATTGCTTTACCTATGCAACAAATATGTTACACTTTGACATTGACTAATACTTTATCTAATTTTAATATTAACACACAATTTAGAATTTTGGGTTATGTCCAAATTATTGTTGGATTAGCTGACTCTTACTGAATAATAAAGAGAACCTTAAGTAATTGAGCACTGCTCCCTGGTAATCAGAGTAGACAAGCCCTAGCCTTAAGGGTTCTGAAATCATAGCTAAGCATAGACTAAGCTAAGCATATGGTGACATGACTTTACACACATTTAATAAATGATTTCCTATGTACAACCAATGGTCGTTGTAATTCTTTTGTTAGCCAGTGTTAAATAACATTACATGAAATAATGATGGGTGAAATTAAATTGTTATGGAAGTATCTACTCTAGATTTTATCAGCTTCAATATTGCATCATTTTAATTATGGATTGATTGAATATCCAAAGAGATTAATGGAATCTATTTTTCACTACATATTTTATATGAAACTTTTACGTCACACTGTTGTCGATCCTTTCAAATTTGTTATTATGATACATTAACAATAAACATGCCTATAACTTTTGTGTCATACACAGCCATGTGGTTTACATAAAAGCAAGAGAATCAGTACATTCATCACTTTTTGTTGTTTACAAACTGAAGCAATGTTTTATAGCTAATATAGCTTTTAGAGTAGATTTCTGTTGTATTGTTAAAAAGAATGTTGTAAAGAGTTTGAATTGTAAGTACCTTTATTTAGTTTCTGTCATGGATGGAATAGTGACCGATTGAACACTTATGTCTGATTCTAGTATTTTTGATGCCTAAGGAAAAAATGTAATGCTCCCCGTGCCATTAAAAACAAAATCTAAAAAGACAACCACTCTTGGGTCATTGACATTGAAGCCTGAATAAAAATATATACTTGCAGTAAATTTGCCACACATAGTGAGATAGCTTTTCCTGCACAAGGGCCGGTGCCAGCACCAAGCATACCTGGGCAAGTGCCATGGCCCAGAGCTGCTGGGGGACCCACATGACCAAATATCCCCTGGCACTGAAAAGTGGCACTGCAGGATGCCAGCCTGTGTCTCTGTACTCTGCAGAAGAGCTGGATGAAGACAGGAGAGTCGGAGCCCTGGCCAGACCTGAGTTGTGGACTGAGGTGGGTATTACTTTCTTTTATCTCTTTATTACTGATCACATGAGGGGGGCTTTTATAACAAAACCATAGGGGCTGTATATAAAATAACCAAGATGGGACTGTATATAATATAACTGGTGGGGGCTGTTTGGAATGATAAACTAGGGAATATTTTAGGGAATTGGGAACCATTTTAGTTTCTGAATTGTTAATGCCGCCACATGAGTACACTGCAAAGGGGCCCACTAAGGCTCTGTCATCCAGGGGCCTACTAAAACCTGGAGCAGGCCCTGTCCTGCACGGCTCTAATAATGATTTGAGGTGCCTCTTAAAGGAGCAAATAGAATTGATTCCTCTCAGTGTATTGATGCTTCTGTCCCTTCATAGATTTATAATTTGCAGTGGCAAGTTTCGGAAATCGCTTTATGATTCAGCCACATATATTCTGTGGTCATTCTGCAGCCGTTCTGGATCATGAGCAGACGGTCCATTTATAGAAGGATACTATTTAATGATAACAGCGGAGATCTTGAAAACAACTAGCAAAAGTATTGGAACCTTATACTATACAATGTAAACTCTTTTTTTTTAATTCTGACTTTTAAAAAGCTTCTGCCACACTACATTATGTAGCATTTCTTTTTTTAAAAAATAAAAAAGCCATAACTTTTTTTTTCTTATAATAAAATATTATGGAAAGATTTTGTAAAATGTACATATTAGGTAGATAAAGTTTAAGTTAGAAAGCATTCTAGGATTAGGTAAAGATAGATTACTGTTTAGTAGGTTAATAGGAACCTACCATCACATTTACCTTAATATATAGATTTCTGATGGTAGGTTTCCTTTAATAACCTTTAGTGTCAAGCACAACATAGAAAGATATGTGTATTTGCCTTTATATGCAATACAGTTTATTCCAGTAAATATGATGATTCTTAGCTATCGAACAGGTGTGTCAAAATAGATGGTGCAATACTTGAGGTGTATGTACAAGGGTAACATGTAAACTATGTTTGAACTATGGGATGGTTGCTTTCAACAGCAGAAGATCTATAAAACAACAGTTTGGACAGATGATGTAGAATTGGTTTTACAGATGAATAATTTCTGTTCTTTAATCAATCTGCTGTTAAATGAAAACATAATGACAGGTATGTTAAATTTTATATGAAAAAGAGATGGTGTAGCTGATAATAATTCATTTATCCTATACTAGAGCATTTTGCAGTTGTTCCTAGACACAAGCAATGCCTGGCTTCTGTCACCATGCAATGTAGGCCTAGGGAGATATTTTGCTGTAGCCAAAGTTGCAGGGTGATGTGGAAGAACTGGCCTCATATTATTTGGGTATCTTCAGCTAGCATTACCTTTCAGGTGGTATCAATATTTATGACAACTCTGGACATAAACATGGACACCATCGATATTGACACATATATTTTCTTCCGAACTGGGGTAGGTGTGATAAAAAAATGTTTTCTTTGCTGCCCCTGCCCAGCTCTCATGGGGATTTTCCCTACAATCCAAGTTTTATCTGCAACAATGTCCAGGTACAACAAACTTGTGTGTGGAAAATTTCTTGTGAATATTTTATATCTTGTGCATCTTTTAGGGAGTTTATTCAATCAAAAAGTGTCCAGTTTAAATATGTGGAAGGACTATATCTGTCCTGTAAAAAATAATTAAACCCCAAAAAATAACAAAGCAGGGGGTATGGGCACTGCATAAGATGCAAACTTATCCCCTGCTTATATAATTATGTACCAAAAAATATTGAGCAAAATAAAGAAGATATTCAAATTACGAGTACAAGACAATAAATTTTATTATACATATAGTTAAATATAAAAAAGCAGAACAATGGAAACAAAGACTTATATTGAAACCAGTGCATTCCTTACAAACGTAAAAGTGGTTTACCACTAATAGAACATATAGGATGCAATGGAGTAAGGGATAATACAGGTCAGACACTGTAGTCAATAAGTATAAGTATGAAAAACATGTCAACAGAGTAACAGCAAAGACCAAAAGTATAATGACCATACAACAGAGTAGGCATACACCGCAGGGCCCTGACACGTGTTTTGCCTATGGCTTTCTCAAGGGGAGTGACATGTGCGACACATATGTGGTGCAGACACTTCATAAATACCTGTGCAAGCAGTTTGCACCTAAAAGAACATGCAAAGTCCACCAGAAAAATGGCGCACAGCCCTTAGTAAAGGTGCCCTAGTATGTTATAAAGCTGTAAATAAATTGCAAATGCAACACTGTACAATGTAATGTACAATTATGAGAGGAGAGATAATCCTCAGAGACATAAATCCCCTAGCATGTCCACTAAACCTTGGTGACTATAGTAAACTAGTTTACGCTATAAACTAATTCAGTTCTTTCGTAGTTCAGTATATTCTAGTCTGCCACATTTTAATGGTCTTTATGCAGAAAACATTGGAGTCTGGGGGATTGTTTGGAAAAAAAACCACAAAAAATTGTCATAATTATAAATAGAAATTGAAACATACATTAAAAAATATTAATTGACATACAAAAAAATAACAAAAGAAGCACAGTGTAACAGTTGTAGAATCTAGTGACAGTGATATCGACCAATGTAGCCAAAGGAAGGCCTCTTACTGATAAACTACAAAATACCAAATAAATGAAAACAAGAGGAAAGGACAAGGCTTCAATGCAACAACATAAAAGGGAAAATCTTTATTTAGTAAACAACAATAGGAATGCATAAAATAGACTGAGAAGCATCTCAGAAAAGATACAAAAAAGCACGCCAGGTAATATGTCCTAAAATACATAAACAAATGTAAAATGTACAATATAAGGGACCCAAACATGTAATGAACAGTAATGAACGACAATGGGTGTAAAGTAATGATGAGGTAGAGCCCTTATGTAGCTGACAGGTATACTGTAATAATAACAGAGGTCACAGACGCCAAATGATAAACATGGATAAACACATACAAATAGTGCAAAATGAGTGGAAGCTAGTGTGACCAAGAGGAGGACATGATATTACCTGGCGTGCACCAGGTAATATCATTACCTGGCGTGCACGCCAGGTAATATCATGTCCTCCTCTTGCACGCCAGGTAATATCATGTCCTCCTCTTGCACGCCAGGTAATATCATGTCCTCCTCTTGGTCACACTAGCTTCATCTAACTATTGCACATCATGTTAAAGCGCACCAGATGGAGACCCGGAATAATAGAGAAGGTGACATAAGATGGACCCGAATGGAAACTCAAAAGAAAGTGGAATATGTAAATTAGGCATTTTCCAATTGGTGGATAGAAGTATGAATATTTGAATTGTTCATTGCTTTTGTGATGGCATTATGGGATGGGAACATTCTCTCTATACTTTTATACTTTTCAAGCATATTGACGCTGATATGTAAATGTTTAATAGTTACAGTACAATGTGAATGTACTCAAAAGACAACTAATACCAGATTACTGGTGGTAGACTGTCCTATTATGCATTCTCGTTACCTCTAGGGCAGTGGTGGCAAACCTATGGCACGGGTGCCAGAGGTGGCACTCAGAGCCCTTTCTGTGGGCACCCGGGCCATTGACCCCAAGACAGAGTGCACATAACAGGACCAAATTCATCAAATCTTCCTGCAGTCCCAGGCAACTTAAGAGATGCTGCTCTCAATGCTATTTTAAAGCAACACTTCATTGGCTGTTTCGAACTGCAGGAAAAGTGAGAAGGTGTTGATAGAATTGCATAATCTTTGTAGGTCATCCTGCCACCCACCATCCTTCATGTACAGAGAGACGCTGGTGAGAAGCTACAATGATAGTCTGAATGTGCCCTCCTTCTCTTAACTGTATTGGTGGCCTCAAGGGGCCGATACGATTGATGGATGTTGAAGAACAGGTAGCAATAAGTTACTGCTTAAAATGCAATGTTGGCACTTTGCGGTAAATAAGTGGATTTTGGTTATAGTTTGGGCACTCTAAAAGGTTCGCCATCACTGCTTTAGGGCATGATGGCCCAGTTTCCAGCTAACTCCAAGGCTCCCGTCTTGCTGAGAAATTACTTTATAAAAATATGTAAATGAGCCATGAGGCAATCAGGCTTACATCTGAGCGCCTCATGGCTCCACCAGTCCATAATTATGCACGCCCCCTCCTTCCCGCCTGCTATGCTCAGACAGACAGTGACATCAGCTGGCTGTCTGGAAACCTTGCGCATGCACAAGAACTTGTTCATTTATAGCCTACAGGTTACTAGTGTGGTTGTGCAAGTTTTTTATTAAATAGAGATGAGCGAGTATACTCGTCCGAGCTTGATGCTCGTTCGAGCATTAGCGTACTCGCAACTGCTCGTTGCTCGGACGAGTATTTTGCCAGCTCGAGAAAATGGCATCTCCCGGCGTTTAGATTTCTGGCGGCCAGAAACAGAGCCAATAACAAGCCAGAAGACTCTGCAGTACACCCAGCATCACGTGGTACACTTACAAGTCGATAGCAGTGATTGGCTGGCCTGATCAGGTGACCCTGGAATATACTAGCCCCTGACCACGCTGCTCGGATCATTCTCTGTCTGGATGCCTTTAGGGATAGAGCTGCTGCTGGTCAGGGATAGCGTTAGGGTGTTCTATTAGATTACTGTTAGGCAGGAGTGATTCTCCAAGAACCCAACAGTCCTTGTTAGGGCTACATTAGCGTTTTTCAAAAGTTAAAGTGACAGTCACAGCACAAAATCCTTTTGTGTGCTGTCAGTGTTGGTTAGAAACTAGCCATAGCAATCATCTTCTGAGGTTGCTGTCTGATTTCTTCTGCACGTTTTGTTCTATAAAACCAAAAAAAAATTACCCAAAAAAATTTAACAGTTTATATTTCTGTTTTGTCTATAAAATAGACTTTAATTTGCAAAATGCTGAACCGGAGGGCTATGGGTAGAGGACGAGGGCATCCAATTACTGCAGGGGTCAGAGGCCGTGGTCCTGGGCGGGGTGAGACACTACCTGCTGATGAGGGAGCAGGGGAACGCTGCAGAGCTACTCTCCCTAGCTTTATGTCTCAACTTACTGGGACTCGTGGTAGAGCACAGTTGAGGCCACAACAGTGAGAACAGGTGATGTCGTGGATTGCGGACAATGCTTCAAGCCATTTGTCCACCAGTCAGTCTTCCACACAGTCCACCCATGTTACCCAATTGAGCACTCCTCCAACTCTTCCGCCTAAACCAACTTCCCCCCAGTATGCCCCCTCCCAGAAAAATTTGGCATTTGATCCGGCATACTCTGAGGAACTATTTTCTGGACCCTTCCCAGAGTCACAAACCACTTCTCAGGTTGCTCCTGAGCTCTTTCCCGATGCCCAGGATTTCCAACGGTCGCAGTCTGTCTGACATTGTTGATGTAGTGGAAGAAGTGTGTAAAGAGGTGTTGGACGATGTGGAGACACGGTAGTCAGACAGTGGTGAAGTTGTTGTCAGGGCAGGAAGTCCGAGGGGGGAGCAAACTGAGGGATCGGAGGATGATGAGGTGACAGACCCAAGCTGGGTTGATAGGCCGGGTGAAGACAGTGCTTCTGAGATGGAGGCGAGTCCTATACCAGACGGAGAGGCAGGGCCAGAGCTGGTGCATCAGTGCCAAATGTTTCACGTGGTGAAGCTCCCGTGGCAAGGGCTAGATTTTCTGAAGTCTGGAGGTTCTTTAAAGAAACAGCGGATGACCATCGGACTGTGGGGTGTCTACATCTCCAAATTACTGAGCCTGGAGATGCTGCCGTATAGGCTGGTAGAGACCAAGGTCTTTCGCAACCTCATGGCGGCGGTCGCCCCTTGGTATTCAGTCCCCAGCCGCCACTACTTTTCCCGATGTGCTGTAACAGCCCTGCACCAGCACGTGTCAGACAACATGATCCGTGCCCTGACCAACGCTGTTTCTGACAAGGTCCACCTAACCGCAGACACGTGGACGAGTGCTGCCAGGCAGGGCCCCTATATATCGCTGATGGCACATTGGGTTAACTTGGTGGAGGCTGGGACCAAGTCTAACCCTGGGGCCGCTCATGTACTGCCGACGCCGAGGATAGCAGGGCCTACCTCGGTCACTGTCTATCAGGCCTACTATTCTGTGGTGTTTCTATCATTTTCTGAGGTTTCCAGGTTTTTGGCCAAGCTTTTCTGTGCAGAGCCTTGGTCTCCTTGAAAAATGCTCGAGTCTCCCATTGAATTTAAAGGGGTTCGTTATTCGAAACGAGCACTCGAGCGTCGGAAAAAGTTAGACTCCAGTAACAAGCACTCGAGCATTTTAGTGCTCGCTCATCTCTATTATTAAGCAATTTTCTCAGCAATACCGGAGCCCTGGACTTAGCTGGAAACTGTGCAATCGTCCCCTACAGGTAATAAGCTTGCATAATAGGTCAGTCTTCCACCAGTAATCTGGTGATAGATGTCCTTTAAGGAAACAGGAAACATGTGAGTACAATGCCACAGATGAGGTGAAGAGGTGAAAACGCAGTGAAAACGCGGTTGGCATGTGAAATACTGCACACTTTTAACTATGTTTGTGACTAGATAAAATAAATTACTTTTAAACCTCTTATCTGAAGGTTTTTGAACTATGTGTTTGCCAAACTTTTATTAGAACCCATATTGGACACATGCATGGATCAATCTCAGTAGCGGTGTGACACTATCAAAGGTAGGAATACTAGATCATCAGTGTTGGAGAGCAAACCTTAATCTTTTGGGGTATAATCCTCTTTTCCTGATGGAAGAATGGAAATGGTGGATTAGACTGGCTTGTACTATGATATTTGGAGAATGGTAGGAGTGAACATTTTTTTTACTCTATATCTAAACCCCATTCCAAAAAACATAATATTGCAAATTATTATCCTACTCGCCACCTTTCATCATCCTTGTACTATCATATTTCTCATCTGCAAACTTTCTGGTGTTAAATGTCCATTACTTAATTTGAGAAGGCTCTTTATATCTGTCATGAAAAGACATAGTGACATGCATATTTTTTACATTTTATGTCAGATTTTGGCAAGATCTGAATGGCTATTGAGAAAATTATACCCATAATAAATGTATTTGTATGCTCTGCTTTACATGAGAAATTTTAGGGTAGTTTTATGTTCTGACACCACATGATCTTGGCAAATGTGGTGCCTAAAAATCATTGGGGAAAGCAAAAGCATGCTTACACCAAATTGGAGACCCTTCATTCTAGGCCATGCACAGGGCTCAATAAACACAAAGAAACATAAATAACATATCTATAAGTTAAGGAATAATATCTAGTGGCATTTAACAGTGAAAAATTTATTAGGAAACTGTTGTAGATAAAATCGGGAAAAAACTACATTTAATAATGCAAAATAATACCACGGATGCAAACCTTTCTTCTTGATAAAGAATAGATCACATTATGGATATATGAAAAGGGTGAGACCAAATAAATTAAGACAAAGCAAAACTGTTTATTTTGTCTTGGTCAGAATGTGTATGGTGGGAACGGTTTAAAGCTGAATACATTGTCGCTGAATTTCAAATTTGTTCTTTTGGGTTATTTTATTTCTGATTATTGCCTTTTAGTTCATCAGCCTACAGTTTGCATTTGTCAACAACTCAGGGCAATGTGCTACTGACAACCTTGTGTCTTTTATGTTGCATAAAATATGCAATACCCAGGCCAAAGATTGTTTCCTAGTTTGTTGGATGATATTTAGCAAATTCAAGCAGGTAAATTATCTGGAAAGGCCACTTCCGGATAATTGGCCCATGTAAAGGGGTCTTAAGTGAAGCAGAAAGTTTACTTACCTCTCTGTAAAGACAATAAAATAGTTCTTTCTTTACATCATCATTTCCATCATAAACAATCAGATCGCAATTTGGCTTACATTATATTCATAACTTGAGAAGGATTTCATAACAAAATATTATCTTTGAAGTATCTTATACTTTGAAGAATAAAAGGAAAGTGATATTTACAGAAAGGACATATTTTCTTTTTAGACATAAACAATATCAGTCGTTGTGTTTTCAAAAACATAACTAAGGCATCCAGAAGTTCTTGTAAATATTAGTTTTTAAGCCCAACAATTAAGATGGAGTTATTGAGTGCATAACAAAGGCAGGAAATATTAAGGTCTCTACTCTTTATTCTACTTCAATCATAAACAAGCCTATTTTATTTTGTGTTCTTGGCAGGTTACACTGGCACAATGTGCTGAGCCTTTTATTCCTTTGACTTAGATGACATCCGATGCCCTGTGCCAGAATTCTTTTTATTGCTGCCACATTGTTTACAAACTCCTTCGGCGCTGTTCTGATTAATCAACAAACTGGCTGTAGGTCATTTTGATTCTTGCAGACCACTTTTTTGTTGAAGAAGTATTTTCAATTCATCTGTGATATGTATAATGTGAAAGTATTTTTTGTTGGTTTTACTCACAGTAAAGTTTATATTGAAATAAGCAGTGTCCAGAATTCTTGATTGATTCCATCCTTTTTGTGGAAAATGTATATTCATTCAAGTTCTTTGTAGCATTATAATTTTTACAAACTTTATTACCCATGCCTCTTAGATAGTGTAGACTAAAGAGAACCTGTCACCAGCACGCCCCCACTCCCTAAATCGCACACAGTACATTTTAGATGGCTTAATACATTTTCCACTGATACCTCTTTCCATGGTATTAGAGACACCATTCTTCTAAAAAAAACTTTTATTGATGTCTTCTGTTCCAGTCATGAAGGCAGGGAACAGCAGTACACAGTCAAGCTACCCATCTCAGGTGAGTAGCATATAATATGCAAACTGATTTGACATGGAAAGGAACCATTTAGGGATAAAGACAATACTTTTATATCAGAGTTTTTTTTATCAAACTCCAAGGAAGGAAGCAGCACTCCAAGATAAATTGTGAATGTTTATTCTACCAGTGGTAAGAGCTACGTTTCGGCTGACTCTATGCAGCCATTCTCAAGCATGCATAGAGTCAGCCGAAACGTAGCACTTACCACTGGTGGAATAAATATTCAGTATTTATCTTGGAGTGCTGCTTCCTTCCTTGGAGTTTGTATGCATATGGAATCCTGAATCCTGAAGCCTGCACCCACATTGGATTTAATCCGGTTATCCACAGTGCTGCTCCTTCTACCTATTTATTTGAGTTTTTTTATCAAGTATTTTTTTGGTGGGTTAATTTGAATGTCAGTTTCGCATTAAGTTTGTATAAAGGATGAGCTGTCATTTCAAAGGTGGTTTAGAAGTAACCAAACTTTCAGTCTTGATGCCACCAAGCACTATTGGAATGTGTTCATAGTTTATGGTGATGTGACGGGCATTGGTTTAAGTCATCTGTTACACAAGGTTACAGGTGAAGAAGATATTAAATATGTTGGAAGCTGGTGGTCCTGTCTAGTTTGTAGAGTGGGTACAGAAAGTATTGAGACTCCTTTAAATTTACCACTCTTTGTTTCATTGCTATTGTTAAGATCAAAAAGTTTTTTTCTTTTCTTATTAATGTAAACTCTGCACCCCATCTTGACAGAAAAACTGAAATGTATATATTTTTCATCATTAAACAAGAGAAACTGAAATATCACATTGGATTCAAGCAGTGCCTAATTGGACTTGATAAAGGGTTGCCTTTCTTTTAGTCATTTTTAATCATTTATTTATGACCATATTTAATCAAAGAAAAATTATGGTAGTTTTCTCCTCTGGTCATATTGCTAAATTCAATGATAAATTCCCCCTACATCACCAGGTTTTTTTAAAAAAAAAGACCTGAGTACCTCAGAAATAACGTTAAAATGAATGGAGACAGACATGCTAGCATAACAACTCCTTGTGGACACAAAATATAAGGGTATTCCGTAAAATTTAAATAACCGCAGGACCTAAAGGTGGCAATAATAATAATTACTAATAATTATATTTAATAGCATGATGATTAAAATAGAGATGAGCAAATCAAACCTCCCAAACTAGGATTTGATCTAAGCTCACATAGATACTCAGCAGCTTGCCAATCCTTGCCATGTCACATTCCCTTTTAAAGATGGATCCTGCATGATTTTAGCCTTTTCTTTGCTACATGAAAGTAGAGACAGGAGGGAGATGAAGGCAATAGGAAAAGTGTATCAATAGCAGTCTGCAGCTATAAGTGGAATAGCAGGGACATTTTCTTGGACTTCTATATTTTGATAGATCAGCATTCTGGGACGCACTTCTCTTCTCACAATACCCTTCTGGCCTCTGTGTAGTTAGTGCTGTAAATGTAGCACTTGTATCTAGTGATGTGTATTGAGGCACCATGTGACTGTTGGCTGCTGGGGGCTCCTTGACTACAGACTACTTGTGACTGGGGGCTCTGTGACTTTTAGCTACTGGGGGCACTGTAAGTGTTTCACTGCCAGAAAGGATCTACATGTTGCAGCAACATAGAGTGGTGGATATGCACATATAGGCAATAATTATTATTAGGAATGCTCCTTGTAATAGTTCTATGACTGCTTTTGGAGATCTTCTGCCCATCAGATTTATTTAAGTGGCATTTTGCAATTACACAAGTGCTTTAAAATGGCATTTATACTGCGTGATTCATAATAAATTTGTTCAAAACAAATTTTTGTAAAAAATTAGAATCATTCCATCCACTATTTGACTAAAATGTACTTTTTAAAACTGTGCAATCCTCTTGTGTCATAGGAGTAGGCAAAGTTCATGACCTAATTTGGAATGCAATTACCCCATGAAAAGCTGCAAGACAGGAGCATAATGCCATGAAAGTTGTCACTTTGCCTATTACCTAAAGATGCTTGAGAATAGTATTAGCATTTCTCTTTTTGCTTCCTATTTTGTAAGACTCTCCTCCAGGTCAGGTTTCTCAGCAAACAAGGACTGTGAATACTTTTATCTCACTCAGTATAAGCCATTGATAAACCTCTTGTGTATAATGCTTCACATGCTACTATTTTACCAGTCCTAAATCCATCAGACATTGGGATTTGCTCACTGTGGACAAATACAAGTGACACTTTACTTCCTTAAATAAACAAACTAAATACTTAATCACCATTCAAAGACAGCAACACCTCCACCCAGTACCCTTACAGATGCCATGGGAAACTAACATTGTGTCCTTTACATTACAGTAGCTTGATTAGCGAATTCCTGTATTGCTAGGACATGTACAATATTTTAATACCCCAGTAGAATATATATGATTTAATAGTCGTTATGTTTCAGGTGCCTGGTAAGCTGGAAGGACAGTGTTAAAAACCGAACAGTTTTGCAGATAGAGCCATAATGCCCATAAATATTGTTTTTGTCCTTTGCTATAATTATTTCAATGGATAGAACACAGGCATTTTCATTTCTATGGCCTCATGCACACATCCATGGTTTCAATGGATCTGTGTGCAAGCCATTCATCTGAATTGCAAAACTCACAGTATATGAGGATGTGTGAAGGCATCTACATGTCCTTTCCTTTTGGGAAGTAGTTGCAAGGCAGACCATTTTTAAATTTAAAGAAGACCTGTCTAAAGAGTTTTACCCCTCACACCTGTATAGGTTATAAGTCCTCCTCATATCACCTAAAATTATCTGCCACTGAGGCCGTTTTTCTGATCTGTAAATGAGTAGACATGAGTCAATATCTGAAGAGAAGAAGACTCATCCTGTCCCATTCTGTCCCGCACAAAGGCACAGTTAGTGGGTGAGAGTTTTATTGTGCCTGTTCTTGAAACAGGTTCCCTTTAAGGGTTACAAAAAAAGGATGTATATTCCCGAACATCAAGCACCTTACCCAGCATCATACATTTGCAAGTATAACGTATTTCAGAGGGGGGGGGGGGTAACAAATAACAGGAAAAAACAACAGCAAAAAACAATTCCTGCTTGTAAAGCATGTCAGATATAGAAAGTGAAACTGTTTCATATACAAAGTAAACACTATGGGGAGATTCATTGCGGCATTTCTCTGGTTTTCTGGTGGAGAAGGCACATAAATTTCCTCCGCTCTGCCAGTTTCCTGACTTCTCCGACCCACACGCCACTTGGATGTGTCAGGGAGCTAGCGGGCAGGAAGTGGGATAAGGGGTGGACAGGCAGAGGCATGAATGTCTGGCCAAAGAACTCCTCCAGATCACACCTGGCAGAGATAGCCCCTGTATTTACGAAAAGGACTAAGCCTCTTAGTAGATATGCGTGCCGGAGTATCCTCAGGGTTAATTTTAATTCTGGCACGTAATGCTCCAGCCATAATGAATTCCCCTCTATGAGTATATCAGCATAGGCAAATAGGTAATATGAAATAAAAAATAATTACTTGGTAAAACTGATGGGAGTTGATATTGCATGAGAGATTGAGGCCAATGGTAAAAGAAGTGAAGTCACAAGAAATTCATCCTAAAATTCAGGTTCTGGAGAGTTATGATGATGTCCCAGAAGAGGATACAACTGTCTTAAAATAGCGGGATTGGCAAATGTACCATAGATTGGTGTACATGGAAATATAGTCACAAGAAATTCTTGATGAAATTCAGAGTTTGGCTGGTTATGCCGATGTTTGTGAGGACATGACTACAGAATATTTATAAATGTTTTTTTTTTTTTTTGTTCAACAATAAATTTGAATTCTTGTACATCAAAAAATTAGACATCCCCTGAAAATAAGACCTAGCTTGACTTCATTTTTGGGGAAACAGGGTATTTACTTCCTAATTTTCTGCTTGCTGTGATTCATATGCCTATGAAAGGTATAAAGATTGATCCTAGCATACCAATCTTTTTCTATGAATTTTTGCTTGCTGTAGCTCCTGCTTAATAATGAAGACAACACATTAATTTACGAATAAAGAAGAAAAAGCTAAGCCAAAAATTAGATATATGTGCCCCATAGACTAAAAAGAGTCAGTTTGCTGTACTTGGAAATCCCAGGTATCATACTAATAAAATCTGCAGCATTTACATGTCTTTCTCTTTTAATACTTATTGCATTGGAGTAAATTTTCCAGACACTCTATTGATATTGATAGACTCCAGGCATTCTATTGATAAGAAAGCATGGACACTTTAGTTTTATTTTTATAAAACTGATAAAAATAGAACAAAAGTGAGTGCTAGTGCCTGAAAAATTTCTTGTCAAATTCCTAACTTAGCCCCATGATCCTACGAGTATTCAGAAACACCACTTTCTTTCTGTAAAAAGTCTTCTCCATTTTGCAGGATGAAGCCCTTCATTTTCTGATTGGAAATTTGGTTTGTAATTCTTTTTTTTAATCATTTGCAGTTGAATGTAATTGAAAAAAAATCAGTTTGGAAAGTAGCAACCACCAATACTGCCGACATTAATATTTTTATTTAGTTTACAAATGTCAAGGGTAAGTGGCTCTTTCACACTAATTAGACTGTTGCATGTCTGCAGATATTGCATCTATTGGCAGTATGTGTGTTATCCTTGTTGTACCTGTGTCTGTACTTTTTACATTCGTACATCTGCCATTTTTTTATGTCCACAAAAAAAAATTGGATGGTTGGCTTAAATTAGATAGCAAAACACCTGCTTCTTCTCCATCATCTAAGAAAAAAAAATATATAGCATAATAGTGCTGTCTATTATTTTTTTGTGTGGATCAATTGACTATTATAGAAGTCTGTGGTGTAGATGTTAGAATAAAATATAAATGGTGTGATTTATAAAGCACAGACCATGGATGATACTATGATGATACTATGACTATGATGATGATCAGTGCAATAAAACAAGATATGGTATCCATGAAAATCACTGATAGCATACGGATATAAATCACGCAAGTGTGAAAACAAAAAAATGTATAATTTTATATATATATATATATATATATATATATATATATATATATATATTTAAATTTTGATGACGACTTGAATGCTTAGTTTACACTGGTGATTAGAAAGATGTCACTTGTATGGAAGGCCCCATCTAGCTCGCATCAGTGTGTGTTGGCTGTAATGTCCTACCCAAATGCTGACAACTGGAACTAAACTGACATGCTTAATTCATTTCCACAATATACTAAATACCTCCTATCATGGTATTTCATTCATTTCCGGTTCTCAGCGTTTGGGCTGGATATTCCAGCCAACACAAACTGTGAGTGTGATGTGAGTTGGATGCTTCACAATCCCATCTTTGCAGGGGACCTAACAGTTACCTCCATGTCGTATATTTAGAGTAATTATGTCATCTGAATCACATGACTCATTCTGAGAGTGTTTCGTAATGGAATTCATAGCTGGCTGCAAAGTCACACATGTCTGGATATGAGCAGAAAAACAAAGAACTTTAAATGATATCTGCAGAATGTATTTTTGGGGTTCTCATTACAGAAGACATTAGGAGCCACCACCAAACATACATTATTTTATTTTTATGTTTGTAATACAGAAGACTAAAGTCAAGTGCAATCTTTTGCTAATAGGTTTAGACTTTTTCTTGATAAACACTCAGTAACCTTTACCCATATTAATACAAATGTGATGCCTCAGAAGCTATCTCAGCCTTCTTGATAAAGCAAATTATTCTAACTTTAGGGGGTTATATTTTTCAAAGTGTCAGACTCTGATTTATGCAGGTTCAGGTTCATTCTCCTTGGGTAAACTTTGTCTTATCTTGTTTGGCTATGCCTATGGCACAGTCAGGAGTCCACTGATAATTTCAGGCTCAACATATTGCCCCAGGAAGGAGAGGCTTGGTTTTTACAAAAGAACATGCCAAATCTATGTAACATCGCACCACTTAAGCACGCGCTGAAGACAATAACTGTTCCCTAATGTGTCTCTGTCACTTCAGAGAACGAAAACCAGTGTGTGGAATTAAGACCTTTTGTGAGGTATAACATTATGTACAATACATAGCAATTGTAAAAAAACACAATGAATTAAAGATTTAAATGCACTTAAAATGTTTTACAGTATGTTCTTATGCAATATTACTATGGTGATTTCATAGTTTTCCTCAAATTTCTGTGTGCAAATATATAAATGAGAGGACTAGTAGGCTACTAGGATTTCATAGGCTTCATAAATGACTCACCTTAATCCTCTATACAGAATACAAACATTTTTTGGTTTTGCCAAGCATTGCATTACACTGATTTTTGAGGTAGAAAAGGAACCTCCCCAAAACAAACAGATTTGGCAGTTAAAAATGGAAGCCTCTAGGCATGTCAGATGGGCGGGCTGTTTGTCCAATTGGTTTCTAATGTGCATGGCTAGCTTTAGGCTTTACATAACTGTAAAAATGGTAATATATCCTCTGGTTTACAGCTATAACACAAGCCCACTGTACAGGTCCAAGAGGTAAGTAGAAGTTCTTAGTAACTTCAATCAATACTATTGAATGTGAATGGAGGAGCTGCAGAGCTCATGCTGAGCCTACCACTGTATTAAGTACAAATATAAAACCTTCTCTTGTTATGTGGGGGTCTATATCCCTTGGGTAGGGGATATATTGTTGGATCTAGAATGCCCCTTTAGGAATTGCCTGCCAAAAGAGCCACAACATTACAATTTCCATGGAAATCATTTGGGATACAAAATAAGAATCTATAAATATGAGAGGGTTTTCATGAAATGACGTGAAGGTGGACTGAGATTAAAATAGGAGCAATAATATTCTTGTGACTGTTGAATAAAAGGTTAAAGGGGTTTTCCCAGCAAAAAATGCTTATAGATGGGGACTGGGGTCTCAGTGATGTACCTCTGTCTCCCCGCTCATTGCTCCTCAAGTTGAATGTAGAACTTATCTGCTCTGCTCCATTCATCTCTATGAAGCTGACGGAGATTGCCGAGCGCAACGATGAATGGATCAGAATGGACAGCAGCCATCTGACGGAGATTGCTGAGCGCAGCGATGAATGGATCAGAACGGACAGCAGCCGCCTGCTCCATTCATCTTAGAGAGTGACAAAGGGTCGACGGAGGTACTTTGGACCCCCCGTTCTTATGATCTTCATTACTGAGACCCCCACCAATCAGCTTGTGGAAAGGGCCTAACTTGTTAGGTGGGAAAACCCCTTTAATGGGGTTTATTACATATTCAGTCATTGTTTCAAGGAGTCAATCAGTCCACTGCCTTAGGGCATAATTACTGGGAAATGTAACCCACCACACCCTGTTTGTGAATAATTATAGAATTGGGTGTATTGGTTTTAATGATAAGTAAGAAAAGTTTAATTTTAACTTAGCACATGATTTTCCATGTAAAAAAAACAAACTTTCCCCCACCATAGTAACATCCATCACAGGTAACAGGAAAATGCACCCTGGCTGATATTTCAGCCCTGACTTTATCCTTCACTTATGTGTTAACAGTAATGGGTGTTTCCATGTCATGAATGTTACCATTGAAACTTAAATGATCAAATAAAGTGAATTTAATTAAGATTTGAGGCACTGGTGGATACGTGTATCTCTCTGAACTGAGCCGACTATATAGAAGATGGTAAAAGAATTGCTATCTTTCTGACAGCTCTCAAGTTGGTCATAGACATGAGTCTTAGACTTACAATCAGGAACACTGTTCACATGATTTATCATATCTCTTTGGCTACTTTACTAATTATATTATACATTATATTATATATAATATATTACATAATACTATAATGTATAACATTATCTTATGCATTAGGCTACTTTAGACTATCTTAAAAAAAAATGATATTGTATCAGATTAATTAAAGGTTAGAACAATGCTCAAAAATTCAGAATCTCCCAATCTATGGGCAAGATTTATCAGTGCTTCTACTCTGGCATTGAACCACTGAAATAATCATGCACTTCAAGAAATGGCTATTAATCATGTGACTTTGCCAACTTTATGGCAGGTTGGAGTGGGGAGGGTGTGAGGGGGGCATAGCCAAGATTTCTAACCCTCCCGGCGTATGATTAATTGCTCTATCTATCTATCTATCTATCTATCTATCTATCTATCTATCTATCTATCTAGTAGCATGCCAGGATTTTAAATATGCTCTTATTTTTATTGGTGTTTCAATTACATTTGCCTTGTACATTGAGAAAGCACTACTCCTTAGATAATGTAGAGATTATCCACCCTGTGGTTGTGACCTGGTCATATGATGCTAGAGGCTCTCTATATTGTTTGTTTTACCTTTTTGTTATCAAAGTTAGGATTGATACAGAAGTGTTCCCTGTCAACAATGCTTAAAGGGCAAAGGTCAGCTTTAAGACCTTCATTCATTTGGCTAAGTTAAAGAAATGCATTACGGGTTAACACTATAAACTGTTGGGACTTCTTAACCCTCTCACTCATTTGTGTTTGTACAAGGAGGAAGTAAAAAGTGACAAAGTGACCTTTTTCAGTGGTGATCCCTCACTATGCAGATCAAGAGATGGGCTACTGTCTTCAAGCTAAATATCAGCATTTTATTAAAGAAAATAAATATTTCTATTTTATAATTCAATTATTTAATTAATAATAATAATTTCTTTATTTACCGTATATAGCGCACACAGATTACGCAGTGCTACACAGAACTTGCCAAATCGGTCCCTGTCCCCAATGGGGCTCACAATCTAATCAATCTACCAGTATGTTTTGGAATATGGGAGGAAACCCACACAAACACAAATGCAGAATATGCAAACTCTTTACAGATGTTGACCCTGGACCTCAGTGCTGCAAGGCTGTAATGCTAACCACCAAGCCACCGTTGTTATGCATTGTTTATCATATATTAGGATGACAGAAACAATTCTTGTTTCAAAATTTTCAAAATTATCTGTTTTTCAGACAGATCGTTTTACTACTCAAATGTGTTATTTGCTAACCATTCCCCTATCTCAACTTTATGTTTTAATCTTTTAAAAAAATGTCCTTTAATTCCAATATAAAGTTAGATGGCTAAAAATCAAATGGATCATCATAAACAAAACAATTATTCTTGGCGGTGATTCCCGTAGTGGAAAAAAAACACCTAAATGTCTGGATTGCCACTTTTTTGCCTTTTTGTTTGCTATAAAAATATTAATAAAATTTGGTTGTACAGTTTACAAAATGGTATCAATGAAAATGTCCTCACACCCTGCAAACAATGACACCTTACTCCCTACAGTGAAGTATAAAAAAGTTATGGGTGTCAGAGCTAAACTAAACTATATAATATGTGTAGTTCTGTGATTGTACTCATCCAAACTAAAAATTATTATATTTATATTATATATAAATAATGGTCATCATGGTGCAACTGTGTTTTTGCCAATTCCACCACATAAAGCGTTGTAAATGAAAAAATCTAAAAGTTCTTGATTGTGAAAGGGGCAAAGTGATAAACAGAAACACAGAAACCCCTTGTAGGGGGTTAAGGTTATATTTTTATTATTTTCACAAAAAAACAAACTTGGGATTCACTTTTTTCTTTATTTATTTTAGTGTTGAAAGATTCATACTTTTCTTTGAAAGACAAGACAACCATAAAAGACAGTTAAAAGTATAGGCGCTAGAGCAAGAGGGCATCTCTAATGTTAGGCACAAGACAGGTTTGCTGCAACATGTCAGATATCTAAGCATACTTCAGCACTGCACATACTGTAGCCTACACTTGACCCTGCACTCCACTGAAGACAAGCAAAGAATGTAAAACATTTCAGATGAGAGTCTTACAAAAGTGCTGGTTCACTGAAAGTCACCTTAAATTCTTACTGTGAAATGGGAAATATACATATTTGAAATACTCAGCATTTAGATGACTTTTGTTACTACATATGTATTATTATCTCTTTAACACCGCATTCACATGACCGTAGGGGGAAGTATGTAAAGCCGCAATGGCCTCATGGAGCGATATGGTGCTTCATACTACTCCGTACACTGATGTGTGCCCGCACGGCTAAGGCCGGGCATATGTCAGTGTGAATGCAGCCTAAGGCTGGGTTTACATCACACTTTTTGTAAGCATATACCTCGGGAGAGCTTAGCGCATACATTGACAAATAGCGGCAGATGGAGGCATAGTTGTTGGCTCCGTCTGGCCACTATACATCCTATGCGCTAAAAAAAAGAAAAAAAATAGAGAGACGTGGCAAGCTACTTATTTTCATCCTGTAGCCTCCACCTGAGCAACATATGCGCTCAGCGGAGGCAATGGATGGCTATGGGGAGTGGAGGAAGCACAACGCACTTTTTCCCACAGCCCCTCCAAGCTCATACATCGCTCGGCAAGAGGGGGTGACCTGATGATGTAACTGTCTATATTAGGACAGTGACATCACTGGGGAAATGCCCATCGGCAGCAGCTGACACTATATAAGAAGAATTGACACTATACCAATAAATATCACTTTAGAAAAACGTTACTATATCATACAGACTTTTAAAAAATTCAAGACAGAAGCAGTAAATAAATACTAATGATACACATTTTATGGTCCAACTAACATTTTTTGGTGGCATATTTAATGTGAAATGAAGATGAGAGGTTTCCAGAGGAATCAAAGTAGAAGAAAAAGAAACCTAGACATACACGGACAGTTTGTTGAAAATGTAAATCATAATATATGTTATAATCTTTTAATACATAATATATATTGCTCAAGTTTGTAAATTTAATGGTCATAAAGTATGTGTATTATGTATTTATTCAACCGATTATATATGCATTTTCTCATCTTCATTTAATGATTGTATTGTTTGACACACCCTGTCGTTAAAAAGCTTTACTGAGAATTCAATGATGTGTCATAATCAAAGTACCTAAAACAGGCTGTTCCCAATCAAGTGTTTCTAATCTATTTTTTTTCTTACTTCTTTTATTTGCATAACATCTCGCCCCCATCACTGGGTGACTTCTTTAAAGGGGGTATCCGCGTATAAAAAGTTACTTATGGCCTGGCTGCGGCGGGCTATTTAAAAATAATAAAGGTGTACTTACCTCCTCCAGCGCAGCTGATGTCCCACGCCATGGTCCGTCTGATCTGTGCCCCTGTTTGTTTACAGGGGCACAGAAACCGCCCTCAGGGAACTTCTGGTCCACGATGTGGCCAGCTCCTCCCATCCGTCCCTATCTCTCAGCGTTGTAAGCGCTGGGAGATGGTGTCGGATGGGAGCTTTCGGCTGGCTGGAAGCTCCCTGTGCGGCCCTGTAAACAAACTGACACACAGATGAGGCGGACCGCGGGGACATCAGCAGCGCCGGAGGAAGTAAGTACACCTTGTTATTTTTAAATAGCCCAAAGTAAATTTATATACCCAGATAACCCCTTTAATGCTTGATCATATAATAAAAACAATTATTACGTAAACATTCAAATCATACACATGCCTTATAGAAATTAATCTATTTTCTCTAACCAATAAAAATTCACAAACTCTTTCCATTTCCTTCTTATATTTAACATTTTTGGAAAATGTGTTGCTATCCAATTTGCTAGAAAATTTTTTTTTTACAGACAGTATTTCAGAGACAGATTCACCAACTCATCCTTCTGTTTAAAGGAAACCTACCATTTGATTTGATGCATTATGAAGCAAACAGACTGCTGTAGCTACACTGATACAGGATCATATCTTGGTTAATCCCTGTGCTGAGTGGTTTTGCTGATAAAACAGATATTACATTATGTTAATTAAGCTCTGTCCTTTCTATTGCTTTTTTTGCTCTTGGTTCTGTGTTTCTCCTAGCCTGTGAGTTTTTCTCTGCAGGAGATGATGATGCAATCACTTTTCTCCCTGCCAGACAGAATAATCAATTGCTGCACCGTCCCCCAGCTGTTATGTATGAGTGATCCAGCTCAGGTTGATCAGTCATGCTTGACTTACCACCATTTGTAATTCCTAGCTCCCTTGTGTAATGTGTTGATCAAGGCAGCCAAACTGATCCAGCTTTCCCAAGGTCCTGAATGTTACAATGGTAGGTTTCCTTTAATTTCCCTTTCTGTTTGATAATGGAATAAACATTCCTGCAGCCACAGTATTTTTATTCCCCTAAAACAAAGCTTATAAAAAGCTCAGTCATCCTTAGCCATATACAGTGAAGCAAACCTGCTCTGATATTACCATATTTTGGGCATTCATTTTTATAGTCCATGATATTATATTCAAAAGGCATCTTAAAGGCCCAACATGTCTTTGTTGTGATTCTCACTGCATTTCTCTCAGTATTTCAGAAGTGGTAACTTTTTGAATGTATTTCTATCCTGTCACAATCTCAATTCCATTTCTTCATTTGTCAGGTCACTAGATAAATCTCTTTTCCACGTATCAGGTATCTTTCTATCTAAAGCATTGTCATCTCTGATTTTCAAATTCTTTCTAATACTGGCTATTGTAGAATGTTAGCATCGAAATGAAATGTTCCTGACTTCATTTGCCCATCTTTTCTGAATATATTGTTTTCTTGATTGCACAAATCAATTGTAAATAATGTAAAAAAATGAGTTTGCTCCACAATGAAGTCTTCTCCTAGCTGTTAAGTGAAGTCAAGGCACCCTTGAATCCTTTGGGGAACATGTATCATACGCTGGGGCATATGATGGTCCCCACACCACGCTACCCGCATCAGATATATCAGGCCAGGGGATGTGGAGGGACAGTTCTACACCAGGTCTGGTGAAGGTGGCATAAATGGAGAAAAATAGCCACAAACAGGAATTGCAACTTCTGGGGGTGTACACAAAAAAACTGATGCATACACCATGATAAATTTCCCCTTTTAGATAAAACCAGTCCCAACAATCACTTATTCCAATAGATAGTTGCCTTATATGTAAACATGTCCTACAACTGATTAACAAACAATAAGAGACTCATTTCACATTGTTTATATACTTTCTATTTATGGAAAACTTTATTAAAAATATTTGGCTATGGCACATCCCTATACATATGTGAACCGTGTGGGTGCTGCTGAAAATAGAGGGAAGTCGTTTATTTTATGAATGATCACACATGTAACCATAGAGTCATAAATATGAAAATAAATCAGACACTGATTGACCTGCTACAGCGTTGATGTTGCAAGTTTACTCTTTATGTACAGATACCTATTTATTCATATTTATGAGGAAATTAGAAAAGGCCCATGGCAAATATTTAGGGGTAAACATCTGAGTATGCTCGATCAAATTTATTTTCACTTGGGTATGATCTGCAGTTTATGATTTAGCATAAGTAGGTTTGAAAATCTGCAGCGTATTTATAACTTAACATAGATTTTATTTTCAGTCGCACATGACTGTGGTAAAAAATGCCCTAACAATAATTGTAAAATATTGCAAATTCTGCATCAAAATACTGACAGAGCCAAAATGATTGGAATGTTTTATCAACATTGCACAATACTTGTTATTTTACTATAGTACTGACTGTTGTGAACATCTTTTTATAGATGTCCTTTAGTACAGCATTTCTCAACATAGATAATATAATTGTCAGGATATTAGCTATAATTATGACATGACCTATTTTATAAAAATAATAAAAAATGTAATCAATTCACAAAATATTTGTAAAATACATTTCCATAAAGTTTGATCAAAGGCCTCTGATATTCTTATGTGAACAGGTAACAAACTGCTAAAGGCTATGACTTGATAGGGACTTTACCTTTTGAGTCATATTATTACATTACAGTACATGTCCATATCCTGTAAATATTTTTTTACTTACACTTCCTTTTACACATATTGAATTTTCCACTGACATGATCACTATGTGAGTTTTACAGCAATAAAATAATATACAAAATATACTTAACACATATAGCCATACACAATGGGGCACATTTACTTACCCGTCCCTTGTGCGATCCCCGCTGTGCGTTTTCCGTCGATCATGGACTCTGGTGCGATTCACTAAGATTGTGCGCCCGATTTCCTGCTTGTGACACTTCCCCGCTCAGGTCCGCCTTCACCATCTTCTTCTTGGTGCATGTAATTGCATGGCTTGCGACACAAATTCAAATGTTAAATCCCGCGCTCAGTCCAAATCCGTCGGATCCAATAGATCTGCCCCCTGATTTGTGTCACCATGTGCACCACAATGATTTTTTAAATGTGGTACAAAAATGGTAATTGTCAGAATATCCAACGCTTGTGCAGTCCGGGGACCCTTAGTAAATGAGCCCCAATACCTTGTTACTCCAGTCACAGAATGTAATTTGCCGCTTCTCATGACCCCACTATGGCTCGTAATATTGATCTGGTACCTAACAGTGGAAACAAAAACCCAATGCATGGAAATATATTACTAAACTTTGTACATTATATATTGACCCATTTGTGACCACCCACACAGCTTTTATGTTGGTCACTAAGGGGACTTAGGCTAGGCCAAAGGGTTTCACCGTCGGCCCACTATAAGTTTTGCATGGGTCCCCTGTGCAGGGAAGAGCAGTGACCCGGCTGTCATAGCACAATGTCACAATGTGCTTGGTCACTAAGGAGTTGAACTGGAAAAACCTGAACCTTGTGTAATGCAGGATCTGGGAATAGGTCGATAACACAGAGAAAGAAGGCCCCAAAAGGCTCCAAAGTGCAGAAATCAGAGACAAAGACAAGACAAATCAAACAGAGAAGAATGGTTACCAGAACTAGGTCAGAACCCACCTACCACAGGCAGGATCTTACAGGCTCTGTTTTAGCCTATGCATTTGCACAGGGTGACAGTTTTCATAACCTGCATTACATCAGTATTCCAGGATATTAACAAGAACAAGCAAGCAGATGATTGCTTGATCATGCCCTATAGTAACAATAATAAAAAGATTTTAAAAAGTTAAAAAAGTTTTTTAAATCTAAAAAAAAAATGAATAAAATGCCCCAAAGCTCCCATTACAGGCTCACTTCACACTACCATCAGCATTTACATATAGTTGCTTCCATAAAAAAATGGATGTTAAATAAACAGAAATAAACTGAACATAACTAAAGACACAGCCCAGATTTATCACTAAGTGCAGTTTGCCTCATGAATGTGCAGGGTACGGCAGATTATTGAAAACTGGAGCACAGTCTTCAATTATCTGGAGCCCCCGGCACTGCTCTGGAAGTGTGCACCATCTTTTTTTGGTGAATCTTTAACACACCAAGGCAGATTTACAAATAGTTTCCTAAGGTTAGACAGTGCAGAATTAGACTAGTCAGTCTTATTCTGCACCAGATTTATATTAGTGTCTGGTGATGGGTGATAAATCTGTCTAGTCGTACTCTACACCTCCTAGTAGTTGGCTAACTTTACTCTAGAAAATTAGTAAGAAAAAATTATTAAATATGATAATAATCGTACTGACCCATAAAATAAACTTAAAATGTTTATTAGGTTATTTGGTCTACTCCTCACCTCAAAAATGTTCTAGTCACAGGTTCTAGTAGCCCCAAAATAGTATCACTTGAAAATACATCTCATCCTGCAAAAATGAACCCCTCACATGGCCACATTAATGGAAAAACAAATATTTTATTGTTCACAAAATTGTACCTTTGAGGAAACTTTAAACCAATATATCCTGTAGGGCAAAGCTGGCTGGTACATGGCCCTTCTTGTTACGCTCCAATACAACAAGTAATATCCACATGTGGGGTGTTCCCATACTCAGGATAAATTGATTTCAATAACAGATTTGAATTTGGTTTTCACAATCTCTACTTCTGCTAGTAGATTTCTGATGGTTCTTTTAAAAAGCGATGGTCTTGCTGTTCAGGAGGGTGAGCAGCCGTCCATTGATAGACAAATTGTGAAAATAATTGACAAATACAAATATCTGGAGGGTTTATCATGGCAATACAATGGATTTTTAAAATAAATGCTGATAAAGTTTAAAGGAAGGGTATATCTAGATTATTTGTTTCTGCTGCCAGGACAATGTATTAAAGTGGTTTATTCTGCTTAGGCTGCATTCACACTAATGTATGGAGGACGTATATACGGCCGACATATATACGGCCGATATACGTCCTCCATAGACGGCAATGGGCGCACGGTGCCCTACGGGAGCGGTACGGTGCAGCACATGTGCGGCAGCATACCGCTCCGTACCCGGGAAAAAGATAGGACCTGTCCTATCTTTACCCGTAGTACGGCGCCGTGCGCCATTACTTCCTATGGAGAGGGGCGGGGGTGAGCTGCGCTCACCTCCTCCTCCACTCCCCGTGCACTGCCGTTGCCCGCTACGGTACGGTACGGGCAGGCAACGGCAGTGTGAATATAGCCTTAAAGGGATTTTCCCATGGCAACACATGTGTCAGAGTTCGGGATGCATGGATCCACTGGACCACCATGGGAGGTGGTACTAGCTGACACCTAGACATCTAAGTGGCACATGGTGTTCACCAGAGCCCGCCGCAAAGCAGGTTGGACTTGCTATGGCAGGGTACCACCAGGTCTTTCCACAGGTACGACTAGCCCGTGGTGGCAGCCGAGGTCAAGGTACCTTAGAAGGAGACAGTCTCGTGGTCAGGTCCAGGCACTAGGTCAGGGCAGGGGGCAGAGATGTAACATCAAGGTCAGCAATGGGAGATCTAGGCAGATGGGATCGGGAGCACAGGCACACGGGACACAGGACAGGGAAACTCAGGAGCAGGAACATACGAGAGCAGGAACACATGGAACCAGGAACGCAGGATACATAGGAACACACAGGAACGCTGGAGACACAGAAACGCAGGATCGCAGGGATGCAGAAGAATTGCAAGGAAGCTTTTTCTAAAGCTGTAAGGCACAAAGATCCGGCAGGGTGTGATGGGAGAGGCAGGTTTAAATAGCCTTCTGGGAAAATGGCCAGCGCCATTTAATGGTGCGCTGGCCCTTTAAATTTCCTGAAGTCGCCGTGCGCGCCCTAGGACACGGGGACGCGTGCGCATGGAGCGAGGCTGGGACTCAGGAGCGGGGACAGGTATGTGGCACTGGCGCTGCACCTGCGGGGAGCGAGGGGCATGGGTAAGCCCGCGACCCATATGAACACCTGTGACAACATCCCAACACTTCATGCAGAAGAGTGGCATGACCACAATGATAAATTCCCACAATTTCTCTTTAACTTTACTGAGCCATCATAAATTGCAAACATATTACAAATGATTAATAAATACTTTAATTAAAAGACAATATGAAAAATATTGTGTATTAAATGATACTATCTACTTGCTATAGGGGTAGTTTTTGAGACTAGGAGATCCATTTTTTTAAATACAAAGAATCAGCGACATACATTTAGATTAAAATAACCTTTAGAAAATGCTGTAATGAAATTATCTGTTTATGCTTCTGGGCAAACACACATTTCTCAAAGAAATGTGATTTCTATAAAAGAAGTGCACTTTGGCAATATATATTTGATTTTCTTTAAATCATACTTAAATGCCTTTTTCAGGACATATTTCATATTTAACTCCAGTGGTTATAGTCATAAGACCTGTTCTGACAAGTTCATTGTGTTTTTGTTGAGCTAGCTCTAGGCCTTATGACCCCAATGAAGCTGAGTAGACAAAAGGCAGATTCAATTGATGCAGTTTTTCCCTTTTTATTTAGTGAACAATTATCTTGGAAATGACAGGACATAAGACATTTAACTGACATATTTTAAAGAAAAGTATACCATGGCATCCCTTTATAAGTAGCATCACGCTCTTTAGAACAAATGACTCTTTTGGTATCATTTTACAAAATGATCTTGATGACATTCAGCAATGTTACTTGAAATTGTCTGTTGCTAACATTATTTTCGTAAAATTGGCTTTGTCTGCTTGTATTTTGCAGGTTTCATACATTGTTGTTGGCTAAAATGTTAGCCAAACGTTAGTTATGTCAACTAAACAGAATATTATTGAGTCTTAATTCAACATTTTATCTATATTTTGGTGTAAAACCATTTGGCATTTCAACGTTAAATTACTGTTGTCATATTATCAAGTATCCAAGTATAAATAAGGATTCAAGTGGTATCCATCCTTTATGATTGTGTAATCTTAATATACTATAAGAATTTACAAAGTTCTTCAATTGCTAAAATTTTGTCTTACCTAGGTGAGTAACATGTACAACCATCAGTGCTACGCAATTCCCAGGGCTAGCAGCACAAATGGTTTATTTAACAGTCACCTAATCTACCCCGGCATATGGAAATTTTCCAGTAGACATATTGGGGGTCATTTACTAAGGGCCCGAATCGTGTTTTTACGTCGGGTTACCCGAATTTTACCGTTTCGCGCCAATTTTCCCTGAATTGCCCCGGGATTTTGTCGCACACGGTTGGATTGTGGCGCATCGGTGCCGGAATGCACGCAATGGAAATCGGGGGGGGGGGCGTCGGAAAACCCGTCGGATTTGGAGAAACCACTGTATTTAAAAAAAAATATGTGTCGCTTGACACGCACTTACCTGCACCCGGCCTGGCTTGGTGAACTTCAGTGCATTCCGACGGAATTCAGCGCAGCAGCGACACCTAGTGGACATCGGGGGAACTACCTTAGTGAATTGCCGGAAGACCTGAATCCTCCACACAGAATGCGCCACTGGGTTGCGAATGGACCGGGTAAGTAAATCTGCCCCATTGGGTAACTTCTGCCTTTTTTGTCTGATTATATAACTTTACCACTCACCAGATTTTACCCAAATAAATACTTGCAGGTAGGGTAGGGTATAAAAATATCCTTTCAATATCCATGTGAGCTGAGAAGAGTTATATTTTGCCTATCACGAGTCAGGTATAGAGGCTGCAGGAAGACTGTCACTTTTATGTTCTATACGATAAGAATCTCATCTTTCAGAAAGTATCCAGCTGTGAACTATATAACCAGTGATACAGTTAATTAAAGAAATAAGCAGGGATTATCTTTAATATGACACCAAAAGTGCCACAATTCTAGGTAATATAAAACCAAAGATAGGGTTGCCTAAAGTGACAATCCCCATGCAACCTCTGAACTTTCTTCATTTCATACAAAATATGACTTTTATCTGCTCATTTTTTACATAAGAAAGGGAATTCTAGTAAGAATATTTCACACCCTGCCTGAGGGTGCAAGCAGATTAATGGGGTAAATATGGTGATTTTAAGTATGTATAAAAATAAAAAAAAACTCTAAAAATTCTGTGGCATCTGCATACAGTAAAGCATAATATGTTTTGTATATCATAGGCAGCAGTAAACAATGTTTCTAGAAGTCCCTTCTATGTCCAAACTGCTGACTACAAGTTCTGACATTTTTTTGAGCTTTCTGTTTTGTCTGTAAAGGCAAGCTACATAATAAATATACCATATTTAAAGAAAAGGCACAAAGTCTCATTAATATGCAACAGCCCTGCGAAAAGTTCATCAAAACATCATAAGGAAGGAATTTTGTATAAAATGAAGAAGTTAAAATAAACAAACTACCAAACCATTGTTTCCTTTCCTGAGGCATTTAATTCTACAGAAAGTGACACAGCTTAATTGTCAAAATCAAATTGGTCAATGTATTTTTATAAGATAAACATTTGTAATAAAAAGTAGGTCATCTGCCTCCTGCCGGGGCAGCACAAGCCCCAAGCCCCAAAACCTGAGCGTATAGTAAAGTGATCCTACTGGAATCAATTTTGTCCACCCACAATTGCTTGCTGTTTACATGTTTCAGCATATAGACATACAGGCGGTCCCCTACTTAAGGACACCCGACTTACAGACGACCCATAGTTACAGACGGACCCCTCTGCCCACTGTGACCTCTGGGGAAGCTCTCTGGAAGCTTTACTATATTCCCAGACTGCAATAATCAAATGTAAGGTGTCTGTAATGAAGCTTTATTGATAATCTTTGGTCCAATTACAGCAAAAAAAATGTGAAACTCCAATTATCACTGAGGCAAAAAGATTATTTGTCTGGATCTACAATGATAAAATATACAGTTTCGACTTACATACAAATTCAACTTAAGAACAAAGCTACTGACCCTATCTTGTACGTAACCCGGGGACTGCCTGTACTGGACATCATTAGATATCAGCAGGATATGCCCTCCAGTGGCTTCTTCCATGCAGAATACCGGGATTGTGGTAAGAAGTAACACATTCTATAAGAGCAGAGACAGATAAGTACTAGTGGTGCTTTATGTGACTGCCAATGTTATAGGGGCAGAGTCTGTTATGGGGCAATGTGTAATTGGCATATGAATGGTAATGCCTGGCTGGCATTGTAATTGGAGGGTGTATAAGAGAAAAATGTTGAACATTTTGTACATCCAAGAAAAATGTCATATTTTAAAAATATCTAATATAATAAAAGAGAGCACACAGCGCAATGGATACAAATGTAAAATAATATAAAATGATGTAAATGAACAGACTCTAGGTTAAAGACCCCTAGGGAAACTAGTGGAATCTCTGAGGGTAGTGGTAGTCAAGCGATCCAGCGTAACCTGGTATCTGGTAATAAGACTGTGCTGGAAGTGAAGTACATTCATCAGAGAAGGAAAAAAAAACAGGATACATAACATCCGCTGCTCTTTTTTAAGTACATTTATTTCATGAGGGCTTTGTAAAAACGGACAACACCTTTCAGGGGCAAACGGCTCCATTCATCCGGTCCACAAAATATAGTCACACGAGCGTCCGTGGGTTCTATGGATGTGGACAAATACTTATACATATAGGTCTGTTTCCATTCAAATTAGGCTGAGTACTATTCTTATCCAAGTTAGTTCGATATTAGTGCCTGGTGTGCAGTCTGGAGCTGGGGGACCGCAGCGTTCCTGTTCCAGAGCTCCCAGAGCTCCGGACTGATAGTTCTACATGCACCTTGGAGTATTTGCATCATATATAAAGCTATGATGCTTGGACTTCTGACTCCAGAACCGTGTTCAGTTCTGTGAAATGTGACTATATCAGTGTCCTGATGACTATGAGGCAAAAGAGGCGAATATATGTGAGACCTGTTCCTGCTACACCAACAACCTCCCCCCATATATTTTTCCTCTTTTCTTTGATGGCCAAACCTGGGGTGTGTTTTATAGTGAGGTTACGGTTATCAGACATCTTTGTCCCAGATAAGAGGTTGGCGGCGGCTTCTCTATTTAAATCCCCATAACAGGTTTTCTTTAATTATCACAAATGAAAACAAAGTTCTATATACCTGGAAAAGATGTGCTACACCCTACTGGGAATTGGAACATGCTTCCTTAATTGTGCTTGTTGTTTACTAACAACTTTTTTTTTAATAGTCATTTCACAAAATGCTGCTAAGCTTTTCTACCCTGTTAAAGCAATATGAGAAAAACCAATTGTTTCTGCCAAAAGGGTTGGTAAGGTGAAACTTAACTCCTCTCTGCTCGCCCGCTGACTTTAGACGTCAGCGGGTGCAGGTGCGGATTCTGCAGCGACGTCTTTAGACGCATTAGTTGAGGCAGCAGGACCTGGTCTCCGGGTATCAGAGGCACCCGGAGACCCTATGGAGAAGAGAGATGTAGTTCGTTACCACTTCTCCGCTCCTCACATGGTCAATAGAGCCTTTTCAGGCCGCATCACTAAGGGGTTAAAGGGTTTGACCCCTTTCTACAAAACTTTAATATGGTTTGCGTAAGGAAAAGTTATACAACTTTCCAATATACTTTCTGTATCAGTTCCTCATGGTTTTTTCAATATCTCTGCTTGCTGTACTACTATAGAAAGATTCTAAGCTTACTTCCAATGGATAGAATCTCTCCATGGTCATGTAATGGACACAATGATGCACGAGCCGTTATTATCACACAGACCTGATAACTCTCTGTGATAATAACACCTTGTGTACTTGCATGAGATCACAAGTCTATGGACAGACTCTATCCACTGGAAGTAAACATAAAAGCTTATATAGAAGAACAGCAAGCAGAGATCTAGAAAACTGTGAAGAATTGATACAGAAATGCTTTTTGTAACTTTTCCTTATACAAACCATATCAAATATTTGCCGAAAGTGGACAATCCTTTAAACACATGCAAATGCATTTTGGCGTGCTTAGCATTGCAGAAATATTTAGTACGACATAGAAAATATGTCTAAATGGTACCTTATTAAACTGGCAAGTTGTCAAGACTGAAAGTCTCTGAACAAAGTATAATATCATGAAGATGATAAAGATAAAACATGGTGAGTTAAAATCAATATTGTTTAGTAAACAATAGACATCATGATTAGTATTTAATACAGATGTATACAGTTATCTTCCTCAATCTGTGTCCATTTTCTGGCTGACATCTTTGAGGAAGGTCCTGGCAGCTGTAGGGTATTTCATGTGCTGATTCCTGTGCTTAAAATCTATGAGGAATATGGGGTTATCACAAGAACTTGCTGAAGTAGAGCAAGTGGTCACCTTCTACACTGGGGACCTTTCTTTTACTCACAAAACTGAAATGAAACTATGCATGTGAGAGAGTCTGTTATATGTGCTTTAACACTTTATGCTACATTTGGGCTGGAAGGCTGTATACTACATGGGGCTGGCTGTATACTACTGACCAATGCATTTCCCACCCTCGGCTTATACTTGATTCAATAGGTTTTCCCAGTTTTTAGTGGTAAAATTAGGGGTCCCGGCTTATACTCGGGTCGGCTTATACTCGAGTATATACGGTAAATGGTTTTAGAATATGAATCATGAAAATAAAGCAACATTATGGGCATATACATTTTTTGACATTACCTGCTCTTGTTGTATTAAATTATTTAATGAAACGTTTATGAAAAATATACAGAAACAATTATTGAAATATCACAAAAATGTGTTTTATAATATACATGCAAATTGTACTCCCTAAAAAATCACTGCCACGGGTCCCAACTACACTCAAAAATGAGGTTGGAAATTCTGATTTGTTGTAAAACAAAATCAAGTTGTTCCACTTACTTCAAGCATGTGACAAAGAAGTGAGAACTTTTATGTGTTGAGGAATTTAAGATTTCTTATCTGAAAGCATACATCTGGAATATATGAAATGTGCACTTCCTCCAGACCTATTTTTAACTTTTTGCCATTTCTAATTTTAACTTTAAAGAAATAGAGGTATATTCATGAAGAAAGTGATAATATCATACCTGAGCTTCATCAAAGTATCTAAAATAAGTCAGAGCTAAGTGAATCAGCCAAACTGAAAAATATATCGTATATTGGGATCTCTTGTGTGAACACCTGCTGTACTTAACCAAACATTTTCATCTCTAAGATGATGTGGTTTTATTATTTGTTTTTTTTTAAGGTCCAGAAGTACTGTGAAAACGGGAAATAAAATATCAAAATGTAGGTGAGATAGTAGCATATTAAGAGGATATTTTGAGGGTATTTATTCTTTTTATTCTTCCGTACATGACATGGCCGGCAGCAGTCGTCCGGCAAGCGGCAGGCTATAGCACACTTCTACATCAGTCCGGACCTGGCATAGAACTGCCTTTCCTGTGGAAGACGGCAGATCTATCAGTAGACTGGAACCTCCTGATAGATCTGCCGTGTGAAGCTGCGAGGGAGGGGAGACATAATATGCTGGTGCATCTTGTGCCAGCATATGATAAATCTCCCCATAGTTTGTTATCATTGCCTTAAGTATCCACATAGATTTCTTATATATTCTGTATATATATACCCTCTCCATAACCGGTAAGTCTATGCTGCATACTGCAGCAAAGGCTTACAGGTAACACCTGTGGTCAGTGCCAACACCGATCGCGGGTGACAACTCTTTGCCGGTGGCCTCAAAAACATGGCAGCGCATGGGCGCCACCATCTTTCCAAGGATCGTTGATCCCTGTGACTTCATCGGGGAGCGGAGATCCGTTGCCATGACAGCCTCGGTCTTCCAAAGACCCAAGGCTGCCTCTGTTTTATAATTTAAAAAACTATAAATTCAGTTTCCCTAGAACTGATATAAAAATAAATAAACAGTAAAAATCATAAATACACTAGCTATCGCCATGTCCAAAAATGCCCGATCTATAAAAGTATAATAACTGTTTTTCACTGCGTTTAGCTCTGTAATGGAAAATAGCAGCCAAAGTCGAAAATGTCACTTTTCAAGCCATCACACATCTCTGTACATGGAAAAATAAAAAAGTTATAGATTTTTGAAGATGGGTAGCAAAAAGTGAAAATGCAAAAAACAAAAAGGGCTGCGGCTAGAAGGGGTTAAGCTCAGTGTGCACTTACAGAATAACACAAATCTTACAGGACAAAATTGTAATATCCTCCAGAAAAATTATTTCTTGGTAAGAATAACTATTACCATCGTATAAATATTACTATTGTATATATACTCAAAAGCAACATCCCGCAACGAGGCCTAGCCTTTCTTTGGTGGCTATATACACATATATAGAGAAGCAATCGCAAAAGAAAACAAGAGGAAAAGAAATCAAGGCTTCACTCAACAAAAATATGGAAAAGATCTTTATTAAACATGAAAGTGGTAAAATCTCAGGAAAAGTGAATGCATGCACTCCAGGTAATAGATCGTAGTATAAAGTACAGTACTATGATTATGATAAATGTAATAAGGCCAAAGACACACTAAAGGACACAAAGAAATACAAAAACAATAATAAATGCTACAGTGGCAATGATAGTAGATGGCAAAGTGTAGATGGCAAAAGGGATAATAAAGGATAATAAATAGAGATGAGCGAGCACTAAAATGCTCGGGTGCTCGTTATTCGATACGAGCTTTTCCCGATGCTCGGGTGCTCGTATCGAATAACGAACCCCATTAAAGTCAATGGGAGACCCGAGCATTTTTTTAGTAAAAGAGAACATTAAAAGAACACTGCATAATAAAATATCCCAGATGTTTACTGATGTTTTGCTTGTAAGAACACATTGAAGTAACACTATTCTTCACTTTGCAGGTATGCGCGCGTGTCTCCCGCTATGTTAGGAGATGTTCAGAACATCTGGAATGTGAAGAATAGTGTTCTTTCAATGTGTTCTGCACTTAAATGGTCCTGTATTCACAGTTTTTAATGTTTTAATTCTATTCTTCACTTTGCAGATGTTAGCGCGTGTCTTCCGATAATGTCGGAGATGTGCGCGCACATCAGCAATGTGAAGAATAGTGTTATTTAAATGTGTTCTGCACTTAAATGTTCGTGTTTTCACTGTTTTTAATGTTTTAATTCTATTCTTCACATTGCAGGTGTGCGCGCGTGTCTCCCGATAGGTTCGGAGATACGCGCGCACAGCTGCAAAGTGAAGAATAGAATTAAAACATTAAAAGCAGTGAAAACACGAACATTTAAGTGCAGGACACATTGAAAGAACACTATTCTTCACATTCCAGATGTTCCGAACATCTCCTAACTTAGCGGGAGACACGCGCGCACACCTGCAAAGTGAAGAATAGTGTTATTTCAATGTGTTCTTACAAGCAAAACATCAGTAAATATCTGGGATATTTTATTATGTAATAAAAATACTGTTCTTCACTTAATTTAATGCTCGATCTCGAGCCGGCGAGATACTCGTCCGAGTAACGAGCCGGTCCGAGTATGCTAATACTCGACCGAGCAGTATACTCGGACGAGTATACTCGCTCATCTCTAATAATAAAGTCTTTGACAAATATCTGCTGTTGTTGAAACGCGCAATGGGGGTGCACGCCTGGTAATAGTTTGTTCGTCTCTGTCCCACACTTGTTTATTTGTTGCCGTTTATTGGCGTTTATCTCTTTACTACTTCTGTCATCATATCCTAGGGTTTGTGGGCTACATTATTATCCATTATTATCCTTTGTGGAATCTACACCTTATATATCATTGCCACTGTGGCATTTATTATTAGTGTGTCATTGGCCTTATTACATTTATCATAATCATAGTACTGTATTTTATACTACGATCTATTACCTGGAGTGCATGTATTTACTTTTCTTGAGATGTTTTCATTTTATGAACGATTTTACCACTTTCATGTTTAATCCAAAAGCCTTGATTTCTTTTCCTCTTGTTTTCTTTTTTTTGGTTCTTAGTTTCTTTGAATGTGAATGTAGACAGCCAGGGCCCGGAATAATGGAGTGGCTGACTTATGCGTCTTTGGGCACGTTATGGTCACGGTGCTTGGTGTTGGGACTGGAGGACGGGCCTACATCCTGGCAGGTCTCCAGCAGGTGGTGTGTGCAAGAAATATGGAGGGAGAGGCTGATGAAAGAGGTCTCTCCATGTGGCAACCCCTGGGTGTATATTGTCCCTGGATGATGGAGACTGGGCAGCTTGTGGTGGTGATACAGCCTGATTCAGGGATCACACGGAGGCACGTTGTGCAAATCAACTTACAGTTCTTTATTCAACTTCAGACAGCAGGCAATGGTCAAACGGTATCAGCAGATTCAGGAAGGTTGATGGAGATAGCTGGTTCACAGGAAGTTTTACTCCCAGCCTGGTAGTAGCCTGGTAGGAATCCAGCTAGGGACCTCTGCTCAGGGACTTAAGACTTCTTACTTGCCCTAAGGTGCTAGGCAGTGGCCTGAGGCACCTATGCTTCCTGGTATTAGAACACTGGTTGTTGCAGCACAGAAATGTGCTGTTCTTTCCTCCACTTACTGGTACTGACATGTGCTCCAAGATGGAGTGCTCCAAGGACCATGTGCTCCAGCCCACCATGGGTTTTTATACTCCCTTGATCAGGTGATAGCACTCTCCAATCAGATTGCTTTACAATAGTATGGAGATTCTTATTGGACAAAAACATTTCACATTGTTAACTCTTGCCCTACCAGGCAGTGGCTACCGCTGCAATTACAAAGTTCTCCAGTATTTAGAGACCTAACTGCTCCTAACATGGAGAATGCACTATTCGCAACAACCACTTTTGAATATGCCTTGGCAGGGGTGTTGCAGAAGCATAATCCGACGAGTATTAGCCGAGATACCTTAGGTGTCATAATGTGTGCTCAGGCAAAGCACTGGAGGACAAGTATATAAGTTTATAATTTTGATATACTCGTGGATAAGCCAAGTGGGGCTTTTTCAGCACAAAAATTGTCTGGAAAAACTTGGCTTATACTCGAGTATATATTTGAAAATTGCATATTACATATGAAAATTATATATTTTAGGAAAAACTAGTTGAGTTCTTTTAAGACTCATTGGCTGATACAGGTGGTTAACTCAGACAGATGTCATTTAGGTGCCTTTCCTTATAAGCCACAGCTGTGACACTAAATAGGCCTCCTGGTATCTACAAAAAGAAGAAGAAATAAAACCTCTGTTTAAATTTCACATATCTATTTTACAAACATGCTTAAATTCAATCTACATGTAATAACAAAATGCATTACAAAGAAAACATATGGCAAAAAATAGTACCTCTAGGTCAATACATTGGATCACACAACAAGAACAAATATTTTTCAGTGGACTCAGTAGTTGTGTGGGCTTCACATATAAGACCATTAGACAGGACCATAACTCTTAATGTATGAATCAACTACAAAATCTCAACAAAGAACATTGTTTTCAATCCTGTTCTATAGGGATATAACAAGTAAGTCAACTAATGCTGATTCTCAGATGACTGGAGTGCTCGCTCTTCAAGCCCCTAGATGCTTCGCACACAACTTGGATGCTTATGTGGGTTTTCTCCATTGTAAAAACTGTGCTGTTTGTTAAAGAATTTGTACTATTTGTCCTGGTGTGACTGGTGTGGTCTTTTTGCTAATAATACATTTAACTGAACTAATTTTGTTAATTAGAGTGATTTCATTTAGAGCTTTAGCAAAAGACTCATGATCATTGTGCTAGAGGTCTGCTTGGCTCTCATTCACTTTACGTACATCAAAATGTTTAGAGATATCTCAAAAAGTTGCAAAACTCTGGTGAAAGTTAGTGGCCCACATGTGAAAGAAAGATGTGGAATATTCAATGATACTATACAGAGTTTACTACAATATTGATCAGACACAGAAAGAAGGGGAATCTTGGAACTCATATTTGATTATTCTTTCCAATTAGGTATAGATCTTCATGATAACTTCCTGCTGTGACTTATTGCCGCACAATGTCTTACCAGATTCCTCCAGCATATCTCCACACTGTGCCCCTGAAATACCATCATCACTTACCCTGGTGTACCCTGGATTAAAACTGTCCCACACTGTGCTCCTAAATTAAAAATACCCTACAAGCACAAAACACACTTTGATCCCTAAATATATTGCAATTTTTACTATAAATAAGATGGTTTTTGACTCCTGAATGCCAGCCCTATATACATAACCCTAGAGGTAAATGTGTATAAATGCAGTTATTTGATGGCCTTGTAAATACACTGCTTATCTAGGCTTTATGAGGAAATTTTGGAATTATTCATCCTGAACAAAGCATATCAGAGAAAAAAAATAGTTTATGGGAAATTTATATACTTTGCTGCTTAAAAGTGTTTAAAATGATTGCTAATGTCATTTTAGGGTAACACTAACATTTCAGGCAGTAGTTACTTAATCTAAGAAATCCCTAGGCAAGTAAGTACATGGCCGAAAGGAAGATTATACAAGAATATGTCTTTTATGCTTATATACAAAAAATGTGACTTTCATCTATATTACAATTATATAGTTCCATAAACAGATTACATACAAGATTACTGTTATATTAGGTAGTCTACAAAAATACTGATAAAACTAAAAGGTATTATCTGCTGAGTAAATAGATTCCCAAAGTATTGATGTTTACTAAAACAATACATCCATGGTTATCTGGGAACAGCTATATAGAACATTTTATCAGCAGGCAAAACAAATAACTGTTACTGGAAAGTTGTGCAAATTGTTTCAAATAATTTGGCTTTCCGATATCACAGAACAAGGAAAATAAAATTGCTGCTTTGCAAGGAATTTTAATTAGCTGAATCACTTATCTCTACCTAATTTTTCTGAAGAAAAATGGAGTAGTCCAAATAACAGCCTCAACACAATTACATTCAACCCTGGATTGAATGGAGAAAATGATAAACACCAAAACACTATGGATAAAGTTATGACTTTCTAACAAAAGCCATTACATTTAAAGTAGATCAATTATCAGTAAAATCCAATGTTAAAAATGAAACCAGTGATATTTATAGAGATGCTCAAAATTAGCATTGCTCTACGTGTGTCAAGGCTGTGAACTAAGATGTCAAACTAACAGTACAGGTTTACAGCACTTTTACATGTTACTTTTAGGACAAATTAACACCAACCTCGCTTGTGAAAAGCTACTTTTGTAGCCAAGAGAGAAAGCATACGCCCACTTTGCTTTATAACCAATGAAATGTAGTACATTGCAGAGCTATGTTATTAATTGCATATATTAACTGAAAACGAACTCAGTTCTCACTAAGAATCAATTCACAGCCTATTTTTGTTCCTAAGGACCAAGAATATTTTTGCAATTTTACATTTACAATCCAAAGCCCATTACTTATTTTTATTTCTGTTGGCGTTGCTGTATGAGGTTTCTTTGGTTGGACAGGGTGCATTTTGGAATATAATATTTTTTGGGGTACAGTGGGCCACATGTATCATAGGTCTGGCTTTTCTGCTGGTCAGATGTATTTTAGTGTTTTTTTCCTTATTGATACATGTAGCGCCTGGTCTTAAGTGAATTTGCAAATTTTTTAAACAAAAGTCACAATCAGCTCTAAGCTAATTTCTATGCCGGGTAAGGGGTAGCCGTAGATTTGCCCCAAAAGTCGCAACTCTCACATCTGGATTTCGGTGATAACTCAGGGAACACTGCAGAAAACTAGACAATGGCGAAGTTTGAACGGAGACAGTTTTAGTTGCAAAAAAAAGTTGCAAATGAGACCAAGCACCATGAAAAGGCAAAAACATTTAAGAAAAAGGCAAGAAGTTCCAGTATTTTAATATCATCGAAGGCACCTCGGGCTAGTCATTTAGCTAGCCCAATATCTGGTACAGTAGCTCATCTATATTTGGCAAGCATTTCAATAAAAGTAGAGCTATATTTTAAATGATCACAGTCTATATTATTGGTAATATGCATAATAGGCTTTTTATTAGCAAATGGCAGACCTTATTTAATATTTTTATTACAAAAATTTTTATTACAAAAAAGTGTTAAAGCTGTGTGATTTTTTTTAGCTAAATGCTGCGGTTTCAGCTCTAAGCTGGGAGAGGTTTGGTATATCTTAATTTGCTTGCTGCACCTGTTGATGATATAAATAAACATGGTTAACCCCTTAAGGACGCAGCCATTTTACAGCTTAAGGCTCAGCCCGATTTTTTGGATTCTGACTTGCGTCGCTTTATATGGTTATAACTTTTGAACACTGTTACTTATCAAAACGATTCTGAGATTGTTTTTTCCCCACATGTTGTACTTCATTTTAGTGGTAAATTTTGGCTGATAAGTTTTGCGTTTATTTACAAAAAAAAGAAAATATGATGAATTTTCTGAAAAATTTGCCATTTTTGAAATTTGAAATCATTGCGTTTTCAGGCAGATAGATTTACCACCTAAATAAATTGCTGAATAACATTTCCCATATGTCTACTTTACATTTTCACCATTTTTGAAATGTCTGGATAATTTATTTTGATGTCACGCGGCTTACAAATCGAATAGCGCTTTTCCGGATTTTCAGAATTGACTATTTTGGGGATAAATACAGTTTTGAATGAAAATTTACATATTTAGCATCAAAACCCCCCATATAACCAACCCAATTTCAAATCTGCACCCCTCAAGCTATCAGAAACAGATTTTACGAAGAATGTTAACCCCTTGAGATCTTCATAGTAATTACATCAAAATGGAGGCGAAATTTAGAATAGTCAAATTGTGCCGGTTATACGTTCATTTAGCCCTAAAATTTACACATTTCCAAAAGATAAAAATACAAAACCCACCATACAATTTGTTCTACAATTTCTCCCGAGTGCAGCGACCCCCCACATGTGGCCGTGACTTGTGTTATGGGCACACAGTGAGGCGCAGAAGGGAAGGAGCACCCTGCAGCTGCCAGGATTTTACTTTCCTCATTGGCCTCTTTTGAAGGCTGTAAAATTTTCGCTTTTGCGCTATTAGGGTCATGTGACGGCATTTTTTTTGCGGGATGAGATGCTTTTTCCATTGTTACCATTTTGGGGTTGGTATCACCTATTGTTGAAAATTTAGGAACTTCTTTTTGAGGGCAGGAGTAGAAAAGCATCAATTCTCTACTGGTTTTTTTACTTTTTTTTTTGTGGTGTTCACCGTATAGACTAATAATCATATTATCTTCATTCTATGGGTCGATACGATAACGGGGATACCAGACACGAATATATTTTCTTGCGTTTTACTAAATTTGTAAAATAAAACCCTATTGTGGGGAAAAATCTATCATTTTTGTATTGCCATCTTCCAAGTGGCATAACTTTGTTACGTTTTTGGCTACGGAGCTGGTTGATGGCTTGTTTTTTGCGGGACATGTTGTACTTTGCACCAGTATCATTCTAGAGTACATATGTTTTTTTGATCACTTTTTATAGCATTTTTTGTGGGATTGAATAGGTAAAAATCATAATTTTTGGAGGGTTTATAACAGATTTCTTTTACGGCGTTCATCGTGCGGGTTCAATAATTATTTATTTTTATTCTACGGGTTGTTACGGACGCGGTGATACTATATATGTGGGGTTTGTGTTATGATTTAGACTTTTTTTTTTAGTTATATGTCTTTTTATATGTTTTGGGGCTTTTGGGCATTTTTGGTGATTTATTACTTTATTTTTTTATTGAATAATTTTTTTTTTTACTTTTTCACTTTTTCCACCATGGGAAATGAACAAGCAATCCTCTGATTGCTTGTTCATAATAATACCCTGCAATACTTATGTATTGCAGGGCATTATCAGTGTCAGCCTATGCACTTGCATAGGGTGGCACTCTGCCAGTAAGATGACGTCACAGACGCCATCTTACCGGCAGTTCCTGCAGGTAACACTGGGGTCCAGATCGGACCCCAGTGTTACCATAGCAACGATCGGTGCCCCCCGAAAATGATTCGGGGGGGCCGATCGTGGGGGAAAGACACCCCAGATGCAAGTTAGATGCCGCGGTCGCGATGACCGCGGCATTTAACGGGTTAATCACCCGCGATCAGAGACAACTCTGATCGCGGGTGTTACACTGGGGTGCCGGCTATCAGTCAGAGCCGGCACCCCGTGTTTCCCGATGCCGGTTCGGCTCAAATCTTGAGCTGAACCGGCATCTGCTCAGCGTCCGATATATCGGACGCTGAGCGTTAAGCCACTGAGCTCAGCGTCCGATATATCGGACGCTGAGCGTTAAGAGGTTAAAGATATTTTTCATGATATATTATCTCCTCATTCTGTGTACCACAAAATGTAGGTTTTAAACTATAAATGATTTCTGCTGAAAAACATACAATTATAAGATTTTCATCACATGAGACTATTTTAATGTTTTCAAGCATGTTTTATGTAAGTCATTTATGCTTGTAAATTCACATTCCTTTTGCTAAATATGAAAATATTGTATATGATACCTGTCACAATAAAATTTTTCATAGATTTGCATAGAAGCTAAAAGAAAACCTGTTGTTTAAAAACAGAAACATTTTTGGAGGTTGACTCTCTTTGGCTTTATGGTCAGTTTCCCATGATGACGCTTACTAGGATGTTTGGCAATACGGGTAGTTACTCATAAACCTATGTAAAATCAAACAATTTTGGTTAGTGAAAAACACATGATGTGGATCCAAATGTTGACGTCCTTATGATTTCCTATCACTATCTATTTTGTAGTGAAACTGTCATCCTTAAAAGAGGATTGCCAAAATGAATATTAAAGGGCCCTGCATCATATTAAAGGGCTATGAGGACATCCTCACATTCATAAAGATATACCAGGCACGGACTCCACGTTAATTGTCTGTGTCAAATTCTGCAGTACCTAGACGCCTAGAACACCTTTAAATGCAGTGAGAAGAAGGATTTGTGGTTTTCCCATTTCTTCTTTTACAGATCTGAAAATAACTAGGTCTAAACACCCAAAACACCTTTAACTGTCGTGAGATGAAGGGGTTGTTTTCCTATTGCTTCTTTTAATGCTATGAGAATAACTAGGTCTGAACACCCAGAGCAACTTTTACTGCAGTGAGAGGAAAGGTTTGTCGTTTCCCATTGCTTCTTGTAATGCTATTAGAACAACTGGGTCTGAACACCTAGAGTACCTTTAACTACTGTAACATTTTTTTAAATTATTTTTTCTGTACTATTGTTTCAGTGTTTATTAAATTTTTTATGTTATGATATTTTTAAGTACTTTCCCTAGGTCTTACTTCCACAATTTTTCAGCCCTCTAGCCCTTACCACCCATTTACAGCTCTTTTTGGGTTTTCAATGGGGTTCATGTGTGGGTTCAAGTTTGTGCCAAAGTTCAGTTCCCGTCTGAAAATATTTCTCGGTATTTGGACTAACCCATTGAACTCAAATTGTGCCTATCTTACCACTTGTAAGTATATGTTTCACTCAATAAAGAAGAATAAAGGTTACTACCATGTCACAGGAAGCTGTGATGAGAAGTTGTGCGCAGCTCTGTATGGATGGACGACACTAAACTGCTTCAGTTTTTATAAGCAAAAGAAGGAGTAACAGCCTAAACATTGCAGGGGGACATAACATAGATAGATAGGATAGATCAAACCAGAAGTCAAAGCAGTGCATTCTCTCCGAACTGCACAAAGCTTCTCACAGCGCACTATGACATTGCAGTAACAGGCTGTGTAACAGGGAAAGGAGGTCACTGTAGAAAAGTGAGTGGTATGGAGTCTATGGTTACATGACCCTCCATCTCCCGCCATCTTGTGGATGGGAGCAGCAGGCTGCTAAGCAGGAAGGCAATTCTTCTGGAGTCACTTCTGATTTCATTAAAACTGTACAGAGCTTTATGAATATATATTGGTAAATTGTATAATGTCATGTCCCCAACATACAATAGAAATTAACATACAATAGCCTTTTCTTCATGAATTACAGGTGGACTATAATCTATGAGTATCCCCAAAAAACATATGCCACATTTTGTACATTTTACAAGGCTGCATAACATCTATGATGTTAAGCAAATGTGTGATCATAGCGTTACCCTTTATGAACTGGCGGCATTTCTGGACATCTGCATGGGAAATTTTCTTCCAATTCCCACATGTAAATTTCTTTATTCTAGTTGGAAAATGGCCATGTGGGACCTTTCTGACAACAGTGCATCTAGTACATACACATGTGTGTACATATGATGATGGTTATATTTTCAAACCTTTTTTTGGATACAAGATGTGATCCTTTGCTCAGGCACGCTCACTGACAGCTCTAGCTCAATGTTCTAGAACTACGCTAGGAAGCATTAAAAATAATCTTCCTTGGCAGGCTTGTCTAGAGCACACCGGTTCTGTATATTTCAATATATTTACAAGCAATACACATGGACCATGTTATGGCACTAGCCCACTCTTGACAAAATGAAGATGTTTGGCTGCCCTGTTTATTCACTGAACACATATAGTTAGTTTTTTCAGCAAAGTTTGATAAATAAGATCTGGAGAAATACAGCAGGAAGTTTTCATTTTTATCATAATTTGCTATCCTTTTCCTGAGTATTGGTCTTTAAACCTGCTCTGTGGAAAGCTATATATGCCAGCCCAGTGCTCATCAAAAGCAGGCAATCACAGCTAAATCAGCATGCAAAATGCCACTCAACCTTGGGCCTTTATTAAAATTTACTGGGACTCAATTTGAGATAGTGATCATTCTTATTAAAAAGCAAAATGTAAGATAGTTTTTTTTATATAAATCTCTGGATGGAATGGAATTGTTAATCAGCATAGGCTGATGTGATTTCTCTGTTGCAAATCCTGCCGAGGGCTCAGAAGTGGCACATTACCATAATTCCCAGGCTAGCATTGGCAGCTTTGAAAAGAGCTGCAAGAACCCTTAACATGCTCAAGCGAAGCTGTAAGTCATAGCAGAGCAATGTTCCCTGGGCTACAGCAATGAGGTTTCTTGTGTTAGACCAAAAAAATATCTATCATCTTCCTAAATATGTGACAACAGAAGATGAGAGTGTATGTGCATACAACAAACAGCTGTGCATTTGTACATGTAAATACAAAGACATACTTGTTAATAATAATGCATTTCTATAGTACTTTATTTAATGCAATTTCACATATTATATGTTTAACTACAAAGTAATCAATTTTATTAATGTGTGTGATAATTTAAAATTTAGTCCTATATCCATGTTTTAGTTTGTTTATTTTGGCTATGCTACCCAATTGAAGCTCCTACTTTATAGCCCTGCAACTAATAGTATATGTTAAGTACCTCAAATATATCTGTGCACTAAATTACTCTTTTTACAAGCAACCAAATTACCCATGAAAACTTTACTGTCATCAAAATATAACCACTAACTATATATAAAAGGGTACCTTTGATCAGGAATGTGACCCATAAATGGCTGCCAACCTGTTCTTCTGGTCATTGAAAGGTTCACATTGATGTAATTTTAAGATTTTAATGGAAGTGTTGCTGTGTCTTTCATGAATCTGCAGGGTTAAGGCCTGTCCTTTTATATGATCCCTGTAAAAAGTTACAGTCACACTGGCCGTCTCGTTCCTGCTTGATTAATGCCCCATAGGCAAGGTCAATGGATGACCTACTAATCCTGTTGGACCTTATTCAAGCCAGGAGGGATCAAACCACAGTAAAACTTCTGTACCCTGATGACTCCTTACATTACATCTATCAGAATATTGAGGGAAATCATTGGGAGTCTATCTATCTATAGTGATTACTTCAGATTTTGTGACATTTAACATACAATTGGAAGCTTAAAATACAGAATCAGGAGAAATTGATGGTAGTCTATACAGACAGGTAGATGTTAGGATTCTGAACTGGACATTGATTTCATTCCCTCAGTCCTTCAGTTTCAGGGACCTTAGAGACATTTTTACCCACAACACAGTTAAAGAGAACCCGTCAGGCAAAATAACCCCCTAAACTAAATCTATTTTCATAAACTGCCATTAGAAAGCCTTGCCTCTATCCCTTCATTGTCCCTCTACATGCCTGTGAACGTAAGCAATGAGGTCCTAGAGCTGTATGCAAATGACCTGTGAGATGTCCAATGAGTCATTATTATATTCAAGCTGTCCAGCTTATTCATGAGTGGGAGGCACAGACACACCCCCTGTGCTTGACTGACAACCTGTATAATTATGTGAGGTATAATGGTGTAATGGCTCCTCCATGTGCTTCCTGGTGCTTGCGCCTCCTGCAGCCTATGTATGTATAGGAGAGATACAACAGCTCCAGGCAGCCACGTTATAGCAGAACATGTCAGATTTGTGTGTAGCTGATGTCTGTGTCTCACACATGTGTATTGGGAGGAGAGAACATGTCAGCAGATGAAGCACAGACACTAGGAATTCTTTACTATACATTACACACAGACCTGAGCAGGGGGAGGAGAGGGGAGGGGTAACAGGGGTGACATCACTGCCTCTGACCATGTGACCAGCCTCATTTACATAATAAAGAAAACATTATTTTATAATGATTAATGTATGAATTGACTAGGTAAAGGCTGGGATGGGATTCTTGTGAGCTGCTCTAACAGGTAGAGGTGCCAAAAATAGTGACCTGATGAAAGGTGTCGTTTCAGCAGGCAAGCCTCAGAGTTTGTGCATTTTGAAGGTATGTTGCTAGCAACCTATAAGGTCAATAAGATTGTGCCCTGCTGGCTTCTTGTCTAATGTAGTGTTGGCTGTTGTCGTTGCCCCATTGGGTTGAATTGCGATTAGCTGTGTATGTGCCACACACTCTCTGCTCAGACCAGCTGCAGGAAGGAGGTCAGTAAACTCCTGCTCCCACAACTATTTTTTAAAGATCCTGATATGTCATAAATAGCATAGATTGGAAAATATCTGGCATAACATAAGAACATTTCAAACTAATATAGTCTTATGCCTCCAGTACATGGAAAAAGCAATAAATACTTCAATTGACATTTTGCAAGTATAACTTCATCTCACATACAACTGTAGTGAAAAAGAGGACTATCCAACAATCTGTGAATAAATGTCAGCTTACTAACCTAATCAAAATGTTAAGTGTCAGCAAGGCAAGGTACATTGATTCTGCACTTTTACCATGTCAATCAATAGCCCAGGGAGTTGTAAAAGTCAGGACAAAACCAGCAGACACTCCCTTGAGAATTTACATGCAATGTACCATTTTTAAAATGTATTTTTGTTTAACATAATGTCATTTACATGAAAAAGCTCAGAGTCAGCTTCACCTTTCGGCATAGCTTGCAGAAATAACATCAAATAATTGTATACAATAGGTAACACTGTTTCTCGACATTCTGTGACTTGCAATCTCCGTTTTCTAGAAGCAAATTTTCCTTTAATCTCTGTTCATAAGTTTCTTGTCCTCTCTGAGCTGGCAGGTTGAAATCTTGTTGCTGAGCCCTTTTACTCCTCCTAAACTTTATTTAGAGTTGAAATCAGAAGTTTACATACATTATATAAAAAGACACATATACATGTTTTTCTGACATGAAATCAGAATAAATCTTTCATGTTTTAGGTACCATATATACTCGAGTATAAGCTGACCCGAGTATAAGCCGAGACCCCAATTTTACCACCAAAAACTGGGAAAATATATTGACTTGAGTATAAGCCGAGGGTGGAAAATGCATTGGTGACAGCCCCCCCCCCCCCAGTATGTAGCCAGCAAGCCACCAGTAGTATATAGCCAGCCCATTCTGCCCCTGTAGTATACAGCCAGCCCAGCCTGCCCCCTTTACCCTTTAGTATAAAGCCATCCCATTCTGCCCCCTGTAGTATACAGCCAGCCCATTCTGCCCTCTGCAGTATACAGCCAACCCAGCCTGCCCCCTGTAGTATACAGCCAGCCCATTCTGCCCCCAGCAGTATATATCCAGCCTATTCTGCCCCCTGAAGTATACAGCCAGCCCATTCTGCTCCCTGTAGTATACAGCCAGCGCAGCCTGTCCCCAGTAGTATACAGTCAGCCTATTCTGCCCCCTGAAGTATACAGCCAGCTCAGCCTGCCCCAGTAGTATACAGCCAACCCAGCCTGCCCCCTGTAGTATACAGCCAGCCCATTCTGCCCCCCGCAGTATACAGCCAGCCCATTCTGCCCCCAAAGTATACAGCCAGCCCATTCTGCCCCCGAAGTATACAGCCAGCCCTGCCTGCCCCCAGTAGTATACAGCCAGCCCATTCTGCCCCCGAAGTATACAGCCAGCCCAGCCTGCCCCAGTAGTATACAGCCAGCCCATTCTGCCCCCGAAGTATACAGCCAGCCTAGCACTTAAAAGACAAAAAAGCTTACATACTCACCCTCCGGCCGCCCTGATGTGCAGCGCTGCTCTCCTGATGTCCGCGCTGCTCCCCCGATCTCTTTGTGGCTCCTCTTCAGGCTTCCCGGCTTCTCTTCTTTCTTCTGTAACAGGCGGCAGGAGGCAGCCATGTTATCTGCCGGCAGGCGCATAGTATGACGCGGCCGTTGCCTACTTCATACTATGCGCCTGCCAACTGTGAGATAACATGGCCGCATCCTGCAGTCTGTTACAGAAGAAAGAAGAGGAGGCGGGAAGCCAGAAGAGGGGCCATGATGACATCGAAAGGAACAGCGCGGACATCAGGGGAGCAGCGCTGTGCATCGGGGCCGCCGAAGGGTGAGTATGTAAGCTTTTTTTTACGTTTTTTTAAAGTATTGACTCGTGTATAAGCCGAGTTGAGGTTTTTCAGCACATTTTCTGTGCTGAAAACTCGGCTTATACATGAGTATATATGGTAAATTAAGATTACCAAAATAGTTTTTATTTGGCAAATGTCAGAGAAATAACGAAGGATATCCAAAAAGTTTGACCAGTTTGACTTATGGCAAACTTACTAAAAACAGTGCAAATTGCACTAAGTACAGTGAGCCTCTGTAGTGTGAAGAGGGCTCCAGATTAATGAATTGTAGTGCATGTTCTTCATGAATCTGGCGCTCTCTACACTGCCCAGACAGAGTGTACCAACTTTTTTTTAGTGCACCTTTAACCAGGGGCGTTGAGACACACCTCTGTCAGTCTTTGCATGTTAAATGTGGTGCATGGTTCGACTGACCACCAGAGCGCCCCTTTCAGATGAAATCTGTGTCATGCAAAGAATAGTTCAGCCACGACACGAAAGGGTCAAAAGGGACAAATACAGTCCGACAGAAAACTGGCTCAAGCTCCTTAGTAAAATGTTTCCCATAAAGTTTAAGGGCAATTGAGGTCATTTATTTTTGGGTTTCCTGGAATTTTTGGCATAAAAAAAAGACTCAAAGTAGTCACACTGAGGTTTTTGAGGCTTTTCACTGCTAAAAAGTCTCACAGAACTATACACATCTTTTCATTCATTTGGTGTAATCATAGAACTACTGCAGTGCAACACCTTGCAAAGCCTGATTCATGTCTTGAGACTTTTGTTAAAAGTCTCATAAAAAAAAGTCTCACAGTTAATCCAATCCCCGGCTGGTATATGTGCTTGGACATTTTATGCATTTTGCCACTTTTTTGAGACTTTTGGGAAAAAAAATCCCAGACAGAGAATTGACCATAAGAACGTTTATTAAAGGGCCAAAGTCACTTTAATGAATTTGCTGGGTTGAATTTAAAGGAAACCTACCACTTGTAGTGGCAGGTTTCCGATGGAAATACCGGGCACCAGCTCAGGGTGAGCTGGTGCCGGAGCTTATTTTAGTTAGTGTTTTAAACCGCGGTATCACGGTTTAAAACACTTTTTAAACGTTATAGCCGGCGCAGGCAGGTACGCGCTCGGCGCTTACCGTGCACGCGGCTCTCATTCACTTCCTATGTAGCCGCGTGCACGGTAAGCGCCGAGCGCATACCTGCCTGCGCCGGCTATAAAGTTTAAAAAGTGTTTTAAACCGCGATACCGCGGTTTAAAACACTAACTAAAATAAGCTCCGGCACCAGCTCACCCTGAGCTGGTGCCCGGTATTGCCATCGGAAACCTGCCACTACAAGTGGTAGGTTTCCTTTAAGGAGCTGTAAGGGGCTTCAATAATATGACACCATAGGGTGTGTTAATGCATTGTCTAAAATAAAAACTGTAATTTTTGCCCGTAGTATATAATAACAGCACACTTTGATAACAGCACACTTTTTTTACAGCATGGATTGCAATAATCTTATTTTAAATTTCCTTCTTAAGATAACAACTTCACACTATGGGGAAGATTTATTAAGCTGTCTGAAAGTAAGAATATTTCTAGTTGCTCATGGCAACCAATCACAGCTCCCCTTTAAAATATTCATGAGCACTGGTAAAATGAAAGCTGAGCTGTGATTGGTTGCCATGAGCAACTAGAAATATTCTGACTTTCAGGCAGCTTGATAAATCTGCCCCATTGTATTTTGGCCTTTTTAAGTGAATTTTATTCCAAAATATTAGTGGTTATTTGGCTAAGTGTGCAAGAGCTATTTCATTGTATGGAGGCTCAAGTATGGTTTTGGTCACATGCCCCCTATTAGTGTCTATTACAAGGAAAACTTGAGTAGCCTTCCTTTTGGTTAGTATGGAGCAGCTAGACATGGTCTGGCCTAACAGAATGTCCTGGTGAACCATGTTTTTAAAAAACTATGGTCCCCAAAGCACAGGGCTTTTCCATTGGGCACTTGATACTAAAGTCTATTTCTCCTGATTTCAATGATATGCTTTGTTGGATTTTATTGGTGCGTGCCCTCTGCATTTAATCAAAAATGGTCTTGAAAGGATGTGTACAGATAGGGAATGGGTCATCAGAATAATTTTTTTCAGTGGACCCAAGGAATTCCTAGGGACAGGGACATGGCATTCACGTCCCTGCCCGCCTCTTGCCCATCCTACTTCCATCTGCTCCCTCAGACAAAACTTATAACGTGGCAGAGATAGCACTTGTTATATGCTATCCTCACCAGTTTTTTAGCGGTGAGAAGCATAGTAAAGTCCTTGCAGCTCTGTATATCACTGATTTCTGGAATTATTCTTAACTAGATTTAAGAATACCTAATTAATATCTCAAAAAACTTTTTGGCATTCCAAAATTTTCTTCAAGTTGCATAGTTTTTAATTCCAGGTATCCTTCTCTTATGTGCGGTATTTGATAACAACATGTCTCCTTTACTGATGAGCATAACATCTTATACTTTTATATCTACATGGCAATTTTTATTTAAAAAACTGTGAAAAAATGGTTAAACATTTTCCAGAGGGATTTTAGCATTTGGTCTGAATTTTGTGCCTGTTTGCTCTATTCTATGCACATTTCCCATGTATACACATACAAATACACATGGAGTTTCTCTATTTTGTATCCACATAAAGATTCCTATTTGCTACTGAAGCACTGGACCATAGTTTATGTCCAGTTAAATCAAATCAGAACAGTAAGCATATCTGTGGGGTTTTTGAGTTACTAGAAATTCTGAATCAAATTGCACACTGCTGGACTGAAAGACTGCATTAGCAGCAGCTGCTTTGCTGGAAATGATGGTAGTATTTGTCAGCCTAGAAGAGTCTTGAGGCTGCTTCTGAGAGATAGAAGGAGGCAACTGATAAGAAGAGCATCAGAAGGGCAGTTAATTGCCTCCAGTCTCTCGGTGCCGGGAATATTTAAAATCTATGGGATTAAAGGCAGATTAAAAACTGTGGAAGCAGGGGCCCAATAGCGCTGAAAGATCCTAATCAGCAAGGGTAATGGCAGAGAAAAAATGAACGTTGCAAATAAAATGACAGATAGGAAATTCAGATCTGCTTCTAATGCTCAGAGTTCCATCTTGTAAGCACAATTCATCTACGTGTAAATCATTTTTTGGCTTCAAGCTTATCAGGCAATCGTTGAATTAAAAATGCTCTTTCCTTGGAGGATTAAAGAGGTTGATTGAAGTCACTGTGAAAACTGGTTAATAAGTCTGGAAATGTCAGGAGGGTGCTTTATAGAAACTCAGTGTACTTTTAATATCAGTTCTATAAAACAGGAAGTTTAAAAGCTGCTCTATATTGGGAAATGTATTTCAATATACTTTTCTCTCCTCTTTGCTGCTTGCACTATAGGCGCCAGTTTAAACTTGTCGTGCCTTTGGAATGCAGTGAGGATGCAAAATGGTTTTTCAATGGCTGTGAATGGCTCCAAGATTAACATTGTGTCACACAGTGCATTGTTACAAATAAACTTATTATCTTTTGATGGTTCAAAACACAAGGGATGAATAATATTTAATTTTTTGAAGCACTCCTTTAATTGAAAAAACAGTTTTGCAATTATAATGTAGAGTACAAATGCTGTGAGAGTGAAATCCCAGCAATATATTTCAGCACAGCAAATCCCAGTGGACAAATGAATAAATTATCTTGTTATTAGCTCCCACTCCTTCCCAGGACTCTCACATATGCATTTCTGTAGTTAGTATCTGGAGGAGTGGTGAGTTAACACACTCTGTCCCTAGGGTATCATTTACAAGGACATGAATTAAGAGTCCTGGAAATTCTAAAACTGTCTCTTCTTCAAGCTTCATTGGTTTATCACCATTCATTGACTTGGGCAAAATGGTTTTTGCGCACACAGGAAAGGAGGCTTGTACGTCAGTAATGTAAATAGATTTTTCTTATGTAACAAAAGGGGGTTAATTAAATAAAATGTTCAAAGTATAAAAATAGACCCATGACAGATTAACCCATTAAACAACCTGGCCCTTTTTTGTGTTTTCATTTCCATTTTTCACTCCCCACCTTCAAAAATCAGAGCTGACGGCTTGTTTTCTGCGTAACAAATTGCACTTCATAGTGACTGTATTTAATATTCCATGCTGTGTACTGGGAAGCTGGAAAAAAATCCAAATGCAGTGAAAATGGTGAAAATATGCATTTGTGCCGTTTTCTTGTGGGCTTGGATTTTACCGCTTTTACTGTGCACCCCAAATGACAGATCTACTTAATTGCTTTGGGTCGGTGCAATCATGGTATTAAAAAAATGGTATAGGTTTCATGATGTTTTCATACATTTACAAAAATTTAATCTTCTGTTTTTACAGAGCTGTAGGCAGTGTAATTTTTGTGACTATTGATGACATTTTCAAAGATATCATTTTTAGGACTGTACAACCTTTGATCATTTTTTATAGAGTTTTTTTTATATTTTTCAAAATGGCAAAAAAGTGCCATTCTCGACTGGGTACTATTTTCTGTTATGGGGTTAAACGCAGTGAAAACCGTTATTATATTTTGATAGACCTGGCATGTTTGGACACAGCAATACCTAATGTGTTTACAATTTTTACTGTTTATTTATATTTATATGACTTCTAGGGAAAGGGGGGGGGTGACTTGAATTTTTATGTTTTTTTATTATAATTTTTTATTTTACTATTTTTCAGACCCCTAGGGATTTTCCTCCTCATTCCTTACAATGTGCAATAAGCACATTGTAAAGAATGGGTTAAAACGAGAACACCTGGGGTCTTCGGAAGACCCGAGGCTCTCATAGCAATGGATCGCTGCTCTCTGATGAGATCACAGGAGCAAAAATCTTTAGCATGAAGAAGGCGTTGGCAGCTTTTTTCCGGCGGCGATCAGCGGGATAACACCCGCGATCAGTGGTAGCACTGATCGAGGGTGTTACTGGTAATATGCAGCAAAGACTAACCGCCTATGCCCTCTCCCTGCACCCGCACCAGAAATACGCTGTACTATTACGGCGCACGTCAGGAAGGGGTTAAAGGGGTTGTCCACTTTCAGCAAAAAGTTTTATTTTTGGTGCTTAATTTGTGTGGAGCAATTCAAGCCAAATACTTTTCATGTACTTCTAGTTTCCCAAAAGGTTTTTTGGTGCAATTTTTGGCACAAAATAAGTGAAAGCAGGCCTAAACCCTTAATGAATGTGGTTTGATTTTCTGACACTCATTTGTTCTTCCTACGCCACAATATAACATCATAGTACAAATCACTGCTAAAATCGGGTGCCAAACTAGGGCCAAAATAATGAATGCCCCCATGGACTTGCAAAGATGCAGTTTCCCTGTTCCTGTTTGTACATTTTATAGAGGATGTATCATTGCGGCAATTTTCTGTCTTGTCTCATCTGCCAATTTGCACTAAATTTGCAACTTTTTGCCATCTCAACTTCTCACTTTAGTGTGCTTATGCCAGAATTATGTACTAATGTACTTATCAAGTCAGCCTGACCACATGACAAGTCATGGCTTAGGTATTCCTGTGTCTGAAAGGAGGGCTACAATAATAAGTACAGTATTGGTAGGAACAATACAGGCAGTCCCCGGGTTATGGACAAGATAGGGTCCAAAGGTTTGTTCTTAAGTTGAATTTTTATGCAAATCGAAACTGTATATTTTATAATTGTAGATTGGAGTTTAAAATTTTTTTGCTGTAATGGGACCAAGGACTATCAATAAAACTTCATGACAGACACTTTACAGCTGATCATTGCAGCCTGGTACTGAAGTAAAGCATCCTGAGAGCTTTACCAGAGGTCATAGTGGGCAGAGGGGTCCGTCTTTAACTAAGGGTCATGTGTAAGTCGGGTGTCCTTAAGTAGAGGACCGCCTGTAAAAGTATTTACATTACAGATTAGCTTATTCTCCTATATTGTATATGTATTATTAGGAACTACCAACATACTGGACCCACCATATTTTTAGTGACCTTTTAATAAGTAACAATGAAAAGGTTTAACTGATTAATGTATAATTATGTAATAAAAATATATATGTCTGCTATATGTTTTATTGTTTCCCGAAGGCTATAGAATGAGGTAGTGTATTGGCAATGGTGGATAATTAGTGTTTATTGTTGTGATTTGGGCACATTGTTCTATTGCTATAAAAATGCAATCATCATGATGACAGTCAGGGGAACCATATATAAAATAGTTTTTTGCGCCAAAGTCTGTCCCATTGTGTTATTGAAGCAGGTATGAGAATTCAGCTACATGCATATGCTAAAAACTGATTGGGAAGCTCTAAGCTGCAGAAAGGGAATTTCTATTCACAGAACAGTTAATAAACATGCTGATTCTCCATGAAGAAAAGGTGCTCAGTAACGATGGTCCCACTTTTCAAGTGAATTTACCACCATGCTACTTGAGGCACTTTGTTCCAGTTTTCTACATCAGGTCTCATCTCCTATGTCTGTAACCATCCTTACACTTGCCACAGATTGCATGATGGACATGTCAACTTCATGATGTTTTACAAAGCATCACATAGATATTGCTTTAGAAGTATGTAAAAGTAAATTCAAACTAACCTTTAAGCTTTCTAATTTATTGGCTACATTTTCTAATGCAACAACTGTGTGTGAATTTGAAGAATCAAGATTCTCACTAGAGTTCAGGATCAGTTCATGTTAGATGTTATCTATCCTAACAGTAAAGTTTTGGTTGTAACAGGTCTTTTTAATTGTCACAGGAAGAAACTGGAAATATTTCGTTCATGTAAAGGGATTCGGTATAAATTGTAGAATTGAGCACAGATTTGGTGATATGTTGTTTACCAGAAGGGGTTGCAGATATTGGGTGGATATGGAGTAATCAGATAACTTATTTTTGGGTATTTTAGCAAATGGGTATTTTAGTCATTAGATGAGTGGAATAAAAGTAAAATACATAGGATGAACAGGCTGTGAAACTAGAGGTGAGTAGGTGTAGAACTAATATTTGTTCAATTTTCCATCTGATTTTTCTTTATATTAAATTCTTTGGAATTTGTTGAAAGGTGCATGGGCTGGTTGCAGTTAATTAAAGTCACCAAAACAATTCAATTGTGTATTAAAAGCAAACATCTGTAACAGATGAAACTCTGACACATTTCCCCTGAATTAAAAACCATCTTTTTATTTTAAAAATTATGTCTATGGTTTAGACGTTGTAATGTGGTTATAACCTAATTAGAAAATGTTGTTGTTGTACATCCTAAATGATTCGGATCATATAGTACTGCCAATCTGTAGACAATGTAGGCACACAAAGAAGTATTTTCCCATGTGCTGCTTTGCAGTGTCATGCTGCTGTAAGGGAATGATCTGGATTTACTGGAAGGACAGACAAGGACAGTGAGCCCTAAAACCCAATTCCCAGCTGTTCCTACCTAATTGCCCATCCTACCCTTAGCAGTAGGTGACAACTGTTGAAGTTCTCTTCCTACAACAAAGTCCATACACAGAGACAAAGACAGGGCAATATAAGCAATGAAGAATTCTCAACAAATCCAGTACAGAATTGATCGGCAAACAAATAGTTAGAAAAGAGGCAAAGGGAATCCAAAATAAAGGAGTTAAAGATAATTGGCAGCAAGCTCTAAATAAGACTTATTGCAAACAATTAAAAAATAGAATACAAACACTTAATGAGAGGCCAACAGTAAAACCTAACCAACAGGTATATGGTACCTGCAATACCAGGGTTTTCTGCCAATACAATAAATTTCTTCTAATACCAGGAGGTGAAGATTGGGTGACAAGCAACTTATACAAAGGAGTGTTTCTGGATTCTAAATCTCAAAAATAAATAAGGTAGCAATTACAACACCAGGGGACAGATTATTTGAGGAGTAACCTCTGAGGTATTGCTGCTACAAAAGCTACAAGAATAAGCATCTGTCTTTACTTTTTTAAGCATCAGGAATATAATAAATATGGGGTCTGAGACAGCCACCTCCACAAAGAAATCTGCCCCCACAGGAGAATTAGAAGTGTGATTCTGTCCCTTCTGTACTGTCCTGAATATACTTACACATAGCCTCACACTCTGGGGGAGATAAATTGATAAATCCTTCCCTTTTGTCTATTTAGTCTATGGAAGGATATCAATCCCAATGTCGCAAGGAAGGGAAAAAGAGTTTTTGATGAAAACATCAACACAATCTGAAATGATTGCCTTACTCCATTATACATACCTTACCCTGGAAGACCCAAAACAATGTCATAGTACACATTTTTATAACAAAAAACACCACAAACTCCAAATTAATTGTGGTAAACTACATGTATAACTGAGGGATTTTGAAAAGGATTCTCCTTCCTCTTAATGCTACGCTATACTGAAGAGACCCAACCAGGTCAAAACAGTTCTGTCTACAGTTGGGAATCTGTTCCTTCTGGAATAGGTACATTGATGTGACTTTAATCCTGCATCATGTCATTAGGCTTCCTGAAGTTCATGATTGATGTCAAGGGAGCTGCCTTACAAGGTAGCTAAAAGAGGTGTTGTTTTTCTTATTGCATCCCAGAACACTTATTTGCATATTATCCCATAATCCCAGCATCAATGGCTATAAGTGGGTTGGACTTGCTGTGGCATGGTAGCACCATGTCGCACCACAGGCACAACTTTGTCAGAGGCAGAGTAGAAGGTCAGGGCAGACAGCGGAGAAGCAAGATCGGGAACAGAACCGGTGTCACAATGGAAAATTAGTCTTAAGGAACCTCTGCAGGAGAATACGGTCCAAGATGTTATCCGCAGGCTCTCATGATCTGTCCTCAGGCCCGAACCTCTTTGACAAGGAAGAACTGCTTTCCTCTAACCATCTTCGTAGTCAGGGCCTCCTTAATCTTGAAGACATTGGTGGAGTCAGCCATAGATGTAGGAGGGAGCACTTGCTGGGAGAAGCGTTTCAGGACTGGCTTCAGAAGAGAGACATGGAAGGAGTTTGGGATGTGCATAGTTTAAGGAAGGAGGAGCTTATAGGCCACATGGTTGATGCACTTCAGAACCTCAAATGGACCCAGGAAACGTGCACCTAATTTATAGCTGAGAATCTTCAGCTGGACATATCTGGAGGAGAGCCACACTTTATCATCTGGAGAAAAAACTTGGGAAGGTCTGCATTTCTTATCGGCCTGAGTTTTGGTGCGGGCGGACGCCCGAAGTAGAGACTGAGGTTTCTGTTCTCAGAGGGATTTAAGATCTTCTACCAACTCTTCCACGGCAGAAACATCAGCAGACACAGAGAAAAGAAGAGATGGTTATGGATGTTGTCCATAAACAACAAAGAAAGGAGTGGCACCGGCAGACTCCGAGCCTAGAGAGTTCTACGTGGTAAGCAGAGGAGAAATCAAGCTTCACTTGAAGTTGACGGCACAGAGATCGCCAGAAGTTGGAAACAAACTAAACCCCATGGTCTGAGACAATAGTGCAGATTTATCAAGCTGTCTGAAAGTCAGAATATTTCTAGTTGCCCATGGCAACCAATCACAGCTCAGCTTTCATTTTGCCAGTGTTCATGAATATTTTAAAGGGGAGCTGTGATTGGTTGCCATAGACAACTAGAAATATTCTGAATTTCCAACAGCCTGATAAATCTGCCCCAAGATGCTGAGCAAGACAATGAATCCAGAAGATGTGGAGGAAAACCAGACTGGCAAGTTGTGAAGCTGACAGCAGACCTGGCAGAGGAACAAAGTGGGACATCTTGGAGAACCGATCCATTACCACTGAGATGAATGTATTATCGGATGGAGATCCATAATAGAGTCCATGGCTATGTGAGTCCACGGGCAACAGGGTATCGGCAGCGGCAGGAGCAAACCTGCTGGCTTGAAATGTGACAACTTGTGTACAGGAACTCACAAAATCTTGAACGCCCTTGACCAGATCTGGCCACCAGTAGTAACGAGATATGAGAGCGACAGATCTCTGCACCCCAGGGTGCCTAGCCACACGAGAACAATGTCCCCAAGTTAGTATCCTCTTGCAAAGAGCTGGTTGGACATAGGCCTTGCCAGGAGGAAGCTGTCGTAGGTCCACAGGAGCAGCAAAAACCAATCGTTCAGAAGGAACGATATGTCGAGGATGTGGTTCTTCACCAACAATATCGGAGGCATGAGAGAGGGCATCCGCTTTAACCTTCTTCTCGGCTGGACGAAACTGAATCAAGAAGTTGAATCGAGAAAAGAAGAGGGACAAGCGAGCCTGTCGAGGATTGATATGCTAAGCAGTTTGGAGGTACAGGAGGTTCTTGTGATCAGTATTTATACAGAAGGAATGACAAACTCCCCCTAGAAGATAACACCACTCTTCCAAAGCAATTTTTATGGCCAGACGCTCCCGATCAGCAATAAAGTAGTTCCTCTCTCTGCGGCTGGAAAGGTCTTAGAAAAGGAGCCGCACGTGAAGGTTCAACCTTTGGGCCCTTTCTGGGTCGGAATCATGACCAAGGAGGCGTCAACCTCGAGCAGGAACGGTTTCTCTGTATCAGGCCAGGTGAGAGCAGGAGCAGAGGTAAAGGCAGACCTAAGCTTGGAAAAAGCTTCTCCAGACACCAGAGGCCACAGCTTAGGAGTGGCATTTTTCTTTGTCAGTACCAAAATGGGAGGAGAAATGCGGAATGAACTGCCAGTAGTAATTAGCGAAGCCCAGGAATCTCTGGACAGCACAAAGTCCTACTGAGCGAGGCCACTGAAGTACCGCAGATAACTTGTCAGGATCCATCCATTGTCAGAGATGATGTAACTAAGGAATGGAAGACTCTTCTGATGAAATTGGCACTTCTTGAGTTTGCCATATAGGCGATTAGCCCTAAGGCACCTGAGAACTTGGCGTATGTGGACTAGATGGGACTCAAGGTCCTTGGAGAACACCCGGATATAATCAAGATAGACCATGACACAGGTAAACAGTAAGTTTATGTAAATGTCGTTGACAAATTCCTGAAACACTGCTGGTGCATTACAGAGTCCAAAGGGCATAACAAGGTACTTGAAGTGCCCAACTCGAGTATTGAAGGCTGTCTTCCATGTAACGCCTTCACAGATGCGGATGAGGTTTTATGCCCCCCATAGATCCAGCTTGGTGAAAACTTGGCAGCACGTAGACGATCATAAAGTTCAGTGAACAGAGGTAGTGGATAGCGTTTTTTCACTGTATCTTTATTGAGGCTGCGGTAATAGATGCATGGACGGAGGGAGCCATCCTTCTTGGACACAAAAAAGATTGCAGATGAAGCCCTTCTGCAGGTTCTCCTTCACTTAGGCAAACATCGCTGCGGTTTCAGGTACAGAAAGTGGGTATATCCGACCCTGTGGAGAAAATGTGCAGAAAGTCAATAGGTCAATAGGACAGTCATATGGACGGTGCGGTGGCAGAGTCTCTGCTTGCCTCTCCGAGTAGACGTCAGCAAAGTGTATATAAGAAGCAGGGAGACCCAGCATAGCTTTGGAGGACACTGGAGAAGGCACGGAGGCCACAAGGTGAAGTGCCACCAGAAAGCGAAACCGGCAGACTGGTCCCCAATGAAGATACTTCCCTGTCTGTTAGTTCAGCACAGGTGCGTGGCGCTGCAAGCATGGAAGACCCAGAAGAAAAGTAGACGTGGACCGGGTAGCACCTAAAATTAAATTCTCTCCTTGTGCAATGCTTGCAGATATAGAGGCTTGGTGCGGTATTGGACCGGATCGTATAAAATCTGCCCACTGACAGATGATATGACCAGCGGCTTCTCTAGATGTACCACAAGAAGATGCTACCGAGAGACTAGGGCAGCATCCACAAAGTTTCCTGCAGAGCCGTAATCCAAGAAGACAGAGACTTGAAACTGATTACCTGTCCTGGAGCTGAGTAATAGAAAAGTAGGTGCAAAAAACACAGGTATATAGGTGCGCGCTGCCCCTAGAGCTAAAATGTAATAGTAAAGTCCAAGATGTGTGTTAAAGGCTTTATTTTTATGGACGACAAAATAAAGAGGTATCATAAATAAATGGGTAAAAAGAAAGGCGTAAAATTGTAGTGGCTAATAGAAAGGTGAAACCAAATCAGAAATACATATGGGATATAAAAAATCCACAAAAACCCCGAGAAACCTCCTGGGCGACCAATAATTTCTGGTGTGAACTCACCTGTAACTTATCAGAATATGTGGATATTCTCCTACAGAAACACGTAGTAGCATTACCCACTTTCCTGAGAGACTCAGCACAACTTATACTTGAGTTGGAGCAAATTCGGTGGCAACCCAATTATCTCCTCATGACGATGGACGTAACTGCTTTGTACACGAATATTTCTCATGATTTAGGCATTCAGGCCATATCAGACACACTAGCAGCAGACCCATCCATGCCACCCAAACAGACCCAATTTGTACTGGACAGCATCAGATTCATTCTGGAACATAATACTTTCTTATTCGAATCTGAAATTTATAGACAAATCAAGGGGACGGCCATGGGAACCAGGTTTGCCCCCAGTTATGCCAACCTATTCATGGGGGCATTCAAAAAAGAACCCATCCTTCTCCCAGAATATCATATTTTTTAAATGCTATATAGATGATCTTTTCATCGTTTGGGAAGGAACCGAAACACAGGCACATCATTTCACTGAATAAATCAATACCAACTCCTGGGGCATCAGACTCACGGCCAACATCTCTCCCTCGAACATCGAATACTTAGATCTTTTGATTTCTGTTAACCCCCAACTCAATGGTATCACCACCCAAACCTTTTTCAAAAAGGTTGACGTGAACAGTTTTCTTGATTTCACCAGTTCACATTACAAAAAGTGGTTGCTCAACATACCATATAGCCAATACAAGCAAGTCCGAAGAAACTGTACAAACATAGACACCTTCAAAACACAGTCCAAACTCCTAAGAGGCAGATTTACACAGAAAGGGTACCCTCCCCAAGTTCTCAAAAATGCTTTCAGAAAATCCCAGGCCCTTACACAGAAGGATTGTCTGGCCCCCAGCAGTCGCACAAAGACCTCTGGGCATTTTTTCAGGTGACACATGCCCATACAGCAGCTGGACTTTTAATTATTTAAATCATTTTACTTAATGTCTCACTATGTTATTACTGAGTATTTAAAAACGTCTGCTGCCCGTACAAATGGCTCCTCTAGTCTGTCTTTATTTTTATTTTCAGTCACATGTCCACTATACAACCACCCGGCAGACACTTTACATTTATAATATAATCTTTGTTAATCTGTAATATAGCTTCTATCTGTCAGGTTCGCTAGGGAGAATGCTGGGACTTCTGGTTCTTCTGGTGGTGCCAGCAGCGTTCTCCCAACCCCGGCGCGTATCCGTGCAAACTCCACCTCTCGTCCTGGGCAGCGGCTGCTAAGATCTCGCGCTGTCTAGGAGTTGCTGGGACTTGTGGTACCTCTGCTTGGTGCCTGGTTGTTCTGCACCATGAGGGGTTAATTCCCAGAAGCTTTCCAGCTCCTATCAGGTTCTGGAGGTGGAGTTCTGGCTGCATAAATTGCAGCTTCACTAGTCACCTGTGCCAGTGTTTGAAATCCCTTCTCCACTCGCTCTCAGCATTTGGTTTGACTTGCTCTGTATCTGTATCGTTGTGACCTCGGCTCGTTTTTGACATTGACTCTTTGCCTACTGATTTTGCTATTGACATACCCTCTCGTTGTGACTCTGGCTAGTTTACCATTCTTTTGTGTTTTATGTTTGTCAGTCTGTTTGTGTTTCCCTTCCCACACTTATCCAGTGTATTTCGAGTCTTCAAGTAGTTGCCCCACGGTTTAGCGTGGGGGGGCTATAGGAAGGGACAGAGGTTGGGGCAAGCTCAGGGCACACTATCCCCTGTCTTTTGTGTTCCCCAATCTTAACACTATCCTTTTAATCCTCATCCATTCCCAATCCGGCCATCCTCCACTTTTTTGCACACACTATCCAGCCACATATCCCCATATCAATCAACTCCCCCATTCTCCACTAAGTTCTCATCTAATCCCTTCAAAATTGCCTTTAATTTTTTTTTTCCCTTCTTATCTTCATTTGGCTGTGGCCAAATGAACAATTTTTTTTCTCTTATCTTTATTTGGTTATGGCCAAATGAACAACTCTTTATTTGGCTGTGGCAAAATGAACAATTTTTTTCCCCCCAAAGTTTGGCTCTAGCATATAAACCCGGGAAGTCCCCCACGCCGCTGTTATACTCTGGCGTGCAGCGAGACTCACACCCCATATTCCACCAGTGGTAAGTTTCAGCCTCCCTGGTTCATGCCACTTTCACACACCACCCTCAAAGCCCCCCGTCTATTACCTTATTTATATATCCCTGCCTTCCCTGCAGACCGGCCTCTCTCCTGCCTCACTACAGTGCTGCAGCCCTTCTAACCAGCTCACACACTACTTAAGGTAACTGCTTCCCTCATTCACCCCCCCCTAAGGTCTTTCCTTAGATCCATTAATCTATCTATTTACTAACTGTGATGCCACCCTCCCCACTCAGGCATTTTTTTCAAGACCACAGGACTAGGTCTATTAGATCCCACCCCAGCTGAGCATATGTGAGTTTCTACATTGCATCCAGGTAAGCCTGCTCTCCACATCTCTTTTAACCCCCCCTTCTCCCTTATATGATTACCCCTCCCACCACCATACCATGACCACCACCATCATATAATATATAGTAATTTTTCCCCCTCATATCACAATATACCCATTACACATATATTTATTCTATTACTTATATTTTTACATATATATATATATATATATTTATATATAGATTTGTATTTTTTCTTTTTACTGTATTTTTTACTGCCTATTACATTCATTACATTGTATCCAGTCTTTATCATAATGTTATGTATCATTTAATATTGCATGTGTTCAAGTCCTTTTATGTATCAATTGCAATATTTATTCATTCTATCTGACTGTACTACTGGAGCTTACTAGGACGCGTATGTTCAGGCATGGAGAAGCTTTGTTCTCACCTAGGGAAGCTTCTCCCAAGAACCCTAGATGCTTGCATTTCCCAGATGCTGAGGTCGAACTGTACAAAGTTTTCCAGGCAGGCACAACAGATGCAGAGGCTCTCCTGTCTTCGTCTATAGTGCTCTTAGGGTGTTAGCTGGGTTTTATCCACCTGCATGGGTTCCTCGGTAGCAGACATGAAGGACAGCAAAGGGGGCCTTTGGAAGACTTTAGCCAAAGGGGGTAGTCATCGGACTCTGGCATGCATTAGTTCAGCTCGCACTCAGAGAAGCATATGTCAATCCGGGTAGCCAGAGAGATCAGGTCGGTCAGGGAAAACGGCAGGTCCCGTGCAGACAGGGCGTCTTTGATCTGACTACAGAGTCCTTTTTTAAGGTAGCGAGCAAGGCCGCCTCATTCGAATTCAGCTCAGAAGCAAAGTACGGAACTGGACCACCTAGTCACCAACTGAGGAGTCCCCTTGGTGTAGATTTAGCAGGAAGGTCTCAGCAGAAGACGCTCGGGCTGGTTCCTCAACAAAGAAGATGGTGATATTGGCTGTGACTGGGTCTTTCCTGTCCCAGAGGGGAGTACCCCATGACAGTGCCTTCCTGGAAAGGAGGCTGATGATGAAGGCCAATTTAGACTGGGCGATAAAGCCCCTGCACAACTTTGGTTCCCCATTAAACTTGGAAGGTGAGGAGAGTCTGAGCCTAGGTTCTGCGCTGGGTAGACAAACTGTAGTAGCAGGAGAAACTAAAGGAATTTGACCCTGCTGCTGAGTAGCCCTCAATTGCTACATGGCATTGACTTGTCCAAATTGCTGACCTTGCGCCACAGTTGGGACTGCTGGGCCATGATGGTGGTATGATCTGCCAGGTCAGATAGTGGAACCGTGGCGGGATCCATTGCCGGATCTCAATGTCAGAATTCAGGGGACCCACTGGACCACCGCAGATGATGACATAAGCCAACACCTGGGAACTAAGTCTAAGTGATACCCGGTTTTCACCAGAGCCCGCTGCAGGTTGGCCTTGCTGCGGTGTGGTACCACCAGGTCACTCCATTGGCATGACTTTGTCCGTGGTGGCAGCCAAGGCGAGGTACAGAGTCGTGAGGCAGAATAGTGGTCAGGGACAGGCCGGAGGTCGTGACAGGCAGAACAGGTTCAACGTCAGAGGCAGAGAAGAAGGTTAGGGCAATCAGCGGAAAAGTGAGATCAGGAACAGAACCGGGGTCACAACAGGAAATCAGTCTAAATGCAAGAGATATGGGACACAGCTTTCTCAATGGCATGGAAGCACAAAGATCCGGCAGGGGACACAGGAAGGGCACGGGAATCTAACAGGGAAGCCGGCCGGTCATTGGCAATTATTTGCGCCTGGTCTTTTAAATATCACAAGTAGGAGGAGACCGCCGGTGGAACGTAGACAGGTAAGTTTGGCTGTTGCTGAGATAAGGGGGCACAGAGAGGCACACAGGTCGCGGTGCACCCATGACAGATATATTGATACCTGATACAATACTTCCATTTGTTTCAAAACTCCTGGAACAACATGTCTACCTAAAACAATCTCTTATCCAACTGCCCTGACCAACGTTTCTGATGACCTACTATCAACCAAGGAAAAACATTACTACTCTGTCCTCCCCCTCCTTGATCTGCCGCCTCCATCTCAACTTTTATTGCATCCGGCCCTTCCTCAATTCATAGTCTACAATATTACTAGTCCATGCTCTTATCCTCTCCTGCTTGATCTACTGCAACATTCTTCTCTGTGGTCTTTCAGCTTACTCTGTAACACATCTCCAATCCATCCTAAATGCTGCTGCCCAGCTAATCCATTTGTTTTCTCGATTCTCCTCTGCATCTCCTCTCTGCCAGTCTCTCCATTGCACAGCGAATTCAAGTTAAATTACTAATCAACAACCTGTCCCCAGGGGTAAACCTAGCCTTTCTGCTGCCTGAGGCGAGATATAAAAAGACGCCCCCCACTCCATATATGTAATATATCAAGGAGTGTCAGGACCAGACCCAAATCATATTGGTTTAATTTGAAAATAAAGCAATGCAAAATACATAAGAGTGTGCCACCATGTACTATATAATGCACACAGCGAGCTACCATAAAGAACAAAATACATACAACAATCCGCCATATAATATAAAATCAATACATCATGAAACCATATATTATAAAATACATCCGGTGTCCTCCGTGTAATATATAATAGATCCAGTGTGCCACCGTATACCATATAATACATACAATGTGCTGCCATATACCATATAATACATACAGCGTGCCGCCATATATCATATAATACATACAGTGTGCCCCCATATACCATATAATACATACAGTGTGCTGCCATATACCATATAATATATACAGTGTGCCGCCATATATCATATAATACATACAGTGTGCCCCCATATACCATATAATACATACAGCTTGCCTCCATATACCATATAATACATACAGCGTGCCGCCATATACCATATAATACATACAGCGTGCCACCATATACCATATAATACATACAGCGTACCGCCATATATCATATAATACATACAGCTTGCCGCCATATACCATATAATACATACAGCGTGCCGCCATATACCATATAATACATACAGCGTGCCACCATATACCATATAATACATACAGCGTGCCGCCATATATCATATAATATATACAGCGTGCCGCCATATACCATATAATACATACAGCGTGCCACCATATACCATATAATACATACAGCGTGCTGCCATATACCATATAATACATACAGCGTGCTGCCATATGCCATATAATACATAGAGAGTGCCGCAATATACCATATAATACATACAGCGTGCCGCCATATACCATATAATACATACAGCGTACCGCCATATACCATGTAATACATACAGTGTGCCACCATATACCATATAGTACCTACAGCGTGCCACCATATACCATATAATACATACAGCGTACCGCCATATATCATATAATATATACAGCGTGCCGCCATATACCATATAATACATACAGCGTGCCACCATATACCATATAATACATACAGCGTACCGCCATATACCATATAATACATACAGTGTGCCGCCATATAGCATATAATACATACAGTGTGCCGCCACATGCCATATAATACATACAGCGTGCTGCCATATACCATATAGTACCTACAGCGTGCCACCATATACCATATAATACATACAGCGTACCGCCATATATCATATAATATATACAGTGTGCCGCCATTTACCATATAATACATACAGCGTGCTGCCATATACCATATAATACATACAGCGTGCTGCCATATGCCATATAATACATACAGTGTGACGCCATATACGATATAATACATACAGTGTGCCACCATATACCATATAATACATACAGCGTGCCACCATATACCATATAATACATACAGCGTACCGCCATATATCATATAATATATACAGTGTGCCGCCATATACCATATAATACATACAGCGTGCCACCATATACCATATAATACATACAGCGTACCGCCATATATCATATAATATATACAGTGTGCCGCCATTTACCATATAATACATACAGCGTGCCACCATATACCATATAATACATACAGCGTGCTGCCATATACCATATAATACATACAGCGTGCTGCCATATGCCATATAATACATACAGAGTGCCGCAATATACCATATAATACATACAGCGTGCCGCCATATACCATATAATACATACAGCGTACCACCATATACCATATAATACATACAGTGTGCCGCCATATAGCATATAATACATACAGTGTGCCGCCACATGCCATAAAATACATACAGCGTGCTGCCATATACCATGTAATACATACAGTGTGCCACCATATACCATATAGTACCTACAGCGTGCCGCCATATACCATATAATACATACAGTGTGACGCCATATACGATATAATACATACAGTGTGCCACCATATACCATATAATACATACAGCGTGCCGCCATATACCATATAATACATACAGCGTGCCGCCATATACCATATAATACATACAGTGTGCCGCCATATACCATATAATACATACAGTGTGCCGCCACATACCATATAATACATACAGCGTGCTGCCATATACCATGTAATACATACAGTGTTCCACCATATACCATATAATACATACAGTGTGCCGCCACATACCATATAATACATACAGCGTGCCGCCATATACCATGTAATACATACAGTTGCCACCATATACCATATAATACATACAGCGTGCCCCCATATAAAATATACTATATAGTGGCACGCTGTATGTATTATATACATTATGGCGGTATGCTGTATGTATTATATACTATATGGCGGTATGCTGTATGTATTATATACTATATGGCGGTATGCTGTATGTATTATATGTATATTGTACGTATTGGCGGGCCGCCATGTTATTTAAAATACACACATTGTGCCGCCTTATACCATACAATACATACAGCGAGCCGCTATATATATATATATAAATATATATATATACAGTATACACACTCATACAGCATGTACACATATATACAGCATATATACTCATATAGCATGCATATACACACACTTATATACAGTCATACAGTATACAAACACACACACTCACCGTACAGTATATACATGTATACAGAGATGCATATAAATATACATGTGTGTGTGTGTATATATATACATATATATATATTTCCTGGTCGTCCTACGGCAGCACTGAATGGGTTAAGTCTCACGTCCTCCTATTGGACAGAAGATAACAATTGATTAGCAATAGAGATTGGCAGGCTGACTCCCTATAAAATACCCCTGAGCCAATGAACACACGTGTTTTTTTCTTCTGTGGAAGTGGATAACAAGAAGTTTGGTCGAGCGTTGGCTCCCTGTCCCACGGTTTGGGTGCTCCATTCCCTTGGGACCGCTGCCCGATGGCAGCTTGTTGCATAACCCGAGTGTGTTACAGGGTCACTGCACAGCACAGGATGTCTGGCTTGCTGTATGCTGATATCAGCTGTTATCACCTCAGGCAAGTATCCCTGTGTTCCCCGCTGTATTCTGTTTCCCCTGCCTTACCACGCCTGCCAGGGGTGGAGTTGGGCTTGCTGGGTGTCATGGCGCTTGTTGCATTGCCTCAGCGTCTCGGTGGGGCGGTCTGCGCGTGCGCGGAGATGCGACAGAAATTCTGTCGCGCCACTTTTCTGGCGCATGCGCACGATCTGTCGCACGGGCGCTGCGGCCATTGCGCATGCGCAGGTAGGAGGTCCGGTCTCGCGAGACTTCCCATTTAAACAGATATGGCGCGGTGCGTGGGTAGCGCTCGCCAGGCAGCAGAGCCTACCCACGGGAATCGTAAGTGCTCACCTCCGGTGCCCTGCTGGTTCTGTTTTATGACAGTGTGATAGTGTTCCTAATGTTGTGTGTCTTCCAGATGCCCTCAGGAAGAAAAAGTGCCAGAAAGAGCAGGCATAGATGTTGTACTACCTGTCACCAGCCCTTACCAGAGGATTGGGAACCAGACTTGTGTGCAGGATGCACTCCACACCAGGAGGAGAGGAGCTTACAGGCAGATTCCACCAGGTTTTTTTCTTGGCTTAAAACTACTATCGCTCAGGCGGTAGCTGAAACCTCTCTCTCCCAATGTACAAATAGGAAGAGATCATACCCTGTACCATCAGACTCTCCAGGGCCCTCTAGCCATGAGGAGTATAGGTCTGAGGGGGAGGTCAGCTCAGAGGACGAGGCAGAAGCCTCTCCAGATGATTTCTATCTGTTTAATAAAGAAGGTGTTTCCAGGCTTATAAAAGCTGTGAAAGAAGCAGTGGAGTCAGATAAAGACACTGAAGATCTCTCTAAGAGAGAAGCTCTTTATTATTTCCCTAGGAAGAAAGCCAAATATTTGCCCAGCCATCCAGATTTGAAGAATCTGATGGAGGCTGCTTGGAAAAAACCTGATAGAAACCCCAACCCTGGGGTTAGATTTAAGTCTGTGTACAGATTGGATCCTGCTTTATCCGCTGAATGGGAGTCTCTCCCTAAAGTGAATATGTCTCTGGCTAAGTTAGCACTTAACTCCATCTTTCCAGCTGAGGAGGCGACCCTCCTGAAAGATCCTATTGATAGGAAGATGGACTCCTTCATAAGGCGGGCTTATACCCATTCTGCAAATATATGTAAAACCTCTCTGGCTTCTGTTCCAGTGGCGAGGGCATTGAGGATCTGGCTAAGCCAGCTTACCCATGATGTCAGGGATGGTGCATCAAGGAAGGATATTGTAGAGGATATTTCTCTTCTCAAATCAGCGGCAGAGTTTCTTTGCGACTCTCATGTGGATACAATCAAGCTAACATCAGCCAGCCTGGCCGCCATAAATTCTATAAGGCGTGCGCTCTGGATAAAGCTCTGGCCGGGAGATGTCCCCGCTAAAACCCATTTTTGTAATCTACCATTTCAGCCGTCAAGTCTGTTTGGTCCACAGCTGGAAGAGATCCTGAAGGTCATCAATGATGACAAGGGCACTTCTTTTCCTAGGCCTAAGAAAAGAACAGCTTTTAAGTCCTTTCGTTCTAGGCAAAGATCTCCACAAGTCAGAAGACAGTTTAGAAGAGATGACAAAAGGGGTTTCAGGAATCGGTTTGTCCAGAATAAAAAACCTCATTCGGAGCCCTCCAAGAAGTCTGAATTATGACGCCAGGCCTGTCAAAGTCGGAGCAAGGCTTTCCCAGTTTTCCCACATATGGGTCAAAACTTCTTCAGACGCATGGGTCAATTCTCTTGTGAAAAGAGGTTATTCTCTGGAGCTAACCAGCTTTCCTCCAGACAGGTTCTTCATCAACCGATCTGGCGATCTGATTGTTCCTCATCTTCTTCAAGAATTCATACAAAAGGGTGCCTTGGAGCCTGTCCCCTATCCCCAGAGAGGTTCAGGCGTGTATTCCAGAGTATTTCCTGTCCCAAAGCAAGGAGGATCTTGGAGGCTGGTGATAGATCTTACTTACCTCAACCAGTTTATTCTGAAGAAGAGATTCAGGATGGAATCAATCAGGACAACCATACCCTTAATCTCCAGGAACTGCTTCATGACGACAGTGGATCTGAAAGATGCGTATCTGCATATTCCAGTACTTCAGAGTCACAGGAAGTTTCTCCGGGTCGCTATACTACAGGACAAAACAGTACTGCATTACCAGTTCACGTGTCTACCCTTCGGTCTGAGTTCAGCGCCCAGAGTTTTTACGAAGGTCGCAGTGGTGTTATCGGCAGCCCTCAGGTTACAAGGCATCCAGGTGATACCCTATCTAGACGACTGGCTTCTGATAGCTCAAACGAAGCACTTGATGTACCACGATCTAGCAGTAGTCCTGAAGACTCTGGAGGTTCATGGGTTTGTGGTCAACAAAAAGAAGTCGTCTCTGGTTCCTGCAACCTCTGAGAAATTTCTAGGTTTTATAATAAACTCTTCCAACATGACGCTCTCTTTGTCATCAGCCAGAATTACCGCTCTGAAGAAAGCGATCAAGCATCTGATTCTGCACCCCAGGACAACAATCAGGAAAGCCATGGCAGTCCTAGGTCGAATAACCTCGGCTATAGAAGCAGTCCCATGGGCAAAAACCCATATGAGGGGTCTCCAGGCGTCCATTCTCTCCCAATGGTCAAGGAGTCTGCGGTCCTTGGACAAACCAATGACGGTCTCAGTCCAAGCTATCAAGGACTTAATCTGGTGGTTCCGAAACCCACTATTAGGCAGATCCATCCAATTCCTTCAGCCAGTGATCCTTACGTCAGACGCATCCAATTGGGGCTGGGGCGCCCTTCTGGAAGGCCAGTGGGTTCAAAAGAGGTGGACACGGTCCGAGTCCAAATTGCCTTCGAACCTCAAAGAAATGAGAGCTGTACGTCTGGCACTTCTTCACTTCTCCAGTCTCCTACTCGGGCAAGAAGTTTTGGTCCGATCAGACAACCTGGCAGTTGTCTTCTATATCAACAAGCAGGGGGGCACGAAGAGCCGGTCCCTTGCCAGAGAGTGTTCCCTCCTGATGACCTGGGCCGAGCAGACGGTTCACAACATCTCAGCGATTCATATCAGGGGAGTTTTGAATGTGCAGGCGGATTGGCTGAGCCGCAATCCAGTCAGACCTTCGGAGTGGTCTCTGAACAAACAAGTGTTCCAACAAATTGTCCAGAAAATGGGTCTTCCTCAGATAGACCTGATGGCGTCGAGGTCAAACTCTCAGCTTCCCCAGTTTTGCTCCCTGTACAAGCAGGAAAACCCAGTAGTGGTGGATGCACTCTCATTCGACTGGACAGACCAATTTCTTTACATATTCCCACCGTTCCCTCTCATTCCGAGAGTGTTACAGAAGATCAGGAGAGAGAAAACGACAATTATAGCCGTGATTCCGTTTTGGCCGAGAAGGGCCTGGTTCCCTCTTCTCCTGTCATTGTCAAAAGGGGAATTCTGGTTTCTCCCTCCCCGGAAGGACTTGCTACTCCAGAACGGGTTCCTTCACCCCAACCCAGCACCTCTCCATCTGGTGGCCTGGAAGCTGAAAGGGGGAATCTAAGAAGGTCGGGGTTTTCGGATGAGGTCATTGACACATTGGCGGCCTCTCGGAAACCGAAGACGTTAAAAGTCTACCAACGTGTCTGGGGAATCTATAAGCAATGGTGCTTATCAAGAAGAGCTTCTTCTACTCATGTTCCTTCCCTCCTTCAATTTCTGCAGGATGGCTTAAAGAAGGGCCTGAAGTTTAATACACTGAAAGTCCATTTTACTGCCATTAATTCTTCCTTAGGCGGAATCTTCTCTGAGAACCTGTTGGTCAGGAGATTCTTCAGGGGTCTGAAGAAGTTAAAGCCTACAGTTATGTCACCTCTACCGTCATGGGATCTTTCCATTGTTTTAAAACATTTATGTCAAGAACCATTCGAACCAATCTCAGATATCCCTCTGCATCTTCTCTCCTGGAAGACTGTTTTCCTGGTGGCCATTTGTTCTGCAAGGAGGATTAGTGAAATCCAAGCCTTCTCCTGTAAGGAACCGTATCTGAGAGTCATGGAAGACTGCATAATTCTTCGTACAATGCCAGGTTTTTTGCCAAAAATACCTTCTCAATCGGCTTTAAATCAAGAGATCTTCCTTCCTGTCCTGGGTACAGATGCCCCGGAAGAAGAGCAAGCAAAGCTTCAAGCCCTGGATGTGAAGAGATCAGTTCTCGCTTATCTCCAGAGGGCAGAAGCTTTTAGGGAATCTGAAGCCCTGTTCTTACAGTTCAGAGGTCCAAATAAGGGAAAACGGGCTAGTAAGTCTACCCTAGCCAGATGGATTAAAGATTCAATTTCCATGTGTTATGATCTAGAAGGCCTTCCATCTCCTCTTAATTTGAAAGCGCATTCAACGAGGTCAACGGCTGCTTCATGGGCGGAAATATCCCATATATCCTTGGATCAAATATGCAAGGCGGCAGTATGGTCGGGTCCTTCAACCTTCGTCAGGCACTATAGGCTCAATGTGGGCCCCGGGGTAGGCTCGGCCTTCGGCAAGAGTGTAATTTGTTCGGCTGCCTCGAAGTAACCCGCCCCTTATGTTCTACTGCTTTTCAAGTCCCATTCAGTGCTGCCGTAGGACGACCAGGAATATCGAAATTTGCTCACCGAAATTTTGGTTTCCTGTAGTCCGTAGGCAGCACAAAGATCCCCCCCAATAAAAAATACTTATTGCTGCATAAAAAAACACGTGTGTTCATTGGCTCAGGGGTATTTTATAGGGAGTCAGCCTGCCAATCTCTATTGCTAATCAATTGTTATCTTCTGTCCAATAGGAGGACGTGAGACTTAACCCATTCAGTGCTGCCTACGGACTACAGGAAACCAAAATTTCGGTGAGCAAATTTCGATAATATATATATATATATATATGTGTATATACATGTATACACATGTAAATTTAGATGCATCTTAGGATATAATAAATACATACATATAATAAAGGCATGAGGAGGACGGCCGGGAGTTGCGGGCCGAGGAGGCTTGAAGCGTGCGCCCAGGAGACACTGGCGGGCCGCGCAGGTGTGAGGCCGGCGTCCGGGCCGCGGACAGGTGAAGCAGGCGGCCGGGAGAGTCGGGCGGGCCGTGGAGGCGGGCGGCCAGCAGTGGCGGGCCCTGGATGGGTGAAGCGGGCGGCCGGGAGACGTGGGCAGGCCGCGGATGCATGAGGCGGGCAGGGGAGACGGGCCTCGGATGGGAGATGTGGGCTGGCCAGAGGCAGAGGAGGAGGGGGGCGGACCACGGACTGGAGAGGCTAGCCAGGGGTCCGGGAGAGGAGGGTCAGAAGGCGGCCGCAGACAGAAGAGACCGAGCTGCGGTGAGTGATATGCCTTATGCCGCCCCACCGTCCACAAGGAGGCGCCGCCGCCTGAGGCGAGTTTCTCAACTCGTCTCATGGTAGGTGCACCCCTGCCTGTCCCCTACATATATCTCTGAACATGTCAGCCAATACCTCCCCACACGTAATCTCTGTTCCTCACAGGACCTTCAGCTTCACTTTATTACCATCCGCTCTTCTCACAACCGCATCCAGGACTTCTCCAGTGCATCTCCCTTACTCTGGAACAAACAATAACAATAAATAATAATAAATAAATACTTTTCTCATCTGGGCATTGACATTTAATTGAATTAACATGTCATCCTTAAATTGGATGTTATTAAAAAGATGTTCCTGCATGCAGATAATTTCCCATGAATATAATAACTTTGTTACCTAGAAGTGTTGTTTTTGGAGAAGACCACCTGTGCTGGAGAGTTTGCACAAAGGAACAAATAGTTTTTGCATAAGAAATGGCCAGGAGTTACTGCCATTCTGTGATAATGACAGTTGAATCCAGGTGATCAGGCAGGGCTCAATAGCGTATGTATGGTCACCACTGCCAAAGTGCTGGGGTGGTTGTATCCAAGTATAGCTATCTTGTTTCTAAGCGACAACATGGGTACATTTATGGCACATTATCTTCACATAGGCAAATTCTTTTTAATAACATGCAATTGAAGAAATGTATATATATGGAAGATAAATTAAATTAAATGTGACTGTCCAAATGAGAATACCCATTCAAAGCATGCTAATTCTGCAAACTATGGCCTACTTCTACAACTCACAGACACCCAAACCCAGAAGAGATCCTCTTATATCTATTTTTTTTCAAAATGTTTTTTATTGAACATTTTTGTAATATTAATATTTTTATAAACGCAAACAGAAAAACATGGCACACACAGTTGTAGTATCCTAAGGATGATAAATAGAGATGAGCGAGCACTAAAATGCTCGGGTGCTCGTTATTCGAGACAAACTTTTCTAGATGCTCGAGTGCTCGTCTCGAATAACGAGCCTCATTGAAGTCAATGGGAGACCCGAGCATTTTTTTGCTAAAACAGAACAGTAAAAGAACAGTGCTTAATTAAATATTGCAGATGTTTCCTGATGTTTTGCTTGTTAGAACACAATTCACTGTTTTTAATGTTTTAATTCTATTCTTCACTTTGCAGATGTGTGCGCGTATCTCCGAACCTATCGGAAGACACGCGTGCACATCTGGAAAGTGAAGAATAGAATTAAAACATTAAAAACAGTGAATACAGGACCATTTACGTGCAGAACACTTTGAAAAAACAATATTCTTCACATTCCAGATGTTCCGAACATCTCCAAACCTAGCGGGAGACACGCGCGCATACCTGCAAAGTGAAGAATAGTGTTATTTCAATGTGTTCTTACAAGCAAAACATCTGTAATATTTTATTAAACAATAAAAACACTGTTCTTCACTGTTCTTCACTTAATTTAATGCTCGATCGCGAGCAGGGGAAATACTCGTCCGAGTAACGAGCCGGTCCGAGTATGCTAATACTCGACCGAGCAGTATACTCGGACGAGTATACTCGCTCATCTCTAATGATAAATCAAAGCTATATATATCTTTTCACATTGTCACAGTAATCCATGCTTTAAAACATGTTACAGTATCATTTACCCCTTAATGACCAGGCCCTTTTTAATGCTTGTGTTTTCATTATTCACTCCCCTCCTTCAAAAATATGTAGCTCTTTTATTTTTGCCATGTATAAAGCTGTGTGAAGGCTTATTTTCTGCGTGACATATTGCACTTCATAGTGATTATATTTAATATTCCATGCCATGTACTGGGAAACGGGAAAAAAATCCAAATGTAGTGAAATTGGAAAAACAAATGTGCAACATTTTCTTGTGGCTTAACAACTTTCCCTTTGAGCCCCAAATGATATGTCCTCTTTATTCTTTGGAATCCCAAATGTATATAAGTTTTATTGTGTTTTAATACATTTAGCATTTAGGTATATGGAAGGAATTTGACTTCCCCCAACACCCTTCTGAGCTCTACATCAGTTTTAACCTGTATTCCCAGCTGCTCCACGTATTGTGTATTTTCTGTCTGCTATTGTCAATGGTGTCTGTTAACCAATAGACAGTAAAACAAGTACAATAACTTTTTGTACCAAGAGAACTGCATAATGTAGTCATTGGGGCACATGTATTATAAGTCAGTCTGTATCTTAGCAGTTTTTCCTTATTGATATGTTAGAGATTTTTATCTAGGACTTCAAACAGTCCTTATTTCATGTTGTACAGTGGCTTTCAAATTAACCCTTTCATGGTTGTCCTGGTACCAGGGACTTGAACATAAAACCAAGACACGTCAGTCTCTTAGTGTATGTAAAGATCTTCTCCCTTTAATATCTCAAATGCATAATATCACAGACTGAAGAGTCATCAAAGAGGCGAGAATAGTATACTGCAAAGCTATTGGTCATCAGCACATTCTGGGAAAAAATTAATTAATTGTACTCAGTTCTCAGGGACCTTGTACACAGATATTGTTTATACTAATTTCCTGAGAATAAAGAGATAAACTGGCACCAAAAATCAAAATATTGAACTAAAGATGAAGGACACACTGGCTTCTCATTAAATGTCAAAGGGAATTAGCTAACAGGCGAGCAAACAGGTTACATGACGTGACCCTTGGCTAATACTTAAAATGGCGGACAGTCCCTTATTTTGGGATTTCTTAAGTCACGATGGCGTCCGAAACCAGTGCGATCTCCTTAACAGATACATGTTGCACTTGGTCTTTATTGAATTTGTGACTTTTTAAAACAGAAATCGCAAAAAGTCTCCAAAAGTCGCAACAAGTTCTAATATAATATAAAAGCATTAACAAGCTGTAGATTGGCATCAAATTAGATATTTGATTTTTTTTTTGCTACTTTTTAAAAAAGTATCAACTTTCAAATCTGGATTAAGTTGATAACTCAGGGAACACTACAGAAAAATAGACGATGGCAAACTTTGAAGGAAGCACAAAAAGTTGCAAAGGAGCACATGCGCCATGAAAAATCACAAAAAAAAGAAAAAGGCATTTTTTTACCTATTGAGTACAACTTTTCCATGAAGCACCTTAATTTCCTTTTTACTATTATTTAAACTTTCATTCTTGGCAGAAGAAATTTGAAATACTTGAATTTGACTAGAATTTTCAGATATGTATAATACTTTTATAAAATAACACTTCCTCCTTCACTAAGTTAAATGGCTCAAACATTACTACCGTAAAACAAAACGATGATGTTGATGCGTAAATGTCACTTTTGTGGTAGTAACAGATGCCATCTGACTTTTTAAAAGAAAAGAATAATTTTCTGTTAGATTAGATCCTTGTGATACAAAGAGTTCTTCATTCACATCGACATCAATACCCCCTAGGAGGGTCTTTTTTTCCAAATTGCAGATGTCATTATTGAGTTTCATTGCTCAGCCATAAATGTTTCATACTTTTTGTACTTCTTGTATATAGAGATATGTGCCCTATTTGACTACTTTTCTTGAATAATCCAGCAATAATGTAAAATGATTCCTTGCTATTGAATGGACATGACATGTAGTTATTTATGGATGTACTAAAAAGATTGTGGTTACTTTTTATTAGGAAGCTTAGTCGTTTACATCGCCTGTAATCTCAGTCACAGAGTCCTACATCCTTTCACTGGAGCAGTGATTTATTATTAATGTACTATTCCCCCAATTGTGTGGGCAGTTTTAAATGACCATTTGACCCGTGTTCACATATGTAACTGTATGATGGATGGGGAGCATGATTTATGCAAAAATCATGGGTACACTCCTAAAAAGAGTACCTGGAAAAACAATCCCATCTCAGGTCATGCTTTATTTTTCTAAAGATTTGTAGATAAATAAACATGAACAGTGTAAGCAGCCTACGTATTGTGTTTCTACAACAGTTATCAGCTCCTTTATCTTATTTCAATGGAAAGCTAAATATTTTATTAGTTAATAAAATTAGAGTATTCCACTGTAGAATAAGTGCAGAACCAAAAACAATACATATTTTTTTTTGTTAAATATTGGGCACACTCATTAATAATATCTTTAAAAAACTGTATGAATTAAGACAGTCTTAAACTGCACCAGATACTTTTTCAAATTACATAATGCTGAATATTAAATTAAATGGTCATTTATCTTAGTTTTATTTTTACTCCTATAGTTGCAACTCTCTCAGCAAACTTCACCGCAAGAGAGTTTTTCAGTGTTTGCCTGTTATATCTTTAGAATCTAGATGTGTACGTTTAAAAAAGTCTCAAATTATGTCTCCTTCTGAGCAGGCATAGGAAAGAGGGGTTGTAGAAGATTTTGTGACTTTTGTGCAACTTTTTAAATAAAAAAAGTTGCAATAATCCACAGACCCGGATGCCAGATACAACCCTGTGAAAAAGAAAAGACTGGTGCAAATGAGATAAATGATCCGCAAAGACTGTTTAGTACAGTTTTGCATTTGATATTTCGACTATATGAAGCTTTTTAAGCAAGAGAAAGTACGTGTGTCTTATAGTTCAAAAGTCATGAGGATCCAGCACTGCCAGACCCTCCTGACCTTTGTGCTGGAGATAGGTAAGACACTCACAGACTGCTTCCCTCAATCTTGGAGAGAGCAGAGCCTCTTCCCTCACTCTCTTGGCCATTCAAGGACCTTGTGTGGCATCACCAGGTCATGTAATTAACATAACCTGGAGAAAAGAATCTGGATACATAGAATAAAATATGTATATTTAGTCATTGTGACCATTGGTGGACTTTTTCTGTGTTTGTTGTTCTTTTAAATTGATTTATTTTAATTGATCTAATAAAGTGTCATTTTATAGTTTCTACATTTTGGTTTTTGTTTCCACTTTTTTGTGATGTCATCAATTAACAATCCAAAACACTAGATTAACCCCGGATCACTGACACTTGTTTTCAGCTTAATGATCAGACTCGACTTTTAGAATCTGACATGTGTCACGATAAATGGTTATAACTTTGGAACGCTTTAACATATCCAGGTAATTTTGAGATTGCTTTCTTGTGATTACACTCAATGTTAGTTGTTAAATTTAAGTGGTAAGTTTTTGTTCTAAAAAGATAAAAATTTCGGAAAAATTCTTCATTTTCAAAGTATGAAATGTTCTGATTTGTAGGCAGATAGTTAAACTGCCCAAAAAGCTTGATAACTATAATTTCTGGAGTGTCTGCTTTAAGATGACATGGTTTTTTTAAGTGTTTTCTCATTTATCTAGGACGTTGTGAGGCTTAAAACTTTATGTGCAATTTTTCTCATTTTCATGAAAATTACCAAAACTCACGTTTTGAGGGACCACTCAGCTTTCAAATGACTTTAAGATAAATAATAGTAAAACCCCATAAATTACCCCACTATGAAACTACACCCCTCAACATATGTAAAATAACTTCTATTAAGTCGATTAACCCTTTTAGTGTTTCACATGGGTTAAAACAAAATGAAAGTGCAATATAGAAACCTTTACCTTTTTTTAAAAAATACATTCATTTAGGCTAAAATGACACTTTCATAATGAATAATGAAATGCTTTTGCAAAGTTTGATGCCCAATTTCTCCCAAGTGTACCCATACCCCATATGTGGTGGTAAACTACTGTATGGGCACACACGACCGGGCATGGAATGGAAGGAGCGCCATTCATTGTCCCATTGTACAGGATAATTTTTTAAAATTTCTTTGGTAATGCGAACATATATATGGTATGTAAACAGCTTATTATTTGCGGGATGAGATGTGTAGATGAGACTGTCTAGATAATTCATTTTGGGGTTTGTAGCTTATTCACAAGATTTTATTAACTATTTCAAGGGGGACACCAACAAAATCAACACTCTTTGTTTTGCTCGCCACACCATAAAAATAATATTTTATCTTTAGTCTCGGGTTCACTACGATTGTGGTGATACCTCATTTATATTGGAAAAAAACTAATTTTTTTACTATCAACAAATTTTCAGGAGCATAACTTCTGTATTTTTCTGTTGACAGATCTGGTTGAGGGCTTATTTATTACAAAAAGAGTAGTTATTTTAAGTCATATCATATTAGGATGCATAACTTTTTTTGATAGCTTTTTAGAACATTTTATGTTAGGGTATTTGATGAACAATTGTATACCAGAACTTTTTCCTGTTTTTTTTTTTTAACATCATCATCGTTTACCTTGCGAGTTCAATATTAATTTAGATTTATTGTACAAATTAATACTGGTGCAGTGATACTAAATATGTACTTTTTTGTGTTTTATATACTTTATTTGGATTTTATATCTAATTGTGGTTATTAGGGGACTTTTATTTTATTTATTTTATTATTTTTATAAAATTGCAGGGCTGCTGGAGGAAGGATCGAATCTTCTGGTAAGCTCACCAAGGGGGTCTGATCCATTGGGGACATACTGTGATGTGATGACACAATGTACAAACCAAATACGGAGGTCATTAAATGGGGAAAATATTTTTTAGATTTTAGACTTTTTATGCAAATTATGATTTCCACTGTCAACTGATAAACATACCCTAAAATGCATATTACAAATTTCTATATGATTGCCATGTAAAACCAAAACCATTATTTTTCCATTTCTTTCAATGGCATTTATTTATGTTGGGTGCAGGATATTATCAAATGTTAAGGTGAATCTAGCTTTAAACAAATCGGAGATATCAGCAGTTCGGTGTATGTCCAAAAGGAATATACTATTTCCATTTATGTGACTTCAAATAGACTTTGCTCCTTTGACTTACTGCTTCCTCTACCTTCTCCAAAGAGCTGAAATGCAATCTCACCTCAATGAACTTCTGTGTTGTTGCTTGCAAGATGGAATTCACCAAAATGTCTGAGTAAAAAGGAGGTAAGGAGTGACAATGATAGTAAGTAGATGTGCAAGTAAACACTTTGCGTAGATAAGATCTATACGATTTTTTGATTTATGCAAAGATTAATCAAAATAGCTTGATTAAAAGATGGTAACTAGAGATGAGCGAGCACTAAAATGCTCGGGTACTCGTTATTCGAGACAAACTTTTCCCGATGCTCGAGTGCTCGTCTCGAATAACGAGCCCCATTGAAGTCAATGGGAGACTCGAGCATTTTTCAAGGGGACCAAGGCTCTGCACAGGGAAGCTTGGCCAAACACCTGGAAACCTCAGAAAAGGATGGAAACACCACGGAAATGGACAGGAAACAGCAGGGGCAGCATGCATGGATGCCTCTGAGGCTGCTTAAACGCACCATTATGCCAAAATTATGGGCAACAGCATGGCCATGACAGAGTGACAGAATGAAGCTAGATAGCATCTAAAACATCCAATAATTGACCCTGACACAATCGGGGACGGCATGCAGAGGCAGCGGCAGCAGCGGCAGCAGCGGCAGGCTAGAGAGTGTCTTGGCAACATACCCCAAATGGACTCAGGCTTAAAACCAATGGGTGGCAGAGAGAAGCGCTCAAATAATATCGGTAAATGATAAAAGTTTGCCAGTATATTTTGTGGCGACAAAGTTAACAAGTTTGATGTGGAAGCCATGAAAACAACCCAAAATTCTGACACAGCTCGTTTGATAAGGGGACCATGTATGGAGGCAGTGAACTAGTAGTAGATTAAAGGTGCTGCAGTTAAAACTATGTTAGTTGGATCTTGGGATGGAGCTGGCACTCCGCTGCCAGGCGAGCTTTCGCCAATCCAAGCCCCTGTCTCTAGGCTACTCCCCAAACAGCACTTCTAAGAACCTTTTGTATAAGATCAAGTGTAGTAGCGTTCTTATAAGTTTAGGATATGGCGGGTGAGGGGAATGTAAACAGATGCGCAAGAAGCGCTGAAATAATATTGGTAAATGATAAAAGTTTGCCAGTATATTTTGTGGATTACACAGCAGGGTGGCGACAAAGTTAACAAGTTTGTTGTGGAAGCCATGAAAACAACCCAAAATTCTGCCTGACACAGCTCGTTTGATAAGGGGACCATGTATACCTACAGTTCATGCCAGTCGCTGAACTGGCTGCCAGTCTCCTTTCGAGTACAGTTTAAAATAATAACCCTCATCCATAAAGCTCTGTATAATGCTGCACCCCCCTACCTCTCCTCTCTTATCTCAGTCTATCGCCCAACCCGTGCTCTTAGATCCGCCAGTGATCTTAGATTAACCTCTACCCTAGTGCGGACCTCCCACTCGCGTCTCCAAGACTTCTCTAGAGCTGCACCAATTCTATGGAATGCTCTGCCCCGGACTATCAGACTAATACCTAACCTCCAAAGTTTCAAACGTGCTCTTAAAACCCATTTCTTTAGGCAAGCCTATAACACTCATCAACTGCATGAAGTTTTAACTCTTCTACTAACCCGTCCTGTGTCGTCCTCCCATCTGTTATCCAGCAACCAACAGGCACCAGACTTCTCTGCAGTCCCATTCACCCTGGACCTGGTATATAAGATGACGGCTGAGTGGTTCAAGCGACAGCAATTCCATTTATTATATTCTGTTCTATTCCCTAAGAAGAATGGCTTGACCATTAAATATTCTTTTACCTCGTGTTACCCCATCATCTTCATAAACCGTAAGCTCTGGCGAGCAGGGACCTCACTCCTGTTGTTCCATACAAATGTTGTGCTCTGTTACATTACATTTGTATTTGTTTCCTATGATTTGTAAAGCGCTACGGAATATGATGGCGCTATATAAATAAAGATTATTATTATTATTATTATGGAGGCAGTGAACTAGTAGTAGATTAAAGGTGCTGCAGTTAAAACTATGTTAGTTGGATCTTGGGATGGAGCTGGCGCTCCGCTTCCAGACGAGCTTTCGCCAATCCAAGCCCCTGTCTCTAGGCTACTCCCCAAACAGCACTTCTAAGAACCTTTTGTATAAGATCAAGTGTAGTAGCGTTCCTATAAGTTTGGGATATGGCGGGTGAGGGGAATGCAAACAGATGCGCAAGAAGCGCTGAAATAATATCGGTAAATGATAAAAGTTTGCCAGTATATTTTGTGGATTACACAGCAGGGTGGCGACAAAGTTAACAAGTTTGATGTGGAATGCCCTGTAATAGCTCTTGGGCGGTGTGCCTTTTATCGCCTAGGCTCAGCAGTTTGAGCACCGCCTGCTGTCGCTTAGCGACGGCACTGCTGCTGTGCCTAGAGCTACCGACTGATGGCGCCATGCCCACGGATGGTAATTCGGAGGAGGAGGAGGTGGAGGAGGGGTGGGAGGAGGAGGAGGTATAGTAGGCCTTTGAGACCTGGACCGAGGTAGGCCCCGCAATCCTCGGCGTCGGCAGTATATGACCAGCCCCAGGGTCAGACTCGGTCCCAGCTTCCACCAAGTTAAGTGTAGTAGCGTTCTTATAAGTTTGGGATATGGCGGGTGAGGGGAATGTAAACAGATGCACAAGAAGCGCTGAAATAATATCCGTAAATGGTAAAAGTTTGGCAGTATATTTTGTGGATTACACAGCAGTGTAATCAACAGATGCGCAAGAAGCGCTGAAATAATATCGGTTAATCATTCAAGTTTGCCAGTATATTTTGTGGATAACACAGCAGGGTGGCGACAAAGTTAACAACTTTGATGTGGAATCCATGAAAACAACCCAAATTTCTGCCTGACACACCTCGTTTGATAAGGGGACAATGTATGGAGGCAGCTATATGGACGACTTTTGGAGGTAGCAATGGAGACAACGTGTGGAGGCTGCTATGGAGACAATTTAATTTGGATAGTGCCTGTATGTGGCAGTCCAAAAAAGTTTTCAAACCAGAGGAGCAGGTAGGTGGCCCTCCAGAAAAATGAAATAGATTGAGTGCCTGTATGTGGCAGTCCAAAAAAGTTTTCAAACCAGAGGAGCAGGTAGGTGGCCCTCCAGAAAAATGAAATAGATTGAGTGCCTGTATGTGGCAGTCCAAAAAAGTTTTCAAACCAGAGGAGCAGGTAGGTGGCCCTCCAGAAAAATGGAATAGATTGAGTGCCTGTATGTGGCAGTCCAAAAAAGTTTTCAAACCAGAGGAGCAGGTAGGTGGCCCTCCAGAAAAATGAAATAGATTGAGTGCCTGTATGTGGCAGTCCAAAAAAGTTTTCAAACCAGAGGAGCAGGTAGGTGGCCCTCCAGAAAAATGAAATAGATTGAGTGCCTGTATGTGGCAGTCCAAAAAAGTTTTCAAACCAGAGGAGCAGGTAGGTGGCCCTCCAGAAAAATGAAATAGATTGAGTGCCTGTATGTGGCAGTCCAAAAAAGTTTTCAAACCAGAGGAGCAAGTAGGTGGCCCTCCAGAAAAATTGAATAGATTGAGTGCCTGTATGTGGCACTCCCAAAAATTGTTTAAAACAGAGGACCGGGTAGGTGGCCCTCCAGAAAAATTAAATGCATAAAGTACTATAGCTAGAGCCAGTGGGCCCTGTCAAAAAATAGCCAGTTTCCTCTGCTTTAGTGTACAAAGAGGAGGAGAAGGAGGAAAATGAGGAGGAGGAGTGCATAAATTATTCAGGTTGAGCTTCCTTCACCTGGTGGAGATTGGAAATTATGAGAAATCCAGGCTTTATTCATCTTAATAAGCATCAGCCTGTCAGCGCTGTCAGTCGACAGGCGTGTACGCTTATCGGTGATGATGCCACCAGCTGCACTGAAAACCCGCTCGGACAACACGCTAGCGGCAGGGCAGGCAAGAACCTCCAAGGCGTACAGCGCCAGTTCGTGCCACATGTCCAGCTTTGAAACCCAGTAGTTGTAGGGAGCTGTGTGATCATTTAGGACGATGGTATGGTCAGCTATGTACTCCCTCACCATCTTTCTGTAAAGATCAGCCCTACTCTGCCGAGACTGGGGACAGGTGACAGTGTCTTGCTGGGGTGACATAAAGCTGGCAAAAGCCTTGTAAAGCGTACCCTTGCCAGTGCTGGACAAGCTGCCTGCTCGCCTACTCTCCCTCGCTACTTGTCCCGCAGAACTACGCACTCTGCCGCTAGCGCTGTCAGAAGGGAAATACTGTTTCAGCTTGTGCACCAGGGCCTGCTGGTATTCATGCATTCTCACACTCCTTTCCTCTCCAGGGATGAGAGTGGAAAGATTTTGCTTGTACCGTGGGTCCAGGAGAGTGAATACCCAGTAATCGGTGCTGGAATAAATTCTTTGAACGCGAGGGTCACGGGATAGGCAGCCTAGCATGAAATCTGCCATATGCGTCAGAGTACCAACGCGCAAGAATTCACTCCCCTCACTGGCCTGACTCTCCATTTCCTCCTCCTCCAACTCCTCCAACTCCTCTTCTTCTGCCCATACACGCTGAACAGTGAAGGACTGAACAATGGTCCCCTCTTGTGTCTCGCCAACATTCTCCTCCTCTTCCTCCTCATCCTCCTCCGATATGCGCTGAGAAACAGACCTGAGGGTGCTTTGGCTATCAACAAGGGAATCTTCTTCCCCCGTCTCTTGTGACGAGCGCAAAGCTTCCGACTTCATGCTGATCAGAGAGTTTTTCAACAGGCCAAGCAGCGGGATGGTGAGGCTGATGATGGCGGCATCGCCACTGCCAATCTGTGTTGACTCCTCGAAGTTACTCAGCACCTGACAGATATCAGACATCCACGTCCACTCCTCATTGTAGACTTGAGGAAGCTGACTGACCTGACTACCAGTTCTGGTGGAAGTTGACATCTGGCAGTCTACAATCGCTCTGCGCTGCTGGTAAACTCTGGATAACATGGTTAATGTTGAATTCCACCTCGTGGGTACGTCGCACAACAGTCGGTGAGCGGGCAGTTGGAGGCGGCGCTGCGCTGCCCTGAGAGTGGCAGCATCTGTGCTGGACTTCCTGAAATGCGCACAGATGCGGCGCACCTTCGTGAGAAAATCAGACAGATTGGGGTATGTCTTGAGGAAACGCTGAACTATCAGATTTAACACATGGGCCAGGCATGGCACATGTGTCAGTCTGCCGAGTTGCAGAGCCGCCACCAGGTTACGGCCGTTGTCACACACAACCATGCCTGGCTTCAGGTTCAGCGGTGCCAGCCACAGATCAGTCTGCGCCGTGATGCCCTGTAATAGTTCTTGGGCGGTGTGCCTTTTATCGCCTAGGCTCAGCAGTTTGAGCACCGCCTGCTGTCGCTTAGCGACGGTACTGCTGCTGTGCCTAGAGCTAGCGACTGATGGCGCCATGCCCACGGATGGTAGTTCGGAGGTCTGGCCCCACGTCTGGCCCCACCACTGCCTCTTCCAACCTGTTCTGGTCGAGGACTCTCCTCCGTCTCAGAAGCACTGTGTTCACCCGGCCTCTCAACCCAGCTTGGGTCTGTCACCTCATCATCCTCCGATCCCTCAGTCTGCTCCCCCCTCGGACTTCCTGCCCTGACAACAACTTCCCCACTGTCTGACAACCGTGTCTCCTCATCGTCGGACACCTCTTTACACACTTCTTCCACTACGTCAAGAAGGTCATCATCACCCACAGACTGCGACTGGTGGAAAACCTGGGCATCGGAAAATTGCTCAGCAGCAACCGGACAAGTGGTTTGTGACTGTGGGAAGGGTCCAGAAAACAGTTCCTCAGAGTATGCAGGTTCAAATGCCAAATTTTCCTGGGAGGGGGCAGACTGGGGGGAGGAGGCTGAGGTGCAGGAGCTGGAGGAGTGCCGATTTCGGTGACATGGGTGGACTGCGTGGAAGACTGACTGGTGGACAAATTGCTCGAAGCATTGTCGGCAATCCACGACATCACCTGTTCGCACTGTTCTGGCCTCAACAGTGCTCTACCACGAGTCCCAGTAACTTCAGACATGAACCGAGGGAGTGTAGCTCTGCGGCGTTCCCCTGCTCCCTCATCAGCAGGTGGTGTCTCACCCCGCCCAGGACCACGGCCTCTGACCCCTGCAGTAGTTGGACGCCCACGTCCCCGCCCTCGTCCTTTACCCCTAGCCCTTGGGTTAAACATTTTGAAAATGAAAGTTATAACTTTAATTTTTTTAAAACTTTTTTTTGTGTTTTTTTTTTTGTGTGTTTTTCAGTTTTTAAAACCAAACGATGCTATCCTATTGCTATGGCTATTTTCTAGCCAAGTATGAAAGCACACTGCTATGCCAGATGAGATGACGCTGAGTTATGAAAAAATAAACGTAAAATAAAAAGAAACTGGCAGACTGTGCCTAATTGAAATCAAACCCCTAATAAATTGTCCCACTTCGGTCTTTGCGATGGATATGTGCGTCACTAAGCGCTAAACACAACGGTCGCAAGTCTCACTACAAATTCCTCACAATATGGTAGTAGATGCACTACAGCAAGGACAGCCACCAGCAGATCAACCAGAAATAAAATATATAACGCTATTGTAGGCCTAAGTAAGCCGTTTGGATTCTCCTATGGCTATTTTCTAGCTAAGTATGAAAGCACACTGCTATGCCAGATGAGATGACACTGAGTTATTAAAAAAATAAACGTAAAATAAAAAGAAACTGGCAGACTGTGCCTAATTGAAATCAAACCCCTAATAAATTGTCCCACTTCGGTCTTTGCGATGGATATGTGCGTCACTAAGCACTAAACACAACGGTCGCAAGTCTCACTACAAATTCCTCACAATATGGTAGTAGATGCACTACAGCAAGGCCAGCCACCAGCAGATCAACCAGAAATAAAATATATAACGCTATTGTAGGCCTATGTAAGCCGTTTGGATTCTCCTATGGCTATTTTCTAGCCAAGTATGAAAGCACACTGCTATGCCAGATGAGATGACGCTGAGTTATGAAAAAATAAACGTAAAATAAAAATAAACTGGCAGACTGTGCCTAATTGAAATCAAACCCCTAATAAATTGTCCCACTTCGGTCATTGCGATGGATATGTGCGTCACTAAGCACTAAACACAACGGTCGCAAGTCTCACTACAAATTCCTCACAATATGGTAGTAGATGCACTACAGCAAGGCCAGCCACCAGCAGATCAACCAGAAATAAAATATATAACGCTATTGTAGGCCTAAGTAAGCCGTTTGGATTCTCCTATGGCTATTTTCTAGCCAAGTATGAAAGCACACTGCTATGCCAGATGAGATGACGCTGAGTTATGAAAAAATAAACGTAAAATAAAAAGAAACTGGCAGACTGTGCCTAATTGAAATCAAACCCCTAATAAATTGTCCCACTTCGGTCTTTGCGATGGATATGTGCGTCACTAAGCGCTAAACACAACGGTCGCAAGTCTCACTACAAATTCCTCACAATATGGTAGTAGATGCACTACAGCAAGGACAGCCACCAGCAGATCAACCAGAAATAAAATATATAACGCTATTGTAGGCCTAAGTAAGCCGTTTGGATTCTCCTATGGCTATTTTCTAGCTAAGTATGAAAGCACACTGCTATGCCAGATGAGATGACACTGAGTTATTAAAAAAATAAACGTAAAATAAAAAGAAACTGGCAGACTGTGCCTAATTGAAATCAAACCCCTAATAAATTGTCCCACTTCGGTCTTTGCGATGGATATGTGCGTCACTAAGCGCTAAACACAACGGTCGCAAGTCTCACTACAAATTCCTCACAATATGGTAGTAGATGCACTACAGCAAGGCCAGCCACCAGCAGATCAACCAGAAATAAAATATATAACGCTATTGTAGGCCTAAGTAAGCCGTTTGGATTCTCCTATGGCTATTTTCTAGCCAAGTATGAAAGCACACTGCTATGCCAGATGAGATGACGCTGAGTTATGAAAAAATAAACGTAAAATAAAAAGAAACTGGCAGACTGTGCCTAATTGAAATCAAACCCCTAATAAATTGTCCCACTTTGCTGTTTGAGGTGGATATGTGTGTCACTAAGAGCTAAACACAACGGTAGCAAGTCCCCCTGCAAATTCCTCACAATATGGTACTAGCTGCAAATAAAAAAAAAAATGTATAACGTTATTGTAGCCCTAAGAAGGGCTGTTGGGTTTTTGTAGAATCACTCCTGCCTAACACTATTCTAGTAGAACAGCCTAACGCTTTCCCTGACCAGCAGCAGCTCTCTCCCTAGCGGCATCCAGACACAGAATGATCCGAGCAGCGCAGGCAGGGGCTAGTCTATTCCAGGGTCACCTGATCTGGCCAGCCAACCACTGCTATCGACATGTAAGGGTACCACATCATGCTGGGTGGAGTGCAGAGTCTCCTGGCTTGTGATTGGCTCTGTTTCTGGCCGCCAAAAAGCAAAACGGCGGGAGATGCCATTTTCTCGAGCGGGCGAAGTATTCGTCCGAGCAACGAGCAGTTTCGAGTACGCTAATGCTCGAACGAGCATCAAGCTTGGACGAGTATGTTCGCTCATCTCTAATGGTAACATATGCATCTGTTAAGAATTACTAATATTAAACCATTAAAGTGAAATAGTTAGGATGGATCACAATACCCCCATTAAGAACAGCGAGATTTTCTTTCCACAGGATTACTAAAATGTAATTGTGACTCATTTGGCAAGCTCTGTGCAGCGCCGCGTAATCTGTGTGCACTATATAAATAAAATAATTATTATTATAATTGAGAGTCTTGATGTACTTGGTATTCCTTAGCATAAGGCATTATGTAGTCTACTATTTTTGTGAAGATCAGATTCAGCCATGCTAAATTCTTTAAGGCAGGTTTGGCATTTTGTAATTGAAAGCTTCCATTTAATTACAGCCAATGTACAGTGTTGGCTGTGTAGACTATTGTATTTATGTTTGTCCTTTAGGGAATGTCGACCAGTTGTCATCTGCCACCTAGGGTAGGGACAGCTGAGTAGGGAGTTGATGTAAGGGCTCACTATCCTTGTGTGGCCTTACAATTTATTCAAGTATTACTACAATACAGTATTTTTTTTAGAACTGTACCATTTAATCACAGTACTAGCAACATATAGTTCTCCAGGATCCATTTTCAGGATTATTGTATTTTATATGGTAATCATCCTTACAATTATAGTTTATGATAAATGTTATACTGCAAATTCTATCGTAAAATTGTGTACGGTCTATTGCAATGTCAAGCCATTATTTTAACAATTATATTTCTATTTACAGCATAACATTTCATAGAATTTTCGATTGAATAGATGTTATACAACCACCTGTACAGATTTAGCAAATAGTGTTTTATGGAAGTCTAAAACAACACTATTGGAGGCATTATGAAGAAGATGTATGAGAGTTTATCTTTGTAACTCATGTAACCTTCTGCATCCCCTGGAATGACCTCTTTCTGCTCTCATTTATGAAAATGATTCATGTGTACGATGCCTTGTTTTATTCTGTCAGTTGGCTATAAATCTTATTGTATGAGGTTGAATGATGAGGTTAAAGCACTGGTTCAGTCAAGTTTTTTTTTCACAAAAAGCTACAAAAAAAATGAAAATTCTTGAACAGGATAGCTGATTGTGAAGACTGATTCAGTATGATAAAAAAAATTATAGAAATAGGATATTTTCATTTTAATACTGACTGATAAAACATACATTTTGTAGGCTGATACTAAATAAAATCATGCAGATTCATCTTTTTATTAGTAGTTTGTTTGTTTTATATATGATAAAATTGAACCCCTTCACATTACTGGAAAAAAAAACATTTTATGAATGCTTGGTCCCAGTTATGGTCAACTGCATGTAGGGCAAAAATAAGTAGGCATTTAAGGATTAAAAAATGTTACAGAGGCTGGCAGTGTCATCCTGATCACTAGAACCTGCCTTCTATATCCTGAAACTTGGCAGACCCGGAAGTGACAAGCTGCACCAAAAGGTCAACAGAATTACGGGAAGTTGTGCTGTCAACAATAATGTAAAGTATTGGGCAGACATTGGTTGTTACAAATGATCTCTTAACTACAGATGATTGCATTTCATTGAATTACTGCCACTTCAATGCGCTGTGTTGTGGTTTAGACCAATCAATCATATGTAGATGGTCAATAAATATATAGTCCCTATTTATTGTAGAGGGTTAATATGTATACAGGCCCTATATATTGATTTCAGAAAAATAAACACTGTAATTTTGATTAAACCTCTTAACAAACTTAACATATGTAACAAGTGATCCCTACTCTGGCCCTAGGAAAACTTTTCCAATCATCCTTTGGCCACATAAATCTAATATATCTCCGAGGGAAAGACCATTAAATAAATAAAGGCAGCTATTAGGATACAATAGTATTACCCATCTCTGTACTTAATCTTAACTACATTTATAATATAGAGCTTATTTCATAGCCAATTGATAAGTTGAAAGGTATTATCTTTAAAAGCAAACTGAGAAACATAAGGAGAATTTAGTCATTCTTATCAGCATCCCTATCAGCTTAAAGTGACGGAAAGGTTGTATGTTTAATGAAAGTTGTGTTCTCATTGTTAACTGCTGGTTCAAATGATATAGCCGGTAGACACTTCTCTGTTATCTTATGAAGGTATCAACGATATTACAGCATTAGGAAGGCTTTATGGTAAAGTGACAAGACTGTGAGCTCTCAGCTGCCATATAATTATCCCTTGTTCATGATGTGCCAAAAATGCTCATCATGATGGATGACTTGTAAACTGGAAGAAGTCCTTAAAAACACCTGATATTTGAACTAGGATTAAGAATCTCAGAATAGTTTAAATGATTTAGAAACATGAAAGTAAGTGAAAACATCCTGTTGGTGTCACAAGTTTAGCTCAAACCTTTTTTTTAGAAAATGAAACGTAAAAACTTAATATTCAATAGGCACAAAGTAATGAGATAAATGTGTAGGTCAATGTTTTGGCATAGTTCTAATCTGCATTTGCTGGTTTCAGTGGCACTTGCAATTTTATTAATTGTTATTGTTTTTTGACTAATAAGCCCCATTTATTGCAGGTGCTATCAAAGATATACAACCTGTTGAACTTCTTATAAAGGCTTAAAGGGGTACTCTCACCTGAGCATTCACATTTAATTCATCTGCCGTTTAGGAAATTGTGCAATGTTATATATATATGTTATCCCCGGGTTACATACAAGATAGGTTCGTTGGGTTTGTACTTAAGTTGACTTTGTATATGGAAACTGTATATTTTATAATTGTAGCACCAGACAATTTTTTTTTTTTTACTCAGTGGCAATTGGATTTTCAAAAATGTTGCTGTAATGGACCAAGGATTATCAATAAAGCTTCATTACAGACACCTTACAGCTGATCATTGCAGTCTGGGACTATAGTAACATCCAGAGAGCTTTACCAGAGGTCACAGTGGGAAGAGGGGTCCGTCTTTAACTAGGGGTCGTTTGTAAGTCATGTGTCCTTAAGTAGGGGACCGCCTGTATATATTATATATTATAAGACAACCCCTTTAAGCTGCAATTCATAATGACACATTCCATTTACTAATGTTCTTTTTACCTAACCTTTTGTTTATGCGTTTCAAGGTTGTGTAACACCTTTTATTGGAACTCTGCATTGTGATGCTCCTCTATTATTTGTCCTACACTTGCTTAGGTGTTCTTTAATAAGGTTTGAAGAACCAATATGGAGTTCTTGATTTGATATCTACAAGACAAGCATTTGTGCACATAACTATCTTCAGGACTTGTGTCTACAGATTACTCTTTTGTAATTTATACAGTGTAAAGAAAAATGTTCGATGCAAACTGGGACAAGCTGGACAAAAATACTTCATATCATACAGCGGTTTGAGTATATTGAAAATATCATTCGTAAGACGGATGATTTTGTAAGTAAACACTAGAGTAAATGTAATTCAAGTTTCTTTTCAATAAAGTATCAGTTTTCATACGTTTCAAACTGGTTATTGAACCTCACAAAACAGGTTAATATGTGATATCTAGAGTTAGACCACCCAAAGTGTTTTTCTGTGAATGCCTTCAGGTATAACATAAAAAATAGTTATGAGATACATGTTTGAACTAGTGAGTTTAATGAAGGTCAGAAGCTGGGTATTTACTATACACGGTATAGTACACTAAGAAAGGGATGGCAAACTACCATGGAAAGTGGCCTGTTTACCGGGAGTGAATGAGTTCATGTTTAATGGAGCAGATTTGTAATGGGAATTGGCAAGGCATACTACAACAATTATTAAATATTAAACAGAAGTCGGCACCAAAAGACTTTGTAAAAAAGCAGTAAAATATTTATTGGTCAATATGCTATCATAAATGAAGGTTTTATATAAAAATCAAGCAGCAAGCAAGCATTTACATTGTGAGCATGTTAGCATAACAATATCCTCTGTGGCATGCTAGAGAGCTGGTAAAATAAAGACATTTCATAGACTCATAAATCTGTAGTCTATGCAAAGTAAAAAAAAAATATCATACACATAAAAATAATTATGCAACTACAACATAAAGCTGAGTTAGACTATATTTTAGCATTTTGAAGTTTAGTATTCATAATCGTCACAGAAGTGATTGCAAAACTAATTAAGCGCGGGTTAGACTGGTGTACTAGAAGAATAGAGGATCCTCTGTTAAACTCTGGCAGCCTTTAACTAAGGAGGATATCATGTTCTGTTATTACAGTTACTAATGTATAGATAGGAAAAGAAGGAGAGGTACAAACATTTACTGATTTACCAGGGCATAGAGTGTCTACCACATAAATGAATGACATGTTTGCCATGCATATACCTCAGAGCTCAATTTGTTGCAATTAATATATCATTATAGAACAAAATAACATATGGCGATAATGTTGTGTCATGTGTTGCTTCTTTATATGATTCAGGCAGTCCAGATGGTCAAACCACGATACGTATCTTCAGACAAATACTATCCTCAGATACTCTACATTTTCACTGAATATTCTGCAAAAAAACATGCAGTATTTTACTACTTACAGTCCACTTATAGTTGAACAAAATATATTGGATATTTGGTTGGCCCGCCCACATTGGTGGGTGGAGCCATCAGTAATCCAATGTGCAAGATGAACATTATTAGTCATGTAAAAACATTTCAGTCATGAAGCTGTCTGGTTTTGTATGATATAGATTTTCTTAATATAATAACAAAAGCCCCAATTAAAAAATGTATATCTATAATGTTTATATCTATAATACTTTATCCTTCACCTTTACGTAACCCTTTCCTTATCCAAGAAAAAAACAGTGAGTGAAATGATATGAAATATTTCTTCAATAGCGGACTTTATTCATATTTCTTTTATGTGGCATCTATATTCCCTGGAAAAGTGAAATAGAAAATTGAAGGTTAAAATCTGTATATAACAAAGCTTAATAAGAAACAGAATGTCCTCAACATTGTCACAGGCAAGGCCAAAGTCCCATGTGATAATAAAACCCCAGGAAATCCATTGAATGTAGCACATATGTAATGCCATATAGTCTGTTAGTTTAGACAACTTTACACTTCAGTCAACGCTAAGACTTTCACTATTGAGCAAACTTAAACTAGAACTACAAACAGCTTAATGGAATTTGATACAATGAAGAACTGAGTCAGCAGTAGCAAAACTCGTAAGTCAGCCAATGTCAGGGTGCTAAGACATGTGTCTAGGGACGACTACTTAAACAAGTATCTGTACATTATTTATTTTAATATTTCTACTGACTGACTGACCTTTGACTGAACTAAGGCAATACACAGACCTAACTGTTTTACTAGGTAATTTATAAAAGTAACTTTTTTTCCTGTGAGCTAAAGAAAGTCCCCACTTTTTCATTACACTAACACGTCATGATATCACATTATAAAAGTACAAAGAAACTGCTCAATTTTGGGGTAAAATAAAAGTTGACAAAGAGGAAAATTAAAGACTAAAGAGAACAATGCTTTAAAGCGGGAAAATACATTTAAGTTTATTCAAAGCTAATGGAATTATACAATTTCCTGTGGTTAAATATAGTTCCAACGTGCTTATCTTTTCATCATTATACAATATGCAGTGAATATTGCCAAACGCTTGAAATCCCTGTTGGTTAGGAAAAAATGTAAAATCAGCTTAGTCATTGCTTGTGTATTTAATACTTTATCATTACTTCTTATCAAAAACTGTTTAGATGATACATCTACTACAAAGAAAATGAATTACCACTGACAATGCTCCTATATTGACAACCATGAAATAATACTGATGCTGTTACAGATAGTGTTAGATGATGCTTTCTAATCTATAACAATGGGGGAGGAGGTGTGTGCCTGAAAAATGAAAAACAAGGAGTATTCCCATCTAGACATTTACATTTAATTTAATTTATTTGCCATATGTAAACATTTTTTTAATTGGAGGTTATTAAAAAAATGTTCCTGTATGAAGATAACTTCTCATAAATGTAGCCATGTTGTCCATTAGAAACCACATAGCTTCCTCGGATACGACCACCTCACATTTTGGCAGCAGTGGCCAGACATTTGCTATTGAGCTTTGCTTGACCTTCTTTTATTCAGTGATCATTACTACAGGACGGCTGTGGGGCTTGCAGTAACTCACGGACATTTCATATACAAAAATCTTTTGTTTCTTTGTGCAAATACTCCAGCAGAGGTGGCCGTATCCAAGGACACAGTCTTGTTTCTAAGGGACCATATGAATACATCTATGAGAAATTATCTTCACACGGGTCATTTTTTTTAAAATAACATCTAATTGAAGAAATGTTTATATATGGCAGATTAATGAAACTGAATGTGAATGCCCAGACGAGAATGCCCCTTTAAATGTCTGTGATATCAAATGTATTAAAAGCGAACCTGTCAGGTAATTTCTGCTTTTTTATCTGTGATGTGTATAAGCAGAACCAAAATCAAGGGAGTGGTAATAGTGCCGAAAAACAAGTCCTTTATTAAATCACATTTAAAATGCACCACAAAATAATGCGACCAAAAAAACAAAAAACAAACAATGGTCACCTGTCTAATAAATGAAGACATGTACCATACGGAAATCCTGTCTAAAGGCCTTTCATTCGTCCCAACATCTGACTTTGACGCCTTCACTTGGACAAGGGACATTAATCTATTCGCGCGTAAATTGAACTGGAAGAAATTCTTTAAGAAAAACACTGAGAGAGCTGGTCGAGAACTAGGGATCCCCCCAGAACTTGTGGAAGGGGTGAGATTATTAACGAGTTTGGAAAACTCAGAACCCAAACCCCCTGGGGAAGGGCCCTTCACCACCTTAATAAAACACAAGTAAAAAAATGGCACCACAAGGGGAATGCTCCTACACAGATATTTTTGTCGAATTGGTCAGTGCAGATCTCAAAGAACTATCAGTAAAAAATCCCATGTATAACTGTACGGCAGGTGAAATTAAGGCTCTCTGTAACCTGGAGAAGGACAGAGAAATAACAGTCAAACCATCAGACAAGGGTGGGAATATCGTGATCCTTGATACAAAAGATTATTGGAAATTATGTAAGGAGTTACTGAGTGACGCAACTGGATATGAAATACTGAAATCCAATCCTTTACTAGAGTATGGGTCTGAACTAGAGATGAGCGAGCACTAAAATGCTCGGGTACTCGTTATTCGAGACGAACTTTTCCCGATGCTCGAGTGCTCGTCTCGAATAACGAGCCCCATTGAAGTCAATGGGAGACTCGAGCATTTTTCAAGGGGACCAAGGCTCTGCACAGGGAAGCTTGGCCAAACACCTGGGAACCTCAGAAAAGGATGGAAACACCACGGAAATGGACAGGAAACAGCAGGGGCAGCATGCATGGATGCCTCTGAGGCTGCTTAATCGCACCATTATGCCAAAACTATGGGCAACAGCATGGCCATGACAGAGTGACAGAATGAAGCTAGATAGCATCTAAAACATCCAATAATTGACCCTGACACTATAGGGGACGGCATGCAGAGGCAGCGGCAGCAGCGGCAGGCTAGAGAGTGGCATGGCGACATACCCTAAATGGACTCAGGCTTCAAACCAATGGGTGGCAGAGAGGAACCAAAGGAGGTGAGCAAGAAGCGCTCAAATAATATCGGTACATGATAAAAGTTTGCCAGTATATTTTGTGGATTACACAGCAGGGTGGCGACAAAGTTAACATGGAAGCCATGAAAACAACCCAAAATTCTGCCTGACACAGCTCGTTTGATAAGGGGACCATGTATGGAGGCAGTGAACTAGTAGTAGATTAAAGGTGCTGCAGTTAAAACTATGTTAGTTGGATCTTGGCATGGAGCTGGCGCTCCGCTGCCAGGCGAGCTTTCGCCAATCCAAGCCCGTGTCTCTAGGCTACTCCCCAAACAGCACTTCTAAGAACCTTTTGTATAAGATCAAGTGTAGTAGCGTTCTTATAAGTTTAGGATATGGCGGGTGAGGGGAATGTAAACAGAAGCGCAAGAAGCGCTGAAATAATATTGGTAAATGAAAAAAGTTTGCCAGTATATTTTGTGGATAACACAGCTGGGTGGCGACAAAGTTAACAACTTTGATGTGGAATCCATGAAAACAACCCAAATTTCTGCCTGACACACCTCGTTTGATAAAGGGACGATGTATGGAGGCAGCTATATGGACGACTTTTGGAGGTAGCAATGGAGACAACGTGTGGAGACTGCTATGGAGACAATTTAATTTGGATAGTGCCTGTATGTGGCAGTCCAAAAAAGTTTTCAAACCAGAGGAGCAGGTAGGTGGCTCTCCAGAAAAATGAAATAGATTGAGTGCCTGTATGTGGCAGTCCAAAAAAGTTTTCAAACCAGAGGAGCAGGTAGGTGGCCCTCCAGAAAAATGGAATAGATTGAGTGCCTGTATGTGGCAGTCCAAAAAAGTTTTCAAACCAGAGGAGCAGGTAGGTGGCCCTCTAGAAAAATGGAATAGATTGAGTGCCTGTATGTGGCAGTCCAAAAAAGTTTTCAAACCAGAGGAGCAGGTAGGTGGCCCTCCAGAAAAATGAAATAGATTGAGTGCCTGTATGTGGCAGTCCAAAAAAGTTTTCAAACCAGAGGAGCAGGTAGGTGGCCCTCCAGAAAAATGGAATAGATTGAGTGCCTGTATGTGGCAGTCCAAAAAAGTTTTCAAACCAGAGGAGCAGGTAGGTGGCCCTCCAGAAAAATGAAATAGATTGAGTGCCTGTATGTGGCAGTCCAAAAAAGTTTTCAAACCAGAGGAGCAGGTAGGTGGCCCTCCAGAAAAATTGAATAGATTGAGTGCCTGTATGTGGCAGTCCAAAAAAGTTTTCAAACCAGAGGAGCAGGTAGGTGGCCCTCCAGAAAAATGGAATAGATTGAGTGCCTGTATGTGGCAGTCCAAAAAACTTTTCAAACCAGAGGAGCAGGTAGGTGGCCCTCCAGAAAAATGGAATAGATTGAGTGCCTGTATGTGGCAGTCCAAAAAAGTTTTCAAACCAGAGGAGCAGGTAGGTGGCCCTCCAGAAAAATGAAATAGATTGAGTGCCTGTATGTGGCAGTCCAAAAAAGTTTTCAAACCAGAGGAGCAGGTAGGTGGCCCTCCAGAAAAATTGAATAGATTGAGTGCCTGTATGTGGCACTCCCAAAAATTGTTTAAAACAGAGGACCGGGTAGGTGGCCCTCCAGAAAAATTAAATGCATAAAGTACTATAACTAGAGCCAGTGGGCCCTGTCAAAAAATAGCCAGTTTCCTCTGCTTTACTGTACAAAGAGGAGGAGAAGGAGGAAAATGAGGAGGAGGAGTGGATAAATTATTCAGGTTGAGCTTCCTTCACCTGGTGGAGATTGGAAATTATGAGAAATCCAGGCTTTATTCATCTTAATAAGCGTCAGCCTGTCAGCGCTGTCAGTCGACAGGCGTGTACGCTTATCGGTGATGATGCCACCAGCTGCACTGAAAACCCGCTCGGACAAGACGCTAGCGGCAGGGCAGGCAAGAACCTCCAAGGCGTACAGCGCCAGTTCGTGCCACATGTCCAGCTTTGAAACCCAGTAGTTGTAGGGAGCTGTGTGATCATTTAGGACGATGGTATGGTCAGCTACGTACTCCCTCACCATCTTTCTGTAAAGATCAGCCCTACTCTGCCGAGACTGGGGACAGGTGACAGTGTCTTGCTGGGGTGACATAAAGCTGGCAAAAGCCTTGTAAAGCGTACCCTTGCCAGTGCTGGACAAGCTGCCTGCTCGCCTACTCTCCCTCGCTACTTGTCCCGCAGAACTACGCACTCTGCCGCTAGCGCTGTCAGAAGGGAAATACTGTTTCAGCTTGTGCACCAGGGCCTGCTGGTATTCATGCATTCTCACACTCCGTTCCTCTCCAGGGATGAGAAAGGAAAGATTTTGCTTGTACCGTGGGTCCAGGAGAGTGAACACCCAGTAATCGGTGCTGAATAAATTCTTTGAACGCGAGGGTCACGGGATAGGCAGCCTAGCATGAAATCTGCCATATGCGCCAGAGTGCCAACGCGTAAGAATTGACTCCCCTCACTGGCCTGACTGTCCATTTCCTCCTCCTCCAACTCCTCCAACTCCTCTTCTTCTGCCCATACACGCTGAACAGTGAAGGACTCAACAATGGTCCCCTCTTGTGTCTCGCCAACATTCTCCTCCTCTTCCTCCTCATCCTCCTCCACCTCCTCCGATATGCGCTGAGAAACAGACCTAAGGGTGCTTTGGCTATCAACAAGGGAATCTTCTTCCCCCGTCTCTTGTGACGAGCGCAAAGCTTCCGACTTCATGCTGATCAGAGAGTTTTTCAACAGGCCAAGCAGCGGGATGGTGAGGCTGATGATGGCGGCATCGCCACTGACCATCTGTGTTGACTCCTCAAAGTTACTCAGCACCTGACAGATATCAGACATCCACGTCCACTCCTCATTGTAGACTTGAGGAAGCTGACTGACCTGACCAGTTCTGGTGGAAGTTGACATCTGGCAGTCTACAATCGCTCGGCGCTGCTGGTAAACTCTGGATAACATGGTCAGTGTTGAATTCCACCTCGTGGGCACGTCGCACAACAGTCGGTGAGCGGGCAGTTGGAGGCGGCGCTGCGCTGCCCTGAGAGTGGCAGCATCTGTGCTGGACTTCCTGAAATGCGCACAGATGTGGCGCACCTTCGTGAGCAAATCAGACAGATTGGGGTATGTCTTGAGGAAACGCTGAACTATCAGATTTAACACATGGGCCAGGCATGGCACATGTGTCAGTCTGCCGAGTTGCAGAGCCGCCACCAGGTTACGGCCGTTGTCACACACAACCATGCCTGGCTTCAGGTTCAGCGGTGCCAGCCACAGATCAGTCTGCGCCGTGATGCCCTGTAATAGTTCTTGGGCGGTGTGCCTTTTATCGCCTAGGCTCAGCAGTTTGAGCACCGCCTGCTGTCGCTTAGCGACGGCACTGCTGCTGTGCCTAGAGCTACCGACTGATGGCGCCATGCCCACGGATGGTAGTTCGGAGGAGGAGGTGGAGGAGGGGTGGGAGGAGGAGGAGGCATAGTAGGCCTGAAAGACCTGGACTGAGGTAGGCCCCGCAATCCACGGCGTCGGCAGTATATGACCAGCCGCAGGGTCAGACTCGGTCCCAGCCTCCACCAAGTTAACCCAATGTGCCGTCAGCGATATATAGTGGCCCTGCCCGGCAGCACTCGTCCACGTGTCCGTGGTCAGGTGGACCTTGTCAGAAACGGCGTTGGTCAGGGCAAGGATGATGTTGTCTGACACGTGCTGGTGCAGGGCTGGGACGGCACATCGGGAAAAGTAGTGGCGGCTGGGGACCGAATACCGAGGGGCGGCCGCCGCCATGAGGTTGCGAAAGGCCTCGGTCTCTACTAGCCTATAGGGCAGCATCTCCAGGCTAAGCAATCTGGAGATGTGGACATTAAGGGCTTCGGCGTGCGGGTGGGTTGCACTATATTTGCGTTTCCGCTCCAGCGTCTGGGGTATGGAGAGCTGAACGCTGGTGGATGCTGTGGAGGATCGTGGAGGCGACGATGGGGTTTTTGTGGCAGGGTCCTGGGCAGGGGGCTGACTATCAGCTGACACAGGGGAAGGAGCAGTGGTGTGCACGGCCGGAGGTGAACGGGCTTGTTGCCACTGAGTGGGGTGTTTAGCATTCATATGCCTGCGCATACTGGTGGTAGTTAAGCTATTAGTGGTGGAACCCCTGCTGATCCTGGTTTGGCAAATGTTGCACACCACAGTCCGTCGGTCATCCGGTGTTTCCTTAAAGAACCTCCAGACTTCTGAAAATCTAGCCCTCGCCGCAGGAGCCCTCGCCACGGGAGCTTCACTAGTTGACACATTTGGCGCTGATGCACCAGCTCTGGCCCTGCCTCTCCGTCTAGCCCCACCACTGCCTCTTCCAACCTGTTCTGGTCGAGGACTCTCCTCCGTCTCAGAAGCACTGTGTTCACCCGGCCTATCAACCCAGCTTGGGTCTGTCACCTCATCATCCTCCGATCCCTCAGTCTGCTCCCCCCTCGGACTTCCTGCCCTGACAACAACTTTCCCACTGTCTGACAACTGTGTCTCCTCATCGTCGGACACCTCTTTACACACTTCTTCCACTACGTCAAGAAGGTCATCATCACCCACAGACTGCGACTGGTGGAAAACCTGGGCATCGGAAAATTGCTCAGCAGCAACCGGACAAGTGGTTTGTGACTGTGGGAAGGGTCCAGAAAACAGTTCCTCAGAGTATGCCGGTTCAAATGCCAAATGTTCCTGGGAGGGGGCAGACTGGGGGGGAGGAGGCTGAGGTGCAGGAGCTGGAGGAGTGCCGATTTCGGTGACATGGGTGGACTGCGTGGAAGACTGACTGGTGGACAAATTGCTCGAAGCATTGTCGGCAATCCACGACATCACCTGTTCGCACTGTTCTGGCCTCAACAGTGCTCTACCACGAGTCCCAGTAACTTCAGACATGAACCTAGGGAGTGTAGCTCTGCGGCGTTCCCCTGCTCCCTCATAAGCAGGTGGTGTCTCACCCCGCCCAGGACCACGGCCTCTGACCCCTGCAGTAGTTGGACGCCCACGTCCCCGCCCTCGTCCTCTACCCCTAGCCCTCGGGTTAAACATTTTGAAAATGAGAGTTATAACTTTAATTTTTTTTAACTTTTTTTTGTGTTTTTTGTTTTTTTTGTGTGTTTTTTAGTTTTTTAAACTTAACGATGCTATCCTATTGCTATGGCTATTTTCTAGCCAAGTATGAAAGCACACTGCTATGCCAGATGAGATGACGCTGAGTTATTAAAAAAATAAACGTAAAATAAAAAAGGAAATGGCAGACTGTGCCTAATTGAAATCCAAGCCCTAATAAATTTTCCCACTTCGGTCTTTGCGATGGATATGTGCGTCACTAAGCGCAAAACACAGCGGTCGCAAGTCTCACTACAAATTGCTCACAATTTGCTAGTAGATGCACTGCAGCAAGGACAGCCACCAGCAGATCAACCAGAAATCAAATATATATAACGCTACTGTAGGCGTAAGTAAGCCGTTTGGATACTCCGATGGCTATTTTCTAGCCAAGTATGAAAGCACACTGCTATGCCAGATGAGATGACGCTGAGTTATTAAAAAAATAAACGTAAAATAAAAAAGGAAATGGCAGACTGTGCCTAATTGAAATCCAAGCCCTAATAAATTTTCCCACTTCGGTCTTTGCGATGGATATGTGCGTCACTAAGCGCAAAACACAGCGGTCGCAAGTCTCACTACAAATTGCTCACAATTTGCTAGTAGATGCACTGCAGCAAGGACAGCCACCAGCAGATCAACCAGAAATCAAATATATATAACGCTACTGTAGGCGTAAGTAAGCCGTTTGGATACTCCGATGGCTATTTTCTAGCCAAGTATGAAAGCACACTGCTATGCCAGATGAGATGACGCTGAGTTATTAAAAAAATAAACGTAAAATAAAAAAGGAAATGGCAGACTGTGCTCAGCAGCAACCGGACAAGTGGTTTGTGACTGTGGGAAGGGTCCAGAAAACAGTTCCTCAGAGTATGCCGGTTCAAATGCCAAATGTTCCTGGGAGGGGGCAGACTGGGGGGGAGGAGGCTGAGGTGCAGGAGCTGGAGGAGTGCCGATTTCGGTGACATGGGTGGACTGCGTGGAAGACTGACTGGTGGACAAATTGCTCGAAGCATTGTCGGCAATCCACGACATCACCTGTTCGCACTGTTCTGGCCTCAACAGTGCTCTACCACGAGTCCCAGTAACTTCAGACATGAACCTAGGGAGTGTAGCTCTGCGGCGTTCCCCTGCTCCCTCATAAGCAGGTGGTGTCTCACCCCACCCAGGACCACGGCCTCTGACCCCTGCAGTAGTTGGACGCCCACGTCCCCGCCCTCGTCCTCTACCCCTAGCCCTCGGGTTAAACATTTTGAAAATGAGAGTTATAACTTTAATTTTTTTTTACTTTTTTTTGTGTTTTTTGTTTTTTTTGTGTGTTTTTTAGTTTTTTAAACTTAACGATGCTATCCTATTGCTATGGCTATTTTCTAGCCAAGTATGAAAGCACACTGCTATGCCAGATGAGATGACGCTGAGTTATTAAAAAAATAAACGTAAAATAAAAAAGGAAATGGCAGACTGTGCCTAATTGAAATCCAAGCCCTAATAAATTTTCCCACTTCGGTCTTTGCGATGGATATGTGCGTCACTAAGCGCAAAACACAGCGGTCGCAAGTCTCACTACAAATTGCTCACAATTTGCTAGTAGATGCACTGCAGCAAGGACAGCCACCAGCAGATCAACCAGAAATCAAATATATATAACGCTACTGTAGGCGTAAGTAAGCCGTTTGGATACTCCGATGGCTATTTTCTAGCCAAGTATGAAAGCACACTGCTATGCCAGATGAGATGACGCTGAGTTATTAAAAAAATAAACGTAAAATAAAAAAGGAAATGGCAGACTGTGCCTAATTGAAATCCAACCCCTAATAAATTTTCCCACTTCGGTCTTTGCGATGGATATGTGCGTCACTAAGCGCAAAACACAGCGGTCGCAAGTCTCACTACAAATTGCTCACAATTTGCTAGTAGATGCACTGCAGCAAGTACAGCCACCAGCAGATCAACCAGAAATCAAATATATATAACGCTACTGTAGGCGTAAGTAAGCCGTTTGGATTCTCCTATGGCTATTTTCTAGCCAAGTATGAAAGCACACTGCTATGCCAGATGAGATGACGCTGAGTTATTAAAAAAATAAACGTAAAATAAAAAAGGAAATGGCAGACTGTGCCTAATTGAAATCCAACCCCTAATAAATTTTCCCACTTCGGTCTTTGCGATGGATATGTGCGTCACTAAGCGCAAAACACAGCGGTCGCAAGTCTCACTACAAATTGCTCACAATTTGCTAGTAGATGCACTGCAGCAAGTACAGCCACCAGCAGATCAACCAGAAATCAAATATATATAACGCTACTGTAGGCGTAAGTAAGCCGTTTGGATTCTCCTATGGCTATTTTCTAGCCAAGTATGAAAGCACACTGCTATGCCAGATGAGATGACGCTGAGTTATTAAAAAAATAAACGTAAAATAAAAAAGGAAATGGCAGACTGTGCCTAATTGAAATCCAACCCCTAATAAATTTTCCCACTTCGGTCTTTGCGATGGATATGTGCGTCACTAAGCGCAAAACACAGCGGTCGCAAGTCTCACTACAAATTGCTCACAATTTGCTAGTAGATGCACTGCAGCAAGTACAGCCACCAGCAGATCAACCAGAAATCAAATATATATAACGCTACTGTAGGCGTAAGTAAGCCGTTTGGATTCTCCTATGGCTATTTTCTAGCCAAGTATGAAAGCACACTGCTATGCCAGATGAGATGACACTGAGTTATTAAAAAAATAAACGTAAAATAAAAAGTAAATGGCAGACTGTGCCTAATTGAAATCAAACCCCTAATAAATTTTCCCACTTTGGTGTTTGAGGTGGATATGTGTGTCACTAAGAGCTAAACACAACGGTAGCAAGTCCCCCTGCAAATTCCTCACAATATGATACTAGCTGCACTACTAGTGCCAGCAAGCCCAGCCACAAGCAAACAAAAAAAAAAAAGTATAACGTTATTGTAGCCCTAAGAAGGGCTGTTGGGTTCTTGTTGAATCACTCCTGCCTAACACTATTCTAATAGAACACCCTAACGCTTTCCCTGACCAGCAGCAGCTCTCTCCCTAGCGGCATCCAGACACAGAATGATCCGAGCAGCGCGGGCAGCGGCTAGTCTATCCCAGGGTCACCTGATCTGGCCAGCCAACCACTGCTATCGACGTGTAAGGGTACCACGTCATGCTGGGTGGAGTGCAGAGTCTCCTGGCTTGTGATTGGCTCTGTTTCTGGTCGCCAAAAAGCAAAACGGCGGGAGCTGCCATTTTCTCGAGCGGGCGAAGTATTCGTCCGAGCAACGAGCAGTTTCGAGTACGCTAATGCTCGAACGAGCATCAAGCTCGGACGAGTATGTTCGCTCATCTCTAGTCTGAACTAGAAAGTATACTGAGGGCTGCAAGACAAAGCAACCTGATCAGTGAGGATGAGTTTAAATTTCTACTTCCCACCCATACACCCCCAAGATACACAAGGGGATCACCCCTCTAAAAGGGGGGCCAATAGTGTCAGGGGTGGGCTCCATCTGCCAAAACGTCGGTATCTACATAGATACCATATTACATCCGTTTGTTACTGCGCTCCCAACATACCTGCGGGATACTTCTGATCTGCTGTGTCACATAGACAGATTAAAAGTGGACCAACACACTCTACTCGGCAGTATCGATGTAGAGGCTCTCTACTCCTCCATTCCCCATGATAGGAATCTGGAGCCAGTAGAGTTTTTTCTCTCCACTTGGGGAACACAGTGTCAACCACATAATAAATTAATTCACGATTTATTACAGTTTTCCCTAACCAGAAATGTCTTTCTTTTTAATGGCTGCATTTACCACCAGCTCAGGGGCACGGCTATGGGGAGCCCTTGTGCTCCCTCCTACGCCAATTTGCTCCTGGGCTGGTGGGATGATCCACCACCAGGACTTGAACATGTCGAACTTTTTTTACGTTTTATCGACGACATCTTCATATTATGGAAGGGGGACGCGGAGAGTTTTAGTGATTTTGTGAACCACCTGAATTAAAACTCTATAGGTTTACATTTCACATCAGAAATACACGAAAAACAATTACCTTTTTTGGATGTCTTGATAACGAAATCAAGGAATGGATTTCTGAATACATACATCTTTCGTAAACCCACCGCCACTAATTCCCTTTTGAAGTGGGATAGTCACCATCCACTCCCACTTAGGAGGGGTATCCCTAGAGGCCAATACCTTCAGGTACGCCGGAATTGCAGCTCAGCAGAAGACTTTCAAAATCAGGCAAACGATTTAAGAATTAGGTTCCGGGAACGGGGCTACCCTGATAAGTTCCTAAGGGAGGCCTACCAAAATTGCCTTAAAAAAAGCCGGGACGAAATATTACAAGGCCCCCCAAGAGAACAAATTCATGTGAGAGAGGACAAAAATATGAGGATCATAGCCACATATGATAATGGGGCAGATGAAGCTAAACAAATTATTGAAAAATACTGGCCCATTTTGTTAATGGACAGAGACATGAGAGAGCTAATTGGTCCTCGTCCCTTGATCACGTATCGCAATACCAGGTCTATCAGGGATCGTCTGGTTAATAGTCATTTCAGACCCCCCACATCAAAAGGCACATGGTTAGATAGGAAAGTTAAGGGCTGCTTCAAATGTGGGGGATGCGTGGCATGCCCCTACATGCAAACAGGAAAGACATTCTTGAGCAATGGGACAGGGAGATCATATACCATAAAGGAGTACATAAACTGTAAAAGCGTAGGTGTCGTCTATAAAGCAACTTGTAGATGTGGTATGGAATATGTGGGTAAAACTTACAGAGAATTCAGGAGAAGAGTCGGTGATCACCTAGGTGATATAACACATAGGAGGGATAAACCTCTCTCTAACCATATCTCCATGTATCACAATGGCGACACCGCGGCCCTACAATTCATGGGAATAGACCTCGTACCCTACCCAGAGAGGGGAGAAGACTGGGACAGACTCATACTACAAAAAGAGGCGAGGTGGATTTATACTCATGACACCGTGGCACCGAAGGGGTTAAATGAGCAACTCACCTTTGCACCTTTCTTATAACCAAGGCGAAGTATGAAAAATAGCCTCCGCCTTGAAAGCAATACTATCTGCTACATAATACCACCTCTATATGCAACACACAAATGCAACAGCATACTTGTTAAATTTGACCTGCAAAGCAGGAACAAGCGTCTCCTAGGAGACGCATCCATACGGCTCCCTTAGCACGAACATGCGCATGCGCATTGTTACCGAGTGGATTGAAGGCCTGTCTCCACTGTGGTCCGTGGCGTCAACCACTGAGAGACTGGGAACGGCACCAACCAATAGGGTAACATGTGGGCGGAGTCATGGGTTTAAAAAGGCGGAAGTATGTTTCAATGGCGCCAACCTACTGCCATACCACTTACAGAGAAGGTCCTGCGATCCACCACTAGGACGCGGGACTAGCGGCTGTTTAAGGGCTGAGCGTACAGCATGCCCTGCACGATCTAAAGCACTTTAACCCCTTAAGGACGGAGGGTTTTTCGGCTAATTTCTCGCTCTCCAACTTCAAAAATCCATAACTTTTTCATTTTTACGTGTACAGACCTGTGTGAGGGCTTATTTTGTGCGTAACAAATTTTACTTTCCCGTAATGTTATTTATTTTAACATGCCGTGTACTGCGAAGCTGAAAAAAAATTCCAAATGTGGAAAAATTGAAAAAAAACCGCACGTGCGTCACGTTCTTGTGGGCTCAGTTTTTACGACTTTCACTCTTCGCTCCAAATAACACGCCTACTTTATTCTTTGGTTCGGTGCGATCGCGGTGATACCAAATTTATATAGGTTTTATTGTGTTTTAATACATTTTCAAAAATTAAACGAATGTGTACAAAAAAGAAAAAAATTTTTTTGCCATCTCCTGACGCTAATAACTTTTTCATACTTTGGCGCACGGAAATGTGTGAGGGGTCATTTTTTGCGAAATGAGGCGACGTTTTCATTGCTACCATTTTGAGGTCTGTGCGACATTTTGATCATTTTTTATTTCATTTTTTATGTTATGTAAAAAGGTGTAAAAGTCGCATTTCAGACATTTGGGCGCCATTTCCCGCCTCGGAGGTCACCGCCGGCCGTAACCGTTTTTATATTTTGATAGATCGGGCATTTTGGGACGCGGCGATACCTAATATGTCTGTGATTTTTACTGTTTGTTATGTTTTATATCCGTTCTAGGGAAAGGGGGGTGATTTGAACTTTTAATATTTTATTAATTTTTTTTATTTTTTAAACTTTTTTTCTTCTTTTTTTTTTCACTATTTTTTAGACCATCTAGGGTACATTAACCCTAGATGATCAGATCGCTCCTACCATATACTGCAATACTACAGTATTGCAATATATGGCGTTTTTGCAGGTCTTACATTACAATGAGCCACTGGCTCATTGTAACGAACCTGCATAAACCATGTAGCCTCGTGTCAAGAGAAGACACGAGGCTACCATGGTAACCGATCGCCGCCCCCCGATGACGTTCGGGGGCGTGGCGATCGAAAAAAAGATGGCGGCGCCCGCGCGCCGCCGTCTTTTAAACGCCGCCCGCGACTTTGCGGGCGGCGTTTAGAGGGTTAATAGCCGCGATCGGTGCAAGCACCGACCGCGGTTATTAGCGGTGGGGGTTTTGTGCAAAATGAAAAAACCCCCACCTCTGTATGAAGAGGACTCAGCCCGTGAGCCCTCTTCATACATCCCTTATACCTCTGCGCCGTAGAGCTACGGCGCAGAGCGTTAAGGGGTTAAACTAAGTGCAATCTTTCTTCTTAGCTACCTCAAAACGCAAGTCCCTCTGAGGATTCTACGGTGATGAAACACGTCAGGGAGGCGGATCTGGATGAGGACTAGCATAAAAGACACAGGGACAGTTTGGGTACTGCTCTTGTAAGAGCGGGAGTTTATTTGGGGACCCGATAGGGAAAGTCACCCCAAGTTTGTACCCCATCCCCGCTTAGATTGGTGATTCAAGTACATCTGAACCACGGTAGGAACAACGGTGTAATACCACTAGCAGACAAAGTACTTTTTTTTTACATTACGTATTTCCGTATGGTACATGTCTTCGTTTATTAGACAGGTGACCATTGTTTGTTTTTTGTTTTTTTGGTCGCATTATTTTGTGGTGCATTTTAAATGTGATTTAATAAAGGACTTGTTTTTAGGCCCTATTACCACTCCCTTGATTTTGGTTCTGCTTATACATATTTACTTGGAGTGAAGAAAAACACTTTTGAATCTGTTTGCATTGCTTATCATATTTTTTATCCGTGAGCAACTAGTTATAGGGGAGAAAGCTATATTTAGGGGAAGAATATAGGAAACCCTCACAGGGCTCCGAGTGAGATAATGTGAGTTATGCATTTCCCACCAACACACCATCATTGGCAATCTTCTGTTTACACACACTGAAATAATGAAATCGCTCAATCGGTGTGGATGAATGGGGAAATTAGGAATCTTAATGTCTCTTGTACAAATCCTGCCAAGATTAACTCTGTTTCCAATCACATAAACCTACAGTATGTAGCAAACGATGAAGCTGCACTCGAGATTGTAGAAAAAAAGTGATTTATTCCACCATCAAACAGCAACGTTTCACCTTTTCCATAAAGGGATTATCAAGCTTGATGGTGGAAAAAATCACTACAAATGAACTTTGACAAGATAAAGGCAAAGACCTAAGTGTGCTGAGGTCCAGCAACCAACCCTGAGCTCAATGCAGGAAGAAAGATGAATGGAATATACATGCCAGGCCGTGAAACCTGGTTTGGCTCAAGACTACCAACAGTTAAATACTGACATATTCAAAGTACAAACATGTGAGAAACAATATAAATACAAGTAGCTTGACCAAGAAGGAAATAATGAAGATAGTTACCTAAACTGCATAGTGCAGTCAGGGAGGGAGCTGGAGGAAAGATTCCCCACGCGTATCACCTTTATGTATTTTTGGACTTAATAAAGATTTTGATATAATTTACATACATCCTGTCTTGCTTTTGTGGTTAATAATCTGTACTTGTGATGTTTATATGCTGGGGCTTTCTTTGCCCAGCTTTACCTTTTAGACCCTCTTCTGTTTGTTGGATAAAGGCAAAGACACCACACACAGTTATTTCAACACAGTTATTTTAAGGGCCGATGTGGGTTTTAACTGCAAGTGTTTGCTGCTATTTTCAGCTAACACCCAGGCTGTATGTAGAAGGCTTAGCCCAATACCCTCAAATACTCACCCGCAGATCCTTATCTCCCCGGCAGCTCTTCTACTCTCTAAGCTTCCTGCATATGCACACAAACATGTGAAGCTAATGGAATCGGGCTGTATCTTGGACTGATCCAATGGACTGCGAACAGTGCAGTGAATGGGAGTCCCTGCATTATATAGTAAGGCTGTTTGGCAGATCGGACGATTCTAAGTAATGCAGGGACTCCCATCCACTGACTTGTGTCAAGATACAGCCAATTCCACAGGCTTCACATGTTTGTGTGCAGCATGTATAAAGTTGCGTTGGGACATCATAGTGTTTTTGAGCTTGCAGAGCACATGGGAGAGGAGTGTCAGAGGGTAAGTATATACGTTTTTTTTTATCAAGGGGCTGTTTCATGGAGCAGTTCATTTCTGCTTATTATTTTCCCCTTTCCACCACTTCCATGCCAGGGGGCATGGAGGGGCGTGAATAATGGCGAAGGTGGCCAAAGAGTGAGCACGGCTGTCAGGGGAGGCGTCCGGCATCTGATGTTTTTGTCCCTGCGCCAGCCCACTAGCAGCAGCCGGTGACTTTTCATAAGTGAAAAGTCATCGGCTGTGCTTATTTTTTTGCCAGGTAAGACTAAGCATAGAAATAAATGCTGCAGTGCCACCCGTCGAATACATCAAAAGGCATCTTGATGTATCCAGCCGCACCTAGAGGGCACAAGCAGCGACGTATAAAAAAATACCTACACAAAGTTTGAACCACTTTTGATATGTCTGGGCCAGTGGGTCTGTAAAAATAAATGTAGAGATTTGTGTGCTATCAGTTTCTTTTCATTGATGATGCTGGAGAACCATTTGTTTGCCACCTAATTAATGCAAACCCTCCGTTTGTTTGCGGACATGAAAATAAAGCGATTAACCGATGCCATAAGGGCGTAAAAAAGGACGTGGATACAATATTGATACAAAATGGACCGAAAAATATGCATTTTTTTGTGAACTCACAATGGGCATGTCTGAAAAATCTCTTATATTATAATTAAAAAGGCCAGCATAGATTTTAGCACTTAAAGTACCTATTTCGTGGTGCTTCATGGTGATGTTTTGAATTTATCACCTGATATCCAAGATCTAATAACGACAGGAAGTAATTGCAATGTTTGGTTTCTTATCATAGTCTATACACATTAATGTTCATCCTTTTTATTAAATTTCTCTATGTTTGTGCCAAGTTTTCCTGAAGCTTGTGAGAACATGTCTCTTTACAGGTCTCCTGACAAGTCTAACAAGGCCTGCCAAGACTTTGTCTTAGAATGGTCACAGTCATGACATGAATCTTTCAGGCATTTTGCAGTGTATCAATCTGTCAGATGTGTCACTTAGTTGGATATATCTACCTATCTGTTACCACTTGCTAATTAGGAATTTCACTGCTAATTGTCATAAATCCCAGCCTGAGATGTGCACTTAAATGCACCTTTGTAACTGTTACACTTTAAAACAAAGTAAAATTGTATGTTGTCTAGCACTGATGGCAGGTAAAGGATATGCTAATGTTAAATAGTGCTGGCGAGGCTTCTTAACAACTTATGAATAAACATACTGTGAGGTGTCACATAGCTGTAGGCATAAATAGCTGACATTCTATAGAAGCAATGGGAACTAGACTGTGTGTAGGAAAAACAGTATCTATGACTTACTCTGCTTCTTGCCAGTTGCTCATAGTTGCCAGATGTTTATTGAACTTTGATTTGAGGTGTTTAAAACTGAATAAATCGCACCCTTGTTGATAACAGAAGCAAACATTAACCAAGATGTGCCAATTCAGCTTTCCTTGCTTTAATACATTATGAAATGTTCCTTACTTTTCTGTATAGAGAAATCATGTCCAGTTAAGTTTCTGTTATTCATAGTTTCTCAGTACAGACCTTATTTCTATGTATCATAGAACAGTAGGGTAAATGTTCTTGTGGTGGCTCAACAGTTAGAACCGTTACCTTGCTGAGTGTTGGCTTTAAAAGGGTATTCCAGACATAACCATAATTAATATTTAAATAAGTCATTAAAATCTAAGCCAATATGTATTTAATTGTTATTTGAAAATTTTCTCCCCTCAGCAGGTGGACATACACTATAAAGAAGAATTAAAATGCTACTGGACCTTTCATCAGTCAGGAGACACAGGGCAGAAGATGGCTGCTGGTCACATGTCCTGCACTTGCCTGGGCATGTGATCATCACTACTTTTGCCTTTATTTGGTTGCTTGCAGTGGGGTTGATGTCCCTGAGTGGGCAGGGCTTATCACAATTAAGGGGTGGAGCCATCATAAAGTGCTGAATGGTCAGTTCGTGGAGGAGAAAATTGAAGGTTTGTTAGTCCAGACATTATTGGGTATGCATGGGGAAAGGACATTAGTGATGTCATTTATTAGGGATAAAGGGAAAGGAGATGTGTATTTGCATAGACCTTTTTTCATTTACATAAAACTGCATGTTAGGAGGCTCGGGGACAGAAGGGGTGAAATTACATGGGGCTGTATGTTATGAGACTGGGGAGAAAGGAGGGATGTAGTTACAAGGCACTACAGATAGATAGCTGGAGAGACAGGAGAGATGCATTTAAATGGGACTATGTTGGAAGGATTCACGGTATATCTGATATGTAGCACTGTATGTTGTATATATGGGCAGGTGAAATTTTTTGTATAGCAGACGTTCATATTCTCGGAACACTGATTCAAATCCAACCAGGGCGAGCATCGACATGGAGTTTATTACTCTTCTTGTGTTTTCAGTTTCCTCTGGTGCTCTGGTTTCCTTCACCACTGCTAAAACATAGCAGTAGGTTAATTTTAAATGGTTGAACCATTATAGTTATCCCTATTCTACATATTATTTAAGTGGGGACAATTGTCACCTATTGATAAGGGTGGAATTTTTACAGATATAACAATATATATTTTCTAGTGAAGTTATTTAAAGGGAACCTACCACCACAAATCTACCTATAAAGGTAGATTGGGTGGTAGATGGATCAATGGGACATGAGGATAGCCCTTTTAAGGGCTAATCCTCACGTCCCCACACTTTTTTGATAACTTTTATTAGACATATATTCAAATTTACTTATGCGGCTACTGTGGCGTGGAGTAGCCGCATCTGAGGTTACACGAGGCGGCTACTCCACGCCCCGGTAGCCTCTTTTCCCCTCCTACTCACCCATCGTCCGGCAATCCTGCCGTCTGCGCATGCGCAGAAGAGCAGGCCCGCGCCTGTTTCGGAGCAGTGACCGCGCAGGTGCGGGCCCGCTCTTCTGCGCATACGCAGACGGCAGGATCGCCGGACGAGGGCGCGCAGCAACGTGGAGCTGCGCGCCGAAGATGGGTGAGTAGGAGGGGAAAAGAGGCTACCGGGGCGTGGAGTAGCCGCCTCGTGTAACCTCAGATGCAGATACTCCACGCCCCAGTAACCACATAAGTAAATTTGAATATATATCTAATAAAAGTTATCAAAAAAGTGTGGGGACGTGAGGATTAGCCCTTAAAAGGGCTATCCTCACGTCCCATTGATCCATCTACCACCCAATCTACCTTTATAGGTAGATTTGTGGTGGTAGGTGCCCTTTAAGTGGGAAGTTAACTTTGTAATGACCTCGGTGAGAGAACACAATTTCTAGTACCTTGAATAGGCTCTTCTTGTACATTCTTTATCTACTGTAAAGTAGATGAGCATTTCTCATGTGACATGTTATTAATCTTTTATGTATGACTAAATTAAGATTAACCAATCACAACCAAATATAGTACCTAGGATGGCTTTCTTTTAAGCTCCATAAATACTCTTCAGTAACAAATAGGAGAATCTTTACTCAGATACTTAGAGTATCTGTGTGTGGTTCTTTCGTGTGGAAGCAGTATATATATATATATATATACTCACCGGCCACTTTATTAGGTACACCTGTCCAACTGCTCGTTAATACTTAATTTCTAATCAGCCAATCACATGGCTGCAACTCAGTGCATTTAGGCATGTAGACATGGTCAAGACAATCTCCTGCTGTTCAAACCGAGCATCAGTATGGGGAAGAAAGGTGAATTGAGTGCCTTTGAACGTGGCATGGTTGTTGGTGCCAGAAGGGCTGGTCTGAGTATGTCAGAAACTGCTGATCTACTGGGATTTTCACGCACAACCATCTCTAGGGTTTACAGAGAATGGTCCGAAAAAGAAAAAAACATCCAGTGAGCGGCAGTTCTGTGGCCGGAAATGCCTTGTTGATGCCAGAGGTCAGAGGAGAATGGGCAGACTGGTTCGAGCTGATAGAAAGGCAACAGTGACTCAAATCGCCACCCGTTACAACCAAGGTAGGCAGAAGAGCATCTCTGAACGCACAGTATGTTGAACTTTGAGGCAGATGGGCTACAGCAGCAGAAGACCACACCGGGTGCCACTCCTTTCAGCTAAGAACAGGAAACTGAGGCTACAATTTGCACAAGCTCGTCGAAATTAGACAGTAGAAGATTGGAAAAACGTTTCCCGGTCTGATGAGTCTCGATTTCTGCTGCGACATTCGGATGGAAGGGTCAGAATTTGGCATCAACAACATGAAAGCATGGATCTATCCTGCCTTGTATCAACGGTTCAGGCTGGTGGTGGTGGTGTCATGGTGTGGGGAATATTTAATATTTTATATTTAATAAAGTGGCCGGTGAGTGAGTGTATATATATATATATATATATATATATATATATATATTTTGTAATTTAATTTTTTTTTTCAAACAGTTGGTGCCCATGGGATGTCAAAAAAGCTCCTGAATCTGTAAGTATCTGAATATTTAATGTGCTTTAGTCCATTTATGCAGTATTCAGCGCAACAGTATGGAGAATATAAAGCATTCCACATAAACAGGAGACAGAAAGGCACAAGTCTACCTGGGGTCTACTAACAACACACTGCCCCTGATCTGCTGAGCTCTTTAACTCACTCCTTATCCTATTGTAAAACAGCCACTTCAACCAAATTGAATACAGACCACTGAACATATAATGGGTGGCCTTTATCTTGCCTTATATGCCAGTTTTTTGGAAAAGAAGGCATGAAAAATTTGCAATTCCTGTTGAATGGATTCCTCCTTTCATGTGGGCATGACTGGTTGGGCTGAATTGAAATTCTCGGGATGTTTACTATAACCTGTGCCAGAATATAGCAGAATTCTGTGTCAGGCTGGACCTGCTGTACAATTCATCTGGCCAAGCCTCTTAGTACATCCAGCGCAGTGTGGGCTTTGGAGGCACACAACACTGCTCAGTAGGTGTACAGGCAGTCCCCAGGTTACATACAAGATAGGTTTCATAAGTTTGTTCTTAAATTGAATATGTTTGTAAGTATATATTTTATCACTGTAGACCCAGACAATTTTTTTTTGTGCTGCAGTGACAATTGGAGTATTAAAATTTTTTGCTGTAATCGGACCAAGGATTATCAATAAAGCTTCATTACAGACACCTTACAGCTTATCATTACAGTCTGGGACTAAAGTACAGCATCCACAGAGCTCCACCAGAGGTCACAGTGGGCAGAGGGGTCCATCTTTAACTAGGGGTCATCTGTAAGTCGGGTGTCCTTAAATAGGGGACCGCCAGTATATGCATTGTTTAATTTTTATAATATAAAATGTACATTATTTACTTAAAGATGCATAAGAGTTTTCAAACAAGCAAGGGAAATAAATGGATAAAAAATTTCCAAATTGTTCAAATGTTACAAATAGAGATGAGCGAACACTAAAATGCTCGGGTACTCGTTATTCGAGACGAACTTTTCCCGGTGCTCGTCTCGAATAACGAACCCCATTGAAGTCAATGGGAGACTCGAGCATTTTTCAAGGGGACCAAGGCTCTGCACAGGGAAGCTTGGCCAAACACCTGGGAACCTCAGAAAAGGATGGAAACACCACGGAAATGGACAGGAAACAGCAGGGGCAGCATGCATGGATGCCTCTGAGGCTGCATAATCGCACCATTATGCCAAAATTATGGGCAACAGCATGGCCATGACAGAGTGACAGAATGAAGCTAGATAGCATCTAAAACATCCAATAATTGACCCTGACACTATAGGGGACGGCATGCAGAGGCAGCGGCAGCAGGCTAGAGAGTGTCATGGCGACATACCCTAAATGGACTCAGGCTTCAAACCAATGGGTGGCAGAGAGGAACCAAAGGAGGTGAGCAAGAAGCGCTCAAATAATATCGGTACATGATAAAAGTTTGCCAGTATATTTTGTGGATTACACAGCAGGGTGGCGACAAAGTTAACATGGAAGCCATGAAAACAACCCAAAATTCTGCCTGACACAGCTCGTTTGATAAGGGGACCATGTATGGAGGCAGTGAACTAGTAGTAGATTAAAGGTGCTGCAGTTAAAACTATGTTAGTTGGATCTTGGCATGGAGCTGGCGCTCCGCTGCCAGGCGAGCTTTCGCCAATCCAAGCCCCTGTCTATAGGCTACTCCCCAAACAGCACTTCTAAGAACCTTTTGTATAAGATCAAGTGTAGTAGCGTTCTTATAAGTTTAGGATATGGCGGGTGAGGGGAATGTAAACAGATGCGCAAGAAGCGCTGAAATAATATCCCTAAATGGTAAAAGTTTGCAAGTATATTTTGGGGATTACACAGCAGGGTGGCGACAAAGTTAACAACTTTGATGTGGAATGCCCTGTAATAGCTCTTGGGCGGTGTGCCTTTTATCGCCTAGGCTCAGCAGTTTCAGCACCGCCTGCTGTCGCTTAGCGACGGCACTGCTGCTGTGCCTAGAGCTACCGACTGATGGCGCCATGCCCACGGATGGTAATTCGGAGGAGGAGGAGGTGGAGGAGGGGTGGGAGGAGGTATAGTAGGCCTTTGAGACCTGGACCGAGGTAGGCCCCGCAATTCTCTGCGTCGGCAGTATATGACCAGCCCCAGGGTCAGACTCGGTCCCAGCCTGCACCAAGTTAAGTGTAGTAGCGTTCTTATAAGTTTGGGATATGGCGGGTGAGGGGAATGTAAACAGATGCGCAAGAAGCGCATGATGCGCATGGAGCTGGCGTTCCGCTGCCAGGCGAGCTTTCGCCAATCCAAGCCCCTGTCTCTAGGCTACTCCCCAAACAGCACTTCTAAGAACCTTTTGTATAAGATCAAGTGTAGTAGCGTTCTTATAAGTTTAGGATATGCCGGGTGAGGGGAATGTAAACAGATGCGCAAGAAGCGCTGAAATAATATCCCTAAATGGTAAAAGTTTGCCAGTATATTTTGTGGATAACACAGCAGGGTGGCGACAAAGTTAACAACTTTGATGTGGAATCCATGAAAACAACCCAAATTTCTGCCTGACACACCTCGTTTGATAAAGGGACGATGTATGGAGGCAGCTATATGGACGACTTTTGGAGGTAGCAATGGAGACAACGTGTGGAGGCTGCTATGGAGACAATTTAATTTGGATAGTGCCTGTATGTGGCAGTCCCAAACATTTTTCAAACCAGAGGAGCAGGTAGGTGGCCCTCCAGTAAAATGGGATAGATTGAGTGCCTGTATGTGGCAGTCCCAAAAATGTTTCAAACCAGAGGAGCAGGTAGGTGGCCCTCCAGTAAAATGGAATAGATTGAGTGCCTGTATGTGGCAGTCCCAAAAATTGTTCAAACCAGAGGAGCAGGTAGGTGGCCCTGCAGTAAAATGGAATAGATTGAGTGCCTGTATGTGGCAGTCCCAAAAATTGTTCAAACCAGAGGAGCAGGTAGGTGGCCCTGCAGTAAAATGGAATAGATTGAGTGCCTGTATGTGGCAGTCCCAAAAATGTTTCAAACCAGAGGAGCAGGTAGGTGGCCCTCCAGTAAAATGGAATAGATTGAGTGCCTGTATGTGGCAGTCCCAAAAATTGTTCAAACCAGAGGAGCAGGTAGGTGGCCCTGCAGTAAAATGGAATAGATTGAGTGCCTGTATGTGGCAGTCCCAAAAATTTTTTAAAACAGAGGACCGGGTAGGTGGCCCTCCAGAAAAATGGAATAGATTGAGTGCCTGTATGTGGCACTCACAAAAATTGTTTCAAACAGAGGACCGGGTAGGTGGCCCTCCAGAAAAATTAAATGCATGAAGTACTATAGCAAGAGCCAGTGGGCCCTGTCAAAAAATAGCCATTTTCCTCTGCTTTACTGTACAAAGAGGAGGAGAAGGAGGAAAATGAGGAGGAGGAGGAGGAGTGGATCAATTATTCAGGTTGAGCTTCCTTCACCTGGTGGAGATTGGAAATTCTGAGAAATCCAGCCTTTATTCATTTTAATAAGCGTCAGCCTGTCAGCGCTGTCAGTCGACAGGCGTGTACGCTTATCGGTGATGATGCCACCAGCTGCACTGAAAACCCGCTCGGACAAGACGCTAGCGGCAGGGCAGGCAAGAACCTCCAAGGCGTACAGCGCCAGTTCGTGCCACATGTCCAGCTTTGAAACCCAGTAGTTGTAGGGAGCTGTGTGATCATTTAGGACGATGGTATGGTCAGCTACGTACTCCCTCACCATCTTTCTGTAAAGATCAGCCCTACTCTGCCGAGACTGGGGACAGGTGACAGTGTCTTGCTGGGGTGACATAAAGCTGGCAAAAGCCTTGTAAAGCGTACCCTTGCCAGTGCTGGACAAGCTGCCTGCTCGCCTACTCTCCCTCGCTACTTGTCCCGCAGAACTACGCACTCTGCCGCTAGCGCTGTCAGAAGGGAAATACTGTTTCAGCTTGTGCACCAGGGCCTGCTGGTATTCATGCATTCTCACACTCCTTTCCTCTCCAGGGATGAGAGTGGGAAGATTTTGCTTGTACCGTGGGTCCAGGAGAGTGAACACCCAGTAATCGGTGCTGGAATAAATTCTTTGAACGCGAGGGTCACGGGATAGGCAGCCTAGCATGAAATCTGCCATATGCGCCAGAGTACCAACACGTAAGAATTCACTCCCCTCACTGGCCTGACTGTCCATTTCCTCCTCCTCCAACTCCTCCAACTCCTCTTCTTCTGCCCATACACGCTGAACAGTGAAGGACTCAACAATGGTCCCCTCTTGTGTCTCGCCAACATTCTCCTCCTCTTCCTCCTCATCCTCCTCCACCTCCACCTCCTCCGATATGCGCTGAGAAACAGACCTCAGGGTGCTTTGGCTATCAACAAGGGAATATTCTTCCCCCGTCTCTTGTGACGAGCGCAAAGCTTCCGACTTCATGCTGACCAGAGAGTTTTTCAACAGGCCAAGCAGCGGGATGGTGAGGCTGATGATGGCGGCATCGCCACTGACCATCTGTGTTGACTCCTCAAAGTTACTCAGCACCTGACAGATATCAGACATCCACGTCCACTCCTCATTGTAGACTTGAGGAAGCTGACTGACCTGACTACCAGTTCTGGTGGAAGTTAACATCTGGCAGTCTACAATCGCTCTGCGCTGCTGGTAAACTCTGGATAACATGGTCAGTGTTGAATTCCACCTCGTGGGCACGTCGCACAACAGTCGGTGAGCGGGCAGTTGGAGGCGGCGCTGCGCTGCCCTGAGAGTGGCAGCATCTGGGCTGGACTTCCTGAAATGCGCACAGATGCGGCGCACCTTCGTGAGCAAATCAGACAGATTGGGGTATGTCTTGAGGAAACGCTGCACTATCAGATTTAACACATGGGCCAGGCATGGCACATGTGTCAGTCTGCCAAGTTGCAGAGCCGCCACCAGGTTACGGCCGTTGTCACACACAACCATTCCCGGCTTGAGGTTCAGCGGTGCCAGCCACAGATCAGTCTGCGCCGTGATGCCCTGTAATAGCTCTTGGGCGGTGTGCCTTTTGTCGCCTAGGCTCAGCAGTTTGAGCACCGCCTGCTGTCGCTTAGCGACGGCACTGCTGCTGTGCCTAGAGCTACCGACTGATGGCGCCGTGCCCACGGATGGTAGTTCGGAGGAGGAGGTGGAGGAGGGGTGGGAGGAGGAGGAGGCATAGTAGGCCTGAAACACCTGGACCGAGGTAGGCCCCGCAATCCTCGGCGTCGGCAGTATATGAGCAGCCCCAGGGTCAGACTCGGTCCCAGCCTCCACCAAGTTAACCCAATGTGCCGTCAGCGATATATAGTGGCCCTGCCCGGCAGCACTCGTCCACGTGTCCGTGGTCAGGTGGACCTTGTCAGAAACGGCGTTGGTCAGGGCACGGATGATGTTGTCTGACACGTGCTGGTGCAGGGCTGGGACGGCACATCGGGAAAAGTAGTGGCGGCTGGGGACCGAATACCGAGGGGCGGCCGCCGCCATGAGGTTGCGAAAGGCCTCGGTCTCTACTAGCCTATAGGGCAGCATCTCCAGGCTAAGCAATCTGGAGATGTGCACATTAAGGGCTTGGGCGTGCGGGTGGGTTGCACTATATTTGCGTTTCCGCTCCAGCGTCTGGGGTATGGAGAGCTGAACGCTGGTGGATGCTGTGGAGGATCGTGGAGGCGACGATGGGGTTTTTGTGCCAGGGTCCTGGGCAGGGGGCTGACTAGCAGCTGACACAGGGGAAGGAGCAGTGGTGTGCACGGCCGGAGGTGAACGGGCTTGTTGCCACTGAGTGGGGTGCTTAGCATTCATATGCCTGCGCATACTGGTGGTAGTTAAGCTAGTAGTGGTGGAACCCCTGCTGAGCCTGGTTTGGCAAATGTTGCACACCACAGTCCGTCGGTCATCCGGTGTTTCCTTAAAGAACCTCCACACTTCTGAAGATCTAGCCCTCGCCGCAAGAGCCCTCACCACGGGAGCTTCACTAGTTGACAGTGGCGCTGATGCACCAGCTCTGGCCCTGCCTCTCCGTCTGGCCCCACCACTGCCTCTTCCAACCTGTTCAGGTCGAGGACTCTCCTCCGTCTCAGAAGCACTGTGTTCACCCGGCCTCTCAACCCAGCTTGGGTCTGTCACCTCATCATCCTCCGATCCCTCAGTCTGCTCCCCCCTCGGACTTCCTGCCCTGACAACAACTTCCCCACTGTCTGACAACCGTGTCTCCTCATCGTCGGACACCTCTTCACACACTTCCACTACGTCAAGAAGGTCATCATCACCCACAGACTGTGACTGGTGGAAAACCTGGGCATCGGAAAATTGCTCAGCAGCAACCGGACAAGTGGTTTGTGACTGTGGGAAGGGTCCAGAAAACAGTTCCTCAGAGTATGCCGGTTCAAATGCCAAATTTTCCTGGGAGGGGGCAGACTGGGGGGGAGGAGGCTGAGGTGCAGGAGCTGGAGGAGTGGGGATTTCGGTGACATGGGTGGACTGCGTGGAAGACTGACTGGTGGTGGACAAATTGCTCGAAGCATTGTCAGCAATCCACGACATCACCTGTTCGCACTGTTCTGGCCTCAACAGTGCTCTACCACGAGTCCCAGTAACTTCAGACATGAACCTAGGGAGTGTAGCTCTGCGGCGTTCCCCTGCTCCCTCATCAGCAGGTGGTGTCTCACCCCGCCCAGGACCACGGCCTCTGACCCTTGCAGTAGTTGGACGCCCACGTCCCCGCCCTCGTCCTCTACCCCTAGCCCTCGGGTTAAACATTTTTAAAATGAGAGTTATAACTTTTTTTTTTTTTTTACTTCTTTTTGTTTTTTTTGGTGTTTTTTTGTGTTTTTTTTTTTTTTTGTGTTTTTTGTTTTTTTTTGAGTTTTTAAAACCAAACAATCCTATCCTATTGCTATGGCTATTTTCTAGCCAAGTATCAAAGGAAGCACACTACTATGCCAGATGAGATGACACTGAGTTATTGCCTAATAGAAATCCAACCCCTACTGAATTTTGCCACTTCGGCCTTTGCTATGGATATGTGCGCCACTAAGCGCAGAACACAGCGGTCGCAAGTCTCACTACAAATTGCTCAGAATTGGCAAGTACATGCACTGCAGAAACTACAGCCACCAGCAGATCAACCAGAAATCAAATATATAGAACGCTACTGTAGGCTTCAAGAAGCTGTTTGTATTCTCCTATGGCTATTTTCTAGCCAAGTATCAAAGGAAGCACACTACTATGCCAGATGAGATGACACTGAGTTATTGCCTAATAGAAATCCAACCCCTACTGAATTTTGCCACTTCGGCCTTTGCTATGGATATGTGCGCCACTAAGCGCAGAACACAGCGGTCGCAAGTCTCACTACAAATTGCTCAGAATTGGCAAGTACATGCACTGCAGAAACTACAGCCACCAGCAGATCAACCAGAAATCAAATATATAGAACGCTACTGTAGGCTTCAAGAAGCTGTTTGTATTCTCCTATGGCTATTTTCTAGCCAAGTATCAAAGGAAGCACACTACTATGCCAGATGAGATGACACTGAGTTATTGCCTAATAGAAATCCAACCCCTACTGAATTTTGCCACTTCGGCCTTTGCTATGGATATGTGCGCCACTAAGCGCAGAACACAGCGGTCGCAAGTCTCACTACAAATTGCTCAGAATTGGCAAGTACATGCACTGCAGAAACTACAGCCACCAGCAGATCAACCAGAAATCAAATATATAGAACGCTACTGTAGGCTTCAAGAAGCTGTTTGTATTCTCCTATGGCTATTTTCTAGCCAAGTATCAAAGGAAGCACACTACTATGCCAGATGAGATGACACTGAGTTATTGCCTAATAGAAATCCAACCCCTACTGAATTTTGCCACTTCGGCCTTTGCTATGGATATGTGCGCCACTAAGCGCAGAACACAGCGGTCGCAAGTCTCACTACAAATTGCTCAGAATTGGCAAGTACATGCACTGCAGAAACTACAGCCACCAGCAGATCAACCAGAAATCAAATATATAGAACGCTACTGTAGGCTTCAAGAAGCTGTTTGTATTCTCCTATGGCTATTTTCTAGCCAAGTATCAAAGGAAGCACACTACTATGCCAGATGAGATGACACTGAGTTATTGCCTAATAGAAATCCAACCCCTACTGAATTTTGCCACTTCGGCCTTTGCTATGGATATGTGCGCCACTAAGCGCAGAACACAGCGGTCGCAAGTCTCACTACAAATTGCTCAGAATTGGCAAGTACATGCACTGCAGAAACTACAGCCACCAGCAGATCAACCAGAAATCAAATATATAGAACGCTACTGTAGGCTTCAAGAAGCTGTTTGTATTCTCCTATGGCTATTTTCTAGCCAAGTATCAAAGGAAGCACACTACTATGCCAGATGAGATGACACTGAGTTATTGCCTAATAGAAATCCAACCCCTACTGAATTTTGCCACTTCGGCCTTTGCTATGGATATGTGCGCCACTAAGCGCAGAACACAGCGGTCGCAAGTCTCACTACAAATTGCTCAGAATTGGCAAGTACATGCACTGCAGAAACTACAGCCACCAGCAGATCAACCAGAAATCAAATATATAGAACGCTACTGTAGGCTTCAAGAAGCTGTTTGTATTCTCCTATGGCTATTTTCTAGCCAAGTATCAAAGGAAGCACACTACTATGCCAGATGAGATGACACTGAGTTATTGCCTAATAGAAATCCAACCCCTACTGAATTTTGCCACTTCGGCCTTTGCTATGGATATGTGCGCCACTAAGCGCAGAACACAGCGGTCGCAAGTCTCACTACAAATTGCTCAGAATTGGCAAGTACATGCACTGCAGAAACTACAGCCACCAGCAGATCAACCAGAAATCAAATATATAGAACGCTACTGTAGGCTTCAAGAAGCTGTTTGTATTCTCCTATGGCTATTTTCTAGCCAAGTATCAAAGGAAGCACACTACTATGCCAGATGAGATGACACTGAGTTATTGCCTAATAGAAATCCAACCCCTACTGAATTTTGCCACTTCGGCCTTTGCTATGGATATGTGCGCCACTAAGCGCAGAACACAGCGGTCGCAAGTCTCACTACAAATTGCTCAGAATTGGCAAGTACATGCACTGCAGAAACTACAGCCACCAGCAGATCAACCAGAAATCAAATATATAGAACGCTACTGTAGGCTTCAAGAAGCTGTTTGTATTCTCCTATGGCTATTTTCTAGCCAAGTATCAAAGGAAGCACACTACTATGCCAGATGAGATGACACTGAGTTATTGCCTAATAGAAATCCAACCCCTACTGAATTTTGCCACTTCGGTCTTTGCTATGGATATGTGCGCCACTAAGCGCAGAACACAGCGGTCGCAAGTCTCACTACAAATTGCTCAGAATTGGCAAGTACATGCACTGCAGAAACTACAGCCACCAGCAGATCAACCAGAAATCAAATATATAGAACGCTACTGTAGGCTTCAAGAAGCTGTTTGTATTCTCCTATGGCTATTTTCTAGCCAAGTATCAAAGGAAGCACACTACTATGCCAGATGAGATGACACTGAGTTATTGCCTAATAGAAATCCAACCCCTACTGAATTTTCCCACTTCGGTCTTTGCTATGGATATGTGTGCCACTAAGAGCTAAACACAACGGTAGCAAGTCCCCCTGCTAATTCCTCACAAAATGGTAAAAGATGCAAATTAAAATAAAAAAAGTAGAACGTTATTGTAGCCCTAAGAAGGGCTGTTGGGTTCTTTGAGAATCACTCCTGCCTAACAGTAAGCTAATAGAACACCCTAACGCTTTCCCTGACCAGCAGCAGCTCTCTCCCTAGCGGCATCCAGAGACAGAATGATCCGAGCAGCGCGGCCAGCGGCTAGTCTATCCCAGGGTCACCTGATCTGGCCAGCCAACCACTGCTATCGACGTGTAAGGGTACCACGTCATGCTGGGTGGAGTGCAGAGTCTCCTGGCTTGTGATTGGCTCTGTTTCTGGCCGCCAAAAAGCAAAACGGCGGGAGCTGCCATTTTCTCGAGCGGGCGAAGTATTCGTCCGAGTAACGAGCAGTTTCGAGTACCCTAATGCTCGACCGAGCATCAAGCTCGGACGAGCATGTTCGCTCATCTCTAGTTACAAACTTTTATGTATATACAGTAGCAAGGGTTTAGATTGTATAAAATGTAGAAGGCCCTGAAGGCAGTATAGTTGTTAACCACATTACCATAATTTAAAATGCTTCCAGGCAAACTGCAGACAACTATAAATTTATTTAAATTCCACCTAGATATTTCAGAGAAGATATATTTTAAATCTCTTGCAATTCATGTGAAAGTAAAGCTTATTAAGTATAAGGTGGAAAATGGTCAGAACACCTTTTCATAGCCCAGGTGTAGCGTCTTGGGAATCAACTAATACTTAGCTTCACACGTTACCTTACATGACATTTTTGTCATTAATTAGCTAATGTCATATAGAGTATTCATGCATTTTAGCGTCACCCCTGTTCAAGCTACATTGTATGGCTGTAGGTAATGCTTGAGGGGTCCCCTTAAAAACTACAGGACCATGCAAATATAAAGATTATAAAGATGCAAATATAAAGATTGCCATGAAGTACAGTATATAATACCATTATAATATACTAAAATAAGTGTCATAAATTACATTATTGATAAATATTAAATGGTTACTTAATTGTGTTAAGTAGGAAGTCACTGAGGAGCTTTAGTGACACCCCAAATAATGAAGTTCCATTATTTGGTATAGTAAATGGGAAATAAAATATAACTTTTAATAAAAATGATTAATGATTGATCACTCCAATTTGTGAAGCTATGTTGCTGCTTAGAGTGAAATATAACAACAAGTTCAGCAAGTTCACATAAGATTTAAATAAGGACTACAAGATCCAGGGAGTACACCTTGCCCACAATAGTATATGTTTTGCAAGGTGATAAATTTTAGTTCGCCAGATGAATGATTAAGCACAGGATTCTAACATTGACTAGAGGCATTCACTGTTGTGTTACCAACAAGCGATAGATAGATAACGTTTAAGCTTCCTAGAGATGCTTGCCTTAAAGTTAAAGTGTAACCGTCATTCTGAGCAAAAAAACCCCTAAAATACATAATTCTGCTCCAGGTGTCCCTGAGAATCATTCCTCAAAGTATTTTCCCTCTCGGTCCTCATTTAGTATCTTTTTTGGCCCATAGCAACCATGGTTTCCAGCTCTCAAATAACTACAATCAGCAATAAGGAGGGGCAGAGCTTGCCTCCTGTCACCTCATCACAAGTGCCTGCTTCTGACCAATGGCACCAGAGCTATCTATCTATCTATCTATCTATCTATCTATCTATATCCCATCTATATCTTATCTATCTATCTACGTATCCATGTCTATCGGTCTACCTACCTAAGTAACACTCCAGCACAGCACATGACAGGACAGCTTGCAGACTTGGAGAGAGTCTCCTGCCATTTCCTGTGTGTGTGAGGTGTTGGGGGAAGGGGGGGGGGGATTATTTGTTATAAAGTATACAGGTGTAGGGGAAGCTGAGGAGAGATATGTGTTTAGGTGTTTGGTCACTATATTAGTGAGGTATTCTCCCTGCACATGGCTAGGGCAGTGACACATGAGGTAACAGCTGTGTGCAGGGAGACATGAGGTGATCAGCTGATTTTAGGGGGAGGGGCGTGTCTCCTGTTCCGTAGTCTTCTTTATGAAGACGGACTGTCCATAGTAACAGCTATCTGAGCAGTCACTGCCATCTAGGGGAAGTCTGCAGAATACAAGAGGAAGGAGCAAGATTTGGGTAACTAATCCAATTGCAAAAGTGCTTAAAATATCAAACATATCAAAAGTTTTTTGAAATTACAGTTACACTTTAAGTCCTAGTGTGCTACAGACAATGCTATGTTTTGTCTCACATCTCATCTCTCAGCCTCTATGCATTTCGCCCATAGTCTAAGGGCTCTTCAGGAGAACACAGAGGGATGAGTCTAACTGTAGTGCTCGTTACATACAGATACACAACAAAACAAAAAAGAAGAACATCGGCGCCCTGAAGGTTGGGTGCCGGCGTCTATTAGTCATAGCCGCCAGCGCAGCGGATCAGCTGAAGTTTATATCCAGCAAGATCCGCCCCATGGTGTGGACAAACCCGTCATCATTGGAGAAAGGTGCTTAGTCACATCCCACTAGGATGAGTCGGTCTCACTCTGGTTCAGCTGCAGATTGATCCAAGGTGCGATGGGGGGGAGGGACCAGCTGGCAGCAGTGGCCCTCTATTATCTATATTACAGATACAATGAGATCAGTGAGCAGCAGGGTAAGTATTATTGGGCAGACTACTTCCAAGGTCCGACAGTTGATGAATTCTCGATTCTGGTAACAGGCCCCAGTGTTCACGCTAGAGAAGGATTTGCTCTGGTTAATGTACTTGCATGCTTTGCAATCCCCCCATCTGTAGGTACCTTTGATCCTACATTTGTGTAACCAGGTATTGTCAGAGGCGACCGGTGCCAGATGACTGTGGACCAATCGATCACCAAGGTTTCTACCCATTCTATACGTGACTGCAGGATATGTTTCGATTCTGTTCGTTAAATCCTGGTCATGTTTCAGGATCCCCCAGAATATTTGATTTCTGGGGCCTTATCATCAAACGTGGCAATGAGTCTGATCTTATTATCACCGTCATTCCTCTGTTGAGGGACCAAGAGAGATGATCTATCCAGGTCCCTAGCATGAGATTTGGCTTCATCAAGGACTGTTTCAGGGTAACCTCTTTTAAGGAAACAATTTTTAAGTTCCCCAGCATTGGTCTCAAAATCAGATTGAGACAAACAATTCCTTCTAATATGTAGGAACTGTCCTTTGTGTTTACCCTTTTTCAGTGTAGGTGATAACTCTGTGCAACGTCCCTGCCAAAGCGCATGGCAGAGGAGTAGTTGCGAATAAGCCCTTTCACCAGTACATATAGAGGTAATTGAGCAGCGTTAGATTCTGCCTGGATAGGCAAGGGTTAAAGGAATGTTAATGTTATCATCCAATGATGTTCCATTATTGTAACTGGAGTGTGATTGGAGGAGGAGACCACCTGACTAGAGAGGAACTAAACCCTTAGTCAAGGGAGGAGTTAGAACAGAGTTTCCAGAAACTTCAGAGAGAGCAGATCTCTCAGGCCCAGCTCTCACTACATGAGAAGCTCCTTGGCCTCAGCAACTCTACACAGAGTGACACAGGACAAACAGGACAAAGCTGCAGCTTCCAGCATTTGTCACAGCTACATCCCAGCCTGCCCCTGCATCCAGGCTGGTGACACAACTCCTGAGGTTCTTCTCCAAGATCACTCCAATACTGCACTTGTACAGAATTGTTTGGCATGTTGTTACCGTAGGTTGAATAAAGAACTGTAAGTTACTTTTATGCACAACATTACCTCCGTCTGGTCCCTACTACGGCTGTATCACCATCAAGGGCGCCCACCTATTTACCAGGGACACATACTACAGACTCTAAGGGCTGCCCCAGGGAGAACCAGTACTTCAGCCTTTCCCTCTATATAATTTCTTGCACACACCACCTGCTGGAGACCTGCCAGGCTGTAGGACATCCCTCCGGTCCCCATACCAAGCACCGTGACACTAGCATGCCTAGGCCGCAACCGCCAGCCACTCCGGTATTCTGGGGCCCGGCTGCCTCCAGGCCCCAAGAAAAGGCTAGGCCCTGGTGGGGGATGTTGCATCTGCAACATTAGAAGATTATTGAACGCAGTCGGTTTTCGATAGACCAAGGTCTTTAGGCTGCCCTCATTCATAATGGTTATAAGGAGGTCTAGAAACGAGATTATCTCTGATTGAATTTCATAGGTCAATCTGATGCCCAGGCTGTTATCATTGAGGGTGTCAACAAAGACAGAGAAGGATTCTCTGGTGTACTCGCTGGCCCATTCTAGTCCTTTTTTAAATCTTATGTGAATTTGTTGAAATATTACACTCTAAGCAGCAACATACCTTCACCCATTGGAGTGAATTTAATCATTATTATTAAAATTTATATTTTATTTCCAATTTACTATGCCAGTGACTTTAATTGTGTTAAGTAAACACAAAAAGAAATCTGTTGAAAATAGAGAAAACATTGGGGGTTATTTACTGAAGGTCCGATTCACGCATTTTCGTCCGGTTTACCGAATATTACCGATTTGTGCCGTCTTTCCTTGAATTGCCCCGGGATTTTGGCGCACGGGACCGGATTTTGGCGCATCAGCACCGGATTTCACGCAACGGAAATCAGTGGGCGTGGCCGTTGGAAAACCCGACGGATTCAGCAAAACCGCAGAATTTTTTAAAAAAATGTGTCGCTTGACACGCGCTTACCTGCACCAGGAATAGGATCGTGAACTCCAACAAACTCCTGCGGACTTCAGTGCAGCAGCGACACCTGGTGGACATCGGTTGCACTACCATAGTGAACCGCCGGAAGACCGGAATCCTCGACTGAGAACGTGCCGCTGGATCGCGACAGGACCGGGTAAGTAAATCTGCCCCATTGTGAGAAATTTATTATGTCACATATACCATCAATGAATGACTTAACTGGACAATTTTTTTAAAAAAAACAACAGAACACTGCATTTATTATGTGTTTTAGGCACTTTTATAAACTATGGTCAATGAGGGTTGTGGATTAGTGTAAAAGGAACACAGCTTAATATCGCCCATACCCGATCCCTAGAGAGCGCAGGGCCAAGGAGGAGGAGGTTGGAAGGGTGGGCCTATGGATATCCTCCCTGCATCGTCTGGTGCTAGTGCATTCCCATGGCAGCCAAGTGACAGGGCCCCCTTGCCTGCCAGAGTTGACCAAAATGGTAGGACATAGCATTACAATAAAAAATAAACAATGCACTTAAAGCCCCCCTCCTATATTTGATATTGCATATTTTATAATGCTGCATTCATATTCATAATCTATAAATGAAATATATTATTTAACCTATTGAGTAAAAATGTGGGCATTATTTAGAAGAGGTTGTGAACTGATTGTATGTGTGTAGGGGTAAAATAGAAGGATAGGGAGCAGATTTAGGAAATATGGAGAGCTATGTAGGGAGCTTAGGGTATTTTGGAGGTTTATTTATTATAAGGGATAAAGAGCTTATGAGGGGTGAGGAAGGGGTGCTCAAGTGTTGCAGAGCTGTGTGGGCACATGTAGCACAGCTGTCTCTATGTTTAGGTAGCGGAGCTATTGCAGAGATGAGTGTGTGACCAACAGGATATGTAATTGTTATCAAATATATTTTTATGGTGTCCAAATTTGGTGTGAGTAGAGATGGGCGAACTTTGGTTCGCCAAGTTCGCCGAATTTTTGCCGAGTTCAACCCGAATTGAATCAGGGTGAATCATGTTAAAAACGGGTATTTCCTGGCTGCAGAGAGCCTGTATGGTGTTGTAGAACGTTATGCCGTGCTCAAATATGCATAGGGAGCGTGGTTTGGTCTTCAAACAATCCTTTTTTTTTTGTATGACACGCACATGACAGCCGCCACTCTTAGAATCGCTTCAGTCTTCAATTCCATGGGTAGTTACAGGAGCCAACTTGACCAAATAAGTGAATCGGGAACGCAGCCAGACAAGGTAACATCGAAAGGTCTGAGCTGAGGGCCAAGATCCCACTATTAAATCAAAGAGTGCACTCTTTTTAGACTGAAATCAGATGATTCCATAGATTACGACAGAAGCTGTTCTGTTAAACGTTGATACATGTAGAAACCCCCCAAAAGAGTGGACGGGGTTGTATTGACGTTACTGATCATTTTGCCCTTCTTTTCATCCGTCAGTGTCCGCTTTTAATAATCCATCAGTATTGCTAAAGCCAAATCTTCTGACAGATTAAATGAAGGGGAAAACCAAATATAGCGCCAACGTCATAGAGTGGTGGAGGGTTAAAACAGCATTATGGAAATCACAGGGTGTTCCAGGGAGACAACGGTCAGTTGGCAGCAACATGAGTGTGGAGGTAGTGGCAGCAGCAGGAGGCAGCAACATGAGTAGGCTGCATAGTGGCACAACAACATATTATGGTGCTGGAGCAACCTTGTAGGCCACAGTGTGGCACAATGACAGAGTGTGGAGGTGGCAGCAGCAGCATGAGGTCAAGGCATGGCACAATGACAAATTCTGGAGCTGGCAGAAACATGGTAGGCCAAAGTGTGGTAGAATGACAAAAATTTTGAGGTGGCGGCAGCAGCAGCAGGAGGTCAGAGAGTGGCACAATCACAGTGTGTGTAGGTGGGCAGCAGCAGTAGCAGCAGCATGAGGTCAAAGAGTGGCACAATGACAAATTCTGTTGGTGGCAGCAACATGCCAGGCCACAGTGTGGCACAATGACAGAGTTTGAAGGTGGTGGCAGCAGTAGCAGAAGAAGGTCAGAGAGTGGCGAAATGACAAATTCTAGAGGTGGCAGCAACATGGTAGGCCACAGAGTGGCACAATGACAAAGTGTGGAGGTGGCAGCAGCAGCAGGAGGTCAGAGAGTGGCACAATCAAAATGTGTGTAGGCAGCAGTAGCAGCAGCATGAAGTCAGAGAGTGGCACAATGACAAATTCCATTGGTGGCAGCAACATGGTAGGCCACAGTGTGGCACAATGACAGAGTGTGGAGGTGGTGGCAGCAGCAGCAGCAGGAGGTCAGAGCTTGGCACAATGAAAAATTCTGGAGATGGCAACAACATGGTAGGCCACAGAGTAGCACAATGTGCAGCAACTATGTGGATTTGACACAGATTTATTGATATCTACTTTAGCAACAAAAAACTTTTGAAATTTGGGGAATACAGAAGCCCAAAAACTGACACCCTGGACTTTGAGAAAAATCACTCCAGCAACTATGTTGATTTGACACGGATTTCGAGATATCAACTTTAGCAACAAAAAAAGAATTGAAATTTGGTTAGACAGATCCCACAGAAAGGACACCCGGGACTTTGAGCAAAAATCACTCCATCAGCTACTGAGTACCGAGACAGCACATGCAGTGTGAAATGACGGGATTGCAAATGGACGTCTGTTTTTATAAGGCTGTGACATCACACAAGCCAGCCGGTCGCTGATTGGCTTACATGTCTGCACATGTGATCGAGGGTGTTACTTTCTTCTTCCCAGAGTTCTCTGCCCCATGTAACACGTGCTCACGGCCATTTTGCTAATAAGGGGAAAGAAAAAAATTTGTTTTTCACCGTAAACCTCGGATTTGTGCCTAACCGAAGTTTTACTGAAATTCTAATCGATTTGTTAAAATCGAATTGCCCATCTCTACTTGTGCGCCTTATAGTCCAAAAATTACAGTACCTTCCAAAGCTCCCCATCACCCCTCTTTCCTCTTGTCTTCATATAACAGAGCACATAGATACTTCTTTGCCACACTATGACGTCATCAGCACCAACAGTGCTGCTTCATAGTGCATTGGCAGTGTGATTGCTCTGAAGCTTAACGCCATGGAATACAGAAACAGCAGGGCATAAAAGGTTGCCTTGAAAAAAATTAAGATTTAAAGAGAAAAACAAGAAAAGAAAGTCCTCTTCCCAAACAAAACACCACGCAGACCATAACCCAGAGACGTGTGGAGACCTCAACATTAAAAGTTAAGAAGATCTTGAGAACAACCTTCACCAACACTAGACTTACTAGAAACCAGCTAGCAAGCCAAACCCATAGAAAATAAATATCCAAAAAAATGAAAAATTGTAACACAAAGAAAAACTGTGGAAAAGTCCATAGGAATATTCTCAATACCCCATAAAGAAGTAGGAACTCAACCCGAGCCTCAGCCAGCAGGGGTCTAAAGAACAAAGCAGCATTGAGGCATGAAAAGCCAAAAAACAACAATCAGTAAAAATCCAAAAACCCTCTTTGCTGACTTCACCTCTAAAACATAGGGCAAAAGAAAAACTTGTTATTCTATAGTGGTTAGTACCTGGCTTGGCACACAACTATGAGATTATATCAGCATGGTAGCATCAATAAGGGCAGGTAGATCAATGCTAGACCCAGACAATGATGACATCATCCCTCTCAACATCAATGTAGACAATATTTACCATGATGGTACAGGGCAATGATGAACATCTGGAGGAATTCAAAGATATCTTTTCCCATATTAACCCATTAAGGACCAAACCACTTTAGCGCTTCCCGACCAAGGCCGCTTTTTAAATCTGCCCTGTGTCACTATAAGGGTTATAATCTTTAAATGCTTTAACATATTTAGGTAATTTTGAGATTGTTTTCTTGTGACATATTGTATTTAAAATTATTAGAAAAATGTGGATGATATTTTTTGCGTTTTCAAAAAATTTGAAAAATACCCAAGTTCTAAATTGTTTGCTAGTAATAGCACCAAAATAACTTTATAAATAACATTTCTTGACTGTCTTCTTTATGCTGGCATGGCTTTTTAAGCATCCTCTCATTTTTCTAGGTTGTTATGGGGTTTAGAATTGTAAGTGCAATTTTTCACAATTTTATAAAAATCGACAAAACCTTTATTTACTGGCACCAGCTCACTTTTCAAGTGACTTTGAGAAGCCTTAAAATAGTAAAACCACATAAATTACCCCATTATAGAAAATATACCCCTCAATGTATGAGAAACCTACTTAAAAAAGTTTATTATCTCTAAGGTGTTTTACAGGGGTAAAAACAAAAAGAGGTGGAATTTACAATTTGTAATTTGGCCCAAAAATTTAAATTTCACAATGGATTAAATGACAAAACGCTCCACAAAGTTTGATACCCAAGTAATATGTGAGGTAATATGAGGTAAAGATTTTGAAAGATAGATAAAACAGATATAGATTTAGCTTTTATGTGAGGTAATATGTGAGGTAATATAAGGTAATATGATAGATATAGATAGATTAAGAGATAGATAGATAGATAGATAGATAGATAGATAGATATGGATATAAATATACTGTAGATGTTTATATTTATATATATATATCTGTCTCCATTAAATAATCTCTCAATTCACTCACTCCACTAATTCCCTTCCCTCCAGTACCTTACCCTGTTATTGTTCTCTTCCTTTGAGCTAGTCACAGAGGAAAAAGAGGAAAAAGTTACCAGACTCCTTTCCTCTGCTCAACCCACTGCCTTTATCAGTGACCCCATCCCTTCACAACTGATACAGCCTCTCTCCCCAGCAGTCACTTCTCACCTCACTAAAATCTTCAACCTCTCTCTTTTCTCGTGTTGTTCCCTCTTCTTTCAAGCACCTGGTTGCTACTCCATTACTAAAGAAACCTTCCGTGGACCCATCTAGGCTACTAACTACTGACCAGTTTCTAATCACCCTTTCATCTCCAAATTCATGGAATGCCTGGTCTATTCTTGCTAACTGTCTTTTGGTTTTGCTGGACTCCGACCTCTCCTTTGCATATTCAATCTCTTGCTCACTCTTGCCACATGTATCTCAGAAACATCTTCAGAATCCACCCATTTCTTACAATTAAAAGCTCTAAAATGCTACTTTTTGCTCTGATTCACTCTCGACTAGACTACTGTAACTCCCTACTGATTGGTCTTCCACTATCTAAACTCTCTCCTCTACAATCTACTCTTAATGTAGCAGTCAGGCTCATCTTTTAGACCAAACGATACATGGACACCATGGATGCCTCCAGCTACACTGGTTGCCAGTCTTCTTACAAATACAGTTTAAAATAATAACCCTCATCCACAAAGCTCTGTATAATGCTGTGCCTCCTATCTCTCTAATCTCATTGCAATCTATCGCTCCAGGACTTCTCCCAAACTACACCAATTCTCTGGAATGACCTTCCCTGGATTCTTAGAGTAATAACCAAACTCAAAAGTTTCGAACATGCTCTTAATACCCATCTCTTTAGAAATGTCTATAACACTTGCTAACTGCATAAAATGTCACCTCTCTCTTTAGTAACCAATCCTATATCCTCCTCCCATCGGTTATTCAGCAAACACCAGATATATACCAAGATCCAGGCTTCTCTGCAGTCACTTTCCCTTGGATTTTGTATATAAGATGGCGGGTGATGGCTGGTTCAAGCAGCAGAATTTTTATTTATTAAATTATTTTATACTGTTCCCTTATAAAGAATGGCTGGTCCAGTTTACCATCTTCTTTACATCTTGTGACAACCCCTTCATCCTCATAGACTTTAAGCTCTTGCAAGCACAGCCCTCACTCCTACTCTTCCATATGACTGTTTGTACTCTGTAATATATTATTATATTTGTGTATGTCCCCTATGATTTCTAAAGCGCTGCGGAACTTGATGGTGCTATATAAAAAAGGTTATTTTATATATATATTAGGTATCATCCAAATCATACCCACCCATAGCCTTTCCAGAAGAAGTTAATAAAATCAACTTGGACACCATCAAAAGTGCAGCTCGCACTGCCTAACCAGAAAAATCAGAGAAATTTTGTAATATGTAATAACAATAAAATTGTTTATATTTTGGCTGCCTAGGCTATGTGAGAAGCTCTATATAGATACTATTGTACATTTTTGAGGTTATAATATCTATGAGTATGTGTCCGTGGTTTATCTTGCTTGATTTAATTAGTAAATTTCCTTTAAACTTAAAAGAGTCGTGTAAGGGGGGCGTAGCTGGACCTCAAGGAAGATGGCCGCACACTGAGAGAGCTCTGCCACCCCGGTGCCTAATTCAGCTTAAAAGAGAGGAGCTACCCTGGCCCCCAAACCCAGAAAGACCCCTGCAAGGGGAGTGAAGACCCCTGGACCAAAATCAGCTGCATCAGAAGGGATTACGGCACTTACCCTGTACCTCCGCTCTGTTCCCGCCACTAAACCGCCGACAGGGCCTGCACCCAGTAACAAGATGCCACCGAAAATGGCGCCATCAGCTCCTCCAGGGTCCAAGCCGTCGCTTACAGCTCCTGCAGGCAAACGCGGCTACCCGGACGCTACCGCGGATCCGCCACAGGTACGAGGCCATGCGGCCGCCTCCCCGCACCATGCAGTCTCCGGTCGCCATCGCGGCGCCCCTGTGCCACAAATACAGCAGGGCTCCATTCTGGCGCATCGACACAGGAATCACAGCAGGGTTCTCCCAGGCAGCAGAATGAAGGTGAGCAACCTTCCCAAGTTACCTATCCCCCGCCTAACAAGGATAGCTTGGCCCTCACGGCATCTGACCAAGAGGACTTTCTAACAAAGGTGCCGCCTCTCAGCTCTCCTATTATCCCGCAACCAGGGGTGTTTACACCTGGAATACCGTATGTTCCGCTGTCACAGCCATTTGGAGACGACATCAGCACTACCCCTGCTATGGTACGGTATGCGGCACCTTCACCAGAATGGGAATCCCCACCTGAGCAACAATTTACAGCTTCTGCTGCGGATAGGAGAACACCAGCCCCTGACTTAAGCTGGCACACTCACTTACAGAACCTGACTACTAAAGAGGACTTTAAATGTCTGATTGCGGATGTTAAAGAAACTTTCAAATCCGAATTCTCGGAGATGAGGCACGACATCCAGTCAATGACACAGAAAATTGGCAGCATGGAGGTCGAACAAGCGGAGACGAAACGCCAAATCACACATGCGCAACAAGCCTTGCGGTCTCAGTCCTCTGTGATTCAAGATATGGCCAGGCATCTGGAAGACTTGGATAATAGGGGCAGACGCAACAATATCCGGGTGAGGGGCATCCCCGAATTGGAGGGTAAAGAGGATGTTCGTTCCACTCTACAGGCCTTGTTTTCTGCATTGCTGGATGAGCCGGAGACACAAGTTAAGCTTGACAGGGCACACCGAGCACTGAGGCCTAAATCGCTGGGGGCGAACCCGAGAGATATCATTTGCTGTGTTCACGACTTCGAGCTAAAAGAGCGGATCATGTCTCTGGCAAGGAAGAAGAGAGACTTCACCTTTAACAGCGCAGATGTGCAGCTATACCAGGACCTTTCAGGAATTACGCTTCAGAAGAGGAGGATGATGCAACCTTTGCTGACTGTGCTACGTGAACACGGGATTTCCTACCGTTGAAACTTTCCATTTGCTCTATCAGCTACTAAAGACGGAGTCACGACCACTCTATCTGCGAGCGCGGATCTGCAAGAATTTTGCAAGGTCTGGGATATCCCGATTCCGGAGATGGATGACTGGGACCTCCTCCCTCTACCGATATATCAGAGGCGAGAGGGAAGCCAGCCCCAGCAGAAGCGACGAAGACCGAGAAATAGAACCTTCTCCAGGGACTGTATTGAGGGCGGCTGACCGCCCTGCTACATATCCTTTGAAGTTAATTGCTTTAGCTATGTTGGTCTGGGGGGGAGGTTTTTTTTTTATCTGGGTGTACCTCTGGGGTACTTTCTCTCTAAGTTTGTTAAATACATACGTGCACTAAGGCGCTGGGGTGCTTCTCCCAGTGTGATGTCTTATTGTATTCTGTTGTTTAATCCTTTTCTTAAGCTGTTATTGACTTGCATATTACAAGGTTTACAGCCTATTAGAGGCTTCCGCTGCCACAACACCCTCGGTAAGTAGGTCTTGCTCAGACCTTTTCCTCCTAACCCTTAGGTGGTGAAGGACTCTGGACCAGCCGACAGTGCTCCCCGAGTCTAGGGGTAGATCGGCTGATTAGGCCTACACTGAAGACAGGAGGTTTCTCCTCTCTCTAGTAATAGATTGATTGTTCTGTTTTCTTCGTTCTTTTTTCCCTTCCTCTACCCCCCCCCTCTTTTTTCCTTTTCTTGGATTTGTACTATATTAGCTGTCCCCCCTTTCCCGTTGTTTCGGACCGAGTGTTTGTCTTTCCAGGTATTTGTTGTGTCTGTGTCTGCGTAGTTTTTGTCTCCTTGTTGTTCTAGGGTGCTCTGCACACGGGACTCCATTCCCTGCACTTAAAGGAGGAGTGGTAGTAGCAGTGTATAGACCTCGTCCGTCAGAAGCCGGTCTAAGGTAAAACCCGCTTAAGGTATATCAGCCGCACCGCACCCACGCCCTAACTGTTTAGCTCATCATGGTTCAGTTTCTAACTTTGAATGTGAAGGGGCTCAATTCAGCCCGTAAGCGCCGCCTAGCGCTCAATGAGCTGAAAAGGTCGAGAGCTGATGTAGTTTTCCTGCAAGAAACGCACTTTGACACCACAGGGAACCTAAACTTTGCGAGGCACCTTTATCCCGTCTCCTATATGGCCTCCACAGACAATAAGAAAGCGGGAGTAGCAATCTTATTCTCTACTTCCTTTCTCATTGTCCCGGAATCAGTGACCTCAGATCCCAATGGGCGATATATTATTATCCAGGGTAAAATGTTCGGGTCGCCAATTCTCCTATGCAATTTGTATGCCCCTAACAAGTCTCAGGTTCGATTTATCACCAAAGTCCTGAGCAAATTAGCCAAACTTCCACCAGCGCCATTACTGATAGGGGGTGACTTCAATGTAATCTTCTCAGAAACCACGGACCGCTTGGCAATCCACCCAACAACTCCAGCAAGATCCCAAAACAGCATTTCATCAGCCTTTCGTAGGGTTATCCGACGATTCGCTTTGTATGATTTATGGAGGGTGGGTAATCCGGGCGACCGCTCCTCACCTTCTATTCCACTCCCCACGGCACGCACACCCGGATCGATTACTGGTTCGGGGACATACAGATATTGCGGTTGATGCAATCTGCAGAGGTGGGGGATATTTCGTGGTCAGATCATGTGCCTGTCCATCTGGCACTCAAGGAGGATTTTTCCTCTGTCAGGGCCTGTCACTGGCGCTTAATTGAGTCCCTTCTTAAAAAAACCCTAATTAAGGAGGAGCTTATTGCAGCTTTGAAAGAGTACTTTCACTTCAATGAGGAATCTATACCCTCCATTCCTATGATATGGGAGGCTCACAAGGCAGTCTTTAGGGAACATTGTATGGAGCAAGGGGCCAGACTCACAAAAAACAGGCTGCACGTGGAAGGAGGCAGCCCTCCTGGCTAACCCCACTTTAAGTCGCTTACGCCGGCTGACAGAGACAAGGGAGCAGCTTCGGGAAATCCAAACCCAAGCAGTAGAAAAGCTACTTGTGTTTACTAGACAAAAGTATTATGAACAGGCCAATAAACCACACTCCCTGTTGGCGAGACAGTTGAGGGAAAAAAAGAGACCATCAGGTTCCCCATGTAGTACGGGACGCGGATGGGGGCCTATTACATGAACCGAGGGCTATAGCATCCCGCTTCCACGATTTTTACGCCAAATTGTATTCCCTGCCGGACACCTTGCCTCGTGATGCAAATCACAGAGAAGCAGCTTTGGTAGACTTCTTAGACTCCTGCTCTCTCCCTGGGTTGTCCCGGGAGGCAGTTGAGGCCCTTAACTCAGAACTAACACCGGAAGAAATAGGAGAGGTAATAAAAGATATGCCTAATGGGAAGTCCCCTGGGCCGGATGGACTCACATACTTATACTATCAGACCTTCTCTGATGTGTTGTTGCCCCGAATGACGCAGCTATTTAATACCTTTCTTAAAGGTGAACCCCTGCCTGAGACCCTCACCCATTCGTTTATTACCTTCATCCCCAAACCGGGGAAGGACGCGACTGAGTGTGCTAATTACAGGCCAATAGCACTTTTGAACACAGATCTTAAAATTTTTACAAAATTACTAGCCAACCATCTGATCCAGTGGATCCCCCATCTGATCCATAAAGATCAGGTGGGATTTGTCCCTGGCCGGCAGGGGGGCGACAACACCAGAAGAACGATTGATCTCATTGATCTGGTTAACAAACGGGGTGATCAAGCGTTAGTTTTGAGCCTGGACGCTGAAAAGGCGTTTGACCGCCTCAGTTGGCCCTTTATGTTCCGGGTTCTAGAACAAATAGGAATTCGAGGTCCCTTCCTTCAGGCACTGAAAGGGCTTTACGCAAATCCCACAGCCCAAATTAAGCTCCCGCATGCGTCTTCCCCACCTCTGCAGATTCAAAATGGTACTCGACAGGGCTGCCCACTATCCCCGCTTCTGTTTATTCTGTGCATAGAGCCCCTAGCCTCCATCATTAGGCAAGATCCCAACATACGCGGCATTGCCCTTTGAGATAAAGAATTTAAATTGGCGTTGTTTGCAGATGCCATCTTGCTTACTATAACCCAACCCCTCATTTCCCTGCCCAATTTGCAAGCTCGGTTGTTACAGTACGGACGTCTATCCGGTTATAAGGTCAACACTTCAAAGACGGAGGCTCTGCCGCTTAATCTACCGCAACCCCTAGTGGACAACCTTAAACTGACATTCAAGTATAACTGGAAAACAGATGCCATTAAGTACCTTGGGATACAGCTGACTCCCTCCTATGGCTCCCTTTATACGCAGAACTTCCCCGGTCTCTTCCGGGAGATAAAAACCCTGCTGGACAAGTGGAACCCCCTCCCCCTGTCTCTTTTTGGCAGGATAGCTGCGGTCAAAATGACCATCCTGCCCAAATTGCTATATGGATTCGAGACCTTACCGGTGTCGATCCCGATGAGCATCCTGCGATCTCTGCAGGCGATGATTTTGCACTTTATTTGGGCCAAAAAGAGACATAGGATTTCCAAATCAGTCTTGCTATCCCATAAGTCCAGAGTAGGCTTGTCAGTCCCAGACATAATTAAGCACTATTGGGCAACCCACCTGAGACGAATCCCAGCTTGGTCCACCCTGTGGGCCTTCTCCAAATGGATGGAGATTGAAAAATTGTGGTTAGCTACCTTTCATCTCAACTCCTACCTTTGGTCTAAGAAACCGCCCCCGACACCTAGCTCCTTACTAGGTCCCATTGCTTTCACAATCAGAATCTGGAAAGCTTGTATGAACTAATTCCCTTTGGTGTCACAGTGTTCCCCAATGCAGTCCTTCTTACACACTCCTTCCTTGCAATGCCCAGGGAGTGCACAGGACTCCAAGCCCTGGCATGAAAAGGGTCTATTCAGATTTGCAGATATTGTGGACTACCTAGATAGGAGGGTTTTACCCTTTGAGAACTTGCGAGATAAGTTCAATCTTCCGCCCTCCGCCAACTTATATTACATGCGGGTTAGGCACTTGTTGCAATCCCTGGAGAGCACTGAAACGGTCTCGATACCCACGGTATTTGAGCATATCTGTAAAAACGCTACCCACACGGCTGGTCTCATTTCAGACATTTACATGGTCTTATTGCACCCAGACCCAGAAGAAGTAATCTCACATCCATACATGACAAAGTGGGAGGCCATAGTGGGGGAGGCGATAACGCAGGAGACTTGGCAGTTGATTTGGCGGAGGGCTGCGGAGACATCTCGTTGTGCCACGTGCAAGGAGAACCAGTACAAGCTAATGTTGCAATGGTATCATACACCCTCCTTACTACATAAACTGTTTCCGGACACACCCGATACTTGTTGGTGCTGTGGTCTCGCCGGCGGGACCCTTCAGCACATTTTCTGGAGCTGCCCACTCATACAGCCCTTCTGGCAAGAGGTGCAGGCCCTGATTCAAGCAGTCACAGCGGTAGATGTACCACTATCCCCTTTATTTTACCTACTGAATGTTTCTCCCCGGCCTCTGGCCAAGACAATCACCAAGATGTGCCTTCACATTCTGACGGCAGCCAGATGCCTGATCTCGCAATTCTGGAAGAGGCAGGCCCCTCCTTCCCGTCTGGACCTCCTTTCCAGAGTGAGGGGTATTCGCACTATGGAGTCCCTAACTGCCTCCCTGGATGATCGCATCCTGGCCTTCGATAAAGTGTGGGGTCAGTGGGATCGCTTCTGGGCGGAGGAGTTGGGGCGCGGGGAGGAGTGAAGTGAGAATCCAACTGTTTGAGGAGGTTCTGTCTTGAAATTTATATGTTGTCTTCTGTCCCTGTGGGTATGACTGAGGTCCCTGTTTCTCTTCTACTGGTTCTCTTTTCCTTTCTTGTGTATTAGGACTTTTGCTGGAAATGAGCTACTTCATAAGCGGATAAGTCCAATTACAAACCTCAGTTATGAGGCTAACAATTTCAGGCACCACATACGGTTATTGGTTGCGTACATTCAGGTCCCAGACCTGTCTGCATTTTATAGGGTAAGGTCTTAGACCGGAGAATCGCTATATAATAAATATGTTTGTTGAAGGGTTAATCCCTTGTTAAAGAAGCAAATTGCTGAAAACTTGTATTTTCGGATCCGACATTTCCTACCTTTCTTTATTTGTATATATTGTTTTAAAAAAGAAAAAATCTTTTACTGCCTGTTTATTTGCTGACATGTGTCATCACATTGTTTGTTCACATTGTCACATTGTCGTGTAAGGGTTAAACTGCTTGATCAAGGTAGATGCTCTATTACTATTGGACAATAATAGTAAATCTCTCCTTTCTTTTCTCTTTACACTGCTATGAGAAATAGAAATTTGGGAGCAATACAACAACCTTGGCCAAAATGTACCGTATATACCGGCATATAAGACGACTTTTGAAGACAGAAAAATCTTCTGTCTTCTCTGGGGTCGTCTTATACGCCGGTAATCGTCTTATACGGCGGCGGTCGGGTCCCGGTGCATGGAGAGGGCTCACGGGCTGAGCCCTTTCCATAGCCGGTAAGTCTTTGCTGCATATTGCAGCAAAGGCTTACCGGTAACACCCGCGATCGGTGCTAGCACCGATCGCGGGTGTTTGCACAGCGATGGCTGCCGGCAGCCTCAAAAAGCTGCCGGCAGCCTCAAAAAGACATCGGGGCGCATACTCACCCTCCGTTGGCCCCAATGTCCGCGCGGCTCGTCTTCAGTCTTCCGCGCCGTCTTCTTTCTTCTGCTGGGCATCATACTAGGCGCCTGCCGGGGAAGATCAATGGCGGCGCCCGGCAGAAGAAAGAAGACGGGTGCGGAACACTGAAGACGAGCCGCGCGGACATCGGGGGAGCAGCGCAGCACATCGGGGCCACCGGAGGGTGAGTATATAAGTATTTTTTTTTTTTAATGCTGGGCTGGGCTGTATACTACTGGGGGCTGTGCTGTATACTACTGGGGGCTGTGCTATATACTACTGGGGGCTGTGCTATATACTACTGGGGGCTGTGCTGTATACTACTGGGGGCTGTGCTATATACTACTGGGGGCTGTGCTGTATACTACTGGGGGCTGTGCTGTATACTACTGGGGGCTGTGCTGTATACTTCTGGGGGCAGTGCTGTATACTACTGGGGGCAGTGCTGTATACTACTGGGGGCTGTGCTGTATACTACTGGGGGCTGTGCTGTATACTACTGGGGGCGGTGCTGTACACTACTGGGGGCTGTGCTGTATACTACTGGGGGCTGTGCTGTATACTACTGGGGGCAGGCTGTATACTACTGGGGGCTGTGCTGTATACTACTGGGGGCAGTGCTGTATACTACTGGGGGCAGTGCTGTATACTACTGGGGGCTGTGCTGTATACTACTGGGGGCTGTGCTGTAATGGTAATGTTGTTGTTGTATGCCTTATGTTTATGAGCGACAGTTTTCCTGCTATATACCTGCATGTCATAAGAATTTACATTAAAAAAAGGACCATGTTAAATTCAAATCTGTTTTTTTTAAAATTTTTACCGGTGTTTTGTATGCGTTGGAAAAGGGGTAGTCTTATACGGCGAATATATCTTAAACTCTATATTTTAAACAGGAAAGTAAGGGGGTCGTCTTATACACCAGGTCGTCTTATACGCCGGAATATACGGTATTTCTTTTTTTTTATTGAATATTGATGTATCTATATATACGGGAAGAATAAAATAAGGCTAAAAAGTAACATTTTGTTTTTATGGGGTTTTTTCTTAGTGTTTCTTAAATAATCAGTGTATAAAGAAAAGAAGTTGTAAAATGTGGAAACATACTCATGAATACAGTGTATTTTAGAATCACTGCAGTCTTTAAACATACATTCAATTTATTAAAGTTCTTTATAGTACTGGGTCCCAGTTCATTATAATGATTTTCTGAGAATTCCAACTTAAAGTGCATTAATGACAAGCATAATTAGAGATGTCTGTCTAAAGTCATCATGTGAATAAAGAAAAATTTGTTGTTCACCTGAGATTCTTTACTTTTCTATGTTCCAGCAAAGTAATTTAAGCCCTTACTGAATTAGACAGGGACAGGTGTAATTGGCCTCGTCTCTGCTGTATTCAGTCATGCAATTACCATAATAAGGCTAACTATAGAGAGGTCAGTAGGTACTGCAAGCGGTCGGCTTGGCTGGAGCCTTATGAAATTTTTAGCCGAATGGGAACAAGGGATGCATTGGGTCACCAGCAAAGGTTCAATGGACACTTGTAATTGATATATTGACAGCAATGTCTGCAAGCAAACAACAGAAGTGGTCAAGAGGAATGAAAGATGTGGTGCCAAACATGCGCCTGAAAATGCAATTCTAATAGAGCAAAGCAACAAGTAGAAGAATGGGAAGCATTGTTCATGTAAATATCAAGAAGAATTTACCTTAAATTAAGTTTTAACCCCTTTATGACTCTTGACACGGACAATTTTGTCAAATCTGACATGTGGCACTATAAGTGGTCAGAACTTTGGAACAAAAAAAGAAATAATAAACACGAAATAACTTTAGTGTTTTTTGGTTGACATACTGTAGCTGGTTGAGGGATTATTTTTTTCCGTGACAAGTTCTTTTTAGTGGTACCATTTTGTTGCTTGTAACTTTTTTGATCACTTTTAAGAACATTTTTTGTGAAGGGATTTGATGAAAAATTTTTTTAATGGCATTCCTAAAGCAAGTCCAATAATGTTTTCTTTTTATTGTACACATTGTTATGTACGCAGTGATACCAAATATGTTGGGAGTTTTTATGAATTTTTTTGCACTTTATTGGAAATGTATGTGTATTTATTTATTTTTTAACAGGTTGGCTATCCTCTGATGCACCTAATTTGCTTCAGTACAATACACAATTGCAGTACACAATTGCGCATGCTCAGAGACTTACACTTGGGTCCCCCAAGTACAAATCGGACCCCCCCCAGTATGTAGGGGGGTCTGATCAATGTGGAGAGTGGTCACATACCCTTTACACACCATGTTATGCTTTAACATGGTGTTTAATGGGTTAACACCCACAATCGGAGGAATCTTCGATCGTGCGTGTCACAGAAGGGTGTCACACCTGTTTTTTATGGTGCCAACTTATAAGTGGAGTCAACACCATAATAGTATGGTGCTTATTGGCAAATACCTTCCCGTTGCACCATACTACTATGGCTCTCATTGGAAAGGGGTTCATGCCAGATATTTGCCTATACTGAAGAACAATGTTCATGTACAATAATCCATGTTTTCAGCCATTTTCATAGCTTATCATTTTCTTCATACAAAAAGGGGAGTATAAGCTTCGGCCTACAGAAAGAGGGACATTTAAAGGACATCTACTTCCAGGATGAAGGATTGTAAACCAAGCACATTAGCAGGGTGGTGTGCACACTGTGCTGTTTTTTGCAATAATAAGCTTTTAAGCTCCCTTATGGATGTGGCCCTTTTTCGTTTATGCGTTTTCATTTTTCGCTCCTCACCTTCGAAAATCTTTTACCTTTTTATTTTTTTTTTTAAAGAGCTGTGTTTGCGCTTGTTTTCTGTGTAACAAATTTCACTTCATAGTGATGGTATTGAATGTTCAAATGACATGTCTATTTTATTCTTAGGTCCGGTACGATCACGAGGATACCAAATTTGTATAGGTTTTATAATGTTTTCATACATTAAAAAAATTAATACCTTGCCACAGGGTGCGGGGTCTCTGGGGCTAAAGTCTGTGGACTCCCTGGACCACCGCATGGGATAACGATGCTAGCCGCAACCTGGGAGTGGAGTCTAAGTGGACTCCTGGTCTTTGCCAGAGCCCGCCACAAAGCAGGATGGTCTTGCTGCGGAGGGGAGCCACCAGGTCGCTTCACGGGTGCGACTAGGCCCGCGGTGGCAGCCAAGGTAGGGACACAGGGAAGGCAGGGCCAGGGGAAGGCAGGGCCACAGGAAGGCAGGACCTAAGGATGGCAGGACCTCGGGATGGCAGGACCTTGGAAGGACAGCTGGCAGGACCTCGGAAGGACAGCTGGCAGGACCTCGGAAGGACGGCTAGCCGGACCTCGGAAAACCACAGGATAACTGGACCGCCACAGGATAACTGGACCGCCACAGGATAACCGGACCGCCAGAGGATAACCTGACCGCCACAGGATTACAGGACCGCCGCAGGATTACAGGACCGCCGCAGGATTACCGGACCACCACAGGATTACAGGACCACCACAGGATTACCGGACCACCACAGGATTACAGTAAAGCCACAGGATTACCGGACACTCAGGAGGCTTTCTCTTCAGTAGAATGACCTGAAGATCCGGCAGGGGATGCTGGGACTCTGGGGCGGCCTCAGGGGAGGCTGGTGGAGACTCTGGAGCGGCCTCAGGGGAGGCCGGAGCAGCCATGGGAAGCTGCAGAGTCACCGAAGTGGCCGCGGGATGCTGCAGAGCCACTGTAGCAGCCATGGGAAGCTCCGGAGTCACCAGAGCGGCTTCTGGAAAAGCTGGAGCAGCTCTGGCAAGCTACAGAGGCTGGGGGGACTTCTGGAGAGCCACTGGAGCAGCACTGGCAAGCTAAGGGAGGCTGGGCGCCACTGGAACAGCACTGGGAAGCTGCGGAGTCACTGGAGCAGCTCTGGGAAGCTGCGGAGTCACTGAAGCAGCTCTGGAAAGCTGCAGAGTCACTAGAGAAGCTCTGGAAAGCAGCAGAGTCACTGGAGCAGCTCTGGAAAGCTGCAGAGTCACTGGAGCAGCTCTGGGAAGCAGCAGAGTCACTGGAGTATTTTACCAAACCAAAATCCTATGACTACATTAAAAGTACACTTGCTATTGATTTCAAATAAACTTCCTTTACTGGAAGAAGCACGCAGGAAATCCCACTTGGCTCTAAATTAAAACATGGGAGACAGAATTTGTGTGGTTTTTCTATCCTGTCATGTAATATGTGTTGAAATCTATGCAGACATAAAGCATTGAACAAAGTGAGTGACTATATATGCACAAGCACGTAATATATTAGGGACCAGCAGTATAAGTTATTGAAATAAAGGAAAATCCAAAGTATTTTAGTTTTCCTCCTGCTTGGATCCACACAGCAAGACAAGCCAGTCAAAAAGTTTACAAATGAAAAAAGACAGTTATCTTCCACTATTTTTTTTTCTTTTTGAGCTTCTAAAGAGTAGGTACATAATTTCCCATTGGTGAAGTCATCATTAAAGGTTTATACTAATAGGTCATACCTATTGATCTGTTACTAAGGAATTCTGTGTTGGGTAAAGTAATTCAGGCTATAAGCTGTTTATAATTTAAACCATTTTCTGCATTGTCTTCAGTCTTGGCAGTCCTCATCGAATAGAGGAAATATGGCGTTTTATAGTTTATTTTAAGTATTTTGTGTATACTAACATTTCTAAACTGTGCTTTCCCAGCTAATAAACTGTAGAGGGAACAGATTTATGAGAAATCATCCATTTGAATTTATTTTTAAAGGTGACCCAATCTATGCTTTATAAAATAATTTATTAGAAGAATGACTGTGGTTTTATTAAAATTATCCAATGTATTTACTTCAATATAATGAATTACTGTGTACTTTATATTGAGCAACTTCAGAAGAACAACAATCTTCTTTTTCTAACAAAGCTGCACTTGTGAGTAAATCCCCTTCTTGTCCACTGTGATGGTCACAGAAGAGACTGTTTACTCTTCAAAAGTTTAGCAATAAGGGATGTAGAATTGGCAGTTTCAAGTGGGTCCCGAAATCTTAGAGCCAGGAACCTTTGTCACATAACAAGTAATATTAAACGGCACAGGGTATGTGAGAGAGCTTTGTTTGTTACAAATCTTGGAATTAAGCCATAGACTTATTTGAGAGTTCATCTATGGCTTAGCCTTAGGCTGTATATGTATTGGTAGACAAGTAACATAAAATCTCAATATCAGACTACCACATTTTAGTTAATAGAAGTCAATGCACCTATACTTTCATGGACAGGTTGCCATGGCCTCAAAGTCAGAAACCAACCTTGTGCAAATTCCTTTAGAACAATTTACGCTGCTATAATTGCCTTCTTAATGATGAACAGCAAAGAGTCACTATATAGCATTTGATAGATCCTTGTTTTTAAAAATGAAAAAGAAACTTGATAACTCTGATTAATGAATGAACACAAACATGTACATAGTTTATATCTGCTTATACAAAGCTCTTTATCATATAAGTTTAAGGAAAACAAAGTATATAGAGTCCTCTCACAATGTAATACATATTTTTGGCACAGAGATATATGATCATGTGATTTACAGTATCTGTTTCCATACCTACTGTGTTGCTTGTGGAAAGTACTGTGTCTCAAAATATTGGTTCATTGTAGATGCCTTAAAGGAAAAGAAAAAGAAATTCAACAGAAGTCGTTCATTAATCATATTTAGTCATTAGTATTAGAGAAATACAGCAGGTAGAATGGGATATATATCCTGGAGCATGAAAACTGAAAATGTTTATTGTGTAGTCATTGCAATATTTGACATGATTAATAGGTGTAGCCTGTCATTATGAATTAAGGAGGTAAAGCTGCAATAGAAGGCATGAATTATTGCACTGGAAATTTATATATATTAACCAATAATTGTTAGGAAATCATAAAATACATTTAAAAAAAAATAATGCTGTTTTTGATAAACTAAGAAAATATTAAGAATAATATTTGATATCTAAAATGATGTGATCCGTATACAGATCCTTATAAGATAATTCTTTATATTTTCTTTCAAAAATATCCTGTCATGGGTGCTCATGCGACCCATCTCCCTGATCGCAGGTGCAGCCGTGCCCCTGTATGTGCCCCATGCTCCCCCTGGGTTCACTCACCTCTCAGTGGTCCTGCTCCCATCCTGGCTGCCTGGTGTGCATGCCACCACCTCCTAGGGCGAGCACCCTGGCATTCGTAGATTTAAAGGGCCAGCGCAACACTGATTGGTGTTGCCCATTTCCAGCATATGAATAAAAGCCGGCCAGCATTCCCCACCTGATCTCTGTGCCTGTTGCCTCAGAGAAAGGTGTTCCATGCGATTCACTGTGTTTCTGAATCCCCGTTGTGACCTTGGTTCCGTTATTGACTCTGATCCCATGCTGCCTGTCCTAACCTTCCGCCTGTTCCCGATCATGAGTTTTCCTTACGATTATGTACTTTGCCTTGGCTGCCACCGCAGACAAAGTTGTGCCTGTGGAATGACCTGTTGGTACCATGCCGCAACACGTCTAACCTGCTTTGCGGCGGACTATGGTGAAAACTGGGTACCACTTATACTCCGGTCCCAGGTGTCAGCTTACGTCATCGTCCATGATGGCACACAGGATCCACTACCTCCGAATCTTGACATATCCTATGTATTGACAACTGATTTAATTGACATATAGGATAGATTAAACCCTTAATGACAGCCAAATCGATTTTCCCCAGCAGTCATTAAGGGTACTTCTGATGCAAGTTTGAAGGACCTTGCGTCCTGCTTGTGCCAGCACTTACAGAGGGAGCAATCTAGTTTTAGAGTTGTCAGCTACATACTATGTGAAGGATATATCCTTTTAATGTAATGTTGAGGTTTTTGACTGCAGTCTATAATATTAATAAAAATATGTTTTCATATCTTATATAATGGGTATAAGCCTATATAATATATTATATTTAAGCTTATATTAATATATAAGCTGACAATTATAGCTATACCTGACTCCCTAACTTTATGGTAGAAATATGTAGGCCATGTAGAAGAGACAAAGAAGAATACATTGCTTTGCAGCTTAAGATTTCATCCATGACAATAAGGATTCCAGTTTCTGCTGACTGCATTTTCACCTTCAAATCTATCAGGTCAGCAAGAGGTAATGTTTTCACTCAAACATACCTGTTAAGTTGACCTGCGCTTCAACATAAACAAAGCCTTTTAAATGTAGACACCTGAAATACTGGGGGTTTTAATCCTGGTTCCAGTACGTGCCTTTGAAAAAGAATGCATGCCGCCTCATATGTCTTTGAAAAAATGTTCTCCGATTTAATATGCCAATTCACAATAAACAGAAGAATCTGCATTGTTCTCTGCATGGATTATAAAGAGGTAGCATGGAAACTGGGAATAAGGTCAATGTTTTTTTTTATAATCTGAACAAAAGATACAAAGATCAAATCAAATCATATCCAGCTATTTTGGTGACATTTCACAGATAAAAATAAAAAATTAGATATAGACGATCCCCTACTTTAGAACACCCAACTTACAGACGACCACTAGTTACAAACGGAGCTCTGGTAATTGGTCATTTACTGTACTTTAGCCGTAGGCTACAATAAACAATAAATAACAGTTATTAAAGGTTAAGCTTATTCAAGCTTTATTGTTACTCTTGGTTCTTATGCCTATCCAAATCCATTTTAAAATCCAATTGTCACAGAGACCAAAAAAGAATTTTCTGGAGTCACAAAATAAATATATAATATATATAAAATATGCAGTTCCGACTTACATACAATTTCTACTTAAGAACAAAACTACAGAACCTATCTTGTATGTTACCTGGGGACTGCCTGTACTGACCTCATTTATTTTGTTTAACATATATTTTGCATGTAACTAATAAACACTTTTGGACAACCCTTTTTGGTCCTAAGGACAAAATAATGCTTGTACCATATATGGTATCCTATAGGGAACATAAGTTGAATGAAAAACCTTGTGTTTACCTTCTATAGTTTGTCTCTGTTATGCTTTTCTATAAAAGAATAGTGTAATGGACACCCATGATGTATAAGAGAACTGTACCTTACATGTTGATAAAATTATATGCATGTTTTCTTCTTCATTGGTATTCAAGTTAGGCCTTATGCGTACAACCGTATTTCTTGGACATGTGCTATATGTCAAAATGAACCAGATAGAAAGACAGATGTTATGTGGAAAAATACATTTTATTATGATAAAGTGAACATGATGATAAAAACAATTAAAATTCCCAAAACAAGGGAAAACAATAGAACCCCCGGCGTTCAGCCCCTGTAAAGAGTACATGAAAAGTGTGACAGAAGGTAAAACACAAGTGTCAGAGTAGATACAAAATTATAATATAAGCCACATTACCAGATGAACTATGCCGGGCTGGAGAGACCGGGGGGGTCACAAGTGCCCCACGCGTATCGCCCGTCAAGCGGGCTTCCTTGAGGAAGCCTTGTGACCCCCCCACTTGTAACCCCCTGGTCTCTCCAGCCCGGCATCATTCATCTGGTAATGTGGCTTATATTATAATTTTTGTATCTACTCTGACACTTGTGTTTTACCTTCTGTCACACTTTTCATGTACTCTTTACGGGGGCTGAACGCCGGGGGTTCTATTGTTTTCCCTTGTTTTGGGAATTTTAATTGTTTTTATCATCATGTTCACTTGATCATAATAAAATGTATTTTTCAACATAACATCTGTCTTTCTATCTGGTTCATTTTGACTCATTGTTTCAGATGTTGATACTATTATTTTGTGACCCATTTTTCTTGGTGAGTTTACATGTGCTATATGTATGGCAACCTGGGCACATGGCCAAATGTTTTTAATGAGAAATACAGTCATCCAATTGATGGCCGTATTTCCCATCATACCAAGAGCAGCCTGTGCGATTGCACCACAAAATATGGAGCATGTCCTATTTACGCCCATATTTGGGGCATGGTTGCTCCATAGAAGCCTGTGCAAGTGCAAAAATAATTGGGCCACAAGCATCCCTTAGTTCTCAAGGTACCACAAGGGTCCCTTAGTACTCCATGCTCAAATAAAAACCTCAAGTTTAAGGTGAATTATTGTTATGATCACTTTGGGTCCAACTATTGGACTCCCGGTGTCTTGTTGGTTGGGAATAGGTGTAATTAATTTAGCAAAAAAACAATCAAGGGACATTTCTGACTTCTAAAAAGCCATGAACCAATATGAAAAATAAAATTACTGCCTTTTTTTGAATCTAAGTATCCATTCAAGCAGACTTCTTGAAAAGCATAAATCACAGGTAGACAAAGAATGTTGGAAATAAGTTTTCTTTGGTGGAGTATCCCTTTATATTAGTCTAATCCCTTGGATTCAACATGCCCGTTTTTATGTTTAAAATATTTTTGTGATTTTAGATGATGTTTTATAAAGTTTCTCATGTCACTATCTATATGTTTAAAAAATCCTAAAATTCTGCAATTATCACTTTGGCCAACAGGCTTTATAGTAGACTGACACTTTCTAATGCTGTAGGGCTTTTCTTTGCAGTAGTTAAATCATTTACATCACAAAAAAAAAGATTACAATAGAAAACACAACTATAGAAACCACTATATTTACATCAACTACTGACAATAGATAATGCCACAGTGTCACAATAGACAAGGGGTTGCAGGTCCTAGACTCACCCACAACCCCTGTCCCCTACAGGAAAAGTCTTGCAAATCCTATGGGTTATGGACTTTTGGTTAACAATCCCTACAGAGTGAGTGCACAGGAAAGATGACCAAACATAGAGAGACAAACAACTGATAACAGGTAGACAAGTAAAGTTGTTCAGAACTGGGTCAAAACCAAGATGGTAAAAAACACATAATCAGATAACAAAAAAGTGGTCAAATAACATAGGAGATGTCAGATACACAGAATAGCAAAAGCAATAGCAAGTTGAAATAGGACAAATGTTTTAGGAGATTAGTAAAATTAGCAAGGTGTAATGGAACTGGGCAGATATGCAAAGGAGTTTCTGGACTCTGCAAGGCAGCTGTCAATCAAGGCTTCCAGCAAACAGGTGTGGCTAAAACTCTGAACCTTGCAGCAAGCATTAGCAAGTTCTGACACACAGCTTACTGTTTCTACATCTAGCTACATTCATCAGTAAATGCTCCATAGACCTTATAGACATTTTCCATTCTGGGTATTAGCATTTAATTTAATAAATCTGCTTCTTACCCGGGAGAGGATAATTTCCCATAAAAAATAGCAATAACAAATAGCAATAGAAATGAGATAGCTGTCTTTGGAAATGACCACCCCTGCAGCTTGGCAGTGGTTGCTAGAAATGCACTAATGAGCCCCGCCTGACCACCTAGATTCAGAAATCGTAACAAAGAAGAAAAGAATAGTATGTATAGGCATAAAGTACATTTCTTTTGTTAATTCAAAATATTTCTTTAAACAAACGCCATGCATCTAAAATTGCATAAAAACAATTAAAAGTGTGGAGACACACATCAAGAAACAACGAGTGGACCAAAGCAATATATGTCGGTCCACACTCAGCCACGAATACTAAGAGGAATACAATCAATTCCCACAAAATCACAATAACCCATACAAGACAGTCCTGGACAGCTAGGATAATGGGAGGTAGAGGATAGAAAGACTTCTGCAGTAGTCCCTATATCAATCAACATGGGTCCCTAGTTCGCTGAGGTACTCAACAGTAGAAAGATAAACAACTGGCGAGTGATAGGGTAACTCAATGGTACAAAGCACGTCCTAGGTACTCAAGGCAAAAAGAGGTCACAAAATCAAGAGGTGGGAAGCTTCGGTCAAACCTCAGGGACCCATGTTATTATATTTAGTGTGTGGGCTATTTTATGACCACTGGGTTACTACACACCTCTCCACTTCTTAAGTGTCTAGATTCAGGAATCAGTACCACAAGATGCCTATGGGACATGGAGTAATTCCCTTTCATTGCATATGCAAAAACAATTTGTTTCTCTGTGCAATTGCACTAGCAGCAGTGGCGTATCAAAGGACAACAATATTGTTTTAAAGGGACAACGTGGCTAATAAATTAAATGAAATGCACAGTGGCTCAGTGGTTAGCATTATGGCCTTGCAGTGCTGGGGTTCTGGGTTCAAGTCCCATCCAAGTCAACATCTGCAAAGAGTTTGTATGTTCTCTCTCTGTCTGCGTGGGGGTCATCCAGTTTCCTCCCACACTCCAAAACATACTTGTATGTTGATTACGTTGCGAGCCCTGTGGCAGGGACTGATTTGGCAAGCTCTGGGTAGTGCTGCATAATCTGTGAGTGCTATGTAAATATAGGAATTATTATTACTAAATGTCAATGCCCAGGTGAGAATATCCCTTTAATGCGTCAGCTACAAACTACCTATGCTATAAGGCATGTCACAACTAAAAGAAAAACAACAATCACAACTGCTTTTATTTATTTTTAGTATTTCAGTATTGGGTTTCTACAGTTAAAGGCTTTTAGGTGTTTTTTTAAACATGATAAAAGAATTTTCAAAAGTTAACTATGTCATAGCCGGGTTATAAGGAATGTAGTTTACTAGTTTAATATACAATAAACTGCCAATGGACAACTTTGAACCTGCCCACAACCAAGCTGCTCCTCACCCATGAAAAATGTATGCTAAGTTGTGTTTTTTATTGCATCTGTTTGGCATCTGTTCTTTCTCCAACCCACATAAAATGTGGATCTGTGATCTGGGAAAAATCATTCAGGCTAGGGCATGCTCTACTTTTTACTGTAACATGATCCATTATATAAATTGACAGAGATGTACATTGTTCCATATAAATCTATTGCATTTAATTCAGCTGTTTGTTATCATAGGTTGTAAGGACCGGTGGGTGGTTTAGTGTCCCAAATCGCTGTGATAGGTTCCCTTTTAAACAATGCCTTGATAACTACCAAAGTAATGTTATAAGAGTGGCGCTCTAATCTATTATATAAATGGGGGTCATTAATTTGATCTCCCCTTACACGCTGATGACAGAAAAGACGGGAATACGACCTACCCTGAGTTTTTTGGGCAGTTGTCTCATACACGAGCTGTGGAAACTAGGGTGATGATCACTTTGTGTGTTAGAGGCCTTAAACAGGAAAATGTTTCAAAACATGAATTCTTAAGCAATACCAAAGGCAGAAATATGTTATTCTAACATTAAATATGATAATATAACATTAAAAATTGTATATTTCAGAGAAAAAGTGCAGTTGAGTCCAATGTCATTATCCTTCAAACAATCATGTCACTATTATCTTCAGTAGAGTCTGCTGAAAGTTATGCATAACAGGAATGTTTAGCTCAAGGATCTCTTACTTGATGTGGCTGGATGAGACTGGGCATAACCAAAATGCTTTGAGAACATGGGAATAACTTGAGGAATAAAGTTAAATGTATTATCACGTATATATTAAGGTGCAACTTTCAACATTTTGTATAACAAAAAACCCCAAAACCAACAAAAACAAAACCTGTAGCATAAAATAATATATAAATTATATAAAATAGTACAAAAAATTCTTCCAGATTTCAATCTGTAAAGTGCATATCAAAGGCAATGTATATCAATTTATTCTTTAGCACTACTCCCCCCCATTCCTGGCTACTTTATCTTATTTTATTAATTTACATTCCAATATGTTTTATGGGTATGATTGGGTAGAGCATATATTTTGTTTGTATGTAACACTTCTTCAGGAAATTGTGTAATGATTTCATTACGAAGCTTAGACCCTTTTATATAAATGGGGCTGAGTTGCCCACATGATACGATATTATAACATCATTACATCACAACCTGCAAAATGTTAGGATCAATAGTCATTCTAACTGTTTATTAAAACCCTGGGTTCATATGGCCACATAAAATGTAAGAGGAAGGATATTCTTGAAAATGTTTTGTGTTATTGGCAAATATAATAAATCTAGTTTCCATTCACTAAACACAATTTTTCTAGAATACAATGTAAATCTGAACACTCTCCAAAAGGGTAGCTAAAATCCAAGAAGATTGTTTTCAGTTTTCATCTAGAGGTTGGATAGAAGTTACCAGTAATCATATTTCTAGAGATCATCATTCTCTGTCTTTCAGCTAAATTCCCTGGTGGTGCAGAAAGTCTTCTGACTAATCCCGGCAGACCAGCTTCACCTTTTTTGTTTTTAATCACAAAATAAAATCCAATTAAAGACCATTATGCTAATGTGAACAGAGAGAGAGATAAAACAAGGCATTGAAATGTTTAATTTGGCCCAGAATGAGTTTATTTCCCAGGACATAAAGAATCTCCTTTAGATTGTTGCTGCAGTGACATTAGAAACATGCAAACTGATCCTCTGATTAGAATCTGGGAAAGAGAGATAAAAGGTTTATCTGTGTGACAAGGGCTGTTTGATGGGCCATTAGATGACACATTTGTATGTTTGCTTAAGCCCTCTTTGATTCTGTCAGTGCCTTGTCAATGAAAAAATATGAGCAAGCCTTTAAAGATGCTTTATTGTTTGGTTGGAAATAGGAGAGATGCAAATTACCCTAATAAATGAATGATTTTATGAAAAGAATAACCTTTATCAGCATAAGATAGAGGACAAAGGCAATCAAACATGCTGATGGCAAATCTACAAAAATAAAAAGATTTGTTTATACACAAAAGGGGTTAGTGATAATGTTAAACAATTCCTTTAAATTGAAATGCATAGATATACGACGAAAGTTCATTTGTATTTTATTGAAACTTCACATTCACAATATAGCATATGTGTCAGTTGTAAATTTTTATATTCATTCTTTGTTAAATATTTTAATATATGTACAAAATGATGGGGAATGATCATTTATTATATATAATTATTACATTTAGTTTATTAAAATAGTAAACATTTTTAAAGAGATTTTGTAAAATACTATGTACAGACCCACACGTGATAAGTAAATTGGATGCATGCCACCCGTTTTTTTAAATGGATGCCACATAGCTGCATTACACAGAATATTAAAGAAAATATTAAAAAGCTGTTGTTGTAACAGACCATGCAAATAATCTCTGAAAAGTAAAGCATATTTTTCTCAGATAACTCATAGCTTATAGTTCATAAGGATCTATGAAAAATAGATACTAACATCAATTTTTCACTGCTGATTTGAGAGGGAATGGAACAGTCTAGGTCAACTGAAGAAGCAGAAGAAATCTTAGGTGTTTCCAGGCTTTTTGGTGTTTCAGCCACTGGGGCTCATGTTTCGTCTGCAGGTGCTTGGTCATACGTTAAGTGCTCAGATTGTTTTGCCACATTTTATGGACTGGTGGCACAAACTGAAAATGACATATTTTCTGTCTTCTGCATTCTGTGAGAAAAAATTCCAAGCCGCAAACACCCTGTGGGAGGACCTTTGTTTGCTGGCTCCAAGGGCGTGGGCAATAGCAGTCGACAATGAGGCTATGAGATGAACACTGTGCCTTGGCCCCCATTTGCTTCCTGGCCACCACCTATTAATACAAGTATCAGTGCCTTCTATCCATTTCGGGTCCAGGAACTCCACATCAACCCTCCCTTCACCAAGCCCTCACCGCTGCCCTCCTTCTCCATCTGCACTTGTGTTTCATCAGAGGTTTCTTCTGATGGTCTGTCACCCACGACGTCATCCTCCAATATAAGTTCTTGGGAATCTTGCAATTCTGGGACTGGGGCAGGAGCAGGTGGATGGGCCACAGATTATCAGCTAGGAGAATCATCAAACAGCATGGCTCACTACTCCATGAATTGTAGCTGCTAATTTAAAGGGGGTTGAGATGGAGGGCTCTGCACTTCCAATTGAGGCTGAGCATGCAAAGATTATCCCATGGAAGTTGATGCACTTTGTGCCATGTAATTGACCAATACTTCAACTTCATGTGGCCTATTGGGGCCTAACAATACACGCTGCACACCAAGGCACCTACTTTTACAACAAAAAAATTGTTGCAAGCAGAGACGGAACACATGCTCCCCCTGCAGCACCAGCTCCATTACCACCACCAGGAGCACCACGGCCACTTTTCTCCTATTTTCTGTTTTCCTTATTTCAAAAGACTATACTATGACAGCACTTATATGATCAAGATATTACTAGGTGCTATTAACTGACGACAGTACATTAAGGATCCATGTATCGGTGTGCGCTGTTGATGGACAACATTACTTTTAAGATCTATGCATCAGCCCTTGCTATTGACGGACAGCAAGGCCCTCACTCCTATTGTTCCATATGACTGTTGCTTCCAGCTGCTTGTTTGGCTACTTCAGCAGTCACTCAAGCTGCTTGGAGCTTCTTCCTGAATACGAACCCAGATTATGAATAGTGGTAGATGTTCAAGCGGACACCAAACACGTGAAATTCAGTAGAGACCCAAATTTTACAGTTTGGGTGCGCTGATCACTGAAGCTTAGCTTTGTTCTTAATAAAACCACTAGTGTAAAAATAAGATTGCTACACAGTGCCCCCACTTTAATGCCACAGGTTGGTTATTTCAAAGCCAAGACTGAATTCAGCAGAAATTAGCAAAACGAGTCATGTCTTTATGTTTCCCATTGCTTCTTAACCCACTCATGGTTTGTACTAAAAAAAACCCCAAAGCCAAATCAGCACCAAGAAAGCTACAAAAACTTAATGTGTGTCGACCACTGTTGAACAAAATTGCATTACAAAGTCAAAACAGTAACCAAATAATACTACCAAAGTGCCATTATGCTGTATAACATCAACATAGTGATTTCATAAACTGCTGCACTAGGATGGGCATAGACAATGTGGATTCCCTTCAGATCTTTATCTCATAATGTTTGGAATATCTAACATTCATTCCATTAACAAATCATCATAAGAATGATACTCAGAAATGTTTTAGTATTTGGTATATCAATATATAATGTTGATATGAATTTACATATTTTAAAAATAAAAACACAAATAGCAAAAGAAAGTGGAATGAACAGATTATGTGGATGGCTTTAAATCATCTATTCTTCACTGTACACTTCCATAATAAATAGGTATGTCAGTTAGAGTGACTGATGGTACCAATTATTCAAGCAGAATTGGATGATCTACCAATTTGGCCACACTATTTGTCAATTACCTAAGAAAAGACCAATTGTGTTTTTTGGGATCTTTGCCACCACATAAACAGGATTCACTTATCTACATTCCAAAACTTCAATCATGGGATAAAAATTCCCACTAAATGCAAGACAATGTTTTCAATATACCAATCTGAAGAGACATCACCCAGCTACTTTACAGAATTTTGGATGAAGAGTCATTTACTTGGCATAAAAAGAACAGTTCTGGGCATACTAACCTGGTTACTCATCCTAAAGAAATTTCCCTTTTGAGTTGTAATTTGTTACTTTAATTTGGGCATCAAATGGTGTAATAAATGTAATTAATAGCCGGCAACTCTTGTAATAGTTCATGTAAGGTTTACATACAAAAATATATTTTAAATGAATATCAAATGTAGATGTTTTATCACAATTTTAAGTGGATTTGTTCTATGCAGCACAATAACAATAAATGAATAGGATAGACACTGACATGTATTCATTTGGGAGGATTTATCATTGGGTTTTTTGTCTATGTTTGGCGTTTTTTTGGCGCAGTTGTGGTACAAATACTGTTTTGCAACTTTCCATTGTGGCAAATGAACATAGGACGTGGCAAAGTCACTTTGACATAGACCCTACTTGCTCCAAATTCATTATTCGCATAGACTAGTTTTCACAATACGACTGAATTCATGATTCGCAATTTGGTGCAAATTTCCGTTTAGGAGTAAGTTTTGGGGCTAATTTATGTTAGTCCCCACCCTGTTCTATGTTGCGACTTCTGTTGGGGCTTTTTGCAACTTTTCATGCAACTGTCACAAACAACCCACACAGCAAAAACACTGCCAGGATATTTATCAAGGGCCAAAGCCATTTTAATGAATCTGACTGCAGTAGAACTCAACAGACAGACATAGAACTGTCATAAGGAGTTGCTAATTCGCCCCATTCAGTATTTCACTACAGCACTTAAATGTTACATCTTACAACTGAAAGTTTGAACTTTAGAATAACATATATATCATAGTTTAAAAACATATGATAGCTCTGGAGGACATTCATCAATGTTATCGATAACAATCACATTTATTTTAATGGCTGGCACTACACTGGTAAAGCCAGCTATGGCAATATTTGCTGTGCGTCTATAGTTTCTAAAGCTGGGATGTTAAATTAATGATGCAGACATTTTACAGCTCTTTCAATATCAATTCATTGGTTTTTTGCGCTTTTAAACTTTTGCTGCAAATATTCTATAGATTCGCAGTTTTGGAAAGATATACTTCAGTTCCCACATAGAACTGTAACTGCATGCTGTGTGAGCACCGTATGAAAATACTTTGAGTGTATCTTACATATATATAATGAGAAGGAAACCAACACCCAACCAACACCCCTGTGTTTATCATATTCTTGTACTTACATTCCTATAGAAATCTATATCTGCCAAGATATGTGTAATGTATAATATTATACAAAATGTTTATTTATTTATATATAAATATATAAACAAAAATGTTTCAACATTACCGCTATGGTGATAATTACGGGTGCCAAGACTAAGGACCGGATCAGATCCTATAATAAAAAAAATAGAAAAGGGTGCCAGGTTGTGGAACAAATTCAAGTGGTTTTTATTCCCAAGCTGATATGTTTCAACTTCATCCGAATCCCTTCTCAAGATATATATATCTTCAGGAAATAGTGTGTTTATTATGTTATAGAGAGGGTGCAGCATTTGGAATGGTTGCCCTTGGTTACATTGATATTAAATTTAAGCAAGTTTCCTTTTACAGCTAGATTATACCATATGACACAAAGGAGCTCACGCATTTTAGCGTCTGCCTTACTTTTCATTTTCTTACCTTGCTTTGATAAGTCTACAATCTTTAAAATGAACTGTTTCAGCCATTTATTTATTTTATTTTTTTATTAAGTAAAGATATAGACTTGCCTTTTATCTTCTAAAGTCTGGGTGGATTAGGATTTGTGTTTGTAATTGATTTCTGTTTTCAAAGAGCAACCAATTCCCTGCTTATTCTACTTATAATGAAATTTTCAGGTATGGCTGACTTTTACACCAACATCCTTCAGGCATGGGAAGTTCTTAATGAACTATAGTAACTGGAATGTTTATCCAATAAGACCCTACTGACCTTTTACAGTCTTTAAGAAAACTTTGCATATTCTTTGTGTCCATATAACTTAAGTGTTTACTTCTATAACCTACATCTGTGGCCAGCCATGCATCAGATACAATGTAGGTGTAGACATAGAAAGATTTCAGTCTGCTTTGTAACAGAAAAAGGTCAAGAACCGAGGTCAACCTAGGATTTTAAGTTATAGGTAATTACAACTCTATTTGGCATAGGATGTAGGCTGGGTATAAATCTCAGATGTGATAGCTAAGTTTGTGCCACTTTTGGTTATTAGATGTGTGTCAGTGAGCAAAGTTCTGATCAAAGCCAACACACAGGCAGCCAGGGGTCGTGAAGCATGGCTGAGGACTAATTGCTAGTCTGAGTGGTGAAGGAAGTCTGTAATAAAAGACTATTACCTGCCCTACTCTCAACCACTGGAGCGAAAATATGAGAAATTATGTTCATCAATAGTTTGTAGGCATGGAAGCTGAATTTCTTCACAGAAATATAACATGCTATCATATTTCCATGGTAAAATTAGGTTTTGAGGCAGGGTGTTGTACACTATGATCACTGTCATTAGGTCTTCTCTTATCATTTGTGCTGTGCCATTTTAATAAGATTAAATATTTAAATAGCTTTCCATATGCAACTCAATATTTGGATTTAATGCAAATCTGTCATTTTACTCAGAACATTTGTGCACACTCAAATACTAAGAAACTACCACCAACAGATTGGCCCTCATATTGTCAAAAAGAGGATAAGTTACCCATAGCAACCGATTATAACATTTATTAGATTTTATATGCTGGAATCTGATGAGGATCAATTACACAATACTGTTCTGTACAAGTTTTTTGCAAGAGGTCCAACATTTATCTCATGACAATATTCTACTCAAAATTTTATTTATTTTATTTAATTTTATATTATAGGGTTTGGCCACTTGACTTTATGTTTTCGTAATGTGTAGTTGGGCCGCATATTAGGTATTTTTCCAAAATACATCTATTAAAAGATGGTGAAGCTCCCTACAAAAATGTATTTTACCTCATCAGGTGAGATTACTGTCCATGAAATGGATTGAGGGCTGTAACTGGTCATGGCCAATTGCCCTTTCTGGAACTTTATTTTGTATTCATAAGGTCCTGGAATGTAGATTGTTCATGGAAAGTTAGAGATCACATGACCATCTGCAACCATTATATGGACAGAAATGACAGGTGATGATGACAGGAAAAATTCTGAATCAGTGTGCCCCACATTTCAGGAAAGCAGTGCAGAATATTTGATAAATATAATGTATGCTGTATTGGTAAATTACCTAATATTCTGTTCCCAACACATTACTGAAAACTTGAAGTAAAGTGGCCAACCCCTTTAAATTATGCATGCCAATACCAGGAACCTATAATGGGAAGTTTTGTTTGAACCTTCATACAGTGGGGCACATTTACTAAAAACAGTGCAAGCTGCACTATGTGATTCAGGATTTCTGGTGCATGTTCTGCATAATCTGGTGTTCCCTGTACTGCCCCGACAGAGTGCACCTTCTTTTTGGTGCACCTTAAACATAGGGGGTGTGACATTTTTGTTGGACTTTGCAGTACCTACATAAAAGAATGTGCAAGTCTGCCAAAAAATGGCACATCCAGGTCCAACAATAGGTGGCAGCAAACTTGGCATTTGCCTAGGACCCCCTGAATGTGGACTTTTGTGGGCAGAGGATGCATTGATCCTTTAATACTCCTTGGGTGAATGACCAGGAGAAGATGCTTATCATCTATCTCCTGTCTATCATCTATCTGTCTTGTTATCTATCTCCTATAATTTGTCTATTTCCTATCTATATATTCGTCTATTTAAACATTTATCTGTCTAGCTCTTTGTCTATCTATTTATCTATATATCTTCTATCTATCTCCTATCTACTATCTGTCAATCAATCTTCTATATCTCTTCTATCATCTATCGGGTTATCTACTTCATATTTAATCTACTTTATATTTATGCATCTATAAACGTACCTTTAAATCTATCATTTATGTATAAATCTATATCATATTTCCTATTTCATTTGGAGTAGGGGTGAAGAGGGCTCACCCCTCCCACCTCCTCTTCCCGGCCCTGTGTTGGCCCTTGATCTGGTCTGGGCGAGCACACAGTCATGGAAATGAGGCCTTAACTGTGCCTCCTGTTTTTCCTGTAAGGAATATTGAAATATAATAAACTTTTGGAAGAAAAGTATTTTCTGGAAACAGCTGCTATAACGCTCACCATCTACTATAATTTATCATAAATATTTTTAAATTTTGGCTTTGCTCAAATTGAATACAATCTTAGGTTTATCCTTAAAGGGGTAATCCGGGAATATGAACGTCTGATACAAAAACCCATGATGCTATAAATAAATGAATATAACAAAAGTCAATGTCATTAGTCACAAAATGGAGCTTAAATAGTTTTATTTTATGATTCACAAAATGTTATGGCCTCTCTAAAGTATGTAGAGTTATTACAAAGCTGGCTGCCACTGGAAACTACAAGTCCCATGATCCTTTAGTTCTCTGTAACTCCTTCTACCTCTTATGCTCTGCTCCTAGTGATGATGTAACAGAGTGTCCTGCTCTGTTACCATAGTAATGCCATCACTGCACATTACCTCACTGAGATTATGTCTCACCACAACACTGGCCATACAGGATGCACTCCAACAACCGACTACAGCCAAACAAAGTGATGATCACATGACTTGCCTAGGCAGATGCTTGGACATGTGACCAGCGGCCATCTTCTGTCCTGTGTCTGGAAGGAGGAAATCAAAGGACTGATTAAAGGGCCAGTAGCATTTTATTTCTTCATTATAGTGTATGTTAGCAGCATTTTTTTCTAATTGTAACTAATTGTATATTAGCTTATATTTTAAGGACCGAGTTGTATATGAATTATGCTGATTCCTGAAATACCCCTTTAAAGTTTGATACATCAGATAATATAATGCAATGTTAGCATTTAGTTTCATATGCATAGGAAAAAAGTGCTTGCTTCGAAGAAATGCCATCATGAAAAATGTTTTAAGAATGTTTAGTTTCAGATTATTTACTCTACTCTTCAGCACAAATAGCTCAGCTCTGTGTACAGATACTGAAATGTAAGAGGTAATGTCATACTGCATAACTGCATACTGGTACTGTTATGTAGGAAAGTTGTCACTCTAGTGACAGGTATAGGGGTAGCCATTATGTGCATTCTATATTTCACAAAGCAAGGTCATCTCGCTTTGTAGTCAATAAATCTGCAATTTGTACTAGTAGAAAATGTCCTTACATTTGTTAATAATATGTAAATATATTTTGTGCGTCTTTATGATGTTCTACAATTATCAGCCGTTTAAAAAAAAACAACTTCTTGAAAAAAGTGTTTTTTAGCCAATGTCACATACAAGCAGTTTGATCTGCTGTGATTTGTCGGATGCTGAGAAGTCCCAGGAAGGCCCCTTTGCAGCGATAAACACTGTTTTAGAGACTGATAACAGCCTGTAGCAGCAGAGAAAAACTCTAATGCTCCTTCATTACATAATCATACATGCCTATTGGATATATGCATGTGGCAACTCTTGTTCATTGAAATGAGAGGGAGGAGGAGGAAAGAAACAAACTCAAAGGGGGACATGTATCATAGTTTTTTTTCCTTTGTTGTATAATTGAGACATTTGGAAGGTCTTTTTTGCGTCTTGTATATATGTATCATATGTATGATCATGTATATTTTTCCTTCAGGCACAAACTTTGGCTTCTTTTTGAGACTTTTTGTTGCAAATGTCTCAAATCCACATGGACACAAGCCATGTGAGGGGGTTATATACAGGTGTGGACACTACAATTTTGGATTTGAGGCTGTGTCCTGCATTTTTAAGCACTCAAGTCACACACCAGAGAGATGATGACATTTGAGACTGCGGTCACACGTGGTGTTAACGGTGAGGTCACACGTCCTGTTTTGACTGCGTTATGTAATACATTACAACAGCTTTGTTTGGTAAAATAACATAAACATTATAAATATTTAAAATGAAAAACAAAAAAAACCCTCCCTTTTCCCATTGGTAATTTTATTTGGTATATTTTATATTTTTATATGTTATAATTTAAAAACTCAAAACGGGCAATGCTGCATCTAACAGTGCATGAAAGTAATTAAAAAAATTTATAAAACAATGTCAAATTGATATTTTATAGGTTCCTGCTTCAACTCCCGAAAAAATGCAATAAAAAGTGTTCAAAATTTAGCTTTATTTGCTTTTTTTGATATTTTATACTTTAATCCTGTGTGAGGTAAATTGTTGCATAACGTATGATAAATATCAATAAACAACTTTGAAACTAAAAAAAAATCAAAAAGTCAGACATACCCCAAATAGAACCAGTTAAAAGTTTATCTTACCTCACTTTTAATTGAGGACCAAAAAGGTTATAGCTCTCATAACACATACGTTCTTATTAAAGGGTAAGTGTTGGCTATGAGACATAGTCATACTACCTCCCTTTAGCTGTCCCCAAGTGTTGCTGAGATTCTAAATCCATGTTAGCATAGATGTATGCTACTGCAGCTAGAAAATCTGATGCAGAGAAACTGCTCGTGTTTGGTTACCAAAAGCAACATTTCTGGTGGTTGTATGCTATGACATCAAACAAAGACATCAAGAGGGTCAAAACTGGTTAAAGCATATCTTTAGACCATGAACTGGTTCATATTTATACATTTTCCTGAGATAAGAATTATTTTTTATACCCTTTTAAATTAGTGCGTGCTTTTTAGTGAAGTACTGCTCATATGGTAGATCTGGAAAGTACAGTTTTCCTTACTAAGTAATTTCACTTTGAATACCTAAATGATAAATGATCTTCTGTGCAAGACATTATACTGATAACATCAAGAAGACTCATCAACAGTCTAGATTTTTCCTATGAATGCTAAGTCCCAAAAATACATTTTCATGTTGTGTATTTGTCTAGTATGTATATATAAAGAGGAAGCTTTAATAAGTGTAATATCATGTATTTTACTTCGTAACACAGACTCACTATTAATTCTGCAATCTGGCTTTTCAAAAACAAACCAAAAGGGATCATCAGTGAGGCAGAATCTTTGGTTAAATATTAAAGATGATTTGCATACGAAAGGTAACTTGTATAAAGACTACTAACATTTTAGTACTTTTTTACTAATAGGAAAGCAGGAAGTGTTATTGTATTTGATCATGTCACCTTGGATCTGATTGATTTATAAGAGACTACCTTCCTTGGCTAAATGAGTATTACTAAGTAAGAACCATAAATCCTAGCATGACTCCAAGGCCAACAAACTTTCTTTGGCAAAAAACGTAGAAAATCTTTATTCAAGTCCACTAAAAGCTAAATCGTCCACAGTCAAAAATGACCTACGTGTTAGTTTATATATTTATACAGTATTTTATATTCGACCATGAATAAAACTGTTTGCAGTTGAAACACATGGGAGATTTTTGACTGTTGGCTATACTTGTACGCTTTATTTGGATTTAAAGATTTTCTACATTTTGCATGACAGAAAGTTTTTTCGCATTGGAGTCATGCTGGGTACTAATGTTCTTGCTTGGTGTTTGCCTTTGAAGAACTTTGGGGATGGAGTCTATGCATCTGGAGGGAGCTGAACAACTCTTGAGTTTGGTTTATTACCAATGGAGTAGTACCGGTGCTCAAGAAATGCAGTGATATACTTCACAAATGCAATATAGCAAGGGTCAGTCCACCCATCTCTTGCCCCAGACCATTACTAAAGACTGTACATGTTTCTCAAACATCTTTAGCCTCAGGGAATGTAAGATATGATTTTACCATATAGATAGTTTGTTGTTAATAGCAACACTCTTCTACGAAGACACCAAGATAATATAGATGGGGTCCCTAACACATAATTTGAGAAGCAGTCCATGGCTAATCATGGCAATGGACATCATACAAGTCTAATACTTCCTTCTATAGTCAGCTTACCGAATTTCAAAACAAAAGCAGCATCATAGCTACCTAGTATGGCTTTCATTAACATAGCTCAATTATGATGATACAATAAATGTTATGTCCACTTTCAGCATATTGCAACAATTTATTGATATTGTTTGTAAAATTAAAAGTTATAAAATATTTCACTATCCTTTCTTTATCAATTTCTCACAGTTTTCTAAATCTCTTTTTAATGTTTACTTGTAGACAAACACCAGTCCATGGTGTTACATCATTACACAAACAATATAAATTATTTGCTGGAATATGCTTAAAAGGAGAAAACCACCTTAGTACAAGTCTCCAACAGAACTAGACCAAATGGTCATCATCTAAAAATCATCCTTAACCTAAATAAAAAGTTGAGTTGATCATTTAGGCAGATTCAATTCAGTTTCCTTACATAGAATAGGTTGTCCCAATCCTTAACTCTCTTTGTTGGGCTAATAGATTTAACACCTCAACAACATGGTCGTTTTGCACCATCATGACATCCTTTTTTTCAAATCTAAAATGTCACTGTAAGTGGTTATAACTTTGGAAACTTTAACATATCCAGGGGATTTGGAGATTATTTTTGTTGATAGGTTATTAAGTGATAGGCCTTGCGATTATTTATGAAAAAATTATAACTTTGGTGAAAATTCAAAAAATTCTCCATTTTCAAATATATATATATATAGGGTCCTAACCTCAAGGCTGAACTTTAAGCACCTTTGATAATCCAAAGAACGTAGAGATGTTTGGGTCCCAGGTGTAAAAATACTTAAACTTGGAGTTTTAATTTGTACAATTCCAATGCTATTCCTTTCAACTTTTTTTCCAAAAATACAAAATACTTAATTAAGTTTTATCACGTGAGACAAATCTAGAAAGTTGTACCTAAAATTTGACACAATATATAATAAATAAAATAAATATAAAAGTAAACTATTCCAACATCATTGAAAATAGATCAGTTTCTTAACTGCTTTTTTGATAACACAGTCATTTGATTAAGTTGGCTCACCAATTTGGTTATTATCTTCAAGAGAACCTGGCATTACTTAGATGGTAAACTGTTATGAAGACAAGCGAATGATGAATCCTTTCTTCTCAACACCAGGAAAATATCTCCCCAGTATATTTTGTTATAACCAATGACATCTGGAGAAATTGATATTTTTTTTCATATTACTGTATGTAGTGGTCTCTCACTGGGGAAAATACCTTAAAGGGGTTGGCCATTTTACCTTATATTTTTTGTAATGTGTGTGTAAGTGTGTGTGTGTGTGTGGGGGGGGGGGAGGGTATTAGATAATTTACCAATACACATCTATTATAAGTTCTGCTCCCTCTATGAAGTGTGAAGTGAAGATCCTGTCTTTTACCTCATCAGACGGACATTCCTGTCCATAAAATGGCCACAGATGGAGGGTCATGTGATCTCTAACTGGCAATTGTTCAAGGACACATGACCCTCCATCTGAGGCCATTTTATGGTCAGGAAGGTCTGTCTGAAGAAGTAATAGACAGGAGGCTTCACTTCACATATCAAGAAAGCAGAGCAGAACTTTTAATAGATGTATATTGGTAAATTACCTGAAACCCTGCCTCCCCCACACTTAGACACACATTACAAAAAACATGAGGCAAAGTGCCAACCCCTTTAATGGTAAATATAGGTTTTGGTCAAGTATTTAAAGCATTACAGACTTATTTAGTACAAGACAGAAAGAATAGCTAGCAAGTCTATCAATGTGAAATAAAATCCATCCTTGATTATTTAATCCATTAGACACACAGCACACATCTACATATAAATGGCATATAAGGAAATGTATCTTATGTGTTTTAAGTCTTAAGCAGACCGTTAATCATAGATGTATTATATGTACTTTAGCATTGAAATCTGTTGTAATAGTGGAAATACAGCAGCTTCTTACCTAGGTACATTCAGACTTAGGTGAAGTGTTGTATTCATGACTTATAGTAGCCATGCTTATTTTCCTAGTGGCATGTGTAAAAAGTTTCCGGGTGTTGATATTTGTTCTCATTACCCAATTAACATAGCAATACATGTGAATAAAGAACATTTTTATTGAAATGAAAGTAAAACGCATTATTCTGATTTAGTAAAATATATCTGATGGTGATCGTTTCTAAGTACAAAATAAATTGTTATGCCATTTGAGAGTTAAATCTTTACCTTTGTATTCATAAGATCTGTGCTTACAGCAATAAAACGGTGAGTTAAGTGTTCATTAAACAGTTTAATGTATGACATGAATGATATATAGGTTAATGGAATATGACAGCTGGCTATTTCTATATGAGCTATTTAATAAAGTACATTTTGGTCTTATATTGAACAATAAATTATTTAATTGACCTTGTCTTGCTAGAACTTGCGTGATGGCATATTTTTAAACATCTGTATGCAATAAACACTTAATGAGAAAAACCATTATAATTGCTGTATAAAACCGTATATTTGTGGTTTGAAATGTAATTTATACAGAGCTTCAGGTTATAGAGAAACACAGCTTTGCCAAATTCGTTTTTAGAGAAACAGATTTCAAAAACAATGCTTAGCTGGGTATGTTTCCCCTAAACCATAGTGTCATATGTCATGTGTAATTAAGAAAAGATATGGTAATAGATAAACAAATAAATCGGAAATCTATCTTTTTATGTACATTAAGTGGTTCTAGGGCTGGTCTGAAAACCTAAAATTTTTCCCCATAGGTGATAACTGGGGTTATTAATCAGGCTGGAGTGAAGAAATCACAATTTTGCAATTGGAAAGTAATTTCACTCTTATATGATGAAAATTTTTCAGAAATTCAAAGGGTAAACTGATAAGGTCACTTTGATAAGTTAGTTGGGATTTTCAGTCCTCAACTCCCTAGCAGTTACAATATTGATGGTCAGTGGAGGCTGTAATCCATATGAAAATCCAGTAAAATTAGGGGTCATGAATTCCTATGCATATTCTAAATATTCCGAGCATATGCACCTGAACTACATTCACATGAAGCACTAAGGGGGACTTTTTGGGTTGCATCACCAGTGATTAAGCTGTAATCATTACCCTCTAAACAGAGAATATGGAAGACATTTATCATTAATTTTATAAGCACTTTTTTTTTGCAGCACTAAGTTACAAATAGTCCCATCCCTGTTTATTGAGACTTTTTACCATCATAAAGTGACACGGAGCGATTCTCCCCACTTGAACATAGAATCACTAACAGACAGAATTAACATTGCTAGTGCCTCACAATGACAGGCCTGCAACTTTTTATAAGCTTGTATAAAAAGATACAAAATTCACTCCAGATTCAACCTGGTACATGCAACTGTTATGTGACTTTAAGAAAAATGTCACAAAAAGATAGCATTGTAGATGAACACTGCAGACAGACTTATTAAAGGGTCAAAGCCTCTTTAATATTTCTGCCAGGCCGATACTTTCGAACAATCAGTAGTAAATATAGCAAATGTAGCAAGTAAATTTACTAGACTGAAAATCTGTTCATTTCATCTTGCTAGGGTTTTGGCAAGTAAAAACATGATGCCAATGGCACTGTATGTTAACAATTGCACAAATGTGTAGGCATCCATTGCACTACGGACAGGTGATCATACAGACACTCCAAAAACATACTGGTAGGTTGATTATATTGTGAGCCCCATGGGGACAGGGACTGATCTGGCAAGCTCTGTGTAGTGCTGCATAATCTGTGTGCACTTTATAAATAAAGGAATCATTATTATTATAATTATTATTATGTATACGTAGAAGGCCTTTTCTGCAATGCATATGTATTTCATTGTGGAGGAAAAAAATTACAATAAGATCTACTAGAAAAGTAAAGATTTTTTTTTTCCGTTGAAAGCTCTGATGGGAGTCTACCATCTCCACCAAGCGTTAAAAACTACAGGCTGCATGATTTAGAGAAATGCACAGTGTCCCAGATTTATTAAAGCCCCTGTGCCAATTTTCTGTCTGATTTTGCACAGACAAATCACTTTTTAGTGCAAACTGCTTGTACTTGTATTTAAAAAGTGCCTGCAATGGCACTATTCTGCACATAAAGGGGCATTCTGGTGCATAGTCGGACTGTGCACCATTTTTTTTCTGCACTATTTTTGTTAAATTTGGGCCTATGACTTTCTGTTTATTATAATGTTTTTGAGAAATTCCCATTTAATTAAAGCGTAATGCTTGTGAGGCATTTGGTCCTCCAAGGCTGTGTCCTTAGCACCTGTAGCATAGCTATTCTTGCCTGGACCACTATAATCTCCATCAGATAAACTGCTGCTCTGATCTCTGAGAAGCTTTGGGCAATGCTGGAAAATAGGGAAGTCATTTAGGTTGGAATAAGAACCTTGGTGCAATCACTGTGTATTTCTCTACAATTTGCTGTCAGCAAAGTATAACCCTGGGTAGAGTTCCTCCAACACGGGAAGCAAATTGTGTTATGAAACTGTGGTTTCATAAACTTTAGTACTGGTATGAAGTGAATGTATCTTAATAAACATGAAAAATGTAATAGAAAAGTAGGCTAAATGGTGGGTTCAAGTTTCAGTGTTTTGTGGCTGTTCAATAATAACACTTTGTACGATTTTAAATTATCCACCACATTCCCTGTTTAATTTTGTAAATTTAATACAAGAGCTGGTTGAAAAAAAAGAGATCAGAGACTAAATAAGAAATATTTTGTAATGTTGATTTTAATAAAAGGTACAATCATCACTAAAAAACGAAGAAGGAAACAAGTGAATGTCGAGATAATATATTTAAAGGAAATCTACCAGTTAAAGGGGTATTCTCATCGGGGCATTTAAATTTAATTGAATTCATTTGCCATATGTAAACATTTCTTCAATTGGATGTTATTAAAAAAAGATGTTCCTGTGTGAAGATAATTTCTCATAAATGTAGCCATGTTGTCCCTTAGAAACCAGATAGCTTCCTCGGATACGACCACCTCACACTCTGGCAGCAATGGCCAGACATGCGCTATTGAGCCTTGCCTGACCACCTGGACTAAGCATTCATTACCACAGGACGGCTGTGAGACCTGCAGTAACTCACAGACATTTCATATACAAAAACCTTTTGTTTCTTTGTGCAATCACTCCAGCAGAGGTGGCCATATCCGGGGAGACAGTCTTGTTTCTAAGGGACCATATCACTACATTTATGAGAAATTATCTTCATACAGGTAAAAAAATTTTAATAACATCTTATTAAAGAAATGTTTATATATGGAAGATTAATGAATCTGGATGTGAAGAATACCCCTTTAAATGCAGAAGCTCAATGTAAACTAGACCAAACTCACATTTAGCTGTTGGCACCCTTATTCAGGCACTTGTCTTCATTATCCATAAAAGCTTGTAACTTTTTTTCATGCCTTTTTAATTTATGCAAATAAGCACTGGGCACTCATATATGCATGTACAGGGCGCTCAGTGTTCCTCTGCTGATACTTTATTCATGCCTCCTACTCCACTTCTATCCTGCCCCCTATCTCGGATTCAGCAGTTCAGGAGAGCCAGTGACATCACTTGGCTTTTGGGTATGCTTGTGCATGCACTTAGCTCCCTCAGTACGTAGGCACGTGCTCCTCAATGCGGCTTTGCGATACAAACCCTACATAGCTGTGCATGGAGGGAACCGGCTGCAAATGAGTCAAATTATATCCTTGGCTTTTTGAACTGCTGAATCCCATAAACATAGTTGTATGTTTTATATTCATCTTTCAAATAATAATGAAAGGCAGCAACACAAGTTTTCAATCCTGAGCCATCAACCCTACTGTCCAAAAATGAATCCAAAAAAGTCAAAGCCTTAAAAAACCTTTGTTGGGGGGAAAACATTAAGTAAATAAATATTAGAATATTTTTATAAAGTAGAGAACTGCCACTTTTTTAATCTAATCACCTAAATACCCAAATACTTGTGAATGTCATCATCAAAATCTCATTTAAAACTGCAGAGGAAAGTCAACATGGATTTGCATATCAGGAACAATTTTAAATATTATTAAAATCATAGTACAGTAAGCAGTTGGTAAATGTGGGTTTTAAATAGCATGTTCCAAAAACCTGTTTGTGGGTGCTCTCCTTTACCTTTATTGTGTACAAGTAAAGACATATGGAAGATAAATAACATTTTATCAGGAACATTACAAAATCTATCACATGTCTTTATGGATGAATCATATAAAATATTTACATATAATGTAGAGACTTTTTTTGTTGAAAATCAGGTATAGTGTTGTACAATGTTTTCATGTTCAATCTTATTTGCGTAATATTTAGTTGTAATATTTTATTAGTTATAAACACAGTTTCCTGGATGATATCATCAGTGATGCATCAATGCAAAGATTTGTTTTTATTTCTTTAAGGGTTCAAATAAGGTACATGCCCTTAAAATGACTCATGTCTTTTTGATTTATGTCATATTAAAATATCTAAAACATGAATTGTCTTGTACAATGTTGTTTTTTATTTCTAATCCCTCATGTAAGTTTATATAAATATAGTTTTATTTTTCCTAGATGTTCTTATGCATAAATTCTGAAGTAAGTATAACTTGTATAAAAATGTACTGAAAGGGACCATGGTGGACTAATAGGTTACATATTAAAGACAATTGCCCAATGATATAAGAAGTGAATGTCATCAGTTAAATGAAACCTCTACATTTCAGTAATAGGACATTGTAAAGCATTAGGAAATGCACCAGCAAGTAAAAAAAAAAGAGGTAAGATTTTAGATAGTGGATTTAACACTCACACAGATTTTCTGAAACCACAGTGCATCCCAGTCATGCACACATTTTGATATGTTATCTCCCTCAAGTTTGAGGTACATATTTTTCTGATTTTAGCTCTGATAACTACCACCGTTAGGTGGTTTTTTTATATCAAGAGTTTACTTGTATCTGGATATCTACAACTGAGGTACATTTGGTTTATAGTGTTTATGTAGTTATGCACAGCAAATTTTGGAAACATCAGATATGCAACATCTGCTCAAATCCAAACACGATGGTATTTATATATTTTTCTTACATTAGTATGTATTTAAAGGGGTCGGCCACTTTAATAAATTAATGCTGTGGGGCTTTGGCGCAGGAAAACACAAATATTGTTGTTTACCTTCAAATGAAATTGTCAAGTCCCGATTCTCCTGGGGGATCTGGCGGCATCTTCTTCATCTTATGTCTTGTTGTCCTTGCTGCATGTCTGGGCCAGTCCATAGAAAGAGGGAACATGTGAATTTCCTCCTGTACTGGGTGCGCTCCAGCGACACAGTCCATCCTGTGAGTGTTCACAGCTATGCCTTCGCTCAGTGAGTGAAGGCACAGCTATAAAACACTGCGCATGCACAGACAAGCCAGCAGGAAGAAGATGGTGCCTGCTGATCCTGCTTAGTCAGGGACGAGGGAAGCAGAAAAAGTACTCTTTTTTCTTTAGCAGTAGTACTGAGGAGATTAAAATATAAATTTTAAGAAAGTGGTTATTATTATTTTTTTTCAGGAGGGTGGTCAACCCCTTTAAAATTAGTATGTCCATACATTGTTGCACAAGTAGGAACAGTCACTTTTACCTTTACTGAGTATACATCCAGACCTACTGTATATACCATTGGTTACAATGCTATTTATGTCATACCTCAAACCCAAGCCAAAATACTAATATATCCCAATATATAATAGTCCCAAGGGACTATTCATACACAGACAGTCTATGCTATGATGGCATTTTATGTTAAGTATGAATAGAGAATAAAACAAGACTTTTTTATGCCCACATTTACTATTATTTATTTTAATTTGTTGGATGTGTTGCAATATATTGTGCTGCTACATTTTACTTTGTATGTTTTATTTTATATTTTCTTTTCTAAAATTACCCGATCTGAACATCATATAGTGTATTTAGTGCAAGGGTCCTGCACAATAGAGTTCTACAGCTTTCTAGGCATATTTTATTTATGTGTTTATGTTGGTTTGAGAAATCTAACTTGCCTTGCAAATAGTTACACGTTTTAAAGCTATTACTACTGACATATCTTGTTAGTAAACCTCCCTTCTATTAAACTATATAAAGCAATTTTATTTAATTTATTTTAGAAATCTAACATAAAGCTTATTTTATATTTTTTAATTATACCCACAGATTTTAGCCTCATGCTAACAGAAAAACATATGGGGCAAATGCAAAAAATCTTTTTAGTCTCCGGTATGCAGTTGCCATTCACATAAACCATAAGTATTGTGTAAAATTATTTAGTCAGTAAAGATTTCTCTACTTTCCATAATGCAATGGCCCATAGAAAAGTTTTTCTTCAAAGTTTTAAACAAAGTCTAAGTGTGATAAGGTCAACATGATAATTGTTCAATATAATCATTACCATAAAATGTATTTACTCAACCATATGTAAAATCACATTTCGTTAATATGTAAAATCCCTCTGCCAAGACAATTTTTCCACTTAGTACAAACTAAAATTTTGTCAATTAGATCGTCAGACTTCAACTCCACTTGGTGACACATCATGTTCATGTCTGTTGTGTCAAAGGCATTTTAAAAGGGATTAAACATGATTTATGATTAAGGGATGGCTGCTATTAATTGAAGGAGAATAAAAATTTGATGAATGATTAATTTCTATAAAGAATGTGAAAATTGAAGGACTCTGTAAGCACACAAATGTGAGGACTTTTACCAAGTGGTAAAAACATGATTGGGGTACACTTGTACTAATACAATTGGATTATCACCATGCCTGACCCCATCAACCTTTATCTGTATACATATACACCATTCGAAATTGAGCAAGCCATCAAAGTGTAAAATCACTTCTTTATATGAAAGATTAACTATCTTACAGTTGTGTATACCCTTCTATCTTACAGAGTATGCAACATATCTAGCATACCATATACTACTTCTTACCCTTGGTGTACAGTGGGCTGCTAGAGATTGTGTATTTTGCTAAATATTCAAAACTGTCACTATGCAAATAGGGTAGCCAATGAAGAAGTTTTCATTTAATCCCTTTAATTGTTCCAACAATTTTTTTGGTCTGGTGTTGTTTTTCAACGACAGTTTCTACCTCTTTTTGAAAAATATACACCCTGCAATAGATGTTATACTTTACTGTGGTTGCACACACATTGCCTCCCTGGTCACCTCCATATCAATATACACACAGGGCCATTACATTATAGACCTCTATTGTACAGCATGTAAACTGACATTTACATTCAAATAAATGTAAACGTATTACACAGATGTTCTTCAACCTTGAACACTGTGGAAATCTGTGGGAGAGATTTATTGACGCTTCTATGGCAGTTTTTGGCATTGCACAGTTGATATAATCGCAAATTCTTGCACGGACTTTCCAGAGTTTGTGATAGTAATTGCCACTATGCCAACTCCTTGCCTAGGGCATAGACCGGCGTGGCCGGTGCAGTGGGCTGACATGGGGGTATCCTGCCCCTCTTGCCTGTGTACTTTTTATAAACCTTAAAACTTTTACACGCAGGTTTATAAGCAAAACTATGCACGAAACTTTTGCGTCTGTCAGCCATTATACCCGCCTGCTACAATAGGAGGCTTACTCCTTTTGATGTATCTGGAAAGACAAGGGGGGCATGGCTGCTATCATATGACAGAGCACAAGCACATGATAAATTTCACCTATGAGTGTAAAATGTAGACAAGGGGGCTATCCACAATAATTAATCATACTACACATAAGAAAACATGCCCCTCTCCCTTATAAAAGATAAGGGACCTAGACTGGACTGTTGCAACATACCATCCAACATTATCCAAAATACACTAAGCAACCAATAAGCACTACCCTTTTTTGCATAGGGCATTTCCACAGCTCACAGCCACCTCCATTATCTTGTTCCAATATCATGTAATATTTGTGTAATTAATTATTTAGAGAAGATGTAGGCAGTCTTTAAAAATTACTTGGTGGCATTTATCAATTTTGTTGCTTCTAACTTTTTTCCATGCGTCTATTTTTAGACGCACGACAAAAGCCATTCTTATCTATGGTAAAGAACAAGTTCCGCATCCGAAACTTCACCTAATGAACCAGCTGTGTGTCTAAATTAAAACAGGTATGCTAAAGTCAACACTATACTATAGAATGTACATATTTCCATAAAAATTAAAATAAACCTTTGCAGTCGAACAAAGAATACAATAAAGAATGACATATATTTGAAGTCAAAAGGCTTTTTTGTAGCCTTTACTTGAAGGGGATGAGCAGAGAAGCCCGGACATTGAACATTAATTTCCCAAAATTGAACGTGCTATTAAGGTTTTGCTGAATATAATGTCCAAGTTGGTTTAAAGATCAACAACTTGAAATATTCTTCTGGGTTTTGTTAGGATCAGTGGATCCTCTGGACCACCGCAGGAGATGGAACTAGCCAACACCCGGAACCGTAGCCTAGCGGCACCTGGTATTCACCAGAGCCCGCCGCAAAGCGGGTTGGACTTGCTGCCGCAGGATACCACTAGGTCGTTCCCAGGTGTGACTAGCCCACGGTGGCAGCCGAGGTCGAGGTACCTTAGCGGATGACAATCTCGTAGACAGGTCCAGGCACAGGGTCAGGGCAGGCGGCAGAGATGCAACGTCAGGTCAAAGTCCGGGGTCAGCAACAGGAGGTCCAGGCAGGTGGGAACGGGAACACAGGCACACAGCAACACGGAGGAACTCAGGTAACACGGCAACACAGGACTCAGGAGCGGGAACACACAGGAATACACAGGAACGCAGGAATACAGAAATACGCAGGAATACAGGAATACACAGGAACGCAGGAATACTCGCTTGGAAGCTTTCTCTAAGGCTATGAGGCACAAAGATCCGGCAAGGAACACAGGAAGAGGCAGGATTCTTAAAGGTGAGGTGTTCAGCCAGTGCACCAATTAGCGGTGCGCTGGCCCTTTAAATTTTCGGCAGGAGCCGCGCGCACGCCCTAGGCCATGCCCCTTTTTTGAAAAGTCGTAAGGGTCATAGAAGAGTAAGAATAGTGGCGCAACACAAATGAAAATAAGGCACAAGAGTTCTAGAGGTGACTCAATGTAAAGCTGGAGCAAATTTGCAAAAATGCACCCCAGTGTGTTAGAATTTTTTATGTTTCAGGTTCTTTGGCACTATTCTCTGCCTCAATTGTGAATAATTGTGTAATAAAATTACTAAACTCGGTGTTGGATTGGCCCACTGTTGGCCTGGGGGATCAGTGGGCCCCGACACCTAGAGTTATTGCAAGGCCACCATCCCAATTGGTGATCTGAATCGGTGGCAGAGTTAATAATAGCACTCAATGGGGCCTCACCCCTTCCCTCTCCATGGAAAGCCGGGCAGCAACATAGACACTGTGGGATATTTATTAATTAGTACATGACAGAATTTTGCCTTAAATTGCACTAAAAACTGTCTGCACCCCATTTATAAAGGCTCCTACAACTAGCTGGACAAAAGGGGCGTGACCTGTGAAAAGAACTCTTCACCAAATATTATGCTGAAACAACAGAAGTTTGTCTTAGTTTTTGGCATAAAATAAACCAAATAATAGGAGGTCCAAATACAAATAGATGGTCCTATACTACACCAGATATATCATCCAGTAACAATATAAGACTGCCTTGTCTATCTCTGCCCTACAACATTTTTCATAAATCTGCCCCACTTTGTTCTCACCGCACTTTGACAGGGTGCTATAGAGCTGTATAGAGATTTGTATTACGGGTCCCCATACAGTTGTGTTGGTGGAGCCTAAATGAATGGATCACAAAGATGAAAATATTATAAACGACTAGAAAATGTCTACATTTACAATATATGAAAAAAAACGCATTATATATTTTGATGCTATTGTGTGAATTTAATAATTATAAAACTGTGGACACTCAAATACCCAAAAATATATTTCAAGCATATCATATTTTTTGTAGAAAAAGAGTAGGCAAACTATCCTAAACCGAAGACTAGTTTATAATAATGATCCTGTTACAGTGCATAGGGCAATTTTACATGGTTCTTCATTTGAAATACAAAACATTAAATGAACATTAGGCATAATCTGCCCAGTGTGAACAAAATAGGCTCAAACTCCCAAGAAAAATAAGAGGCTTATTTTGAGATTAAGAAGCAGATGCATGTCAAAGCTTCTCTGGGATGGATAATATGGACTAAATGCATTGCAGTTCCAGAATACTGTCTGTTGTCAGGCTTGCCTTTGCTGTTAGAAGGCAGGTTATTCATCTATGTGAATGCATTACAATTTCTAAATAAGTTTTTCACCTTGTGATTTAGTCAAAATAGTATTTACATGAAAACAGAAAATAAGATATAGACCGCTTAAAGCTAGCTTAGCCATTCTCTTTATTTTATCTCATACTTTCTGTAGAGTAGTTGGTAAAGAATTATACAATTTTAAGAATATCCATGCATATTCCTGGAGCCTACCACAAGGTTAATACAGGTCTAATAAGAAAATAAAGTGTGTTTTGGGCCAGCTGCAGACGAACATCTGCAGCCCTTGGAAACAGACTTGTATTCTGGTCATATTGCACATGACTGACTCCCTGTATAACACTGAACAATGATGCACGGACTCCCGGACTCTCCCTGCAGACAATGGGGTGTAAATGAAGCTCCCCTTCTTACATAAAAAAAAGTAAGCAGGAGCAGTCTTTTTAGTCTATGTTGGCCTCGCTAGCATAGACACCTTTGTAAGGTCCGTACTAGGCCTGCTTGTTATGGAGTAGGTGCTTGGCAGCCAGATGCATGTATAGAGAGGGACCTGCTATTGTATTAGGCAGTGCCCAGCCGGGCAGGGTTTAATTTGTATGTGCCTTAGCCACATACACATGTGTTTCTACCACGCTCAAGGTTTCTGCTGGAAGGAGGAGCTAGTCCATGTGAGAAGAGTGGTGAGCTTTCAAGAAATGGAGAGGTCTGATTTGGAAGTAGTGTGACACTGAGGTCCCCAGTTATTTCATCCTTCACTGGAAGAAAGCAGGAGGGTCATGTGACCTCATGACAGATACTGGGAATGGGACAGTTTGGTAAAGACATTATAGACATTTACTGAATGGGCCACAAACTATTTTGTTTAGGCCAAACCCTGAAAAGGGCATTGTTTGAAGGTGTTAGAGTTCTGAACTTGTATATATTCCAGTGATACTGCCTATAAAGCTATACAGTGTTCACATTTGATAACATATTGGCAAGCACAGAAAACAAACAGCATATAAAATGGTCTTCTTACAGAATGACATCTGAGAAAATAAAACAATGAGATCTATACACTTTTCTGTAAAACAATTACCCGCTGGACACTTTCATCTATAAAATTGCATTTGTATTTAATAACGTACAGTAAGTGTGAAAATTGTCCCTTCATCCAAACTCTTTGAAAGGTTATTACTGGTAATTAAAAGTAAAATGCAATCATTGCAAGTAGGTAGATAATTACCACTCCGGAGTTTGGTGTAGGAAATTTTGCAGGAAGCTATACTTTAGATGTTCAAGCTTAGTTTTAAGGGTCACATTGAAATACAGAATATTAGCCAGATTAACTCATAAAGCACAAAAATTATTGTCCAGTTAGCTAATAGCACTGAACAAGAAATATAGCAAGCTCACAGTTCTGATACAACTGTATTCATGTGGAAAGTGCTTATGGGAGTTTCTGGACTCAGATGCCCAAAGCACAAGCGAAATAGTACAATTTCTACAGGGGCAACTGGCACATCCACGGTTAACAAAAGACAAGCTATATTTCTTTATTTTTCACATTACAGATTCAATATACGCTCCATACAAGTTGTCCTACCTGAATATTACCTATTTTCACACACATTAATATACCATGGTAACTCTGCAAATGTAAAAAAAGGTCCAAATTAGACAACCAAATTAGGCAACCATACAGTAATACTATAAAATTACTCTGTTAACAATTTATGTATCACTGTGAACTGTTGACATGAATGTATTGCTAAGATGCCATAGTTTTATTCCACCTCTCCCCTGGATTTCTTTTCGCCTTTGTAAGGATAACCAAAATGTTTCAGGTTTGTCACAGCTGGTGTTTTATGATAATTCTATATTCGATTTACTGTGGTTTACTTCAGGTGCATAACAATACATAAATAATAATACTCTACTGTACATTGAATAAAAATAACTTTCAAAGTTAAATATAAACAGGTAATAGTCCCTGGCCGCGCTTCCCAGGGTTCTCCCTCTGCCCACAATTCCCAACAATTCCTTTCTGATAGTTATGCAATGGTTTTTACCTGTAGGCTGGACTGGCCTTTTCATTGCCCATTTTTATTCCATCTTATTACCAATACTATTCTTACTATTCTACCATTTTTTTTCTACCCCTTCTGCTTAGCAGCGTTGTACTTGTACTTAGAGCCTTTTCTTTCCTCCCCAGCAGCTTTCTCTCCTGTCAAGTAGCATTTACTCAATTCCCACTCCTCTCCCTGCTGCAAAATGTGGCTGTTAGTGCTGTAACAATACTAAGGCCCGTTCTAAACTTGCGTGCACAGAACACGCACGTGAAAAACACAGGATGTCCTGGCCCGAACGCTGAAAACCGGAACTGAACTCAGCATAGGTTTTAATAATAACAATAATAATTCTTTATATAGCGCACACAGATTACGCAGCGCTGCACAAAGCATGTCAAATTGGTTTTATTGCGTTTTAATACATTTCCAAAAATTAAACAAATGTTTACAAAAAATCCAATGATACTAAAGTTGACCTTGTATTTTCAACCCCGGGTGTGAGGTGGAGGGAATCTAAATTTTTATGTAAAAACCACATTCAGCATAACCCAGGAACAACAACGTGGACTAGTAGCTTTCTGTTCTTTTTGGGGTGCTGGTTTAATAGTCCCCTTGCCTCGCACACATCGGAGAGCTTGATTAACCTAAGTTTCCTCCCATTTGAAGATGTTGATTTTTCACATTGCCTACAAAATTTTCTAATATTGAATGCTCTACATTAAGTGCTCAAATTTGGTAACCTTGAATAGCTTTTAGAAAAATATTGCATAAGTTGACTTTCAGATTTTGGATCTGATGTGTTTTTATTGAAATAGCCCCCTTTTCAACGTTTTTGCACATTTCTGTCCAAATGTGCAATAAAATTTTGGGGTTCAAATTTAAGATTTTAACCCCTTAATGACCTAGCTCTTTCTTGTTTTTTCATTTCCATTTTCGACTCCCCAGGTGCCATTTAGACTCCGATCCCAGATGTAGTGGGTCCACTACCCCTGACCCATGACAGTAAGAACCGGCCATGGATCCAAGGTTCCGCTACCCAAAGTTGCTGATCTCTCCACCATTTTTGTCCAGCAATCCCAGAAGATCGCTGTGCAGGTTCAGCATAATTGATCAGCTGACCTCCGTCTTGCAGCAATTGTTGGCCACGCAGCAGTAGCAACAAGTTCCTGCAATGCCTTTAGCTACAGCGGCTACATCATCTGTGACAGAACACAGACTGTAACCCCAAGCTGGGTTCATCACACAGTGCTCTCTGCACACCAGTTTGCCACGGAAAGGTCTAAGGGGGCATTCATGCTAAGTCTTCTCCCCGGGAAAGCCCTGGCATGGGCCACTCCCCTCTGGGACAGAAACAACCCGGTCACGGCTAATATCTCCACTTTCTTCGCAGAATTTGAGGAACCAGCCCAGGCGTTGTCTGCAGAAACCGTCCTGCTGAATCTGTGCCAGGTGACTACACGGTTCAACTCCGCAGTTTAGCATCCAAGCTCTTGTGGAATGAAGCTGCTTTTTTCAGCACTTTTAAAAAAAGGGCTGTCTAAATCAAAGACGCCTTGTTTGCACGGGACCTGTCATCTTCCCTGATTGGCCTGATTTCCCTGGCTACTCAGATCGACATCCGTTTCTCTGAGCGCCTGGAGGAGCAATGTGCAGAACAAGGGCAAACCAGGACCCAATGTCTACCCTGCTTGGCTCTTGTCTTCCAAACACCACCTCTGCCTTCCTCCATGCCTGCTGCTGAGGAACCCTTGCAGGTGGATAAAGCTTGTCTGACCCCCTCAAGAGCACTTCCGATGAAGACAGGAGAACCTTTTCTTCTATTGTGCCGGCCCGGGACACTTTCTTGAGTCATGTTAAGTCCGTCCGCAGCTTCCGGGAAATGCACGTACCTAGGGTTTTTGGGAGGAGCATCCTTTGGTGAGAACAAAGCTTCTCCACAACTGAACTTGCCTGTTCTACGCAGCTCCAGGACAGGAACTAAAATTCAAGTCTCTGCCTTTCTGGATTCTGGTTCTGTAGGAAATTTCATAGATGTTGTCCTGGTTTCCCGATATCACCTTCCTGTGGTCTTTGCTGGGGTCAAGAGTGTCAATCTCGTTGTCTTATGACTCTTCCGCCCGTTTCCACTTTGTCTGCATCGGTATCCTTCAAGCTTCTGATGGGTCTTCCTGCTGCTCATACTGACTTTGCCGACATCTTCTCAGAGAAGCAAGCAGATACTTTGCCACCACACCATCCTGCCCGACTGTCCTATACAGCTGCCAAGCACATCTCAGCCGACTAGGAGGTTGGGTATACCCTTTGTCCATACCTGAAACCTTGGCTATATGAGCCTATATCAAGGAGAATCTGTAGAAAGGATTCATCCACAAGTCTTCATATCTTGCCAATGCTGGATTCTTTTTTGTGGCCAAGAAAGATGGTTCTCTCCACCCCTGCATAGAGTATCATGGGCTTAATAAAGCTACCATTACTACCCACTACCCTTGATCAGAGAACTCTATGACCGCCTCTGTGAAGCTAAGGTTTTCGCTAAGTTGGGCATTTGGGGGGCATAAACCTCATCCACATCCATGAAGGGGATGAATGGAAGACAGCCTTCAACACTTGAGATGGGCACTTCGAGTATCTGGTCATGCCCTTTGGACTCTGCAATGCGCCTGCTATGTTTCAAATAATCTTCAATTACATTTTCAGAGACTTGTTATATACCTGTATCATGGTCTACTTGTTCGATATTCTGGTGTTCTCTACTGACCTAAAATCCCATCAGGCCCACGTACGACAAGTTCTCAGGCATCCAAGGGCCAATCACCTATATGCCAAACTCGAGAAGTGCCAGTTCCACCAGAAGAGTGTTCCGTTCCTCGGCTATATCATTTCTGACAAGGGTCTACAGAAGGAGCCCACAAAGTTGTCTGAAGTTCTCCACTGGCCTCCCCCAGTAGGACTTCAAGCTATACATAGATTCCTGGGCTTCGCTAGCTACTACCTGCAGTTCATGCTACATTTCTCCTCCCTCGTGTCACCTATTATGATGTTAACAAAGAAAAACGCTGATCCTAAGCTCTGGCCTCCGGTGGCTGAAGAAGCATTTTCTAAGTTGAAGTCTGTCTTTCCCTCTGCTCCTGTTCCCATGCGGCCTGATACGGAGAAACCGTTCCAGCTTGCAGATGGCGCTTCCTTTGTAGGAGCTGGAGCCAGCCGCAATCATGTAGCTCGTGCACCTGATTTCGTGCATCCGTCGCTTCCCCGCCGAGGTCTGCCGGAGTTCACCTTCTTCTTCCCGGTGCTTATAAGTGCGTGTCTTGCGTCACCATTTCCAATGTTAAATCCCGCGCGTTGTCCATATCCGTCGGATCGTCTGACGGCCCACCCCCGATTTGTGTCTCGTGAAAGACACATGCACCAAAATCCGATCTTGTGCGCCAAAATCCCCTGTTAAATGTGTCACAATTCAAAAATCGTCAGGAAACCCAACGAAAATGCGCTTTCGGACCCTTAGTAAATGAGCCCCATTGTCTTGGACTGTGGGGTACAGTCTCTTTCCAGGTTTTAGCACTCCCTTTGCAATCATCTGCAGGTCAAGCTGGAATTCTCCTCTCCATACCATCCACAGGCTAGACTTTGAATCCGCCTCTGCTGCTTTCTTCTTCATTGTCTACGGACGACATCCATGCCAACCTCTCCCTCTTACCTTTCCTTCTGATGTTCCTGCTGTAGAAGAACTGCTACAAGATTTTAAGTCCATCTGGGAGTGAATGTAGGCCTCCAGTCTTCTCTCCTGGAGAGAAAATCTGGCTGTCCTTTAGATAGGTCTAGCTGAACATCCGTGGCTACAAACTCAGTCCTTGTTTTCTGGGTCCATTCGAGGTACTAAGACGCATCAATCCCATGGTATACAAACTTCGTCTTCCTCCCACCATGCACATCATGAACTCCTTCCATGTGTCTCCTGAAACTGGTCATCTTGAATTGTTTCTCCTGGCAAATAACTCCCCCATTCTCCTTTGTCTGATTCCACCAATGTCTATGAAGTCAAAGAGGTCCTAGACATGAAGTTAGTTAGAGGGAGGCAGTATTTTCTCATCGGCTGGAAGGGGTTCGGGCCATCGGGCCATAGCAAAGATCTTAGGAGCCTGAAGACAACATCCTGGACCATAATCTTCTTCAGAGGTTCCTTCGGGCCAAAAATAGGGGGATGCCGAAGGGGGGGGGGGTACCGTCATGGGTGCTCCTGTGACCCAAGTCTCAGGTCGAAGGTGACCCTGTGTTCCTCCCTGTGCCCCAGCACTCAGTCCGCAGCTCTATTTACCTCTCCCGGCTCCAGTGGCATATCTTGTGGTCCGACGCGCATGCATCTTCCTTCTAGTGCGTGCGCGTCAGCTATGTGAGATTTAAAGTGCCAGTGCTCTGCTAATTGGTGCTGCTGGTCATCTGCCCTAATAAATGGACTGCCTATATCCCCTGCTAATCTTTGTGCCTTGTGCCTTGGAGAAAGCTTGTTTTCTGTGTTCCCTTTGATTATTGTGATTTCCCGTCCCTGTCAAAACAGCCTGCAAATGACATGTGTTTTCTATGACATGTTTTTCTGCACATTGTTTGAAAAAAGGTCATGATGATGGGATCATCTGGGTCCTTTTCTATACTCAGTCCTTGGATGAAGTGGGCAGTGGCCGGCAACATTGTGACTATGGGATGGTTTTTCACCCTTCTGTACGTTACTTGGGGTTGTGTGGCCACAAACCTTTTCAAACACTATTATCTTCAATCTATGTTGCTTTTAGTACCTTGTCATTACCCTTTGGACCATCATCCACTGAGCCCTCATCACTGCAATCCCTCCCACTGGACTTTAAGATATATGGTTATACACACATAATTATTTTATTTTTTGAAATCCCTGAATGACTATCCATATCTCTAGCAGCAGCCTCTCCCTTTTTCTCTCCCAGCTGCATTGCTGTTGGGACACATGACCCTGCCTCTTGTACAGAGAGGTCATGTGTCCTGTCTGGCTAACAGCAGCTATGCCCATAAGGGGGGGTTACTTTGATTGCTAATGGCTAAATGCTGGTTGATGGGCTGCTCATAAGCCTTTCAATAAAGCTAGTCCCCTAAACAAGGCAACCACAGGGGGGGATAAGAGAAAGCTGGATCATTCATCTTCCCTCCCCCTTCCCCCGGATTGGCTCACGGAAGCACTGCACTTAATCCCACTACTTCTTACCCCCAAAGGAGAGATTTGTTACAGCTATTTCCCCTGACCCGACATATTACTTGCTTGCTTGTATATACTTATGTCTGCATGTAGAGAGTGAAGCAGGATTTTTATGGTCACAATTAATGCTCCTGCTGAAACATGTCATGTTGGAATTATCTTAAGTTCAGTGATTATCTTGACTTGAGTGACTTCAATATTTCCATTCTCCACATTATACTAGGACACCACCATACACCTAGGAAACAAAAAAGGGATAGTGTGATTCTAGGGAAAACTTCCAGTCAGGGTGGCAGCCATTTAGGGCTACGGTCCTGATCTGAGGCTATTTGGGTAAAAGGTGGCTCTTTGGCCGGGCCTTATAGGGTTAGGTCCCTAGGTCCTACAGTGGTCCCTATTTATTCTTACATCTAGTTTCTATTCTTTACCAATCATTTCTGATGATTCCACACATCATACATCCCTCTTATCCTATTACATATGGCTGGGGTCAGGATGTAAAAGTTATCCTTAAAGGGGTATTCTGGTAATATGAATGAATATGAACTGATACAAAAACCCATAATGCTATAAATAAATGAATATAACACGACTCAATGTCATAAGTCACAAAATTGAGCTTAAATAGTTTGATTTTATGTTATACAAAAGTAATGGGCTTTCTAAAGTAGGTGGAGTTATCACCAAGATGGCTGCACGGGAACTATAAGTCCCATGATCCTTTGGTTCTCAGAAACCCCTCCTCCCTCGTATGCTCTTCTCCCAGTGATGGAGTAACAGACTTTCTTGCTCTGTTACCATAGTAATGATGTGTAACTGCCATCACTGCACATTACCTCACTGAAATGATGGATCACCACAACACTGGCCATACTGGATGCACTGCAAACAACCAACTACAGCCAAATATAGAGATGATCACATGTTCTGTCCAAGCAGGTGCAGGACATGTGATATTGACATGTTACCAGCAGTCATCGTCTGTCCTGTGTCTGCTCCACACAGAACATCAATGGACTGATTAAAGGGCCAGTAGCATTTAAATTCTTCATTACAGTGTATGTCAACTGCATTTTTCTGCTAAGGGGAGCAACAATTTAAATAACAACTAATTACATATTAGATTATATTTTAAGGACCCTTTTTTATATGCATTATGCTGATTCCTGGAATACAAGTTTAAGAAGACTGCCAATTAAAGAAAGAGAACCATGCTGCTTTTATATCCTTGTAAGCCAGCCCCCTTACCATCAAGCATGACTTTCTGGAAGCCTTATGATATGACGTGGGATTAAAGCCAAACCAGTGGATTCCAGAAGGTACAGATTCCCAACTGTAGACAGCTGTTTTGACATTTTTGTGTCTCTTCAGTACAGTATAGGGAACTGGTTTAGCTGAGAGAGAGTCTTTTACCCATTCTGGAAAACGTATTTGCATATTTTCATGTATGACTGACACATGAAGGAGTTTCGGATACACACTTGCACACTTGCCAGAGCAGAGATCGCCTACCTCTGCCTACCTTTGTCCTGAACCTTGTGTCAGTGACAGAAAGCCATTGAGCCAGTGCTTTCTGATTGCAAGCTGACTGTGCTGTTCTTTATTAAACAGAGATCATCATAATCCACCATTCCACATCTGGGTTATTCAACTTAATTTGGTTTATAATTCCTATGTCAGTTTATGAAATATGTTTATGAAAAGAAATGCCATTATTCATATAAAATGGTATAAGACTGGGGCATAGTATGGGGCTTCCTAATGAAAAGGAGCCCTAATGTCCACGGACAGGTGGAAGCAAGGTTAGAGGTCCACAGACCTGTCATTCATTTTTTCTTGGTGAGTTGAAACCAGTCTATAGTATTATAACCAAATTAAGCTTCAACTGTACCCTTCAAGTACCCTGGGGGACATTTACTATGCCTTGTCTTATGGGAATTGTGACTTTGTCCCGTTTCTCAACCCGCTTGACACTTTTTCCTTAATTGAGTTGGATGGGGTCCTGTCTCTTTGGCCTGCCATATTTACTATAGTCTCTGCTTGAAAACCAGCATCGATTACATATGAAATCTCATCTGAAAGATTTCATTCTGCCAGTGAAGCACACTTAAATATTTACTGTGCAACAGAAGCCTTTTAGGAGTCTAGCGTACAGTACAGTACAAATCTTTCAATGCACTTGTCTTGAAAAATCCCCCCTTCCTCCTTGTAGTCAGGAAGCATCCAGAGATTCTGCCCTTGATGTGAATAGGAATAATCTTAAAGGGGTTTCAACAACTTTGATTGTTATTCCCTATCCAAAGGATATGGGGTTTAAAAGCTTGGACACCTATAGTTCACAAGGTCCCTTTCTCATCAATTGAATGAAGCAGCGGTTTGAGCATGCACCCTGCTGCTCCATTCAAGATAGGAGTGTTAGAGCTGGCAGAGCACTACACTTGACTTTCTCAGGTACTTCCATTGACAGTGAATGAAAGTGCTGGAGATGGCTAAACTCTGTACTTGGCAATTTCCGATGCTTCCACAGTATTTAATGGAGCAGTAGGATCTTGATAATATAATGATCAGATCAAGCATAGTGTACATACATAGTATAGGATAAATGAGGAAGAAGAGCGTTGTCAAAAAGTATCCAGACAATTCAGGTGAAGTGGGAATGATTGGGTAAGTAATAAAAGTAATTTATATTGGTCCCATTATTCTCTCTCAAAACATAAGCCAACAATAGACCTGTACGCCTAAGTGTAGCCAAATAGGAACAATCAAACCTGCCATTGAACACAAAGTTAAAATCAGCAGACCATAATAAATGATCATACTGTAGGTTTTCAAGTGTGTCACACATCTGCTCCAAAAAATGGGAGATTCTGTAGGAGCATAAGTGTTAACTAAACAGGTTCATTTATCATGCATGGTGCCCAGAATCATTAGAAAATGTCTCTGTGGAAAGAAGACATGTAAAAGGATGGATATCTACTGTAAATCTTTTGGATAAGATTGAAGGGTAAAATGAGTTTCCTATAAGCTCCAAAGCAGTGGGAGCTACATCCATATATAAATCCACAGAGGGTGTGGTAAACATCTTATGGGGTGTGCTAATGGGAATATTTGTCTGCCATGAGCGGTTCCCCAAGCTTTCTAGTTTCATTTCTTGTTTTATTCTCCACCTCTGCCACCTTCTGCAAAAACTCCTGTACCTGCTTAGAGACCTCCGACAGCCCTTGGGTTAGTTCATTGTGGAACTGTCACGGGTACCCCTGCGACCCATGTACCGGGTTGCAGGCGCACCCGTGTACCTCCGAGTGCCCCATATATAACTCCCCTCTCCTGGCTCTAGCAACAGTCTCTGCGGCTCCTGCGGTCCGGCGTGCAAGTCCCTGTCTCCTAGGGTAATTGGTAATTGATAATTGGCGCTGGCCTGCCACCTTCCCAGATAAATTTCCAGCCCCTTCCTGTGTTGCCTACCAGATCTTTGTGCTTCAATGCATAAGAGAAAGCTTTGTTCCATGTCCTTTGCAATTATCTTGATTTCCCATTGTGACCTGGATTCTGTTCCTGACTCAGATTTTGTGCTGCCTGTCCTACCACTACTTCCCTGACTCTGATCCTGTGCTGCCTGTCTCAACCTCCTGCCTGTCCCCGACCACGAGTTTGCCTGACGATTCTGTAATACGCTTTGGCTGCCACCACAGACAATGGTGCACCTGTGGAATGACCTGGTGGTACCACGCCGCAGAAAGTCCAACCCGCTTTGCGACGGGCTCTGGTGAAAACCGGATGCCACTTAGACTCCGGTCCCAGGTGTCGGCTTACGTCATCGTCCGTGGTGGTCCACAGGGTCCACTTCCTCTGATCCTGACAGGAACTGCCTCTGAATGTTGAGTTATAGCTGGTCTGGAGATCAAGTGGAGGGTGCAGCCGATGAGGCCCGGGTACCATGTTGGATATTTGATCAACCCGAAAGATCTCCAGAATAGACTGCGAATCCATTCAAACTCACCATACTTTGGGTGCTTGGGAGGCATCATCTTGGTCAAATGGATTTATTCTGGTGTGGTGAAGCTTATAAGTTAGTGCTTAGTAAGCTTGTAATACCGGGTCCAGCACGGAACTCTCCTCCCATGAATCTACCTCTGTGTAACCCCCCCTGCATGCGCCCCCCTTTATGAATAATTTATGTGAATACTGAATATTTGTTCTACTGCTTTACTATGCACTAGGTAAAATCATTACATTCTGAAAGTGTTATTTTCTGCAAATTAAAAATAATGTAGAACATCAAAGGGGTAAAAAGATGTATATATGTGTGATCATGGTATCTGTTTAATTGAACTCCAAACTAATAATGTGATAGCACTGATATTATGAATTAAACAAATGCAGGATCATTTGGCAACTGACATCAAGATGGTTAGTGTCACTTTTGAAGCTGTAATTACAGCCTGGAACAGTGAAATATTTATTAACTTATCAAATTAAAACACCTTTTGACATGTCAGAGTTTGTGGGTAATTGCAGTTTCTCTTTTGCGATGGTAATTTGTATGATTTATGTATCCTCTAAAGCTATATTGCATGCCAAAAAGCTGCCTGAAATAATTTAATTTAAAAAGTATGAGCAACATGTATCTTTGGCCAAAATAGCAGAGCCCTGAGGGCAGCAGACTCTGAGAAGAGAGAAGCCTTCTTATGTGTTTACTTCACAGCTTGTTACTTCTCACCTGGTAAAATGACTCTTAGTTTCCATATAATAAACTCATTTATGTAGCTTTGTTTTGGCTAATCACATTTCTTAATTTTTTTCCCTCAATCAGTTTTTTTTTCCTCCGAGCAGACAGGTGTCAGTCATTTGCTGTAAAGATAAAAGAAATCTAATAAAAAACAGAAATCATTTTTAATTTACATATCATAAGATCCATTATCAATCCTAAACAACTTTCCTGTCTTAGTAAACTGAGAAAAGCAATGCAAATTAATTCCTTTTTACTTTTTTTTTTGACTACAGTATATATCCAGGATTACAGAAGTCTAGAATTAAGATCACTTGGGTTTGTGAGTAGTGCTGAGTGGGTTGGGCAAAATCGAGTTCGCCCAAGTACTGGGAAAAATTTTGGTTTAGAACAAGGACTTCTTCACAAACTTGAACCCAATCACGCACCAGATTGATATCAATGGAACACCTTAATTATAACACCAAAAAAATCACTGTAAAATGGGAGTAGTAAGGGGTATAGAGCTGAAAAAATGGTGGTAACAACATGGCAGTGTCAGGATTCAGGATGTGTGGATCCTCGGGACCACTGAGGAAGGTGGTACTAGCCAACACCTGGGACCAGAGTCTAAGTGGCACCTGGTCTTCACCAGAGCTCACTGCAAAGCAGGATGGTCTTGCTGCATTAGGGTACCACCAGGTCGTTCCACAGGTGTGACTAGCCCATGGTTGCAGCCGAAGTACCTTAGCGCAAGACAGTCTCGTGGTAAGGTCCAGGCACAGGCTCAGGGCAGACAGCAGAGATGCAAGGTCAAGTCCAATACGGGGTCAGCAACAGGAGGTCCAGACAGATGTGACTGGGAACGCAGGAATACGGGACACAGGAACACAGGAATGCAGGATTGGGAACACAGGAGCAGGGATACACGGGAATGCAGGAACACACAGGAGTGGAAACACAGGATTTAGGAGCAGGAACACAGGAATAAGGAGCAGGAACACGCAGGAACACTCAGAAATGTTGCAGGGAAGCTTTCTCAATGGCATAGGCACAAAGATCCGGAACGTTTTGCAGATAGAAGCAGGCTTATATGGAATTAGTGGAAGTGACTGGCGCCATTTAATGGCACGCTGGTCCTTTAAATTTAGAGAAGACGGCGCGCTTGCCCTGGGAGGCGATATGCATCACAGGACCACCCGTGACAGGCAGTTTCACTGACAAAAATGGGCTATGGAAAATACTCTAAATAACAACATATTATCAAAATAAACAAAGAAACAATAAAAAATAATTTTAAAAAATTATGTTAACGTATGGTTAGTGATGAGTGGACAAGAGTAGCATTGTTCCGGGACAGTTAGAATGACAGTGAGAGAAAGCTAGAAATTTCAAATAATTGTCCATTTCAAGACAATGAAGTTTTGCATGTGTCTTCCCAGAATGGAGATGCCAGAGGAAGTTAAGGCAGTTTTGGTCAATTACATTGAAAAGAGTGCCTTAAGTTCCATTGGATTGCCTTCAACCATCTCCCCCTCTTTGTGCAAAGCCACCTCACTCCTTTTCAAAAAGGCAAGGATGTCTCAATCACAGGTCAAAGAGCAGTCACAAATGCTGTAAGATAACTCACCTAGCAGGGATTCAGTGGGCCATCTACCTGCCCCTGATCCAGTTGCAGATATAGGGGCTCGTTTACTAAGGGTCCGCGGACCGCACAAACATCAGATAGCCTGACAATTACTGATTTGCTCTGCATTTAAAAGGTGATTATGGCGCACACGATCGGATTTTGGCCCAATCGCACCGGCTTTTATGTGACACAAATCGGGGGGCGGTCCGTCGGACGATCCAATGGATTTGGACTGAGCGCAGGATTTAACATTTAAATTGTGTCGCAAGACAATGCACTTACATGCTCCGGGAAGAAGGTGAACTCCGGCGGACCTGAGCGGGCAAGCGACACGTGCAGGATATTGGGCGCACAATCTTAGTGAATTGCGCCAGAATCCATGATCATCGGACAATGCACAGTGGGGATAGCGACAGGATCGGGGAAGTAAATGTGCCCCATAGAGTTCCCAGATGCCCAAAAACTTATGTTGGAGGATGAGGATGTGGACAGCGGACAATCGCAGGACATCTATCAATGAGGGCAGCGGTGATCTGAGGGGGATGATGATGTCCTAAACTCAAAGTCAATGATAGTTCAGAGGAAGAGGTGGTGTTCGCAAAGCCCTAGGTAGCCAGCAGCAGATACAAAAGGTTGCAAATGCACATTGGGCAGCACATAGCCATGAAGTGGCCTGATACTGCCCACTGTACCCAGGCTTAGCACGCAGAGGCTGATCCAGAGGCTCTCCCTGATGTTGCTTTCTTTAGGCCATTTTCAGAAGACAGAATATGTATCATTTGCTTGCTTTGTGTCCCTGAAATGAGCAACAATCTGAGCACTAGGTGTATGACCAGGACCCTGGCAAACAAAACGAGAGCTGCAGTGGATGACACATCAAACCAAGGAAACACCTGAGACTTCCCCTGCTTCTTTTGTTGTCTAAGCCTCTACCATTGCCTCCCAAGTGACAAGGCAATCTGTTGCCAAATGGAGGATGTGACACAACCATCACCAAGCCTGTTCACATGATCCAAAGGAAGTGTTCAGCTTTCTTTGCCCCCATGCAATAGAAACAAGGTGTAAATTTGACCCATCTTACCAATGATCCCTGGTGCTGACTGGGACAATTCCAAAATTGCTGACCTTTTAAATACTATCATTTTAGATACCACAGTCTGCACACCGCCCAAAATTTTGAAAAATTACCTCTGGACCCCTAGGGCAACTCTCTGGATTCCTACGGTAACTCTCTGGATCAACTGCAATTATTTACAAAAGCATAAACTTTAAAAAAAAATTTAAAAATTTGCGAAAACAAAACTGAAAAAAAAAACCTACACTATTTACATTTACACTATTTTCAAAATGTTTTGTTCCCATGCCTTGTAGCAGCTTTGGGCCAAGCCAAGTTGACACATGTCCCATGTATTGCTCATGTGCTGAACTTACTGGCATATAGAATCCTGGCCAACTACACAGACCTGCCTGAGCTACTGCATAAAGTGGGTGGTGTGTGTGCACATTTTCAGAATTCACACCCTGCACAACTTTAGCCTTCTCATCCACAGCCTCATATGAGATGTACCAACTATGTAGAATTCAATTTTGCTTATACTGGGAATGGTGTGTGGGCAGGAGCAGCAGACAGTAGTTGAGTTACAGCTCCAGAATGCCCGGTTGGCTAGAAGTATTGACAAACAGCACCTAAGCACCAATGACTGGGCCTCGATGAGGGACATTTGTGCCATGCTGCACTGTTTCAAATAAGACACCAATGTGGTATATGTTGATATCGCTATCTTCAGCTCTACCTTCTTTATTATCTGCCCAATCCAAAAAAGCTCTTCACACCATGATGGAGGGTAAAAGTATGGCAAAAGAGAAAGGAGAGGACCCTGACAGACCCTATGACTGTCTCCTCTGTGTAATGAAGTTTGGACATGTAGATCTTGTTTTCTAAATTTCACTTTAGCAGAACGGTACATTATATTTCTGAATTGATTGAGAATTAATTCAGATTCTTCTAATTGAAGACCATTCTTTATTCTAAGGAATGTATGCCTGTGAATCTACTATACTAGTGATCAGTACTTTTCCTACCCCACTGCTACATACCCTCCCAGCTGTACAGATGTGTAAACGTTCTTCATTAATTAATTTGGTTCTGAATTATTTTTAGCCAGCTGGCAAGAGCCAGAAAACTCAGTTGGGATGGCAGCCAAGTTAATAAGCTCTTTCATAACACAATTGAGTCACCATGCAAGTTCTGCAGCAAATCTAATTCATAAAAAGGAGGTCAGGTGCAATAATAATGTACAGTACATAACATTACAGGACACAAATGACTGAACTGGACTTTGCAACCAGAAAACTAGATTTGCACCTTTATTTTTTAAGTATTGAAAAGAAAGTAAATGCTTTGTGAGCAACATTTTAAATTTCTTAATTCTGAGATTGCCCGAAGGAAGTGAATGCATATTCACACTGGAGAACATTGTTATATTATAACATATCCCAAGGACTTTAATGAATTATTCAATAGTAAACTCATACAGCATAGATAAAATAAATTAGCTGTGAATTGTTTTAGCTATAAGGATTCATTTTGGATATCTTGAACCTATATACATTTTTTTAGTTTGCTTTGGAGGTTCACAGAATTTTTGTAAGATTAATAATATGCTTAGAAATAGATTTGTTTAAATTTTAAATAAGCGTTTAACATGCTTCTTTAATGAATTGGCCTAAAGAGGCCTTAATGCCCAGATAATTTTGAGTGGTTTTACAGATGCGTTGGTTCAGCTACCTTTACATTTTCTCTTGGTGAGATACAGAAAAGAATGTTTGCAATGACACATTCAGCTATTTAATTATTCAAAAAAGTACTTATAGTTTTTATTTTCTTAAAATTTTTTATTATTAAACGAAAATAATGTTTTAAATAGGTCAATTTGATATATAATATGTATACTCTTGGGCAAACAATTACCGTATTTTTCGGACTATAAGACGCACTGGACCATAGGACGCACCTAGGTTTTAGAGGAGGAAAAATAAGAAAAATGTTTTTTCCCCAAATAGTATTTCAAAGTATTTAAAAAAGTAACAGTAAATAACTGGGCAGTGCAGCCATGTTCCTCTTTGGAGAGGGGCAGGGGCGAGCAGCCTATCTTTAGATAGAATTATTCTGGCACGTAGTCAGGGGGTCTCAAGAGTTACCAGGGTTGTATAGGTATGAGTATATGTGACAATGGTCACAAGAGCTTACAATCAATGAGGAGGAGGAGGAGGACACAGGAGATGACAGTGTTTGTACAATGGCCACAAGAGCTTACAATCTATAAGGAGGAGGGGACACAGGAGATGACAGTGCTTGTACAATGGTCACAAGAGCTTACAATCAATGAGGAGGAGGGGGACAGAGGAGGTTGACAGTGCTTGTACAATAGCCACAAGAGCTTACAATCTATGAGGAGGAGGACACAGGTGGTGACAGTGCTTGTACAATGGCCACAAGAGCTTATAATCTATGAGGAGGAGGACACAGGAGATGACAGTGCTTGTACAAAGGTAACAAGAGCTTACAATCTATGAGGAGGACACAGGAGATGACAGTGCTTGTACAATGGCCACAAGAGCTTACAATCTATAAGGAGGAGGACACAGGAGATGACAGTGCTTGTACAATGGCCAGAAGAGCTTACAATCTATGAGGAGGGGGACACAGGAGATGACAGTGCTTGTACAACGCTCACAAGAGCTTACAATCTACCAGGGGGACAGCAGCCACTACATACCAGGCAACAAGTGGTTAAGAGTGTGAGAGCAGAGACCCGGGGGAAGGGAGCACTAATCACTTATCTGATCCTGTGCTGGGAGAGAAGTTACAGGTCAGACACAGCGCTGTACAGGCTCGGCTCCTCTCGGGCTACTTACAAGCGGGGATTGTCAGTGATTTTCTCCTCCCCCTCTCTCTCTCCACTGCTGCCATAATTATCATGTATATCAGTGCCCTGATATACATGATATACATCAGAGCTGGCAGAGCGCAGGGGTGCAGCCCTCCATTCCCTCCAGCAGTGGAGGGCTGAGAAGAGGAGAGGAGCGCAGCGGCACTCAGCACAGCCGCTGCGCTTCACTGTGAAGGGCTGCGCTTACTGCCAGCATTAGCTGGCAGAGCGCAGCCAGATGCCCTCCATTCCCTACATCTGGACTATAAGACGCACCACTGTTTTTTCCCCATTTTCTGGGGAAAAAAAGTGCGTCTTATAGTCCAGAAAATACGGTACAATGTTTTGTGTTTGTGTGTTTGTGAGTGAAGTTTTTACTTGATTTTTTTGTAGTCAACCATGAGGCCAGCAATGACCTGCAGAGCCATTGTTGGTTTATAAGGTCAAGCAGTTCCATATATCCTAGCGCCACAAGTGATCACTAGGTCCAATAGGAACCGGAACACTGCCTTTACTAGATACTGCTGAATCACCATTGCCCAATTCTCAAATTACCTAATCATGAGATTAGAGTATAAATCCTGGCCAGTTTTCCTAAACTCACAAACTCTACCTACTGAGGCTTAAGATGCATGCACACAAACATCATTTTTGGATAGGTACTAGCCATTGTTAGCACACGTCCTAATATCTTTCTATGGTCTCACACATGGCTGTAAGTTCTATGGCTCTGCATCTGAGCTGACTGCCTGATTATATAGAAATATATTTCAGCAAATTATAGAGCAGGTTGTCTCCGAGTTTGTGGCTTGGGTTGTCTTCTTCTATTGGCAAGTGAGCACAGCTCATACACTGATGAAACGGGGAATATGGAAAGCCCCAAGACCAGTCTGTCTGCCCCCGTAAAGTGCACCTCTGTACCTCTACCTATGCTGATTACATTATAAAATTGGTAACATATTATTTTTTAAATGTCTGTGAAAGTTTTTAAAAATTGCTACTTTTTAAAGAACAGATTACAACATTTTTAAAGACTTCTACCACCAGGATCAAAGATTGTAAACCAAGCACATTAACATGCTGGTGGGGGCCTCTTCTGGCAGGATGCACTCTTCTTTTAGCTTCTTATGCCCTTTTTAATTTGACAAAAAATGCTGTAAACGTTATGCAAATGAGCCTGATGGGCTCCAGGTTTTATAACTGTTAATGGAGCCTAGAACCCCTCAGACACTCTTCCATGATTTTTAAATCCCTTTTTCATAAAAACAAGGGCATGAGAAGTGGATCTTGACAAAAGGGGCACACACCAGTATGTAAGTGTGTTTGGCTCATAATCCTTGATCCTGCTGTCAGATGTTTTAATGTGATTTATTTACTGCCAGTCTGTACATAACATTTTACACCATTTATTATATATACAGCATTAGATTTTTACATGTTGTCTGGGTGAATTATTTAATATTTATCAGCATTTAACCTTATCTACCATGTACAGTACATGGCCATGTTACAAGCATATTCATACTTTACAATCAAATTTATTATTAAAGGATATATATCATAAATTTACTGATGGTAGGTGCATCCTACTAAGCAGTTCCTGAGGAACTTTGCTCCCTATTATAACTCAATATAGAGTTATAAAAATTATGCCAATCAGTCTAAGGGCTTTGGCTATATCACCAGAGCAGCTGAGAGTGCCTCATTGTTTAATTTATTCGCTCACCCATTACAATCCAAGTCCCACCAGGTCTCGCACGTCAGCTGCTCTATGCAGTGGGAACCGGTGGGACCAGGAAGAACTTATATCGTAATGGGGGAGTGAGCAAATTATAACATAAGCCACTCTGATGTGCTCCGGTGATGTATCTGGAGCATCCCAGACTGATTAGCATAACTTATATAACTCTATATTGCTGCAATTTCGCCATTTAAAATAATAATAAAAGAAATCCCGAGAAGCATAGTTCCTCAGGAACTATTTGGTAGGACTACTCTACCATCAGTAAACTGATGGTACATGTCCTCTCAGTATTCTACAAAGTTTTATATAATTTGCAAAGACATATACTTTACTTTATATTCCATTCTCAAGGCAATTGCACCCCATAACTGAGTTTTTTTATTCACCACTGCTGACTTTAGCTAATTTTTTGTATGTATGACTCTTTGTTTTTTGTTCAACAACTTATTTTTTACTCATATAAATACATTGATATATTATTAATATTATTATATATTGTTATAATTGATTGTATCTGTAGCTTTAAAATTATTATTATTTCAAGCTTTTACAAAAAATATTTTTAGATTTAGATTTACACTTCACTCCATGTCAAGCCTGTTATTTATGGTCCAGTTCACACTTGCATGTGGGTTTTCTGTTACATTCGCCCTTTAAGAAGAGCATAATGAAAACTGTTCACCTTCTGATCATCATAGACTCTTCATTTTCTTCCATTACTCATCAGTTATTAATAGTGAAATAAAATATGTTTTCCTGTATTAAACATGTGATGTGTAATGAAACCTGTTGGAATGTAGGTGTGAACTTAGCCCTGCAGTAGGAATGAGTTAACCCTTTCAGGTTTGCTGAATTTGTAAGAGCCTTATCCTGAAAGTTTGATTCTGGTTCGTGTTCGAGGACCTGCATCCCTGATCGTGTTGGCAGTTAAATGGTTACCTGCTGTGGTTGAGCCCAGACCCAAACATGCAATGTTTAGTACATGAAATATAAGAGAAAAATGTCTCTTGACTAAACTCTAACTGATGATATTGTCAGATATGAACTTAATTGATCAAATGTCGAGTCAAAGGACTCAGTTTTCACACTGCAATTTTGCTGTGGTTTTAATATAACATCACAGCAAAACTGTACATTTGGTTTGCCAAGGCAACCCCAATGTCAAAAACCTTAGACCCAGGCCCCTTGCACATAAATGTGCTTGGTACATTGAAATTAACTTGTGTTGATTGGCACTGCTGTTCAGCTACAGATGGACTCCTTGGGACACATTTACTTACCCGGTCCTGTCGCGGTCCAGCGGCGTGTTCTCCATTGTGGATTCAGGTCTTCTGGCGATTCACTAAGGTAGTGCACCCGATGTCCACCAGGTGTCGCTGCTATTCCTGGTGCAGGTAAGCGCGTGTCAAGCGCCTGAATTCGTCAGGTTTTCCGATGGCCACGTCCCCCAATTTCCGGCGCTGAATGCCGTCGCTGATGCGCCACAATCCGATCGTGTGCGCCAAAATCCAGGGGCATATCAGGGAAAAACGGTGCAAATCAGAAAAATACAGGAAACCCGACGAAAATGCGCGAATCGGACCCTTAGTAAATGACCCTCCTTGTATCATATATTATATCCAATCTAAGTTTTACTTTCCCTGTTATCACTTAAATTTACTTTTCAACTGGTGAATGTGAATGTGAAATTAAAATGATGGAATATTATTAAATTATATAATTCAGTAAGTTTACATGTTTCGGTGTTACTTGAAATGCACATCATAAGATGCACGTTAGTAAGCCACTTAAACATTCAGTGTAAGGTTTAATCAAATTAGCCCATATTTTAATCTGGAATATGAAATAAAGTCAGGACTTGCTACCAAGAGCAATCCTGAACATGCAAAAAAAATGAGAAAAATGATGAAACATTCTACAACAATTTTGTGTATTTTTTGCAGATATAGTAGCATTGGTAATAAAAAGTGCTCTTAACATTATATACTCTGAACAAAGGGCACAATCACATTACTAAGGTAGTAACAATGACATTTTAGGGATACACAAAAATTTGATTAGTTGAAACCTTGTGATAGACATCTGCCTGATCAGATTTGGGTTCTCCCTACAGTACTAGTAAATTCAATGTTTCCAAAATAATAAGTATGTTTCCACAATAATGTTTTACTTTTTATTTTTATGAAAGCTTTCCCTTATTAACAACAGTATTTACAAATTCACAAAAAACCTTTTCATTGCCTTTCACATAGAATTCAGATAGGTCACATGGAACTTGAATTGAACCATGGGCGGTGCAATTGTAACTATATCCTCATCATTTTCATATATTTCATGTTCGTACAAATACTAGTAGATAAACTTAACACCATGCACTTCATTTACTCCTCCTAATAATTCCCAATTTGTTTAATTTTACTTTTATATATTGCCAACCACTCATGCATCACATTTCACTAAAAGCATATTTATGCAAAACACCCTTTCCTATTCAACTAAGATCACAGGGAACATGCAGGATTATAGACAAGATGAAATGAAATACATGAAAAGATTACAATATAGAAGGCATTATCAACTTAGTTATTAGGTTTTAAATTAAGAAAAAAATAATCAAACTGTCAGGAAATCATTATTTTACATTTTTTCACTGTGTTTAGAACTATTCATCACCTGTCAACTTTTCATAAACTAGTACCATTTTATTGAAATAACTATAATAATAGCTGGCACAGCAATGTGATAGAATAGAGAATAACAAATTTACACTATGACATGATTAGAAGTGAGCTATTTGCAAGTGTTTTATTTTAATTTTACAATATTTTAGAAAAGGGCAATCCAACAGTATTCATCTAAAATGTTATGGGTGCCACAGGATCACTATAAAGTATATAACTGGGTGATGAGGCTGGGTGATGTTCCTAATCTTTATATTATATAACTACTTCATCCTTCATACTGCATCCATATATTTTGTACAAGTAACCTTGAACAGTCTCCTTATCCTTCAAATATTACAGCACCATCTGAGAGTACTATTTGTAAGCAGCAATTCAGTAAAAATCTAGCCAGTAAACACCATCCACTAAATGAGTTACTGCTCACCAAAAATCCTAGAGCTGTTAGTGAGTGTACATTCATATTTAGTATAAAATGACATTTGCTATTGTAGCCTTCTTTGTATAAAATTCTTCCATATCATATTCATTTCTGGATGAGTAGTACTATCAAAAACATGAAAAATTGAAAATCTGCTACAATTTCAGGTCTACTGTATGTATAAAGTGGGATTATAATTCAGAATAAAATCAACAGGCTTATATATGATTGTTTGAACTTCACTTTCTGTGTCTTCAACCTGGTAAAATGAATTGATTGTATGATGTATGGTATGTTTCTGTTAAATAAAGATTATAAATCTTATTATTATTGTCATTATTATTATTATTACTACTCTTCTTCATGACCTCTTGCCACATCCCATCTGTGACTTATAGTTGGTTGTGGTTTCACTTACATGGCCTCTTAATACGACACCAGCAGTGCGGCATTACTAGAATCTTTACAATCAATTAAACAAGCCTTAAGATGCTCCTTTCACACAGGTGTTTTTCATGCACTTGATTGTGATGTGCAATGGACTCAATCCCATTGGGGGAGATTTAGCTTTTCTCTTTCTAGTCAGACTAGTTCCTGAGACCAGGTGAGCTTTTGTGCAATTTTCTGTGACTTTTAAAAAGTTGTATACAGCTAACTTTAGTGTTAACAGCTGGATTCATTACAGTTGGGGGATTTATCATTGGGTTTTTGTCTATTTTTTGGCATTGTTTTGTCGCAGTTGTGGTCCATGTTAAAAATCGTTGACATCATGGGGAACGAATATCTAAGCCAACATGGTGGCTTCTACTTTTTACTGCTGACCGCAGCGTCGCTGGTGACGATCAAAGGGATGACAAAATGCAGCAAAAACTGATCAAACATGCATGTGGAAACTGTTAGACTGCAATAATTAGTTATAAACTTGTAACAGTCCCTTCCAGATCATCCTACAGGAGGCAGAACAATATCCGAGGACTATGATTTACCACCGAATCATGACTTGAAGTTCTTTTCAATATATATTCATTTACCGTATTTTCTGGACTATAAGACGCACTTTTTAGCAAGAAAAAATCTTGCTAAAAAGTGCCTGCGTCTTATAGTCCGGAGGTCAGGAGGATCCAGCACTGCCAGACCCTCCTGACCTCTGTAAGGGAGATCGGGTGCTACCCAGAACTGCACCCGTTCTCCCAGAGAAGAGCCTCCGCACTGCTCTTACCTCTCCCCGAAGTCCTACTGTACGGGACCTGCGGTGATGTCAGAATCATGTGACTGATCACATGCTTCTTACATCACTGCAGGTCTCATACTCTCATGCTGCACTGGGACAGGGTGAGAAGAAGAGGAATGGGGGAAGTATGTGTGTGTGTATAGGTGAGCTGTGTGTGTGTATAGGTGAGCTGTGTGTGTGTATAGGTGAGCTGTGTGTGTGTATAGGTGAGCTGTGTGTGTGTATAGGTGAGCTGTGTGTGTGTGTAAAGGTGAGCTGAGTGAGTGTGTATAGGTGAGCTGTGTGTGTGTGTGTATAGGTGAGCTGAGTGAGTGTGTATAGGTGACCTGTGTGTGTAGGTGAGCTGTGTGTGTGTGTTTAGGTGAGCTGTGTGTGTGTGTGTTTAGGTGAGCTGTGTGTGTGTGTATAGGTGAGCTGTGTGTGTGTGTATAGGTGAGCAGTGTGTGTGTATAGGTGAGCAGTGTGTGTGTATAGGTGAGCAGTGTGTGTGTATAGGTGAGCAGTGTGTGTGTATAGGTGAGCAGTGTGTGTGTGTAGGTGAGCAGTGTGTGTATAGGTGAGCAGAGTGAGTGTGCGTATAGGTGAGCAGAGTGAGTGTGCGTATAGGTGAGCTGAGTGAGTGTGCGTATAGGTGAGCTGAGTGAGTGTGCGTATAGGTGAGCTGAGTGAGTGTGCGTATAGGTGAGCTGAGTGAGTGTGCGTATAGGTGAGCTGTGTGAGTGTGCGTATAGGTGAGCTGTGTGCGTATAGGTGAGCTGTGTGAGTGTGCGTATAGGTGAGCTGTGTGAGTGTGCGTATAGGTGAGCTGTGTGTGTAAATGTATGTCTGTGTGCGCTGTGCTTTAGTGCAACCGACACACATATTTTAATTGGTGTAAAATATATTTTTCCTTTTTTTGGAAGCCTAAATCTGGGGTGCGTCTTATAGTAAGAAGCGTCTTATAGTCCGAAAAATACGGTACATACATTTTGATTATAAAATATCTTATTATAAAATGTTGCTATGCTATATAAACAGATGATGGAAAGATAATTAAAACCATCTAAATTTAATTCGACTTTGGAACAACTTGAATGAAATTTGTAAATACTTTGAAGCTGGATGAAATGAATTCAAACACTTTGGAATCAAAATAATAACTGCCTAAAATAAAGTCAAAGTTAGTTTAGTTAATTAACACAGAGTCAAATGTAAAAGACATAAGAGAAGGTTTAACAATGACTTCTCGTGGAGATAAAAGAAATGCATCATTATTTGATTATCTTGTTAGTGTTATTGAAGCAGTGTGGTCAAGGTCAGCCTAACACTAAAAAGGACCATTCCTGTGCTGCTCATTGGGACAGGCAAACCTAACCATTGGAAAAGATAAGACAGGTAATTATACCATGGTCTAAAGAAGGTCCAGGACATTGTCTAAAGGGTCAAAGGGTATAAAATAATCAAAAGCTTATTTCTCAATTCTTTGTGTTTTCTAATTGACAACCCAAATAGAAACTGTACTATTTTAAGGTATTTAAATGAGAAAGCTACCAAGGAGATACATAAAGGGCTGAAGAGTTAATACACAATCAATGATAATGGGCCACATGTATCATAGTTTTGTCTCTCTGTGGTGAACTTTGAGACATTTGGCGGCTCTTTTTTGCGCCTTATGTATGATCCTCTCTTTTACATGTGATGCATGTTCAGCTTTTCCTATCCTGGCAGGTGCAAATTTTGGCTTATTTTTGCGACTTTTTGTTGCAAATGTCTCAAATCCACATGGATACAAGCCACGTGATGGGATTTATATACAGGAGAGAACACAAGCCACGTGAGGGGGGGTTATATGCAGGAGTGGACACTACTGTTAATTTGGGATTTATCATTTTGCATTTTTAATGCATTTTTAACCTATTACAACAGTGGAGAAGAGGTGATTTTCCTAATTACATTACTGTTAACATTTGAATTTACAAAACGCATAGTAAATGCAATGTTGACACATGTGTAAATGTGGCATTTTATAGCATTTTGTAAACGCAAATGTTAACAGTAATGAAATAAAGCAAATCACCTTTTCCTCAGCTGTAATTAGTTTCAAAATGCATTAAAATTGCAATTAAACCGCTATGTGTGACCTCACCCTTAGAAGTAACCACTAAAAAAAAACATTTTTGAATTTGAAAGAGGTTACTGTGCAAAATGTTAAACAGTTAAAGTATGTGAAATAATTCCAATTTACATGTTAAAATCGGGTCCATGAAAAAAGAAATTTCCTTTGCACCCGCCCTGAACCAGGTGCAGATTTGCACCAAAAATGGCACAAAAATGGTGCAAAAACGGCAAAAGTCGCATGAAACATCTGGAAAACAAAGATACATAAGGCACACTGAACAAAGGTGCAGACAAGCACAGTCTAAAGGTATATTCAAACAGTGGAATGCCAACCGGACTGTGGTCTTACTTCAATTCAAATTATTTTGCATAGCTGAGTATTATTTTGTTAGATTTGGCATAGATGAGCTTGATATTCTTACATGAAAGACCAATTCTTTGAAACGGCAACTCCTTTAATTACTAAGCGGGGTGTTGGGCACATGTCATACAATATGTACATGTTTTTATTTGATTTTGTATACTTTGTTGACATTAATATGTGTTGAACAACTATTCTAGCAAGATATCAATTTTAAAAAAAATTATATTTTCTTACAAACTGTTAACTTTACAAGCAGTGCCTTCACTTCTTTTGTTTCAGTGATGTAGAGTCCTTAACCCCTTAACGCCGCAGCCCTTTATCGTTTTTGTTTTCCTTTTTCACTGCCCCACATTCAAAAATCTGTAACTTTTTTTATTTTTCCATGTACAGAGCTGTTTTATGGCTTATTTTCTGGGTAACAAATTACACTTATTTAATATTTAATATTACACTGGAAAGCGGGGAAAAAATTCCAAATGCAGTGAAATTGGTAAAAAAACGCATTTGTGCCGTATTCTTGTGGGCTTGGATTTTACGGATTTCACTGTATGCCCCAAATGACATGTCTACTTTATTTTTTGGGTTGGTATGATTTTATATTTACTTCCAGTGGATAGAAATCTGTTTGTGTGATAATAACAGCTAGTGCATGACCATGATTTTCATCCACTGGAAGTAAACATAGAAGCATTTTATAGAAGGGCAGCAAGCAAGCCCATATGTAGAAAAACATGAAGAATTGATACAGAAAGTATATTGTAAAATTGAATAACTTTTCTTTACACAAACCATATCCATCATGGTGAAAATGGACAACCCCTTTAAAATAACGTGACTGTTAAATTTTAATCCTCACATATCGGAGACAAATCATTGCTGATACAACTCATTACAATATTATAAAGTACTGTCTGCGGTTTTAAGCTCCCATAATCAGTGTACCCTCATTTCAACTACACAGCAACCTATTGAAATATGGTCTTTGAAGATCATAGTTCATACACTGAACTATATTTGCTAGATATTTGCTAAGTTCATAATTGCACTTAAAAGTACAGATCAAAATGAGCTTGGGGAATTTACCCTGCTCTTCTCTACTTTAATGATTAGTCTAGTTGTGTTTCACAAGAAATATTTTATGTCAACATACACAAATCCAATCCAAATGTCAAAGAAACGATTACTATAACATTCTCTGAAAATGTATGTGACTAACATTACTTAAGAAAATAACACATTATTTCCTGTTACCATTGAGTTTTAGAAATTGGTTTCAATTAAAATTAAATTGCATGATAACCCCTTAATAACGTGTGACGTAGTAGTTACCTGTCGGCTGCAGGTGTTCAGAGAGAGCCCTCTTCATAGCTGGTGAGCCTTTGCTGCATATTGCAGCAAACACCTACCGCTGACACCCATGGTTGGGTGTTAACTCTGCGCCTCATTTGCAACAAAAGTCTCAAAAAAAAAAAAAGCCAAAATTTGCACCTGCCAGGATAGGAAAAACTGAACATGTATCACAAGTAAAAAGACAGGATCATATATAAGGTGCAAAAACTAGCCGCCAAAAGTCTCTAAAATTCACCTCAGAGAGAAAAAACTATTATACATATGCCCCAATAAGCAGATATTGAGAACATTTTGAGAAATGCAAAATCATATATGAAAATTGTTAAACTGAAACTAGACTGTAGCACAATATTGAGGTGCAGACAGATCTCTTTGGCAGCTAACATCGTACTATTAGTGTATTCATATGATGAGGCACTTTCACAATGGCCATGTGATAGGGAAAAGCTCAACAATAAACAGAACAAAGTATGGCATCTGAAGAATAAGAGATATGTTTTTTTGAGGTGGTTTTAAACAAGCCTTCTAAAAACACGGGAACATAGGGAGTCCTTGTGGTTGCTATTCTTAAAGTTTGGTCTTACCTCAAGTCAAATTATTTTGCCCTTTTTTGAAGGGTTTGGAAATTTAATTTAAGATTTTACACTAGGAAAAAAGAGTAGGACTGGGAGTTAGTTTTTGCAGCTTCATATTCTTACATGAATAGGCAATTGTACATGTTTCTTATTGGATTTTTTGTATAGTGGACCTTTGTTGAGATTAATGGGCCACATTTATCACTTTTGTGCGCCTAAGTGTAGTAGTTGCTCCTAAATTCTGGCGCACTGTTTTGCCAGAATTATCACAAGCTACAACCATCTGTGATAAGTCAATTTCCTGCTTCATATTAATCACTTTACTTTAACACAGTTTAGGCACAATTTTGGCGCAGTTTAGACGCAATGTTAGATTCAGGCACTTACATGTGATCCTGCTACAAGCTCCTCTTTGCTTCTCCCACATCCCAGAATGAAGATAACACTCACAGCAGCACCCAGGTGTGTGACACCCAGCACCCGGTGATCTCCTCAGCAGTGGCGTCTCCTGGAGGGGATCGCCCAGTGCTGGTCTCCTGCTGCACCCCTGTAATTCTGCACAGTATCCCCCTTAGACACACTGGTGAAACTGTGCAGAATTACACTGGGAACACTTGTCTGTAGTTTCTGCAAAATTCTGCAAAGTTCTCGGCTCTTGCTTTGAGCTCAGGATTTTGCAGAATGTTTTGTAAATAGAAGGTGATGAACTGTAAATAGAGTCTGCAGCTCCTGTCTGCAGTGTATCTAATGTCTGTATTATATGTTCTAGTGCAGTGATGACGAACGTTTTAGAGCCCGAGTGCCCAAACTTCAGCCAAAAGCCACTTATTTATTGCAAAGTGCCAGCACAGCAAATTAAGCAGTAATTTATTTCTCCTTGTTCTTTGACAGCTTTCAATCCCTCAGCCTCCTGAAGACACCAACGCAGTTGAAAGGAGGAGGGCAAATTTGCCTATCGTTGTAGGAAGATTCTGTAGGAATATTCTTTGAGTGAGGTCTGGGGAACTTCATGCTGGGGTGATGGCCTGGGTGCCCAAAGAGAGGGCTCTGAGTGCCGCTTCTGGCACCAGTGCCATAGGTTCGCCACCACTGTCTAGTGTCTGGCTGAGCTTTGCTGCTAGAAATGAGCTGTTCTGCAAAGGGGCTCAGTGCTTACTTCTCAGTTAATGCCACCTTTGGGCTGGAGTGTTTTTGCACCCGTTTTTGAGCCTAAATGAAAACGTTGCAAGTGATGAATATCATTAGGTGCAGCAAAACATCTGGATTGCTATCATAAATGAGGGAAAGCTTGTTATTTCTGCTGCGTGGCTAATTTGGCGTTTAGTCGCAAAAACATTGCGCCTGAATGAAAAGGCGCAAAAACAACAGAAAAAAACAAGTGATACATGTGGCCCAATATGTGTTAAACATCAATTCTAGTACAAAATAATTAATTTATCTACAAAATGATATTTCCTTACAGATTATGAACTTTACAGCAGCGCCTACACTGCTATGGTTTCAATGGTGTAGAGCAGTGATTTTCAACCTTTTTTTAGCCACGGCACACTTTTTATACTTAGAAAATCCTGGGGCACACCACCAACCAAAATAGCACAAAATGACACTAAAACAGTCATAAAAGGCCTCCCTTTACTAATAAAAACCTCTAGTGGCCTCCCTTTACTAATTAAGAGCCCCTAGTGGCCTCCCTTTACTAATTAAAAGATGCTAAAGGCCCTCCCTTTACTAATTAACAGACCCTAGCGGCCTCCCTTTACTAATTAAAAGACCCTAGCGGCCTCCCTTTACTAATTAAAAGACCCTAGCGGCCTCCCTTTACTAATTAAGAGCCCCTAGAGGCCCCCCTTTACTAATTAAAAGGCCCTAGAGGCCCCCCTTTACTAATTAAAAGGCCCTAGAGGCCCCCCTTTACTAATTAAAAGGGCGGATCGCCGACGCGGGGCTTGTAGGTAAGTATGGGCGCAGAAATATGGGGGCGCGGCGGCAGCGCTACACAGGGGCACCATAGTTCGGGGGCACACTCAACCATGTGTTGCGGCACACTAGTGTGCCGCGGCACACAGGTTGAAAATCACTGGTGTAGAGTGCTGCTCTGTAATGTAACAAGTGAACCTCTCACCAGAAATGTCATTTTTAGCTGGTGATAGATTGCAATAGCCTATGCTGATTTAAATGCCTGTGTTAGCATTTTGAATACTACCGCTACTTTTTAAAACTTTATTTCACATTACCTGGCTAACAGCCAGCAACATCTGGTAAGTCATGGGGAGACTGTCTACAGCAAAACTGAACATGGACATTTTATATGAATCAAGAAGTATGTATGTATGATGTTGCTTGACAATTATTATTAAAGGTTTGTTTATTTGTCAAGATCTCAGAACTTTGTAGATGTTTAAAATTGCTTACTATCTGTAATATACACTATCATTAACTTGAAGGACAAGTGTCTTTTTTCAACCGTATAAACTATGAAATTAAAGGTGTTGTCTGCTTTCAGCTAAAAATTTATATGGTTTGTTTAAGGAAAAGTTATACAATATTCCAATATTCCTTCTATATCAATTCCTGTAGGAAGCTCCTATGTTTACTTCCAGTGGATGGATATGTGATGGATATGCAGGTGTATGACCTGTTATTATCACATGACTTTGATTACTCTGTGTGATAATAATGGCTTGTGCACCCACGTGCCCATCACAAGACCATGGACAGATTTCTATCCACTGGAAGTAAACATTGAAGATTTATATAGCAGGACAGCAAGTAGAGATGTAGAAAATTACATACCACATATACTTTACATAGTTTATTTCATACCTGATCTCTAGTCTGCATGGAAGGCAAGTAAATCTATGATTACTATAAAAACATTAAAATGCAAGGAACATACAAATGTGTACATGACATTTATCATGTGTAAGTTATGATTTAGCATGTAGGCAGCAAACTTGTTTGCATTGGTTCTTTCAAGAACTCCTCCTGCGCTTTGGGTTACCAATGTGGCTTGGATGCCTATTGTTAGGGCAAAATTCACTTAAAGGGGTATTCCCATCTGGGCATTGACATTTAATTGAATTTATTTGCCATTTATATTCATTTCTTTAATTTGATGTTAAAAAATGTACTCCTGTAAAGAAAATTTCACATAAATTTAGCCATGTTGATCCTTAGAAAAAAGATTTTTGTCCTTGGATATGACCACCACTGCTGGAGTGATTGCACCAATTTTTACAGCTGGTTATATACTTATTAGTACTCCGTGCAATGCATTTGAACACATGTACTTGTATAAGTTAATATTATATCAAAACAATAACCAGTAAAATTATATTATTGAGTATGAGTATGGGGTTGTTGTTTTTTTGACTACCAGCTACCAGAGTTTTTTTTTATTTACCAGCATTTCAGAAGAACAACTGACAGGTTATTTGGTAATAAAACTATAAAGCATTATATGTATATAAAATGAAGAAAGATCACCACATGTAGCCCCTGAAATAGAGAATTTACAATGTGCTTTATCTCTTAAAACTAACATTGCATTTATATTGCTTCCGGATTATCTGGCAGACACTTGCATACCCGTGAACTAATACACACCCACTTAAGTTCAGAATTCTTGAGAACTCACATTGATTAATTTATACACTTTGTATATATTTTTAGGTCCAACTTTCACTATTAGATTTATGCATACTAGAAATCCCTTATCTTGTTTTTACTATTTTAGGGCAGTTAATTTCCTCTTCCTTACCAAAACATTTTCAACATAATGGCAAGGCAATTTTCAGAGTGATTTGTTCACATTTCAACCTTTGACATATACTGATACATCATGTTTTCCAAACAGAAGGTAATTTCTATAGCCATTTCCCTTACAAAAATAATATGTTATTAACTGTGAAATGTGTAGGTCTTTTGTTACAATTATAAGTATGGTAATATAAGTTAGTGGCATATTCCATTACATGGTATTATTAGCATATAATAGTATATTAGTCCATTAGTATAATAGTATATTAGTTTTTTTTTCCAAAAGTTATAGTTAAAAGCCGTTTACTAATGATTATGTGTATTTCCTATGAGCTCTCTGGCTCAAAATCCACCCTAGTGCATGTATATAAAATATCTTGGTGCAGAATTAATCTCCTTATTGCTGGTTATTGCTAACTATTGCTAACTATCAAAGAAGACATATATGATAAAATAGATATTGCAGATTATTGTATTTAACTGATAAATGTAATGATATAATTTTTAGGATATAATAATTTTTTAAAGAAAATTTTTGAAAATACAGCATCCTAGCACAGGGTTGCAATACAATTTCATTTTAACCTATGCTAGATCTTTACTCCAAAAGTCCTAATACCTTAATACAGGGACATAAAACAACTTGAAACAATTGTGAAACCAAATTTTATTTGGTCACATTCACACAGCACAATTTGAGTGCTGTTTCACAAGATTTGCAAGAGTTAGCAATAATTCCATAACATGTAACATGTGGTGGGTCTATGTGATGGATACAGTTACAATGTTATGGACATAGGAAAACTAATAACTATTTGGTAATATAAAATAAAACTTTGTTTTTCACTTTTGTACCACTGTTCTCAAATATTTGTTTTGAGATATATGAATTATTTTGCACATAGATTTAGAAAATCATTACAGAGTAATGTATTTAGAACATGTGATAATACAAAACCTTGTAAAAACCTAATTAAGAGAAGTAGCCTCTCTCTGCCTTTATTCTGTTTCAATGGGGGTCATTTACTAAGGGCGTTTTCCCGACGTCTTACCCGAATATTTCCGATTTGCGCCGATTTTTCCTGAATTGCCCAGGGTTTTTGGTGCACACGATTGGATTGTGGCGCTTCGGGAATAGGATCGGGAATTCCGGCGGACCTCGTCAGACTTCACCGCAGCAGCGACACTAGGTGGACGTCGGAGGAACTGCCTTAGTGAATCGCCGGAAGACCCGAATCCACCACAGAGAACGCACCGCTGGATCGCGAATGGACCAGGTAAGTAAATCTGCCCCATTGTCCTGTAGTGAGCAGTGTGTTTGAAAGATTTCTGAGGGCCGTCCACTTCACACAGATAAGGATAATGATTAGGTCATTAGGAAGATTTTCAGGTTCCTTTACCTCTAGCTGCCAGTGGAATACAGGACTGAAAGGTGACTTACACAGACCTCCTAAACAAGGAGAAAAAAGGTGGACACTGGAACACATTTCTTTAATTATAATACAGTACAATCTTTATTATTGTCATACATACATCATTACATATATTCCATACAATGCATAAAAAATACATGTATATTATAATTTCACACATTTATTATTCATGTTATAACATATTGTTATGCAGCAGGTGTGGACCCACTGTATCACCAAAATATATTTGGCTTTGGCTAATCCCAAATGTGTTATCAAAATGTTTCCATTGTTTCCATTGTTATATCGGTCTCAACAAAAGTTGCCTTGTGGATCCAGTAAGAAACTTTGGATGTTATAACTTAATTAAAAGCAAGCAGAAGAGGAAAAGAAAGACAAAATTTCCATGCCTACTCATATTGCACAGTAAAATCTATATTACTATGAATTCAGGGGGATTGTATAAGAGGAAAAGTGGAAAAGATAAAACTAGCTTTTATTGAGCATACACTAAAATGTGATAGGAAATATGAGACACAATCAAATGTCTTAAATGATATAATCTTTCTGATTCTACTGTAAGCACTGGTTGACTGCCTGTTTGCGTGTTCCTGTGTTAATCCTTTAGTAGATCAGGGGACAAAAATAGTTTGGTGGGAATTGTAGTGTATTAGATTTAGTGTACTTTGGTGACACGTGCAATTTATAATAGTGAATGAAGTGGACTCTATTATTGTGGCATACTGTGTTACTTTCTTGTGTATCTGAATAACTAGATTTGATAATAGAGACTTACTTTAACAGTATGCCCTATATTGTGTGGTCCAGTAGTCTGGCAGTAATTCTTATTGAATAATTTAGCATTTTCTATCACATTTTAGTATATACTCATTATTCCACGTTTCCTCTTACCCATTCTCCTTAAGTTAATTGAAGTAAAGTGTATGGAAAAAAACTCTCCATAGAGTTCTATAATCTCTAGTGACCGTGACAGTTTTTTATGCACTTCATAGAAAGCTTCTATGTTTCCTTCCAGTGGATAGAAATCTGTCTCTGGCCATGTGATGTCACGCAGGTGCACGAGCCGTCAGTCAAGTCTCTGATTACTCTCTGTGATAATAATGACTCGTACACATACGTGTCCATAACAAGATCATGTACAGATTTCTATCCACAGGAAGGAAACATAAAATTGTTCTACAGCAGGACAACAAGCAGAGATCTAGAAAACCATGAGGAATAGATACAGAAAGTATATTGGAGAATTGCATAACTTTTCCTTACACAAGTCATATCCATTATTTGCTGAAAGTGCACAACCCCTTTAACCCAAGGGCCAACAGTTTACAATCATTCATTTTCCTTTTTCATTCTATCGATATGAACTATGAAATATTCTTAGAATATGACTAAAACTATATTTGGTAATATAAAATGTACCAAGATGACACATGGGGAAATTTGTTTGCTGTAGAAAGGCTTATATATGTTGAAATATATACAGGCGGTCCCCTACTTAAGGACACCCGACTTACAGACAACCCATAGTTACAGACAGACCCCTCTGCCCACTGTGACCTCTGGTGAAGCTCTCTGGATGCTTTAAAATAGTCCCAGACTGCAATAATCAGCTTAAAATTGTCTGCAATGAAGCTTTATTGATAATTCTTGGTCCTATTACAGCAAAAAAATTTGAAACTCCAATTGTCACTGGGGCAAAAAAAAAAATTGTCGGGAACTACAATGATAAAATATACAGTTTCGACTTACATACAAATTCAACTTAAGAACAAACCTACAGTCCCTATCTTGTATGTAACCCGGGGACTGCAATATCTAAGAAATAAGAGCATTCATATTCAGAGTGGGACCTCTAATTTTCAATTAATTTTTACTAGCAGCGCTCTTGTCAGTGCATGTCATTTCCTGCTGGTGGCCGTAGTAAATTTACATGATGCTGAAGTATTTTCCATCAGCATTTAAACAGTTAACACCCAGTCAGCACTTATAGCAGTTGTCACTGGTAGTGGAATTCGTTTAGTATTTCAGGAAAACTTTGGTTCTGCACGATTCCGAAGTTTACGGTGATTGGTGGGAAGGTTTTTTTTCCCCCCTTTATTAGCAAAATGGCCGCAAGCACAACATGATACATGGGGCAGAGAACTCTAGGAAGAAGAAAGAAACACCCTCAATCACATGTGCAGACATGTAAGCCAATCAGCGACCGGCAGGCTTATGTAATGTCACAGCCCTATAAAAACAGGCGGCCATTTGAAATCCGGTTATTTCACACTGCATGTGCTGTCTCTAGCGACTAGCTGCTTGTACTTAGTAGCCGATGGAGTGATTTTTCCTCAAAGTCCAGGGTGTCCCAAATTTTTATTCGTTTTTGTTGCTAAAGTAGATCAAGAAATCCTTGTCAAATCCACATAGTTGCTGGAATGATTTTTTCTCAAAGTCCAGGGTATCACTTTTTAGGGTTCTGTATTCCCCAAATTTCAATTTTTTTTTGTTGCTAAAGTAGATATCAGTAAATCAGTGTCAAATCAACATAGTACACTCTTTGATGGTATAGTGGGATCTTGGTCCTCAGCTCAGTCCTTTCGAGCTGGCACAGAAGTTACCTTGTCAGGCTGCATTCCCACTTCACTTATTTGGTGAAGTTGGTCTCTGTAAGTGCCCATGAAGAGTGAAGCGATTCTAAGAGCTGCGGCTGTCATACTAAAACGCAGGATTGCTTGAAGACCAAACCACGCTCCCCATGCATATTTGAGCATGGCACAATGTTCTACAAAACCCTACAGGCTCTCTGCAGCCAGGAAATAGCTGTTTTTTAACGTGATTCGTCATGATTTGATTCGGGTCGAATTGAATTTTGTCTGAAAAATTCGGCAAACTCTGAGAATCGAATTGTTTACAAATTTGCTCATCTCTAACCTTAATATAATATTATTAAATCCATTCATAGATTTATAAAATATTTAGCACCATTTTCTATATGTCCATTGTTTGGAGAAGTCATTAGAGGTCATTTATCTTTGGTCAGAACATTTGTGCATGTCTTTTCTTGGTTTTCCAGAGTTTCAGACTTCACCTTAGATCTGATTTATCTTAGAGGTTGATATATCAGGCAGCTGGGTCTGTGGGATTTTGCTACTTTTTATTAAAAGTCGCATAACCCCTTCTAAAGTTTTTCCTACTCCTGATTGGGAATGGAGTTTATTTGCAACTTTTTTTTACCATGATTTGTACCTAAATTGTGACTTATTCATTCGTCCGCATCTGTATTTTAAAGATATATAAGTCTCAACACTGACTAAAAAATGTTTGCACAGCTAACTTTGCTAGACAAGTGGAAAGTTGCAAATATTTCAACATTCTTGTATAAAACTTGTATTAAACATTAGTTTTATTTTAATTGTAAAACACACATTCTCCCCGTCAGTTGCTGCTTCATAAGTAATCTAAATGTTTGATCTTATGTAAAGGAAGCACAAAATGATTTGAGATAAAAATGCAAATTATCACTGAAACCAGGATGTACGCGGACAGAACCACAACTTTGTTATCACAAAATCTGCTGATTATTTTTTAACGTCAGTTCCATGAATTTTATGATGTAAATATTCATGAAAAAGTCAGTTTAAATAACAATTATTTGCAACCTTATTGACGTAAGGTTTTTATGATACATCAAAGCAAAATTTTGTATCTGTATTTTTTTTAACTTTTGCTTTTAAAATGGAAAATATGAACTTCTAATATTTAACAAACATAAAAATAATAATTATACAGGCGGTCCCCTACTCAAGATCACCGGACTCCTATCCCCACCTGAAGGGCTCACATTAACCCTATCGATATCTGCAAATCGTAACACCTCTGCACAACTAGAGTGTGTTGTCCTGATATGCTCTATAAGTCTGGGAGAGCTGTGTCCGGTCCTAATAGAGCTAATGTGTTCTCAGAACCGGGTATGTAAATGTCAGATTGTTTTCCCGATGTAGAACCTGCGGCAGGGACAGAATATGGCATACACCACATATTGTGATTTGCAGTTAAAGAAATATTTCACTGTGGCAGACATCACCCATAGTCACTGTCTTTTTTCAGAGATTAACCCCTTAAGGACGGAGGGTTTTCCGGCTCATTTCTCGCTCTCCAACTTCAAAAATCCATAACTTTTTCATTTTTCCGTGTACAGACCTGTGTGAGGGCTTATTTTGTGCGTAACAAATTTTACTTTCCCGTAATGTTATTTATTTTAACATGCCGTGTACTGCGAAGCTGAAAAAAAATTCCAAATGTGGAAAAATTGAAAAAAACCCGCACGTGCGTCACGTTCTTGTGGGCTCAGTTTTTACGACTTTCCCTCTTCGCTCCAAATAACACGCCTACTTTATTCTTTGGTTCGGTGCGATCGCGGTGATACCAAATTTATATAGGTTTTATTGTGTTTTAATACATTTTCAAAAATTAAACGAATGTGTACAAAAAAGAAAAAAAATTTTTTGCCATCTTCTGACGCTAATGAATTTTTCATACTTTGGCGCACGGAAATGTGTGAGGGGTCATTTTTTGCGAAATGAGGCGACGTTTTCATTGCTACCATTTTGAGGTCTGTGCGACATTTTGATCATTTTTTATTTCATTTTTTATGTTATGTAAAAAGGTGTAAAAGTCGCATTTCGGACATTTGGGCGCCATTTCCCGCCTCAAAGGTCACCGCCGGCCGTAACCGTTTTTATATTTTGATAGATCGGGCATTTTGGGACGCGGCGATACCTAATATGTCTGTGATTTTTACTGTTTGTTATGTTTTATATCCGTTCTAGGGAAAGTGGGGTGATTTGAACTTTTAATATTTTATTAATTTTTTTTATTTTTTAAACTTTTTTTTTTCTTTTTTTTTTCACTATTTTTTAGACCATCTAGGGTACAATAACCCTAGATGATCAGATCGCTCCTACCATATACTGCAATACTACAGTATTGCAATATATGGCGTTTTTGCAGGTCTTACATTACAATGAGCCACTGGCTCATTGTAACGAACCTGCATAAACCATGTAGCCTCGTGTCAAGAGAAGACCCGAGGCTACCATGGTAACCGATCTCCGCCCCCCGATGACGTTCGGGGGCGTGGCGATCGAAAAAAAGATGGCGGCGCCCGCGCGCCGCCGTCTTTTAAACGCCGCCCGCGACTTTGCGGGCGGCGTTTAGAGGGTTAATAGCCGCGATCGGTGCAAGCACCGACCGTGGTTATTAGCGGTGGGGGTTTTGTGCAAAATGCAAAAACCCCCACCTCTGTATGAAGAGGACTCAGCCCGTGAGCCCTCTTCATACTTCCCTTATACCTCTGCGCCGTAGAGCTACGGCGCAGAGCGTTAAGGGGTTAAAACTACAATAATTACATTGGCCACATTTAAAGTTGCCATGTGGGACCAAACGGTCTAACTATGTGCTCTGGCTTGAAGAAAATCAACTGTGTACTAATTTACTTCTCAATGTTCTGCTCTGTCTGAAAGAGATGAGAGGTCTTGTGTTCGCTCTCTTGTAGTTGCTGGTCCATAGCCAATAGATGCCAATTGTTTAACATAGCGGACCGAATGATGTTTTCTTGAGAACTGTACCCAAAAGTAAAAGTGATGTTGTGTATCTTTTTTCATTAGGGATGACTCAATTTTGGATCTAACTAGTAATTCTGATCGTTTAATTTTCGTAATTTTAGTTCAAGCTTTTTTTAACACCTGTGGGGGGTATCCTCTTTACTTCAAGCAGATTTCCAATTCCATAAATGCCCAAGATCCATAAATCTCTCACAGATCCCCCAGGCCGCCCAATTGTGGCCGGGATCGGCTCTCTGACAGAGCCCCTCTCAAAATACATAGATTGGTTGCTTCGTCCGTTACTTAAAGACATTCCTTTATATCTTGAGGATACAAATTCCTTCCTGAGAAGTATTGAAGAGATAGAATGGACAGACAGCTATAGCATAGCATCAATAGATGTGGAAAGCTTGTATACCCAATCCCCCAAGAGATGGTGGTTCTCGCAGTCAGAAGGGTATTACAAACCACAAACAAGAGTGAAATATATGTTAACTTTGTCTGTGACTCTCTCCAATTTATTCTATCCCATAACGCTTTCCAGTTTAACAAAAGATGGGTATGGGTATGGGTACCCCGGTCTCCTGCAGCCTAGCAAATATCTTCCTATCTGTGTTCAAAGAAGAGTACATTTTCACGACTAACAACCCACATATAAAGTATATTAAATCCTTTTCTAGACATGTGGATGATGTTTTTCTCGTATGGGCATTTTCAGAATTAGAATTTGAGAATTTCGTTATGTACTTGAATAAGAATGGTATGAATATGAAGTTTCCATCTAAATTCAGCCTGGAATCACTAGAATTCCTAGATGTGGTGGTAATTATCAGTACTGAAGGGATCTCAACTGAAGGGTTTAGGAAAAAATCAGCCACCAATTCTATCCTACATTATCAAAGCTTCCATCCTGTACACACTAGGGATGGTATCCCTTACACTCAACTTCTGCGGCTCCGTAGAATTAATAGCAGAGAGGATAACTTTAATTCCCAGGCAGACGAATTGGAAATCCGCTTGAAGGAAAGAGGATAACACGGGTGTTAAAAACTAAAATTACGAAAATTAAACGACCAGAATTTTAGATAGATCCAAAATTGAGTCATCTCTAATGAAAAAAGATATACAACAAAGGAGGTTTACTTTTACTTTTTGGCATCTATTGGCTATGGACCCGCAACTACAAGAGATAACGAACACTAGAACTCTCATCTCTTTCAGACGGAGCAGAACATTGAGAAGTGAATTAGTACACAGTGGATTCTCCCCGAGGCAGAGCACATGGTTAGACCGTTTTGTCCCACATGGCAACTCTAAATGTGGCCAATGTTATTATTGTAGTTTTAATCTCGGAAAAAAGACAGTGACTATGGGTGATGTCTGCCACACAGTGAAATATTTCTTTAACTGCAAATCACAATATGTGGTGTATGCCATATTCTGTCCCTGCCGCAGGTTCTACATCGAGAAAACGATCCGACATTTACATACCCGGTTCCGAGAACACATTAGCTCTATTAGGACCGGACACAGCTCTCCCCGACTTATAGAGCATATCAGGACAACACACTCTAGTTGTGCAGAGGTGTTATGATTTGCAGGTATCGATAGGGTTAATGTCAGCCCATCAGGTGGGGATAGGAGTAGAGAACTATTGAGATGTGAGACTAGATGGTCATGGGACCAGTAGGTCTAAATGACCGCAATTAATTAGGTGTATTTTTATGATTAATTTCACATATATATGAATAACTGAAAGTCTCTATTTAAAAAAAGCTATTGTAGTTAGAACCTGTGTAGTTATTATCGTCTTATTATGTGGTGGAGGTTCACTGTTTAATTTTTCTATGGTAACCTTGCCGGAACTCGTTTAATATGAGGTTCCAGCCCATTACATGATGTCACAGACTTGAGAAAGCGCGTCATGTGTGAAACAGCCTGTTGTTTGTGGCGTGCTCGGCACCTCTCGATGTTACCCTGCTGGTTTGAATAAAGACTGCATTTTTGGAGAGTGACCCGTCTTCCTTTTTCTTACATTTTGGATTATATGTGATTTTGGATTTCCAAGAAGAGTGCACCACCTAGCCTAATATATGCCAGTGTCTGAAGATTTGTCATATACCCTAATAGTGCAAGATTTGCACAGAAGATGCAGCTGCCTGCTTTCTTTTCCCCTCCTTTGGATCAACTTAAGAGCAAACCTACAGAACCTATCTTGTACATAACTGCCTGTATTGTGTCTACATTTTTTTTAATCAATCCAGTACAGTACAAATGTAAAGGGGGGATTCAAAGTCCATTTGAATTTGCTATTAATCTGCCAAGGAATTGCTGTATTGGAGGCATGGGCTCCGGCCTACCAAAGCACTTTAACGCCCACCTCCCTGATCCTCCCTCCCACTGCCTGCTGGAAATAGCATGCTAGCAGTGAGCTAATAATCCTTGCCGCTGAGAGATTTTTTTGGAAGAAAAAGCAGGGAAGTAGGAGAGAATGCATGGGGGGGGGGGGAGCCAGAGCCCCTGGAGCCTGGAGGGGTTCTGGTGACACCCTCTGAAAGACTTGGGCTTCCTTAAAATAAAAATAAAGTTACTTGTACAGGTAAAGTAAAGTACAGAAGTGCAGAGCAGTTAAGTCACAGAAAAACATGCAGATTTAGCTAGAATATGCGCAAAATTGGTTGCTAAACCACTCATCAATGAGTAATTGTAGTGCAAACTGCATTGATTTCAGTAACAATTTAGTCCTGGCAAGTTTGGGTACACTTCGCTCAAGTGGTGCACAAAAATACACAGCAGGGAAAAAACTGTTACAGAGAAACATCAGAAAACCCGCCTAGCAAACTAATAAATACCCCCCATAGTTTTAACTCCTTACCAACATGTGACGCATGTCAGATGCAAATGTATGGAGAGGGCTTATGGGCTGAGCCCTCTCCATACAAGGTGGATATTTGCTGCATATTGCAGTAACACCCACGATTGGTGCTAGTTTTCTGGTGGCGGTAAAAAAACAGTGGTGCATGGGCACCACCAGCTTACATTGTCGCTCCAAATGTCGGTCACCCCACTTTCCTAAGAACTGATGTAAAAATAAATAAACAGTAAAAATTGTAAACAATTTGAGTATCACTGCGTCCCAAAATGTCCAATCTATCAAAATATAAAAACAGTTATTCCCGGGGTTTAACCCTGTAATGGAAAATAGTGCTCAAAGTCACTTTTTCACCCTTTTGTAAAATATAAACAATAAGGTCATTACTGAGTCTAGTGAAATGTTGAACAAACAGTTGAGCAGTTACTTTCATTCCAAAAAGTTTAGGCTTTATTGCATTTCTTTAAGTGTAATGAAGACTCACAAGCATGTTGAACACATCGGGGAAAATGTATCTTTTCTCTTTCTAGCTGTCTAGGTCCTTATTTGTCTTGACTTATTAGTCTAATTTGTTTTAAGTGGATTTTCCTTGGTTTAAATTGCATTTGTGCCTTTTAGTCTGACATTGCATCCTAGTGTGAAGGATGCAACTTTTTTTTAAGGTGGTGAAGTTAGACAGGTCAGTGCTGTATAGCATTTGCAGCTATTAAAAAACTTTTCAAAAAGTCCCAGTTGGCGAATACATCTAACTTTAGCCTAAACTGCTGGATTTGTAAGATAAACACAACAAACCCATTGAAAAACAGTGCACCACAAATTATGGCGCAAAAATGGAAAAGTCTCAAAAATGTTTGCATGTAAGTCTCTGCATGTGACTTTTCTGTTCTAACATTTAGAAGAAAGGTAGTAATAAATCTCCCCAATCATGTTTAACCTTTCTTTTATTAAGAAATGAAAAATTTTTACGCCCAGCGTTTAAGCAGCCATAACTATTTTTTACAGAGACGTATGAACACTTGCTGCAGAAAAAAATATATTTCCTACTGACAGCATTTAACCCCTTCCTGCCAATGCCAATGTTTTTTTCTCATTCTTTAAACATCCATAACATTTTTTTCAGTGTACAGAGCTTTAGTGGTATTTAATTTTCCATGCCATGTACTGGGAAGCTGTAAAAAAAATCCAAATGTAATGAGCCTGACAAAAAAACGCTTCTGCACCATTTTATTGTGGGCTCTGTTTTTATAGCTTTCACTGTCAGCTCCAAATGACACCTCTCCTTTATTGTCAGGGTTGGTGTGATTATGAGGGTACCAAATTTATATAGGTTTTATGGGGTTTTAGTAAGTAAAAAAAGTTTAAAACCTTTTGTAAAAAAAAGTTCTTAATTCTCCCTTATTCTGATGCTTATAACTTTTACATACCTACATGTATGGTGCTGTGTAGGGTGTCAATTTTTTTTAGGTCATAATGATCTTTAAATTGATACCATTTGTGGGACTGTATGACCTAGTTATCACGTTTTATTTTAATTAGCAAAATGACAAAAAAGTGTCTTTTCGGACATTGGGACACTATTTTCTAATGTTGGGTTAACAGCTGGGAATAACAATTTTTATTTATCGATAGAGTGGGACTTTTGTAATACGGCGATAACATGTTTATGACTGTTACTGTTTATTTTTATATCACTTCTAGAGAAAGAGGCGTTATTTAAACAAAGATTTTTTTAACTTTTAAAAATTTTTGTTTGGTACTTTAACCCTAGGTTGTATGAATGATTTTACAATATGTATTACAGTTATATATTTAGTGACCTCCCAAAGCCAGGTATGAAGATATAAATTGAATATAAATTAATAATTTGGAGTTCTTGTTGAAAAGTAAAATTCATGCCTAATAAAATTGTGTTTTTCCATTTATATTCAACCCATTTGAACACACACTACAGTATAGTAGTGAAGGGCAAAGAAGTTTTGTAACAGATGGGAAGAAATAAAGGATCGAAGCCTCCTGTGACCTCATCCCCACCAACATGCCGGCGACTAAGCTCCGCCAGTTGTTACATGTTGCCAGCAACTTTGCCGGCAGCATGTAAAGGGTTAGCACCTGTAATCTTGTCAGCGCCATTCACAGGTGTTAATGGTGGGTGTTTACTGCAAATTGCACTAGAGCCATTGCCATACTCACCTTACCACACCCTTACATAGTATTATGTCAGTTTGCAGCAGGGGGTTAATATTCTTTGCAATGCACTTGAATCTGTAAAGAAAGGCCAAATGTGGTGGCGTTGGAAGTGAACAAACACTGTACAGCATGTTTTGAAAAAAACGGTATTGATGTGTATGGTATTTTCACACGGACAGGCTACAATTGATGAACAACCAGAAACACAACACTGAGAACTACTGTAGATCACCCAAGTTGGAAGGTTAGTAGTGCATGGACACAGGCCATAGCTTCAGGACTCTGCTGTATAAAGCAAAGCAGACCCTGGTGACATATTTGAATTGCCGACAAACTTAATACATGTATTGTGGCAATTGTTAAAAGGTAAATCTGTTATGGTATGATAATGAGAAATAATTGCATCATTCACCAGTTTGCATTTATGTCATTTATGTTACTTTCAGTTATAATATATCAATTATCATATATCAATAAAATATTGACTGTACTAGTAGTATAACGCAGGGTATTAACAACAAAAGCAGGAAACCATTATCCACTATAAACACTTAACTGTGCAGGAGTAATAATGGTGCCAACAGCAATTACCAGTAGGCAGAATGACAATACTGCACAATGGAATTCTTTGGACATGAATGTGTGAATCTTTTGTATGCATCATTTGGGTGTTGCTCCAGATAACAAAAAGGAGACAATTCTTTATTCACTGCGTCCATATTAGATAAAGACTTTATTTTCAATGAGAAACAGCCAAAAATTTTCTGTTTTTAAAAGTACTATCATACTGCCAGATATTGATTATTTCAATGATGTGGTTGATAAAAAGCTTTTTTATAATTAATATGGAAAGAGGACATTGTCACTAATGTAGGTAGCATTTAAAGCTAATTTAAATACAGGTACAAGACAATTGTGTTACGTGCAGGGGTAAAAGAGAAACATGTCATCTACTCAGGTTAAGTGTGGCTTATACCATTCCATAGTACACAACAAAAAGCATGTAATTGTAGGGATGAACCCTAAATGGGTCTACCAACTCCAAGTCACAAAATCTTCTGCAATCCTCTTCTAAACTTTTGCATATGTATGCTCTGGATGGGAGCTTGTTGGCGCGTATATATTTTTTCAATACAGCCACATCTTAAATTTAAAGAAATATCAGGCGCAACGCTGAAAAATTCTTGCACGTCTAACTGTGCTAAGCAAGTGAAAAAGTCCCTAACTTGGGCGCAAATTTGCAATGTGCAAAAACTGTCACAAATATAAGAGAAAAAAAGGGAAAAGCCTAAGATAAATTACCTCTATTGTGTAGTGAGGTTTATTGGGTAGCATGGAAAAAACATACATGGGTAGAATGTTCAAACCTCTAGTACAAGAAGCCAATTCAAGTAAAAAATGTAAACTTAATTTTCTCTAAAACAACAGATTACTGGGAAAAAAGGGCTATAGCGGGAAGGGGTTAATACCATAGATATTAAGGCAAGAAGTTAGAGACAGCTGGGAAGGAGATTAGTCTAGGGTCCCACTGCTTGTGTCTGTTCATGGACCCTAGGTTACATGCCAACATTATTTCCCATTATTTAAAGTCATATAATGTATATCTTTACTGTTTGTATGGAGATGTTAATGTACCTGTTGAAAAATACTAGAATAACAACTTTCATGTAGATAAATTGCTTCCATTTATCTTAAACATTTAAGTAATTTTCACTTTTCTGCAAGTAAATTAATTTTTACTTTCTAACTTTTTAATATTATTTTTCAATAGAACTGATACTGATATCAAAGTAGGAGTAATTAATTCCTCCTTGATTGACCTCCAATTGAAGTAACAAATTGAAAAAGGTATCAAAGGGATTTTATAAATGAACTAATTTCCCAAAACATATAATGTTTTTAATGTATAATGGAAATGTTTCTGATGTTATTTCTTTTAAAATGTATACTGTAGAGCCATCTAGTGCACATGGGTGAAAGCCTCAGTATTATATAGAATGCAGGGATTTATACCCATATAAATATTGACTTATCATTTACTTAATCGTTTAAAATGTCCCCACAGGAAAAAAACTGATATATAAAAACTCCAATATAAGAATTGTAACCTTTAATATGAAATAGCTTTCATGCACCCTCCATATGTGGCCAAATATTAAGTAGTTGTCAAAAGTCAAAACTTTGAGAATTAGATTTCTGTGAAGAATCCCACTAATAATTTTTTGGAAGTGCAGTAACAAAATGAAATTGTTCCTTAAAGAGGGATGACCCACTTTCACTCATAACAATTTCTGATACAGTGAAGAATTCTTGCATCTTTCATTAAGTTTTCACATTATCACAAGCACTTATTGCTAAAGTAGACACAACTGGGGGAATTTACCATGTGTTGTCCACCATTTTTATGGCAGATAAGACATGTAAAAAAGCCCCATTTCTGTGGCGAGTGAAGGCCTCAAATAACTGGCAGGTGATAAGTTAGATACTCCAGCAGGTGGAAAATTAAGGCCAATTAAAATTTTTCCGAAATATGTTCTCAAAAAATTACCACTTGTGATGCATTTGTGAAATAGAAAATCATTACAAAGAATTTTTAGATGATATTCAGTTCCTAAAAATATTTGGGCAGGTTCACTACAAAAAATCTGGTGTAACTCTACAGATTGTGAGTCCTCTCAGGCAGGGTCCTCCTTTCACTTGTTTCCTGATCTGTGTAGTTTTGTATTTGTACTTGCAATTGTTCTCTTAATGAAATATGTGTGAAACGCTTGTACAGTACCATGCTATTAAAGGTGCTCTATAAATAAAAAAAAAATAATAATATTGATAACTTATGTCAAAAATATGTATGTGCCATACACCACATTTATCAACAATTTAAGGCACTTTCTGAGAGTTTTTGCAACCTTTCTAACAAGGACCATAGATCATTGGCAAAGTGATGTCAAAGCATGTGGAACCAGAAAATGCTATAAGCAAGAAACTCGGCATTTAAATTCAGGTTTGGTGTTCGGGTTCAGCAACCACACAACATCATCAGGGTTTGCTGATTGCTATGGCAGCTAGGAGTCTCTGGGAAGCTCTTCTGCCTGTAAATTAACGCTCTCTCTCACAGCTTACTGGATGCAGACTGTAATGAATGATCTGTATATTCAGTATTCACATTATATTGCAATACAGTCCTCTTAGAACTTAAAGGGGTTCTCCGGTCACTATATGTACTTTTTTTTTTAACTGACCAGTTCTTTTGCATTTATTATAGTTACACACCCTTTCCTCAGCACCTAGGGCTGTATATTTTCTTTTCCTTCACTTGTCACTTCACAGATCACTGTTGCAGCTGCATCACTCCAAGATGGCTGCCCCCATTCTGCTAAAAGATTACATCTCCCACAATCCCCCTGGTCTGCATAGCTCCTTCATACAGAAGAACATGCAGCCACCCCCCACAGCAGGGAACAAGGAACTGACTGCACATGTCAGACTGGAGAGCAGAGACAGTATACAGGTCGTTTCTATGGATACTGTAAGACTAGCAGGAGCTGGCAGTGCACAGGAATGACTTTGATTTCATGAAAAGGGGGCAGAAGATTTAATGACACTAAATTAGTAAAGTGATAAATGTGGGGAGATAAGGAATAGTGAGGTCAATCTTTGTCACCGGAGAACCCCTTTAAACAGCCAAAGGGACCTAAAAAAGTAGTAAAAAAAAATTATAAAAATATTAAAAAAATGTAAACAGTAAAAATTCTAATCACCACCCTTTGTCTAGAACACATATAAAATAAGCAAATAATATCATAAACATCCTAGGTATCACCAAATCCCAAAAATCCCGATATATCAAATTTAAAAACAGTTATTCCTGATGGTGAAACCCTTGTGCCAAATATACGAATCACCACTTTTTTCGCCATTTTACCACATATTAAATTTTGAATAAAAAGCAATCAAAAAGTTGAACAGTCCACAAGATGGTACCTGTGAAAACACCAGCTTATTCTTAAAACAATGATACCTTAGAGAGCTCTGTATACCGAAGTATGATATTTTTTTTGAACAAAAGGTTTAATTTTTTTAAATCTAGTAAAACATAAGAAAACTTATACAAATTTGGAATCCCCATGATCATACCAACCAAAAGAATACATGTGAGGTGTTATTTGTTGTGCTGCCCAGTAAAAGTTGCAAAAAGGGTACACAAAAAAATAGTGAAAATGTTTTCTTTTTTATTACAATTTAACCACATTTTTTTCCAGCTTCCCAATACATGGTATGGGATTTGAAATACCATCATTAGGAAGCAGAATTTGTTATGCTGAAAAAACCCTTCATACAGCTCTGTAGAAGGAAAAGTAAAATGTTATGGATTTTGAAAAATGGGGAGAAAAATTACCCTGTCCTTTACTGGTTAAAGGATTACTCCTATCACAGCTGATTAATTGGGAGAAAATTATCATTAGGCTGGCTCCTTACTACAGTTCTATGCTGCCCTCAGATTCATTAAAGTGTAACTGTAAAACTATAGTGATTTTATCAAATTATTATATGTGATTCCCCCTTTGAAAACAAACAGAATGATGCCTACTTTGTCCTGCTTATCCTTTTCTTTCCAAGTTCTGCCATTTTCTGTTCTGAAAGTGTTTGACAAAAATCTTTTGCACCAGAGGTGAACTGTGCAGAGACTTATGTCTGTCAGTCTATGCCCTTCGGCTGAGACCAGTTAGCTTGCCCAAAGATCTCATGATGCTTTGTGTTCTCTCAAATTAATTTAACATTAAATCCATTTAGTTTCCCACAATCGTATCCAGTGAACAATACACATTGCACATACAGGATTTATATGGTGACAACCTGGCAGCTTCAATCACATGGAAGAGCAGGGAACATGTAATAAGTTAAATAAATCATAAGTAAACCAGTTATATGCAGTCTATAGCCTGTTCTGTGTGAGCACTAAGAGTAATAGCTTATCTGGACTGAGCTGATACTGCTGATGACATGGTGTGGGAGGTGAGCAGCGAGAAGAGCAGAGACAGGCAGAGAAAGTTCTGTAGAATCACAGACTGGGATGGAGGGACTGATAGGGAACATGGAGATCTTATACCTCACTATTCTGTGAAGGAGACATCTGCATTCACTGTTCTGCATGCTTCCAGCCCTGCTTTATTCACTGAAACATGACCTATTCCCTGTAAGCAGTTAGCAAAAGCTCCTCCCCTCCCAGGAAACTGACCAGAAACAAATTGTAAACAACATACTGATTCATAAGGCTTATCAGCACATGGAGAGGAGGCAGACATTGCAGCACTAAGGTAATCTGAGGGCTATAGCAAAGAAACTACTGAATATAGGTAATAAATATAATAGGCAAAGTTGTTTTACATCCCAAGAGCTATTGATTTGTAAAAAATATAAAACCTTTGCAGTAACTCTTCAACCTCTTCCTGATGTGCGACGTAATAGTACGACACATGTCAGCTGTGGGTGTATGAAGAAGGCTGAGACCTCTGCATACAAGTTGGGCGTTTGCTGCAAATTGCTGCACTGACCACGGGTGTTAACCATGTAAACGCCTACAGCAAAGTTGCCAGAAGCATTTAAAACCTAGCTGCACATGTGCACCACCATATTGGATTCGATCACTTACTACGACAGTCTTGGGTCATACAAAGACCAGAAACCAACTCATTTTACACCATTAATTACAATGTACGATTTGCACATTGAAAATCTCCATATACTGCCATACTGTAGTCATCAAAAGTCGCAAACAAACGACACCATCCATGGCTCCATTTTTGTAAATGTATGAAAAATGTATGCATGAAAAAAGATGTATTCCAGTATTCCAACGGATGGTAAAATGAAAGTCCTTTTTATTATGACATTAAAATTCAAAGATGCAACCCTTACACTGACATGTTTCAGCTAGTCATAGTCTTAACCATGGTCATATGCGTCAAAATGCGTCAATCTAAGGTGGTAAATGGTGGTAAAAAGCTCAATATAAACATTGATAAATTCTCTGGGTGCCGTAGTTTCCAAAATAGGATAATTTATGGGGAGTGGTTCACTGTTCACTCGTAGCTCAGGAACTTTTTAAATATATAATAGCACCTGAAAACGTCATTAAAATCTGCCCTCTAAAAGCTCAATGGCACCTTCCATTCTGCGCCCTGCTGTGGGCCCCTAAAGTAGTTCACAGTCACATGTGGGGTATTGCCTTACTCGAAAGAAACTGCAAAACAAAATCTGAAAATCCTTATGAAGGTAAATTGTCCTCTAGAAAAATTGAATCTGAAATTTACTTGAATTTGGAAAATTGCTTTTCGAACTGTAAGCCTCCTAATCCTAAGTCCTAATACAATGAATAAACATATAAAAAATTAGCATAAAGCACATATATGGTTAATGTTAGTTAGCAACCAATTTGGGCAGTTAGATTAGCTGTATGATGAGTATAACATTTAGAAATCAGGAAAATAGGATTTTTTTTTTTACAATTTTCAATGTCCTAAGGGTGAAAATGAGCTTGGTCCTTAAGGGGTTAAACACTGATCTATGAAGCTGAAACAAAGCACAAGCTTGATAGATTCCTGATCTCATAGATACCATTTGATTATTGTGACCATTGTGGAGGTTAAGATTAGTCACAGAAACAGTAATGTTTGCAGCTCCGCAGCATACTATTACAATGTGTAGTCCCTCTAATAGCACTCCATGACATAATTGTACGTCATGGAGCCGATGCTGTTCCAGCTCTTCGTCAGGTGTCTGCGGTAATTTCATGCTGACATCCCTGAGTAAAACATGTGGTTGGTCAAGCTCTGATCGTGGGTGTTAACCCTTTAAGTGCCACAGTCAGGGCAACTGTGATATTTAAATGGCTGCAGGAAGATTCCCTGCATTATCGGTGCCCCCTGAAGCGTTTTTGTGGAGGCGCAGATCATTGCTATGGCAACCCTGGGGTCTGAACTAGGATCCCAGGGATGTCCGTAATAAATGGCTGTAAGGTCCTGTCTGTGACCGGACTCTAAAGGCAGTGGGGCTTATTTACTAAGGGTCCAAGGACTCCACTATCATTTAGAAAGGTTTTTTTGCACACAATATTGTATTTTGGCGCATGCGACAGAAATCGGTGGGCGTGGCCGTCGGACAATCCGACTGATTCGGACTAAGTGTGGGATTTAAAATTCAAATTGTGTCACAAGACATGCACTTACATACACCGGGAAGAAGAAGGTGATTTCCGGCGGACCTGAGCGGGAAAGCAACACATGCAGGATCTCGGGCGCACAATCTTAGTGAATCGCTGCAGACTTCATCCTCTTTGTACAATGCACCTCGGGGATTGCGCAGGGACTGGGTAAGTAAATGTGCCCCAGTGTGTTAGCCTATGCATAAGCATGGACTGACGGGGATAATACCCTGAAATACATCAGTACTGCAGGGTATTATAATACAATTTCGTGTTCATGTTCCATAGTGGGACAAGTAAAATAAAAGTTTTTTAAATAAAAATAAATTAATATTCATTGTCATGTCCATAAAGACCCATGCAATACAACAAAATTACTCTTCAACCTACACAATGGGGCTAAAAATCTGGTCACTTACTTTAAAGATAAAATTGACTGCATTCACCAGGAAATAATTTCCTAATCCACTAATTTAATAAATCCCCTTTCCTCGGCTACTTAACTCTGTTCGCTATCTTCCTTTGAGACCAGTCACAGAGGATGAAGAGTCCAGGCCCCTCTCCTCTGCTGCCCCACTACCTGTATCAGTGACCCCCAGTGATACCCTTACATCTCTCTCTCCCCAGTGGTCCCTTCTCACCTCACTAAAATCTTCACCCTCTTTCTCTTTTTCTCATGTCTATCCCTCTTGCTTCAAAGATGCTACTGTTATCCCATTACTAAAGAAAGCTTTTCTGGACCCATCCAATGCTGCTAACTACTGATCAGTATCTAATCTCCCTTTCATCTCCAAACTCCTGGAACGCCCGGTCCATTCTCAACTAACCCACTATCTCTCAGCTAACTTTTTACTTGACCCCCTTCATTCTGGTTTCTGCTCTATGCATTCTACTGAAACTGCTTTTACTAAGGTTTCCAATTAACTTCATCTCTAAATCCAAAGGGAACTATTCCCTCCTCCTTCTTCTGGATCTTTTGGCAGTGTTTAATGCTATGGTCGACCAGATCCTCCTTAGGCTGTCTTGCTCCATTGGCCTGAAGGGCACTCTCTTGGCTTTCTTCCTATCTCTCTGACTGCTCTTTCTGTGTTTTTATTTATCTGGTTCTCTGTCTTTTCCTCTTCCTCTCAGTGTCAGGGTTCCTCAGGGCTCAGTTCTAGGTCCTCTTCTCTTTTCCCTCTATACTGCCCCCATTGGACAAGCCATCAGCAGATTAATTTGTATAGAATTTGTGATTACTTTTCACATCAGTAGAGTCACTGTATGTAATATGAATATTTACATTTTTTTAAATTTGTGATTTAAATTGATACTTATTTCAGATGCTATTATTTATAAAATAAGAATTGTATTATCTAATGTTTTATATTATGTGTATGCATATACTCTATCTTGTAATAGGAACAGTATTTAAAGAGAATTGGGACAGTAGATAAAGTCATGTTTTGCATTGTTCTACATAACTAAAATCTTTGGTAACACAAATTGTCACATTATATTAACCAGTCGAATAATATATTTGGAATTATGAGACTACTTATCTGAGTAATTATCTGGGATGGGGTAAAATAGATCAATGTTCAGACAGATTGAACTTTTTAGCCTTTTCTTATCAGCCATCTCTTTGTTTTGGTTTAATATTGGTTAACGATGAAGTCAAGTTCAGTATCAGTTTAAGTTATTCATTATACATCAACCTTCAAATGACTTGATTTACTTGTTAAATTATTTAAAAGAGGCAATATTAATTAATGTGCTTAAAGGTTAAACACTGAGAAAAAAATCAGCATGCAATGTTTTGACAACTAAAAACAAAATACAAAAGAAAAAAATTACAATCATCATTTTTTCACCATTTTTGTATAGTAATTAAAGTGAGACCATGAATTGGGGGACATATTAAACTAGAGAAACAAGGCAATTCCGCCATACATTACACAAGTATTATTAAAGGAACTACAATATAGAAGAGCACCTTACAAGGTACAATGAATGAAATAAGAAAGACGTTTACAGATTATGCAATAGACTTCTACAACTCTTCTTGACTACCATGACCCATATAATCAAGTCATTTAACCCAATATCTAATGAAAGGGTTTGAAGTGCCAATTCTCCTTTATATAAGGTGCCCCACCTAGGAATAATCAATGATCGTATAGATTCCACGCATTTTAGAATAACAATTGAACTCCCGATTGGTTGGGTGGCGGATACAACAAGCCTCAAAGAGCAGATACCTAAAAATATGCTGACAGGACTCTTAGACGTAGAATCCATTGAGGGTCAGATGGTATGGTTGAAATTGCTCACCACTATAAGGTGACCATGTTAAAGTTTGACAATCTTTTTGAAAAGCGTCTTGAGGTAGGTATATTGTTTAATATTAGGATCATTAAGGGAAACAACCCTAAATGGGATGGGTTTTTTTCAGTGAGCAAACTAATATTATGAATTGCTCTTTCTCATGCAGAAGCTTGTCAGACATCTGAAATGCTACAGTGTCCCTTTTCATAAACCCACATTTTTTGTTAATTTCTAGAGCATGAAATACATTGGGGAAGCTCTTATTGGGGAATCTCTTATTCTTAAGCCTAGTCTTCAGCATTGAATGAAGTCTCCTGAAAACAATGATATCTGCTTTGGACTTACAGGTTTCCATCTGGGGAATTAAGACAAGGTGAATTGCAAGGTGAATTAAGACCTTTAGGATTGATAGAAACTACCATTAATCTAGATAAGGGAAATGTGTGAGTAGTTGCCTAGTACTGGTCCTTCAGACATAGGGCTTAGGGCTTACAGGCATAGGGCTTACTAAAATGATCCACTCTATACCTCCTAATTGCATGCTGAATGTACAGGATTGCCTTTCAACCATCAAACATAGAACTAACCAGGAACTTAAAATCCAAACAAAAACAACAATCCGACTAAGATGTCTGCAGTTCAAGAGAAATAAGTCCATGTTAGGACCATGTCAGTCAAGACCGGTAAGAGTGTACCATCTGTGGTCTTTCCTAAAGCTGGCCTGTTAGAAATATGGTGAGTAGTAGTACAGATGAAAAGAGAAAAAACCCACAAAATCTCACCCAATGCCCGACACCACTCCAGCAGCAACCCTGGAAGTCCTAAGTGGCAAGTTTCTTCCCTCTGTGACCATATGCCATTCCTCTGGGAATAAGTCATTTGTATGGGGTGGATTGGTCCTCCTAGGAGACAAAATTCCACATTTTGAATTACGGCGTCCTATAATATTGTGCTCCCTCAGGATGGAAGTGCTCTGGTCAAATTCCCATATTTTCGGCAGCATGGCATTAGGTAAATCTGTGAAAAGAGAGATCTTAGAGAACCTAGATGGTAGATCTGGAGGAGACCTTGCGGCTGAAGCAAAAGTGAATATGTGTAATTCTATCACATGGTATGTCAGCCGCTAACTGCTTGGGCTTTTTGGATTTTGGATTTCAGAGCTTCTTTTTCTTCCTTCATATTTGTGGTCACGTCAGCTCTGCCATCTTATTCTCAATTTGAGAGGTCCACTCCACCATTCCCTAGATGGAGACTTCAGCTCTCATACATTGGAGAGAGAGCTGCAGCTCTTTGAATACATTAAGGTTATTAAGCAGTAGCTTCATGGCCACCATTGTCGCTGGGCCTGATCGGAGCTGGTACCATCTCCACCAGAGAAGGCAGGGAGTCCTGGTAATGCTGGCATGTACCACATATGGTTCAGTGGTAAAGAGATGAATCCCCTTGTGGCTGCTGCAGAGTGACCAAAAGCGCTGGCGTGGGTGTAGGCAGATTGTGTGATTCCAGCACTTGGAGGATCATATGACTCTCTGGAGTTGACGTGGACGCAGGGTTACTGGACGATGACCCTAAGGTGAGTAGAGGCTGTGAGAGGAGTAAATCAGCTTGCAGAGATGGCGGGTCTGTCAGTGGAGCAGCTCCTGTTTGCAGGCCAGCGTCAGCACTGAGGTTCATAAAGAGCTTTCATCGAATGCTCTGGAAATATAATTATTATCAAAAAGGTCATAACAGTGAATATCTAGTGAAATACACAGATAGTAAAAGTAAAAAATACCTGTCAAATATTTGTAAAAAATAGATCTTATTATACCAAACTCAACCCCATCCCCCAATCTAACAGTGATGATCAGGAAGCAACTTTAAAATCTTAAATGGGAACTCCCATTCTTTTTTGCAGATTCAGGTTAACTAGGAAAAAATTCATTGATTCAATATGTAATCAAATTTATTTTCATTAACAGATAGCGCTATGATTGCCAAAAATCAATATGCCTCTTATCACTCTTCCGCTCCATAACTATGTATGCCCCCTAGTGCATTAATATCCACTCCCTCTGTCCGCTCGCTCGAGAATAGACAGCCCGGGACGTAATCTGGCTGTCTGGAAATCATTCATTCATGAGAACTTCACCCTTGCGCCACACGCGGCTTACCAGTGCCGCTGCATAAGGGATAAGTTCTCGAGTGGGTGAATATTAATGAACTGGGCGGCATGCTTAGGTTATGTGAGCCTGATTTTTTTATTTTTTTTATTTTTATATTATCAGTTATCCATACATGTTACAAGACATCTTTTGCAATATCACACAAAATCCAAAATACATTGAATCATTACATGTCGTGTTGTAAATGACATCATATTAAGAGCCATCATCCTATCGCAAAGAATGTCCAAAAATCAATAAGCATAAACCCCCCCAAACCCCACCTCCCTCCCCACCCTCTACCGATGCTGGAGACGCTGAGTGGACACAATAGATACACAGTGGAGTACAGAGAAAACCTCTATAAACTCCACTGATTCCAAATATCCTTAAGTCTGCTGCCCTTCCTATAACGTTTCTCATACGCACATTCGTATGATTTTATACGATTAACTAAATTATTCCATTCATTCACTGTTGGGGATTTATCATCTAACCAGTGTTTGACTAATACTAGTCTTGCGAGGAAGATAATCTTCAAGGCCAAGTCACTTTTTAATCTATCATCTAAGGAAATCGGGAGCAGGCCCAGGACCCCAAAGGTGGCGACACGCGGGAAAGAGCATTGAAGCTGATCCTCTAATCTCATGAATATCTCCTCCCAATAAGGGTTGATCTTCGGGCAGTCCCATAAAACATGTAGGATATCGGCTTGGGAACAATTACACCTCCTACAGTTAGAATTTTCACTTAAGCCAATTTTAAACATTAAATATGGTGAAAAATAAATTCTATATAATATGTGTAGTTGTGTGCATCTGTGATTTAAATTGATCGTTGATCTGACCACATTCTTATAAATATCTCGCCATTGTGCCACAGTGATAAAACCGACCTGGTTTGACCATTTCAATTGAGTAACATGACTAAACTTCTGGTCTATAATAGACCTAAGTCGACAATAAATACTTGATAAATTAAGTCGTGATACATCTAAATCTAATAATTCCGTAAATTTACCCCCTAAGTGTATCGTGAACCTATCATGATGTAATTCTTTCCTATATGCGTGCACAATTTGACAATACCTAAAAAAATCCCTTTCCTCCAAAATATCCCTAAGGCACCAATCCTGAAAGGAGGGCAATGTCCCATCTTCTTCCAACTGCTCCAAGGACTTAATCCCCTTTCTTTCCCAGAACCCAACGTCTTCCATTTTAGCTAGCTCCGAAAAGTTAAGGTTACCCCACAGAGGAGTAAATTTAAATCCTCCCTTAATGCCGAATAAACTCCTAAGATCTCTCCAAGTATACTCCAATAACCGTGCCAAGGGGAATCTTTTAACGTTAAGGCACTTCAGTTGGCCTGACTCCAATAGAGCCAGCATTGAATCAAATCTTCGCTCCAACTGCAAAGAAATCGCATGGAATATGTTAGACTGTCTGTTTTCCAAGATAAACTGGGTCTGTGCCGCCAAAAAATAATGATAAAAGGATGGGAGCGAAAGACCGCCCCTTTCCTTATTAAACATTAAAGTTTCTTGTTTAATGCGCACCCTTTTTCTCCCCCAAAGTAGTTTATGTAAAATCGCACGAATAAACCCAAACCATCTCTTACCTATCCAGCAAGGAGAATTAGATAATACATATAATATTTGAGGTAGCAATACACTCTTTATAAGTATAACTCTCTCTGCACGATTTAGTGGTAGCGTATTCCATGTATTCACCTTGTTTTTTATTTTTGTTAATAAGGGAACAAGATTTAGAGTAATATAATCATCAACCTTGGCCGTGATCTTTAAGCCGAGATATTCACATGAAGAGGAGACCTTCAGTTCAGACTGCAAATAATTGGGATGAGGGTCATCATCCAAAGGGACCAAGATCGACTTATGGGTATTTATCTGAAAGCCTGAAAATCTGCCATATTCCTGAATGACCTTCAGGGCTTTTGGGGCCGATGTTTCGGAGTCTTTGAGAAATAGGAGAACATCATCAGCGTATAGCATTATCTTATCCTCGGACCCAGCTAATCCTCCCCCCTCTATCTCCCTGTCTGCCCTAAGTTTTATTGCCAGAGGTTCTATAAAGAACGCGAATAACAACGGGGACAGGGGGCATCCCTGCCTAGTACCCCTAGACAGTGTAAAAAAAGGGGAGAAGTCGCTATTGACCTTAATACAGACCCTCGGGGACTTATAAAAAAGTCTGACCCAATCCACGAACGGGGCACCCAACCCAAATCTATACAGGGCCTCCCAGAGGAAGTCCCACTCCACCCTATCAAAGGCCTTAGAGGCATCCAGTGACAGGATGGAGCGCGACCCACCCCGGCCCATCTGCAGACCCGCGAAGAGCCGTCTTATATTGGTCTTACTCTGACGACCAGTCAGAAAACCACATTGGTCTTCATGTATAAGTACTGGCGCAAACTCTTTTAATCTATTTGACATTAATTTGGCCACCAGCTTGGCATCAGCATTAATAAGCGAGATCGGTCTATAAGATTCCGCTTCCAATGGGTCTTTATTTTTTTTTTGGATCAGAACTATACTTGCCTCATACCACGAATCTGGCAACCTACCCTCCCTTTGCGCAGATTCCCAAATCTCCACCATAAGAGGTAGAAGAATAGAGCCAAATCTACTATAAATTTCTAGGGGGAGCCCGTCCAGTCCCGGGGCGGAATTACGTCTGGAGGATGCGAGGGACTCCTCCAGCTCTGCACTCGTAATAGGGCGCGATAGCACATCTGACCTTTCCCTCGAGAGAGAAGGGAATTGAATATTATCTAGAAAGTGTCTTATGTCCCCTATTGACACCTCCAAATCTGAGGAGTAAATACCTTGAAAGAATTTTAAAAAAGTATCTCTAATCTCCTCGGCATTAGTAGTTATGTCCCCAAAATTATTTTTAATGGCTGTTATTCTATTTTCCTCCTGTTGTTTTTTAACTTTCTGCAAAAGCCCCTTTGAGGGTACCCCACTCTCACAATGTGCCCTCTGATCCAAAAAAAATAGTTTCTGCGTCGCCTTATCTGCCATAAGTCTATTATATCCCTCTTGTACCCTAATAAAGCTATCGTGCCGCTCTCTCGAGCCGCACTGTAGAAAGGCCCCCTCTTTTTCTTTTACCTCCTTTTTTAATAGCCTCTCCTTTCTGGCCCATTGCTTACGCAGGTATATAATTTCTGAATTTAATATCCCTCTAAGAAAGGATTTCAAAGCATCCCACATTAACCCAAGGTTGGCCCCGGTTCTATTCATCACAATAAATCTACAAATCTCTTCCTTGATTTTATCCTCGTCTGTCAATAGCACTAACCAATGCGCATTGAGCTTCCAAAACTTAAGAGCAGGTTTCCCAGATCCGGACAACTCAAGAACCAACGGGGAGTGATCAGAGATGGAACGGTTATCATACCGAATTTTCCCCACCCAATCGATGGCAAGATCATTAGCCAACGCTAAGTCAATCCGGGAAAAAGTATTATGGGAGCGATTGTAACATGAAAATATCGGTTGATCCCCCTTTAAAGATCTCCACACATCTCTCCAACCCACTTCCTGGCAAAACCTAGCGAAGGGGGTGTCTCCCTTCTCTATACTTGCCGGGTTTTTTTTCCCTATACGATCTTTCTTATCCGACATAACAGCATTAAAGTCACCAAGGACCAGAACCGGGCAATCACCCACCTTTTCCATAAACCGCAGTAGACTTATCAGGACGTCATATCTAAAGTATATAGACTCCTGCCACAACACATTTAATGCCATCTAGTATACCTAACAAAAATACATATCTTCCGTCTGGATCACACCTTGCTTCTAATACTTGGAAGCCAACTGATCTATGCACCAGGATGGAGACTCCTCTAGAAAATGATGAAAAAACTGAATTATACGCCTGACTGGCCCACCTCCTTTCTACAAGAGCCAAAGATTCCTTATCGAGATGTGTCTCCAATAAAATAACGATTGCTGGTAGTTGTTTAACAATATAATCAAAAATAATGCAGCGTTTCAGGCGATCTTTTAAACCTCTTATGTTCCATAATATAAACCTACTACCCATATATTATATCTACACCAAAGACGGGGGAAAAGGAGCACGAACAGACCCAAAAGGAAAAAAAAAAAAGAGAGAGAAAAAAAAAAGAAAAAAAAAAGAAAAAAACCACATAACGACCAAACAACATCCCCAGCATCGGATCATCCCTCCCTCCCCAAATCCCCCCACCTGTTCTACCGTAGTACAACTCTACCTACTTCAGCCACTTTCCCGCCCCCCCTCACCCCCATCCCCCCCATTGCTGACCTGAAACAAGATATGATGGCCTAAATATCCATATTCATAGTCCCTTAAGATCTAACCAGTCCGAGACTTGTTCTGGCGTACTAAAAAACTGGGACTGGCCTTGAAAAATAATTTTTAATTTGGCCGGAAACATTAATGAATAAATGATTCCCTTGTCTCTCAACCTTTTTTTCACCTCCAGAAAACTCTTCCTCTTCTGGAGGGTGTCCTTAGAAAAGTCCGGGTATATTGCAACTTTAGCCCCTTGGATTGATAGAACTTTTAAATCACGGGCTCGTTTCAATATCATATCCCGATCTCTCGAGAGTAATGTTTTACAAATAAGGGTACGGGGAGTATTCCCCGGAATATAGGGACCTGCCGGGATTCTGTGAGCCCGCTCAATGTCAAAATGCGGGGAGAGATGCTCTTTCCCTATTTCCTTCAAGAACCATTCTTTAATATAACTTACAGGGTTCTCCCCCTCAGCTTTTTCTGGAACCCCTATTAGTCTTAGGTTGGCTCTTCTTGAGCGGTCCTCCATATCCGCAATTTTTCCTTTAAGGGCCTTATTCTCTACCTCCAGACGGGAGGTGATTTTTTTGAGAGTGCCCACCTCCTTCTCAATATTAATAATTTTCTCTTCTGCTGTTTTTTGTTTATCTCTTACCCTATTCAGCTCTTCTCTCATAAGAGAGACATCTCCTCTCAAGGCCCCAACCTGATCTGTCAGACCCAATATTGCTGCATTGCATGTTTTTATGGAGTCTAAGATCTCTTTTAACATTACGTTTTCTCCCCCCATATTTGACTCGTCCCCGTCCTGTTCCTCCCCCTCTACCGTAGCCAATCTCGAGCCTTGTGGTTTATTTTTGGGGTCTTGAGCCTCATTTTCAGGATTTTTCTGTATAGTCGAACCTGTACGTGTTTTAACTGGGGGGGATTTCCATAATTTATCCAACTTTGTGGAATTGTCTCCTTTAGCCCCTCCTTTCTCTTTCTCCTTGGGGGAGGCTGCCCCCAAGGACTTCCTTGAGGTATTTTTAGGAGGCATACCTGATATCAAAGTAAATACCCTCTAAACCAAAGTATTATACCACTGGGCAAATAAACAAGGACCCAATTACAGCAGCCTAACGGTAGCAAAACATATACTGCACGATTGACAATGATCAGTATTAAATTGGTACGGTAGGCGAGATACAAGCCACTGAAAAAATAGCAAGCAATATAGAAAGCTGAAACCAAAAGAGATTTAGATTAATCGAAAAACACAGAATGTTCTGCAAGCCAGGAAAGCGAGTCCTAAAAGGCAGGCATAACCAAAAGCAGGGTCCGTTCACCCCAATGGATTGTCCAGTTGATAGAAAGTTTTGTGTGCGGAGTTAGTATAACACAAATGCCACGTTGTGGTTATTAGTTTATCTTCTGCGATCTTGATAGCATGTTATCCCCATGGGAAGCAGTTGCAGAGATATAGCTTGCTACTGACAATGTTAAAAAAGTTAGGTAAAGGGGTGCAAATGGCTGACGTATAGCGGACAAATAGCAAAGAGATAGCAGGCAGAAGTCATGCAGATGTTAAGTTGGTTAGAAAAAAGTCAGAGTTAGTACCATATGCAGTCAGCTTAATACATGGGAGAGGAAGGTTAGGGCCAGGTACATCTCACCCATCCAAACGAACTGCTGCGAGCGGCCGACATCTCAGGCCAGGTACATCTCACCCATCTAAACGAACGGCTTCAGAATGCAGTCATCTCAGGCTTGAAGAGCAGGGACCAAACACGACGAACTTCTTGTAGCCTTTGTCTCCGGTCACGCCGACACCCAGGATAGCACTCCAGCCACACTGCCTCGGCCGCGATCTCAGAACACCCTCCTCCGGGTCAGCGTGCATCCGGCTCCGGATTTCGTCAGATCCCCGCTCGTCTTCTCAGTCCTCCCAGCTCAGCTCACATAGCCGTGCAGGCGCCCAGCTGTTTCGGCGCCTGAGCGCCAAAGATGCGCCAAAGATGTGCCGCGAGCGGCCAGCCTCCTTCAATGGTGAGCGCCGTGGCTAAAAAAGATCAGCATGCCCGGCGGTGCTGCTACCGCCGCGGGGCAGGGCGGACAAGCCCGGGTCCTCCCTTCCCGTCCCGAGCCGGGTCCAAGGGCCAGGTCAGCGTGGGGGAACGGGAGGTGTGGAGGGCGGCTGTGCAGCGTGACGTGCGGCGTGCTACGTCATGCCGTTACGCTCCCCCATGTGAGCCTGATTTTACATATTTTTAAAACCTTATTTTCTAAAGACTGCAGGCACCTTGGATTACGCTGGAGACGGTTGCATCACCCCCCTAGATGTAATGAGCATCCATTATAGGAGAGTCATCCACCGCTAATCTATTGTAAAAAGTCACATTTAGAAAGGAATTTTATTACAAAAATATTTTAAGCTAATCTTCCCTAACTTTGTAAATGCATCACATATTGATATAAATATAAAAAACCCTTATACAATACAACAGCCTTGTATTACATCTTACATAGAGGTATCTTCAGGTGTTAAGCACAGAAACAAAGCAGAACAGGTCAAAAATGTTTACACGAGAGAACAAAAAAGGAAGTAAAAAATAGTTCATATAAAGTTCAAAGTCAGTTACTAGATGTGAACAAGATTTTTGTTGGGTTCGAGTTTCACAGTGAAATCAGGTTTGGTGAAAGCAGAACACAGTCAAATTTTCATGCTTTAGATTGTAAAACCAAACAATGTGGCTTGTTTGAACTCAAGTGACATTATAAAAGCTGAATAGGAAACAGCATTGTTTTGGCTTTAATTATGGTCTGCAGTGGGACCTTAAGAAGTCTCAACAGCTCAGTCTTCAGTATGCAATACAACATACAGTTAATCTTTGAGATTTGAAGCAATCTGAAAAATCTAGACAACCATTTATAATTTCTTACCCCTTTTGTATCTTTATTTAAATAAAACCATCATATTGCATATCCTTTTACAAAACAAGAGGGACATATACAAACAAAATAAGACATAAAGTAATTTCATGGCCATTTGAAACAATAGGAGTGAGGCCTTGCTCGCAACAGCTTATAATCTATGAGGAGGATAGGGAGACACAGGCAGTATGTGCTTGTTGAATGAATCTTATACGGGATCAGAAAAAATAGATAACATAAATCATTTAAATAAATAAATAAGTAAATGTTGCTTTATGAATCAGTTATCAGTCATCATCTTATGTACAGAGTCCATGGTGAATAGGGTTGCAGCGTATTCTGTGTATAGGCATCTATTGCTTATAGGATAACAGATAGAAGTGCATAGGGTTAGTTAATAATTACAGATTTGAAGGCACATGCAATTAGGAAGCCTACCTGAAAAGAGGGGTTTTAAGAACATGTTTGAATCTTTGGAGGCTAGGTATTAGTCAAATAATCTGGGGTAGCACATTTGCTCTGGAGAAATCTTAGATTACTTGAAGATCGAAGAGCACCAGTTGAACGATAGAATGAGATGAGGGAGGAGAGGTAGAAAGGTGAAGCACTGTGCAGAGCTTTGTTGATGAGGGTGACTTGTTTAAACTGTATTTGAAAGGAGAGGGGCAATGACTGGAGGCTGGAGGCATCACTCCTGTATCTGGACTGAAGTCTGGCTGCTGCATTAAGAATAGATTGTAGAGGAGAGGAGAGTTTAGTGTGTGGATGACTGATTAGTAGGGAGTTACAGTAGTCAAGATGACAATGAATCAAAGCAAGAATTAGGGTTTCAGAACTTTGAACTAACTTATGTAATATAGTAATCTAATACATTTTTGAATATTATGTTATATTTTGCCGTTTTGCTAAAGTAAAGAATATATGGTAAATTTATTCTTGGGTAAATTAAAGAAAACCTGTCAGGTCGATTCAGGGCACTAAACCCCCCACAGGTTCTTACGGTCAAGTGGTTTAGTGCCCAAATCGCCCTGTATGAGGTAATAAAAAAAAATGTAATACTTACCTTCCTTCACAAGCTGCATGCCTCGGTCAGCCAACAAGACACCTAGGCATAACTTGACCGAGGGCAGAGGTTACAGTTGCACCCAGGACCAGGAGTATTAGGAGGCCATATGGAGTCTCTTTCTAGTATTTAAAATTTATAGTTGGTAAATCTAGTCCCAATTTTTTAAGATGCAGCTGAGGTAAAGCATCTTTTTCTGGCTACAAATATACAGACGCTAATAGATATACTTTGTGAAAGAACTAGTAAATAGTATTAAACTTAAATTGACCAATATAACATTGTTGCAGTCCTATTTGCCTTTAGCATTGTCTCATGACAATTTTGTACGGTGGCACTAACACAAAGCATCTCTGGTTAAAGTGCAGAATATATTTAGTGTTTCTGCAGAAGAATAAACTGTAATTTGTCAAATTGTAGCCCATGTAGAAGCTCTTCATAAGAGTGCATTACTCATAGATATTCAAGTGCTAAATGGAATACCCACATGAAATATCTAAACAGTTTTCTAACATGAAGACAGAAGCTAAAAGGATGAATAACATGGTGTTCACATACATGGTAATGGTAGAGAAAGTTTATTTAAACATATAAGTGTATGAATTTGTACAGTTATTGTCATATTATGTCAGATGGATTTTATTCCATCTAATTTATTAGATGATTTTATTTGATGAAGCCTAGTTCATAACATTTTCTACGAATGTCTAATAAGACATGTGTTTAGTCTATTAATATAGACAGCAGCCATACTAAGAGACACCAGTCAGGCTCAGTTACACTAATAGGATACTGGTAACCCAGGTCACCATAAAAACACATTTAAAAATCTGGAGTGAACTCTTCAGCTGCCAATGACAGTCTCCCAGTGGTAAATGACATATCCATAATGAAAAGACTGTGTCTCCCTTAACAACTTGATTGATGTGATTAAATGCCAACTGTTCTTTAATGCAGAAATTAAAGTATTGATTACATTTCAGATAAGTCAAAGATAATTCTCATGCATTTTCACAGAATGAAGAGCACATAAAGATGTGTACAGCTAGGACACTGTCTATTATATATCTGGAAGAGCTCTAGATAAGAGTCATCATCCCTTGTGTATTTTGTGTATTGCTACTCATTGTTATCTCCCCTTTCCCTCTTAATTTATTTAATACCTATTATGACAAAAGGCCACATAGCCTGGGAATAGGGTGGTAGATGTGACAGAGATAGACCTTTTATGATAGCACCATCCTTATTTTACTTAGCATGATTGATATATATATATATATATATATATATATATATATATATATATATATATATATATATACCGTATATTCCGGTGTATAAGACGACCTGGTGTATAAGACGACCCCCCTACTTTCCTGTTAAAATATAGAGTTTAAGATATATTCGCCGTATAAGACTACCCCTTTTCCAACGCATACAAAACACCGGTAAAAATTTAAAAAAAACAGATTTGAATTTAACATGGTCCTTTTTTTAATTTAAATTCTTATGACATGCAGGTATATAGCAGGAAAACTGTCGCTCATAAACATAAGGCATACAACAGCAACATTACCATCGTCCATTTTACTGTAAATGTTACCATACTGTACCTTACATTTTTATTTTATTAAATATTCCATGCCATGTACTCAGAAGTGCATTTGCACCATTTTCTTGTGGGCTTGGATATTACGTCTTTCACTGAGCGCCCCAAATGACATGTCTACTTTATTCTTTGGGTCAGTACAATTAAGGGGATACCAAATTTGTAAAGGTTTTATAATGTTTTCATACATTTACAAAAATGAAAACCTCCTGTACAAAAATAATTTTTTAGATTTTGCCAACTTCTGGTGCTTTTTTATACTTTGGTGTACGGAGCTGTGGGTGGTGTCATTTTTTGCAAAATTTGATAATATTTTCAATGATATCATTTTTAGGACTGTACGACCTTTTGATCACTTTTTATAGATTTTTTTATATTTTTCAAAATGGCAAAAAAGTGCCATTTTCGACTTTGGGCGCTATTTTCCGTTACAGGGTTAAACGCATTGAAAAACCGTTATCATATTTTGATAGATCGGGCATTTTCAGACGCATTGATTCCTGATGTGTTTATGATTTTTACTGTTTATTTATATTTATGTCAGTTCTAGGGAAAGGGGGGTGATTTGAAATTTTAGGTTTTTTTATTATATATATTTTTTTTTAACTTTTTTTTTATTTTTATTTATACTATTTTTCAGACTCCCTAGGGTACTTTAACCCTAGGTTGTCTGATCGATCCTATCATATACTGCCATACTGCAGTATGGCAGTATATGGGGATTTTCCTCCTCATTCATTACAATGTACAATCAGCACATTGTAATGAAGGGGTTAAAACGAAATAGCCTCGGGTCTTCGGAAGACCCGAGGCTACCATGGAGACGGATCGCTGCCCCCGATGACGTCACGGGGAGCGGCGATCCCAGGTAAGATGGCGGCGCCCATGCGCCGCTATCTTTTTGAGGCTGCCGGCAAAGCTAGCACCGATCGCGGGTGTTACCGGTAAGCCTTTGCTGCAATATGCAGCAAAGACTTACCGGCTATGGAGAGGGCTCAGCCTGTGAGCCCTTTCCATGCAGCGCGACCCGACCGCTGCCGTGAATACACGGCGGGCGGTCAATTACCGGCGTATAAGACGACCCCAGACCAGACAGAAGATTTTTCTGTCTTCAAAAGTCGTCTTATACGCCGGAATATACGGTATATATATTTACAAAAAGGTCAGGAAGGTGGAATATTTAAAAAAATCTATCCAATGATACCAAACTGCGCCGCTACCACCACCAGGGGGAAACTTTAAAATCTTAAATGGGCACCCCCACTTTTTATCGGATTCAATCTACTATTCAAGTCATTTTCACTGGCATTATAATTGCAAAAATCAAAATGGGTGAAAGAATTTTCAAAAATGGGGATATCTTGAGAAATACACATCAGATCGAAAAACAAAAAAGATGGGTGACAAATATTTCTTAAAAATCTATCCAACTATACTAAAGTTGACCCTTTATTTGCACCCCTAGGGGTGAGGTGGAGAATTTAAATTTTTCTATGTAGAAACTACATTCAGCGAAACGCTATTCTCTTTAGGATACTGGTTTAATGTGAGTCACCTTGCCTCTCATAGAAAATCTTGATTAAATTAATTCTCCTCCCATCTAAAGGCCGAGATTTTTCTCATTGCCTATAAAAGTTTTCAAATGCTGAATACTGCACATTAAGTAGTTGGTAACTTTGGATAGCTTTTTAAGGGCACCTACCACCACGAATCTACCTATAAAGGTAGATCGGGTGGTAGGTGGATGTATGGGACGTGAGGATAGCCCTTTTTAAGCTAATCCTCACGTCCCCGCTAGCCTAGCATAAACTTTATTGGCCTAATATGTTAATTTAATTAAGCGGCTACCGGGGCGTGGAGTAGCCGGACACGAGGCTACCCGGCGCGGCTACTCCACGCCCCAGTAGCTGCTTTCCCCCCGCCTACCCTGTGATCTTCGGCGCGCAGCTCCTGGCAGCTGCGCGCCCTCGTCCGAGAAGCCGGAGTTCTGCGCATGCGCAGTAACTCCGGCCAAGATGCGCGATCTCGGGAACGAGGCCGGAGTTACTGCGCATGCGCAGAACTCCGGCTTCTCGGACGAGGGCGCGCAGCTGCCAGGAGCTGCGCGCCGAAGATCACAGGGTAGGCGGGGGAAAGCAGCTACTGGGGCGTGGAGTAGCCGCGCCGGGTAGCCTCGTGTCCGGCTACTCCACGCCCCGGTAGCCGCTTAATTAAATTAACATATTAGGCCAATAAAGTTTATGCTAGGCTAGCGGGGACGTGAGGATTAGCTCTAAAAAGGGCTATCCTCACGTCCCATACATCCACCTACCACCCAATCTACCTTTATAGGTAGATTCGTGGTGGTAGGTTCCCTTTAAGAAAAATATTGCACATGTCTATTTTTAGATTTTGGATCTGATGTATATTTATCAAAATATCCACTTTTTGCAGGCATTTAAATTTTTGGTGATTACAGCATAATTTTCATGGGGAAGCTGAATTTGCACTTAAGATTTTAAAGTTTACCTTATTCCACTTCCAGAGGGCTAAGTTTGGTATCATTTGACAGATAGGATAGATTTTTGAAAAATATTTGACATTATTTTTTAATTTTTTGATCTGATATGTATGCTGTGAGATTTTGCACCATCCGGACCTTTATTCTTACACCCTGTTTGCACCCTCTCTATATATAAATATGGTTATGTATTAGATAGGTTTAGTAGGTTTATTCTTACAGTGAATTTGTTTGGGTCGGAAAAAGTACATTCTGTAAGTGTAACTGGAGACAAACATTTTTATGTCCCTGTATGTCCCTGTAGTAATTGAATTTTCAAAATTTCAGGTTGTCGTATGCACAAGGATTATCAATAAAACTTCAATGCAGACACCTTACACCTAAACATTGTAGCCTGGGACTGAAGTTCAGTATATTACCAGTATCCAGAGAACATGACCAGAGTTCACAGTACCTGTATATATTAAAGGAAATCTATTATAAGAAATATGCTAATTATTGCCAGAGGCTACTGTGGCATGGAGTAGCCCATCCAGGCATTGGAAGCAAAATCTATTCCATGCCCCAGGAGCCTCTGCTGTGCTGCCTCCTTGTACACCCTCTGCAGGCTCTTTATTTTGTTTGTGTTTGTGTAAATGCCTTGCCAACAGTCTGCTCATGTGCTAGACCAGCCACTACTTTTATTTGGGGGTACAAGAAGCCTTTGTTCTCTTGTTCAATAGGGGCCTTTATGAATAAATGATAGCTTGCTGTCACCAGAAAATCCTTTTAAAGGATATAATAAATATTTAAAAATGGCAAAGGGGGGGGGGGGTTTAAAAATAATAAAGAACATATACTTACCTCTCTCCTGTTCTACTTATTGGGTTGCATGTTCAGATGATGGGGTTATGTCATATTTAGCAGGTCTGGAGTATATAGTACTTTTGGAATTTGATATGAATTCTGTATGAAAGTCTTAAATCTAGATTTGAATCTGATGTATTTAACCCTTTCACAACCTGTGACATAATAGCATGTCACAGGTCGTCCACGAGTGCATGGAGAGGGCTCACGGGCTGAGCCCGCTCCATAGCCGGTAAGTCTTTGCTGCTTATCGGTGCTAGCACTGATCACAGGTGTTCACCCGCAAATCCGCAAATCCGCTAAGCTGCCGGCGGCTGCGATAAGATGGCTGTGCATGGGCGCCATCTTGACGAGGATACATATGCATGACAGCCTCGGGTCTTCTAAAGACCTGAGGCTGTCTTGTTTTAACCCTTTCAGCACATTGTAATAATGAGGAGGAAAATCCCCCTATACTGCCATACAGTAGTATAGCAGTATATGGTAGGATCAATCTGACAAACTAGGGTTAAAGTACCCTAAGGAGTCTAAAAAATAGTAAAAGTAAAAATTAAGAAAAGTTAAAAATCACACCCCTTTCCCTAGAACTGATGTAAACATAAATAAGCATTGAAAATCACAAACACATTAGGTATCGCAGCATCCAAAAATGCCCGATCTATCAAAATATAATAACGTTTTTCACTGCATTTAACCCTGTAACGGAAAATAGCATCCAAAGTCAAAAATGGCACTTTTTTGCCATTTTGAAAAATATAAAAAATCTGTAGAAAGTTATCAAAAGGTTGTACAGTCCTAAAAATGGAGCATTAAAAACTTCATCAGAAGTCGCAAAAAATGACACCACCCACAGCTCTGTACACCAAAGTATGAAAAAGTTATTAGCGCCAGAAGATGGCAAAATAAAAAAAATTAATTTCTACACAAGTTTTTAATTTTTGTAAATGTATGAAAACATTATAAAACCTATACAAATTTGGTGTCCCCTTGAAATGCACTGACCCAAGAAATAAAGTGGACATGTCATTTGTGGCGCACAGTGAAAGCTGTAAATTCCAAGCCCACAAGAAAACGCTGCAGAGGTGTTTTTTCCCCAATTTCAATGCAATTTGAATTTTTTTCCCGCTTCCCAGTACACGGCATGGAATTATAAATACCATCACTATGAAGTGCAACTAGTTACCCAGAAAACAAGCCGTCACAGAGCTCTTTACGTGTAAAGAAAAAGTTATAGATTTTTGATTGTGGGGAGTGAAAAATGGAAATGAAAAAACAAAAGAAAGGCCAGGTCCTTAAAGGGTTAATCAGGAATATAAAGTTCAGTTGGGAACAATGTGCTGTCTTTATACTGTGGCACAACCATATTTATGGAGCTCTTGAATTGCTCTAAGTCTCTAAGAGCAGAAAAGGGATCCATAGCAGGAATTTGCACATCTGTTCTGTAGGAAAGCAAGACAAAATGTCCCATATTTTTGGACTGCATAAAATCATTTACTCAATTACTGTGCTTTGATTTTCTCTGGTTATTACAGTGGGTTGGGATCCCCTTCAGCAACCGCTACTCCTAGGAGTACAACTTGGAATAATATACTGTAATATTATGTTTCTTGATGCAAGAATTATTACTTACTTATTACTTACTACCACACCTGTTTTGCACCTTAGTGACTAAGGTATAACTTTCTTCTCAGAGCAACAATGGTTCTCCACCTTTACAGCAGTTTTTTCTATCTCTAAATCTACCAACCCCCTTGGGAAATTTTTTTAAAGATACTTTCTTACACCATATTGCATTGCAATAATTTACAACATTGAAGACTCTTGATGGAGATGCAGGAGATAGCACTGAAACTTCCACATGCATTGTTCTACCCTCCAATTTTCATTAACCTGACCAATAACATCGAAGATTGTGGGACACCGGAGTTCACACACGAGGATACCTACTCTATGGAGTCCCAGAATTTAGACCTTAAGCTCTGCCCACTTCCACAAAATGGCGTCCTTACACTAAATTTACTCCACAGAATCTCAGCCCCACCCAATCCGCACTGCCACCACCCAGGAGTTACTTACGCAAAGAAGGCCGTAGGCCACAGACAATGCACCCTGATGATAACTCAGCACATGCACTCACTACTTATACGATTTTAACAGGATAAATTCACACAGAACATGCAATCGCTTACTACATAGACTATGGTAACAATGAACTCTGGTAAGGTGATTCCCTTCAGAGACTCAGATTCTTTAAGGCTATAAGCAGAGACTAATTAAAAGTTAACACTTTAACCCCTTCCCGACATTTGACGTAATAGTACTGCATCGCGGGAGGTGCGTTCCCGCAAAATGCAGTACTATTACGTCATGCGTCTGGCCCCGGCTCCTGAACGAAGCCGGGGCCAGAAGCTTCGGGTGTCAGCTTTATATTATAGCTCACACCTGCCTCTAACACCCACGATCGGGGCTGACCGCGGCGTGTTAGGGGGAATTTAAAGTGAATCAGACCCCCCCGTGGCGCTTACCGGGGTGTCTGCTGTTCCGATAGCAGCCCCGGGACTGCCGGTGCCCAGGGCTGCGCAATCCTCCTTCCTGTAGCCGGGTCCGTGCCTTCTGACAGGACCCGGCTGTAACACACTGAGCATGCGCAGCATGCTCAGTGTGTTACATTACACAGTGTAATACGTCTGTATTACACTGTGTAATGTGAAGAATAGCTTGAACAAGCGATCCATGGATCGCTTCTTCAAGCTTACCTATAAAAGTAAATTAAAAAAGTTAAAAACATTAAATAAAAACATTTTTGAATAAAAATAATTAATTAAATAAAGTTAAAGTCCCCTAAACACAAATATTCCCTATACACATGCAATAAAGGGAGAAAAACACAAAATCGTCAAAAAACCCCACATATTTGGTATCGTCGCATCCGTAACAATCCGTACAGTAACTGAGAAACATTATTGGACCCGCTTGGTGAACGCTGTAAAAACAAAACCCGAAAAACACGCCAAAAATGTAAATTGCTGGGCTTGCGGTGGTGTGAATACGGTTCTATGACCGTTGTGGTGCTTGGGGAGCTGTGGAGCGCGGGAGACCCCGCTGTAGGTTGGCTGCGCTCATAACTTTTGATTGTGCCATGGCTTCCAACTAAATGGGTACGTTATTCCCATCAACCACATACCAAACTTGGGGTGTCTTAGCCTAATATCAAGGGTGTTCTGCTATTGGCTGCCTTCCTCTGGGGCTAACATTCTGATTTTCGCTCCAGGAGTGTGTCTAAACCCCATAACTGTCCTGTGTAACTGGGGACCCATAATTATGAATTATACCCCAGTTATGGACAGCTATGATATTCCCTTTGTCTAAATTTGGAGGGAAAAACTAAAGTCTGCGGGTTCTTTTCACCCCCCACTTCCTGGACCATCTTTGACCATAGGTGTCAATTCTACCACTTAAGGAAGAGAACTGATCAAAAGGGACTCCCTGGAGTGCGGAGACACACTGCCCAGTGACTCTTCCTGGCTGTCTATAAAAAGCAAATGGAGGCTAATGACTCATAACAGGACAGGGTCTGTAGGTTTGTTCTTAAATTGAATTTGTATGCAAGTCGGAACTATATATTTTATCATTGTAATCCCAGCCAGAATTTTTTTTTGGTCTCTGTGACAATTGGATTTTAAAAATGTTGGGTTGTCATAAGAATCAGTATTAACAATAAAACTTCATTACTGACACCTGTGATAACTGTTACAGCTGATTATTGTAGCCTAGGACTAAAGTACAATAAAATACCAATATCCAGTGGTCATATGTAATTCGAGTGTTCTTAAGTAGGGGGCTGCCTGTATAGGTGTATTGCACAATACCATATACCGTTAATTAATTGTAATAGTTCCCTCCAAATTTTGGTTATTTTAGGGCAGTGCAACCATATATAGGATCAATTTACGAGAGACCCCCCCTCTCTCTCTGCCTACACCTGCCTGCCTTGCTTTATGGGCTCATTCTATGACAATATGGTATTGTATATGTTGGGCATGTAGGGATCAATGCATCAGAGCTTTGTAACATTGTTCAATTGCACTTTTCATGCATCATTTTTTGCACTTTAGCTCTATATGGTTATTCATATTCTGGTTTTTATGGTTACTGTAGTTCTACTATTGGCATACTGTAGTAGGGGGTTTCTAGGGCAACTTGGCCCTTGGCAGCTTTGTACACCCCTCTGGTGTACTTTTTAAGTGTTTTTATATTTATTGTTGTCCCGTCTTGATTGTGTTTAAAATTGTTACTTATCCAATAAACATTTTTTGTTATTTCTGTCTAGCCTTGTGTACGCATCCCACCCTTTTCTTGTTTCAAGAGCATAAATGTATTATTATCCATCAATGCGGATACTTGTTCAATGCCAGCTTTGATCCAATTGATTATATTTGAAAATGGGATACAAACACTAAGAGTATGGAGTGTTATATCAATGGTGAGAAATACATTTTTAACCACTTTACAATATTTTTCTATACTTCTGCAATTGTTTGAGTAGAACTTAACAACTGTAAAGGAACCATATCTGCACCTAACTAAATACTAGCTAAAAGATTTTTAATAAAGATTTTTTAAATATTTTTATTTTCAATACATAACCAGTTCTCTTTAATTGATGCCAACAGACAGTCTTGAATATATGCCTAAATATTTGATAAACCTGCCCCTCCTCAATATCTTGAGGTGTATAATATATCACTAGACACCCTAGGGGATTTATGTGCCAAAAACAAAGCATTTCAACCAAAGCTGTATAGTATAAATAGTTTTCTTAGAAAATGAAAAAGGAGTTTAGCTCAGAACATAAAGTATAACAGGAAGCACAAAAATTTGAATTTCTAACCGTGTTAAGGGTGCTCCAACCAATTTATTGATATTTTCCATAGTTCTTAGAAGTAACTTATTACTGTTTAGCTTCATTATAGATTATATTGAGGGCCCAATTAAAATTCCCAAATATGTATACCCATTCTGTGATCATGTAAATGTGTAATCTGTTTTAAAACGTATTTACTAACAGGGTATCACTGTTGATTAGAAGGATTTGACTTTAGTTTATATTTGTAATAGGAAACATTTGAATACATATCAATGAATATAGATGAAATAAAAAAAGGAATGCACAATCTTGTAGAAAGAATTGAGGCAAAAATTTTAAGTTCCCCAATTAATAATGAAGTTTCGTCTATAATTTTGGACCATATTATATAAACCCACACAGAAACCATTATACAATGTCACTAAGGTAAAGTAAGATGCCAACATTTCTTTGAATTCAATAAAGTATTCATTAATATATCCATCGGGGCCAGGAGATTTAATTTTTTTAATTTGTCAATTGCTGACTTAAATTCTTGCAAAGATATGTGAACCTTAAATTCCATTTTTAGTTCTTTAATTAGTTGTAGTAAATTGATATTATTTAAAAAAGCCTTTATTTAATTGGCTCTTGGTTCAGTAACTGCACCAGTTTCTTTTAAATTATAAAGTCCATGAATTAATCCAAAATATTGTGTGGGTCATAAATCCCATTACGTCCCATCTATGACTTTTTTCTATTTCGCCATGTATTTTTTGTTTATTAATATTATAGCAGGCCTGTTTGTAGGATTTGAAATCAAGACTAAATTTCATGGCTTTGCACTTTGAGGTTCTCTGCATAATCTTTTAATATTAATGATGAAAGCTGCTGGAGTACTTGTACTAATAGACTAAACAACGCAATCTTGTGTCGGTTTATGACACTCCTCCAGGATTTCTAATCTCTTTAAGAAATCGTCCCTCATCTTATTCACATCTCTAAATTTTTTTTAATTGCCATCTTATGGGTACACCACAGTGAGGCAATTGATTCCACACTACCCAAAATAAGACCAAAATATTAATTTCTGCTTCTATTATTGATCTATCTGTCTTAAAGGACGAGTTAAGACTCCAATCCAGATTTCTATTACCGGTAACTAGAGATGAGACCCGAAGCTGCAAATTCACTGGGGTGTGGTTAGAACATAATGTGGGTCGGATTTATATTTTTTAAGAATATAGTGTAGGAGATATTTTTCAACCAGAAAAAAAATCAATTCTGGAGTATGTTCCATTTGGGTATAAAAAAAATATATAATTCCTCTCATTACCATATACACACCTCCATATATCATGGAGTTCTTAAAACTTTATACCAACACCTCTATTTTGGACTTGACAAGCTGTATCGATGTCTGGAGACACTACAGCATTAGAGCCACTGTAAAAAGTTTGTTGATAAATATCTTTAAGCAAAAGGTTAGTTTCTTGCAAAAGGACTATCTACAGTACCATATGAAAAGAATATATAGTTGCCATGCATATACTGCAACGGCCTATAGCATCATATGATAATTTAATCTGCACTTACACTTTATTAGATCAAAGAAGAAGTAGAACATCGCATTGAAAAATAGATATACTGTATATAGTAAAAAAAAAATACAAAGATAATTATACATCTTTGCAATATCTTGATCAAGTTAGTCTCACGCAGACAGCAATTTCTTGGGTCGAACAGTTCATATACAATGACAGTACAATGACAGTACAGAAGATACAGCAAGGCAACAGTTATATTTCTTTCCATTCATCATGCATCTTAGCCGGAATGAATAAATACCGTCTTTTATATCTTTGAACTTCTGTCATGCATTTCCATTCTATCAACAGGTCCTCTGCGGCTTACAGATTGTACAGTTGCTTTGACTTCCCTAAACTCTTGCCTCTTTCCAAGAGTTTCCGGAGAGAAATCATTGATTACATATACAGTATGTTTTTACATTTCTCAGGAAGATTATGCAATTGTCTTACAGTTTTAACAAAGTTTTATTTAGCATGATAATAGTGAATCCTGGCAATCACGTCTCTCACAGCACCTTGTGGGTCTGACACAGGTTTTTTAATTCTATTAATTCTGTCAACTTTCAATTCTGATATAGAATATAGATAGGACAACACACATAAAATCCCAAATTAAAGTTAGTAAACCAGCATCAGGGATTGATTCAGGGACTTCCCTTAAGTGAACATTATTCTGTTGGGATGGGTCCTCTATTTGTTTTGTAATGATATCATATAAAGCATGTGATGTATCAATTAATGCATTGATTAATTAATACAATATTTAATGAGGCAAGAGACATTCATCTCCACCTGCAACTTCCGTTCTCCTAGTTGAACAAACTCCTTTTTGGATACCTCATCAAGATCTTCTTTAACGTAATGAAGCTTTTTAAACATCCTTTTCAGGGATACCTCTGTAATCCCTGGGGAGAGGGGGGGGGGGGGGGTGAGCTAACGTTAAATCATCATATGAGGATTCTATTGAATCTGGAAAAGAAATAGAGTTATCACAAGATGATAATAGTTGTGGGTTTCCATTAATATTAATTGCAATATGCTTCAGAGCCTTTTTGTTACTGGATTGTTTTAGGGCAGTGGTGGCGAACCTAGGTTGTGATGTCATCAGCACACTGAGACCACTGCTGTGGGGTGGCAATGTGGACAGAGGAAATCTTTTCCCTCTGAAGCATCCTAGACACTGAAGTCCAAGTGTTAGTGCTGGTGCAGGGCAGCGTATTAGTAAAAGTACCCCCAATAACGACCCTAAAATCCCAATATTGCAAGTTGTTAAGGGTTCAACATCTCGAGAATACATAATGCAGATGATATTTCAAAATTACATAAGGTAATACAATTTTTTGACAGATTAATCTCAATGTGCCTTAGGCAGAAAGGAAACACCTAAGGCCAAACCTCTAACCCTTTTAATTGAATGGTCTTTGTAGAAATATTTTCAGTGATAGGAAGTAAGGCATTACAGAAGAAAACATGCCGATAAATATGATTCTTCCCTAAGGAATTTGAATATGGAAGTCCCTAACACTAACCTAAAATGTAAGCTACAAGAGTACAGAGAACATGTGCAAAAAAGTGCCCAAAATCTTCTTTTTTCCAGGCAAAATAACTCTTTTCAAGCTGTAAAAACTTTCACTCAAGTCAATCAAAACTTTATGAAGGATATTCTTTACCCTTTTATTAAAAGCATCTGGAAAACTCTCTTAGACTAGAAGTTGCATGCAGGAAAATGTGGAATTTTATTTCATTATTTTTTTATCTTATGTATTAATTGATTTATTCTGTAACACAATGTTAGAGAATTCCATAACAATATGTAACATATGTTGAATAGATAGCCTTAGATTTGAGTCCAAAATATTTTGGCACTCAGTGGACCTAGTGACTGACTCAATGACTGCAAAGTGGCTAGGAACCCAGATCATCAGCCCTTCTTCACCATCCTTGCCAGTAGGTATAAAGTATTTATGCTTATATGAACTGTTTGGTTTTTGACAAATGTAGACCTGTGCATTATAGTCAGACATATTTGGTCTCGTTTATCAAAACAACATTATTACATGCTTATTGTTTGTTATGATGAAACTTTGCAAATGTAAACCATAATACCATGTCTTTTTTTTACAGGCCTTCTCATGGCAACCTTTCTAGAAATACTTTGGTCTCTTTTGAAATCTGCCTTAGTGGACATTTTACATGCTAACTGAGGCCTGTAGAGTTAGAGTTGTAGATCTTGTGTTTTTTGCACAGAAGACCTTTGAATAAATTATGTGCCATGTCTACTCATGGGAAGACTTCATCTCTCTTAATGTTTTTCACTAGTGAATAATATCTCACTGTTGGTCTGCAAATTTGTTATTGCTGTTGTTCATCTATAGTTGCATTTAAGCCATTCTGAGTTCCACATGTTTTTATGATGTCCTCATACATAAAACAGATTTCCAAGAATAAATATACACCGAATTTTTGGACTGTAAGGCACACCGGATTATAAGGCACAACATCAATAAATGCCTGCTAAAACGTCTAGGTTCATATATAAGGCATACCGGATTGTAAGGTGCACCTGATTATAAGGATGAATGACCAGCAGGTGGCAGACCTGTGCACAGTTCAAGGCAGCTGTTGTATGCAAGGCGCACTGGACTGTAAGGTGCACTTTCGATTTCTGAGAAAATTTAAGGTTTTTTGTGTACCTTATAATTTTATATATATATATATATATATATATATATATATATATATATATATATATATAGATACAAAGAGGTGAGGCAGCACTCGGGAAAAGTTATGAACTCGGGTGCAATTCCCAGGACCTGAACCAAGGTCCATCAAACCATAGAACAGCAAAAAAAGGCAGCACTCCGAGATTTGTGGAAATCAGAAAAACATACTCATTTATTCACACATGTGTCAAGGCTACGTTTCGGCTCCTTGCATCTGGAGCCTTTCTCAAGCAATGGTGCATGTAACACAGTGAAAAATTTATACAAAATACACAGGAAGTGACATCATCTTACAGGTCATGTGATCACAGCAATACCAAGTTTAAATCACATATTTGAATACAAAAAGGACTTTACAATTACATATAAACATTAAGTTAGAGACCTAGTGCAGTCATGTGCATAATAAAAGGAAGATCTGGCGCCTACCTAAGGATCAGTAGCTGGCAGGATGTGGAATAGTGGCGTGCCCCCATGGAGCACCGCCTCTGAAACAATCATGTGACTCATATAAACAGAGCTGGCAGTCACGTGACGCCATCTTGTGAAAGGGAGAACCATGCAGTGTATAATAAATACGAGATTATTGTCTCTAAAACGGGTGCCGGGTCTCAATGGGTCCACAGAGTGCCATGCACAGACATCAGTCACATTATCGTGACTGAGTTATCAGCACTGCCCGATCCACAGCAACCCTTTCAGGACCGGAGTCCAGCGGGTGCATAATGCAGGTCAGGTTATCACTCTATATCTGGCCCATAATAGAGACCATTTGCAACCCAAAATAAGTGCAGTCTCCCTATAGATCAATAAAGGTTACTGAAGGAGGTGAATCATGATATGTAGTGTCTGATCCTTAGGATAATCAGCGGAGATCACATCTGCAGAGTGAAGAAAACAGTGGGGTGCCTCTAGTGAAGTGTTTGCGAGATCTAAAAAAGAAGAAAAAGTGGTAAGTATATGGCTTGGTAGGAAATAATCATTATAAATATACAATATCATACACCAATGTTTCACTGATTCAGATAAGGTGACCAAGATTCCAACCTACATAGGTTTACGCCCATTATAGAGCAACTTCCGTGGTTCTAAATTCAATATTGAGACCCTTGGGTTTCAGAGTGTCCAATCTATGGATCCACTCCAATTCTTTCCTACGAAGTCTATATAGTCTATTTCCCCCTAATCTATGAGGTGGGACATGGTCAATAATTCTGACTCGTAGTTGAAATTCCGTATGTTTGGCCTCCACAAAATGTTTTGAGACTGGTAAGTCAACTCTCCTGTCCCTGATGGACTGCCTATGATTATTCAATCGCAACTTCAGTTCTGTGCTCGTTTCCCCAACATACCATAAGCCACAAGGGCATTCCAAAAGGTATATAACATAAGATGAAGAACAAGTGAGATAGTGTCTGATAAAGAACTCCTTGCCAGTATGTCGGTCGATGAAAGTATTCCCTTTAACAATGGTTTTGCAATTAACGCAATTCAAGCATGGAAAACATCCCTTCTTCCTAGTGGTTAAGAAGGATTGTACAATTTTTTTCTTTGGGCCAATGTCAGATCTTACTAACTCGTCCTGTAAGTTCCTCACTCGTCTGTATGCGAATACAGGAGGTTGGTCAAAGATGGTAGGAGTACCTAAAGCATCTCTCAAGATGGGCCAGTGTTTTCTAACAATGTTAGAAATAAGTGGGCTAGTCTCGGTGTAGGTAGTGACAAATGTGAGTCTGTCAGTCTCCGATCTGTGGGGTGTACTGCTTAAGAGTTTTTTTCGATCAATATCTGTCACCTTCTTCTTATGGGTGTTTAAGATGTGCGAAGGATAACCTCTCTGGCGAAATTTATCTGCCATGTCATCTAGTCTGTTTTGTAATGGGGGGTCCCCATCAACAATCCTCTTCACCCGTAGCAACTGACTTTAAGGCAAAGATTTAATCATCCGTCTCGGATGGCAACTATGAAAGTCTAAAAGATTGTTCCTGTCCGTTTCTTTTGTGTACAGATCTGTGGCAAGTATATTATTCTCAAGTAACACTTTGACATCCAAGAATTGAATCTCCTTCTTGGAGTGTATGTAGGTGAATTTTACAGTGGGATCAATACAGTTCAGATAGTCAAAGAATGTATGTAATTGTGTCTCATCTCCAGACCAGATGACGAATGTGTCATCTATATAACGCCACCAACATAAGACCTGTCTGAAGTGATGCGAACCATAAATATGATGTTCCTCCAAAAAACGCATGTACATATTTGCGTAAGTGGGTGCCACATTCGACCCCATGGCAGTTCCTTGGGTCTGCATAAAGAACTGATCTCTGAATAGAAAATAATTGCAGGTCAGTATAACCTCCAAGAGCGCTAAAATTAATGTGTTGCACTCCTCCGAATATTGAGAAGACTCAATGAGGAAGTGTTTCACTGCTGCAATACCCCTAGCGTGGTCTATTGAAGTGTATAAGCTCACTACATCAAAGGAGACAAGTATTGTTTCTGTGTCGGTGGGTAGGCTAACATCACCTAGTTTTAACAAAAAGTCAGAGGTATCTCTCACATACGACTCTGCTTCAATGGCAAATTTCCTTAGTAACTTGTCTAAGAAGATCGCAATATTGCTGAAGATGGACCCCGACCCCAACACGATGGGTCGGCCGAGGGGGTTCTCCAAGCATTTATGGATCTTGGGTAAGGTGTATAGAACAGGAGTTCTAGGTGACTCAATGAGTAAAAATTCTTTGATGTCAGCATGGTTCTCCCTTTCACAAGATGGCGTCACGTGACTGCCAGCTCTGTTTATATGAGTCACATGATTGTGTCAGAGGCGGTGCTCCATGGGGGCACGCCACTATTCCACATCCTGCCAGCTACTGATCCTTAGGTAGGCGCCAGATCTTCCTTTTATTATGCACATGACTGCACTAGGTCTCTAACTTAATGTTTATATGTAATTGTAAAGTCCTTTTTGTATTCAAATATGTGATTTAAACTTGGTATTGCTGTGATCACATGACCTGTAAGATGATGTCACTTCCTGTGTATTTTGTATAAATTTTTCACTGTGTTACATGCACCTTTGCTTGAGAAAGGCTCCAGATGCAAGGAGCCGAAACGTAGCCTTGACACATGTGTGAATAAATGAGTATGTTTTTCTGATTTCCACAAATCTCGGAGTGCTGCATTTTTTTTTCTGTTCTATATATATATATATATATATATATATATCTACAGGTAAGTATAGGCAATATAATAATAATGGTAGTTATAATTCATAATAAAACATTTTACATAATTGGGGGACAGATATGATTTAAGGAATATTCTGGGATGATGTAGACACACTTAACCAGTTTAACTGTAAGCAAATCACAAGGGTGTTATTCAATTTGCAAAACCAACCAAGACTTTTACAACAGGATTATCACAGGATTGGGCATAAGTTTTTGAAAAGTAGAAGTCAGACAACTAGGAAGCAACTCTTGGGGACAAGGGTCACACGTTTTGAATAATGCAGCAGACATGCTAATTGGATTTTTCAGAACCATTCAAATCTGTGATTGACAAATATAAGTTTGTTATTTTGTCAGATTTTTGTGATCATACTGACCCTACAAATAAAGGGGATGTACCATTTGGGGGCGCATAGTGAAAGATAAAAATGAAGCCTGTAGATAGAATGGTGCAACTGTGTTTGTTTGCCAATACTACTGTTTCTGCCATTTTTTTCCAGTTTCCCAGTACATTTCATAGAATATTAATTATGGACGGTAGGAAGATAACAAGCTCATATACCGCTCTGTAAATGAAAAAAAAAAGTTAAAAATTGAAGCCAGCTTTTCTGTAATTGCCTAATTTACATTTATCCTTAGAATTCACAAAATGATGAAAAAGTTTAAAACAAATTGATCTATTATGTAAAGTAATTAAAAACTAATAGCTAAAAGAAGTTAAATCTACTTTTTTGCTTTTTTAAAGTGAAAAAGTAGCAATAATAAAAGAGAAATACTAACAAAAATAGAAAAATAACTTACAGAATTCCATTTTTTTCTCCATAAAATAAAAGAGAAAAACATTTTGTATACAAAACAAAAAAACTCAGCTGAATTCCTTTTTTTCTCCATATAAAATTTTAGAAATTAAACTCTGACTGCTGAAATGAAAACAACAAAAAAGTGTCCAGTAAAAGCATTACTATGTGATTTCAAAACAGTAGCTGCTACACAAATCCCAGTGGAGGTTTCCTGTATTGTATAAAGTTAGTGTCTATGTGGTTTTGACAACAGAGCATTACCTAGACTGGATATACAGTAACTGTTTTAGGCAAGAGAAGGCCTGGTTGAATTGTATTGATGGACATATGTCTGTTTTAACTGTACTAACTACACTCACCGGCCACTTTATTAGGTACACCATGCTAGTAACGGGTTGGACCCCCTTTTGCCTTCAGAACTGCCTCAATTCTTCGTGGCATAGATTCAACAAGGTGCTGGAAGCATTCCTCAGAGATTTTGGTCCATATTGACATGATGGCATCACACAGTTGCCGCAGATTTGTCGGCTGCACATCCATGATGCGAATCTCCCGTTCCACCGCATCCCAAAGATGCTCTATTGGATTGAGATCTGGTGACTGGAGGCCATTTGAGTACAGTGAACTCATTGTCATGTTCAAGAAACCAGTCTGAGATGATTCCAGCTTTATGACATGGCACATTATCCTGCTGAAAGTAGCCATCAGATGTTGGGTACATGTGGTCATAAAGGGATGGACATGGTCAGCAACAATACTCAGGTAGGCTGTGGCATTGCAACGATGCTCAATTGGTACCAAGGGGCCCAAAGAGTGCCAAGAAAATATTCCCCAGACCATGACACCACCACCACCAGCCTGAACCGTTGATACAAGGCAGGATGGATCCATGCTTTCATGTTGTTGACGCCAAATTCTGACCCTACCATCCGAATGTCGCAGCAGAAATTGAGACTCATCAGACCAGGCAACGTTTTTCCAATCTTCTACTGTCCAATTTCAATGAGCTTGTGCAAATTGTAGCCTCAGTTGCCTGTTCTTAGCTGAAAGGAGTGGCACCCGGTGTGGTCTTCTGCTGCTGTAGCCCATCTGCCTCAAAGTTCGACGTACTGTGCGTTCAGAGATGCTCTTCTGCCTACCTTGGTTGTAACGGATGGTGATTTGAATCACTGTTGCCTTTCTATCAGCTCGAACCAGTCTGCCCATTCTCCTCTGACCTCTGGCATCAACAAGGCATTTCCGTCCACAGAACTGCCGCTCACTGGATGTTTTTTCTTTTTCGGACCATTCTCTGTAAACCCTAGAGATGGTTGTGCGTGAAAATCCCAGTAGATCAGCAGTTTCTGAAATACTCAGACCAGCCCTTCTGGCACCAACAACCATGCCACGTTCAAAGGCACTCAAATCACCTTTCTTCCCCATACTGATGCTCGGTTTGAACTGCAGGAGATTGTCTTGACCATGTCTACATGCCTAAATGCACTGAGTTGCCGCCATGTGATTGGCTGATTAGAAATTAAGTGTTAACGAGCAGTTGGACAGGTGTACCTAATAAAGTGGCCGGTGAGTGTATGTTACTTTGGGCATTAACATATTTGATGCAACTTAATCTATATTTGTAGCTTGATATTTAGAGCACAAAGTAAATATTGTATAAAGAAAATTTTAAAAAAAACCATTATTTCTTTTTAACCACTGTGCAAAAAACACTTAACACAGAGACTACAATTAAAAAAATTCAACCTGCAAAGGTTACCAGTAAAAACTAAAAATTATTTAGCAAAAAACAGACCCTAACAAAGCTCTTTAGTCGAACATTTTAAATTACCATGTGCAATTTGGTAGCATAATTCAAAGGTAAAACACCATGAAATCTAAAACTTGGCACTCAATATAGTTTGAATATTTTATTCTATTGTATACAACTATTAAACAGTAATCCACAGAAAAATGTGGCGTTTCAGTCGTGACCTTCTTGAGACACTGGAGCACATTTACTTACCCGGTCCTGCGGAGTTCACAAAAGTGCATTGTCCGGCGATAATGCACTGTGCCGCGATTCACTAAGATCGTGCACCTGTTATCCTGCATGTGTCACTTCCCCGCTCAGGTCCGCCGGAGTTCACCTTCTTTTTCCTGGTGTATGTAAGTGCATTGTCTGGCACCACAATCCCAGCACAAACCTGTCAAAACTGAAAGTGCGATCAGTGACCCTTAGTAAATAAACCCCACTGTGTAGAATTAGATATAGTGTATATACTCAAGTATAAGCCGACCCGAGTATAAGCCATGGAACCTAATTTTAACACCAAAAAACTGTGAAAACCTATTGACTCGATTATAAGCCTAGGATGGGAAATGCATTGGGCACCTCCCCAGTATATAGCTATTCAGCCCTTTGTCCCTTAGTATACATCCAGCCCATTCCCTCTAGTATATAGCCAGCCAGACCATGCCTGGAACTCCATACAGAGTGGAAATGTATTTATAATCCCTCTGGCTGAAGCTCCTACGGCAAGAGACTAGCAGCCTGCTGATGCTTTCTCCCCATGGAGGCCTTACCCTCTGCTCAGGCTGCAGCTCTGCATCTATACAGAGTCTGCCTAGAATTGCAGAAATCTTGAACAAGTCTCTTAGTCTCTTTAATGGAATACAGTCCAATGAAGCAGCAGGTAATAATCTGTAAATAATCCTTCTCACACACAATGCAGTCTATTGGTTGGCTGTGGATCCAGAATGTGCTGATTCTGTTGAGAAGTAGGAATTTGATAGTACCTTAGCCTTTACCTGGGTGTTGAGGGCTGGAAATAAGGGCACGTTTGACCCTACCGCCTAGGCAGCAAGCAGTGAGCAGAGCTCACATGTCAGAGGAAAGATCTGGTAATCCAGACAGAGATAGAATTTATAGTTTCTCAGATCTCCAGAACACCAATCAATGGACCATGGAGATTCTGCAGGAAAAGTTACATTTGAAAGATAACATAAATAAACATTTAGCACCATAGTAGCAGGCATGATGCAATACAAAGGTAAATGCCCCTTTCAGACAGTAGATGGCAGCAAAGGATAACTATCAAGGGAATTGTAGAAATAGAGATTCTTCTTTCATAATGACCTGTCGTGTGAGGCATAAAATATGGACAGTGGGGACCATGTATCTTTTTTTCTTTGGTGTGTAATTTAAACATTTGGCAGCTCCTGTATGATCATGTTTTTTTTCTTGTGATACATGTTCAGTTTTTCTTATCCTGGCAGGAGCCAGGCTTTTGGCTTTTTTTTCATAGACTTTTTGTTGCAAATGTCACAAATCCACATGGACACAAGACGTCTGAGGAGGTTATATGCAGGAGTGGACACTACTGTAAATTTAGCATTTGAAGCCATGTCCTGCATTTTTAAACACTGTAGTCACACCCCATAGAGATATGACATATAAGGCTGCAGTCACACGTGGTGTTAACACCTGCATTTTCAAGTGCATCACAACATCTGCGAAGAGGAGAGTTGTCTAATTACATTGCTGTTAACATTGCATTTACAAAATGTTAGTTGTTAACACCAAATGTTTATATAATATTAACAAATCCACATGTTAACACTGTATTGATGTATATGTGTTAATATTGCATTAACACATGAGTTTTGTAAACACCATGTTGACAGCAATGTAATTAAGAAAATCTGTTGGAAAATGCAAACGTTAATGCCATGTGTAACAAATAATGCAAGTGTAACAGATACATTTCAATAAAATGTGAATACAAAAATGTGCAATTTAAAAAAAAAACTTTCAATGCCCAACAGGTTTATGTGCAAAATATTAAACATTTAAAGGATGTGAATAAATTACAAATTACATGTTAAAACAGGGTCCATTAAAAAAAAATTCCTCTGCACTTACCCTGTGGACCAGGTGCAGAGTTGCGCCTAAACAGTCACACAGAACATCTGGAAAATAAAGATAAGTAAGGCACACTGCACAAGGTGCAGACCAAAACGTACTTGAAAAACGACAGCAAAAGGGAAAAGTTGCAAAAGTTGTAAAAATGAAAGCAACAATAAAGATACATGTCCCCCAGTGATGTCTTATAGTTAAATAGATGCAACCCCTATTTATTCCAGTTATAGCCATGTAGAAAGGTGCCTGACTGGCATTTAGTGTCAAGTTCCTGGGCCTCCGCCAGCACCGCAAATCAACTGTACACTTACCATTAAATGACCAGACCTTATTTTTTGTTTTCTTTTTTTCTCATGGCTTTTTTTTTAGAACTATAATTATTTTATTTTTACATCAATGTCAACATAACTAATTGAGGAAGTTTTGCGGAATAGCAGTTTCAGAGGGGACAAAACTAAGTTTTTCAGCTCATTGGTAATACACTGTCAGCATTTATTATAATACTTTTAGCATGGTATGGATATCTGAGGCCAAGGAGCTAATCTGATTTTGTTGAAAAACTTGCAAATGTTTGCATAATTAATATGCTGGGGTTTTCCTTGTTTAATTGTGGTTGAAGATAGTCATATGAATTGTTTTACTCACTGTCTGATTGCAACACACTAGAACTAACAACACTAAGAAGATATCTACTCTGGACTGTCATGTATTGCTATGTAATCTAGTGTCATATACAGTAGGTACAGAAAGTATTCAGGCGCCTTTAAATGTTCCCCTCTTCGTTTCATTGCAGCCAATTGGATAGATAAAAAAAGTTTATTTTTTGCTCATTAATGTACACTCTGCACCTATCTTGACAGAAAAAAAACAGAAAAACAAGAAAAACTGAAATATCACATGGTCATAAGTATTCAGACCCTTTGCTGTGACACTCAGGTTTAACTCACATACTGTGCATTTCCTTCTGATCCTCTTTGAGATGGTTCTACTCCTTCATTGGAGTTCAGCCATGTTTAATTAAACTGATTGGACTTGTCTAAGAAAGGCAGACACCTGTCTATATAAGACCTAAGAGCTAACTGTGCATGTCAAAGCACATGCAAATCATGGAACTGCCCAAGGAGCTGAGACAGAATTGTGACAAGGCACAGGTCTGGCTACGGTTACAAAAGAATTTCTGCAGCACTCAAGGTGCTTAAGAGCACAGTGGCCTCCACAATCCTTGAATGGAAGAATTTTGGGACGACAACAACTTCTGCTCCAACTGGCCGACCAGCCAAAGTAAGTGATCATGGGAGAATAACCCTGTGAGAGAGGTAAAGAAGGACTCCAAGATCACTGTAGCAGAGGTCCAGAGATGCAGTAATGAGAAAGTTCCACAAAGTCAGCTATCACTGCAGCCCTCCACCAGTCAGGGTTTTATGGCAGAATGTGCTGCCTGAAGCCTCTCTTATGCAAGATATATGAAAGCCTGCATACAGTTTGCAAAAAAACACATGAAGGACTCCAAGGCTATAAAAAATAAGATTCTCTGGTGTTTTGGTGTTACATTTAAGTGGTATGTGTGGAGAAAACCAGGCACTGCTCTTCACCTGCCAAATACAATCCCACCAGTGAAACATGGTGGTTGCAGCATAATGGGGGCAGGGACAGGACAATTGGTAGCAATTGAATGAAGATGAATGCATTTATTGTCATTTATTGGGGCTTTATGGACTAGTGGGGTATATTTACATGGGACTGCATGTTAGGGGTTAGAGGGATGTAAGTACATGACACTGCAGTTAATAAGCTAGAGGGACGGGGGACGGGGGGTGTTTATTCACATGGGACTACGTTGGAAGTATTCATGGTGTCCTTTACATGTAGCACTGTATGTTGGTTTAGGTGAATTTAGGTACTTTGCTTGTAGGTGGATTTAAAGAGGTTGTCTTAGATTTGAAAAACATGTCTGCTTCCTTCCATAAACACATAATATATGGTATGACACACCAGTTACATTAATTTTTCTACAGCTGAACTCCAATAACAGCACACACTGTAGTCAGATATAGCTCTGTTTGTAGAAGAAAGCAGTCATACCAATGCCTGACAAAAAGGGAAGGGACTGATTAATGATGTACATGGAGCAAAACAGCACAGTAAATTATGTGACACATCTAATATGGACAGTATTGTAGTGAAATGCCATCTCAGTGAGGCTTCGGTAATGTACAGTGATGGCAGTTACACAAATAGATATATGAGGTATAGGAGGTGAGAGAAACATGTAGTTTATAAGTTACTGTAGTAACAAAGCATAATAATCTGTTAGATCAATTCAGAGATCAGTGGCATGAATAGCATGAGAGGAAAGAGCTGTTACTGAGAACTGAGGGCTCATGGGAGTTGTAGTATCCTGTGTATCAGTCATCTTGCCTACTTTAGAAAATCATTAGAATGTTGCAAATCATAAAAGCAAACTATTTAAGCTCCATTTTGTAATGAATGACATTGAGTTTTATTGTAAGAATTTGTTTATATAATTATAGGTTTTCGTATCAAACGTTCACATTGCTGGAATACTCCTTTAAATTTTTACCCCTATCTTTGCAGTCTAAATCTTTAGGCCCATATTCTGATATATATGGATACATTAGCCTTGATGTATCATGGCTAAAATACAAAACTGGATGACTTAACTGGAATAAAAGGGAAAGGACCCTTTCTGTTAACACTTCTAATGATGTTCCTCAAACAACAAACTTGTGGCCATATTGCAATATAGCAGGACACAGTGTCCTGTGGAAGGATGTCAATGCTATTAGGGAACATTATTAATATCAAGGAATATACTTGGTCTACAACAATGTTTAGGTAGGTGGTTCAACTATATACCAAAGTAACATCCAGGCAAATAGCAGGGGATTTCCTTCTTTTGAACCTCCTTACCACTTGATACTAGATGAATTGTACAAATCTGTAGTCTTGGACACCAATCTAAAATTCTTAGTTGTTTTCTCTTTTATGAAAGTTGACAATAATTAAATTTTATTACAGATCAATATAAAAATGTATTGGATACAATATATGGATCAAATCATATATATGTAGCAAACACTAACAAGAAGGGGACATAAGTAAATATGTTTGTAAATATTCTGTGTAAACTAAAGAAATAGCCTTCAGTGCAAAGATATTAGACATAGCTAACAAAATGCTGCCATCTGCAGGCATTAAAGGGTGTCACCTGAGGCAAGATTTACCCCATGAAATGTATTCTCCTATTCTTGTCTGAGTTTTGGATAAATGTACAATACATATTAATCTTTAATAAATGAGCTCTATATTATCATGCATTGTTCGCACATGAAATGTATGTCATAAAATCTGGTGACGTGATGGTGCATACTGAAGGCAAAAGATGGGTGTTATATAATATAAAGGAAAGGGGTATGAATGAATGCCATAATTTACACAAAATTAAAACCACAAGCCCAGACAAAGTTTCAAAAACAAAATAGATCCTAACATGTATAGACATACATATATATGTTGTGTATGAATATATTATATAACCGTATAGCTGACCCGAGTATACACAGAGATACCTAATTTTACCAAAAAAACTGTGAAAACCTATTGACTCGAGTATAAGCCTAGGATGGGAATTGCATTGGTCACAGCCTCTACCCAGTATATGGCTATTCAGCCCCCTGCCTCTCAGTATATAGTTAGCCCTACCCCCAATACATAGCTAGCCAGCCCCCTGGCATATAGCTTGCCAGTCCCCTGCCCCTGATATATAGCTAGCCAGCCCCCTGCTATCTGTATATAGCCAGCCTCTGCCCCAGTTTATAGCCAGCCCTTGTACTAGTATATAGCCAGCCAGCCCCCACTATATAGCCAGCCCCCACTATATAGCCAGACCCTGCCTCAGTATAAAGCCAGCCAGCCCCTGTTTCAGTATAAAGCCAGCCAGTAAGCCTGCAGTGTAAGGCCAGCCCACCCTAGTATATAGCCCGCAATCCCCCCGTATACAACCAGCCCCATCCCCAGTATATAAAAAAGTAACCCAATACCCACCTTTCCGAAAGGTCAGCAGCAGCTGATATCATAGAGTGCATGTGCCCTGTGGGGGCATCAGCATGGTACTGGGGTTTTTATTACTCGAATATACACTGAGTTAACTTGGCTTATATTCGAGTATATACGGATGTGTATGGCATAAATGTCTCTTTATTTCACTAAGCTTTCATCTCCACTCATCATATCTTGGTATTCACTGGGCTTCAGTGACATTACATCCATTGTACATACAGTCATGAGGTTAAAACTTCCAATCAATAGCACATCTCTATTGGGGCGTTATTGGCAACAGCCTGGGGCTTCTGATGGGCCCATCACCATCCGGATCGCTGACCGAGTTACAGAATATGTCTGCTGCTGATATATGAGAGCAGCAGCAGGCAGATCTTTTATCACAAACTCCTGCAGAGCAGGAACTCAAGAAGCTCTGAGGGTCACTTGAATCATCTTCCGTCTACTTCCCGTCTGTCGGGTCCTGCTGGAGGGGCAAGGGTTCACAGAAACACTGCACAGACGCTGCCTGATGGAAGAAAGGAGCTGTCTATACAGCACTAAACTGTGATACCCTCTCCCCACCCTATGTTAATATCTGTTGCAGCTGCTTATGATGTCCTTGTGTATGATGTTTGTTTGCATGTGTAAATATATAAAGTGTTTTGTGTGTGTTAGTATATGCTTACGTGTAAACTAACTGCATAGTGTGGGTGTATGTATGTATATGTAATCTGCATGTGCAAGATGTATGTTTGAATGTGTTATATAAGCATATTTGTATGTATGTGCTAGTACAGGTGTATGTAAGTGATGTAAGTGAATGCTGTGTATATGTATGTGGTAATTTATACATATGTTCATTTGTGAATGGTGTTATATGAATATGTAATCTGTATGATGGATGATGTGTGATACTATGTGCATATTTGTATGTGCTAGTACATGTGTGTATAAGTGCATGCTGTGTGTATGTATGTGTTAGTTTATGCATATGTGTATCTATGTATGTGGTATTATATGTATATATAGGTGCATGATGTTTGTGTCTGTGTGTTAAGTATGGTTAGTATATTAAAGTGTGTGTTTTGTGTGGTTAGTAAGACCATGCCAGCAGTGTGGATTGTTCATGTAGTAGACACCAGCAGTACCTATCAGACCCAAATGACTTATAATGGGATCTGTGTTTGTCACATTGGTCTTGATACCTTCCTTACTCAGTGCAGGGTATGCCTATTATATGATAATGTGAAGTCTCATCATAAATATGGCACAAGGCCTGGCTGCAATTGGCTTTAGTAGGGGACTGGATTCAATTGTAGCACACATTTTATGTTAGAAAACTGGCGTAAAAGTTAGGAAACACAGTCCCTGCCCTTGTCACACTAATTTTTAGTAAATTGTGGAGGATGTAGGAAAAACTGTAGCAAAGTATTTTAAAATACTATGGGCCCACAATTTTCATAAAGCCCAGGGCACATGATACCCATAATCTGTCTCTGCTTCCAATCAAACTCATCACAATGATCTGATGATCTGCAGTGACTGGACTAGGTGACTTATTTAGGACACATAATGGGAGATTTGTAAAACGGGGGGGGGGGGGGTAGTGTTAAGATAAATTATGGTAAAGCTCTACATTTATGTTAAGCTGAGAGAAATAAGATGCTGCTATTTTGTTATTATTAATATATCAGGTGTAGCAGTTCTGGTAATTTCTCTCTCTCTGTAGTACTTAATGTTACTTTATGATTATTAATATATCAGATGTAGCAGTTCTGGTAATTTCTCTCTCTCTGTAGTACTTAATGTTACTTTATGATTATTAATATATCAGGTGTAGCAGTTCTGGTAATTTCTCTCTCTCTCTGTAGTACTTAATGTTACTTTATGATTATTAATATATCAGGTGTAGCAGTTCTGGTAATTTCTCTCTCTCTGTAGTACTTAATGTTACTTTATGATTATTAATATATCAGGTGTAGCAGTTCTGGTAATTTCTCTCTCTCTGTGGTACTTAATGTTACTTTATGATTATTAATATATCAGGTGTAGCAGTTCTGGTAATTTCTCTCTCTCTGTAGTACTTAATGTTACTTTATGATTATTGATATATCAGGTGTAGCAGTTCTGGTAATTTCTCTCTCTCTGTGGTACTTAATGTTACTTTATGATTATTAATATATCAGGTGTAGCAGTTCTGGTAATTTCTCTCTCTCTGTAGTACTTAATGTTACTTTATGATTATTAATATATCAGGTGTAGCAGTTCTGGTAATTTCTCTCTCTCTCTGTAGTACTTAATGTTACTTTATGATTATTAATATATCAGGTGTGGCAGTTCTGGTAATTTCTCTCTCTCTGTAGTACTTAATGTTACTTTATGATTATTAATATATCAGGTGTAGCAGTTCTGGTAATTTCTCTCTCTCTGTGGTACTTAATGTTACTTTATGATTATTAATATATCAGGTGTAGCAGTTCTGGTAATTTCTCTCTCTCTGTAGTACTTAATGTTACTTTATGATTATTAATATATCAGGTGTAGCAGTTCTGGTAATTTCTCTCTCTCTCTGTAGTACTTAATGTTACTTTATGATTATTAATATATCAGGTGTAGCAGTTCTGGTAATTTCTCTCTCTCTGTAGTACTTAATGTTACTTTATGATTATTAATATATCAGATGTAGCAGTTCTGGTAATTTCTCTTTCTCTGTAGTACTTAATGTTACTTTATGATTATTAATATATCAGGTGTAGCAGTTCTGGTAATTTCTCTCTCTCTGTGGTACTTAATGTTACTTTATGATATAATTGTTGCTACTATAGGAAAGTTCCACGCCTGATGAACAAAAAGTTGTTTTAAGGTCAACGTCATAGTGTTAATCCTTCATCCTGTAGTCTTATAGGTATTTTGAACCACTTGATGGCAGCATCGGGCAATGGAAATATGTGACTAGCTGCAAGACATGGAATCACACCGCTACTATGGATTAAAGATGATTATAGTCAGATTAGAATATTTTAGCATGTCTGTGTACACAGAGAAATGTAGTAGTACAATACAATGCAATAATACATAATCAAATATAATGTGCATCAGTTGTATGCAGTTAATAGTGAAATAATATTTAATACTATAATGCAATAAGTTCACAGAGTTGAATGTGACACATTTCCTCCTGCTGATCAGTTTGATAATTAGTGTTAAAAAAATTCAGCATAACTTATTATTTATCCACTAAAATTTCTGTTGTTCGATGATGAAACTTCAAGAGGGAGGGCTTTATAGTAGTTGACAGCTACTGATAGAGGAGAATATGTCAATCACTGATTGGACCATCTCATTGACTTATCATTTGTAGAAATATCTGAGATTTAAATAAATAAACAACCTGATCCTAAAAAATACAAAAAACTATATGTGAGTCTGCTTAGCTTCGCTGGTTCTATAATATGCTGCTTGAAGAACAGGTCAGATAAATCTAGTACAGGCAGTCCCCAGGTTACATACAAGATAGGGTCTGTAGGTTTGTTCTTAAGTTGAATTTGTATGTAAGTCGGAACTGTATATTTTATAATTGTAGCCCCAGCCAGAATGTTTTTGGTCTCTGTGACAAATGGATTTTAAAAATGTTGGGTTGTCATAAGAACCAAGATTAACAATAGAGATTAATTACAGACGCCTTTAATTACTGTTATAGCTGTTTATTGTAGCCTAGGACTAAAGTACAGTAAATTACTAATATCCAGAGGTCCGTTTGTAACTAGGGGTCATCTGTAAGTCAGGTGTTCTTAAGTAGGGGACTGCATGTACTGCTGTAGATGCTCTTTAACTGGTTCGCGACCGCCCGCCGTGTATTCACGGCGGCGGTCGCGTCGCGCTGCATGGAGAGGGCTCACGGGCTGAGCCCTCTCCATAGCCGGTAAGTCTTTGCTGCATATTGCTAGCACCGATCGCGGGTGTTTTCACAGCATGGGCTGCCGGCAAAGCTGCCGGCAGCCTCAAACAGATAGCGGCGCATGGGCGCCGCCATCTTACCTGGGATCGCCGCTCCCCGTGACGTCATCGGGGGGCGGCGATCCGTCTCCATGGTAGCCTCGGGTCTTTCGAAGACCCGAGGCTATTTCGTTTTAACCCCTTCATTACAATGTGCTGATAGCACATTGTAATGAATGAGGAAGAAAATCCCCATATACTGCCATACTGTAGTATGGCAGTATATGATAGGATCGATCAGACAACCTAGGGTTAAAGTACCCTAGGGAATGTAAAAAATAGTATAAATAAAAATAAAAAAAAGTAAAAAAAAAAAATTATAATAAAAAAACCTAAAATTTCAAATCACCCCCCTTTCCCTAGAACTGACATAAATATAAATAAACAGTAAAAATCATGAACACATCATGTATCGACGCATCCGAAAATGCCCGATCTATCAAAATATGATAACAATTTTTCAATCCGTAACGGAAAATAGCGCCCAAAGTCGAAAATTTTGAAAAATCTAAAAAAATCTATAAATAGTGATCAAAAGGTCGTACAGTCCTAAAAATGATATCATTGAATATATTATCAAATTTCGCAAAAAATGACACCACCCACAGCTCCGTACACCATAGTATAAAAAAGTTAGCAAAAGTTGGCAAAATCAAAAAAATTATTTTTGTACAGGAGGTTTTAATTTTTGTAAATGTATGAAAACATTATAAAACCTATACAAATTTGGTATCCCCTTAATCGTACCGACCCACAGAATAAAGTAGACATGTCATTTGGGGCGCTCAGTGAAAGACGTAATATCCAAGCCCACAAGAAAATGGCGCAAATGCGTTTTTTCACCATTTTCCTTGCATTTGGAATTTTTTCCCGCTTCCGAGTACATGGCATGGAATATTTAATACCACCATTAAGAAGTGCAATTTGTTACGCAGAAAACAAGCCGTCACACAGCTCTTTACGTGTAAAAATAAAAAAGTTATAGATTTTTGAAGGTGGGGAGTGAAAAATGGACATGAAAAAACAGGAAAGGGCCCGGTCCTTAACCGTTTAATGAGAGAAAAAGTAGCCACTATCTCTATACTAAAACTCCATTGCAAACTGGTCATGATAATAATCACGGACTTTAGACATAAATGTGGTGCACAGTCAGAATCACTACCAGAACGCTCCTTTATGTGCAGAGTTATATGTTTCAGCGGACACAGTGAACGCATCATGAATACAAGTCCAAGCAATTTTCACACGTATTTATGAGCAAGGTCAGACAGAACACTGGTACAGCCAGTTTAATAAATCTGGGCCTATGAATTTAAATCTACTTGCTGACCCCTTCAAACTATTCTTTTTATATTTGAGGAAAAAAATGTTTCGATGCCAGAAGACTCAAAGTCATATAAATCCATATAAGTAAAACCTGGCATTAGCAACTAACACATTCTCCCATTTACAGCTGTTAATGCCTGTAGTCATAGGTCAGTATTGAGCTTTGTAGCACATATACGGCTCAGTCCAATGCATCTGATGCCTGTTAAACAATTATTACATTTTTGATAATTCTGTTCTGTAAGGAAATCTTAATATAATACATTAAACTAATATTTACATAAGCCGCTCTGCTACATTGCAAATATCAAAATAGGATCTCACTGGGTATTTTTCCCTTCTCTGATATATACATCCAGCAGCTGTGGGGGCTTACTGTAATAATAAACCTACCTGACTTCCTAAAGTAAACACTTTTTAACCCAGTGATCCATTCAATAACATTTTGTCAGCTCATATTAACTCTGCTTTGGTCATTTAAGCTGTTGGCAATGAACTTTGGACTGACACATTGGATTGTTAAAATAATTTTCGGAATGAAAAAATAGAAGCTGTTAACTGAGCATAATAAAATGGGAGCTTGAATGCTATCATACATTCAAGTAGTACATTTGGTCTTTATTATTGGTTCCAATGTTGAAGAAGTTTTCACGCACTTTCACAGCTTTTACTTAATTTTCCAACTCCTAATGCCACTAACTTTCTACTGATGTAACCTTTGTGTCCATTCTGTTAAGATATGATACTCTATTAATCCCAAAGGGAATTTTAGACAGGGACAACAGTCGTTGTGAATGTGGTAATCTTCTTATATTTTTTATCCATGGCCACCTTCCTTCTGAAATCATCTATTAAAATCATGCTAATGAGCTAAAAGGGCCCTGTTGGTGTTAAGCCATTAAGGTTGTTGAAGAGGGCGCACATGCTTTGCTGGTGTTAACACGTCAAATTTAAATCCCATCAGAGTGTAGGCATTATCACTTTTCCCTGTGACATCATCAGGAAGTGAAAATCAGTCATCATGACAGCCTGGACTCTGTACTAGACTCTAGGACTTGTCACTTTTGAAGATCCATTGCAGTGCGCTACTGGAAAAATTTAACAGGTTTTCCACAAAACCACAAGATATTGCAATACTATAATATTGCAGTATTTGATAGGAGAGATCAGAGCCCTTTATGGTTATAGTACCCTAAGGGGTCAATGTCAACAGGAAAATAATTTTTAACAAAGGTAAAAAAAAACAATATAAAAAACCCAAATAAACAAAAAAATCCTAAACATGTGAGACATCGTTGCATCCCAAAAATCACAACCTATCCAAATATTAAACCTTGCAAATATCACCCAAAAAATAGAAGAAATGAAAAGATCATCATGTTCTGCACACCTTATGTAGCTCTGTACACAACAGAATGGAAGGATGTTGTTAGCATCAGAACAGAGTGAAAAAAAATGTATACAAAGGTTTGAAATGTTAACATTATATTAAAACCTAATAAAACCTATATCAGTATTTTACTGATTGTACCAATGCAGAGAATAAAGTGCAGGTGTCATTTGAAGCGCACAATTTTTGTCAATTATACGCATTTGTAATGTATTTCTTGTTCCCAGTACACGACATGGAATATTATGTATTGCACCACTAGAAAGTACAATACATGCAGTCCCCGGGTTACATACAAGATAGGGTCCATAGGTTTGTTCTTAAGTTGAATTTGTATGTAAGTCAAAACTGTATATTCTATAATTGTAGATCCAGACAAAATTTTTTTTTTGCCCCAGTGACAATCGGAGTTTCAAAATTTTTTGCTGTAATGGGACCAAGGATTATCAATAAAGCTTCATTATAGACACCTATCAGCTGATCATTGCAGTCTGGGACTATAGTAAAGCATCTAGAGAGCTTCACCAGAGGTCACAGAGGGCAGAGGGGTCCATCTTTAACTATGGATCGTCTGTAAGTCGGATTTCCTTAAGTAGGGGACCGCCTGTATGTCACACAGAAAACAATTTCTCATAAAATATTAAAGATCTTTAAACAAAGGGAGGAAAAATTGGAGACGCAAAATTAAAAAGGCCATTGATGGTAAAGTATGTTTGACCATTTTTAGGCCCTTTTACTTCAGTAAGTATTCAGTAGAGAAAATCACTTTGTAAGGATCTTCACAGTTCAGCCAATTGCCATATACAGCTGAATCCCATTGATTCTTGTCTGAGCTCGGAGACCAGGCTGCCTGGACCGCTGCCAAAAAACTTTACAGGCAAATTTAAAAAGGATTGGTCCCAGCTTCGTAATTAAAAATTGTAACTTCCTTTATTATGACATGTTAAAATGCAGCGACAAAACTATCCATACTAAGCAGCTGGCGCGTTTTGGGTTATGACTAAGGGCATGTGATTTTTCTTTTGGCTGAAATGCGTCAGATGCTCAGTATGGATAGTTTTGTCGCTGTATGTTAACATGTCATAATAAAGGAAGCTACTATTTTTAATTAGAGAGCTGGGACCGATATTTTTTCAATTTGTCTGCAAACTTCGATACTTACTATTCCTTGCAACTATTCTGCAGCTCATGTACAAGTTTAGGAACTCGGTCATGACTTTACACAATAGGAAGGTGAATGTGGCTTTGTACATGAATACAGACAATGTATAAACCAGGTCGTTGAAAAAAAAAATCATACTCTCTTAAAGTAAATTTACTTAATTTATATTTATTACTTTAATAATTATAAGAATCTAGTATTTTCATATTTATTATGAGGGTTATTTATAGCAAATTATCATGATTGAAAACAAAGCTTTTTTAATTATTGTAATTTAAAGTCCAATAAACAATATACAATGTTCCTTAAAAATCACACTGGCTGCAGGGGTTTAAAATCCTTCTTACAGAAATAAGGATGGCAGCAGTATGGAGCCCATTTTATATCTTCCTATCAGTTCCTAATACTAGAAAATCTGTAGGGAATATTGCAATCTTGAATTTAGATAAGCTTTTATTATTACTGACAGAAAAGCAGCTGTTATTGTAACCTTATTCTAAACTTTAAAATGTTGAAGTTAAAAAGTCTGTATCTCAGTCGGTCAAATCTATGCGATAAAATAGTCCAACAGAAGTAATGTTCCCTGTTCTGTCACAATTACGGTAACATTAAAGTTATTGAAAAATGTAAACATATAAAACATGCATACATATGTAAATAGAAATATGGTAGGTGTTATTATTATTATCAAAGGAAAATAAATATGTAAGACAATGTGGCACATCACCAATAAAAATATATAAATACAAAGTATCAAACCCCTTTATGTAATTTTGTAACTGCAGTAGTATTGAAATGGAGGTTTATAGCAGAAGGTATGGGTTGAGTTCAGGGAGAGGATCTCACTCACCAGTGCTCAAAGTTCAGCTACAATTCTGGAATATAAATTCATATCTATTTCATTTTTAAGAGGATCCACTGGAAGTGGATTAGTCTAAGGGCCCACTGTATAAGTCTAAGGTCTGTTCCCATACTCTGTGCTACAATAACCCTTTAATGACCTGATCCTTTCCTCTTCTTCCACTAACCATCACTTTTTTATTTTTCCCTTTAGAGAGGGTTTGTCATCTGTTGGACAGATTGTGTATCCTATTGTGAGTATGTAATAGCCTGGAAATAAACTGGAAAGCAGGAATAAAATTTATAGTATCTATCTATATAGTTCTTTGGGTCAGTAATCCACATTTGCTACATTTTTATAGGTTTTTTAAATGTAATACATTGAGAAACATCTACACTGGTCACTGTTACAATTGTCTGCTATGGAGTTATTGTGCCTATTGAATACTGGGGGACACTGCTACTATGAGAATCCTGTGACTACTGAATACTATGGGGGCTGTGTTACTATTTGCTCCTCTGTGGGGGCCAGGTGAGTATTTGCTACTACGAGGGCCCTGTGACATTTGGATAGTGGAGGTACATCGCTACTTTTGGCTACTATGGGGTTCCTGTTATTATTGACTACTGAGGGTGCTGTGAATTTTTTCTAATGGGGCACTGTTACTATAAGCTACTATGGGGTCCTGTGACTATTGGCTACACGGGGGCACTGTTACTTGTGACTACTTTGTGAACTCTGTTACTATTGGCTATTGGGGCCACTGTTACTTTTAGCTACTTAAGGTTCCTGTGAGTATTTGCCATTATAAGGGCCTGTGACTTTTGGCTACATGGGGTAATCTTGCAATTTTTATTATGGGTTCCTGTGCCTATTGGTTACTGTGGAACACTGTTAGTATTGTCTACTATGGGGGTCTTGTACATATTGGCTGAAATAGAGGCCCTGTTACTATTGGCTACTATGTTACTATTTTCTATCAGGGCACTATTTGTATTGGTTGCTAGCGGGGAACTATTACTATTGATTGTTATTGGGATACTGATACTATTGGTTTTGTGGGCCCTGTGACTAAGTGTTACTATGCCAACCCTGTGACTATTGGCAACTGGGGGTTACTGTGACTTTTGATTACTGTAAGGGTCCTTCGACTGGCACTGTTACTACTGGCTACTATGTGGCTATTGGGAGCACTGTAAGTATTGGCTACTCTGGGGGCCTTGTGACTTTTGGATACTGAGAGAACAGTTACTTTTGGCTACTATAGGGGGCACTGTGACTATTGGCTACTGGGGGCCCTAATATTATTGGCTACTATGGATGTGACTACTGACTACTCTTGTGACCCTGTGACTATTGGCAAAGGAGTGGCACTGTGACTATTGGCTACTGTAGGGGCACTCTTACTATGGGCTATTGTGGGGGCAAAATTTCTATATTGGCTAGTGGTGGGGCGCTGTTACTGTGTTGGCTACTGTATGGGCCTTGTTATTATATTGGCTATTGATAAAGGGGGGTTTGGGATTGGGTTTCTGTTCAGTTCCTCTAGGCTCCAGTGGTTCTGTCCAGCCCCTTAGTCTGTGCTATTTACCATAAGCACCTACTCCAGTCCTTCATATATCACAGGAATAACATACAACCCTCGCAGATACTTATATACAAAAAGACTTTACTAACAACATACATGTGACAAAGTAACTACATAAAATACAATACAAAATACATAGAGACAAACCTTCTTCTCCTGACCTCTCCCGGACACAGTAATGTGTATGTATATACAATATATAGTTAACACTACAGAAACTCCTGGATGTACCCTGAAGCAGGAGTTACATCCAGTACCTGACCATATACATGTACATATAGAGACTCATGCACAATAGCATCTATATATCTACTCCAATACACGTGCAGGGCACAGATCCACGTGTGAATGGGATACGGCTATAGGCTATACATGTAGTTACACTAATATATACACACTCACTGTAAACACTTAGCTATGTATATATATGGTAAAACACATAACACCTGGAATATCTATAGGTACACGTATAAAGTCTACTATATTATAATAAGTACTATGTTATAATTACTCTTATAAAGTTATATACATACACAGAAAGCACACACAATATATGACCTGGTTCCTAAGGTAAGTGCTGTACGTCCGGGGGGGGAGGTCAGGAGCAAGAGACAAAAGAGCGTGATTTCTGTTTTTACCATGCTTAAATATCCTTGTGTGTAATCCCTTCCCACCACCTATAACTCCACCCTAAGACCCTCTTAGGATAGACCCCAGTGTGTGCAGGGAATCTCACACCTGGTTCATGGTGGCTTCTTACTGTTCAAAGCCTTTTGATATGTTAATGACCCAATGGCTTCAGTACACACTGACATCTCACCACAGAGTATCAGTGACTGCTATCAGTATATACTGTATACACTTACACTATATGTAATATATATAATAATAGAGCAGAGGGTCCAGTTATGAATAATATCCCCTGTAACATCTCCCCCTGATGTCAGACGCCTGACACACTATGCTGGAGTCTGCTCTTCTATGTGATGATGTTTGACATAAAATAAAACAAACTCAGTACAAAATAAAGACAAATACAACCAAAAATCACCCTTTCATGTATGGGTGTAAAATAAAAACAGAAAGACATTAAGATTATATTTCATCTAGAGGTCACAGTCCATATGGTCTTGAGTGCACATCACAAGTTCATTTGCATCTTTGGCCTGGTCTTTGGATGAATGGTTCCAGCTTTCACGCCATCTTTGTAGAAGAGGGATTGGCTAGTTGCACTTTCTTCAGTAGACAGACACTCACTGCTTCTCTGTGTGTTTCCACCTGGAATGATCAATGGAAGAGGACACTGCATAGAGGAGGAATCCTCAGTGACTGCCGCATGATACAGAATACACCCTGCAATACATGTATTCTATGTACATCCACCATGGTTTATTCTCACCTCATCAATCAGGAGACATGATGTTCTCCCCCTGTGGACAGAGCCTTTACCTCAGATATACCACTAAGACATTGGTTAGCAAAAAGCAAGCTTTATATATTGTATACCTGGCACCTTCAGATCACACGGTATAAACCAAGGCTGGGAATGTCACTCCTATGGTGCTTCCCCTTTGACCGGCAGCTTAAAAGACCCGCGTCCGACTGAACAGTCATTGTACCATAATGCGCCTCTGCAGTTCACCATGGTTTTACCCACTCCCTGCAGAATCCCCAATAGCGAGAGCTATGCCCCACGGACTATTGGCTGCGCCGCGGACTTTGCTGGTGAATTACACTGTACGCTCCATAGGTCCTAGAGATAGTTGACCACTTTCTTTCCTGAGACCTATTGCACTTAGACAGGGGCAGGTAATCACCCCTTTACCCGAATTTTAATTACTGAGGTGCCAGAAATTAGAGAGATTATACAACCAATCTTAGTGGATATTATTTTGTAACTGTCCAACATGTTACCAGGTGAATATCCAATCACTGAGAGCAGAGAGTTCTGTGTACAACATTAGCTTAAGAACCATCATATTGCCAAAGCAAATATGCAAACATAAAGAAAAGACCAAATTTGTTATTTACGATTAACACCTTTGTCTTTACAGGCAGAGGCCTGACTCCAGGATTGAGCCATAAATGACTGAACAATACACTTCCCTTGCACTTCTGCTCCTCTGAGCTGTTGAAAACAAAAGGACTGGACCTCATTAACACTTGTTACAAACAGACTATTTACACAGGTTCAGGGACAGTAACCTCCTCCCTCCCCCTTCTAGGTGATAGAATCTCATCACCAAGCAATGAGAGCTAATGAGGTTTACAATACACATCCTGGCCATTATATGGGGAATCCAAGATTTTACTAATTTTGGCCAAGTATATTATGGATCCCCAACTTTAAGCCTATTGCAGCAGATTCCCAGTAGGGCTGTCTGTTGTACAGTTGTGTGGTCCTGCTCCATGTGAAGCCACACATTTGTGCCCCTCATGTTGTGAGACCATCCCCCGTTCATACAAGTTAACCCTTTGTGGACAGAACCTCTTTATATGTCCATACTGTAAACAGTGAAAACACCTAACACCCCCCCACTTCCTCAGTATTTGGCTGGGAGATGCTTTCTTTTGTACATGGGTTCCTTGCAGTCTGGGGTGAATTGCTATCTGTTTCCTGATCTTTATAGACCTTCTATCTTTGAGTAGATCCTGCCTGACCTGTTCTATCACCAGGGCGGCCTCCATGAGTGAAGCTTCTTTTGCTGCATTCAATCTAATTGTGGTGTCAAGGTATGGAAACTTTTCCACAAACATGCGGATCATGCCTTGTGGGGTTCCTGGACTATGATTCTTAGTCACCTTTCTATACATAACTTCAAACCTCCCACACAGAGACAAGGGCTCATCATAGATGGTTGGTCTGAAGTTAACCAGTATGTCTGGGGTGGCATCCAAATGCCCTGTTACCAATTTCATGAGGATGGAAAGTCTGTCTCCCTCATCATGAAATTGGCCGTTACTGGGGGCTGCTTTCCCTATGGCCTCATATCTTTGATAAAGATGTGCTGGTAGCCATAGCTTGAACAGCTCCATGCGATGTTCCATTGGAACAGAAAATTTCTTACAATAACCTTCAAACGTGTCACAGGAAGTGAAAGGATCTAAATTTTCATCATAGCTGGGGATATATTTACATATATTCAACAGATATTGCATCCTCTCCATCTTATGGGAAGATTGTGCTTCCTGTACATTACTGTCACACACATGCAGGTTATGTCTGATCACTGACGTCTCAGAGTCACCCTCTAATCCTCCATCTATCCCACCAGCAATGCTTGTCCCTCCATCTACTACACTGCCCACTAGTCCAGGCCTAGTAACAAGCAGGGGTGTGGAGTGATCTGTAGCAGCCGCAGGTTCAGTCTCATCTCTCCCCCTGTTTGCACTCGAAACACAAACTTGTTTCGTGGGCAAAGACTCTTTGATGGACGTCTGCATGCTACAGATGATCTCATCCCTTTTTGCTATTTCACATTTCAAGTTCTCAATAATCACCTCAGTAGTTGCTGCTTTTTGCTTATATTCGGTTATTTCCATGTATAACTGTATAAACACCTTATCCACATCTGCATAATACTTCTCCTTCTCAGCTACCTGAGACTGCAGCCTGTGTATCCAGCTATCCCTATCTTTTATAGCATCAATTTGCTGTTCCAATTGTGTCTCTAAGCTGTTCAGCCGTTTAACCCCTTCCTTACAACAATTGCAATGCAAATCTTCAGGAACCTTTGATCCTTTGTCTCCATCTATCTTCTCCATCTTACTAATGGCCTCCTCAAATACACACACAAGCTTGGCCATCATATGGAGCCTCTTAGATGTCTGGTTCAGTACACTGCGCTTAGCAATATGCAACTTATCATAGGAACTCGCCTGCTCTACCAAGGATTCCCATAGCAGCTCAATAGATTCCTCTTTCTTAGATAACACAGGGTTAAACGAACTACATTTACTCAACTTTTCAAAAGTCACATGTTCCACTTTGCCAGTCATTGTATCCCTGCGATCTGTGTTACTCCTGTACTAAGGACTATACAAAGCAAAGACCCTCACACCAGGGTCACCTCACAAGGGGTCTGATAACAGAAAACAACCAGAATCCTAAGAACTGAACTTATATAGATTCGCTGCCAATGGCGAGCCAGGCCCAAATGTCATGATCCATCTATATTAGGATATAGTGGTGAAATTGTTGTTATACTGTGGACTTAGGTTATTAGACTGGGTAGGTTCGGACAGGTAGCACAGTTTCATCTGAGGCCTAGTATGAGTGTGGTTATTGGCAGCGAATCTATATAAGTTCAGTTCTTAGGATTTTGGTTGATTTCTGTTATCAGACCCTTGTGAGGTGACCCTGGTGTGAGGGTCTTTGCTTTGTATAGTCCTTAGTACAGGAGTAACACAGATCGCAGGGATACAATGACTGGCAAAGTGGAACATGTGGTTTTTGAAAAGTTGAGTAAATGTAGTTCTTTTAACCCTGTGTTATCTAAGAAAGAGGAATCTATTGATCTGCTATGGGAATCCCTGTTAGAGCAGGCGAGTTCCTATGATAAGTTGCATATTGCTAAGCGCAGTGTACTGAACCAGACATCTAAGAGGCTCCATATGATGGCCAAGCTTGTGTGTGTATTTGAGGAGGCCATTAGTAAGATGGAGAAGATAGATGGAGACAAAGGATCAAAGGTTCCTGAAGATGTGCATTGCAATTGTTGTAAGGAAGGGGTTAAACGGCTGAACAGCTTAGAGACACAACTGGAACAGCAAATGAAGGCTATAAAAGATAGGGACAGCCGGATACACACGCTGCAGTCTCACGTAGCTGAGAAGGAGAAGTATTATACAGATGTGGATAAGGTGTTTATACAGTTATACATGGAAATAACCGAATATAAGCAAAAAGCAGCAACTACTGAGGTGATTATTGAGAACTTGAAATGTGAAATAGCAAAAAGGGATGAGATGATCTGTAGCAGGCAGACGTCCATCAAAGAGTCTTTGCCCACGAAACAAGTTTGTGTTTCGAGTGCAAACAGGGGGAGAGATGAGACTGAACCTGCATCTGCTACAGATCACTCTACACCCCTGCTTGTTACTAGGCCTGGACTAGTGAGCAGTGTAGTAGATGGAGGGACAAGCATTACTGGTGGGATAAATGGAGGATTAGGAGGCGACTCTGAGACTTCACTGATCAGCCATAACCTGCATGTGTGTGACAGTGATGTACAGGAATCGCAATCTTCCCATAAGATGGAGAGGATGCAATATTTGTTGAATATATGTAAATATATCCCAAGCTATGATGAAAATTTAGATCCGTTCACTTCCTGTGACACGTTTGAAGGTTATTGTAAGAAATTTTCTGTTCCAATGGAACATCGCATGGAGCTGTTCAAGCTATGGCTACCAGCACATCTTTACCAAAGATATGAGGCCATAGGGAAAGCAGCTCCCAGTAATGGCCAATTTCATGATGAGGGAGACAGACTTTCCATCCTCATGAAATTGGTAACAGGGCATTTGGATGTCACCCCAGACATACTGATTAACTTCAGACCAACCATCTATGATGAGCCCTTGTCTCTGTGTGGGAGGTTTGAAGTTATGTATAGAAAGGTGACTAAGAATCATAGTCCCGGAACCCCACAAGGCATGATCCGCATGTTTGTGGAGAAGTTTCCATATCTTGACACCACAATTAGATTGAATGCAGCTAAAGAAGCTTCACTCATGGAGGCTGCCCTGGTAATAGAACAGGTCAGGCAGGATCTACTCAAAGATAGAAGGTCTATAAAGATCAGGAAACAGATAGCAATTCACCCCAGACTGCAAGGAACCCATGTACAAAAGAAAGCATCTCCCAGCCAAATACTGAGGAAGTGGGGGAGTGTTAGATGTTTTCACTGTTTACAGTATGGACATATAAAGAGGTTCTGTCCACAAAGGGTTAACCTGTATGAACGGGGGATGGTCTCACAAAATGAGGGGCACAAATGTGTGGCTTCACATGGAGCAGGACCACACAACTGTACAACAGACAGCCCTACTGGGAATCTGCTGCAATAGGCTTAAAGTTGGGGATCCATAATATACTTGGCCAAAATTAGTAAAATCTTGGATTCCCCATATAATGGCCAGGATGTGTATTGTAAACCTCATTAGCTCTCATTGCTTGGTGATGAGATTCTATCACCTAGAGGGGGGAGGGAGGAGGTTACTGTCCCTGAACCTGTGTAAATAGTCTGTTTGTAACAAGTGTTAATGAGGTCCAGTCCTTTTGTTTTCAACAGCTCAGAGGAGCAGAAGTACAAGGGAAGTGTATTGTTCAGTCATTTATGGCTCAATCCTGAAGTCAGGCCTCTGCCTGTAAAGACAAAGGTGTTAATCGCAAATAACAAATTTGGTCTTTTCTTTATGTTTGCATATTTGTTTTGGTAATATGATGGTTCTTAAGCTAATGTTGCACACAGAACTCTCTGCTCTCAGTGATTGGATATTCACCTGGTAACATGTTGGACAGTTACAAAATAATATCCACTAAGATTGGTTGTATAATCTCTCTAATTTCTGGCACCTCAGTAATTAAAATTCGGGTAAAGGGGTGATTACCTGCCCCTGTCTAAGTGCAATAGGTCTCAGGAAAGAAAGTGGTCAACTATCTCTAGGACCTATGGAGCGTACAGTGTAATCCGCCAGCAAAGTCCGCGGCGCAGCCAATAGTCCGTGGGGCATAGCTCTCGCTATTGGGGATTCTGCAGGGAGTGGGTAAAACCACGGTGAACTGCAGAGGCGCATTATGGTACAAAGACTGTTCAGTCGGACGCGGGTCTTTTAAGCTGCCGGTCAAAGGGGAAGCACCATAGTAGTGACAATCCCAGCCTTGGTTTATACCGTGTGATCTGAAGGTGCCAGGTATACAGTATATAAAGCTTGCTTTTTGCTAACCAATGTCTTGGTGGTATATCTGAGGTAAAGGCTCTGTCCACAGGGGGAGAACATCATGTCTCCTGATTGATGAGGTGAGCAGAGAATAAACCATGGTGGATGTACATAGAATAAATGTATTGCAGGGTGAGTTCTGTATCATGCGGCAGTCACTGAGGATTCCTCCTCTATGCAGTGTACTCTTCCATTGATCATTCCAGGTGGAGACACACAGAGAAGCAGCGAGTGTCTGTCTGCTGAAGGAAGAGCAACTAGCCAATCCCTCTTCTACAAAGATGGCGTGAAAGCTGGAACCATCCATCCAAAGAGCGAGCCAAAGATGCAAATGAACTTGTGATGTGCACTCAAGACCATATGTACTGTGACCTCTAGATGAAATATAATCTTAATGTCTTTCTGTTTTTATTTTACACCCATACATGAAAGGGTGATTTTTGGTTGTATTTGTCTTTATTTTGTACTTAGTTTGTTTTATTTTATGTCAAACATCATCACATAGAAGAGCAGACTCCAGCATAGTGTGTCAGGCGTCTGACATCAGGGGGAGATGTTACAGGGGATATTATTCATAACTGGACCCTCTGCTCTATTATTATATATATTACATATAGTGTAAATGGATTCAGTATATACTGATAGCAGTCACTGATACTCTGTGGTGAGATGTCAGTGTGTACTGAAGCCATTGGGTCATTAACATATCAAAAGGCTTTGAACAGTAAGAAGCCACCATGAACCAGGTGTGAGATTCCCTACACACACTGGGGTCTATCCTAAGAGGGTCTTAGGGTGGAGTTATAGGTGGTGGGAAGGGATTACACACAAGGATATTTAAGCATGGTAAAAACAGAAATCAGTCTCTTTTGTCTCTTGCTCCTGACCCCCTCCCCGGACGTACAGCACTTAACAAAGGTACAGGTCATATATTGTGTGTGCTTTCTGTGTATGTATATAACTTTATAAGAGTAATTATAACATAGTACTTATTATAATATAGTAGACTTTATACGTGTACCTATAGATATTCCAGGTGTTATGTGTTTTACCATATATATACATAGCTAAGTGTTTACAGTGAGTGTGTATATATTAGTGTAACTACATGTATAACCTATAGCCGTATCCCATTCACACGTGGATCTGTGCCCTGCATGTGTATTGGAGTAGATATATAGATGCTATTGTGCATGAGTCTCTATATGTATATGTACATGTATATGGTCAGGTACTGGATGTAACTCCTGCTTCAGGGTACATCCAGGAGTTTCTGTAGTGTTAACTATATATTGTATATACATACACATTACTGTGTCCGGGAGAGGTCAGGAGAAGAAGGTTTGTCTCTATGTATTTTGTATTGTATTTTATGTAGTTACTTTGTCACATGTGTGTTGTTAGTAAAGTCTTTTTGTATATAAGTATCTGCGAGGGTTGTATGTTATTCCTGTGATATATGAAGGACTGGAGTAGGTGCTTATGGTAAATAGCACAGACTAAGGGGCTGGACAGAACCACTGGAGCCTAGAGGAACTGAATAGAACCCAATCCCCAACCCCCCTTTATCAGCTATTGTGGGAGCATTGTTATTATATTGACTACAGTAGGTTGCCACTATTACCATATTATCAATTGTAGGGGCATTGTTACTACATTGGCTACAGTAGGTGGCCAGTGTTACCATATTTTCAATTGTGGGGGCATTCAAACTATATAAGCTACATTGGGTTGGCATTATTACTATATTGGTTCCTATGAGGGCACTGTTGCTATTTTGGCTGTGGAGACATCATGGTGATCTCACAAAGAGCAAGAAAACAGTATTATATTAAGGATAAGAAGATGAATGAGATTATGGTGAAGGGCAGCAAGGGCTTCCTGTAGTATCTTTCTATTAGAAAGATATCATGATGCCCTGTCTAGTACTTTACACTAGATATTAAGTGATTTCCTATTTTAAAAAAGTCTTAAAGATATAAAAAATATCCCACCAACAAACAAAAATTGCCTGCCTCTTTAAAATAATAAAAAATAAAACACACAAATTTAATACTTCCACACCTGTACCAGGCCAGGCTACAACAGTATTTGTCCCGTGTGCCAAAAAACAATGCCCAAATAAACATTTTTCAATCATCCATCACACAAAAAAACTATATTTAGTGCAATCATAATTTTTTTAATAAACCCCAAATGTAAAAAAATGTAAAGTCACAAATAAGAATTACGGGTATCTAAGCAAAAAATAATCCCTCATGCAGTCGCATTGACAAAATATTTTGGAAATTATGTGTCTCCAAGATGATAATGCAAGATTAACAAAAATTTGGTGCAGAAAGGGTTAATAAAAGTTTGTCAGTAGACCACACGAAAACCAAAATTGTGCTGTTGGAATCTACATTTCGTCCCGATAAAACAAGAACTCATACAGCTATATTGAAAGAAGAAAAAAAAAGCTATAGCTTGTAGAATGCAAATATAGAAATAGCCTGTTCATTAAGGTTAAATACAGGTGCGGAGATAAGTGGTTCTATAGTATTTAATTTTGCTGAGCGATTATAGTGCTGAGGCACATACTCAGTAGAGTTTGATTTATGTGAAAGTAATCTTCTGCCTTTTGTTAGAAGTGAAACTGGGTCCTTAGCTTGTACACTAGCTTAATTACTATATTTGGTGTTCAGCCTAATCTACTGTATGCTGTTGGCTGCTATAGCTGTATCAGTGCTGTAACTAGGAGAGGTGGGGCCACATTGCAGGCCTCTGAATAAGGCCCCTCTTCCCACTACAATCACACATTTATATACTCACAAATACAGTGCCATATGTGTCATATGAGATGACAGGGCCCCCTGAAACTGCGGGCCCCAGAGCGGCTGCTATCACTGTAGTTATGCCCCTGAGTTGCATACAGCATGGAGTATATCGTTTTAAAGCTTAATTCGGAATCAACACTGAAGTGGGCAGTACACCCACCAGAAAACAAGTCATTTCAGCAGAACCTGTTACTTTTCAGGTATGGCGAAATGTGTCGTGGTCGCTGGGTAAATCTATCTCAAAAGTGCTTAAATCAATCCCTGATTTAAAAAAGTTTGTTTTCTGGTGGTTTTACTGTAGACACCTGCCATTGGTGTTAATACAGATACATTTGAACTGACATATTCATTGTTTTGTTTTTTTTTTAAAAAGGGACAGAAAAGTATAACCAAAAAGACTCACATAAATAAACAAAGATTTAGAGCACAAATACTTTGCTTTATATGCTACAGCCCACCAAAGACCCTATTGAGTAGAAATTATGGGTTGTGTATCTCACAAATAAGCATGATACATGGTAAACATACATATGATAACAAAGTAAGGCTATGATCAAATAAACACTACAATAGAGATTAATTAAATTAAATATTCCTAAATGATATTGCTAAAAGAAAATGGATTTAAATATACATCACAGTTCATATAAAATCCAAGTGAAGGTCCATTACATTGATATACTCAGTGCTGTATGCAACTATGGAAGCCAACAACATGGCTGATTAGGCTGCACACTAAACATAGTAATTTAGCCAGTGACCAAGCTAAGGACTTAGTTTCACGAGTAACATGTGGCAGCAGAGTGCTAAAGCATAAACTCCCTGGGTGTGACTTGGTTTGGCCAATAGTAAAAAACATCCAGCACTACTGGCATAATAGCACAGAAGACAAGAATACTAAAGAAAAGACAAGACATGGATTAGTCTTTTCATCACATTTATTAATCTTAATAAAGAGAATTCAAATGCACTGTATATACAAATTACTCACTTTACATGATAGGAAGTGTGTTAAAAAAGGTTAATTTTTGAATTTTTGACAACCAATCTTTAAATGTATTATTTGCCCTCACACACCTGTGTCAGTAAATGAGCTGATTTTATTCTGTTATGGCTGATTTGTTTTCATTATCTAAATTATAAACTGCCTTCGAATATGATGCAACTTTGGTCACACTCTTTTATTTTAGTAATACAGGCAGTTCCCGGGTTACGTACATGATAGGGTCCGGAGGTTTTTTCTTAAGTTGAATTTGTATGTAAGTCGAAACTGTATATTTTATAATTGTGGATCCAGACAAAAAAAAATTGGCCCCAGTGACAATTGGAGTTTAAACATTTTTTGCTGTAATGGGACCAAGGATTGTCAATAAAGCTTCATTACAGACACCTTACATCTGATTACTGCAGTCTGCGGCTATAGTAAAGCATTCAGAAAGCTTCACCAGAGGTCACATGGGTCTATCTGTAACTATGGGTTGTCTGTAAGTCGGGTGTCCTTAAGTAGGGGACCACCTGTAGTTTTAAATGTTTCTAAAAGCATAATGATTAATAAAACTTCCTAACACCATTGACCATTTGCCTAATGCTTATTTGACCATTTTATTGGCAACATTTCATTTTTTAAACAGAATGACAAATCTGTCCCTATTTGTCTTTAAAAAGACAAATGTAAAATGATGTCATGTGTATGCATATCCCATTAGAAAACAAGTATTGTAATAGCTAAGGTAGAAACAAAATTGATATTCTACAACTTTTTATCTGACTGTTACAGTTGAGAGAATCATTTCAGAAAGTAGATATTTTAGTTATATTGCATGCACTGCAGGTTTTGTGGAATAAAATAAATCTATGCATTAGTGATTTAGAAATTAAATGCTATTTAAAGTGTTATTCACATGACTGAGCTGCCATCACACTGAGTTTTAGTCAGTAAATGATATTCTTGTTAATATTTGATGGGAAATTTAAATCAGAAATGCTTTTTAACCCATGTGTTCATGTCAAAGAAATATTAACTTAAAGTAGACATCTCATTAAGGTAAACCTTATTGATAAAATGAACCTAAAATCATACTAAAGGTATGCAAAAGCTGCAGATGTGTCAGACAGACCAATGATAGGGAGGATCTTTCTGGAATTCCTGCAGTAAGCCAATTGAAGAACATTAGCTATATATTTCTCAGCCTATAGACAAAGGTATAATAAATAGCTATACACCAGAGAAATTCACATATATGGAACGCAATGCCTACAACCCAACACAATAATATACAGCTACAAGTAAGACATGCTTAAAGGTAATCAACAAGTTTTATTAATCCACATATAAACCAATGCAGACGCAAAGACTAAAAATCACATGTTAAAAGACACACTGCTGGTGGTGGTCAAATGAATCATAATAAATATATTAATTAGCCACCATGTAGCCAAATCAAAGTCACAGTAGTAAATATTTGCAATTTCACAATACAGAATCAAATACAACACCAACTCTAATTCAAACCAATCCAATTCAAAACATGACCAGGAAGAAGACCACCCCACCACAGCACCCTGATGTATGCCTTGCTTCTGCTGTTACTTCCTCAAGGGATACTGTAAGGTAAAGCCCAAAACACTCCTATACAGGTCCAGGGGGCAGAACTAATTTCAGATTACCCAATAATAACCTACCTTTTCCCCATGTCCAGGCGTGGATAATAAAGTATGTCACACTAGGATTATCCACCCAGGATCGTGGGAACACTGGTGCACATGTGAATGGATTTGCACATATGAGGAAACCACATGCAATCCAGCAACAGGAGGACACAAATGGAGAATGTCAGACAGTGCATCAACAATATGCATGTCACATAGCTCTCCAAACATCAAGTGCGCCTCACAAGTTTAAGGATACATAAGGGTACACATACATACTTAACATTGACAGATACATACCGTATATACTCTTGTATAAGCCGAGTTTTTCAGCACAAAAAATGTGCTGAAAATTCTCAACTCGGCTTATACACGAGTCAATAGGCAGCCCAGCACTTAAAAAAAAAAAAAAACTTATATACTCATCCTCCGGTGGTCCCGATGTCCGCGCTGCTCCCCCGATGTCCACGCTGCTCCCCCAATGTCCGCGCTGCTCACCCAATGTCCGCGCGGGTCCTCTTCTGTCTTCTATCTTCCTCTGTCTTCCGCAGCTCGTCGCCATGTTCTCCTCCGGCCGTCGTATAGTATGACGTCAGCACCGGCCACGTCATACTATGCGCCTGCTGCCCGGGAAACATGGTGACGCGCTGCGGAAGACAGAAGACAGAAGAAAGAGGAAGATAGAAGACAGAGGAAGATAGAAGACAGAAGAGGACCCGCGTGGACATCAGGTGAGCAGCGCGGAGTATATAAGTTTATTTTTTTTTTGTTAGTGCTGGGCAGGCTGTATACTACTGGGGGCAGGCTGGGCAGGCTGTATACTTAAGGGGGCAGGCTGGGCTGGCTGTATACTTAAGGGGGCAGGCTGGGCTGGCTGTATACTTAAGGGGGCAGGCTGGGCTGGCTGTATACTTAAGGGGGCAGGCTGGGCTGACTGTATACTTAAGAGGGCAGGCTGGGCAGGCTGCATACTACTGGGGGCAGGCTGGGCTGACTGTATACTTAAGAGGGCAGGCTGGGCAGGCTGCATACTACTGGGGGCAGCCTGGGCTGGCTGTATACTACTGGGGGCAGGCTGGGCCGGTTGTAAACTACTGGGGTCAGGCTGGGCAGGCTGTATACTTAAGGGGGCAGGCTGGGCTGTCTGTATACTACTGGGGGCAGGCTGGGCTGTCTGTATACTACTGGGGGCAGGCTGGGCTGGCTGTATACTACTGGGGGCAGACTGGGCTGGCTGTATACTACTGGGGGCAGGCTGGCTATATACTGGGAGGCTGTGACCAATGCATTTCCCACCCTCGGCTTACACTCAAGTCAATAGGTTTTCCCAGTTTTTGGTGGTAAAATTAGGGGTTTAGGCTTATACTCAGGTCGGCTTATACTCGAGTATATACGGTATATATTAATATTGGGATTCATATGGCAAACGTACCCCGATTTACATATATGCCTGAAACTCATTGGATGCATATTACTATGAGGATACATATAGAACAACCTCCCCAAAATGAGAACTAGGTAGAGTTATTAAATAAACACATACACATGACAGCAATATCTAATGAATTACCACACACCTTGAACCCATAAATCTATAAATCATATATTTATACAAATGAATTTGTTTACTAATTTAATAAATAAATATATATATACTGTATATATACACTCACCGGCCACTTTATTAGGTACACCATGCTAGTAACGGGTTGGACCCCCTTTTGCCTTCAGAACTGCCTCAATTCTTTGTGGCATAGATTCAACAAGGTGCTGGAAGCATTCCTCAGAGAACTTGGTCCATATTGACGTGATGGCATCACACAGTTGTCGCAGATTTGTCTGCTGCACATCCATGATGCGAATCTCCCGTTCCACCACATCCCAAAGATGCTCTATTGGATTGAGATCTGGTGACTGTGGAGGCAATTTGAGTACAGTGAACTCATTGTCATGTTCATGATGATTCCAGCTTTATGACATGGCGCATTATCCTGCTGAGAGTAGCCATCAGATGTTGGGTACATTGTGGTCATAAAGGGATGGACATGGTCAGCAACAATACTCAGGTAGGCTGTAGCGTTGCAACGATGCTCAATTGGTACCAAGGGGCCCAAAGAGTGCCAAGAAAATATTCCCCACACCATGACACCACCACCACCAGCCTGAACCGTTGATACAAGGCAGGATGGATCCATGCTTTCATGTTGTTGACGCCAAATTCTGACCCTATCATCCGAATGTCGCAGCAGAAATCGAGACTCATCAGACCAGGCAACATTTTTCCAATCTTCTACTGTCCAATTTCGATGAGCTTGTGCAAATTATAACCTCAGTTTCCTGTTCTTAGCTGAAAGGAGTGGCACCCGGTGTGGTCTTCTGCTGCTGTAGCCCATCTGCCTCAAAGTTCGACTGTGCGTTCAGAGATGCTCTTCTGTCTACCTTGGGTGTAACGGGTGGCGCCCACAGAACTGCCGCTCACTGGATGTTTTTTCTTTTTCGGACCATTCTCTGTAAACCCTAGAGATGGTTGTGCGTAAAAATCCCAGTAGATCAGCAGTTTCTGAAATACTCAAACCAGCCCTTCTGGCACCAACAACCATGCCACGTTCAAAGGCACTCAAATCACCTTTCTTCCCCATACTGATGCTCGGTTTGAACTGCAGGAGATTGTCTTGACCATGTCTACATGCCTAAATGCACTGAGTTGCCGCCATGTGATTGGCTGATTAGAAATTAAGTGTTAACGAGCAGTTGGACAGGTGTACCTAATAAAGTGGCCGGTGAGTGTATATATATAATGCAGAAATATTAAAGATGCTTAATTTTACATGTGTTGTCCAAAGGACAATATTTAAAGGGGTATTCTCATCTGAGCATTCACATTCAGTTTCATAAATCTGCCATACATTAACATTTCTCCAATTAGATGTTATTAAAAAAATGTTCCCATGTGAAAATAATTTCTCATAAATGTAGTGATATGGTCCCTTAGAAACAGGACTGTGTCCTTGGATACGGCCACCTCTGCTGGAGGGATTGCCCACAGAAACAAAAAATTTCTGAATATTAAATGTCCAGGAGTTACTGCAGGTCCCACAGCCGTTCTGTGGTAATGAACGCTGTATCCATGTGGTCAGGCAAAGCTTAATAGTGCATGTCTGGCCAACGCTGCCAAAATGTGAGGTGGTCGTATCTGAGGAAGCTATCTCGTTTCTAAGAGACAACATGGCTACATTTATAAGAAATTATCTTCACACAGGAACATTTTGTTTAATAACATCCAATTTAATTAAATGTGAATGCCCAGATGGGAATACTCCTTTAAAGAATTCATTTATACTACAATATTTACCATTCCATTAGAGTGAACAAAACACCAAAAAAAATATATTTAGTAAAAATAAAGTTTTTATGCTGTATAAACCTGCCCCAAAAATGTGCTTTGAGATGCTGAAAAAAAGCACAAAACTCTAGGTCAAATGTTAAATATGCTATTTTATAAACATCCTTTAACAAACATATATAAAAAAAAATATCTTAGAAAAAACATAAATAAAGAAGTTAAAGCAAAAAATATTCCAATATATGTACCCATATAACCTATGCAAAGCAACGCCTCACATGTTTCTAAATACACTATCATACACTTGAATTTTTAGATATATATGCACATAAAGTTAGTTACATACACCCCTTACACAATTGCACATGTATACCCACTATAAATCCATTTACAGGCAGTCCCCAGGTTACGTACAAGATAGGTTCTGTAGCTTTGTTCTTAAGTTGAATTTGTATGTAGGTCGGAACTGTATACTTTATAATTGTAACCCCAGCCAGAATTTTTTAGGTCTCTGTGACAATTGGATTTTAAAAATGTGGTCCATTTGTAACTAGGGCTCGTATGTAACTCAGGTGTTCTTAAGTAGGGGACCGCCTGTACAGATAAATAAACTGTAGACTTGAAAAGCAGCAAGCTTTACCAGAAGCTATCAGTAACAGACTCATGAAACATATACCTAAAAGAGAGCGATAAAGGTACTCCATCTCACCACAATAATATTAGTTAAAATCAAATTAGAAGACCACAAGTACAAGTGACAATGGTTACAAATAGAGATGAGCGAGCACTAAAATGCTCGGGTGCTCGTTATTCGAGACAAACTTTTCCCGATGCTCAAGTGCTTGTCTCCAATAACGAACCCCATTGAAGTCAATGGGAGACTCGAGCATTTTTCAAGGGGACCAAGGGTCTGCACAGGGAAGCTTTGCCAAGCACCTGGAAACCTCAGAAAATGATGGAAACACCACGGAAATGGACAGGAAACAGCAGGGGCAGCATGCATGGATGCCTCTGAGGCTGCTTAATCGCACCATTATGCCAAAATTATGGGCAACAGCATGGAAATGACATAGTGACCGAATGAGGCTAGATAGCATATAAACATCCAATAATTGACCCTGACACTATAGAAGACGGCATGCAGACGGCTAGAGAGGGGCATTGCGACATACCCCAAATTGACTCAGGCTTCAAACCAATTTTAAAAATTCCTTTTGGCAAGGATAACATGTAGCACTGTATGTATCAGTATTTTGCCTGGTTAAGGCGGCAGAGAGGAACCAAAGGAGGTGAGCAAGAAGCGCTGAAATGATTTTATATGTGAACAAAAGGTTGACGGTATATTTAGTCGATAACACAGCATGGTGGCGACATAGTGACCGAGTTCCATAACGCATCTGGTGAAACACCCGAAAAATGAGCCTGACACAGCTCGTTTGATAAGGGGACGACATGTGGAGGCAGCCATGGAGACGACTTACATGATTAAGAGTGACAGTATGGGGCATCCATATTGCGCTGCTATGATTGAAACTTCAGGTCTCCAGCATGGCGGGGACAGATTGGCCGAGTTCCATTATGTATCTGTTGAAACACCCAAAAATTCTGCCTGACACAGCTTGTTTGATAAGGGGATGATGTGCTGTATTTCCTCTCGTGCTCTAGCGTCTGGGGTATAGACAGTTGAAAGTTGCGCATGGAGACATTGGTGGACGCTGTGGAGGATCGTGGAGGCGAAATGGACAGGAAACAGCAGGGGCAGTATGCATGGATGCCTCTGAGGCTGCCTAATCTTGGGATGGAGCTGGCGGTCTGCTGCCAGGCGAGCTTTCGCCTGTCCAAGCCCCTGTCTCTCGGCTCCTCCCCACCCAAACTGGGCCTGGGGGCCAGAAGCATTTACTTTGAAAAAATTATAATTTTCAAAGCAGGCGGGGTAGTTTGAATATTTCATCTAGGAATAATGGAATAGCATAGCGGTTCTATTTTTAATTGTTTTTTAGGAAATGGTTCCATGATTAAGAGCGACAGTATGGGGCATCCATATTGCGCTGCTATGATTGCAACTTCAGGTCTCCAGCATGGCGGCAACAGATGGGCCGAGTTCCATTATGTATCTGTTGAAACACCCGAAAATTCTGCCTGACACAGCTCGTTTGATAAGGGGACGATGTATGGAGGCAGTAAAGTAGTAGTAGATTAAAGGTGCTGCAGTTAAAACTATGTTAGTTGGATCTTGGGATGGAGCTGGCAGTCCGCTGCCAGACGAGCTTTCTCCTGTCCAAGCCCCTGCCTCTCAGCTCCTCCCCACCCAAAATGGGCCTGGGGGCCAGAAGCGTTTACTTTGAAAAAATTATAATTTTCAAAGCAGGAGGGGGCTACAGACAGCACTTCTAAGAACCTTTTGTATAAGATCAAGTGTAGTACTGTTCTTATAAGTTTTGGTTATGGCAGGTGAGGGGAATGTAAACAGATGCGCAAGAAGCGCTGAAATAATATTGGTAAATGATAAAAGTTTGCCAGTATATTTTGTGGATAACACAGCAGGGTGGCGACAAAGTTTGATAGGGAAGCCATGAAAACAACCCAAAATTCTGCCTGACACAGCTCGTTTGCTAAGGGGACGATGTATGGAGGCAGCTATATGGACAACTTTGGAAGGCAGCTATGGAGAAGATATGTGGAGGTAGCAATGGAGACAACGTGTGGAGGCAGCTATAAAGACGACGTGTGGAGGCTGCTATGGAGACAATTAAATTTGGATAGTGCCTGTATGTGGCAGTCCAAAAAAGTTTTCAAACCAGAGAAGCAGGTAGGTGGTCCTCCAAAAAAATTAAATAGATTGAGTGCCTGTATGTGGCACTCCCAAAAATTGTTTAAAACAGAGGACCGGATAGGTGGCTCTCCAGAAAAATTAAATACATAGAGTATTTAGCTACTAGCTAGTACTATAGCTAGAGCCAGTTGGCCCTGGCAAAAAAATAGCCAGTTTCCTCTGCTTTAGTGTACAAAGAGGAGGAGAAGGAGGAAAATGAGGAGGAGGAGTGAGCTTCTTTCACCTGGTGGAGAATGGAAATCCTGAGAAATCCAGGCTTTATTCATCTTGATAAGCATCAGCCTGTCAGCGCTGTCAGTCGACAGGCGTGTACGCTTATCGGTGATGATGCCACCAGCTGCACTGAAAACCCGCTCGGACAACACGCTAGCGGCAGGGCAGCCAAGAACCTCCAAGGCGTACAGCGCCAGTTCGTGCCACATGTCCAGCTTTGAAACCTAGTAGTTGTAGGGAGCTGTGTGATCACTTAGGACAATGGTATGGTAAGCTATGTATTCCCTCACCATCTTTCTGTGAAGATCAGCCCTACTCTGCCGAGACTGGGGACAGGTGACAGTGTCTTGCTGGGGTGACATAAAACTGGCAAAGGCCTTGTAAAGCGTACCCCTGCCAGTGCTGGAAAAGCTGCCTGCTCACCTACTCTCCCTTGCTACTTGTCCCGCAGAAGTACGCCCTCTGCCGCTAGCGCTGTCAGAAGGGAAATACTGTTTCAGCTTGTGCACCAGGGCCTGCTGGTATTCATGCATTCTCAAACTCCTTTCCTCTCCAGGGATGAGAGTGTAATGATTTTGCTTGTACCGTGGGTCCAGGAGAGTGAATACCCAGTAATCGGTGCTGGAATAAATTCTTTGAACGCGAGGGTCATGGGATAGGCAGCCTAGCATGAAAACTGCCATATGCGCCAGAGTCCCAACGCGCAAGAATTCACTCCCCTCACTGGCCTGACTGTCCATTTCCTCCTCCTCCAACTCCTCCAACTCCTCTTCTTCTGCCCATACACGCTGAACAGTGAAGGACTGAGCAATGCTCCCCTCTTCTGTCTCGCCAACATTCTCCTCCTCTTCCTCCTAATCCTTCTCCGATATGCGCTGAGAAACAGACCTAAGGGTGCTTTGGCTATCAACAAGGAAATCTTCTTCCCCCATCTCTTGTGACGAGCGCAAAATTTCTGACTTCATGCTGACCAGAGAGTTTTTCAACAGGCCAAGCAGCGGGATGGTGAGGCTGATGATGGCGGCATTGCCACTGACCATCTGTGTTGACTCCTCAAAGTTAATCAGCACCTGACAGATATCAGACATCCACGTCCACTCCTCATTGTAGACTTGAGGAAGCTGACGACTGACCTGACTACTAGTTCTGGTGGAAGTTGACATCTGGCAGTCTACAATCGCTCTGCGCTGCTGGTAAACTCTGGATAACATGGTTAATGTTGAATTCCATCTCGTGGGTACGTCGCACAACAGTCAGTGAGCGGGCAGTTGGAGGCGGCACTGCGCTGCCCGGAGAGTGGCAGCATCTGTGCTGGACTTCCTGAAATGCGCACAGATGCGGTGCACCTTCGTGAGCAAATCAGACAGATTGGGGTATGTCTTGAGGAACCGCTGAACTATGAGATTTAACTAGAGATGAGCGAGCACTAAAATTCTCGGGTACTTGTTATTCGAGACAAACTTTTCCCGATGCTCGAGTGCTCGTCTCGAATAACGAGCCCCATTGAAGTCAATGGGAGACTCGAGCATTTTTCAAGGGGACCAAGGCTCTGCACAGGCAAGCTTGGCCAAAAACCTGGGAACCTCAGAAAAGGATGGAAACACCACGGAAATGGACAAGAAACAGCAGGGGCAGTATGCATTGATGCCTCTGAGGCTGCTTAATCTTACCATTATGCCAAAATTATGGGCAACAGCATGGCCATGACAGAGTGACCGAATGAGGCTAGATAGTATCTAAAACATACAATAATTGACCCTGACACTATAGGGGACGGCATGCAGAGGCAGCGGCAGCAGTGGCAGGCTAGAGAGTGTCATGGCGACATACCCTAAATGGACTCAGGCTTCACCAAAGGAGGTGAGCAAGAAGCGCTGAAATGATTTTCTATGTGAACAAAAGGTTGACGGTATATTTAGTCGATAACACAGCATGGTGGCGACATAGTGACCAAGTTCCATAACGTATCTGGTGAAACACCCGAAAAATGAGCCTGACACAGCTCTTTTGATAAGGGGACGACATGTGGAGGCAGCCATGGAGACGACTTCCATGATTAAAAACGACAGTATGGGGCATTCATATTGCGCTGCTATGATTGCAACTTCAGGTCTCCAGCATGGCGGCGACAGATGGGCCGCGTTCCACTATGTATCTGTTGAAACACCTGAAAATTCTGCCCGACACAGCTCGTTTGATAAGGGGACGATGTATGGAGGCAGTGAACTAGTAGTAGATTAAAGGTGCTGCAGTTAAAACTATGTTAGTTGGATCTTGAGATGGAGCTGGCGCTCCGCTGCCAGGCGAGCTTTCGCCAATCCAAGCCCCTGTCTCTAGGCTACTCCTCAAACAGCACTTCTAAGAACCTTTTGTATAAGATCAAGTGTAGTAGCGTTCTTATAAGTTTAGGATATGGCGGGTGAGGGGACTGTAAACAGATGCGCAAGAAGCGCTGAAATAATATCGGTAAAAGATAAAAGTTTGCCAGTATATTTTCTGGATTACACAGCAGGGTGGCGACAAAGTTAACAAGTTTGATGTGGAATCCATGAAAACAACCCAAAATTCTGCCTGACACAGTTTGTTTGATAAGGAGACAATGTATGGAGGTAGCTATATGGACGACTTTTGGAGGCAGCTATGGCGATGAAGTGTGGAGGTAGCAATGGAGACAACGTGTGGAGCCAGCTAAAAAGACGACATGTGGAGGTTGCTATGGAGTCAATTTAATTTGGATAGTGCCTGTATGTGGCAGTCCAAAAAAGTTTTCAAACCAGAGGAGCAGGTAGGTGGTCCTCCAGAAAAATTAAATAAATTGAGTGCCTGTATGTGGCAGTCCAAAAAATTTTTCAAACCAGAGGAGCAGGTAGGTGGTCCTCCAGAAAAATTAAATAGATTGAGTGCTTGTATGTGGCACTCCCAAAAATTGCTTAAAACAGAGGACCGGGTAGGTGGCCCTCCAGAAAAATTAAATATATAGAGTACTATAGCTAGAGCCAGTTGGCCCTGGCAAAAAATAGACAGTTTCCTATGCTTTAGTGTACAAAGAGGAGGAGAAGGAGGACAATGAGGAGGAGGAGTGCATACATTATTCAGGTTGAGCTTCTTTCACCTGATGGAGAATGAAAATCCGGAGAAATCCAGGCTTTATTCATCTTGATAAGCGTCAGCCTGTCAGCCTGTCAGCGCTGACAGTCGACAGGCGTGTACGCTTATCGGTGATGATGCCACCAGCTGCACTGAAAACCCGCTCGGACAACACGCTCGCGGCAGGGCAGGCAAGAACCTCCAAGGCATATAGCGCCAGTTCGTGCCACATGTCCAGCTTTGAAACCCAGTAGTTGTAGGGAGCTGTGTGATCATTTAGGACGATGGTATGGTCAGCTACGTACTCCCTCACCATCTTTCTGTAAAGATCAGCCCTACTCTGCCGAGACTGGGGACAGGTGACACTGTCTTGCTGGGGTGACATAAAACTGGCAAAGGCCTTGTAAAGCGTACCCCTGCCAGTGCTGGAAAAGCTGCCTGCTCGCCTACTCTCCCTCGCTACTTGTCCCGCAAAAGTACGCCCTCTGCCGCTAGCGCTGTCAGAAGGAAAATACTGTTTTAGCTTGTGCACCAGGGCCTGCTGGTGCACAATTCATTCTCACACTCCTTTCCTCTCCAGGGATGAGAGTGGAAAGATTTTGCTTGTACCGTGGGTCCAGGAGAGTGAATACCCAGTAATCGGTGCTGGAATAAATTCTTTGAACGCGAGGGTCACGGGATAGGCAGCCTAGCATGAAATCTGCCATATGTGCCAGAGTCCCAACGCGCAAGAATTCACTCCCCTCACTGGCCTGACTGCCCATTTCCTTCTCCTCCAACTCCTCCAACTCCTCTTCTTCTGCCCATACACGCTGAACAGTGAAGGACTGAACAATGGTCCCCTCTTCTGTCTCGCCAACATTCTTCTCCTCTTCCTCCTCATCCTCTACCACCTCCTCCGATATGCGCTGAGAAACAGACCTAAGGGTGCTTTGGCTATCAACAAGGGAATCTTCTTCCCCCGTCTCTTGTGAGGAGCGCAAAGCTTCCGACTTCATGCTGACCAGAGAGTTTTTCAACAGGCCAAGCAGCGGGATGGTGAGGCTGATGATGGCGGCATCGCCACTGACCATCTGTGTTGACTCCTCAAAGTTACTCAGCACCTGACAGATATCAGACATCCACGTCCACTCCTCATTGTAGACTTGAGGAAGCTGACTGACCTGACTACCAGTTCTGGTGGAAGTTGACATCTGGCAGTCTACAATCGCTCTGCGCTGCTGGTAAACTCTGGATAACATGGTTAATGTTGAATTCCACCTCGTGGGCACGTCGCACAACAGTCGGTGAGCGGGCAGTTGGAGGCGGCACTGCGCTGCCCTGAGAGTGGCAGCATCTGTGTTGGACTTCCTGAAATGCGCACAGATGCGGCGCACCTTCGTGAGCAAATCAGACAGATTGGGGTATGTCTTGAGGAAACGCTGAACTATGAGATTTAACACATGGGCCAGGCATGGCACATGTGTCAGTCTGCTGAGTTGCAGAGCCGCCACCAGGTTACGGCCGTTGTCAAACACAACCATGCCTGGCTTCAGGTTCAGCGGTGCCAGCCACAGATCAGTCTGCGCCGTGATGCCCTGTAATAGCTCTTGGGCGGTGTGCCTTTTATCGCCTAGGCTCAGCAGTTTGAGCACCGCCTGCTGTCGCTTAGCGATGGCACTGCTGCTGTGCCTAGAGCTACCGACTGATGGCGCCATGCCCACGGATGGTAATTCGGAGGAGGAGGAGGAGGGGTGGGAGGAGGAGGAGGCATAGTAGGCCTTTGAGACCTGGACCGAGGTAGGCCCCGCAATCCTCGGCATCGGCAGTATATGAGCAGCCCCAGGGTCAGACTCGGTCCCAGCCTCCACCAAGTTAACCCAATGTGCCGTCAGCGATATATAGTGGCCCTGCCCGGCAGCACTCATCCACGTGTCCGTGGTCAGGTGAACCTTGTCAGAAACGGCGATGGTCAGGGCACGGATGATGTTCTCTGACACGTGCTTGTGCAGGGCTGGGACGGCACATCGGGAAAAGTAGTGGCGGCTGGGGACCGAATACCGAGGGGCGGCCGCCGCCATGAGGTTTCGAAAGGCCTCGGTCTGTACCAGCCTATAGGGCAGCATCTCCAGGCTAAGCAACTTGGAGATGTGGACGTTGAGGGCTTGGGCGTGTAGGTGGGTTGCGCTATACTTCCTTTTGCGCTCCAGCGTCTGGGGTATGGAGAGCTGAACGCTGGTGGATGCTGTGGAGGATCGTGGAGGTGAAGATGGGGTTTTCGCACGGGAGGTGTTTGGGCCGTGGTCCTGGGCAGGGGGCTGACTAGCAGATGACACAGGGGAAGGAGCAGTGGTGTGCCCGGCCGGAGGTGAACGGGCTTGGTGCCATTAAGTGGGGTGTTTAGCATTCATATGCCTGGTGGTGGTAGTTAAGCTAGTAGTGGTGGAACCCCTGCTGATCCTGGTTTGGCAAAGGTTGCACACCACAGTCCGTCGGTCATCCGGTGTTTCTTTAAAGAACCTCCAGACTTCTGAAAATCTAGCCCTCGCCACGGGAGCTTGACTACGGGCAACATTTGGCGCTGATGCACCAGCTCTGGCCCTGCCTCTCCGTCTGGCCCCACCACTGCCTCTTCCAACCTGTTCTGCTATAGGACTCGCCTCCGTCTCAGAAGCACTGTGTTCACCCGGCCTATCACCTCATCATCCTCCGATCCCTCAGTCTGCTCCACCCTCGCACTTCCTGCCCTGACAACAACTTCACCACTGTCTGACAACCGTGTCTCCTCATCGTCCGACACCTCTTTACACACTTCTTCCACTACGTCAATAATGTCATCATCACCCACAGACTGCGACTGGTGGAAAACCTGGGCATCGGAAAATTGCTCAGCAGCGACCGGACAAGTGGTTTGTGACTGTGGGAAGGGTCCAGAAAACAGTTCCTCAGAGTATGCCGGTTCAAAAGGCAAATTTTGCTGGGAGGGGGCAGACTGGGGGGAAGGAGGCTGAGGTGGAGGAGCTGGAGGAGTGCTGATTTCGGTGACATGGGTGAACTGCGTGGAAGACTGACTGGTGGACAAATGGCTAGAAGCATTGTCCGCAATCCACGACATCACCTCTTCGCACTGTTCTGGCCTCAACAGTGCTCTACCACGAGTCCCAGTAACTTGAGACATGATGAACCTAGGGAGTGTAGCTCTGCGGCGTTCCCCTGCTCCCTCATCAGCAGGTGGTGTCTCACCCCGCCCAGGACCATGGCCTCTGACCCCTGCAGTAGTTGGACGCCCACGTCCACGCCCTCGTCCTCTACCCCTAGCCCTCGGGTTAAACATTTTCCAAATTAAAGTGTAATCTTTTAATTTTTTTTTTTTGTGTTTATTTTTTTTTATTTTATTTATTTTTTTTTAACAAAACGATGCTATCCTATTGCTATGGCTAGTTTCTAACCTACACTGACAGCACACAACTGGATTTTGTGCTGTGCCTGATGACTTTGAGCTATAAAATGAAATAAAGGTAAAAAAAAAAAAAAAATCAGCAGACTCTGCCTAATTCTAATCAAACCCCTAATACATTGTCCCACTTCGATGTTTGAGGTGGATATGCGTGTCACTAAGAGCTAAACACAACGGTCGCAGGTCTCCCAGCAAATTCCTCACAATATGGTACTAGCTGCACTACTAATGCCAGCAAGCCCAGCCACAAGCAAACAAAAAAAAAGGAAAATATAACGCTATTGTAGGCCTAAGTAAGCCGTTGGGGTTCTCCTATGGCTATTTTGTAGCCTACACTGAAAGCACACTGCTTTGCAAGATGAGTTTGAGCTATAAAATGAAATAAAGGTAAAAAAAAATAATAAATCAGCAGACTCTGCCTAATTTTAATCAAACCCCTAATAAATTGTCCCACTTCGGTGTTTGAGGTGGATATGCGTGTCACTAAGAGCTAAACACAACGGTCGCAGGTCTCTCAGCAAATTCCTCACAGTATGGTACTAGCTGCACTACTAGTGCCAGCAAGCCCAGCCACAAGCAAACAAAAAAAAATAAAAATATAACGCTATTGTAGGCCTAAGTAAGCCGTTGGGGTTCTCCTATGGCTATTTTGTAGCCTACACTGAAAGCACACTGCTTTGCAAGATGAGTTTGAGCTATAAAATGAAATAAAGGTAAACGTCATGCTGGGTGGAGTGCAGAGTCTCCTGGCTTGTGATTGGCTCTGTTTCTGGCCGCCAAAAAGCAAAACGGCGGGAGATGCCATTTTCTCGAGCGGGCGAAGTATTCGTCCGAGCAACGAGCAGTTTCGAGTACGCTAATGCTCGAACGAGCATCAAGCTCGGACGAGTATGTTCGCTCATCTCTAATAGTAACGTTTCCTGGAAAAGCTGCTTTCACTCCCTAAAAAAGACATTCCTTTTAAAATGTTGCATCTATTTTTGGAGTAGATGTGTGACTCCCTTAAAGGAAATCAACCACTGCAAAAGCATAAAAAACCTACAAATATTCAGCTCAGCTCCTCTTCATCTTGATCCCGGTGCTGTCCATCTTGGCACACCATGATCACCTAAAAAAAAAATTATAGTTAGCAGCCCTGAGTGCTGGAACAAGACCTCCAGCGCTCTGGGCTGCTTATTATGCATACCCTCTCGCTGTGCGGCACCATACCGTTCCCTACTCAGGAAAAGATAGGACATTTCCTATATTTCCCCATATTACGGCGCCGTACGCCATGTATCTCTACGGAGAGGGGTGGGGGCGAGCAGCTCTCCCTCCTCTTCTCCCGTGTGCCGGCGTGTGCCCGCCGTGCTACACGTTAGTGTGAATGTAGCCTTATCATTGTCAAAGCAATACAGATATCTATAGCTTGATGCTTTTCTGAGTAACACCATCTACTGCTTAAAATAACCACATGCAAAGTGTTTGATTTCACTTATCGAATTGGGCTCAGTTCACTCTGTTTACAAAATGCGACTATCTTTCTAAATGGGAAACCAACATGTGCTTCACTCTCAATGCCCAATGGGGAAAAAAAATTCAGATTCTATGTGTGAAAGTGCCCTTACACATCCCTGCTGAGGATATTGGTATCTGGTCCACAATCCTTGCAAATGCAGTGTATGATTCCTCCCCTAACTGCTTTAGAGGCTTTTCTACTGTGAGCAACTTGTTCCATGGTAGTCCTGACCCAAAGGTAAACATCTATGGAAGAGTCTACAATAGAATTTATTCTGTTGCAGGGCAAATTAATGAGATCTGTAATGAAGTTTTTGATTCTCAAAAGAAAGGAATATTTAAAAGTCAAATATCTGAAGTTTATTTACAAATTTACAGTACCTTTTCCTAAATGACTTTTCTTCGCAAATCTGGTTGATTACATATGAAAAGAAATAGCGAGCAAAAACAGTTAAAAGTATATTCAAATATGTTCCTAAAAGCTTTGGTAAATGAATAGTGTTTAGTTTGCTGACATAATTACTTCAATGTAATTTTTATGAGTTGTAGAAATCTTGGCATTTCCACTGAACCAGATAATTAGACTCCGAATAGAACAGGGTCAGAATAATTAATACATCAAAACTAGATGAGCATTTTCTAATTATTTTTATTTAATCTCTATTATAATTATTGTTATACTCTGCTGAGCATGATTGCCTCATGTTCATAGATTTAAATTCTGTCTTATAGTTGTATCCTGGGATTTTGTAGAATATTAACAAACCATGGCCTTAAGAAAGTGGAGCAATGTACTGTACACTGATATTTGACTTTTAAACAAAATGCAAAAGGTGAATATAATTGAAAGGCAGTGTCCAGTGGTGATCCTCAAAGTACACGTAAGCTCAGTTCACTTTAGTGCTATTATTTTCTTTATGCTCTTCCATTAAAAAACAGAAATTAAATACTGAAAATGAATTGAAGACCTTTTCTTTCCCATGGGGTACATGTCTGCAAGGCTCCCTGTTAGGATTGGGTACACAAAAGACAGGGGATAGTGTGCCCTGAGCTTGCCCCAGCCTCTGTCCCTTCCTATAGCCCCCCCACGCTAAACCGTGGGGCGACTACTTGAAGACTCGGAATACTCTGGTTTAAGTGCGGGAAGGGAAATACAAACAGACTGACGAACATAAAACACAAAAGAATCGTAAACTAGCCGGAGTCACAACGGGAGGGTACGTCAATAGCAAAGTCAGTAAGCAATAAGTCAATGTCAAAAACTAGCCGAGGTAACAACAATACAGATACAGAGCAATACAACCTAGTGCAGCAAGCAAGTGGAGAAAGAGATTTCAAACACTGGCACAGGTGACTAGTGAAGCTGCAATTTATGCAGCCAGAACTCCACCTCCAGAACCTGATAGGAGCTGGACAGCATCTGGGAATTAACCCCTCATGGTGCAGAACAACAGGCACCAAGCTGAGGTTCAAAGTCCCAGCCACTCCTAGACAGCGCGAGATCTTAGCAGCCGCTGCCCAGGACGAGAGGTGGAGTTTGCGCGGACACGCGCCGGGGTTCGGAGAACGCTGCTGCCACCACCAGAAGTTCCAGCATTCTCCCTAGCGAACCTGACAGTACCCCCCCCCTGACGGGGGGCCTTCGGACCCCTAGATCTTAAAGATGGCTTCTGAGGGTAGGTCTGATGAAACAACCTGAGTAACCGTGGAGCATGAACATCTCTAGCCGGAACCCAAGACCTATCCTCAGGACCAAAACCTTTCCAATGGACCAGGTACTGCAGGGAGTTACCTACCCATCTGGAATTCACAATTTTTTCTACCTCAAATTCAAGATTCCCCTCCACAATAGATGGAGAAGGAGGGTCAGAAAGAGGCAAAACAGGCTCAACATAGCGCTTCAGAAGACTCTTATGGAAGGTGTTATGGACCCGCCACCCTGCTGGAAGTGTAATCTTGAAGGAAACCGGGTTAACAATATGCGTAACAACAAACGGACCCACAAACCTGGGCGCAAACTTCAAAGAGGGGACCTTCAATTTAAGGTTTTTCGTGGATAACCACACTTTATCCCCCACCACAAACGTATCGGAGTTAGTGCGCCTTCTTTCAGTTTGTTGGACCATAGAATTTTGTGCCCTCTGAATATTCCCCCGAACCTGTGACCAGAGTGAGCGCAACTTGGATGTAATAGCTTCCGCTCGAGGAATATTAGAGACAGGCACAGATGAAAAAGAGAAACGAGGATGAAAACCATAATTGCAGAAAAACGGAGATACCTGTGTGGACGAACTACTGTGGTTATTAATAGCAAATTCTGCCAACGGAAGGAATTTCACCCACTGGTCCTGACTGTCCGAGACAAAGAGTCGCAGATATTGAATCATCTCCTGATTCATTCTCTCGGACTGACCATTAGACTCAGGGTGAAACGCCGACGAGAACGATAAATTAACTTCCAGTCTAGAACAAAATGCTCGCCAAAATTTGGAAACAAATTGTACGCCCCTATCTGACACAATATCATCTGGTATACCATGGAGGCGTACAATATTCTGTATAAACAATTCAGCTAATTCTTCAGCTGAAGGCAACTTTTTTAACGGAACAAAGTGTCCCATTTTAGAGAAACGGTCCACTACTACCCAAACCACTGTACAGCCTTGAGACGCTGGCAGATCAGTGACAAAGTCCATAGACACTTTAGACCACGGCCTGGTGGGAACTGGAAGCGGAAGAAGAGGCCCCTCAGGACGTCTCCTGGGAGTCTTTCCTCGCGCACAGACCTGACAGGCTTGGACAAATGCGTGCACATCATTAGTCATGTGAGGCCACCAGTAACTTCTCTTTAAGAGATCCAAGGTACTCCGCATTCCCGGATGACCTGCCAACACCGAGCAATGCGTCTCCTCCAACACTCTCAAACGACAAGAAAGAGGAACAAATAATTTGCCTTCCGGAAGGTCTTTAGGTGCAGATCTTTGTTCTGCTAAAATTTGAGAGGAGAGGTGGGAGGAGACAGCTGCCAACACAACACCTGGAGACAAAATATTACTGTCAGTAGCCTCTGGAAGCTCAGGAGTCCCGAAGCTACGGGACAAGGCATCAGCCTTCACATTTTTTGACCCAGGTCGGTAGGTGACCACAAAATTGAAGCGAGAGAAAAACAAGGCCCACCTAGCCTGACGTGAGTTCAAACGTTTAGCAGTATCCAAATATACTAAGTTCTTATGATCCGTGAGCACAGTGATCGGATGAAGAGCTCCCTCCAAAAAGTGTCGCCAGACTTCAAATGCCCACTTAATGGCAAGGAGCTCTCGATTACCAATATCATAATTCCTCTCACAAGAGGAAAACTTTCTAGAGAAATATGCACAGGGCCTAAGTCTGGTGAGAGTGGAGGACCCCTGAGACAACACTGCACCAACTCCTACCTCGGAGGCATCCACCTCCACAACAAACGGTAGAGAGAGGTCAGGTTGAACCAAGACTGGGGCTGACGAGAATGCCGCTTTTAAAGTTTCAAACGCTGAGCAAGCGGCAGGGGACCAATTGTTCGGATCAGCACCCTTACGGGTTAGATCCGTGAGGGGTTTGGCGATCACGGAAAAGTTCTTTATAAAGTTCCGATAATAGTTAGCGAAACCTAAAAAACGTTGTAGGGCCTTAAGATTGGTAGGCCGAACCCAGTCCGTGAGCGCCTGAACCTTACTCGGATCCATCTGTACATCAGAGGGAGTCACAACATAACCTAAGAAGGAAACCTTCTGGACGCAAAAAACACACTTTTCCAGCTTAGCGAAGAGGTGGTTTTTGCGCAACCTGGTAAGTACTTGGCGGAGGTGTTGCTGGTGAGAAACCATATCAGGAGAGAAAATCAAAATATCGTCTAGATATACCACCATAAACACACCGATGTAATCATGAAAGATGGAGTTCATAAACCCTTGAAAAACCGCTGGGGCATTACTCAAACCAAAGGGCATAACCAGGTATTCAAAGTGTCCCAAAGGTGTATTAAATGCGGTTTTCCACTCATCCCCTTCCCGGATCCGAATCAGGTTATAAGCCCCTCTGAGATCTAATTTAGAGAAAACTTGGGCCCCAGAAACCTGATTTAAGAGATCCGGGATCAAGGGGAGAGGACCTGAGTTTTTTACCGTTATCTTGTTTAATTCTCGATAATCAATACACGGCCGTAAACCACCGTCTTTTTTCTCAACAAAAAAGAACCCGGCCCCAGTGGGCGACTCAGAAGGACGGATATGTCCGATTGCCAAACTCTCATCAATATAACTCTTCAGTGCCTCCCGTTCAGGTACCGACAGGTTATATATACGACCCTTTGGCAATCTAGCATCAGGAAGAAGGTCAATTTTACAATCAAACTCCCTGTGAGGAGGAAGTACTTGGGATAAGGGTTTTGAAAACACATCTGAGTAATCAGAGAGAAAACCTGGAAGACTCTGATCTTCCGCCACTACTGTACATAATGAAACTCTGGACAGGTGATCCTTACAGTGAGGACCCCAATGAACCAGCTCCAGAGTTTCCCAATTAATTACCGGATTATGGATCCGGAGCCAGGGTAGACCAAGAATGACATTTTCAGACAGGTTTTCCATAACTAGGAAAGAACACCATTCTACATGCATAGCTCCTACCATAAGTTTTATCTGCGGGGTTCGGAATTTAATCAACCCTGCCTGTAGAGGGGTCAAATCCGCACCCGACATCTGGATAGGAGTGGACAATGGAATCAATGACATGCGAAACTGAGAGACAAAACTATAATCAATTAAATTAGACGCAGCACCTGAATCCAAAAAGGCGCGACCAGTGCAGGAAACAGACTGAAACTTAATAGTACAAGGTAAATACATTCTAGACACAATTGGGAGTACCTGAGCTCCTAAGCAGTCCCCCCGACTACTGCTTAGGAGCGGAAGTTTTCCTGCTGCTGCCTCTTGGAACAGGTGTTGACCTGATGATCAGGACTTCCACAGTAGAAACAAAGATGATGTCTCATTCGATGTTGCTTCCGCTGTGCAGGAGAGATGCTATCCAGCTCCATGGATTCCAATTCTGGACTACCCGGAGACAGATTGGCCGCTGGCTGACAGTCAGAGGACACCCGAGGTGATCGCCTGGATCTTAGGCGACGATCAACTCGGATGACCAGAGTCATAGCATCATCTAATGTCTGAGGCTCGGCATAAGCTAAGACTAAGTCCTGTACTCGATCTGACAGTCCGGACATAAATTGGTCCTTTAGGGCGCAGTCATTCCATTGCGAGTCAGTCACATACTGTCTGAACTGGGCACAATAATCTTCTGCTGTCCGTTTTCCCTGACACAGAGATCTAAGGTGGGAAACTGCAAGTGCTCGGCGGTCAGGTTCGTCATAAATCTGGCCTAGAGCAGAAAAAAAAGCGTCAAGAGAAGAACGGGATGGAGAGTCAGGTGGGAGAGAAAAAGCCCAATTTTGCGGATCCCCACGCAACAGGGAAATTACCACGCCCACCCTTTGAATCTCTGTGCCCGATGAACGAGGGCGTAAAGAAAAGTAAAGTTTACAGCCCTCCCGAAATGAAAAAAATTTCTTACGGTCACCAAAAAACACGTCAGGGAGAGGAACCTTAGGTTCAGGCATGGGTGGCAGTGGATCCTGCGGTGATGTCCGTTGTGGAACCTGCATAGATTCCTGAATTTGGAGACGGGAAGCTAGATCCTGAACAAGCTGAGTTAGGGTCTGGACCTGAGCGACCACAGCTGACAAAGGCTCCATGGAAGGAGAGAATGTAGCAGGTCGGATACAGGATGCAGACCTGTGAGTGGCCAGTGTTTCTGTTAGGATTGGGTACACAAAAGACAGGGGATAGTGTGCCCTGAGCTTGCCCCAGCCTCTGTCCCTTCCTATAGCCCCCCCACGCTAAACCGTGGGGCGACTACTTGAAGACTCGGAATACTCTGGTTTAAGTGCGGGAAGGGAAATACAAACAGACTGACGAACATAAAACACAAAAGAATCGTAAACTAGCCGGAGTCACAACGGGAGGGTACGTCAATAGCAAAGTCAGTAAGCAATAAGTCAATGTCAAAAACTAGCCGAGGTAACAACAATACAGATACAGAGCAATACAACCTAGTGCAGCAAGCAAGTGGAGAAAGAGATTTCAAACACTGGCACAGGTGACTAGTGAAGCTGCAATTTATGCAGCCAGAACTCCACCTCCAGAACCTGATAGGAGCTGGACAGCATCTGGGAATTAACCCCTCATGGTGCAGAACAACAGGCACCAAGCTGAGGTTCAAAGTCCCAGCCACTCCTAGACAGCGCGAGATCTTAGCAGCCGCTGCCCAGGACGAGAGGTGGAGTTTGCGCGGACACGCGCCGGGGTTCGGAGAACGCTGCTGCCACCACCAGAAGTTCCAGCATTCTCCCTAGCGAACCTGACACTCCCCCTTGATGTTTTGGATAATTACAATGGCAAAAATTAAGTGGGCGTCACAGCAATTTATGCTGTTACAAAAAACGGAACAGAGTGATAGAAGGGTATCAACCCTGGTGTAGATTTAGTCTAAGTATCATACTTTTGGGTAGTTTAGTTTGTTAGTATTTATTATTTATAGATTTTCTCTAGGCTCAGGAAGTCGAATGTACCTCATAAAGGAGATTGTCTTTGCATCCACATAGAGCCGTAGAGGCATGATGTTGATGTGAAGTTTTCCAGAATGGTAAAAGAAAAACTATGTCTCCAGTGCAACCTTAGGTGGCTGCCTTTTTTAACCCCTTCCCGCCGCAGCCCTTTTTAGTTTTTGCGTTTTCATTTTTCCCTCCCCACATTCAAAAATCTATAACTTTTTTATTTTTCCATGCACAGAGCAGTGTGACGGCTTATTTTCTGCGTAACAAATGACACTTCAAAATGGTGGTATTTAATATTCCATGCCATGTACTGGGAAGCAGGAAAAAAATTCCAAATGCAGTGAAATTGGTAAAAAACGCATTTGTGCCGTATTCTTGTGGGCTTGGATTTTGCGGATTTCACTGTGCACCCCAAATGACATGTCTATTTTATTCTTTGGGTCGGTACATTTACGGGGATAACAAATTTATATAGGGTTTATAATGTTTTCATACATTTAAAAAAATTAAAACCTCCTGTACAACATTTTTTTGGGGGATTTTGCCATCTTCTGGCACTAATAACTTTTTTATACTTTGGTGTATGGAGCTGTGGGTGGTGCCGTTTATTGCGGATTTTGATTACATTTACAATGTTATCATTTTTAGGACTGTACCACCTTTTGATCACTTTTTATAGAATTTTTTTTTTTTAAATGGCAAAAAAGTGCCATTTTCGACTTTGAGTGCGATTTTCCGTTACGGGGTTAAACATAGTGAAAAACCGTTATCATATTTTGATAGAACGGGCATTTTCGGACCTTATGTGTTTATGATTTTTACTGTTTATTCATATTTATATCAGTTCTAGGGAAAGGGGGGTGATTTGAATTTTTAGGTTTTTTATTATAATTTTTTTTTAACTTTTATTTTATTTTTACTATTTTTCAGACTACTTAGGGTACTTTAACCCTAGAGTGTCTGTACGATCCTATCATATACTGCCATACTACAGTATGGCAGTATATCGGGATTTTACTCCTCATACATGTGCTATCAGCACATTGTAATGAATGGGTTAAATCCGAAGTAGCTTCGGGTCTCCATGAGACCCGACGCTACCATGGCGATGGATCACTGCTCCCCGATGATGTCACGGGGAGCGACGATCCTCGGAAAGCTGGAAAACAGGAGAACACCCGGGTGTTACCGGTAAGCCTTATCGGCAAAGACTTACCGGCTATGGAGAGGGCTCGGCCTCGGTTAATGTAGCACTAAAGGTGTTATCTTGTTTTTCCTTTTCCCATCCTGGAAAACTTCTATTCATACTCCTTAGGCTACATTCTCTTCTCTTTTTGGACACATTCACTGTATACGCCAGGAAAGAAAGCATAGGGGCACATAGATCCAGACACCTTGACTGTGGTAATCCTCTTATATTTGTTATCCATTATCTCCCTTCTTCTAAAACCAACTTTTAAAATGATGTCAAAGAGCCAAAGGGGCTCTGGGGGTAGCTTCACAGTCTGTTACACTGTCGCCCCTCCACGTGTACTCTTTCAGCACTTCCCCCTATAGCTGCTGTAATCTGACACAGTGGGATGGGGATTCTCATGCACAGTGTAACAGCTTGTGGGGGACTCTGGTAACACCCCAGAGCCCACCTAGCATAATTTTAAAAGTTGATTTTAGAACGAAGGCAGCAGGGATGCTGGCAGCGTGACGTCATCACACCAGCAGCGTCCTGCACAGTATTAGTTGCTCTCTGGCATTAATACATCGGCTGCGCCGATGCAGTTGTATTGTGTGAGAGTCTACTTGCGGTGCCGCCCCCTGTCAGCCGCGGCAGCACTGTGAGTGCGGCGGTTCTCTCAATTACATCGGCAAAGTATGCCAATGTAATTGAGTTTACTGATGTTGCCAGTTTGTGCCCTCTGGGGCCCTGGCACTTAACCGGGAAAGCCAGGTGCTGGCGCCGGCAATGATTAGGAGGATGCAACATGTCAGCAGATACAGCACACACACTAGCAATTTACTACACATTACACACAGACATGAACAGAGGGAGGAGAGGGGAGGGGTAACAAGGGTGACATCACTGCCTCTGACCATGTGACCAGCCTCATTTACATAACAAAGAAATGATGATTTTACAATGATTAATGTATGAATTTACTAGATAAAGGCTGGGATTTCTGGTGACAGAAATAGTGACAGAGACCTGATATCAGGTGTCCTTTAAAAAGAGATACAATAAAAGGAAAACATTCCCTAGAACACATACATAAATGAACAAATAACATCAAAACTTATTAGGAATCCCCACATGCAAACATGCCTGATCTATCAACATATAAAAATTATTATACTATGTATAAAAAAGATACTGGTGTCTGAATATGGTGATTTATACAATTTTCCAATATACATTCTGTATTAATTCCTGACAGTTTTCTACATTTATGCTTGCTGTCATTCTATATAAAGCTTCATTGTTTATTTACAGTTGATAGAAATCTGTCCATGATCACACAGGTGCACGGCTCATTATAACACACAGCTCTGATTACTCTATGATACTAAGGAGCCGTGCACCTTTGTGACCACGGACAGATTCTATTCAATGGAAGTAAACATTGAATCTTTCTATAGAATGACAGCAAGCAGAGATCTGCAAAACTTTGAAGATTTGATGAAGAAACTATATTGGAAAAATGTATAATCTTTCATCATGCAAAAAAATAACATTCATTTGCCCAAATGAGAATATCCCTTTAACTATACAAATTTGGTATATCTGCAAATGTCAATTGCACTGCACAGTGAAATTTGTAAAGAAAAAGCTCACAAGAAAATGGTGCAACCTCAGGGTTTATTTTGCCAACTCCACCAAATTTTCTTCCACATGGTACAGAATATTTATTGGTGCCACCAACAAATTCTTCCCACAGATATTAAAGGGAACCAGACACCACTATTTTCACAAATACAGGTAGTGGCATGTTCCTTTAGAGCTCTAGTAACTCTGACACCCTGCTTGTAGCTAAAAGTAGTTTCCCTCAGATCCACATAAAATCAGAGTTATAATTTTGACAGGTATCTATGCAGCTTTGGAGCGAGTCCAGGGGGTGTGGTCTAATGTCATGTGACCAGTGTGACATCATCAAAGGTCCTTAAGCTACTTAATATGAAAACTATACCCCATGTACATATATGACCACATAAAACAATCACAGCAGCCTCCATGGACTTCTACTCCTCTCCATGCAGGCTGCTGTGATTTCATGTGATAAAATATGCTGTCATTTCATATATGCTTAGTGTGCAGTTCCTATTGCTACAAAAGCTATAGGGCCTGCGATGATGTCACCCTGGTCACATGACATTATAGCAGCATACAGTAATAGGGATGGAGAGAAGCTGCTGGACTCAGCCTGAGGAGGCTACGCCCACCTGGACTCTCTGTAGCCGTGCTTAGTTACCAGATAAAACTATGAAGTTGAATATATGGGAATCTCAGGGGAATAATTTTTAGCTACAAACAGGGTGTCAGATAGTTACTAGAGCTCTATAGGAACCTGTCACTACCTGTATTTGTGAAAATAGTGGTGACGGGTCCCTTTAAGCCTAACACCACTTGATACACAGAGAAATAAAAACCTGGCAAAATCCATTCCCATGCACACAAATGTATGGGGGAGTAAGATCGTGGACCCCATAGATGTGTATGGGACTTGGTCATGGTATGTTGAGCACACGCTGTCTCACCCCACCGTGACTGAGCAAGGCAACCTAGCTTTCAATGGAGAGGGGATGGTTGAGAATTGCTCACCCCTCCTCTCCCATGCACCCCGCTGGATGCTTGTCTGGGCTATTTGCGTGCATGATGCCTAACTGTAACTTTGATATCTTTTGTTCTGCTCCTTTCAGGCATTAGAACAATGGGCATATAATGGCATTGTAAACTGCAACTTATAATAAGTTGCACGGGTCCAACTAAACCCGCGGTGGCAGCCAGGGATGACAAGGATGTAGGAGACAGTCCGAGCCCGCGATGACAGCAGGAAGGCAGCTTGACAGGATGAGCTGGAACTCATGGTAGGGAAGCAGGCAGTAGCTGGCACAGGACCCATGTGAACAGGAATGGAGAGGTCCTTGGAGGAGAGTTGGTGGCTTGGAGGCGTCTGGTAATGCTGGAACATGGGAGCCACCAGGAGCATATGGGAACGCTGGAGACAGTAGACAAGGAGGCGTCTGGAAATGCTGGAGGAACATGGAGGCATCTGGAAACCCTGGAACACAGGAGCATCTGGAAACGCTGATGGGCAATCACTTCAACAAGATTCGCTGTGGGAAGCGAGGTGTGGAAACCTTGAAAGAACCGTTAGAATGCTGAAGATCCGGCCAGGAAGGAAGGGAGGTGCCGGATTATAAGGGCCGAGCCAGATTAGCCAGCGCCAATCAGGAGGACACTGGCCCTTTAAGGCTGGGAGAGAGGGCGTCATGCGCCCTAGGAGCGGGGGCGCGCGGCTTCGGCAGCAGGACCAAGGATGCAGCCTAGTCGGGAAGCAGGCTTCTGGAGAGGCAAGTCCGGGGCGGGAAGCGCAGCACCACCCCGGGGGGCACGGATGTGCCCGCGATCCGTGACAAGGATCGCGGGTGCATCCATGACAGTATGTACCCTGATATGTACGGTATATAATGTTGCACATACTCCATTCTTTAGGGTGTCAGTTAAGTAACCTGGGCCCCATTGACACTGTGATACCACTGTAGTTACTCCCATGGTATCCAGGTTGTAAGAAATAAACTGTTTTTCTGCATTATAAAATATAGTAATGTAGAATGTTCACATCAAGATTACAAGAAAATCAAGAAAAATGGGACTTCACTTTAATAAACACTGCATTGTACACATCTGTTTGTATAACTAGTTTAAGGTTCCCTAGTTATCCATGGTTCTGCAGTTCATATCTCCTGTTTTGTGGCATTTATCGATAAGCGCACAAACACTTACTGTATAAACATTTACATTTGTCACAGTAAAGATGTTTTACCTGTCACACCTTAAGAGGGAACAGAAATGAAAAGGATCACATTTTCATCTGACAGAATGAATCATTATTTCCATGTGGGATATAATACTTCTTCCCACTGTTTGTTCCATTTCCCATCATGCCCTTGACCTTGGAGGTCACCTGTCATTGGAAGATGAAGCTTCGAATAAACAGAGAAGACCCTGTGGTGTCTCTTATCTCTCATTTTTAGCCTCAAATCTCCGGGCGGAGTTTTAAATTATTCATCTACCAGTGCTCTCTACGAGTTACACATCTCCATCAGCAGTCCTCCCCCCCCATGTTCTCATTTGTGAGTGAAGGCGGTCTCCTTGGGAACGTTATCAGTGATCACAGGCTTAGGCTCCAGAAATGAAATAAAAGAGGAAATTGGCTGTATTAGCATATGAGGAATCAGCTTGAAGTTGAATACATACATCACCCAGGAGAGCATGATGCTTTCTTCTATGAGGAAACTATTACATACACATATTTATTGTTGAAAAAACAAACATCTAACTAAGATAGTGTATCTACTATCCATCTATCAATGATTTGTATTAATTTTTTCTTATTATTGCTTTTCTTCATTATAATACACTGTAAAATATATTATTCCTAGGCTTCCGGAGCTTCCATGCATGTCTGATTTATTAAAAATGTTGTACACAAATGTATAAATGGGCCCCGAAGTTGGTCTTATCCCACGGACTGCACACATTGCCCAGGATGGGACTTCTGGCATCATACAGAAATATGACACAATGGGGAGATTTATCATTACTTTTCTTTTAAATGTTAGTGCAAAAAAATTGCATATGTTTTCGCAGAGACTTTTACCCATTTGCAGCACAGCTCATGGCGCACTGTTTTCAACACATGGAAAATCCAACTAGTACTAAGAAACAAGACAAAAAAGGAACTAGACTGACACAATTTGAATTTTAAATCCTGCACTTAGTCCGAATCAGTCGGGTTGTCTGACAGCCACGCCCCCCAATTTGTGTCACATGATAGTCAGTGCAATTGCGCCAAAATTCGAATGTGTGCACCAAAAACCCCTGTTAAAAGAAGCGCAAATCGGAAAAAGTTGGGAAACCCGACGGAAATGCAGTGTGCGGACCCTTAGTAAATGTGCCCCAGTCTGTCAGATTGGAACATATCTGTGTTTTTCATGGAGAACCCATATATATAATCTTTAATTGCTCTTAGATGTCAATGACCTTCTCTCATTATGAAGTAATTCATTTTATTAATGTCATGTATGCAGCAGCCCTGTTATTTACAATATATACCAAAAAATGGTTCCCTTAATTTCTCAAAACTAAACACCTTAAGAGGTTGTCCATAACATACAGTATGTCTCCTTGGAGCACATTCCATTTCATATCCACTGTCAGGTGTGTCCTAAAATTGCCATTGTTTTCATCACAGAAGGGTTTTAAGTAGGTAAGCTAAACCTTCTGAACTATATTTCAGGAGGCAGCCAAACTGGCCAGCATGCTTTGCTCGAGTAGATATTAATGAAAAAGATCATAAATATATAGAGAAAATAATGGTAATTTTCTATTGTTTTGACCTGTTGAAAATAAAAATAAACATCTCAACTGGGAAGAAATTGCTTAAAACTATGGGGGAAATGCCACTGGGAATCTACCAGATCTGTATTAAATGTGTTTGCAACATTATCTTTCTGACTGATGTCCTTGTATTGCTTCAATCCATTATGTCTTTTATATGAATGGGGAGGTTAATAGATGACCTGGTTTGGATATGGGGGTAACAGAGGATGAATTTAACTCCTTCGCTACCTACCGTAATCACAATGACACGAACCTTAGGTTAACTCACATGTGAGGTGGTGACAGCATAATGTTCCTGGATGTTGAGTTGTTGGGACATGAAGGGTGTGTGAAATTGGTTACATATAATGGAGACAGCAGGTTAGCCACCTGTTATCATCCAACTCATGGACAACATTCTATATAGTGAAATTATCCACCTTAGATGTAATTGTTCAGATGACAGGGATTTTCAATTATATAAATTACAGTAAAAATATAGAAGAAGATTGAAGAAATCGGGCGATACCTTTTTGAGGCTATTTGATGGTGAGCTTTTGAGAATACCAGTTTTCTTGATCAGACATGATGTTGTGAAGAAAATTCACAGCATTGTATACAGGCTTGGCAGTGATCATCAAAGGATATTAAAAAAACTTTAAAACAACAGATTGATAAGTACAGGGACATTTTATTTACGACAGGATGGCAATAAACAGACTAAAAACCTGTGAGGGATGACAGAAGAGCCCTGGCTCTTATCTGCTTGTGGCCTCCAGTTCAGGGATACGGGGTCATGAAGCTTGCAGGTAAATTTAGACCACTTGTATGGTGTTGAATATCTGCATTAATTTGTACTCACTTTCTTTCCTTTCCCACTGTGTCTTGAAATCTCCCATTAAAATAGTCATCCTCAAATCCTCTATAGTGTGGTCCTCTCTAAAAAAAAAAAAAATGTGCGGCCACAGGGAGATCTTTCCTTTTTAATGTCAGATCATTGCAAGTTCAAGCGCTGATGAAATCTCTTTCCTGTTTCCCCAACATAAAGGCCTGTGGTTGGACACTGTTCTCACATAATAAGGTAGACCTTATCCCCTTGAACTTATGCACCTGCTGTGATTGGGATATAGGCACATAATCACCCATGGGATCTGGACATGTTTTGCAGGCAGGGTGAGGTGCCTTTTTTTTAATGGGGGACTCAGGGCGCTCTAGACAACAAGCTGTTTCAGGTTTGGTGGTTGCACTAAAAAGGAGATGAGGGAGTGGGAATATTTCTTTTAGTCTTGAATCTTTATTCATAATCAGTTGGAATTCCATGGTAATATGACGTTGGGCTGTAGGTGACTACTAGGGGTACCTGGGCCTCCTGTTGGGTCTCCTTATATGTGAATAAAAAGTCTCTGTTAATGGTAGTTATAGCTTAATTTCTGCCAACAGTGACCAGCTAAGTACACCCAAACACTTTTCCTTAAAAATGGAAACCACACATTCAGAGATCATGTGTTCAGTTTAACTGTCTACAAAAAACAGAGACAAAAATATACAGTTTTGATTAATTAGACCAAAGAATAGACTCCCTAAAATACTCATTGGTGATGAGGTTTGTCTCCTCACATGTGAGTAAATGGTCTCTGTTGATGGCCACTTGTTTTTTTTGGTTGTTAGTCACTTTTGGTCTGTAGCCCAACTGTCAAAATTCTGATTTTAGCTCCAGGAGATGTTTTTCCAGGTCTGCCTTGTCTGAACAGATTCAGTTGAAGCGTATGGCCTGACTGTATAAAATGGATTGTCTTGTGTTTTTAGGGTGGGAGCTGTCACTTCTCAGGTAGGCTGTTCTGTTTGTTGGTTTGTGGTATATTGTTGTGGTTAAACGTCTATCTTTCATTTGTATTGTGGTATCCAAAAAGTGTCTATTTCCTTATCTGAATAGCTTAATTTCAGATTGATGGTGGGGTGAAAGTTGTTGTAACCCTCATGGAATTGAAATAGGGCCTTCTCACCTGCAGTCCAGATGATCTGAATGTTATCAATGTAACCGAGATAGATCATGCGTTTTTTGGTGTATGTAGATAGGTATGTACAGTACTTTCCAGTTCAGCCATTAAAAGATTTGCATACTGTGGTGCACACCTTGAACCTGTTAAAGGACATCTGCCATCAGGTCTCTGCCACTTGCCCTGTCACCTCTACCTGTTGGAGCAGCTCACAAGGATCCATCCCAGTCTTTATCTAGTTATTTCATACATTATTCATTGTAAAATCATCTATTCTTTATCATGTAAATGAGGCTGGTCACATGGTCAGAGGCAGTGATGTCACCCCTGTTACCCCTCCCCTCTCCTCCCCCTGCTCATGTCTGTGTGTAATGTAAAGCATGGCTAGTGTCTGTGCTGTACCTGCTGACATGCTGCATCCTTCTAATATACAGGTGAGAGACACAGACATCAGCTACACATGAATCTGACATGTTCTGCTGTAACATGGCTGCATGGAGCTGCTGTATCTCTCCTATATACACACACATACACACACAGGCTGCAGGGGGTGTGGCCACCAGCACCAGGAAGCACATCATTATACAGCCTCACATCATTATACAGGCTGTCAGTCAAGCACTGGGGGTGTGGCTGTGCCTCCCACTCATGAATAGAGTGGACAGCTTGAATATGCTAATGCTTCATTGGACATTTCACAGGTCATTTGCATACAGCTTTAGGACCCCATTTATTAGGTTTACAGGCATGTAGAGGGACAATAAAGGGATAGAGGCAATGCTCTCTAATGGCAGTTTATGAAAATATATGTAGTTTAGGGGGGTTATTTTGCATGACGGGTTCTCTTTAATGTTCCTGTACACTATCCTCTCTAAATGAGAAATAGTTGTGGGTGAGCACAAACTGTATAAGTTCTGTGATCAGTCCTGTTTCTCCATGTGTACCTGACATGCCGTTATTCCATTTTGTGGGGAATTTTAGTGTTCAAAGATTCCACATCCATGGTGGCCAGAATTGTACCATTAGGTAGTGGGCCTCTGGCCTTGAGTTTATTTGAAAGGTCAGTAGTAGTGTCCTGGATGATACGTAACCCAACCTGACACACAACAGTCGATTTTCAGAACAGCTATGAATACTGACATCTGAAAAACTATGGAACAACATGATTAGGATTCTCTATAACAATAAGAAAATAATACTGGAGGAAATATATCCCCTAAAGAGACTACTGGAAAATGACACAGAGGAGATAAAGGACAATCATCAGGATATAATGATTAATAACAAAAAGAAAAAGCTCCATAGACTGACAAAAAAAGTCTCCATCGCCACCAGCACATGTGTTCAGCCAGTTTAACAGAGCTCAGTTGTGCACCTTTCCTCCTATAAGCCTGACAAACATGAAATGTCTCTCCAAAGGTCTGTCTTTCTGCCTTGCAACATTTGTGGATAACACTAAACTTTGCAATGACATGAAGGAATTCTTCAGAAAAATAAGGAAGAATATTTCCATGACAGGGACTCTCCTGACATGACAGATTTGAAGACTAGACAGTTTAACAGCAACCCAACAAAACAGACTTCCTAGATCCCACAACCTGGAACCAACTTAACACTGGATGCATACTGTAGTGATAAGATCTAAATTATGAGAGAGAGATTCTAAACACAGGCCGGAGCCCAGGACAATCAACGGCCCAGTGTTGCTCACCCAGCTTCCTGCATAAAATGAATGTAGTGGCTTCTGCAGGTGGCTTCACTACAACAGGAAGCAATTACCTAGTTCCTAAACAATTATCTTAAAAATCATCATGCCTAGTATATATGCATGCGGGACATTATGAGGGAATTGCTGGAATTAAAACCAAGTTTATAGGATGCCCACAGGGCAAGACATCAGCCAAGAAAGATTCTGAGGCATACAAAGTTTGTTTACACCTACTAGTTATAAAGGCACTTTTCATATTCCAGGCCTCCTGGTGTCATTAAAAGCGGGGGGGGGGGGGGGGCAAGTCAGTGAATGTTAGAATCTATTTAGATGAAAGTCTCCAGCTAAAAAATTGTCATTCTTTGGGGGTCCCAGTTGGACAGTATGATAAGGCCTCTTTGCTTCCCCAGGTGCCAGACTCAAAACCTCACATAATATATTAAGTTCTGTTTTCTTTATCCCTTTTTATTTTACCAAACTGTTATTTTTTTGTATTGTATTTTTGTGTTTGTTTAATGTGTCACCCTTTTTGTATAATATCCTTTTTTTTAATTGTAAGCACTGCCCTTTTCTCGTATTCCATAACTCTGAGGAGACATTACCTACATTGATTGCATTATTTGAGACTTTAATATAGCATTGGTGCATAATATATCCTAGGTGTCTCTTCAGCCTATACATGATGAGTGGTGGCAACTAAAATCCGGTTCTTAAAGGGCGAAGAACTATCAGAGCATGGTCCAGTGAGATCTACAGGAACAAATGGTTACTAGATCATTGAAAGCAATCCCAGATATCATCATAAAACCTGCTGACAAAGGGGTTCAATAGTCTTAATGAATACCTCCGGCTATATCAAGGAAGCAAACAGACAGCTGTCCAACCCCATACATTATTGTAAACTTGAATATGACCCCACAGAAGCCTACAAGCATCAACTAATTGATATCACCAAGAAGTTTTCAACTGATATCCAGCAGAATGTAAACCTTCTTATCCCAGAGAATCCCAAGATCCGCAAAGATGGCAATCCAGGAAGGCCCATTATTTCTGGCATTGGTGCCCTGTTGGAAAACATCACAGGTTGGGTGGAAAATCTCCCAAAACCAGTAGTCAGAAATACTCCTAGCTATATCCAGGACACTAATGACCTTTGAAATAAACTCAAGGCTGTAGGCCCATTACCTAATGGTACAATAGACTTTGGTCATGACGGATGTGGAATCTTTGTACACCAAAATTCCCCACAAAGATGGAATAGCCGCATGTCAGGGACACATGGAGAAACACAACCCACCAACAGAATTGATCACAGAACTTATACAATTTGTGCTTACCCAAAACTATTTCTCATTTGGAGAGGATCTGTACCTACAGTGTATGGGGACATCAATAGTTTAAATGTGTGCACTATAGTGTGCAAATGATTTTATGTCTGAACTAGAAGGTACCATTGTATATAAGGCTGGAAAAAGATGCAAGTCAATCAAGTCCAACCTTTAAGAATTAAACAAATGTTTTTTTTACTATATCCCATAAATATATTTTGCACTCAAGACAGACTTCTCTTGAACATGTACCGAACATGAACAGTCCACCATAATAACCTCCTGCAGCAGAGACTTCCATAGTCTCACTGCTGTTACAGTAAACAATCCCTATCTGGTGCGATAGTTGAACTGCCTCTCCTCTAGGCATAGAGGATGTTCCCTTGTCCTGGTCACAGGTATAAAAAGATCTACTGCTCATTCAGGTAAGCGTAGATTGTAATGAGGTCTCCCCTCAGCCATGTACTTTTGGTTTCCAAGGCCCAAGTGCATAACTTTACATTTATCTACATTAAACCTCATCAACCATTTCTCTCTCCACTCCTCAAGCTTCCACAAATCCCTCTGTAACGCTAAACTATCGCAGTCAGTATTAGTTACTTTACACAGCTTAGTATCATCTGCAAATATTGAAACTTGACTGTGTAAAACCCACTACAAGGTCATTAATAAAAATATTAAAAAGAAGTAGCCCCAATACTGACCCCTGTGGCACTCGACTGGTAACGTCAACCCAATCTGAGAATGTGCCATTAATGATTTTCTATCACTAAGCAAATTACTTACCCAAATACACAGATTTTCCCCTATTCCCAGCAGCCTCATTTTATGTACCAATCTTTTATGCGGCACAGTGTCAAATGCCTTTGAAAAGTCAGGATACACAACATCCACAGCAACCCCCAGGTCTACTTTGGAACTTACTTTCTCGTAGAAGCTAATCAGATTAATCTGACAGGACCAATCTCTCATAAACCCTTGCTGATGCTGGGTTATAAGATTATGTATAGTCAGATACTCCAGGATAGCATCTCTAACAAACACCTCAAACATTTTCCCCACCACAGAAGTTAGACTCACAGGTCTGTAGTTTCCAGGATCGCTTTTTGATCCTTTTTTTTTGTATATTGGTACCACATTTTCTATGAGCCAGTGCTGTGGGACATAACCAGTCCTCACTGATTCTTCAAATATTAAAAATAACAGTCTGTCTATCACCGTACATAGTTCATGCAGAACCAGGGGATGTATGCCGTCTGGCCCTGGTGATTTATCTTAGTGGTTGTGAGGTGGTGCCATACCTCTTCTTGGGTTAAACTGTTGACATTCCAAAGAGAATTTACATCATTCCTCATTGTGTCTTCCACCAGGGGATTTCCCTGGGTAAAGACAGTCAAGAAGGCGACATTTCATAGATTGGCCCTTTCCTCATCTCCTTCCACCATGACTCCCATGCTATTCCTAAGAGGGCCCACACTCTCCGTTTTTAGATTCTTATTATTTATATACTTTAAAAATAATTTCTGATTATTTTTGCTCTCCCTGGCAATATTTCTCTCAGTCTCTATTTTTGCGGCCTTTATCTGCTTTTTACAGGATTTCTTTTTTGCTCTATAAACCTGTAATGCCTCATCGCTACCTTCGCGTTTTAGCACCTTAAATGCTTTATCTTTCTCGCTTATTGCTTTCCTTACAAGGCTAGTTAACCACATTGGCTTTTTCTTGTTCTTCTTATACTTTTTCCCATATGGTATGTTTTTCTCACATATTTTTTTTTAGAATATTTGTGAAAAAGTCACATTTTTGGGGGAGACTTTTGTCTTTGAGAACATTGTCTAAGTTTATGCCTATAAGGCCTTCCCGTAGATGCTGAAAATTTGCCCTCCAGAAGTTTAGAGTGTTCATTGCCCCTCCACTAGCGCTCTTAGTAAAGCATAATACAAAATCAATGATAGCATGATCACCCAGGTTACTCAGGTTCACCCCAACCTGTAATTTTGATACACTGCCAGGTCTGTTGGTTAGGATAAGTTCCAGCTGTGCCCCCCCTCTTGTTGGTTCCAGGACTGTTGAAAAGAACCTGCTACCTTTGAAGGACCTGCATGTTTCTGTCCAGCCATGTCTCGCTATACCCACTATATCATATTTGCACTCCATCATTAAAAGTTCCAGTTCCTCCTCCTTTGTTTGTGAGGCATTTGGCATTTGTGTACATGCACTTTATATGGTTTTCCCTATCCCCATTCCTTTGGTTCTTATTCCCCAATCTTATTCCAGCCACCCTACCCCCATGTTCTATGACTCTTCCCAGCTCCCTATCTACAGTACACTGTCTTTTTGCCTTGCACAAGTGTAGTTGCCCTCCCCTCAAGTCACTAGTTTAAACACTCCTCCAACCTTCTAACTAAGTGTTAGTTTGGGTGGACTTAGCTGGTCACTGTTGGCAGAAATAAAGGCAAACTATCATCATATATACCAGAGCATACTGTAATCTCTTTATAAGTAATATGAACTTGGATAGACAACTATTTTTTAACTGGTCATATATGATTACCCCGACAACATATAGTAGAAGAGTAATATTATGGTTTATCAGATTTCTTCTTGTTTTGGTGGTAATTTTTTTAGGTATCTGATCAGGCATTTCATATCTGTAATTATTAGAGTCTTAAATATAACTTAATATTGAATTATATTACCCTTTTTTTTAGATTTTTGTGTATTTTAACTAGTTCCGATGACTATTATATTAAAAAAGGGAGGCATATTGAAAAAGTTAATAAAATACATTTTAGGAGTAAGTATAACCTTTGTTGGTTGCATATATTTTGAATAGAACCATATACTGTAACATATATAATTATACAATATGTATTAGGAGTTGTTTTTTGCTCAACAGATAAAAAACTTTACAATTCCCAGTTATAATAGTGCATTATTTTATCCAGATTGATTGATTTTATGCCTTATTTGGTTTTAAGTCCTTGCTATGGCATCAAAGGATATTATCATCAATATGATGGGAGATATGATAAGCTGTAATAAAAAATCATGAGAACATTAGCTACTGACCACATCGTCTGATAAACAGACCTTTTAAACCACAAAATGAAGACAAACTCTCATTGGAAATGCTTCAAAGGAAGACAAAGTGTCATCTATTTCTTGCTCAGGGATCTTTGAAATCAGACGTTACAGTACTTGTGGTGTTTGGATGGTGTACACTACATGTGCAAGCTTATCATAATAGCTTGCTTGGCATTTTGTGAATGTTACGCCAGCACTGGAGAGTTCACATAGAAACAGAGACATTTTCCCACCCACAAAGGGAAACTTTTTCTATTCACACACAGCAGACCATGTGCTGTAGATCAAACAAATCCAAGCTCTTGGGAAACAAATTATCCAAGCTGGCTGAGTGGGTGAAACAATAATTTTCCCTAATTTGAGCATACAAAGAGTAGCATTAAAAAGAAAAAAAACATTTTAAATTTGGCATTGACTTCCTAACATGCTATTTGATACACTTCTAGAAAAAGATAGGCCATTTCCATAATGCAGATATTAAATTCTTTACATTGGTGTTGTCACCAATTCATCCTCTATTCCCATGAAAATATACATTTTCATTACTGGACAGCCCCTATAATAATATAGTATGGACAATGATTACAGGATTTCCCCTGAAGTAAAAATGGATTTAGTGCAAGAAAATAAACTTCAGTTCCTGAGAGAGATACTTGGTAATTTATTCCTTTTTTAGCTCATTAAAAAATGTTTCAAAACACGTTTCTGCTTTGTGCTGAAGCCTTCATCAGATGTTTTATATTGTAAAACTGATGAAGCCTTCAGCTTAAAGCCGAAATGCGTTATTAATAAAATAAAAATGGAATAAAAGAAGCTTGTTCATGACGACATAGTCTCCAGAAGATGTGGACAGTATTATATATGCTACAAGCAGCATTGTTTCTATTATATATTCACTTTGCTTATAATGTTACTTTGAGAGGCCTTTATCTGCTTTTATTTGTTAACAGAACAGATATGTCATTTTCTTTGTATTTCTTTATGTTGTAATTGAATTTTGTATGTATCAATATAGTGTTTGACAAAGGCATTGATTGCCGAAACGTTACACAAATTTTGTTGGTCGCAGAAACTACAATAATAACTAATAAAAATTTATTTGTTGCAAGTCTGGAATTTTCTGGTATCATATATGGGGTAGGATCACCAGAATTGGGAGGGCAATTACCTACCTTTACAAGAAGTTTTGTCTGGACCTGGAGTTTATATTCTTGTACTAATCCCATTCCTCAGCCATGTGTTTCCGTCAATGGAAAGCCGTTCCTCCAGTGCTAGTTGGCTGCATCTAGGATTATATCACCTGTCTAGTTATATTCTTGAATCATGAGTTATATAAAGTGAGCCTCTCTACTTGAAATATTTATATTCAACTGTTGACCATTCCACTTGAACTTGCTCTCTTTTCTACTTTCCCTCTGGCTTCCTGGTCATACAGAATAATTCTGCATATATCAGAACCATTCAAGTGAAAATGGTATTTGATCACAACTAAGCTAACACACACTCTGCAATTTCAGCATACTATGGAGATACCCAGCCCCTGTACCCACAAAATATGAAACTTTGGGCATACACAAATGTGCATAGCTACTTTACAAGGCATCAGTACTTACAATGAAGGTGTATTCTAAGCCAAAACTATTGATAACTTATTATTAGAATAATTGATTGTTACCTGGAGGTGTGATTTGTGAGGGTGCAACAGCCTCTTGCTGAATGGAAGCAGCGCCTGGGCTCCTGCAGACTCAGATATCAATAAAATGAATATTCAGCATTAGCAGCTGCTCATGGATATTGCTATTATAATCATATATATAGATTCGCAGCTTAGTTAATCAAATAGCTATATTTCTTATGCCTGAATATTTCTGTTAATGCAGCACATGGAAAAGCAAACATTGAAGCATGTTCCTGTAAACAGCAATTTAGAAGTCAAACTAAGATCAATATTAGAATGTCTGTAATATTCCTTTAGACAATGAGAATTCTAAAATACACATTAAAAAACATTCTCTTTTACAGACCAAATGTTGTTTTATATTGTTTAACGCTGTTTAATATATAATGTGTTAAAAGATCAGTAGCGATATTTATTAACAGCTTTTGTAGTAATACAATGACAGGATGTTTGAAAGGTTTTAATAAATAAATAATTATTTTATTTATTAATTAACAATTAAAGTTGCTTGAAATAAGAAGGAACTAGATAGATAACATACTTTCCTTCTTCCAAGTTTGTTAGCATTTTTAAAGAGTCTACCAGCTGTAAAATGTCTCTACAAATGAAGTCAGTTAGTGTAGGGGACAAGTTTTTTAGATTTTACACTTCTTTTACACCTCTAAAGGGGCCACTTCATACTGCCCCTTTACAGTTAATGACATTACTTTTACAAAGAATGTGTAGAAAGTTAAAACAGGGTTACCAGCAGTCATTGCCACACTTCTGATGAGAAAAACTCTTCATATAAGAGAAGATTTTTTTTTTATAAAATGACAGAACACCGGGAAGCAAGAACAACGGAGCGAATGTGTTCATTTTTGGCTAGAGTTCTGTTTTCTGGCACACAACTTTATTGTGTCTTTTTTTTGTGATTTTTATATTGTGGTACACCGCAAATAATAATTTGGCACACCACAAGGAAAAAAAAGTGTCAAAATTAATTAAAAAAAACAAATTCAGGAAAGGTTCTGGAAAATTATAGACCTACTTTTGACTGGTCTAAATGAGCACCAAAAATACACCCCCAAAAAAGGTCCGTAATAAAAATAAATGCAGTGAGCCAGTTGTGAAAGATGGACAACCATGTTTATTGTGGTGCCAAGTAAATAAGGCACAACAAAAAGCATGGGATTGCTCGGCATGAAAGTGATGCAAATGCATTACTGAATTTAATACAAGTAATTACTACCCAGTTGAATTAGGAGATTTGAGATTCATCATCAAGCTTTTGATGAATTTGAGAAAACTCAAGTTTACTATTTTAATCTACAACGATTAGAAACTGTATTTTCAGGTACAGAGATCCCCATATGAGTATTTATGTCTTTGAGTTTTATTGGAAAAAAAGATAATTTAAAGGTGTGATTGTATATTTTCAATGGGTTTCCTCATTTAATATATTAATAGCCTTTCTTTCAGAACTCATTTATTAAAGGTGTTGGCTTTTAACTCTTTGAAGAGTTGAACAGTTTGTTTGGTGTTTTTCACTCCTATCCTTCCACAAGCCATATCTTTTGGATTTATCTAGGTATAGATCTGTATGAGGATATGTTATCGGGGGACAAATTGTACTTTCTAGTGGCATAATTTAATATTCTATGCCTTTACTGCCTCCGGCAGACTGTATTGCAATATGCTGAATGACAGCTATGGGTGTCTCCAGCCGATCAGCACCATCCAATGATGGCATTAATAGATGGTGGTGCCCTCTAGCAGTGCTGTTAGGTGATTACAAGTGTTGTGTGCTGTGAGCTCTATAGACACCCTTGACAATGATCAGCCCATTAATTTGAGACAGCTGGTCATCAAGGTCCTAATTAGAGATGAGCGAGCACTAAAATGCTCGGGTACTCGTTATTCGAGACGAACTTTTCCCGATGCTCGAGTGCTCGTCTCGAATAACGAACCCCATTGAAGTCAATGGGAGACTCGAGCATTTTTCAAGGGGACCAAGGCTCTGCACAGGGAAGCTTGGCCAAACACCTGGGAACCTCAGAAAAGGATGGAAACACCACGGAAATGGACAGGAAACAGCAGGGGCAGCATGCATGGATGCCTCTGAGGCTGCTTAATCGCACCATTATGCCAAAATTATGGGCAACAGCATGGCCATGACAGAGTGACAGAATGAAGCTAGATAGCATCTAAAACATGCAATAATTGACCCTGACACTATAGGGGACGGCATGCAGAGGCAGCGGCAGCAGGCTAGAGAGTGGCATGGCGACATACCCTAAATGGACTCAGGCTTCAAACCAATGGGTGGCAGAGAGGAACCAAAGGAGGTGAGCAAGAAGCGCTCAAATAATATCGGTACATGATAAAAGTTTGCCAGTATATTTTGTGGATTACACAGCAGGGTGGCGACAAAGTTAACATGGAAGCCATGAAAACAACCCAAAATTCTGCCTGACACAGCTCGTTTGATAAGGGGACCATGTATGGAGGCAGTGAACTAGTAGTAGATTAAAGGTGCTGCAGTTAAAACTATGTTAGTTGGATCTTGGCATGGAGTTGGCGCTCCGCTGCCAGGCGAGCTTTCGCCAATCCAAGCCCCTGTCTCTAGGCTACTCCCCAAACAGCACTTCTAAGAACCTTTTGTATAAGATCAAGTGTAGTAGCGTTCTTATAAGTTTAGGATATGGCGGGTGAGGGGAATGTAAACAGATGCGCAAGAAGCGCTGAAATAATATTGGTAAATGATAAAAGTTTATTAGTATATTTTGTGGATAACACAGCTGGGTGGCGACAAAGTTAACAACTTTGATGTGGAATCCATGAAAACAACCCAAATTTCTGCCTGACACACCTCGTTTGATAAAGGGACGATGTATGGAGGCAGCTATATGGACGACTTTTGGAGGTAGCAATGGAGACAACGTGTGGAGGCTGCTATGGAGACAATTTAATTTGGATAGTGCCTGTATGTGGCAGTCCCAAAAATTTTTCAAACCAGAGGAGCAGGTAGGTGGCCCTCCAGAAAAATAGAATAGATTGAGTGCCTGTATGTGGCAGTCCCAAAAAGTTTTCAAACCAGAGGAGCAGGTAGGTGGCCCTCCAGAAAAATTGAATAGATTGAGTGCCTGTATGTGGCAGTCCCAAAAAGTTTTCAAACCAGAGGAGCGGGTAGGTGGCCCTCCAGAAAAATGGAATCGATTGAGTGCCTGTATGTGGCAGTCCCAAAAAGTTTTCAAACCAGAGGAGCAGGTAGGTGGCCCTCCAGAAAAATAGAATAGATTGAGTGCCTGTATGTGGCACTCCCAAAAAGTTTTCAAACCAGAGGAGCAGGTAGGTGGCCCTCCAGAAAAATAGAATAGATTGAGTGCCTGTATGTGGCAGTCCCAAAAAGTTTTCAAACCAGAGGAGCAGGTAGGTGGCCCTCCAGAAAAATGGAATCGATTGAGTGCCTGTATGTGGCAGTCCCAAAAAGTTTTCAAACCAGAGGAGCAGGTAGGTGGCCCTCCAGAAAAATAGAATAGATTGAGTGCCTGTATGTGGCACTCCCAAAAATTGTTTAAAACAGAGGAACGGGTCGGTGGCCCTCCAGAAAAATTGAATAGATTGAGTGCCTGTATGTGGCACTCCCAAAAATTGTTTAAAACAGAGGACCGGGTCGGTGGCCCTCCAGAAAAATTAAATGCATAAAGTACTATAGCAAGAGCCAGTGGGCCCTGTCAAAAAATAGCCAGTTTCCTCTGCTTTACTGTACAAAGAGGAGGAGAAGGAGGAAAATGAGGAGGAGGAGGAGTGGATCAATTATTCAGGTTGAGCTTCCTTCACCTGGTGGAGATTGGAAATTATGAGAAATCCAGGCTTTATTCATCTTAATAAGCGTCAGCCTGTCAGCGCTGTCAGTCGACAGGCGTGTACGCTTATCGGTGATGATGCCACCAGCTGCACTGAAAACCCGCTCGGACAAGACGCTAGCGGCAGGGCAGGCAAGAACCTCCAAGGCGTACAGCGCCAGTTCGTGCCACATGTCCAGCTTTGAAACCCAGTAGTTGTAGGGAGCTGTGTGATCATTTAGGACGATGGTATGGTCAGCTACGTACTCCCTCACCATCTTTCTGTAAAGATCAGCCCTACTCTGCCGAGACTGGGGACAGGTGACAGTGTCTTGCTGGGGTGACATAAAGCTGGCAAAAGCCTTGTAAAGCGTACCCTTGCCAGTGCTGGACAAGCTGCCTGCTCGCCTACTCTCCCTCGCTACTTGTCCCGCAGAACTACGCACTCTGCCGCTAGCGCTGTCAGAAGGGAAATACTGTTTCAGCTTGTGCACCAGGGCCTGCTGGTATTCATGCATTCTCACACTCCTTTCCTCTGCAGGGATGAGAGTGGAAAGATTTTGCTTGTACCGTGGGTCCAGGAGAGTGAACACCCAGTAATCGGTGCTGGAATAAATTCTTTGAACGCGAGGGTCACGGGATAGGCAGCCTAGCATGAAATCTGCCATATGCGCCAGAGTACCAACGCGTAAGAATTCACTCCCCTCACTGGCCTGACTGTCCATTTCCTCCTCCTCCAACTCCTCCAACTCCTCTTCTTCTGCCCATACACGCTGAACAGTAAAGGACTCAACAATGGTCCCCTCTTGTGTCTCGCCAACATTCTCCTCCTCTTCCTCCTCATCCTCCTCCACCTCCACCTCCTCCGATATGCGCTGAGAAACAGACCTAAGGGTGCTTTGGCTATCAACAAGGGAATCTTCTTCCCCCGTCTCTTGTGACGAGCGCAAAGCTTCCGACTTCATGCTGATCAGAGAGTTTTTCAACAGGCCAAGCAGCGGGATGGTGAGGCTGATGATGGCGGCATCGCCACTGACCATCTGTGTTGACTCCTCAAAGTTACTCAGCACCTGACAGATATCAGACATCCACGTCCACTCCTCATTGTAGACTTGAGGAAGCTGACTGACCTGACTACCAGTTCTGGTGGAAGTTGACATCTGGCAGTCTACAATGGCTCGGCGCTGCTGGTAAACTCTGGATAACATGGTCAGTGTTGAATTCCACCTCGTGGGCACGTCGCACAACAGTCGGTGAGCGGGCAGTTGGAGGCGGCGCTGCGCTGCCCTGAGAGTGGCAGCATCTGTGCTGGACTTCCTGAAATGCGCACAGATGCGGCGCACCTTCGTGAGCAAATCTGACAGATTGGGGTATGTCTTGAGGAAACGCTGAACTATCAGATTTAACACATGGGCCAGGCATGGCACATGTGTCAGTCTGCCGAGTTGCAGAGCCGCCACCAGGTTACGGCCGTTGTCACACACAACCATGCCTGGCTTCAGGTTCAGCGGTGCCAGCCACAGATCAGTCTGCGCCGTGATGCCCTGTAATAGCTCTTGGGCGGTGTGCCTTTTATCGCCTAGGCTCAGCAGTTTGAGCACCGCCTGCTGTCGCTTAGCAACGGCACTGCTGCTGTGCCTAGAGCTACCGACTGATGGCGCCGTGCCCACGGATGGTAGTTCGGAGGAGGAGGTGGAGGAGGGGTGGGAGGAGGAGGAGGCATAGTAGGCCTGAAACACCTGGACCGAGGTAGGCCCCGCAATCCTCGGCGTCGGCAGTATATGACCAGCCCCAGGGTCAGACTCGGTCCCAGCCTCCACCAAGTTAACCCAATGTGCCGTCAGCGATATATAGTGGCCCTGCCCGGCAGCACTCGTCCACGTGTCCGTGGTCAGGTGGACCTTGTCAGAAACGGCGTTGGTCAGGGCACGGGTGATATTGTCTGACACGTGCTGGTGCAGGGCTGGGACGGCACATCGGGAAAAGTAGTGGCGGCTGGGGACCGAATACCGAGGGGTGGCCGCCGCCATGAGGTTGCGAAAGGCCTCGGTCTCTACTAGCCTATAGGGCAGCATCTCCAGGCTAAGCAATCTGGAGATGTGCACATTAAGGGCTTGGGCGTGCGGGTGGGTTGCACTATATTTGCGTTTCCGCTCCAGCGTCTGGGGTATGGAGAGCTGAACGCTGGTGGATGCTGTGGAGGATCGTGGAGGCGACGATGGGGTTTTTGTGGCAGGGTCCTGGGCAGGGGGCTGACTATCAGCTGACACAGGGGAAGGAGCAGTGGTGTGCACGGCCGGAGGTGAACGGGCTTGTTGCCACTGAGTGGGGTGTTTAGCATTCATATGCCTGCGCATACTGGTGGTAGTTAAGCTAGTAGTGGTGGAACCCCTGCTGAGCCTGGTTTGGCAAATGTTGCACACCACAGTCCGTCGGTCATCCGGTGTTTCCTTAAAGAACCTCCAGACTTCTGAAGATCTAGCCCTCGCTGCAAGAGCCCTCGCCACGGGAGCTTCACTAGTTGACACATTTGGCGCTGATGCACCAGCTCTGGCCCTGCCTCTCCGTCTGGCCCCACCACTGCCTCTTCCAACCTGTTCTGGTCGAGGACTCTCCTCCGTCTCAGAAGCACTGTGTTCACCCGGCCTCTCAACCCAGCTTGGGTCTGTCACCTCATCATCCTCCGATCCCTCAGTCTGCTCCCCCCTCGGACTTCCTGCCCTGACAACAACTTCCCCACTGTCTGACAACCGTGTCTCCTCATCGTCGGACACCTCTTTACACACTTCCACTACGTCAAGAAGGTCATCATCACCCACAGACTGTGACTGGTGGAAAACCTGGGCATCGGAAAATTGCTCAGCAGCAACCGGACAAGTGGTTTGTGACTGTGGGAAGGGTCCAGAAAACAGTTCCTCAGAGTATGCCGGTTCAAATGCCAAATTTTCCTGGGAGGGGGCAGACTGGGGGGGAGGAGGCTGAGGTGCAGGAGCTGGAGGAGTGGCGATTTCGGTGACATGGGTGGACTGCGTGGAAGACTGACTGGTGGACAAATTGCTCGAAGCATTGTCAGCAATCCACGACATCACCTGTTCGCACTGTTCTGGCCTCAACAGTGCTCTACCACGAGTCCCAGTAACTTCAGACATGAACCTAGGGAGTGTAGCTCTGCGGCGTTCCCCTGCTCCCTCATAAGCAGGTGGTGTCTCACCCCGGCCAGGACCACGGCCTCTGACCCCTGCAGTAGTTGGACGCCCACGTCCCCGCCCTCGTCCTCTACCCCTAGCCCTCGGGTTAAACATTTTTAAAATGAGAGTTATAGCTTTAATTTTTTTTTAACTTTTTTTTGTGTTTTTTTTTTTTTTTTGTGTTTTTGAGTTTTTAAAACCAAACAATGCTATCCTATTGCTATGGCTATTTTCTAGCCAAGTATGAAAGCACACTACTATGCCAGATGAGATGACACCGAGTTATTAAACAAAATAAACGTAAAATAAAAAAGGACAAATGGCAGACTGTGCCTAATTGAAATCCAACCCCTACTAAATTTTCCCACTTCGGTCTTTGCAATGGATATGTGCGTCACTAAGCGCAAAACACAGCGGTCGCAAGTCTCACTACAAATTGCTGACAATTGGCTAGTAGATGCACTGCAGCAAGTACAGCCACCAGCAGATCAACCAGAAATCAAATATATAACGCTACTGTAGGCGTAAGCCGTTTGGATTCTCCTATGGCTATTTTCTAGCCAAGTATGAAAGCACACTACTATGCCAGATGAGATGACGCTGAGTTATTAAACAAAATAAACGTAAAATAAAAAAGGACAAATGGCAGACTGTGCCTAATTGAAATCCAACCCCTACTAAATTTTCCCACTTCGGTCTTTGCAATGGATATGTGCGTCACTAAGCGCAAAACACAGCGGTCGCAAGTCTCACTACAAATTGCTCACAATTGGCTAGTAGATGCACTGCAGCAAGTACAGCCACCAGCAGATCAACCAGAAATCAAATATATAACGCTACTGTAGGCGTAAGCCGTTTGGATTCTCCTATGGCTATTTTCTAGCCAAGTATGAAAGCACACTACTATGCCAGATAAGATGACGCTGAGTTATTAAACAAAATAAACGTAAAATAAAAAAGGACAAATGGCAGACTGTGCCTAATTGAAATCCAACCCCTACTAAATTTTCCCACTTCGGTCTTTGCAATGGATATGTGCGTCACTAAGCGCAAAACACAGCGGTCGCAAGTCTCACTACAAATTGCTGACAATTGGCTAGTAGATGCACTGCAGCAAGTACAGCCACCAGCAGATCAACCAGAAATCAAATATATAACGCTACTGTAGGCGTAAGCCGTTTGGATTCTCCTATGGCTATTTTCTAGCCAAGTATGAAAGCACACTACTATGCCAGATGAGATGACGCTGAGTTATTAAACAAAATAAACGTAAAATAAAAAAGGACAAATGGCAGACTGTGCCTAATTGAAATCCAACCCCTACTAAATTTTCCCACTTCGGTCTTTGCAATGGATATGTGCGTCACTAAGCGCAAAACACAGCGGTCGCAAGTCTCACTACAAATTGCTCACAATTGGCTAGTAGATGCACTGCAGCAAGTACAGCCACCAGCAGATCAACCAGAAATCAAATATATAACGCTACTGTAGGCGTAAGCCGTTTGGATTCTCCTATGGCTATTTTCTAGCCAAGTATGAAAGCACACTACTATGCCAGATAAGATGACGCTGAGTTATTAAACAAAATAAACGTAAAATAAAAAAGGACAAATGGCAGACTGTGCCTAATTGAAATCCAACCCCTACTAAATTTTCCCACTTCGGTCTTTGCAATGGATATGTGCGTCACTAAGCGCAAAACACAGCGGTCGCAAGTCTCACTACAAATTGCTGACAATTGGCTAGTAGATGCACTGCAGCAAGTACAGCCACCAGCAGATCAACCAGAAATCAAATATATAACGCTACTGTAGGCGTAAGCCGTTTGGATTCTCCTATGGCTATTTTCTAGCCAAGTATGAAAGCACACTACTATGCCAGATGAGATGACGCTGAGTTATTAAACAAAATAAACGTAAAATAAAAAAGGACAAATGGCAGACTGTGCCTAATTGAAATCCAACCCCTACTAAATTTTCCCACTTCGGTCTTTGCAATGGATATGTGCGTCACTAAGCGCAAAACACAGCGGTCGCAAGTCTCACTACAAATTGCTCACAATTGGCTAGTAGATGCACTGCAGCAAGTACAGCCACCAGCAGATCAACCAGAAATCAAATATATAACGCTACTGTAGGCGTAAGCCGTTTGGATTCTCCTATGGCTATTTTCTAGCCAAGTATGAAAGCACACTACTATGCCAGATGAGATGACGCTGAGTTATTAAACAAAATAAACGTAAAATAAAAAAGGACAAATGGCAGACTGTGCCTAATTGAAATCCAACCCCTACTAAATTTTCCCACTTCGGTCTTTGCAATGGATATGTGCGTCACTAAGCGCAAAACACAGCGGTCGCAAGTCTCACTACAAATTGCTCACAATTGGCTAGTAGATGCACTGCAGCAAGTACAGCCACCAGCAGATCAACCAGAAATCAAATATATAACGCTACTGTAGGCGTAAGCCGTTTGGATTCTCCTATGGCTATTTTCTAGCCAAGTATGAAAGCACACTACTATGCCAGATGAGATGACGCTGAGTTATTAAACAAAATAAACGTAAAATAAAAAAGGACAAATGGCAGACTGTGCCTAATTGAAATCCAACCCCTACTAAATTTTCCCACTTTGGTCTTTGCAATGGATATGTGCGTCACTAAGCGCAAAACACAGCGGTCGCAAGTCTCACTACAAATTGCTCACAATTGGCTAGTAGATGCACTGCAGCAAGTACAGCCACCAGCAGATCAACCAGAAATCAAATATATAACGCTACTGTAGGCGTAAGCCGTTTGGATTCTCCTATGGCTATTTTCTAGCCAAGTATGAAAGCACACTACTATGCCAGATGAGATGACGCTGAGTTATTAAACAAAATAAACGTAAAATAAAAAAGGACAAACGGCAGACTGTGCCTAATTGAAATCCAACCCCTACTAAATTTTCCCACTTCGGTCTTTGCAATGGATATGTGCGTCACTAAGCGCAAAACACAGCGGTCGCAAGTCTCACTACAAATTGCTGACAATTGGCTAGTAGATGCACTGCAGCAAGTACAGCCACCAGCAGATCAACCAGAAATCAAATATATAACGCTACTGTAGGCGTAAGCCGTTTGGATTCTCCTATGGCTATTTTCTAGCCAAGTATGAAAGCACACTACTATGCCAGATGAGATGACGCTGAGTTATTAAACAAAATAAACGTAAAATAAAAAAGGACAAATGGCAGACTGTGCCTAATTGAAATCCAACCCCTACTAAATTTTCCCACTTCGGTCTTTGCAATGGATATGTGCGTCACTAAGCGCAAAACACAGCGGTCGCAAGTCTCACTACAAATTGCTCACAATTGGCTAGTAGATGCACTGCAGCAAGTACAGCCACCAGCAGATCAACCAGAAATCAAATATATAACGCTACTGTAGGCGTAAGCCGTTTGGATTCTCCTATGGCTATTTTCTAGCCAAGTATGAAAGCACACTACTATGCCAGATGAGATGACGCTGAGTTATTAAACAAAATAAACGTAAAATAAAAAAGGACAAATGGCAGACTGTGCCTAATTGAAATCCAACCCCTACTAAATTTTCCCACTTCGGTCTTTGCAATGGATATGTGCGTCACTAAGCGCAAAACACAGCGGTCGCAAGTCTCACTACAAATTGCTCACAATTGGCTAGTAGATGCACTGCAGCAAGTACAGCCACCAGCAGATCAACCAGAAATCAAATATATAACGCTACTGTAGGCGTAAGCCGTTTGGATTCTCCTATGGCTATTTTCTAGCCAAGTATGAAAGCACACTACTATGCCAGATGAGATGACGCTGAGTTATTAAACAAAATAAACGTAAAATAAAAAAGGACAAATGGCAGACTGTGCCTAATTGAAATCCAACCCCTACTAAATTTTCCCACTTCGGTCTTTGCAATGGATATGTGCGTCACTAAGCGCAAAACACAGCGGTCGCAAGTCTCACTACAAATTGCTCACAATTGGCTAGTAGATGCACTGCAGCAAGTACAGCCACCAGCAGATCAACCAGAAATCAAATATATAACGCTACTGTAGGCGTAAGCCGTTTGGATTCTCCTATGGCTATTTTCTAGCCAAGTATGAAAGCACACTACTATGCCAGATGAGATGACACTGAGTTATTAAACAAAATAAACGTAAAATAAAAAAGGAAAAATGGCAGACTGTGCCTAATTGAAATCCAACCCCTACTAAATTTTCCCACTTTGGTGTTTGAGGTGGATATGTGTGCCACTAAGAGCTAAACACAACGGTAGCAAGTCCCCCTGCTAATTCCTCACAAAATGGTACTAGATGCAAATAAAAAAAAAAAAAAGTAGAACGTTATTGTAGCCCTAAGAAGGGCTGTTGGGTTCTTGGAGAATCACTCCTGCCTAACAGTAAGCTAATAGAACACCCTAACGCTTTCCCTGACCAGCAGCAGCTCTCTCCCTAGCGGCATCCAGACACAGAATGATCCGAGCAGCGCGGGCAGCGGCTAGTCTATCCCAGGGTCACCTGATCTGGCCAGCCAACCACTGCTATCGACGTGTAAGGGTACCACGTCATGCTGGGTGGAGTGCAAAGTCTCCTGGCTTGTGATTGGCTCTGTTTCTGGCCGCCAAAAAGCAAAACGGCGGGAGCTGCCATTTTCTCGAGCGGGCGAAGTATTCGTCCGAGCAACGAGCAGTTTCGAGTACGCTAATGCTCGAACGAGCATCAAGCTCGGACGAGCATGTTCGCTCATCTCTAGTCCTAATGCTTACCTCAATCTGTCAACTAGCCTGCCCATCTACATGGCAGAAGTGGCCAGGCATATTGCATCTTTGTTTAATTTTCTTGACAATGCAATACAAAAACACAATATTACAGTATATTGTGGAATAGAACTATTATCTGCAATAGCTGCCCAGATCATCACACTAGGAGTTGGGGCAGGGTGTTGCTTGAGGCCTCCATACTCAAACAGGACCTTCATTGGATCCTAAACAGAACCTTGATAAGTTGCTATGGACAATTGGTTCAAGTCTGCATAGTCCGAATTTCCCATTCGTGACACCACTGCAAGTAAAGATGACAATGGCTAGCTGGTCGTGACTCTAAATTTCCTTCTTCTGAGCACCTGGAAATGGTGCAGTGTGTAAACTGTGGGAGATGGCTGTGCTTGTCAATTGATTGAGAGATTTCCATTGATGTTATTTCTGGTTTATTGACAGCCTGCTTGCTATTTGTAGGCATGTCATTTAACCACTGTGCCCACCTCTTTAAAAATTAGCAGTGAAAAATCTGTTCCCAGATGGTGCACAGACAAAAAAAAAACCTCTGAGAGCCTATTTTTGATAGTTAAAGCCCTACTACAACCTCTTGTGGGAAGTCCGAAACCATAACATAATCAGCATATGATTATGTCTATTTCCTTTTTTATAGTAGCCTGTAAAAACTGATTTAGATTTCTGTGTCTAAAGGTAATAGAAAGGTACAAAATATGCATTCATTTGATATCAATATGTATAGAAGCGTCTGCCGTCCACAAGTTTTTCTAGTGTGTGACCGCTGGATTAGGTTGGTGAGAACACAGTCCTGCTGTTTTTAATTTATATATATTAGAATTGAGCACTTTATAACATTATAAGCACTTGCCACTTGTTGCCTTAATGTCTGCTACCTATATTCATACTTCTAATGTAATATAATGCACCAGCACTTTATTATATATGCACATATATGATGAAATCTTCACCATGTTTTACAATTTATTGTATATTCACGTTAGGATGAAATATGTTAATTCGAAGGGGTGGGATCATTTTTGATCATGTGATCACATTTGTTTGCAATATAAGATCGCTGTTCACCTATGTCACTAGGCTTGACAAAGACTCTGAGGAGTCGAAACGTTGCTTCTGTACATGTATTTGTACTCTTCATAACATGGAATAAACTCACCGTTTTTCAACGTGATCATCATTTTGGTGTGCTGCTTATCCTCTATTTTCTACTCAAAGGACCTGAAGCCCGGTCTAACTAAGCGTTGCACCCACACCTTCTTGTTTCGTAAACAATGTGTGCTGCTTGAACTTTCTGCAAGTATTTTTTGGCCTCAGCGTGCACAATCGGATTTTTTCATTTGCTAATTTTGCCTGTATCAACATGGCTACCTCTTCACAAATGGACTCTTCCCATGTTTTTACCTATTCCTCCGAGGATGGAGAGAGAATCTTACAGGACCTAGACATCGATGTCACATTTCTTACCACCCCAGCCGCACCTGAACTTAAACGGAAGTTTGAACATGACTCCAAAAGAATGATGACCTTACAATTACACCTGGGTACGCTGTGTGAGTACTATAAATCGCATATGATACCTAGAGGCATGCGCTCAAGAATTGCACCCACATTTTTTATGCAGGACTCTGAATTTTGTGCTAAATTTGCACAGATTTCCAACAAGTACTCCAGCGATTTGATACTTCTTAATATAGAGTTTCTTAAAAAAGAGATCGAGATATTAAAATCCAAGTTATCAACTACAGACTCTAATTTAAAAACGACATTATCTGAAGATGAATATTCCAAACACCACGATTTAACACAGACCAGAATTACTCAATTAAAACAAGAACAAGAAGAAACTAAGCGAAAAAAATGGATCCGGGACCTGGAGGACTACAAGTTGGGCCAAATTTATGGTTGGCAAGGCAATCGTTCTCCACCTCATCAAAGAACAACTCAGAGGAACAAAGGACGTCCACAAAATGCTAGAAGAAATGGCCCTAAAGTTGCTGCTAAAAAAACCACTACAGATCAGGACTCAACTACTTTTTTAGGACCAGAGACACCCATAACACAAGAACTCGACATAGAATCCGAAGAGGGGGACGGAAACACCACCGCACAAGAAAATACTCCACGTTCCAAGCCGAAGCCAACGCATCCACCGATGGCCCTCCGGAGAAGGAATCTCAATCAGTGGTAAATATATCCTCTAAACTACTTACCGATCACCAACTGTCTGTCCTTTCCAAAGGACTATCGTTTTGTACTACTTCTAAGCCGGACTGGTTCCAAATTGAAATTGACTTACAACACTTTTTCAGAACGGTTAAACTTAAACAATATTTTTGTAATCTGTCTGTTAATGCTACGTCCGATTTGGCACCTAATACTGAATTATCACTCAAACAATTTAAATTGCATAATGTCAGCTCTTTCACACCCGATGTGGATGCCCCTCATATTGTGTCATTCATCACGGCGGTGAAACGAGATATACAATCATTGTGTAATTCCTCCACTAATGTTGGGTTCCTCCACCCTAATATCACACGTGAGGAAATTTCTGCTTTGGATGAGCTGGCCCATGACGGCGACATCACCATCAAGCCCGCTGATAAGGGCGGGGCTGTCGTCGTCATGGATACCAGCTCATACCTTGCGGAGATTCATAGGCAACTATCTGATGCCTTGGTCTATCGTAGAATCCCCGCTGACCCCAAATTTGATATTGCTAAGAAAATTAAGGGCATTTTAGACGCAGCCAAATATGTTAATATCATCGATAATGATACACATAAATATCTCACCATACAACATCTCGTCACTCCTGTGTTATATACCTTGCCCAAAATACACAAGAGCCTTGTCTCCCCTCCAGGTCGCCCGATTGTCTCGGGCAGTGGCTCTATCTTTTGCAATATTACCACCTTTTTGGATAAACTACTCCGGGATCTTTCGGTCTCTGGAGCATCCTATATACGAGACACCACAGATTTTATTAATAAACTCAAAGAGGCTGAACCTAACATCACGTCAGACACCTTTCTGGCGTCATTTGATGTGGTATCCTTATACACATCGATTGATCATCAACGAGGAATTAGGGCCGTCAGACGTAAACTACTCTCTACACAATACACTCCCAAAACTCAACAGTTCATTTTGGATCTTTTAGAACTGGTATTAAAAAATAATTATTTTTTGTTTGGTGATGATTTTTTCCTGCAATTAATGGGCGTGGCAATGGGCGCAAACATGGCGCCAACCTACGCCAACATTGTAATGAGGGTCTTGGAGGAGGATGCCGTCTATGTCTCCAGCCATTTCAGGCATTGCCTGCGATGGTGGCGTTACATAGACGACATCTTCCTCCTCTGGACCGGCACTGAGATGGAACTGATGGATTTCCACTCCTATCTCAACACCATTGATGCATCCATCAAGTTCACCTTGGTACACTCCAGGGATAGGATTCAATTTCTTGATACACAGGTGATCCTAAACACAGGGGTAATCACCACTGACCTTTACGTAAAGCCCACAGATAGGAACACTCTTTTAAGATATGAGTGTCATCACCCTAGGGCTATGATAAAGACACTCCCCTACAGCCAACTTCTAAGGGTGAAGAGAATCACAAGTGATCCTAAGATGGTGGATATTAATTTAGACACCATGGCCAAAAAATTTTCTCAACGTGGTTATCCCCGCAGGATTATACATGATAACCTTCATAAGGCATGTCAGGTGGATAGAACAACCCTTTTATCCACTACAGTGAAACGTACTAACACCAATAGGATTCCATTTGTATCCACATTTAATACACACAGCAACGAGATTGCAAATATTATTCGGAAACACTGGAGCAAATTATCTGGTAGTTCATGTTTAGAGATGAGCGAACATACTCGTCCGAGCTTGATGCTCGATCGAGCATTAGCGTACTCGTAACTGCTCGTTGCTCGGACGAGTATTTCGCCCGCTCGAGAAAATGGCAGCTCCCGCCGTTTTGCTTTTTGGCGGCAAGAAACAGAGCCAATCACAAGCCAGGAGACTCTGCACTCCACCCAGCATGACGTGGTACCCTTACACGTAGATAGCAGTGGTTGGCTGGCCAGATCAGGTGACCCTGGGATAGACTAGCCGCTGCCCGCGCTGCTCGGATCATTCTCTGTCTGGATGCCGCTAGGGAGAGAGCTGCTGCTGCTCAGGGAAAGCGTTAGGGTGTTCTATTAGCTTACTGTTAGGCAGGAGTGATTCTTAAAGAACCCAACAGCCCTTCTTAGGGCTACAATAACGTTATAATTTTTTTTTTTTTTTATTTGCAGCTAGTACCATATTGTGAGGAATTAGCAGGGGGACTTGCTACCGTTGTGTTTAGCTCTTAGTGACACACATATCCACCTCAAACACCAAAGTGGGAAAATTTATTAGGGGTTTGAGTAGAATTAGGCACAGTCTGCCAGTTTCTTTTTATTTTACGTTTATTTTTTTCATAACTCAGCGTCATCTCATCTGGCATAGTAGTGTGCTGTAATACTTGGCTAGAAAATAGCCATAGGAGAATACAAACGTCTTAATTACGCCTGCAGTAGCGTTATATATTTTTGATTTCTGGTTGATCTGCTGGTGGCTGTACTTGCTGCAGTGCATCTACTATCAAATTGGGAGCAATTTGGAGTCAGACTTGCGACCACTGTGTTTTAGTGACGCACATATCCATCGCAAAGACCGAAGTTGGAAAATTTATTAGGGCCCGGGGTTGTATTTCAATTAGGCACAGTCTGCCAGTTTCTTTTTATTTTACGTTTATTTTTTTCATAACTCAGCGTCATCTCATCTGGCATAGTAGTGTGCTGTTATACTTGGCTAGAAAATAGCCATAGGAGAATACAAACGTCTTAATTACGCCTACAGTAGCGTTATATATATTTGATTTCTGGTTGATCTGCTGGTGGCTGTACTTGCTGCAGTGCATCTACTATCAAATTGGGAGCAATTTGGAGTCAGACTTGCGACCACTGTGTTTTAGTGACGCACATATCCATCGCAAAGACCGAAGTGGGAAAATTTATTAGGGCCCGGGGTTGTATTTCAACTAGGCACAGTCTGCCACTTCCTTTTTTATTTTACGTTTATTTTTTTCATAACTCAGCGTCATCTCATCTGGCATAGTAGTGTGCTGTAATACTTGGCTAGAAAATAGCCATAGGAGAATACAAACGTCTTAATTACGCCTACAGTAGCGTTATATATATTTGATTTCTGGTTGATCTGCTGGTGGCTGTACTTGCTGCAGTGCATCTACTATCAAATTGGGAGCAATTTGGAGTCAGACTTGCGACCACTGTGTTTTAGTGACGCACATATCCATCGCAAAGACCGAAGTGGGAAAATTTATTAGGGCCCGGGGTTGTATTTCAACTAGGCACAGTCTGCCATTTCCTTTTTTATTTTACGTTTATTTTTTTCATAACTCAGCGTCATCTCATCTGGCATAGTAGTGTGCTGTAATACTTGGCTAGAAAATAGCCATAGGAGAATACAAACGTCTTAATTACGCCTACAGTAGCGTTATATATATTTGATTTCTGGTTGATCTGCTGGTGGCTGTACTTGCTGCAGTGCATCTACTATCAAATTGGGAGCAATTTGGAGTCAGACTTGCGACCACTGTGTTTTAGTGACGCACATATCCATCGCAAAGACCGAAGTGGGAAAATTTATTAGGGCCCGGGGTTGTATTTCAACTAGGCACAGTCTGCCATTTCCTTTTTTATTTTACGTTTATTTTTTTCATAACTCAGCGTCATCTCATCTGGCATAGTAGTGTGCTGTAATACTTGGCTAGAAAATAGCCATAGCAATAGGATAGCATCGTTTGGTTTTAAAAACTAAAAAACACAAAAAAAAAAAAAAAAAAAAAGTTAAAAAAAAAATACAAGTTATAACTCTCATTTTCAAAATGTTTAACCCGAGGGCTAGGGGTAGAGGACGAGGGCGGGGACGTGGGCGTCCAACTACTGCAGGGGTCAGAGGCCGTGGTCCTGGGCGGGGTGAGACACCACCTGCTTATGAGGGAGCAGGGGAACGCCGCAGAGCTACACTCCCTAGGTTCATGTCTGAAGTTACTGGGACTCGTGGTAGAGCACTGTTGAGGCCAGAACAGTGCGAACAGGTGATGTCGTGGATTGCCGACGATGCTTCGAGCAATTTGTCCACCAGTCAGTCTTCCACGCAGTCCACCCATGTCACCGAAATCGGCACTCCTCCAGCTCCTGCACCTCAGCCTCCTCCCCCCCAGTCTGCCCCCTCCCAGCAAAATTTGCCATTTGAACCGGCATACTCTGAGGAACTGTTTTCTGGACCCTTCCCACAGTCACAAACCACTTGTCCGGTTGCTGATGAGCAATTTTCTGATGCCCAGGTTTTCCACCAGTCGCAGTCTGTGGGTGATGATGACCTTGTTGACGTAGTGGAAGAAGTGTGTAAAGAGGTGTCCGACGATGAGGAGACACGGTTGTCAGACAGTGGGGAAGTTGTTGTCAGGGCAGGAAGTCCGAGGGGGGAGCAGACTGAGGGATCGGAGGATGATGAGGTGACAGACCCAAGCTGGGTTGAGAGGCCGGGTGAACACAGTGCTTCTGAGACGGAGGAGAGTCCTCGACCAGAACAGGTTGGAAGAGGCAGTGGTGGGGCCAGACGGAGAGGCAGGGCCAGAGCTGGTGCATCAGCGCCAAATGTGTCAACTAGTGAAGCTCCCGTGGCGAGGGCTCCTGCGGCGAGGGCTAGATTTTCAGAAGTCTGGAGGTTCTTTAAGGAAACACCGGATGACCGACGGACTGTGGTGTGCCCCATTTGCCAAACCAGGATCAGCAGGGGTTCCACCACTACTAGCTTAACTACCACCAGTATGCGCAGGCATATGAATGCTAAACACCCCACTCAGTGGCAACAAGCGCGTTCACCTCCGGCCGTGCACACCACTGCTCCTTCCCCTGTGTCAGCTGATAGTCAGCCCCCTGCCCAGGACCCTGCCACAAAAACCCCATCGTCACCTCCACGATCCTCCACAGCATCCACCAGCGTTCAGCTCTCCATACCCCAGACGCTGGAGCGGAAACGCAAATATAGTGCAACCCACCCGCACGCCCAAGCCCTTAATGTGCACATTTCCAGATTGCTAAGCCTGGAGATGCTGCCCTATAGGCTAGTAGAGACCGAGGCCTTTCGCAGCCTCATGGCGGCGGCCGCCCCTCGGTATTCGGTCCCCAGCCGCCACTACTTTTCCCGATGTGCCGTCCCAGCCCTGCACCAGCACGTGTCAGACAACATAATCCGTGCCCTGACCAACGCCGTTTCTGACAAGGTCCACCTGACCACGGACACGTGGACGAGTGCTGCCGGGCAGGGCCACTATATATCGCTGACGGCACATTGGGTTAACTTGGTGGAGGCTGGGACCGAGTTTGACCCTGCGGCTGGTCATATACTGCCGACGCCGAGGATTGCGGGGCCTACCTCGGTCCAGGTGTTTGAGGCCTACTATGCCTCCTCCTCCTCCCACCCCTCCTCCACCTCCTCCTCCGAACGACCATCCGTGGGCATGGCGCCATCAGTCGGTAGCTCTAGGCACAGCAGCAGTGCCGTCGCTAAGCGACAGCAGGCGGTGCTCAAACTGCTGAGCCTAGGCGATAAAAGGCACACCGCCCAAGAACTATTACAGGGCATCACGGCGCAGACTGATCTGTGGCTGGCACCGCTGAACCTGAAGCCAGGCATGGTTGTGTGTGACAACGGCCGTAACCTGGTGGCGGCTCTGCAACTCGGCAGACTGACACATGTGCCATGCCTGGCCCATGTGTTAAATCTGATAGTTCAGCGTTTCCTCAAGACATACCCCAATCTGTCTGATTTGCTCACGAAGGTGCGCCGCATCTGTGCGCATTTCAGGAAGTCCAGCACAGATGCTGCCACTCTCAGGGCAGCGCAGCGCCGCCTCCAACTGCCCGCTCACCGACTGTTGTGCGACGTGCCCACGAGGTGGAATTCAACACTGACCATGTTATCCAGAGTTTACCAGCAGCGCCGAGCGATTGTAGACTGCCAGATGTCAACTTCCACCAGAACTGGTAGTCAGGTCAGTCAGCTTCCTCAAGTCTACAATGAGGAGTGGACGTGGATGTCTGATATCTGTCAGGTGCTGAGTAACTTTGAGGAGTCAACACAGATGGTCAGTGGCGATGCCGCCATCATCAGCCTCACCATCCCGCTGCTTGGCCTGTTGAAAAACTCTCTGGTCAGCATGAAGTCGGAAGCTTTGCGCTCCTCACAAGAGACAGGGGAAGAAGATTCCCTTGTTGATAGCCAAAGCACCCTTAGGTCTGTTTCTCAGCGCATATCGGAGGAGGTGGAGGTGGAGGAGGATGAGGAGGAAGAGGAGGAGAATGTTGGCGAGACACAAGAGGGGACCATTGTTGAGTCCTACACTGTTGAGCGTGTATGGGCAGAAGAAGAGGAGTTGGAGGAGTTGGAGGAGGAGGAAATGGACAGTCAGGCCAGTGAGGGGAGTGAATTCTTACGCGTTGGTACTCTGGCGCATATGGCAGATTTCATGCTAGGCTGCCTATCCCGTGACCCTCGCGTTCAAAGAATTTATTCCAGCACCGATTACTGGGTGTTCACTCTCCTGGACCCACGGTACAAGCAAAATCTTTCCACTCTCATCCCTGGAGAGGAAAGGAGTGTGAGAATGCATGAATACCAGCAGGCCCTGGTGCACAAGCTGAAACAGTATTTCCCTTCTGACAGCGCTAGCGGCAGAGTGCGTAGTTCTGCGGGACAAGTAGCGAGGGAGAGTAGGCGAGCAGGCAGCTTGTCCAGCACTGGCAAGGGTACGCTTTACAAGGCTTTTGCCAGCTTTATGTCACCCCAGCAAGACACTGTCACCTGTCCCCAGTCTCGGCAGAGTAGGGCTGATCTTTACAGAAAGATGGTGAGGGAGTACGTAGCTGACCATACCATCGTCCTAAATGATCACACAGCTCCCTACAACTACTGGGTTTCAAAGCTGGACATGTGGCACGAACTGGCGCTGTACGCCTTGGAGGTTCTTGCCTGCCCTGCCGCTAGCGTCTTGTCAGAGCGGGTTTTCAGTGCAGCTGGTGGCATCATCACCGATAAGCGTACACGCCTGTCGACTGACAGCGCTGACAGGCTGACGCTTATCAAGATGAATAAAGCATGGATTTCTCCTAATTTCAAATCTCCAGCAGGTGAAGGAAGCTCAACCTGAATAATTTATCCACTCCTCCTCCTCCTCATTTTCCTCCTTCTCCTCCTCTTTCTACAGTAAAGCAGAGGAAACTGGCTGTTTTTTGACAGGGCCCACTGGCTCTAGGTATAGTACTTTATGCATTTAATTTTTCTGGAGGGCCACCGACACGGTCCTCTGTTTTAAACAATTTTTGGGAGTGCCACATACAGGCACTCAATCTATTCAATTTTTCTGGAGGGCCACCTTTCCGGTCCTCTGTTTTAAACAATTTTTTGGGACTGCCACATACAGGCACTCAATCTATTCCATTTTTCTGGAGGGCCACCTACCTGCTCCTCTGGTTTAAAAACTTTTTTGGACTGCCACATACAGGCACTTAATCTATTCCATTTTTCTGGAGGGCCACCTACCTGCTCCTCTGGTTTAAAAACTTTTTTGGACTGCCACATACAGGCACTCAATCTATTCCATTTTTCTGGAGGGCCACCTACCTGCTCCTCTGGTTTGAAAACTTTTTTGGACTGCCACATACAGGCACTCAATCTATTCCATTTTTCTGGAGGGCCACCTACCTGCTCCTCTGGTTTGAAAAATTTTTTGGACTGCCACATACAGGCACTCAATCTATTCCATTTTTCTGGAGGGCCACCTACCTGCTCCTCTGGTTTGAAAAATTTTTTGGACTGCCACATACAGGCACTATCCAAATTGCCATATCCTAAACTTATAAGAACGCTACTACACTTGATCTTATACAAAAGGTTCTTAGAAGTGCTGTTTGGGGAGTAGCCTAGAGACAGGGGCTTGGATTGGCGAAAGCTCGCCTAGCAGCGGAGCGCCAGCTCCATGCGCATCATGCGCTTCTTGCGCATCTGTTTACATTCCCCTCACCCGCCATATCCTAAACTTATAAGAACGCTACTACACTTGATCTTATACAAAAGGTTCTTAGAAGTGCTGTTTGGGGAGTAGCCTAGAGACAGGGGCTTGGATTGGCGAAAGCTCGCCTAGCAGCGGAGCGCCAGCTCCATGCGCATCATGCGCTTCTTGCGCATCTGTTTACATTCCCCTCACCCGCCATATTCCAAACTTATAAGAACGCTACTACACTTAACTTGGTGCAGGCTGGGACCGAGTCTGACCCTGGGGCTGGTCATATACTGCCGACGCAGAGGATTGCGGGGCCTACCTCGGTCCAGGTCTCAAAGGCCTACTATACCTCCAAATCCTCCCACCCCTCCTCCACCTCCTCCTCCTCCGAATTACCATCCGTGGGCATGGCGCCATCAGTCGGTAGCTCTAGGCACAGCAGCAGTGCCGTTGCTAAGCGACAGCAGGCGGTGCTCAAACTGCTGAGCCTAGGTGATAAAAGGCACACCGCCCAAGAGCTATTGCAGGGCATTCCACATCAAACTTGTTAACTTTGTCGCCACCCTGCTGTGTAAGCCACAAAATATACTGGAAAACTTTTTTCATTTACGGATATTATTTCAGCGCTTCTTGCGCAGATGTTTACATTCCCCTCACCCGCCATATCCCAAACTTATAAGAACGCTACTACACTTGATCTTATCCGAAAGGTTCTTAGAAGTGCTGTTTGGGGAGTAGCCTAGAGACAGGGGCTTGGATTGGCGAAAGCTCGCCTGGCAGCGGAGCGCCAGCTCCATGCCAAGAACCAACTAACATAGTTTTAACTGCAGTACCTTTAATCTACTACTAGTTCACTGCCTCCATACATCGTCCCCTTATCAAACGAGCTGTGTCAGGCAGAATTTTGGATTGTTTTCATGGCTTCCATGTTAACTTTGTCGCCACCCTGCTGTGTAATCCACAAAATATACTGGCAAACTTTTATCATGTACCAATATTATTTGAGCGCTTCTTGCTCACCTTCTTTGGTTCCTCTCTGCTACCCATTGGTTTGAAGCCTGAGTCCATTTAGGGTATGTCGCCATGCCACTCTCTAGCCTTCCGCTGCTGCCGCTGCCTCTGCATGCCGTCCCCTATAGTGTCAGGGTCAATTATTGGATGTTTTAGATGCTATCTAGCTTCATTCTGTCACTCTGTCATGGCCATGCTGTTGCCCATAATTTTGGCATAATGGTGCGATTAAGCAGCCTCAGAGGCATCCATGCATGCTGCCCCTGCTGTTTCCTGTCCATTTCCGTGGTGTTTCCATCCTTTTCTGAGGTTCCCAGGTGTTTGGCCAAGCTTCCCTGTGCAGAGCCTTGGTCCCCTTGAAAAATGCTCGAGTCTCCCATTGACTTCAATGGGGCTCGTTACTCGAAACGAGCACTCGAGCATCGGGAAAAGTTCGTCTCGAATAACGAGTACCCGAGCATTTTAGTGCTCGCTCATCTCTATTCATGTTATGTTCCTGAATTTGAAAATCCCCCCCTTTTTTCGTATCGCAAATCTCAATCTGTGAAAGATCGTCGTTAAATCTGATGTAGGCACACAACGCATGAGTCGGCAAACTGCTATTTTTGGACGACTGAATAAGGGATCATACCCTTGCCGAAATTGCATTAACTGTAAGCAAATGAATAGGGGTTCTTCTTTTTTGCATAATGGGGTATGCCACCAGATAAAACATTATTTGAATTGTGATAGCCGCTTTGTGATATACATGCTTAATTGCCCATGTGGTCTCATTTACATCGGTTAAACCACCTTGGAATTCAAGGTTAGGTTTAACCAACATCGTTATACCATCCGCAGTGGTAGACGCGATCTGCCAGTACCTAAACATTTCATGGAAGTTGGTCATCAGGAGAGGGACCTAAGGTTCCAACTAATCGATCATGTGCCCCCACTACGTAGAGGGGGTGACAGGGAGCGCATTCTTAAAAAAAAAAAAAGAAAAAGAGAACTGTGGTGGATATACACTTTAAACACCCTAAGACCTAATGGTCTCAATGTAGATTTCAAATTACATAATATATGAAATATCTCGGTGATCCTCTGGTCTCTGGGGGTTCTCTCTATCTTCCATGGGGTTATAGGTTTTTAGTGATGTATCTTTTGATTAATATATCCTATGATCACAATATTTACTATATTCTTTTTGTTTTGTAGAATAACCTACTTACTCTGAAGCCGAATTCGGACTGCTCTCACCATCTTCTCCATCCGTCCCGACCAGCAACGCTTCTTTTTGACCGAATTTTTTTTGCACATTTTTTTGAACGCTTCATTGTCACATTCTCAGTGTCCTTCTTAAGTTATGATAGATTTTGTATGATCACATTATGTGCCATGGGAGCGGGTATCATTGGTTGCATTAGTTATTAATAAGGACCAGAGGTTACTCTTTGATAATCCTGCAGTGACCGTTTTTGGTCATAGGGATACAATTACTCTTTTTTTCCCCTGATACTTAGGGGTTAATACCCATTCATCCTCTTAGGTGTCCTCCTGACTTAAGTTTGCAAATGTCAACTATCTTGGCTATTTACTTACCCTCCGCTGTGCCAGTGATCATTTATGTATAGTCTAATACCCTCTTTACCATCTTTTACATGACGTTTCATTTTGAGTGAAATACACCGTGGATCCCGGTGACGCGCTCTGTTGTCGTTGTGACGTCAGTGTTACCATGGACACTTCACTTCTCCTTGTACATGCGCAGTAAGCTCTTACTCCGCTTGCGTTCCACCTGCGGGTCATTCCCGCGATCGGTCAGCGTCTGCCGTCCACAAGTTTTTCTAGTGTGTGACCGCTGGATTAGGTTGGTGAGAACACAGTCCTGCTGTTTTTAATTTATATATATTAGAATTGAGCACTTTATAACATTATAAGCACTTGCCACTTGTTGCCTTAATGTCTGCTACCTATATTCATACTTCTAATGTAATATAATGCACCAGCACTTTATTATATATGCACATATATGATGAAATCTTCACCATGTTTTACAATTTATTGTATATTCACGTTAGGATGAAATATGTTAATTCGAAGGGGTGGGATCATTTTTGATCATGTGATCACATTTGTTTGCAATATAAGATCGCTGTTCACCTATGTCACTAGGCTTGACAAAGACTCTGAGGAGTCGAAACGTTGCTTCTGTACATGTATTTGTACTCTTCATAACATGGAATAAACTCACCGTTTTTCAACGTGATCATCATTTTGGTGTGCTGCTTATCCTCTATTTTCTACTCAAAGGACCTGAAGCCCGGTCTAACTAAGCGTTGCACCCACACCTTCTTGTTTCGTAAACAATGTGTGCTGCTTGAACTTTCTGCAAGTATGTATAGAAGGATATGAGGATTGATTGATTTTTGGGGAAATACTAGGAAAGGGGTAAGTCAAAGTCTCTTTGTAGGTCGTTTTTTTTTACATTTTTTTAACATTTTGAACATACTCTGATCCCTTGTATCATATACTGTAATAATATCATTTTTAAAGATATTTTTAAAATAGTTTTACATTATATACTCGAGTATAAGCTGACCTGAGTATAAGCAGAGACCCCTAATTTTACCACCAAAAACTGGGAAACCTATTGACTTGAGTATAAGCTGAGGGTGGGAAATGCATTGGTCACAGCCTCCCCACTATATAGCCAGCCAGCCCCCTGTAGTATATAGCCAGCCCCCAGTAGTATATAGCCTGCAAGCCCCCAGTAGTATGTAGCCAGCCAGCCTCCAGTAGTATATAGCCAGCCCCCAGTAATATATAGCCAGCCAGCCCCATGTAGTATATACAAAGCCAGCCCCATGTAGTATACAGCCAGCCCCCATGTAGTATAAAGCCATCCCCCAGTAGTATACAGCCAGCCAACCCCCATTAGTATAAAGCCAGCCAACCCCATGTAGTATACAGCCAACCAGCCCCCAATAGTATACAGCCAGCCCCATGTAGTATATGGCCAGCCATCTCCATGTAGTATACAGCCAGCCCATGTAGTATACAGCCAGTCAACTCTCTGTGGTATACAGCCAGCCCTATGTATTATACAGCCAGCCAGCCCCATGTAGTATACAGCCAGCCAGCCCCATGTAGTATACAGCCAGCCAGCCCCATGTAGTATACAGCAAGCCAACCCCCTGTCGTATACAGCCAGCCAGCCCCATGTAGTATACAGCCAGCCACTCCCATCTAGCATATAGCCAGCCAGCCCCCAGTAGTATACAGCCAGCCAGTCCCATGTAGTATACAGCCAGCCAGCTCGCACATAAAGCAACCTTCGGTCCTGATGCCCGATGCAGCTCCCCGATGTTCAGGTCCTCGCGGCTCCTCTTCTTTTTTCTCCTTGCTGTATTAGTTGGCAGAGACGCGTCCATGCAATCTGCCGGCCGGCGCACAATATGACATCATCAGTGGTGACACCGCCGCATCATAGTTTGTGCCAGACGGCAGATTGAAGAGAAGAAAGAAGAGCAGCCTCCAGTAGTATATAGCCAGCCCCCAGTAATATATAGCCAGCCAGCCCCATGTAGTATATACAAAGCCAGCCCCATGTAGTATACAGCCAGCCCCCATGTAGTATAAAGCCATCCCCCAGTAGTATACAGCAAGCCAATCCCCATTAGTATAGAGCCAGCCAGCCCCATGTAGTATACAGCCAACCAGCCCCCAATACTATACAGCCAGCCCCATGTAGTATATGGCCAGCCACCTCCATGTAGTATACAGCCAGCCAGCCCATGTAGTATACAGCCAGTCAACTCCCTGTAGTATACAGCCAGCCCTATGTATTATACAGCCAGCCAGCCCCATGTAGTATACAGCCAGCCAGCCCCATGTAGTATATAGCAAGCCAGCCCCCTGTAGTATACAGCCAGCCCCATGTAGTATACAGCCAGCCAGCCCCATGTAGTATACAGCCAGCCACTCCCATCTAGCATATAGCCAGCCAGCCCCCAGAAGTATACAGCCAGCCATTCCCATGTAGTATACAGCCAGCCCCGTGTAGTATACAGCCAGCCAGCTTGCACATAAAGCAACCTTCGGTCCTGATGCCCGTTGCAGCTCCCCGATGTTCAGGTCCTCGTGGCTCCTCTTCTTTCTTCTCCTTGCTGTATTAGTTGGCAGAGACGCGTCCATGCAATCTGCCGGCCGGCGCACAATATGACATCATCAGTGGTGACACCGCCGCATCATAGTGTGTGCCAGACGGCAGATTGAAGAGAAGAAAGAAGAGCAGCCCCGCCGAGAATCGAGGGCAGCGCCAAGCATCGGGGATGCCGGAGCATGAGCATATCAGTTTTTTATTTTTTTATTGACTTGTGTATAAGCCACATTTTTTGTGCTGAAAAACTCGGCTTATACACGAGTATATACGGTAATAAAAACCTATAAAAATATGTATTTACATTGATCAAAAAAATAAATAGGTGCATACAATGCATCAATCTGTACAGTAGGTGAAGACTAAGGGTAAACATAAAACACATATAGGACTTCTCCAAAAAGAGCACTTGCATCTCAAGCAAGTTCAGGTATCAACGACAACCCTAGAATTTTGCATTGTAATAAAGTAGACTGGAAAGGGTGTACCAAGTCTTTACAGGCAGGTTCAGAAACATTAGGGAACATTGCACTACTAGTGCCAGCAAGCCCAGCCACAAGCAAATAAAAAAAAAAAAAAAAAAAAAATATATATATATATATATATATATATATATATATAACGCTATTGTAGCCCTTAGAAAGGGCTGTTGGGTTCTTGTAGAATCACTCCTGCCTAACACTATTCTAATAGAACACCCTAACTCTTTCCCTGAGCAGCAGCAGCTCTCTCTAACGGCATTCAGACAGAGAATGATCCGAGCAGCGCAGGCAGGGGCTAGTATATTCCAGGGTCACCTGATCAGGCCAGCCAACCACTGCTATCAACATGTAAGTGTACCACGTGATGCTGGGTGGAGTGCAGAGTCTCCTGGCTTGTGATTAGCTCTGTTTCTGGCCGCCAAAAATATAAACGCTGCGAGATGACATTTTCTCGAGCGGGCAAAATACTCGTCTGAGCACCGAGCAGTTGTGAGTACGCTAATGTTCGAACGAGCAGCAAGCTCGGACGAGTATGTTCGCTCATCTCTAGCTCTGAGGATTTAGATGGAAGAAATCTATGCAATATGAACACTAGTTTACAATCTGGGGAGGGAGAGACAATTAATTTCTCAAACCCAGTGAGACCATGTTAGCAATCACCTTCCAGGGGCAGAATTTTTGAAGTTTTGACAAGTTGGGAGTACGTGAGAGAGTGGACAGAAAAATGTGGGAACCATTCTTTATTTTGTGTCAAGGAAGGAAAAATTCCTTTGCCTAATGAATCTCATTCACCTCACCTTTTGTTGCAGGCAATTTACTGGGTAGACCAGGAAATGAAGGAAGGGTATTTTAACCCTAACAGCTCTCCCAACTATGTGAGAGGTAAAGGGTGAGGCCAAATTTTATCAGACATAGGGAAAGAGTGCCATGTCTTCAAAGGACCTTTCATTAGAATATTTAGAGAGTTGGGAGTAAATGAGTGTTTGAAGAGGTGTAGAAGCAGTTGGTTTAGAGAATTCTTAACCAGAGCTCCTTATTTTTTCAGAGTGACTCACATTGAAAGACAGTGCAAACCGCACGATGGGCAGTGTGCCTGTGAAGAGTGCAGGGTGTGCTAAATTCAGGATTCATAAATCTGACACTCCCTGCTCTGCCCCAAAAGAGTGCACCAACTCTTCTGTGGTTCACCTTCAACATGGGGCATGCACCACACTTCTGTCAGACTCTGCATGTTCAATATGGTGCACAGTCCAACTATGCACCAGAACACCACTTTATATGTGTAGAAATTTGTGTTGTTTCGGGTATAATGCATCTGCAACACAAATGAGTCACGTGCAACACATATGTGGTACGGACACTTCTTAAATACATGTGCAAGCAGTTTGCAATAGAAAGACATGCAAAGTCCAACAGAAAACTAGTTCAGGGCCTTTGGTGAATGTGGCCCTATATCTAAGCAAATCACAGCTTGTCAATGCTTCTTGCTGTATTAGGATGATTTTGTTTTCTAAACCTACACATGGAGGTGCCAGAGTTTTAAAAAAAATTAGCAACATATTTTAGGATAGACTAAGAAACAAATTCCACAATCAATTATATTTCATATTGCGATATTTATTTTCTATTTAATTAACCATTTTAATTCAACTTTATATTTACTATCATCTTTCTTTGAAAAATAATAAACTTGTATTGTCTTTTTAATAAAATATTGATGCTACACTAATAATGTCTAGTAGTATAAAAATGTATTACTCTCTTTTCTTCTTTTGGTAAACTTAGAAGTGGAATGAATTGAGTGAAGTCTGTTATCAATCCATAACATCTGCTCCACTGTCAGGTAATGAAATGGGTGTCTCTAGGGCTCAAGACAGCTGGGATGCTTTCCTAATGCAGTAGGTTATTGTGAAAATAAACAGGCTCTGATATGGTCTAAGATTGTCACAATTATTCAGTCTGGTGATACATCTTCCTGTATTAGCTGCTTAAGCATACATGGTTTCCCCAGCATACAGAAGAATATGAATTAAATAACAACCCCCCTAAAACTTTTCTCTCCAAAACTTGATTTTAGAATAATACAAAAATTAGCATATAACAAAGTTGCACAGGATTCCAGTTCAAGTTGTTCTCTAAGCTGATGCAGATATGATACACATAAATTGATAATGATGTGTATTACAAATTAGTATTGACCATCTTAAATTATGGAATTTCTATATGCCATTCCTGATTACATAAGTAAATTAGAATGTAAAGATCTCTGAATTAATTGGTATTTCCTATGCCTGATTTGATCAGAAAGAAGTGAGAAAGAAACTGCTTGTGTATCCTGACATTACTGTAATTCTAAAACTGACATAAAACATAACCTTAGAGTTAGAGGTTCTTATAGAGAATTAGACCTTCTAGTAAAAATATCAAAACAAAACCAAAAAATCAATTGTCAGAACAAAAATATTTAGGTTTATGTTTATGTTTTTAAGAAAAAAGCTAAAAAATAATATTAATATACACATTTTGTACTGCTGTGTCCGTTAAGACTCGGGCTTCAATAATATTTGATTTATGTAATGCCATAAAAAATATGACAAACTATCTGTATTGGAAAAGGGTTAACAGAATATTGACATAGTGTTAAAAGTATTTAAAATTTTGCTTTTCATCCTCTCCAAAAAGATTACTGCTACTCAATAGTTTATAGGGTGAAGTGGATAAAAGAGGAAATCAGTAAGGGTTAATTTCACACAGAAGGTAGATTCAAATATCTAGCTATCAATGATAATATCATATTATCATAGTAAATAAGGTCACAAGTAGAGATGAGCAAACATGCTTCGCCCGCTCGAGAAAATGGCAGCTCCCGCCGTTTTGCTTTTTGGCGGCCAGAAACAGAGCCAATCACAAGCCAGGAGACTCTGCACTCCACCCAGCATGACGTGGTACCCTTACACGTCGATAGCAGTGGTTGGCTGGCCAGATCAGGTGACCCTGGGATAGACTAGCCGCTGCCCGCGCTGCTCGGATCATTCTGTGTCTGGATGCCGCTAGGGAGAGAGCTGCTGCTGGTCAGGGAAAGCGTTAGGGTGTTCTATTAGCTTACTGTTAGGCAGGAGTGATTCTCCAAGAACCCAACAGCCCTTCTTAGGGCTACAATAACGTTCTACTTTTTTTTTTTTTATTTGCATCTAGTACCATTTTGTGAGGAATTAGCAGGGGGACTTGCTACCGTTGTGTTTAGCTCTTAGTGGCACACATATCCACCTCAAACACCAAAGTGGGAAAATTTAGTAGGGGTTGGATTTCAATTAGGCACAGTCTGCCATTTTTCCTTTTTTATTTTACGTTTATTTTGTTTAATAACTCAGTGTCATCTCATCTGGCATAGTAGTGTGCTTTCATACTTGGCTAGAAAATAGCCATAGGAGAATCCAAACGGCTTACGCCTACAGTAGCGTTATATATTTGATTTCTGGTTGATCTGCTGGTGGCTGTACTTGCTGCAGTGCATCTACTAGCCAATTGTGAGCAATTTGTAGTGAGACTTGCGACCGCTGTGTTTTGCGCTTAGTGACGCACATATCCATTGCAAAGACCGAAGTGGGAAAATTTAGTAGGGGTTGGATTTCAATTAGGCACAGTCTGCCATTTGTCCTTTTTTATTTTACGTTTATTTTGTTTAATAACTCAGCGTCATCTCATCTGGCATAGTAGTGTGCTTTCATACTTGGCTAGAAAATAGCCATAGGAGAATCCAAACGGCTTACGCCTACAGTAGCGTTATATATTTGATTTCTGGTTGATCTGCTGGTGGCTGTACTTGCTGCAGTGCATCTACTAGCCAATTGTGAGCAATTTGTAGTGAGACTTGCGACCGCTGTGTTTTGCGCTTAGTGACGCACATATCCATTGCAAAGACCGAAGTGGGAAAATTTAGTAGGGGTTGGATTTCAATTAGGCACAGTCTGCCATTTGTCCTTTTTTATTTTACGTTTATTTTGTTTAATAACTCAGTGTCATCTCATCTGGCATAGTAGTGTGCTTTCATACTTGGCTAGAAAATAGCCATAGCAATAGGATAGCATTGTTTGGTTTTAAAAACTCAAAAACACAAAAAAAAAAAAAAAACACAAAAAAAAGTTAAAAAAAATTAAAGCTATAACTCTCATTTTAAAAATGTTTAACCCGAGGGCTAGGGGTAGAGGACGAGGGCGGGGACGTGGGCGTCCAACTACTGCAGGGGTCAGAGGCCGTGGTCCTGGCCGGGGTGAGACACCACCTGCTTATGAGGGAGCAGGGGAACGCCGCAGAGCTACACTCCCTAGGTTCATGTCTGAAGTTACTGGGACTCGTGGTAGAGCACTGTTGAGGCCAGAACAGTGCGAACAGGTGATGTCGTGGATTGCTGACAATGCTTCGAGCAATTTGTCCACCAGTCAGTCTTCCACGCAGTCCACCCATGTCACCGAAATCGCCACTCCTCCAGCTCCTGCACCTCAGCCTCCTCCCCCCCAGTCTGCCCCCTCCCAGGAAAATTTGGCATTTGAACCGGCATACTCTGAGGAACTGTTTTCTGGACCCTTCCCACAGTCACAAACCACTTGTCCGGTTGCTGCTGAGCAATTTTCCGATGCCCAGGTTTTCCACCAGTCACAGTCTGTGGGTGATGATGACCTTCTTGACGTAGTGGAAGTGCGTAAAGAGGTGTCCGACGATGAGGAGACACGGTTGTCAGACAGTGGGGAAGTTGTTGTCAGGGCAGGAAGTCCGAGGGGGGAGCAGACTGAGGGATCGGAGGATGATGAGGTGACAGACCCAAGCTGGGTTGAGAGGCCGGGTGAACACAGTGCTTCTGAGACGGAGGAGAGTCCTCGACCAGAACAGGTTGGAAGAGGCAGTGGTGGGGCCAGACGGAGAGGCAGGGCCAGAGCTGGTGCATCAGCGCCAAATGTGTCAACTAGTGAAGCTCCCGTGGCGAGGGCTCTTGCGGCGAGGGCTAGATCTTCAGAAGTCTGGAGGTTCTTTAAGGAAACACCGGATGACCGACGGACTGTGGTGTGCAACATTTGCCAAACCAGGCTCAGCAGGGGTTCCACCACTACTAGCTTAACTACCACCAGTATGCGCAGGCATATGAATGCTAAACACCCCACTCAGTGGCAACAAGCCCGTTCACCTCCGGCCGTGCACACCACTGCTCCTTCCCCTGTGTCAGCTGATAGTCAGCCCCCTGCCCAGGACCCTGCCACAAAAACCCCATCGTCGCCTCCACGATCCTCCACAGCATCCACCAGCGTTCAGCTCTCCATACCCCAGACGCTGGAGCGGAAACGCAAATATAGTGCAACCCACCCGCACGCCCAAGCCCTTAATGTGCACATCTCCAGATTGCTTAGCCTGGAGATGCTGCCCTATAGGCTAGTAGAGACCGAGGCCTTTCGCAACCTCATGGCGGCGGCCGCCCCTCGGTATTCGGTACCCAGCCGCCACTACTTTTCCCGATGTGCCGTCCCAGCCCTGCACCAGCACGTGTCAGACAACATCACCCGTGCCCTGACCAACGCCGTTTCTGACAAGGTCCACCTGACCACGGACACGTGGACGAGTGCTGCCGGGCAGGGCCACTATATATCGCTGACGGCACATTGGGTTAACTTGGTGGAGGCTGGGACCGAGTCTGACCCTGGGGCTGGTCATATACTGCCGACGCAGAGGATTGCGGGGCCTACCTCGGTCCAGGTGTTTCAGGCCTACTATGCCTCCTCCTCCTCCCACCCCTCCTCCACCTCCTCCTCCGAACTACCATCCGTGGGCACGGCGCCATCAGTCGGTAGCTCTAGGCACAGCAGCAGTGCCGTTGCTAAGCGACAGCAGGCGGTGCTCAAACTGCTGAGCCTAGGCGATAAAAGGCACACCGCCCAAGAGCTATTACAGGGCATCACGGCGCAGACTGATCTGTGGCTGGCACCGCTGAACCTGAAGCCAGGCATGGTTGTGTGTGACAACGGCCGTAACCTGGTGGCGGCTCTGCAACTCGGCAGACTGACACATGTGCCATGCCTGGCCCATGTGTTAAATCTGATAGTTCAGCGTTTCCTCAAGACATACCCCAATCTGTCAGATTTGCACGAAGGTGCGCCGCATCTGTGCGCATTTCAGGAAGTCCAGCACAGATGCTGCCACTCTCAGGGCAGCGCAGCGCCGCCTCCAACTGCCCGCTCACCGACTGTTGTGCGACGTGCCCACGAGGTGGAATTCAACACTGACCATGTTATCCAGAGTTTACCAGCAGCGCCGAGCCATTGTAGACTGCCAGATGTCAACTTCCACCAGAACTGGTAGTCAGGTCAGTCAGCTTCCTCAAGTCTACAATGAGGAGTGGACGTGGATGTCTGATATCTGTCAGGTGCTGAGTAACTTTGAGGAGTCAACACAGATGGTCAGTGGCGATGCCGCCATCATCAGCCTCACCATCCCGCTGCTTGGCCTGTTGAAAAACTCTCTGATCAGCATGAAGTCGGAAGCTTTGCGCTCGTCACAAGAGACGGGGGAAGAAGATTCCCTTGTTGATAGCCAAAGCACCCTTAGGTCTGTTTCTCAGCGCATATCGGAGGAGGTGGAGGTGGAGGAGGATGAGGAGGAAGAGGAGGAGAATGTTGGCGAGACACAAGAGGGGACCATTGTTGAGTCCTTCACTGTTCAGCGTGTATGGGCAGAAGAAGAGGAGTTGGAGGAGTTGGAGGAGGAGGAAATGGACAGTCAGGCCAGTGAGGGGAGTGAATTCTTACGCGTTGGTACTCTGGCGCATATGGCAGATTTCATGCTAGGCTGCCTATCCCGTGACCCTCGCGTTCAAAGAATTTATTCCAGCACCGATTACTGGGTGTTCACTCTCCTGGACCCACGGTACAAGCAAAATCCTTCCACTCTCATCCCTGCAGAGGAAAGGAGTGTGAGAATGCATGAATACCAGCAGGCCCTGGTTCACAAGCTGAAACAGTATTTCCCTTCTGACAGCGCTAGCGGCAGAGTGCGTAGTTCTGCGGGACAAGTAGCGAGGGAGAGTAGGCGAGCAGGCAGCTTGTCCAGCACTGGCAAGGGTACGCTTTACAAGGCTTTTGCCAGCTTTATGTCACCCCAGCAAGACACTGTCACCTGTCCCCAGTCTCGGTAGAGTAGGGCTGATCTTTACAGAAAGATGGTGAGGGAGTACGTAGCTGACCATACCATCGTCCTAAATGATCACACAGCTCCCTACAACTACTGGGTTTCAAAGCTGGACATGTGGCACGAACTGGCGCTGTACGCCTTGGAGGTTCTTGCCTGCCCTGCCGCTAGCGTCTTGTCCGAGCGGGTTTTCAGTGCAGCTGGTGGCATCATCACCGATAAGCGTACACGCCTGTCGACTGACAGCGCTGACAGGCTGACGCTTATTAAGATGAATAAAGCCTGGATTTCTCATAATTTCCAATCTCCACCAGGTGAAGGAAGCTCAACCTGAATAATTTATCCACTCCTCCTCCTCCTCATTTTCCTCCTTCTCCTCCTCTTTGTACAGTAAAGCAGAGGAAACTGGCTATTTTTTGACAGGGCCCACTGGCTCTAGCTATAGTACTTTATGCATTTAATTTTTCTGGAGGGCCACCGACCCGGTCCTCTGTTTTAAACAATTTTTGGGAGTGCCACATACAGGCACTCAATCTATTCAATTTTTCTGGAGGGCCACCTACCTGCTCCTCTGGTTTGAAAACTTTTTGGGACTGCCACATACAGGCACTCAATCGATTCAATTTTTCTGGAGGGCCACCTACCTGCTCCTCTGGTTTGAAAACTTTTTGGGACTGCCACATACAGGCACTCAATCTATTCTATTTTTCTGGAGGGCCACCTACCTGCTCCTCTGGTTTGAAAACTTTTTGGGACTGCCACATACAGGCACTCAATCGATTTCATTTTTCTGGAGGGCCACCTACCTGCTCCTCTGGTTTGAAAACTTTTTGGGACTGCCACATACAGGCACTCAATCGATTCCATTTTTCTGGAGGGCCACCTACCTGCTCCTCTGGTTTGAAAACTTTTTGGGACTGCCACATACAGGCACTCAATCGATTCAATTTTTCTGGAGGGCCACCTACCTGCTCCTCTGGTTTGAAAACTTTTTGGGACTGCCACATACAGGCACTCAATCTATTCTATTTTTCTGGAGGGCCACCTACCTGCTCCTCTGGTTTGAAAACTTTTTGTGACTGCCACATACAGGCACTCAATCTATTCTATTTTTCTGGAGGGCCACCTACCTGCTCCTCTGGTTTGAAAAATTTTTGGGACTGCCACATACAGGCACTATCCAAATTAAATTGTCTCCATAGCAGCCTCCACACGTTGTCTCCATTGCTACCTCCAAAAGTCGTCCATATAGCTGCCTCCATACATCGTCCCTTTATCAAACGAGGTGTGTCAGGCAGAAATTTGGGTTGTTTTCATGGATTCCACATCAAAGTTGTTAACTTTGTCGCCACCCAGCTGTGTTATCCACAAAATATACTAATAAACTTTTATCATTTACCAATATTATTTCAGCGCTTCTTGCGCATCTGTTTACATTCCCCTCACCCGCCATATCCCAAACTTATAAGAACGCTACTACACTTGATCTTATACAAAAGGTTCTTAGAAGTGCTGTTTGGGGAGTAGCCTAGAGACAGGGGCTTGGATTGGCGAAAGCTCGCCTGGCTGCGGAGCGCCAGCTCCATCCCAAGATCCAACTAACATAGTTTTAACTGCAGCACCTTTAATCTACTACTAGTTCACTGCCTCCATAATAATAATAATAATCTTTATTTATATAGCGCCATCATATTCCGTAGCGCTTTACAAATCATAGGAAACAAATACAAATGTAATGTAACAGAGCACAACATTTGTATGGAACAACAGGAGTGAGGTCCCTGCTCGCCAGAGCTTACGGTTTATGAAGATGATGGGGTAACACGAGGTAAAAGAATATTTAATGGTCAAGCCATTCTTCTTAGGGAATAGAACAAAATATAATAAATGGAATTGCTGTCGCTTGAACCACTCAGCCGTCATCTTATATACCAGGTCCAGGGTGAATGGGACTGTAGAGAAGTCTGGTGCCTGTTGGTTGCTGGATAACAGATGGGAGGACGACACAGGACGGGTTAGTAGAAGAGTTAAAACTTCATGCAGTTAATGAGTGTTATAGGCTTGCCTAAAGAAATGGGTTTTAAGAGCACGTTTGAAACTTTGGAGGTTAGGTATTAGTCTGATAGTCCAGGGCAGAGCATTCCATAGAATTGGTGCAGCTCTAGAGAAGTCTTGGAGACGCGAGTGGGAGGTCCGCACTAGGGTAGAGGTTAATCTAAGATCACTGGCGGATCTAAGAGCACGGGTTGGGCGATAGACTGAGATAAGAGAGGAGAGGCATTATACAGAGCTTTATGGATGAGGGTTATTATTTTAAACTATTCGAAAGGAGACTGGCAGCCAGTGCAGCTACTGGCATGAACTGTAAGCATACATGGTCCCCTTATCAAACGAGCTGTGTCAGGCAGAATTTTGGGTTGTTTTCATGGCTTCCACAACAAACTTGTTAACTTTGTCGCCACCCTGCTGTGTAATCCACAAAAAATACTGGCAAACTTTTATCATTTACCGATATTATTTCAGCGCTTCTTGCGCATCTGTTTACATTCCCCTCACCCGCCATATCCTAAACTTATAAGAACGCTACTACACTTGATCTTATACAAAAGGTTCTTAGAAGTGCTGTTTGGGGAGTAGCCTAGAGACAGGGGCTTGGATTGGCGAAAGCTCGCCTGGCAGCGGAGCGCCAGCTCCATGCCAAGATCCAACTAACATAGTTTTAACTGCAGCACCTTTAATCTACTACTAGTTCACTGCCTCCATACATGGTCCCCTTATCAAACGAGCTGTGTCAGGCAGAATTTTGGATTGTTTTCATGGCTTCCATGTTAACTTTGTCGCCACCCTGCTGTGTAATCCACAAAATATACTGGCAAACTTTTATCATGTACCGATATTATTTGAGCGCTTCTTGCTCACCTCCTTTGGTTCCTCTCTGCCACCCATTGGTTTGAAGCCTGAGTCCATTTAGGGTATGTTGCCATGACACTCTCTAGCCTGCCGCTGCTGCCTCTGCATGCTGTCCCCTATAGTGTCAGGAGCAGCATATAGGTAACCAGTTAAAAGTACAAACATTTTATTCATTTCTATTAAAATTGAAATTGCCAACTCACATATAGTATACTAGGCCCAAGGCCTCGACGTCCCAACACCAACACCCTAGTGAATATCTATATACAAAATTATTTAAGATAGGCGCATAAGGTGGTACACACCTGCTAGAGACTACCAGAATTATAATATGGGTACAGATGAAGACATACCTGCCCTGGGGGTACCTCAATGTGATACCCACCAGTGGTGTTATTTACCCATATACTTGTCACTGTCTGTCTCAGTCGTGTAGTTTTGGCGGGGCCACCTCTTTCTCTCCTGAAGGTCAGTGGGGGAGGGGTGTGACACCTTGTACTAGGCTTCCCCTATTCCCCAAAAAGCTCCCGCCCTTACAAGGGCAGTCCCAACAACTGTCCCTTGTGCTACATGTTACGTCACACCTCCCTGACGCGTTTCCACAGAATGTTTCATCAGAGGGAGAAACTTCATACGTAAATTGCCCTAGGAACAATAATTAAACTGATATCAGTACAAACACTGCATCCCTGCATTATTGGATGTTTTAGATGCTATCTAGCTTCATTCTGTCACTCTGTCATGGCCATGCTGTTGCCCATAATTTTGGCATAATGGTGCGATTATGCAGCCTCAGAGGCATCCATGCATGCTGCCCCTGCTGTTTCCTGTCCATTTCCGTGGTGTTTCCATCCTTTTCTGAGGTTCCCAGGTGTTTGGCCAAGCTTCCCTGTGCAGAGCCTTGGTCCCCTTGAAAAATGCTCGAGTCTCCCATTGACTTCAATGGGGTTCGTTATTCGAGACGAGCACTCGAGCATCGGGAAAAGTTCGTCTCGAATAACGAGTACCCGAGCATTTTAGTGCTCGCTCATCTCTAGTCACAAGTCCATCAAGTCCAACCTTTAAGAATTAAATAAATGTTTTATCCCCATAACCCGTGATATTTTTTCCCTCCAGAAAGGCATCCAGGCCTCTCTTGAACATGTACATAGAGTCCGCCATAAAAACCTCCTGCGGCAGAGAGTTCCATAGTCTCACTGCTCTTACAGTAAAGAACCTTTGTCAATGTTGATGGTAGAATCACCTCTCATCTAGGCGTAGAGGATGCTCCCTTGTCCTGGCTACAGGCTAATGTATAAGGGCAAAATTATTTCCTATTCAAATCTATTCATCTCTTGATACAGCCTATAATTTTATTTGCTTTAATAGCTCGCATTAAGTTTATCATCCACCAAAAGAGACCAAAAGTTCAGTTCATATAGATAAATCTTGCCTTTTGGGGAATAGAGCTGTAAAAAAAACTTACACTGACATTTTTTTAAAAGGGTTGGGAACGACCCTGTCCTAGAAACAGCTCTTCTTATAGAGACTTTACCATCCCATTATCTCATAGGCTTCCTGAAAGTCATGCTGATGTTAAGGGGGTTTCTTTGAAAGGTAGCTAAAAGAGGCAATGTTTTCCTTATATCATCCTGAAAAACATATTTGCCTATTTCCTAAATTATTTTGTATATACATATATAAAGATCTCAGAATTAATTGGTATTTCCTATGCCTGATTTGATCAGAAAGAAGTGAGAAAGAAACTGCTTGTGTATCCTGAAATTACTGTACATTATGGTAGCAGCTATATTTCTGTACCACAAAGCATGATGCTTGAATAATTCTAATACTGACATAAAACATAACCTTAGAGTTAGGCTATATTCACACTAATGTATGGGGGACATATATACGGCCGACGTATATACGGCCAATATACGTCCCCCATAGGCAGCAATGGGCGCACGGCACCCTGTGGAGAAGGGCGGTGGTGAACTGCGGTGGTGACTGCTCCTTTCCAGCCCCTCCTTATTGGCAACTGCCTAGTCACACAGCACTGCTAATGAAAGGTACAATATAACATATCTTTTTTTCTGTAAAACCTATTTTTTATACAAAAACACTTTGGCAGAGTATGTACTATGCTCTGTGGGGACTGGAGGAGTGCTAAAAATGGGTCTCCTGGTGACAGGTTCCCTTTAAAGAAAAGAAAAATATCTAAACAAGGGTTTATTAAAAGTAAGAAGCAAGGAATAGAGATGAGCGAGCACTAAAATGCTCGGGTACTCGTTATTCGAGACGAACTTTTCCCGATGCTCGAGTGCTCGTTTCGAGTAACGAGCCCCATTGTAGTCAATGGGAGACTCAAGCATTTTTCAAGGGGACCAAGGCTCTGCACAGGGAAGCTTGGCCAAACACCTGGGAACCTCAGAAAAGGATGGAAACACCACGGAAATGGACAGGAAACAGCAGGGGCAGCATGCATGGATGCCTCTGAGGCTGCTTAATCGCACCATTATGCCAAAATTATGGGCAACAGCATGGCCATGACAGAGTGACAGAATGAAGCTAGATAGCATCTAAAACATCCAATAATTGACCCTGACACTATAGGGGATGGCATGCAGAGGCAGAGGCAGCAGCGGCAGGCTAGAGAGTGGCATGGCGACATACCCTAAATGGACTCAGGCTTCAAACCAATGGGTGGCAGAGAGGAACCAAAGGAGGTGAGCAAGAAGCGCTCAAATAATATCGGTACATGATAAAAGTTTGCCAGTATATTTTGTGGATTACACAGCAGGGTGGCGACAAAGTTAACATAGAAGCCATGAAAACAACCCAAAATTCTGCCTGACACAGCTCGTTTGATAAGGGGACCATGTATGGAGGCAGTGAACTAGTAGTAGATTAAAGGTGCTGCAGTTCAAACTATGTTAGTTGGATCTTGGCATGGAGCTGGCGCTCCGCTGCCAGGCGAGCTTTCGCCAATCCAAGCCCCTGTCTCTAGGCTACTCCCCAAACAGCACTTCTAAGAACCTTTTGTATAAGATCAAGTGTAGTAGCGTTCTTATAAGTTTGGGATATGGCGGGTGAGGGGAATGTAAACATCTGCGCAAGAAGCGCTGAAATAATATCCGTAAATGAAAAAAGTTTTCCAGTATATTTTGTGGCTTACACAGCACGGTGGTGACAAAGTTAACAGGTTTGATGTGGAATGCCCTGTAATAGCTCTTGGGCGGTATGCCTTTTATCACCTAGGCTCAGCAGTTTGAGCACCGCCTGCTGTCGCTTAGCGACGGCACTGCTGCTGTGCCTAGAGCTACCGACTGATGACGCCATGCCCACGGATGGTAATTCGGAGGAGGAGGAGGTGGAGGAGGGGTGGGAGGAGGAGGAGGCATAGTAGGCCTGAAACACCTAGACCGAGGTAGGCCCCGCAATCCTCTGCGTCGGCAGTATATGACCAGCCCCAGGGTCAGACTCGGTCCCAGCCTGCACCAAGTTAAGTGTAGTAGCGTTCTTATAAGTTTGGAATATGGCGGGTGAGGGGAATGTAAACAGATGCGCAAGAAGCGCTGAAATAATATCCGTAAATGGTAAAAGTTTGCCAGTATATTTTGAGGATTACACAGCAGGGTGGCGACAAAGTTAACAAGTTTGTTGTGGAAGCCATGAAAACAACCCAAAATTCTGCCTGACACAGCACGTTTGATAAGGCGGCCATGTATGGAGGCAGTGAACTAGTAGTAGATTAAAGGTGCTGCAGTTAAAACTATGTTAGTTGGTTCTTGGCATGGAGCTGGCGCTCCGCTGCCAGGCGAGCTTTCGCCAATCCAAGCCCCTGTCTCTAGGCTACTCCCCAAACAGCACTTCTAAGAACCTTTTGTATAAGATCAAGTGTAGTAGCGTTCTTATAAGTTTAGGATATGGCGGGTGAGGGGAATGAAAACATCTGCGCAAGAAGCGCTGAAATAATATCCGTAAATGGTAAAAGTTTGCCAGTGTATTTTGTGGATAACACAGCAGGGTGGCGACAAAGTTAACAACTTTAATGTGGAATCCATGAAAACAACCCAAATTTCGGCCTGACACACCTCGTTTGATAAAGGGACGATGTATGGAGGCAGCTATATGGACGACTTTTGGAGGTAGCAATGGAGACAACGTGTGGAGGCTGCTATGGAGACAATTCAATTTGGATAGTGCCTGTATGTGGCAGTCCAAAAAAGTTTTCAAACCAGAGGAGCAGGTAGGTGGCCCTCCATAAAAATGGAATAGATTGAGTGCCTGTATGTGGCAGTCCAAAAAAGTTTTCAAACCAGAGGAGCAGGTAGGTGGCCCTCCAGAAAAATGGAATAGATTGAGTGCCTGTATGTGGCAGTCCAAAAAAGTTTTCAAACCAGAGGAGCAGGTAGGTGGCCCTCCAGAAAAATGGAATAGATTGAGTGCCTGTATGTGGCAGTCCAAAAAAGTTTTCAAACCAGAGGAGCAGGTAGGTGGCCCTCCAGAAAAATTGAATAGATTGAGTGCCTGTATGTGGCACTCCCAAAAATTGTTTAAAACAGAGGACCGGGTCGGTGGCCCTCCAGAAAAATTAAATCCATAAAGTACTATAGCTAGAGCCAGTGGGCCCTGTCAAAAAATAGCCAGTTTCCTCTGCTTTACTGTACAAAGAGGAGGAGAAGGAGGAAAATGAGGAGGAGTGGATAAATTATTCAGGTTGAGCTTCCTTCACCTGGTGGAGATTGGAAATTAGGAGAAATCCAGGCTTTATTCATCTTGATAAGCGTCAGCCTGTCAGCGCTGTCAGTCGACAGGCGTGTACGCTTATCGGTGATGATGCCACCAGCTGCACTGAAAACCCGCTCGGACAAGACGCTAGCGGCAGGGCAGGCAAGAACCTCCAAGGCGTACAGCGCCAGTTCGTGCCACATGTCCAGCTTTGAAACCCAGTTGTTGTAGGGAGCTGTGTGATCATTTAGGACGATGGTATGGTCAGCTACGTACTCCCTCACCATCTTTCTGTAAAGATCAGCCCTACTCTGCCGAGACTGGGGACAGGTGACAGTGTCTTGCTGGGGTGACATAAAGCTGGCAAAAGCCTTGTAAAGCGTACCCTTGCCAGTGCTGGACAAGCTGCCTGCTCGCCTACTCTCCCTCGCTACTTGTCCCGCAGAACTACGCACTCTGCCGCTAGCGCTGTCAGAAGGTAAATACTGTTTCAGCTTGTGCACCAGGGCCTGCTGGTATTCATGCATTCTCACACTCCTTTCCTCTCCAGGGATGAGAGTGGAAAGATTTTGCTTGTACCGTGGGTCCAGGAGAGTGAACACCCAGTAATCGGTGCTGGAATAAATTCTTTGAACGCGAGGGTCACGGGATAGGCAGCCTAGCATGAAATCTGCCATATGCGCCAGAGTACCAACGCGTAAGAATTCACTCCCCTCACTGGCCTGACTGTCCATTTCCTCCTCCTCCAACTCCTCCAACTCCTCTTCTTCTGCCCATACACGCTCAACAGTGAAGGACTCAACAATGGTCCCCTCTTGTGTCTCGCCAACATTCTCCTCCTCTTCCTCCTCATCCTCCTCCACCTCCACCTCCTCCGATATGCGCTGAGAAACAGACCTAAGGGTGCTTTGGCTATCAACAAGGGAATCTTCTTCCCCCGTCTCTTGTGAGGAGCGCAAAGCTTCCGACTTCATGCTGACCAGAGAGTTTTTCAACAGGCCAAGCAGCGGGATGGTGAGGCTGATGATGGCGGCATCGCCACTGACCATCTGTGTTGACTCCTCAAAGTTACTCAGCACCTGACAGATATCAGACATCCACGTCCACTCCTCATTGTAGACTTGAGGAAGCTGACTGACCTGACTACCAGTTCTGGTGGAAGTTGACATCTGGCAGTCTACAATCGCTCGGCGCTGCTGGTAAACTCTGGATAACATGGTCAGTGTTGAATTCCACCTCGTGGGCACGTCGCACAACAGTCGGTGAGCGGGCAGTTGGAGGCGGCGCTGCGCTGCCCTGAGAGTGGCAGCATCTGTGCTGGACTTCCTGAAATGCGCACAGATGCGGCGCACCTTCGTGAGCAAATCAGACAGATTGGGGTATGTCTTGAGGAAACGCTGAACTATCAGATTTAACACATGGGCCAGGCATGGCACATGTGTCAGTCTGCCGAGTTGCAGAGCCGCCACCAGGTTACGGCCATTGTCACACACAACCATGCCTGGCTTCAGATTCAGCGGTGCCAGCCACAGATCAGTCTGCGCCGTGATGCCCTGTAATAGTTCTTGGGCGATGTGTGCCTTTTATCGCCTAGGCTCAGCAGTTTGAGCACCGCCTGCTGTCGCTTAGCGACGGCACTGCTGCTGTGCCTAGAGCTACCGACTGATGGCGCCATGCCCACGGATGGTCGTTCGGAGGAGGAGGTGGAGGAGGGGTGGGAGGAGGAGGAGGCATAGTAGGCCTGAAACACCTGGACCGAGGTAGGCCCCGCAATCCTCGGCGTCGGCAGTATATGACCAGCCGCAGGGTCAGACTCGGTCCCAGCCTCCACCAAGTTAACCCAATGTGCCGTCAGCGATATATAGTGGCCCTGCCCGGCAGCACTCGTCCACGTGTCCGTGGTCAGGTGGACCTTGTCAGAAACGGCGTTGGTCAGGGCAAGGATTATGTTGTCTGACACGTGCTGGTGCAGGGCTGGGACGGCACATCGGGAAAAGTAGTGGCGGCTGGGGACCGAATACCGAGGGGCGGCCGCCGCCATGAGGCTGCGAAAGGCCTCGGTCTCTATTAGCCTATAGGGCAGCATCTCCAGGCTTAGCAATCTGGAGATGTGCACATTAAGGGCTTGGGCGTGCGGGTGGGTTGCACTATATTTGCGTTTCCGCTCCAGCGTCTGGGGTATGGAGAGCTGAACGCTGGTGGATGCTGTGGAGGATCGTGGAGGCGACGATGGGGTTTTTGTGGCAGGGTCCTGGGCAGGGGGCTGACTATCAGCTGACACAGGGGAAGGAGCAGTGGTGTGCACGGCCGGAGGTGAACGCGCTTGTTGCCACTGAGTGGGGTGTTTAGCATTCATATGCCTGCGCATACTGGTGGTAGTTAAGCTATTAGTGGTGGAACCCCTGCTGATCCTGGTTTGGCAAATGTGGCACACCACAGTCCGTCTGTCATCCGGTGTTTCCTTAAAGAACCTCCAGACTTCTGAAAATCTAGCCCTCGCCGCAGGAGCCCTCGCCACGGGAGCTTCACTAGTTGACACATTTGGCGCTGATGCACCAGCTCTGGCCCTGCCTCTCCGTCTGGCCCCACCACTGCCTCTTCCAACCTGTTCTGGTCGAGGACTCTCCTCCGTCTCAGAAGCACTGTGTTCACCTGGCCTCTCAACCCAGCTTGGGTCTGTCACCTCATCATCCTCCGATCCCTCAGTCTGCTCCCCCCTCGGACTTCCTGCCCTGACAACAACTTCCCCACTGTCTGACAACCGTGTCTCCTCATCGTCGGACACCTCTTTACACACTTCTTCCAGTACGTCAACGGGTTAGCCCTCGGGTTAAACATTTTGAAAATGAGAGTTATAACTTTAATTTTTTTTTTAACTTTTTTTTGTGTTTTTTTTTTTGTGTGTTTTTTAGTTTTTAAAACCAAACGATGCTATCCTATTGCTATGGCTATTTTCTAGCCAAGTATGAAAGCACACTGCTATGCCAGATGAGATGACACTGAGTTATTAAAAAAATAAACGTAAAATAAAAAAGGAAATGACAGACTGTGCCTAATTGAAATCCAACCCCGGGCCCTAATAAATTTTCCCACTTCGGTCTTTGCGATGGATATGTGCGTCACTAAGCGCAAAACACAGTGGTCGCAAGTCTCACTCCAAATTGCTCACAATTTGCTAGTAGATGCACTGCAGCAACTACAGCCACCAGCAGATCAACCAGAAATCAAATATATATAACGCTACTGTAGGCGTAAGTAAGCCGTTTGGATTCTCCTATGGCTATTTTCTAGCCAAGTATTAAAGCACACTACTATGCCAGATGAGATGACGCAGAGTTATGAAAAAAATAAACGTAAAATAAAAAAGGAAATGGCAGACTGTGCCTAATTGTAATCCAACCCCGGGCCCTAATAAATTTTCCCACTTCGGTCTTTGCGATGGATATGTGCGTCACTAAGCGCAAAACACAGTGGTCGCAAGTCTCACTCCAAATTGCTCACAATTTTCTAGTAGATGCACTGCAGCAACTACAGCCACCAGCAGATCAACCAGAAATCAAATATATATAACGCTACTGTAGGCGTAAGTAAGCCGTTTGGATTCTCCTATGGCTATTTTCTAGCCAAGTATTAAAGCACACTACTATGCCAGATGAGATGACGCTGAGTTATGAAAAAAATAAACGTAAAATAAAAAAGGAAATGGCAGACTGTGCCTAATTGAAATCCAACCCCGGGCCCTAATAAATTTTCCCACTTCGGTCTTTGCGATGGATATGTGCGTCACTAAGCGCAAAACACAGTGGTCGCAAGTCTCACTCCAAATTGTTCACAATTTGCTAGTAGATGCACTGCAGCAAGTACAGCCACCAGCAGATCAACCAGAAATCAAATATATATAACGCTACTGTAGGCGTAAGTAAGCCGTTTGGATTCTCCTATGGCTATTTTCTAGCCAAGTATGAAAGCACACTACTATGCCAGATGAGATGACGCTGAGTTATGAAAAAAATAAACGTAAAATAAAAAAGGAAATGGCAGACTGTGCCTAATTGAAATACAACCCCGGGCCCTAATAAATTTTCCCACTTCGGTCTTTGCGATGGATATGTGCGTCACTAAGCGCAAAACACAGTGGTCGCAAGTCTCACTCCAAATTGCTCACAATTTGCTAGTAGATGCACTGCAGCAACTACAGCCACCAGCAGATAAACCAGAAATCAAATATATATAACGCTACTGTAGGCGTAAGTAAGCCGTTTGGATTCTCCTATGGCTATTTTCTAGCCAAGTATTAAAGCACACTACTATGCAAGATGAGATGACACTGAGTTATTAAAAAAACAAACGTAAAATAAAAAGAAACTGGCAGACTGTGCCTAATTGAAATCAAACCCCTAATAAATTTTCCCACTTTGGTGTTTGAGGTGGATATGTGTGTCACTAAGAGCTAAACACAACGGTAGCAAGTCCCCTTGCAAATTCCTCACAATATGGTACTAGCTGCACTACTAGTGCCAGCAAGCCCAGCCACAAGCAAATAAAAAAAAAAAGTATAACGTTATTGTAGCCCTAAGAAGGGCTGTTGGGTTGTTGTAGAATCACTCCTGCCTAACAGTAAGCTAATAGAACACCCTAACGCTTTCCCTGACCAGCAGCAGCTCTCTCCCTAGCGGCATCCAGACAGAGAATGATCCGAGCAGCGCGGGCAGCGGCTAGTCTATCCCAGGGTCACCTGATCTGGCCAGCCAACCACTGCTATCGACGTGTAAGGGTACCACGTCATGCTGGGTGGAGTGCAGAGTCTCCTGGCTTGTGATTGGCTCTGTTTCTGGCCGCCAAAAAGCAAAACGGCGGGAGCTGCCATTTTCTAGAGCGGGCGAAATACTCGTCCGAGCAACGAGCAGTTACGAGTACGCTAATGCGTATGTATGTTCGCTCATCTCTAGCAAGGAACATTTCCTTCTTTATCTTGCTATAACTGCAATAACATCATTAACCCCTTATCACCGACACTAGTTTTCTGCTCAATGACCAGACACGATTTTTCAAATCTGACATGTCTCCCGATAATTGGTTATAACTTCGGAATGCTTTAATATATACAGGTGATTTTGAGAATGTTTTCTCGTGATACATTGTACTTCATGTTAGTTGTATAATTTAAGTGATAAGTTTTGCGTTTCGTTCTGAAAAAAAGTGAAAATTTGGCAAAAGTTTGTAAAAATTCTTAATTTTCCAAGTTTGAAATGTTCTGCTATCCAGACAGGAAGTAAAACTACCCTAAAAAGCTTGATAATTAACATTTTCGGAATGTCTTCTTTATGTTGGGCTGATATTTTATGCGTCCTGTCATTTTTCTACGATGTTATGAGGCGCAGAACTTTAGGTGCGATTTTTCTCATTTTCATGAAAATTGCCAAAACTCACATTTTGAGGGACAACTCAGCTTTCAAGTGACTTTGAAAGGCCTAAATAATAATTAAACCCCATAAATTACCCCACTATAGAAACTTCACCCCTCAACGTGTGTAAAACAACTTCTATTGAGTCTATTAACCCTTTAAGGGTTTCACATGGGTTAAAACAATATGGACCTGCGATTTAGAAACTTTTAAATTTTTTTGGAAAATACATTAATTTAGGCCAAAACTGACAGTTTCATAATAAATAAAATGATGAATCGCTCTGCAATGTTGATGCCCAATTTCTCCCGAGTGTAGAGATACCTCATATGTGGTGGTGTCCTGCTGTATGGGCGCACAGCCAGGCATAGGATCAAAGCAGCGACATGTACAGCAGATTTTTATTGTTACATTGTACAAGCTATAAATTTTTTTTTTTTGGTAATGTAAACATATGAGGGCTTATTATTTACGAGATGAGATACAATGTATAGATAATTCATTATCAATTCAAATTAATATTTTATCTTTATTCTCTGGTTCACTACGATTGCGGTGATACCTCATTTATATAGTTTTGCTCATCTTTGCTCAATTTTACTGAGCAAAACCAATATTGGAGAAAATCGCATTGTTTTTACTATTGATAACTTTTCAGGGCCATAACTTCTGTATTTTTCTGTTGTCAAATCTGGTTGAGGGCTTATTTTTTGCGAAAAGAGTTGTTCTATTCATTCGTATCATATTAGGGAACTTAGCTTTTTTTGATCACTTTTTAGAACATATTTTATGATGGTGTTTGATGAAAAATTGTATATTACGGGAAGTTTTTTGTGTTTTTTTTTACGTCGTTCACCGAGCGGGTTCAATATTGATTTAGATTTATTGTACAGATTAATACGGACGCGGTGATACCAAATATGTACGTTTTTTTATGTTTTTGTGTTTTATATACTTTATTTGCCTTATATGTGCAACTGGGGAGATTATGGGACTTTTATTTTGTTTATTTCTTTATTTATTATTATAAAATTATTTAATTTTTTTTTTTTTACTTTTTTACATTATCCTTCCTTTGGCTTGAACAAGTGATCATCCGATGGACAGGAAACAGCATGGATGCCTCTGAGGCTGCCTAATCTTGGGATGGAGCTGGCGGTCCGCTGCCAGGCGAGCTTTCGCCTGTCCAAGCCCCTGTCTCTTGGCTCCTCCCCACCCAAAATGGGCCTGGGGGCCAGAAGCGTTTACTTTGAAAAAATTATAATTTTCAAAGCAGGCCGGGTCGTTTGAATATTTCACCTAGGAATAATGGAATAGCATAGTGGTTCTATTTTTAATTGTTTTTTCGGAAATGGTTCCATGATTAAGAGCGACAGTATGGGGCATCCATATTGCGCTGCTATGATTGCAACTTCAGGTCTCCAGCATGGCGGCAACAGATGGGCCGAATTCCACTATGTATTTGGTGAAACACCTGAAAATTCTGCCTGACACAGCTCGTTTGATAAGGGGACGATGTATGGAGGCAGTGAAGTAGTAGTAGATTAAAGGTGCTGCAGTTAAAACTATGTTAGTTGGATCTTGGGATGGAGCTGGCGCTCCGCTGCCAGACGAGCTTTTGCCTATCCAAGCCCCTGTCCCTCGGCTACTCCCCAAACAGCACTTCTAAGAACCTTTTGTATAAGATCAAGTGTAGTAGTGTTCTTATAAGTTTGGGTTATGGCGGGTGAGGGGAATGTAAACAGATGCGCAAGAAGCGTTGAAATAATATCGGTAAATGATAAAAGTTTGCCAGTATATTTTGTGGATATCACAGCAGGGTGGCGACAAAGTTAACAAGTTTGATGTGGAAGCCATGAAAACAACCCAAAATTCTGCCTGACACAGCTCGTTTGATAAGGGGACGATGTATGGAGGCAGCTATATGGACGACTTTTGGAGGCAGCTATGGCGATAACGTGTGGAGGTAGCAATGGAGACAACGTGTGGAGGCAGCTAAAAAGACGATGTGTGGAGGCTGCTATGGAGTTATGGACAATTTAATTTGGATAGTGCCTGTATGTGGCAGTCCAAAAAAGTTTTCAAACCAGAGGAGCAGGTAGGTGGTCCTCCAGAAAAATTAAATAGATTGAGTGCCTGTATGTGGCAGTCCAAAAAAGTTTTCAAACCAGAGGAGCAGGTAGGTGGTCCTCCAGAAAAATTAAATAGATTGAGTGCCTGTATGTGACACTCCCAAAAATTGTTTAAAACAGAGGACCGGGTAGGTCGCCCTCCAGAAAAATTAAATACATAGAGTACTATAGCTAGAGCTAGTTGGCCCTGGCAAAAAATAGCCAGTTTCCTCTGCTTTAGTGTACAAAGAGGAGGAGAAGGAGGACAATGAGGAGGAAGAGTACATACATTATTCAGGTTGAGCTTCTCTCACCTGGTGGAGATTGGAAATCCTGAGAAATCCAGGCTTTATTCATCTTGATAAGCGTCAGCCTGTCAGCGCTGTCAGTCGACAGGCGTGTACGGTTATCGGTGATGATGCCACCAGCTGCACTGAAAACCCGCTCGGACAACATGCTAGCGGCAGGGCAGGCAAGAACCTCCAAGGCGTACAGCGCCAGTTCGTGCCACATGTCCAGCTTTGAAACCCAGTAGTTGTAGGGAGCTGTGTGATCATTTAGGACGATGGTATGGTCAACTACGTACTCCCTCACCATCTTTATGTAAAGATCAGCCCTACTCTGCCGAGACTGGGGACAGGTGACAGTGTCTTGCTGGGGTGACATAAAACTGGCAAAGGCCTTGTAAAGCGTACCCCTGCCAGTGCTGGAAAAGCTGCCTGCTCGCCTACTCTCCCTCGCTACTTGTCCCACACAAGTACGCCCTCTGCCTCTAGAGCTGTTAGAAGGGAAATACTGTTTCAGCTTGTGCACCAGAGCCTGCTGGTATTCATGCATTCTCACACTGTTTCCTCTCCAGGGATGAGAGTGGAAAGATTTTGCTTGTACCGTGGGTCCAGGAGAGTGAATACCCAGTAATCGGTGCTGGAATAAATTCTTTGAACGTGAGGGTCACGTTCATAGGCAGCCTAGCATGAAATCTGCCATATGCACCAGAGTCCCAACGCGCAAGAATTCACTCCCCTCACTGGCCTGACTGTACATTTCCTCCTCCTCCAACTCCTCTTCTTCTGCCCATACATGCTGAACAGTGAAGGACTGAACTATGGTCCCCTCTTCTGTCTCGCCAACGTTCTCCTCCTCTTCCTCCTCATTCTCCTCCACCTCCTCCGATATGCGCTGAGAAACAGACCTGAGGGTGCTTTGGCTATCAACAAGGGAATCTTCTTCCCCCGTCTCTTGTGACGAGCGCAAAGCTTCCGACTTCATGCTGACCAGAGAGTTTTTCAACAGGCTAAGCAGCGAGATGGTGAGGCTGATGATGGCGGCATCGCCACTGACCATCTTTGTTGACTCCTCAAAGTTACTCAGCACCTGACAGATATCAGACATCCACGTCCACTCCTCATTATAGACTTGAGGAAGCTGACTGACCTGACTACCAGTTCTGGTGGAAGTTGACATCTGGCAGTCTACAATCGCTCTACGCTGCTGGTAAACTCTGGATAACATGGTTAATGTTGAATTCCACCTCGTGGGCACGTTGCACAACAGTCGGTGAGCGGGCAGTTGGAGGCGGCGCTGCGCTGCCCTGAGATTGGCAGCATCTGTGCTGGACTTCCTGAAATGCGCACAGATGCGGCGCACCTTCGTGAGCAAATCAGACAGATTGGGGTATGTCTTGAGGAACCACTGAACTATGAGATTTAACACATGGGCCAGGCCTTACCGATGGCACTTCTGCTGTGCCTAGAGCTGCCGACTGATGGCGCCATGCCCACGGATGGTAATTCGGAGGAGGAGGTGGAGGAGGGGTGGGAGGAGGAGGAGGCATAGTAGGCCTTTGAGACCTGGACTGAGGTAGGCCCCGCAATCCTCGGCGGCGGCAGTATATGACCAGCCCCAGGGTCAGACTCGGTCCCAGCCTCCACCAAGTTAACCCAATGTGCCATCAGAGATATATAGTGGCCCTGCCCGGCAGCACTCGTCCACGTGTCCGTGGTCAGGTGGACCTTGTCAGAAACGGCGTTAGTCAGGGCACGGATGATGTTGTCTGACACGTGCTTGTGCAGGGCTGGGATGGCACATCGGGAAAAGTAGTGGCGGCTGGGGACCGAATTCTGAGGGGCGGCCGCCGCCATGAGGTTTCGAAAGGCCTCGGTCTCTACCAGCCTATAGGGCAGCATCTCCAGGCTAAGCAGTTTGGAGATGTGGACGTTGAGGGCTTGGGCATGTGGGTGGGTTGCACTATACTTCCTTTTGCGCTCCAGCGTCTGGGGTATGGAGAGCTGAACGCTGGTGGATGCTGTGGAGGCGAAGATGGGGTTTTCGCACGGGAGGTGTTTGGGCCGGGGTCCTGGGCAGGGGGCTGACTAGCGGAAGGAGCAGTGGTGTGCCCGGCTGGAGGTGAACAGGCTTGGTGCCATTGAGTGGGGTGTTTAGCATTCATATGCCTGCGCATACTGGTGGTAGTTAAGCTAGTAGTGGTGGAACCCCTGCTAATCCTGGTTTGGCACAGGTTGCACACCACAGTCCGTCGGTCATCCAGTGTTTCTTTAAAGAACCTCCAGACTTCTGAAAATCTAGCCCTCGCCACGGGAGCTTGACTACGTGAAACATTTGGCGCTGATGCACCAGCTCTGGCCCTGCCTCTCCGTCTGGCACCACCACTGCCTCTTCCAACCTGTTCTGGTATAGGACTCGCCTCCATCTCAGAAGCACTGTGTTCAACCGGCCTATCAACCCAGCTTGGGTCTGTCACCTCATCATCCTCCGATCCCTCAGTCTGCTCCCCCCTCAGACTTCCTGCCCTGACAACAACTTCACCACTGTCTGACAACCGTGTCTCCTCATCGTCCGACACCTCTTCACACACTTCTTCCACTACGTCAATAATGTCATCATCACCCACAGACTGCGACCGGTGGAAAACCTGGGCATCGGAAAATAGCTCAGCAGCAACAGGACAAGTGGTTTGTGACTGTGGGAAGGGTCCAGAAAACAGTTCCTCAGAGTATGCCGGTTCAAATGCCAAATTTTGCTGGGAGGGGGCAGACTGGGGGGAAGGAGGCTGAGGTGGAGGATCTGGAGGAGTGCTGATTTCGGTGACATGGGTGGACTGTGTGGAAGACTGATTGGTGGACAAATGGCTAGAAGTATTGTCTGCAATCCACGACATCACCTCTTCGCACTGTTCTGGCCTCAACAGTGCTCTACCACGAGTCCCAGTAACTTGAGACATGATGAACCTAGGGAGTGCAGCTCTGCGGCGTTCCCCTGCTCCCTCATCAGCAGGTGGTGTCTCACCCCGCCCAGGACCACGGCCTCTGACCCCTGCAGTAGTTGGATTCCCACGTCCACGACCTCATCCTCTACCCCTAGCCCTTGGGTTAAACATTTTCAAAATTAAAGTGTAAACTTTAAATTTTTTTTTTAAACAAAACGATGCTATCCAATTGCTATGGCTATTTTCTAACCTACACTGACAGCACACAACTGGATTTTGTGCTGTGCCTGATGACTTTGAGTTATAAAAGTAAATAAATTAGACTGTGCCTAATTCAATTCAAACCCCTAATAACCCCTAATTGTCCCACTTCGGTGTTTGAGGTGTATATGTGTGTCACTAAGAGCTAAACACAACGGTCGCAAGTCTCCCTGCAAATTCCTCGCAATATGGTACTAGCTGCACTACTAGTGGCAGCAAGCCCAGCCACAAGCAAACCAAAAAAAAGTTAAATATAACGCTATTGTAGGCCTAAGTAAGCCGTTGGGGTTCTCCTATGGCTATTTTCTAGCCTACACTGAAAGCACACTGCTTTGCTAGATTACTTTGAGTTATAAAAAGAAATAAACGTAAAAAAAAAATAAATCAGAAGACTGTGCCTAATTCAAATTAAACCCCTAATAAATTGTCCCACTTCGGTGTTTGAGGTGGATATGTGTGTCACTAAGAGCTAAACACAACGGTCGCAAGTCTCCCAGCAAATTCCTCACAATATGGTACTAGCTGCACTACTAGTGGCAGCAAGCCCAGCCACAAGCAAACCAAAAAAAAGGAAATAAGTAACGTTATTGTAGCCCTAAGAAGGGCTGTTGGGTTCTTGTAGAATCACTCCTGCCTAACACTATTCTAATAGAACACCCTAACGCTTTCCCTGACCAGCAGCAGCTCTCTCCCTAGCGGCATCCAGACAGAGAATGATCCGAGCAGCGCGGGCAGGGGCTAGTCTATTCCAGGGTCACCTGATCAGACCAGCCAACCACTGCTATCGACGTGTAAGGGTACCACGTCATGCTAGGTGGAGTGCAGAATCTCCTGGCTTGTGATTGGCTCTGTTTCTGGCCGCCAAAAATCACAACGGCGGGAGATGCCATTTTCTCTAGCTGGTGAAATACTCGTCCGAGCAATGAGCATTTTCGAGTACGCTAATGCTCGAACGAGCATCAACCTCGGACGAGTATGTTCGCTTATCTCTATTCACATGTAAAACTAAAAATGTCAAGTACATGCTGAAGTGTCCTTTTGGGCAAGCAAGCATATATAGGACAAGACACTAGACAAGTAAAAGTCTGTATTAATGAACATAAATCAGCTATTAGAATTTTAAGCAAGAAGTTAGAATAAGAAAAAGTATGATAGATAAAGAAAACGAACAACAGGAGAAGTATGGTGAAACGACTGTTGCTCGACACTTTTTTGAATTCTGACATAATAGGGCACATTTACTTAGGGCTTTGCGCCAGTTTTCTTTTCGACTTTGCCCATTTTTCTAGTGGAAACTGCATGCACGGGTATTTAAGAAGTGTCTGCACCACAAATGTGTCGTATGCAACCTTTTTGTGTGGCAGCTGCACTAATCGTCATGCGACATAAATTAAGGAGCATTCCGGTGCTCAGTCGGACCATGCGACAAATATAACATGCAAAGTCTGTTGCACACTCTATGTTAAAGGTGCACCACAAAAAAGTTGGTGAACACTGTCGAGCCAGTACAGGGAAGCGTACTGAGCATTATACGCGGGCAGAGAACTTTTAGTGCAGTTCCCTACATTGTTAGTAAATGTGCCCCATGCAATGGACAGTGTTAGAGAAAGTAGAAGGGGTTAATCAGAGTAACATTACACAAAAATTAGTACAGGGGCACATTTACTAAGGGTCGCATGCTGCACTTTTGTTGGATCGTGCAAATTCTTCATTGCTAAAATGGCATGCACAGGAATTTAAGAAGTGTCAGCGCTGTTATTGTTCCCATGTGACTCTTCTTAAAAAAGGTGCACCACAAAAAACATGATGAACTCTGTTGGACCATTTTGGGGAAGCACCAGATTCATGATTTCTGGGGAATGATCTCAGTGAATCACTGCGCGCAGCATTATAGACGGACAATGCACTTTTAGTGAACTTAAGTGACCTTGTAAGTAAATGTGCCCCACTACCTCCAAAAGGAATGAATGAATATTGCAGTTTTGGTGTCTTTCTGTAAAAATGTATTTTAGAAAAGAGTTCCCTGCTATATTCTACAAAGGTTATACTGTATATACACATAGAGATGACTTATTTTAATTTCCCATGTAGAGTATGCACCTTCTGTCAGCATCAGATATATCATAGAATTGCCCGGCTGCATGACAGCCACCAGATAAATATTTTTTTTATTTTTAATCATTTTTATTTATTTTATAAATTACATATCCAAAATACAAAAACAGTATCAAGAGAATTGGGGTACATTACAAAAATCATTAATTGTAAACATTCAGCTAGCACTGCAGGGTTATAGTAAGGTCTAAATATAATATTATGATGGATAATTCTTATATAGGGCAGCTAATATTAGACTTTTATATATAGTGGGTAAAAAAATGTATTTAGTCAGCCACCAATTGTGCAAGTTCTCCCACTTAAAAAAATGAGAGGCCTGTAATTGACATCGGAGTTGAACCACAATAATGAAAGACAAAATGAGAAGACAAATACAAAAAAAATCACATTTATTTGTATAAATGTATTTGCAAATTGTAAAAGAAAAGAAAAAGAGTCTTTTTTCAGCTCACCAACATTAGAGAAGCCATATGTGGATCTGGCACACGTAGCAAGGAAGTCGGGCCGTTCCTAGACAATGCAGCAACAAAACATGAAAAAAACTCCAGCGAGGATCCAAAATAATATGATCAAGAAAGTCGAAATGTGAAAATCAAAAAAAGAAAAAAAGGGGGCATAAAAACTAACTTTTAATCCATAAGGTTAAAAAGCCATGTGCACATGGGGAGGAGGCTCTCATTCAACCATTAGATCTGTCTATCGGCTTCAGTATCCAACAAATATTTCCTTTCCCTATCATGATAACCCTATTATTTGGGTTATCACCTTCCACACCATGTTTCAGTATAGGCATCTATACATTTCTAAGGAGAAATCTGTGCCCTGAGAAGGTCTACCCTGACTGGCAATGAGTTTCTTCTCTTGTTCTTTTACAGTCATTGGGGCTGACAAGATTTCTCTCTGCTCTTTAAGTGTAGGAAATTCAATTTCATTTAGATACTTTTGAATGTATTCTAACCAACATAGTTTTTGAAAATCTTGTAGAATTCAAATTTCTTGTTTTATCCGTAAATATTTTATATTCCTCCATTCCTCATCTATTATTGCAGATATAGTTCTTCTATCTTTTCGGTATGTAATCTTAAATGCAATTTACCATACCACCTTCACAATACTTGCTTTTCCTTGAAAACCTAAACTGTTTGTTTCATGCCTTAGTTTCCAGAAAGTTTTCATATTCCTGTTTTACAGTCTCATTTTTGTTTTTTTGCATTTTAATTTTTCACTCCCAGTCTTTAAAAATAAAAAAACTTTCTCCATCTACAAAGCTTGAGGGCTTCATTTCAAATACGATGAAGTTGTAGAAAAAACACATTTGCATAATTTTTTAAGTTTGTATAGGTTTTCTTATGTTTTAATAAAAAAAATTTGAACCTTTTGTACAAAATAAAAGTTCTTTATTTTGCCCTATTTTGATGATAATACATTTTTCATATTTTGGTACACAGAGCTGTGTAAGGTATGGCTTTTTTTGCGGGTCAAGCTGACATTTTCACTGCTACCATTTTGGGAACTGTAGAACTTTTTGATTAAAAAAAACAGTTTTAATATTTTGATAGATCAGGATTTTAAGGTGATGCCTGACATGTTAAGGATTTTATATGTTTATTTATTTTATAGGTATCCTAGGGAAAGGTGGGTGATTTTAATTTTTACAGTTTTTTGACATTTTAAAATATTTATTAGAGTTAGTTACATTTTTTATTTACTGTTTTTTTTAGCTCCACTTCAGTGTTTGAATAATAGCCTGCCTCCAGTGCTAATTGGCAGTAATAGGGCTGCGATTGCGTGAAGCTGACCATTATGTGAAATGATTGCCTTTAACCACGGCAACTAACTAGTAAATTGCCACAACTGTAGCCAGCACCAACCACAGAAGTTAGCTGCAGGTGGGAACAGCCTATGAGCCTTCTCCATTTAGCCCTAAACTCTTTATGGTGTATATTTAGGTTGGGCAGTCCTTAAGTGGTTAATAATGGCCCTCTAGCTTTGGTCTTTTTCATGTTTAAAATGTTTTTTTTTTTACAGAAGGTAAAAATTTCCTTATTTAAAATACCTCTCAAAAAATGTGTGTATCCCAGAAAAGTCTTATGTCTATGGAGTTTTTATTGTTTTCAATATAATCTTTTTTTATTATCAGCATCATTAACAGTCAATGGGGATTTAATTTGATGTACAAATGGCCCTTGAAGAATCTACATTTAACAAAATATCAACTAAATATTTACAGCAATTGCGCTCAATAACTTTGGCCAATGCCAGGTCAATAGAAGAAAAGGATTTACGTGTTTGTTGCCCTCCAGTTTTCTCCAATCATTTATAAATCCCAATTCTTTGCAAATTGTAAATAAACAGGACTGCATATGAGATTTATTGGAAGTTACTCCTCTTGATATTCTGTCCTACCGGAGAGACAATACTAAATAAATGCAAACCCAAAAGCTACTACAGTGTGCAAAGAGCACCCCCCCCCCCCCACCTGTGCACCACAGCGTCTTGTGCTGCAGTGAGACTATACGAGGCAGAGGGAGTGCTAACCAGGGGCATAGGGCAGGGTGAGATGGTCCAAAAGACTGTGAATACGCAGAACAGAGGCGCCGCAGGGCCCTCCCGGGCAGCCCCCCAAGTCCACCAGTACAACTTCAAAAGCTCAACCTAAAAGGAATGGGGCCGTGGACAACAAACACAAGAATGTCACCACAGCTACAGTACCCAAACCCACAAGCAAGATTTTCCAGTCCGATTTACAGGTCGGACATCTCCCTAGCTATTCTTAATATACTTTAGAATCCCTATCCTTTGTTCATATTGTTCAACACATGAGAGTTCTGAGGGAGGAACCACCAGGGGATCAGATCCATTCTGTGGCAGCCCTGGGGTCCGTTGTGTCCCCTGCACTCCTAGTTCTTCCTCCTAACTGCTACCTGAGCATGTTTCAGCGTGATCAGTGATTTACATCACACACATAAAGGCTTAAACAAGTGATCAGATGAACGCTTGTTCAAGCCCAAGTCTAAAAAAAATAGAAAAGTTAAAATAAAATTTAAAATTATTTTTATAATTTTTAATAGAAAAAAGAAAGAAAAAAAAGAAAGTCCCCTAATACACAACATTTACAAATAAAGATCAAATAAAGTATAAAAACCACAAAAACACACGAAAAACCTACCTATTTGATATCACCTTCTTAACAATCTGTGCAATAAATCTGAAGCAATATTGAACACGCACGGTGAACCAAAATGTACTAAAAAGTCATCCAAATAGCTCCGTGCCCAGATATGCTGTCATTGAAAAGAACTACTCTTTTCACAAAAAACATCTATGTCAAAAGAAAAATGGCTGTGTGCCATACAGCAACTAACCTCAATATATGGCTGATTTTTATGCTTGGGAGAAATTGGTTGTCAGAACATTTCATCATTTAATCCATTGTGAATATCTAATATGACCTATATGAATGTATTTTCCAAAAAAAGTTATTAAAAAATTATAGTTTCTATGTTTACATCAATTGTGTTTTAAACAAACACCTAAAGGGTTTAAATACTTCATAAAAGTATTTTTACATATATTGAGGGGTGGAGTTTCCATAATGGGGTAATTTATAGGGTTTCACTATTATTTAGGCCTCTCAAATTCACTTAAAAGCTAAGTTGTCCCTGAAACATGAGTCTTGACAATTTCTATGAAAATGAGAAAAGTTCCACCTAAAGTTATAAGCTTCATAACATCCTAAAAACATTAGGATGCATCAAAACAATGCAAACATAAAGCAGACATTCCGGAAATTTTAGATACCAATCTATTTGGCTGTACGACTACACTCACCGGCCACTTTATTAGGTACACCATGCTAGTAACGGGTTGGACCCCCTTTTGCCTTCAGAACTGCCTCAATTCTTCGTGGCATAGATTCAACAAGGTGCTGGAAGCATTCCTCAGAGATTTTGGTCCATATTGACATGATGGCATCACACAGTTGCCGCAGATTTGTCGGCTGCACATCCATGATGCGAATCTCCCGTTCCACCACATCCCAAAGATGCTCTATTGGATTGAGATCTGGTGACTGTGGAAGCCATTTGAGTACAGTGAACTCATTTTCATGATCAAGAAACCATTCTGAGATGATTCCAGCTTTATGACATGGCGCATTATCCTGCTGAAAGTAGCCATCAGATGTTGGGTACATGTGGTCATAAAGGGATGGACATGGTCAGCAACAATACTCAGGTAGGTTGTGGCGTTGCAACGATGCTCAATTGGTACCAAGGGGCCCAAAGAGTGCCAAGAAAATATTCCCCACACCATGACACCACCACCACCAGCCTGAACCGTTGATACAAGGCAGGATGGATCCATGCTTTCATGTTGTTGACGCCAAATTCTGACCCTACCACCCGAATGTCGCAGCAGAAATCGAGACTCATCAGACCAGGCAACGTTTTTCCAATCTTCTACTGTCCAATTTCAATGAGCTTGTGCAAATTGTAGCCTCAGTTTCCTGTTCTTAACTGAAAGAAGTGGCACCCGGTGTAGTCTTCTGCTGCTATAGCCCATCTGCCTCAAAGTTCGACGTACTGTGCGTTCAGAGATGCTCTTCTGCCTACCTTGGTTGTAACAGGTGGCAATTTAAATCACTGTTGCCTTTCTATCAGCTCGAACCAGTCTGCCCATTCTCCTCTGACCTCTGGCATCAACAAGACATTTCCGCCCACAGAACTGCCGCTCACTGGATGTTTTTTCTTTTTCGGACCATTCTCTGTAAACCCTAGAGATGGTTGTGCGTGAAAATCCCAGTAGATCAGCAGACCAGCCCTTCTGGCACCAACAACCATGCCACGTTCAAAGGCACTCAAATCACCTTTCTTCCCCATACTGATGCTCGGTTTGAACTGCAGGAGATTGTCTTGACCATGTCTACATGCCTAAATGCACTGAGTTGCCGCCATGTGATTGGCTGATTAGAAATTAAGTGTTAACGAGCAGTTGGACAGGTGTACCTAATAAAGCGGCCGGTGAGTGTATGTGTCTGGAAAGCAGAACATTTCAAGCTTTGAACATGAAGAAATTTTTAGAATTTTTGCCAAATTTACACTTTACACAATGAAGTGCAAAACTTATCACAACAGTCTCTAAATCACCTGGATATGATAAAGCTTTCTGAAGTTCTAACCAATTATTGTGACAAATGTAGGATTCTTAAAATAGAGTCTGGTCATTAAGGTGAAAATAAGTGTGGCTGATAAGGGGTTAAAGTAGCTGAAAATGCAAAACCAAAAACAAGATAGTTTTCCAAACTATAAGAGTAATGTGCAGAGAATATGCATTGTAGCAAGTAGGTGTAACTATAGCCAAAAGCTAAAAAAGCGCTCCTATCACTCAGTAAAATTCGGTGTACACAGGAACTATCTAAGCAGTCTTTTCAAGATTCCTCTGTGCTATGAGTCGCTGTGTGCTGAAAATGTGCTTAGATTATCATGGTTCAGGGTTTTATTTAGCTTTTATTTAGCTTCTGAACACTGTACTAGTATCTGACACATAGAAAAAGTGAGATGAGAAAGATCAAAGCCGAGAGATGATGAGATCCAGGAGATGGATATAAAACACAATAACACTGTCATCTCTGCTCCCTCGCCTTATGTGTCTGTAGTTTGTAAAGTACTGTAAGTCCCTGCACTCCTGCTGCTTGCCGGCAGGAAAGGCCTGTGACTGAGCTGGTCTTGTAAAGCAGGGTGGAGGGGCAGGAGGCAGGGAGCACTGCAGTAAAATGTTCTGCTTTCCAGTGCCGACAAGAGAAGCTATTCATGAGAAGCAAAATTGTAAACACCAGGACTGATAGAGACAGGTTGGAATTTATATCTGTGAAATAACATAATTTTTATTTTATTTATGAATTAGAGAATGTGTCTTCATGGAAATACCCCTTTAATCTTTGCCCTTGGCACAAGTGCATTTAAAAAATATTCTAACTATCTATTTATCTATGGATTTGGAAAAAAAATTCTGGTCTTATATTGACAGCAATAAAAATATAACTGTTTGAGAAATTCTAACAAGTATGCTTGCTACTTATACATCATTGCCCTCTAGTGTTCAATTATTATATTACAATCTTATTTAGAGAAATTTGAGAGTTACATTTACTGTTTGAATGTGAGACCACAATTTCATTTTAACCTGAATAATTTCCAACCTAACTAAAAGTGTTCTAATTTCCATGCATCGTAACTGTTGTAATCGTTTTATATTTGTTACTAATGGCCTCCTTCCTTCAAAAATCAACCTAAAAAAAATATGCTAATAAGCCAGAACTACTAAAGAGAGGTTCCCGGAGGCCCTGTGTGCTGCACATTCACAGGCTGTTACATTGTGTAAGGAGCAGTCCCCACTCCCACTGTGTGCTGAAACTGTCTGTGCTGTACAAATAGAACAGAAGAATCCAGCTCCGAGGCGACAGTCCCATAAAAATTCTGAATTTATTGGTATACAAAAATCATTTAAAATAGTCCTATCTATTGGTTACATGGAAGACAATAAGTAGCGGTCTACAGGCAAAGCCTACGCGTTTTAAAGGGGTTGTCCGAGAGTAATGAAAAAAAAAAAACTAAAGGTGGCTGGAGGGGGCTGCTTAAAAAAAAATAAAGATCTTCTTACCTTCTGGCGCCCTCCGGTGGCCATGCCTTCCCATACCTATTCACAGAATTGTGTATGGGGGCCCGAAGGTTGTCGGGTCCGGCCGGAAGCTGAGTCCAGCGCTGCTCCGGCGGCCATGTTTGTTTACATGGCGCCCTACCGGAGCGACAGCAGCGCAACCCCTTTAATAGAACATCTTACTCATTAGCCATGAGTAAGATGTAACCATTCCTAGATAGGACTATTTTAATGATTTTTGTATACCAATAATTTCAGAATTTTTATGGGACTGTCGCCCTTAGAGCTGAATTCTTCTGTTTTATTTGTATCCTATCCTGGATCACTTTGCAAAGGTTTATCCCTGCTCGTTGCAACCCATCATCCACGTCTCTTGTGTCCAGGTGAGCTGACTTTTCTTTCCATTTTCCACTGTGATTGTCTGTGCTGTAGTAAGATTACATCAGGCAGAGGGAGGGAAAGAGCTGTCTCTTTCTACTGAGCTGAGCCAAATGAGCAGAGCAGGAGCAGAGGGCCAGGGCCTTCAGGCTCATTAGCATAATATAAAAAATTGATTTTAGAAGGAAGGAGGCTATGGATGACAAATGTAAGAAGATTACCACAGTCACAGGGGGCACATTAACTTACCTTGTCCAGTCGCGATCCCGCGGCACATTGTCCAATGCTGATTCGGGTCTGCCGGGATTCACTAAGGTCCATGCGCTCGATATCCAGCAGGTGTCCCTGCTGCGCCGAGGTCCGTCAGAGTTCACCTTCTTCATCCCGGTGCATGTAAGTGCTGATCTTGCGACGGCCACGCCCCCCGATTTCTGTTGCGTGAAAGCTGGCGGCAATGCAACACAATTAGATCACGTGCACCAAAATCCCGTCGCAATTCGGTGCAAATCGGAAATAAGATTACATCAGGCAGAGGGAGGGAAAGAGCTGTCTCTTTATACTGAGCTGAGCCAAATGAGCAGAGCAGGAGCAGAGGGCCAGGGCCTTCAGGCTCATTAGCATAATATAAAAAATTGATTTTAGAAGGAAGGAGGCTATGGATGACAAATATAAGAAGATTACCACAGTCACAGGGGGCACATTTACTTACCTTGTCCAGTCGCGATCCCGCGGCACATTGTCCGACGCTGATTCGGGTCTGCCGGGATTCACTAAGGTCCATGCGCCCGATATCCAGCAGGTGTCCCTGCTGTGCCGAGGTCCGTTGGAGTTCACCCTCTTCATCCCGATGCATGTAAGTGCTGATATTGCGACGGCCACGCCCCCGATTTCTGTTGCATGAAAGCCGGTGGCGATGCAACACAATTAGATCACGTGCACCAAAATCCCGTTGCAATTCGTCGCAAATCGGAAATATTCGGGTAACCCGACAAAAGTGCAGCGTTCGGACCCTTAGTAAATGAGCTTCAGTGTCTCAATAGCAATAGAATATAGAAAAGTAGTCAGTATAAGTAAAGAATTAAATTTGGTGGATGAGGCTGGAGATGTCGGCCCTCTTTCCAGTTCCTTTCAGTTCCAGTTCATTCTAGTTTTGTGTATAATGCACTTATTTTTAACCTTATAAACCACATCATAGTTTCTTTCATGACCCACCTGACATATCCATACAATGGAGGGCTGGGACGTATCCCACTGTGTCTTTATACAGGGAAGTACGTCCTCCTGTACTACCCCGTAAAAGAGCACACACCATTTTCATGAACCAGTTTCTAAACAGTTGAAAGATGACGTCAATTCAGTTCTGGACAGCATGGAACACACGCCATTCCACATGAAGGTCAAGTGGAACAAAACATGTTGTGAAACTGCCCCAAATCAGAGGATGGTGGCTGTCTGGGATAGGCTTTAAGAGCCCTCAGGGGGGATGCCCAGGTGTCCTCTAGACAAAAATCGTGTCCCCACATACCAGTGGTGGAGAATTGTCCCAGCACTTGGGCCACATAATTTAGGTGTGTAACTCAGTAAGTATTAGTCTAGACTCCACTGATGCTGGATATTAGGCATAACTACCCAGCCAGTCAGACTGTGCCAGATAGTGTCACTCCCATTACGCTATTTGCCACTGTTCAATCCCCTTATAGAGCAGATGAAACTTGTAAGGGCCACAGCAACTTCGGTGGTACCCAGGGATACTTTGGAAGATGCGGTAAGAACTTTCCATTTTTTAATTTGTTCAAATTATGTGATTAGGTGATCCAAGCAGCATGCGATGCGAGTGTCATGAGAGCTCATTGCAATACTCTTGCAAGTGTGGAACCGGCCTAAGTGGTGCACATCTCTTTGTTTTGTGTTATCAGGATGCTCTAGAGCAGTGATGGCGAACCTTTTAGAGACCGAGTGCCCAAACTGCAACCCCAAAGCCCGCTCATTTATCACGAGGTGCCAACCAAAAATTATAGCAGTAACAGTAATCTTCAACAACGTTCAATCATGTTGGCTTCCTTAGGACACCAACACAGTAGAAAGAGGGAGGGAAAATTTGCATCATTGTAGCTTCTTTCCAGTGTCCCTCAGTGTACACAGAGAATCATGGGGCCAGCGGGAGCTCCTCCAAAGATAATTCTACACATTCTACAGCATCTTTTAAGTTGCTTGAAATGCAGGAAAATTCTTTGAGTCCTGTCTGGTGTGCTGGGGCGATGGCCCGGGTGCCCACATAAAGAGCTTGGAGTGCCACCTCTGGCACCCGTGCCATAGGTTCGCCACCACTGCTCTAGAGTGTAGTATTAGATTCAATTGTTTATATTTTTGTGTCTTTGGACAAACTTTTGGCATGCAAATTTTGCAACAATAATTTTTATTGAATATTATTAAAGGTTATGCTTTAGATCACATCTACTGCTGAACTTAGATTGGATTTGGGTGACATAGAATTTATTGAAACTGGTAGTACCTTTGGTAAAAAAAACTTGTGGTGAGTGTCTATTACACAAAAATTATATTTAGGCTATATTGTTTTAATATCCATTAAGACATCGGGGCACATTTACTTACCCGGTCCCGCAGAGTTCACTGTCCGACGACAATGCACTGCGCCCCATAATCCTGCATGTGTCTCTTCCTCGCTCAGGTCCAGCAGAGTTCACCTTCTTTATCCCGGTGTATATAAGTGCGAATCACCCCCCCCCCCCGAATTCTGTCGCATGGAAGCCAGCGCAGCTGCGCCACAATCTGATCAAGTGCAACACAATCCCGGTGCAAACCCCTGTTAAATACCTGTCAAAGCTGCACAAATCCCGAAAACCGTGAACAGTCCAACGCAATCCGCGACCCTTAGTAAATAAGCCTTAGTAAATAAGTGATAAGACTGGATCCCACTCACTCATACAATTGCTAGCCAAATGACAGTGGTGAATATTAATATGGATGATTTTATTGATAGTATTATCACCATCAGACGAATGCTGGTGCACTGCTGAAACGTGTGTCAGGTTCATCATTCTGGCACTCCAGAGGACTTCTTGACCTGTTAAACGATGGATAAGTGTAGCACTTAACTCCTATACAACACTATAGCTTGGCCACTTTTACCTATATTTTTGATGTTATATTCAAGCCTTTCTGATTCTATGGCTATGACTTCATCTTTATTGATTTTTATATGTAGTCAGACACTGCCATCTTGTGGCTATTTTCAGCTACTTCCCCCATTTTTCACGTACTGTATTCTTCAATTGTATTTGCCGGGTGTGAATATCTTTGTGTCCCACTACTGGTGGCCAACATATTTTAAACTTGTCTTGCATTTTGTATGTATTTGAGAACAATAAAGTTACTTGTTTTTCATTTTCAAGTTGACTATCTCTCCTTTCCTTTCTTTCTGGGGAAATAAAGGGATTATATGTCTGCATACCAATTTTCTAACACTATCTAAAACAAATTATTTTTATATACATAAATCAATCATACATTCCGCTCTGTCTATTTGTTCACTATCAGTATTGAATATTTAGAGGTAACAGCATTAGTCCTCCTGTTATACATTTCACGTTTCACAAAATAGATGGCATCATGAGGAAAGAAAATTGTGTGGCAAAACAGAAGCAACATCTCAAGACATCAGTCAGGAAGTTAAGGGTACAAATGGGTCTTCCAAATGGATAATGACCCGAAGCACACTGCCAAACTGGTTACAAAGTGGCTTAAGAGTAACAAAGGCAAAGTTTTGGAGTATATATAAACCTTTGTCTAAGAAGCTTTTCCCTCTGCATCAACGTCTTTCAGGTATTCAATGTAGATGTGGGACAGTATCTTAAATCTGGTAAGCGATGCAATAAAAAGGTAAGATCATCAGGTTCTCCATGTGTCACTGGCTCTGCGATGTTCACGTGGATCCCATGTTTCCACTTGCGGTATGCAGCAGGCGGCTGTGTGAGTTACTATTTCCTCCAGATGGAAACTCGATCGCAGCCCTTTTGGTTCCACTTTACTCCGTAGTGGTCCGTATAGGAAAGAAAGGGATACGGAAAAAATAGTGCAGCAGAGCTTCTATTTAGTGAAGAAAATGTTTTAATATTATACTCACAAAAGTAGATTAAAAAACAGGCCTTAAAAATAGATTGTGGTGCACGTTCGGCGTCAATACCCGACTTGAGTTTCGCCAGTCGAGTCGGGTATTGACGCCGAACGTGCACCACAAGCTCTGCTGCACTATTTTTTCCGTGTCCCTTTCTTTCCTATACGGACCACTACGGAGTAAAGTGGAACCAAAAGGGCTGCGATCGAGTTTCCATCTGGAGGAAATAGTAACTCACACAGCCGCCTGCTGCATACCGCAAGTGGAAACATGGGATCCACGTGAACATCGCAGAGCCAGCGACACATGGAGAACCTGATGATCTTACCTTTTTATTGCATCGATTACCAGATTTAAGGTACTGTCCCACATCTACATTGAATACCTGAAAGACGTTGATGCAGAGGGAAAAGCTTCTTAGACTATTTGTGACTATAAGGAATACTGGACTCCCATTCCTTCCCTTCTCTCATTGCGCCGTCATTTCTGAACAACTAGCCTGATCTTTAGTTTCCAAAATCTTGTTTTATATATAAACCTTTGCCTTTGCAGAAAGTGATAAAAATACTTTCAAACATTTCTCTTTCTTTTTAATCTGACATTTGACAAATATACTGTAAATAACTAGCTGTGGCACCCGGCGTTGTCTGGGATATTAGACGACTGTTTTCAGCTATTACAAAATCTATATGTCTGTCTATCTGTATGTTTGTCTGCATGTTTGTCTATTTATCTGTATGTCTGTCTATCTGTATATCTATTTATCATATCTGTTTGTCTGTCTATATGTCTACCTATCTGTATGTCTATCTATTTATCTGTCGGTCTATGTATCTGTATGTCTGTCTATCTATCTAAAAGCCTGTCTATCTGTATGTTTGTCTATCTGTATGTATTGCCTATAGTAACCAATAAAAGCTCAGAGCTCATATTAATGACCTGTGGAAAAACAGAAGCTGAGCTCTGATTGGTTGCTTATTGCTACAGCAGACAATGGCTCCTGTATATGGGGGTTATCATTTCACCCCATATATTACTTCACATCTTACCTCACCCCTACGCTGTATTATAATCATTGCCTATAGTAACCAATCACAGCTCAGAATTTATATTAATGACCTGTGGCAAAATAGAAGCTGAGCTCTGATTGGTTGCTTATTGCCACAGACAATGGGGCAGATTTACTTACCCGGCCCATTCGCGATCCAGCGGTGCGTTCTGTGCGGTGGATTCACTAAGGCAGTTCCTCCGACGTCCACCAGATGTCGTTGCTGCGATGAAGTTCCCTGAGGTCCGCCGGAATACACCATCCTATACCTGGTGAAGGTAAGTGCGTGTCCCGCGACACTTTTTTTAAAAAAATGCATTGGTTTTTCCGAATCTGTCGGGTTATCTTGCGGTCACACCCCCCGATTTCCGTCACGTGCATCCCGGCGCCAATGCGCCACAATCTGATCGCGAGGCAATACAGGGAAAATCGGCGCAAATCGGAAATATTCAGGTAACACGTCGGGAAAACGCGAATCGGGCCCTTCGTAAATGACCCCCAATGGCTCTTGTATATGGTGGTTATCATATTACCTCACATATTACTTTACATATTACCTCACATCTTACCTCACACCTAAGACTGTGTTCACACGTTAAATTTTTTTTGTGTTAACGCATGCAAAAATATTTTCTCGGCATTTATACACCTACCCGGTGATACTGTGTTTCTTGGGCATCTAGCAATGTAGCCATTATTGAACAGTCAGGCAGGCCTTGCATCACTCATTTTGTGTTGGTCAGGAGGTTGTTTACAGTTCACCAAACTGGGTGACTGTATGTATTCCTGTACATAGTGATTTTTAATTGATTTTAAATGTCTGTTCTTTGATTGTCTGTCTTGTCAAAAAAAAATGTTTGGAATAAACTTGGATTTATACTTTTGCATCATACATGAGCCTTTTGAATGCATTCTCTTTCTTGTTGTGTTTTCGGTTAATTAATTGTGCATTGGCTCTATTAATACTTGGTTGTGCTACACCCCCCCTGCTGTTATTACATGCATTTTGAAACACATCACAACTGTTGAGAAGAGGAGATTTGCCTAATTACATTGCTGTCAAGATTGATTTAACGTAATGCTAACACATATGTTAACATGTTGTTAACACATATATGTCAACATTATGTTAACATTTGGGTTAATGTCATGTTAACAATGGAGTTTTGTAAATGCAATGTTGACAACAATGTACTTAGGCAAATCTCATCTCACCTGTTGTGATGCATATGAAAATGCATGTGTTAACGCAAAGAAAATGCAGTGTAAGAACACATCCTAAGCTGTATTATATTCATTGCCTTCAGTAACCTATCAAAGCTCAGAGCTCATATTAATGACCTGTGACAGAACAGCAGCCAATCATGGCTCAGCTTCCAAATGCCTCAGCAGCACCAGACAGTGGCTCCTGTATATGGTGGTTATCATAATACCTCATATTACTTCACATCTTACCTCACACCTAAGCTGTATTATGCACATTGTCTATAGTAACTAATCAAAGCTCAGAGCTCATATTAAAGACGTGAGGCAAAATAGAAGCTGCGCTGTGCTGGATTGCTTATTGCCACAGCAAAAAATGGCTCCTGTATATGGTGGTTATCATATTACCTCATATTACCTCACATATTACTTTAACTCTTACCTCACACCTAAGCTGTATTATGCACATTGTCTATAGTAACTAATCAAAGCTCAGAGCTCATATTAAAGACGTGAGACAAAATAGAAGCTGAGCTGTGCTGGATTGCTTATTGCCACAGCAGAAAATGGCTCCTGTATATGGTGGTTATCATATTACCTCATATTACCTCACATATTACTTTAAATCTTACCCCACACCTAAGCTGTATTATACTCATTGCCTATAGTAACCTATCAAAGCTTAGAGCTGAAATAATGACCTGTGGTAAAACAGCAAATCAATCATGGCTCAGTTTCCAACTGCCACAGCAGCAAAATAAGTACATTTTGGAAAGCGTGGGGTGAAAATTTCAGCTCGAAACCTAGTCTATGACGTTACCCGAGTCACAGAGAGTGGCTGTAAATGCGACGGTGCAGATTCCTTGCTAGTGGACATACATACATACACACACATACACTCAGCTTTATATATTAGATTTTGGTCATTCTAATTGGAATTCTCCTCTCTTTGCAAAAATGTCCATCAGCCTAGAACATAAACTATAATGCCTTACTTCCAAGTTCCAGTCTCACTCAAGTGCTGCACTTGGACAATTTGTAGAACCAAGTCTAACATGGGCAGATATCTTCATCTTCTGCCAGCTACGCGAACAACCTAAGAAGGCCCAGAGACCCTAACAGGATTTGTGATGTACTGTGTCACATTTAGTTTTTTTCAGAAAATAGAAGCCCTTCCCAATGAAGCCTTTTGTGCAATATTCTTTGGAGGGAGAGGAAATCCACTTGGGCTTGAATGCAACTCTTTGGGGGCACATATATGTTAATTCTGGCTTTTTTCTATTTCTGCTGTTCTGCTGGTCAGAGGTGTCTTAGGTGTTTCTCTTTTTAATACATCTGTGTTAAGGTCTTTAGTGAGTCTGCACATTTTTGCACAAAAGTCAGAAAAACATTTCAACAACACTTTTTGTGACTTTTTAAAAAGTAGCTATTTTTACATCTGGAATTGGGTGATAACTAGAGATGAGCGAACATACTCGTCCGAGCTTGATGCTCGATCGAGCATTAGCGTACTCGTAACTGCTCGTTGCTCGGACGAGTATTTCGCCCGCTCGAGAAAATGGCAGCTCCCGCCGTTTTGCTTTTTGGCGGCCAGAAACAGAGCCAATCACAAGCCAGGAGACTCTGCACTCCACCCAGCATGACGTGGTACCCTTACACGTCGATAGCAGTGGTTGGCTGGCCAGATCAGGTGACCCTGGGATAGACTAGCCGCTGCCCGCGCTGCTCGGATCATTCTCTGTCTGGATGCCGCTAGAGAGAGAGCTGCTGCTGGTCAGGGAAAGCGTTAGGGTGTTCTATTAGCTTACTGTTAGGCAGGAGTGATTCTACAACAACCCAACAGCCCTTCTTAGGGCTACAATAACGTTATACTTTTTTTTTTTATTTGCTTGTGGCTGGGCTTGCTGGCACTAGTAGTGCAGCTAGTACCATATTGTGAGGAATTTGCAGGGGGACTTGCTACCGTTGTGTTTAGCTCTTAGTGACACACATATCCACCTCAAACACCAAAGTGGGAAAATTTATTAGGGGTTTGATTTCAATTAGGCACAGTCTGCCATTTCCTTTTTTATTTTACGTTTATTTTTTTCATAACTCAGCGTCATCTCATCTGGCATAGTAGTGTGCTTTAATACTTGGCTAGAAAATAGCCATAGGAGAATCCAAACGGCTTACTTACGCCTACAGTAGCGTTATATATATTTGATTTCTGGTTGATCTGCTGGTGGCTGTAGTTGCTGCAGTGCATCTACTAGCAAATTGTCAGCAATTAGGAGTGAGACTTGCGACCACTGTGTTTTGCGCTTAGTGACGCACATATCCATCGCAAAGACCGAAGTGGGAAAATTTATTAGGGCCCGGGGTTGTATTTCAATTAGGCACAGTCTGCCATTTCCTTTTTTATTTTACGTTTATTTTTTTCATAACTCAGCGTCATCTCATCTGGCATAGTAGTGTGCTTTAATACTTGGCTAGAAAATAGCCATAGGAGAATCCAAACGGCTTACTTACGCCTACAGTAGCGTTATATATATTTGATTTCTGGTTGATCTGCTGGTGGCTGTAGTTGCTGCAGTGCATCTACTAGCAAATTGTCAGCAATTTGGAGTGAGACTTGCGACCACTGTGTTTTGCGCTTAGTGACGCACATATCCATCGCAAAGACCGAAGTGGGAAAATTTATTAGGGCCCGGGGTTGTATTTCAATTAGGCACAGTCTGCCATTTCCTTTTTTATTTTACGTTTATTTTTTTCATAACTCAGCGTCATCTCATCTGGCATAGTAGTGTGCTTTAATACTTGGCTAGAAAATAGCCATAGGAGAATCCAAACGGCTTACTTACGCCTACAGTAGCGTTATATATATTTGATTTCTGGTTGATCTGCTGGTGGCTGTAGTTGCTGCAGTGCATCTACTAGCAAATTGTCAGCAATTTGAAATGAGACTTGCGACCACTGTGTTTTGCGCTTAGTGACGCACATATCCATCGCAAAGACCGAAGTGGGAAAATTTATTAGGGCCCGGGGTTGTATTTCAATTAGGCACAGTCTGCCATTTCCTTTTTTATTTTACGTTTATTTTTTTCATAACTCAGCGTCATCTCATCTGGCATAGTAGTGTGCTTTAATACTTGGCTAGAAAATAGCCATAGGAGAATCCAAACGGCTTACTTACGCCTACAGTAGCGTTATATATATTTGATTTCTGGTTGATCTGCTGGTGGCTGTAGTTGCTGCAGTGCATCTACTAGCAAATTGTGAGCAATTTGGAGTGAGACTTGCGACCACTGTGTTTTGCGCTTAGTGACGCACATATCCATCGCAAAGACCGAAGTGGGAAAATTTATTAGGGCCCGGGGTTGGATTTCAATTAGGCACAGTCTGCCATTTCCTTTTTTATTTTACATTTATTTTTTTCATAACTCAGCGTCATCTCATCTGGCATAGTAGTGTGCTTTAATACTTGGCTAGAAAATAGCCATAGGAGAATCCAAACGGCTTACTTACGCCTACAGTAGCGTTATATATATTTGATTTCTGGTTGATCTGCTGGTGGCTGTAGTTGCTGCAGTGCATCTACTAGCAAATTGTGAGCAATTTGGAGTGAGACTTGCGACCACTGTGTTTTGCGCTTAGTGACGCACATATCCATCGCAAAGACCGAAGTGGGAAAATTTATTAGGGCCCGGGGTTGGATTTCAATTAGGCACAGTCTGCCATTTCCTTTTTTATTTTACATTTATTTTTTTCATAACTCAGCGTCATCTCATCTGGCATAGTAGTGTGCTTTAATACTTGGCTAGAAAATAGCCATAGGAGAATCCAAACGGCTTACTTACGCCTACAGTAGCGTTATATATATTTGATTTCTGGTTGATCTGCTGGTGGCTGTAGTTGCTGCAGTGCATCTACTAGCAAATTGTGAGCAATTTGGAGTGAGACTTGCGACCACTGTGTTTTGCGCTTAGTGACGCACATATCCATCGAAAAGACCGAAGTGGGAAAATTTATTAGGGCCCGGGGTTGGATTTCAATTAGGCACAGTCTGCCATTTCCTTTTTTATTTTACGTTTATTTTTTTAATAACTCAGTGTCATCTCATCTGGCATAGCAGTGTGCTTTCATACTTGGCTAGAAAATAGCCATAGCAATAGGATAGCATCGTTTGGTTTTAAAAACTAAAAAACACACAAAAAAAAAAAAACACAAAAAAAAGTTAAAAAAAAAATTAAAGTTATAACTCTCATTTTCAAAATGTTTAACCCGAGGGCTAGGGGTAGAGGACGAGGGCGGGGACGTGGGCGTCCAACTACTGCAGGGGTCAGAGGCCGTGGTCCTGGGCGGGGTGAGACACCACCTGCTGATGAGGGAGCAGGGGAACGCCGCAGAGCTACACTCCCTAGGTTCATGTCTGAAGTTACTGGGACTCGTGGTAGAGCACTGTTGAGGCCAGAACAGTGCGAACAGGTGATGTCGTGGATTGCCGACAATGCTTCGAGCAATTTGTCCACCAGTCAGTCTTCCACGCAGTCCACCCATGTCACCGAAATCGGCACTCCTCCAGCTCCTGCACCTCAGCCTCCTCCCCCCCAGTCTGCCCCCTCCCAGCAAAATTTGCCATTAGAACCGGCATACTCTGAGGAACTGTTTTCTGGACCCTTCCCACAGTCACAAACCACTTGTCCGGTTGCTGATGAGCAATTTTCCGATGCCCAGGTTTTCCACCAGTCGCAGTCTGTGGGTGATGATGACCTTGTTGACGTACTGGAAGAAGTGTGTAAAGAGGTGTCCGACGATGAGGAGACACGGTTGTCAGACAGTGGGGAAGTTGTTGTCAGGGCAGGAAGTCCGAGGGGGGAGCAGACTGAGGGATCGGAGGATGATGAGGTGACAGACCCAAGCTGGGTTGAGAGGCCGGGTGAACACAGTGCTTCTGAGACGGAGGAGAGTCCTCGACCAGAACAGGTTGGAAGAGGCAGTGGTGGGGCCAGACGGAGAGGCAGGGCCAGAGCTGGTGCATCAGCGCCAAATGTGTCAACTAGTGAAGCTCCCGTGGCGAGGGCTCCTGCGGCGAGGGCTAGATTTTCAGAAGTCTGGAGGTTCTTTAAGGAAACACCGGATGACCGACGGACTGTGGTGTGCCACATTTGCCAAACCAGGATCAGCAGGGGTTCCACCACTAATAGCTTAACTACCACCAGTATGCGCAGGCATATGAATGCTAAACACCCCACTCAGTGGCAACAAGCGCGTTCACCTCCGGCCGTGCACACCACTGCTCCTTCCCCTGTGTCAGCTGATAGTCAGCCCCCTGCCCAGGACCCTGGCACAAAAACCCCATCGTCGCCTCCACGATCCTCCACAGCATCCACCAGCGTTCAGCTCTCCATACCCCAGACGCTGGAGCGGAAACGCAAATATAGTGCAACCCACCCGCACGCCCAAGCCCTTAATGTGCACATCTCCAGATTGCTAAGCCTGGAGATGCTGCCCTATAGGCTAGTAGAGACCGAGGCCTTTCGCAGCCTCATGGCGGCGGCCGCCCCTCGGTATTCGGTCCCCAGCCGCCACTACTTTTCCCGATGTGCCGTCCCAACCCTGCACCAGCACGTGTCAGACAACATAATCCGTGCCCTGACCAACGCCGTTTCTGACAAGGTCCACCTGACCACGGACACGTGGACGAGTGCTGCCGGGCAGGGCCACTATATATCGCTGACGGCACATTGGGTTAACTTGGTGGAGGCTGGGACCGAGTCTGACCCTGCGGCTGGTCATATACTGCCGACGCTGAGGATTGCGGGGCCTACCTCGGTCCAGGTGTTTCAGGCCTACTATGCCTCCTCCTCCTCCCACCCCTCCTCCACCTCCTCCTCCGAACGACCATCCGTGGGCATGGCGCCATCAGTCGGTAGCTCTAGGCACAGCAGCAGTGCCGTCGCTAAGCGACAGCAGGCGGTGCTCAAACTGCTGAGCCTAGGCGATAAAAGGCACACCGCCCAAGAACTATTACAGGGCATCACGGCGCAGACTGATCTGTGGCTGGCACCGCTGAACCTGAAGCCAGGTATGGTTGTGTGTGACAACGGCCGTAACCTGGTGGCGGCTCTGCAACTCGGCAGACTGACACATGTGCCATGCCTGGCCCATGTGTTAAATCTGATAGTTCAGCGTTTCCTCAAGACATACCCCAATCTGTCTGATTTGCTCACGAAGGTGCGCCGCATCTGTGCGCATTTCAGGAAGTCCAGCACAGATGCTGCCACTCTCAGGGCAGCGCAGCGCCGCCTCCAACTGCCCGCTCACCGACTGTTGTGCGACGTGCCCACGAGGTGGAATTCAACACTGACCATGTTATCCAGAGTTTACCAGCAGCGCCGAGCGATTGTAGACTGCCAGATGTCAACTTCCACCAGAACTGGTAGTCAGGTCAGTCAGCTTCCTCAAGTCTACAATGAGGAGTGGACGTGGATGTCTGATATCTGTCAGGTGCTGAGTAACTTTGAGGAGTCAACACAGATGGTCAGTGGCGATGCCGCCATCATCAGCCTCACCATCCCGCTGCTTGGCCTGTTGAAAAACTCTCTGGTCAGCATGAAGTCGGAAGCTTTGCGCTCCTCACAAGAGACGGGGGAAGAAGATTCCCTTGTTGATAGCCAAAGCACCCTTAGGTCTGTTTCTCAGCGCATATCGGAGGAGGTGGAGGTGGAGGAGGATGAGGAGGAAGAGGAGGAGAATGTTGGCGAGACACAAGAGGGGACCATTGTTGAGTCCTTCACTGTTGAGCGTGTATGGGTAGAAGAAGAGGAGTTGGAAGAGTTGGAGGAGGAGGAAATGGACAGTCAGGCCAGTGAGGGGAGTGAATTCTTACGTGTTGGTACTCTGGCGCATATGGCAGATTTCATGCTAGGCTGCCTATCCCGTGACCCTCGCGTTCAAAGAATTTATTCCAGCACCGATTACTGGGTGTTCACTCTCCTGGACCCACGGTACAAGCAAAATCTTTCCACTCTCATCCCTGGAGAGGAAAGGAGTGTGAGAATGCATGAATAGCAGCAGGCCCTGGTGCACAAGCTGAAACAGTATTTCCCTTCTGACAGCGCTAGCGGCAGAGTGCGTAGTTCTGCGGGACAAGTAGCGAGGGAGAGTAGGCGAGCAGGCAGCTTGTCCAGCACTGGCAAGGGTACGCTTTACAAGGCTTTTGCCAGCTTTATGTCACCCCAGCAAGACACTGTCACCTGTCCCCAGTCTCGGCAGAGTAGGGCTGATCTTTACAGAAAGATGGTGAGGGAGTACGTAGCTGACCATACCATCGTCCTAAATGATCACACAGCTCCCTACAACTACTGGGTTTCAAAGCTGGACATGTGGCACGAACTGGCGCTGTACGCCTTGGAGGTTCTTGCCTGCCCTGCCGCTAGCGTCTTGTCCGAGCGGGTTTTCAGTGCAGCTGGTGGCATCATCACCGATAAGCGTACACGCCTGTCGACTGACAGCGCTGACAGGCTGACGCTTATCAAGATGAATAAAGCCTGGATTTCTTCTAATTTCCAATCTCCACCAGGTGAAGGAAGCTCAACCTGAATAATTTATCCACTCCTCCTCCTCCTCATTTTCCTCCTTCTCCTCCTCTTTGAACAGTAAAGCAGAGGAAACTGGCTATTTTTTGACAGGGCCCACTGGCTCTAGCTATAGTACTTTATGCATTTAATTTTTATGGAGGGCCACCGACCCGGTCCTCTGTTTTAAACAATTTTTGGGAGTGCCACATACAGGCACTCAATCTATTCAATTTTTCTGGAGGGCCACCTACCTGCTCCTCTGGTTTGAAAACTTTTTTGGACTGCCACATACAGGCACTCAATCTATTCCATTTTTCTGGAGGGCCACCTACCTGCTCCTCTGGTTTGAAAACTTTTTTGGACTGCCACATACAGGCACTCAATCTATTCCATTTTTATGGAGGGCCACCTACCTGCTCCTCTGGTTTGAAAACTTTTTTGGACTGCCACATACAGGCACTCAATCTATTCCATTTTTATGGAGGGCCACCTACCTGCTCCTTTGGTTTGAAAACTTTTTTGGACTGCCACATACAGGCACTATCCAAATTGAATTGTCTCCATAGCAGCCTCCACACGTTGTCTCCATTGCTACCTCCAAAAGTCGTCCATATAGCTGCCTCCATACATCGTCCCTTTATCAAACGAGGTGTGTCAGGCCGAAATTTGGGTTGTTTTCATGGATTCCACATCAAAGTTCTTAACTTTGTCACCACCCTGCTGTGTTATCCACAAAATACACTGGCAAACTTTTACCATTTACGGATATTATTTCAGCGCTTCTTGCGCAGATGTTTACATTCCCCTCACCCGCCATATCCTAAACTTATAAGAACGCTACTACACTTGATCTTATACAAAAGGTTCTTAGAAGTGCTGTTTGGGGAGTAGCCTAGAGACAGGGGCTTGGATTGGCGAAAGCTCGCCTGGCAGCGGAGCGCCAGCTCCATGCCAAGAACCAACTAACATAGTTTTAACTGCAGCACCTTTAATCTACTACTAGTTCACTGCCTCCATACATGGCCGCCTTATCAAACGTGCTGTGTCAGGCAGAATTTTGGGTTGTTTTCATGGCTTCCACAACAAACTTGTTAACTTTGTCGCCACCCTGCTGTGTAATCCTCAAAATATACTGGCAAACTTTTACCATTTACGGATATTATTTCAGCGCTTCTTGCGCATCTGTTTACATTCCCCTCACCCGCCATATTCCAAACTTATAAGAACGCTACTACACTTAACTTGGTGCAGGCTGGGACCGAGTCTGACCCTGGGGCTGGTCATATACTGCCGACGCAGAGGATTGCGGGGCCTACCTCGGTCCAGGTGTTTCAGGCCTACTATGCCTCCTCCTCCTCCCACCCCTCCTCCACCTCCTCCTCCGAACGACCATCCGTGGGCATGGCGCCATCAGTCGGTAGCTCTAGGCACAGCAGCAGTGCCGTCGCTAAGCGACAGCAGGCGGTGCTCAAACTGCTGAGCCTAGGTGATAAAAGGCACACCGCCCAAGAGCTATTACAGGGCATTCCACATCAAACTTGTTAACTTTGTCGCCACCGTGCTGTGTAAGACACAAAATATACTGGAAAACTTTTTTCATTTACGGATATTATTTCAGCACTTCTTGCGCAGATGTTTACATTCCCCTCACCCGCCATATCCCAAACTTATAAGAACGCTACTACACTTGATCTTATACAAAAGGTTCTTAGAAGTGCTGTTTGGGGAGTAGCCTAGAGACAGGGGCTTGGATTGGCGAAAGCTCGCCTGGCAGCGGAGCGCCAGCTCCATGCCAAGATCCAACTAACATAGTTTGAACTGCAGCACCTTTAATCTACTACTAGTTCACTGCCTCCATACATGGTCCCCTTATCAAACGAGCTGTGTCAGGCAGAATTTTGGGTTGTTTTCATGGCTTCCACGTTAACTTTGTCGCCACCCTGCTGTGTAATCCACAAAATATACTGGCAAACTTTTATCATGTACCGATATTATTTGAGCGCTTCTTGCTCACCTCCTTTGGTTCCTCTCTGCCACCCATTGGTTTGAAGCCTGAGTCCATTTAGGGTATGTCGCCATGCCACTCTCTAGCCTGCCGCTGCTGACGCTGCCTCTGCATGCCGTCCCCTATAGTGTCAGGGTCAATTATTGGATGTTTTAGATGCTATCTAGCTTCATTCTGTCACTCTGTCATGGCCATGCTGTTGCCCATAATTTTGGCATAATGGTGCGATTAAGCAGCCTCAGAGGCATCCATGCATGCTGCCCCTGCTGTTTCCTGTCCATTTCCGTGGTGTTTCCATCCTTTTCTGAGGTTCCCAGGTGTTTGGCCAAGCTTCCCTGTGCAGAGCCTTGGTCCCCTTGAAAAATGCTCGAGTCTCCCATTGACTTCAATGGGGCTCGTTACTCGAAACGAGCACTCGAGCATCGGGAAAAGTTTGTCTCGAATAACGAGTACCCGAGCATTTTAGTGCTCGCTCATCTCTAGTGATAACTCATCCAACTGTAAAAAGTCACAAAGTGAACATGTACCTAAAAAGCCACAAAAAAAGAAGAAAAGGCTAAGCAAACTAAAAGATACATGCTTTCCATTATGTTTCTTCATTGCAATTCCCTCATGAAATAAAGCTCTAGGCTTTAAAAAAACACACGATTCACTCAATTTGCAGTGAATTTGCAGTTTCTCTTAAACCGCAGTCCCGGCATGGCCACTAGATTGAGCCCGAGCTGTAAGTCCTACTGCTGGCCCTCGATATCAATCAACACTGTGTTTATCTAAGATGAACATAGTGCTGATCACTAGATGCAGGCAGCAATGTAACAGCTGCCTACACCCTTCAAATGACCCAGGAGCCGCCACTGCCATCATTGCTTACACAATGGCATCTGGGTCATAGAGAGCAGTGGACGCCAGCAGTCGCTGATGCCCTGAAGAACACGGGAATGAGGAGGAGCTAGCAGCAGGGAGGTATTTCAGAACAGGCAGTCCCCTACTTAAGGACACCCAACTTACAGGTGACCCATAGATAAAGGCTGAACCCCTTTTCCCACTTACCCCCTTTTCCCAATCTCTGGTGAAGTTCTCTGGAAGCTTTACTATAGTCCCAGACAGCTGTAATGTGTCTGTAATGAAGCTTTATTGATAATCCTTGGTCTAATTACAGTAAAAAAATGTTGAAACTCCAATCGTCACTGGGGAAAAAAAAAATTCTGGGGCTACAATTATAAAATATACAGTTTCGACTTACATATAGTGTCAGCCTAAGAACAAACATCCGGACCCTAACTCAGGGACTGCCTGTATTCATTTTTTTGGCTGTGCTGCATGTACAGTGTACTGGGAAGCATGAGCTGGAACTACCTACTGGGAGGGATGTTCTGGGACTATTGTCACGGGTGGTCCCGCGACCCAAGTGGGGGCCCCATAATTCCTAGTGGTAGCCCTGCATTTCCTAACTAAACCCAAATCTCCCCAGGCGTGGCAGACACCAATGGACTTTGTCTCATATGCTATAACACTTTCCCCCTTAAAGTAGGCCAAGTCCTTACTTACAACTCGTTAAAACAGATCGAAAAGAATCCCATGCTAATCTGATCCTATCACTTAAAGCACTTTACAGGGGTGCCCACTTTAAACCTTCATTTTCATCTCCACCCTTTAACCCCTTCTGCCTATACTATGTCTCCATTTCAATATCATTGAAGATCCCCATGGGCAATATTGATCAAAAAAGTGCCCGCTCATGCTTATGACCTCCTTATGCTTATGACCTCGGCTCGAGTCCTCGCCCTCCTCTGTGCACATCAGCCAGCGCACGCCTCTATTTTTCCTATGTCGCAAGGTCCCCTGGCCGAGTTCCCACCCACACTGCACAATGCACAGTGCATTATCGTTGACAATGCACTTTCTGTGAACTCCTCCGGACTGGTAAGTAAGTGTGCTTGTGTTGTGTTGAAGGATCTTTGCACCATTAAGCCACCAGATGGTGCTCTCAACATTGCGATAGCTGCTGTCACAGGAAATGTTTCCTTCTATTATATAATTTCATTATGACAATTCATTAGGCACCCAGTTAGCATACATATAATACCATTTGTCCCAGGTTGTTATCTTTTATCTACACGCCTTCCTTGCTGATGTTTCTTCCCTACTTTTAATTTTTTTTTGTGATTCCATTGCTTTTGTTCGGGAAGGAATGCTGGTTTGGGTTGTGTAGGAGGGTTTAGGAATGTGTGGCGCATTAAAATCTGTAATTCATTTTTGTTGTTTATTTTGTTGGGAATTCCAATGTCTGTTTTGCATGACAATGCTTTTAGCCGATCACCAATGTCTTTGTCACCTTAACTGTGTAATCTATCCTGTTTTGTTATTAAATTATGATCAATGTTAATTCCGCTCCGGATATCTAATGTTATTTCATATGTAGTTATGTAGTTTTCCCTTTACCTATATAGTCATTTTGTGCTTTAGTGCAAGTATAGGCAAACCACTCATACACGATGAAGGAAAATGATTGATTGTGTCTTAAATGTAGACCAGGCAAGAAGACGCTCCACATGTATCACTAGGGTGCATGCTGTGTGATAGATTGTGTGCACTTTAAATATGACTTCAGTAACAGATACTGGAAAACACTGAGAAGGGTGTGGGTAGCTGAGCACAGTGGGATAAATACTCCAAAAGTTCTGTTGTGTTGGAGGTTTTTAAGGTGACCGCACAGGAATATTCAGCCCCCAAAGTTACAGGAGGTAGATGGAGGAGACATAGTAGCAGCTACCTGAGATTGTAAGCATCAGCAGAGGTAGATGTTAAAAGAAACCTATAGTCACAAAAGGCAGTTTGATTGGTCCATCTTTGGTAGGGAAAGAGCATTTTGGTGACAATTGCTTTTTAGTTATATTCATGTTCTTTTCTTTCACATAAAAACTCATCGTCCGTTAACAGGTCAAAATACTCAGCATTACAATATTATACCACTTGATGTCACTATTGTTTTAATCGTTCATTTTTTTTGCAGAACTTATGTGTATGTCCAAATTTGTAATCGCTCCAACATATTCCATAGTGCTTCACCGGGTACATATACAAACCAAATAAGAAATAGCCCAGTCATATACATTTCTATTTACCAAATAAATTCCATTTTCGTATTATATCAAGCTCATTTCACTTAAATAGGATCTTTACTTATGCACTAAAATAAGAATAGGACAAAAAAATTCCCTTCTAAAGAAATGGTAATTATTGGCCTGGACACTGGGTTTAGACACATAAATCCTACAGAGCTATACATGAGTATTGGCATGCTAATTATACAATACTAATACTGACTCACGTCCAATGCTCAAGACAAGATTCTCAGGGGACAGTTCAAGGCATTGTGCCCAATTCCCTGTTGGTATCTCTATGGAAATCAGGATTAAATTCTTCATCACAGATAATCACATACATTAGCTTGTCAATGTCTAAAAGCCTGTCAGCTAACACAAGTTCATAAGTAATTTTTAGATGTATGAACTTGTCTTATTCTTGAATCTATTAATATTGAAATGTATATTTATGAGGTACTTGGAGAGAATTCTTTAATTTTACTGTAAATTTTTTCACCATTTAAAAATTTGTAGAATAAAAAAAGTAAAATTAAAGATTCAATGACCTTTCCAGTCACCCAATAGTTTACAGACAATAATTTCATCAACAGTCCTTGTGATACATTTTCCTTGTGCTCTCTGACCTCTCTTTACTATTATTACAGGTTCTGATCCTCATGCATTAACCCCTTCCTTGAAATGCCCCCTTTGGCTTTTGCATTTATATTTTTTGCTCACCTTGTTTAGAAATGCAGAATTTTTTTTATTTTTCTGTGTACAGAGCTTCCTAAGGGCTGTGTAACAAATTGTACTTTCTATTGGTGGTATTTAATATTCCATTCCATATACAAGCAGTCCCAAGGTTACGCACAAGCTCTGTAGGTTTGTTCTTATACAGTCGGAACTGTATACTTTATAATTGTAACCCCAGGCAAAAATTTTTTTGGTCTCTATGACTATTGGGTTTAAAAATGTTTGGTTGACTTGTCATGAGTCACAATAAATCTTAATTGCAGACACCTTTAATAACTATTATAGCTGTTTATTGTAGCCTGGGACTAAAGTGAGCAAATTACCAAAATCCAGAGGTCTGCTTGAAACTAGCGGTCGTCTGTAAGTCGGGTGTTCTTAAGTTGGGGACCACCTGTACTGGGAAGCAGGAAAAAAATTCCAAATGCTATGAAATTCATGAAAAGCTAGTTTGTACCATTTTCTTATGGGCTCTGTTTTTATGGCTTTCACTGAGTGCCCCAAATGACACCTCTTCTTTATTCGTTGGGTCAGTGCAATCACATTTATACCAAATTTATATAGATATTATTTTTTTTAATTTATTTTAAAAAGTGAGAACTTTTTGTACGAAAAAATATTTCATCATATTGTATTATATTCTAATGCTATTAATTTTTGCATAGTTCAGTGTACAGAGCTGTGTTTGATGTCACTTTTTGTGGGACATCACATTTTCATTACTATCATTTTGGGGACTGAATGACCTTTTGATTACTTTCTATTGAATTTTGTATGCGCCGAAAGTGGCGATTCGGACATTTGGGAACTATTTTCCATTACCTTCATAGATTGGGACTTTTGGAATGTGGCAAAATGTAACATATTTCTGAATAGTTCTAGGGAAAGGGATTATGTGAACTAGGTTTTTTAAAATAAAATTTGACCCCCCCCCCTTTTATTTAACTGTTTTTCAGCCCTGATCTTTCCTACCATATACTGCAATAATATGCATAATGTTACAAATCGGCTTAAATAACAAGTCTTGGAGTCTAATAAAGACTTCAGGGTGTCATGTTTACAGATCACGCTCTCTGTTGACATCACAGGGAGAGACGATCTGAACCAATATGATGGTGCCCACATGCTGACAGCTTTTTAATGCCTCCAGCAGCATTTCTAGCACCGATGAGGGGTCTTAGCTGTATGCCTGTGAGCCCTCACTATAATCCCCTTGCCACCTGCTTAGGTACTAATACGTCAGTTTGTGGAAAGGAGTAAATATTGGGTTTTAATAAAATAGAAGTAAAAACAACAACTTCAGGGATGTGAGCATTGGGGTCCCCAGCAGTTTGTGAAGCTACATCACTGGTGACACCCACTCAGGTAACAAACCCATTACACTACGGGTTCATTAGCATTAATTTAAAACTAGATATTAAAAGGGAGGAGGCCATGGATAACAATTATAAGAAGATTACAATTATTGCCCCTGGTTTATCATCCTTGATTTTGATGCTAGATTTCCTTTAATATCAAAGGGATCCCGATTTACCATCTTACTAACACAAGGGTGTACAGAGAAGCTACTGCACAGTTCACAAATAACTATACTATGTAGTGCACAGATATAAGTATTGGTTCACAAAGTGATATAAGTTTGGCAATATCGTTTTACTACAGGCGTTTAAATAAGAATATTATACATGTTACAGTCATCATTGTAGAATGTAAAAAGTATATTGTTTTTCAAATAATCCAGCACACGTAGGAAAACGTGTTTCTTAATGAATTCTTCATATTAAAATCCAACAGCTATTCTACAAGATAGTATTGCTTATGCATTTCAGGCCTATAAAGTGGCCCTTAGTAATGATTATCTTAACCCATCTAATTCTTCAATCAAAAATGGTGAACTCTTATAAAGATTGTTAACTTTTTCTATTACTGTGTGACTAAAATACATTTTGGAAACATATATATTACATCTTGCATTCAACTTTTATTTAATTCCACCACTTTTTAAGCATATCATCCTCAGTTTCAATGGAAAAGGGAAAAATCTAATATATAAATCTGAGTGTGTGTGTATGTATGCTCTCTGTGACACTCTCTGTGACTCAGGGAATGCCATAGAATTGGTTTTGAACGCAAATTTTCACCCCACCCTTTCCAGTTAGAATCTGAGCCTTGATTGGTTGCTATTTTGCCACAGGTCACTAATATGAGCTTTGATTGATTACTATAGGCAATGAGTATAAGACAGCTTATGTGTGAGGTAAGATGGATAGGAATTTAAAGGTAATGGCAGATTTATTAAAGAGTTAAAACTGTTCCAGTTGCCCACAAAAAGCAATCAGAGATCAGATGTGGGAAAATGAAACTTGAACTCTGATTGATTGCCACAGGCAACTTGAATAGTTCTGCTGTTGGGCACGTCTGATAAATCTCCCCATAGACATAGTGGCAATCAGAAACAAATACAGAGTCAGTTATAGTCAGAGACAGACAGAGAAAACCAGAGTCCAAAGCAGTTAGAGGGAGTCAATGACAGAGACAGTCAGACACAGATAGACACAGACCAAAAGACTCAGAGACAGAAACGGTCAGAGACAGACAGAGACAGTCAGAGAGAGAAAGTCATTCAGAGATAGTCAGTCAAAGACAGAGACAGTCAGGGAAACTGGAGTCAGAGACAGTCAGAGATAGTTAAAGACAGTCAGGCATAGTCAGTGACAGTCAGAGATGAAGGCAGATAACCAGAGACAGACAGAGACAGTCAGAGACAGAAAAAAATGCTGGAAAAATCTCATCATTAGCCAATAAAAAAGTTATGACCATGAAAATAAACTTGTGTAAAAACAAGAAAAATGGGTTTAGACCTGAAGGCACTAATTATGCTGACCCTGCATGAGTGAAATATAATTTTGCCCATATTGGAAAAGGGAGCAACTCTTATTTGTAAAGTCATTTGTTATAATGTTTAAGTAACTCTAAAAAGCTATAAAAAAAAGTCCAAGAATATGCTGTGGTATTTAAATATCACTGATAATTAACAGTCAGAAGTTCATTTAGAATGACATTTTTTCTAAATTTAAAGCCTTCCTATCATAATTAAAAATTTTATTACAGCAGCAGTGGTTTTAATGATTTGCTGTATTAATGAAATAATGATTTTGCTAACAAACAGAAAAGGACATTATGTCCTAAACATTTCTCTTGAAGCTGTTTTATATTTTATAAATGCACTGGGGGAGATTTACTAGTCTGTATACACAAGTATTCAGTACTTGTGTACTTGTTCAGTAATTTGCACCTGAAATGCCATGCGCCACATCTACTGAGAGTTACATTTTTAGTCAGAGACAACAGCAAGGAAGCCACTGCAGGTGGTGATACATATGGGGTTTCTGCCCCAGCTCCCCAACTTGGACAGACCACTTGCTTTATCGGGTAATTGTAATGTTTAGGGCCTTCATGGTGAATTGTGGATTTAGTATTAAAGTGGTACAGTATTCCCATTTCAGCAAGTAATTGATATTATTTGAATAATGAAAAGTTATACAAATTTTCAATATAGTGTCTGTATCAATTCTTCATGGTTTTCTAGATCTCTGCTTGCTGTCATTCTATAGAAAGCTTCAGTGTTTATTTCCAGTAGGAAGAAATCTGACCATGGTCACACAGGTGCACGGCTCGTTATATCACAGAGCTCTGATTACTTCCTATGACACTAATGAGCCATGCACCTGTGTGTCCATGGTCAGATTTCTGTCCACTCAAAGTAAACATAGAAGCTTCCTATAGAATGACAGCAAGCAGAGATCTAGAAAACAACAAGGAATTGATACAGAGAGTATGTTGGAAAATGACATGGTGTGTTTTCTTGAGCACCTGCACTATATGAATAGTTTACTATCCCATGAATTTTGTGACAAAATCTGCACAATGTTGTATTTATCTACTGTTTCTATGGTCATTGTCCTGGTAGGGGAGCTGGACTGATAGGTCTCCACACTCTTTCCCTAGAGATGTCATTTTGGTGAGTTTTTACCTTTTGAATTGATTTTATTTATCTTGTGTGCAGTCTTTTTCTACTATTGGTACTGAATAAAGAAAATATCCATCACATGACATGTTTCTTTGTTTATTATTACATGTGACTTTATGTGGCATGTCGTAGGATTTCTCATTTACTTTAAATAGTGTTGGTCCTAAGTTTCTTTACTCTAGAGAATATAGGAACAAACTTAGCCAGAATTCCTACCATTGTGTAGTCAAATATGAATATATCCTAACATGATTAAAATAGAAGAATTTTAAGCATAATTCATGAACTGAATGAATTTTAAAGCACAGAATAAAAATGAGATAATTGAAAAATAACACTGGTTGAATTAGAGAACACTTTCAGATATCTGCAAGTTATTGGTGTTAATCTGGCATCTGATGCTAATTTCCTTAATTATCTGACAACCCCTATTTAACTGGCAGCCTCAGTTTTCAGTTTGCAGTGACTTATCAAAAATGTTTTGCTGTGCCAAAGTGACTGAAACCCTCCTACAGAAAGTTGTCCAGGTGAAATAGGCCACAATTTACTTTAAGGATGAAGCAGCGTTTTGTTTGTCACGCATACATCTACCAATTGTTATGCAGGACAATGCCCCGTTCATATAGCAAAATGGGGAGAGCAGTTCCTTGGAACACCTCAGAGACTAGTGATGACCTGTGGCCCGAGATGTGCTGAAGTCATTCAAAGGAAAGGCCTGTACACGTCTTAAAGATTGGTGATTGTTGTAACCTTCAGAAAATTTTGTTATAATCTTTCTCTGTGCTACAGTCATTGGTGCAAAATAATGGTTTTGGGGGATTTTATGTATTATATATTCATATATTTTGCTAAATTTGTAAAACACTCTTTTAGTAGCATGGTGTACCCCTTACAAAAATACACTAAATGATGATCAATGGAGATTACATTATGTCTGAAAAAAATCAAGTGATCTTTTTTCTTTAAATTGGAGTATGTATACCCTACATACTAGAGTATAAGCCGACCAGAGCAGAGCGCTGTTACAGCAAAGAGAACAAAGAAGAGGAGCCGTGGGGAGTGCATGGAGCATAGGGGAGCTGCGCTGAGTACCACAAGAGTATTGGAAGCGCAGGAGGTGAATATGTAAGTTTTTTTATTGACTCGTGTATAAGCCGAGGTGGGGTTTCTTAGCACATTTTTTGTGCTGAAAAACTCGGGTTATACATGAGTATATATAGTATTCAGTTAGCCTAAAAAAAGTATTGTCTGAAAACTTAATCCAATTTAAAGAATGTATGAGTAAATCATATTATTAAGCAATAAAACATTTTGCTACCTCAAGTGTATTACCTGAAATAACATGAAGGACCGCTGATGACTCACCACAGGTCAGTTTAAATGAAGTATAAGGTCTGTAGTGATGTAGGCATGGTTACTATATTCTTCAAAATGGGGAAACTTTTTGGGGAATTCTGAGATATTAAGATCTTTTAGAATCATGAGACTAGCGCAAAACTATGTGAATGCAGGATGACTATATTTTCTTTAAACCTTTAGTTCATACATGAATGAATTTGTGTGCTGGTCAGATCTGACAGATTGGATACAGTGCACTGGATAGGAGTCCGTGCATCGATGGCACTGCAGCAATTAAATTAGCTATGTTGTAGAGGATTTTGTACTTGGTGACAAACCTTGTTTAGCTGAGACATTTTTGTTGACTATGAATCCCATGTAATATGATTGTATCTGTTGAGGGTTGGAGGTTTAGAATTCTCATAGGTTTTAAATGATATAAATACTGCGGAGTGACCGAATAAAAATGTGAGATTATAATGTTCTATATCTTTGAAACAAAGTAGAGCCATAATTAATCCAAAGCTATGTACTTTTGTCTAAATTAAGCATCATTAAAACAGTCATTAGACTCCCTATTATGTTTTAGTAAATCTTGTTGCTAGTTAACAAGTTGTTATGGTAACAGGCTTAAAAAAGTAGTTGTGAATGACAAATGCTCAATTTAATCAAAATAGAAAGGAAGAAAGCAAATTAAAATCACATTCTGCATGTTTGAGTCCCTATTGTGATATGTACATGGCTATTTATTCCACAAACCAACTCTTTCTTTTATCTCTTGCCCATTTGATGGAAATATGAGAAGTCTTGTTATGTAAGATGTACTATCATTTTAAGCCCTTACCGATGTGCAACATATTAGCAGGTAACATGTTGGTTATGGGTGCTTAGATGGTTTAGATGATTGCTCCCAAGACTGTGTAACCCCATCAGCCATAGTAAGAAAATCTGGTTGTTCCAAGTCTGTGATTTCTAGAATATTGCAAAAACTCATTCAAGTCCCCAAAGAAGGCACAGGAAAATACAGAGAATCTCCATGGGTAATTGTTGCAACATTGCAGCTGGATATGCTCGTATGTTCAAGACAAGGTAAGTATATGTATCATCATACAGTGTGACAACTTTTAAGAGCATTATAGCCCACTGTGCAGAGACCAAACCTCTCATAAACAGGAAGAACTAAAAAGATCTAATTCCTTGAAGAGCATGTTGTGTGGACAAAGGAGAAGTAGGCCACAGTTAATTTTGAGGATAAATGCTACATAGCATAGTGAATGCATATGTGCAAAAGAACTTTCTTCAACAACATGTGCTTCCTTGCTTGTGTTACTTTATGACAATCTGTTACAATATGCCAGTGGCTGTAGCATGACAGTATAGGTTGAATTAAACAGACAATTTGTGGTTGAAGTCTGAAAAATAGTAAAAAAGAAAAAAAAAACTTTAAAACAATACTACTAATACTACTAAAAGTACACAAAAACACCCATTCCCTAGAATTAATATAAAAATAAATAAACAGTAAAATGCTGGGAATCAACACATCCCAATATGTCCAATGTATCATAATATTAGAAGAGTTATTCCCAGTCTTAAGCCCTGTAACTGAAAATAGTGCCCAAATGTCCAAAATACCACTTTTTTGCCATATTGCAACATATAAAAATTGTACAAAAGGTGATTAAAAGGCTGTATAGTCCCTAAAATGATAGCAAAGAAAACATCAGCTCATCCTGCAAAAAATTTCACCTGACACAGCTCTGTGTGCTGAAGTATGAAAAAGTCATTAGCACCAGAAGATGGAAAAACAAAGAATTTTTTTTATACAGAAGGTTTTTGTTTTTTTAAATGTATCAAAACAATAAAACCTATATACATGTGGTATCCCTGTGATCATACTGATCACAGGGATTTTTTTACCAATTTCTTTTATGGCATTCAGAATTTTTTCCCACTTTCCAGTACACTGCATGGAATCTTAAATACCATCACTTTGAAGTAGAATTTGCTAGGCAGAAAACAAGCTACACTACTCTGTATATGAAAAAAAAAGTTATAGTGTTTAAAGGTGGGGAGTGAAAATCGAAACACAAAAAGTGAAAAAGTGCCCCTCTCATCTACTTTTCCCCATGCCATATGCCTCCTCATCATTCAGCACTTCATGTCACGTGACCAGGGTCATCTAAAGTCTGATGAATGGTCCATACAAAAAATACGGTGGTAAGTTGTTTCAGATTAAATCAATTCAAAAGACGAGAGGGCACTGTCTCCGTTTGGAGAAATCAAGGTTTAATTACCAGAGGCAACAGGGCTTTTTTACTACTAGAGCTGTGGAATAGCCTACCCCAGGCGCTGGTCACAGCAGGGACAGCGGATAGCTTCAAGAAGGGTCTAGATGCCTTTTTACACCTAAATAACATTGATGGTTATGTTATATAGAATAATTTCCCCTAAATCCCTTCCTCATCGAATACCTTCCATTCCTTGGTTGAACTTGATGGACAAGTGTCTTTTTTCAACCGTATAAACTATGATACATGAAATAACAGCATGCCTCCGTGGACTTCTAATCCTCCTCATTCCTCCGTGGAGGCATGCTGTGATTTAATGTGATTAGATACATACATGGGGTAGATATTAAATGACCTAAGATGACATCACCATGGTCACATGACATGAAGTGCCATGGGGTATTCTCATCTGGGCATTCACATCCAGATTTATTAATCTGCCATATATAAACATTTCTTCAATTAGACCTAATTCAATTAGATGATTTCTCATAAATGTAGTCATACGGTCCCTTAGAAACAAGACTGTGTCCCTTGCTATGGCCACCTCTGCTGGAGGGATTGCACAAAGAAACAAAAAGTTTCTGTATATGAAATGTCCGGGGGTTACTGCATGTCCCACAGCCATCCTGTGGTAATGATTGCTGAATCCAGGTGGTCTGGCAGGGCTCAATAGCGCATGTCTGGCCACTACTGCCAAAATGTGAGGTGGTCTTTTCGAGGAAGCCATCTCGTTTCTAAGGGACAACATGACTACAAATTATCTTCACACAGGAACATTTTTTCTAATAACATCCAATTGAAGAAATGTTTACATATGGAAAATTAATTAAATTAAATTTTAATCACCAGGTGGGAATACCCCTTTAATTATGTCACAGAACTCTAAACGCAAGGCACTGCATAAAACATTTGACAAAGATTTTTATACCTCTGATAATAAGTAAACAGAGCTTAATGTCTGTAGTTGAATGTAGTTGCTGCATGTCCTAGCAGTGAGACCTGTCAACAAGGAGGCAGGACAAAGCAAATAAAATTCAAATGCAGGACTCCATTAATAACATTGGACCTCATCGTATTGTCTTTAAATCCATTTACTTTCTAAACTGAATGAACAATACTAAAAGTAAGGCATACATTTATGTTAGCACACAACAATTTAGGCCCACTATGCTGCTTGAAGACATCTGCACAACTCCAATAGTAGCCTCTTTAGAATATTGATTATCCCTCTGCTGCCACGTCCATAAGTCAATCTTACTCCCCAGGAAACTCGGATCACGATCTTAAAATTCAAATTGCAATTACTTAGACATTTTCTGTCGGTGTAGGAATAATCCTCTAGAATTGTCTCAGTTTGTATTGGGTTTTAGATGGAGTGCTCAGTCAGTGTGCAAAATACTTTGTTGTGATTTTTAAGTTGTTCATATAATTTATTTAAAAAAATAAAAGTGGAGCCACATACAAACTGAGACAATTCCGCACAATTATTCCAGAACCGACTGAAAACATCCAAATACTTCCAATTTGAATCAATAAGGATAGAATGACAATCCTATAAATTCCTCCGATAAGAGAAAGAAGTGACACTAAATAGCTGGTAGCATATGGGACACAAACCTATACTGTACAGGACAAGGAGGTGGGGGCAAGTATGTTGCAAGCTGGTGCTCAGCTTTAACTCATAGTATTTGAAAGGTCAAACTCTGGCATAGAGTGGGGGAGATGTATTAATCAGTGTCAGCCTTTAGAGTTGAACTAGACAAATCTCTACAACTCCAGATTAATCACTGGATGATTAATCTGGTGCAGTACAAGACTAGCAAGTCATAATTTGGACCTCCTATTATACTTTTTGTGCTAGAAAATTAAATTTTCTAGCACAAGCTAGACCAACTAGCTTGTTGTGCCAGAAAATAGAAATTTCTGGACACAGGCTATTTTTAAATGACACGCCCCTTTTAATCGAGGAAGAGCCCATTATTTTCTGACAAGTCAGTAAACCTCCTAACAATGGTGTAAAACCTTTAACCCCTTACCGACACATGGTGTAATAGTACATCACACGTCAGCTGTTGGTGAATGGAGAGGGTTCACGGGCTGAGCCCCCTGCTTAACCTGTAAGTCTCTTACCGGTAACACCCGCGATTGGTGTTAGCAACGATTGTGGGTGTTAACCTATCTGGCGGATAAAACAAAATGGCAACTTGTACGTGTAGTATTCATGTGAGATTCCATAGAAATTACTATATAAGATTCAACATGTAATACATGGAACACGCGCCAGGCTTGGCGCTAGCTGTCAGACTAGGTAAGTGGTGGCGAACTCACCCTGCAACGTCCCTGCGGGCTAAGGCCCTGCCTAAAGCAGATAAACCGCCCTGTCTGGCAGCTGCTGGATGGTGGAGCGGACAGGTAACGGAAATACAGGTATAAACCAGTGTTCACACTGGTGCACAGAACACAAACACAGGACTGAGACAGGGAGAAAACAACAGATATAAACAGGTCTTCAGGCAGATATACATAGGTCAGGTCAAGATCAAGATCAAGCAGATTATATACAGGTCAGGTCCAGATACAGGCAGACAAACGGAGACAGGTAAAACTGAACTAGATACACAGGTAAGACAAGACTCAAAATAACCATCCCGGTAAGATGGGAATGGGCAGCTAATAAGGCCGATCCCAGACACGCCTCCAGCAGCACACAGGGGGAACTGTCCATCAGGCTAGTAACCCTTGCTGGGCAGGACAGAAATGCAAGGAGCAGGGTGTGGCTTAATTTATCCAAACACCAGAATTAAACCACAGTTCACACACAAATAAACGCCATGTTTTCCGCCAACTGCGGATAGAGCGATGCTCAGGCACGGACGTTACACTACGAAATGGCGTGTTGGGTTTCCCAGGGGGTCTACTGGGAATTCCCTGAAAAACAAATGAGACACTTTTAACTGGTATAAAGACATACAGCTATTCCTACGTAAACTAAGATGGCACAAATTCTTCAAAATTAAAGAGAGAAAGGAATGTCAGGATCTAGGGGTACTCAGTAACATCCTAGCAGACGTGCATCTACTAGACAGCTTATCTGAACCATTGCCAACCATGGCGGGTAAAGGCCCCTTTACAGACCTTAAAAACCGGAGCACTAAAACTCCCCCAATTGGAGATATCTTGAGTATTGATATTTTTGCATGACTTGTACTCAATGATCTAGATAAAGCAGACTTAAGATCCAAAACCATCAATTGTAACAAAGAAGAGAACATGGCCCTATCTTCACTTGAAAAAAATCGCAACATCGCCATTAAACCATCAGACAAAGGTGGGAACATAGTGATCTTGCAGTCAGAAGATTACCGCACAATGTGCCTTAACCTCCTTGATGATAAAGAGGGTTATTATATCCTTACAAGAAATCCCACAGAGCAGTTCCTAGGGGAATTACGTAGTATCATCAAAAAAGCATTAACAAACGAACTGATTAACCAAGAAGAATATGACTTCCTCGTACCCGTCATCCCACTTTTTATGGGCTCCCAAAACTGCACAAGGGCACCAACCCTCTGAAAGGTCGCCCCATAGTATCGGGAGTGGGGTCATTGTGCCAAAATGTTGGTATTTACATCAATAAGATTTTAGCCCCCTTTGTTACGGCTCTTCCCTCCTACACTCGAGACACCACTGACCTACTTAAAAGGTTGGATGGTCTCAATATTGGATCTAATACCTTACTTGCCAGCATAGACGTGGAGGCCCTATACTCCTCCATCCCACACAACTTGGGATTGAAGGCAGTTGAATTTATCTCAACACCAGAGGAAGCCACTGCAGGGCACACAGTTCATTCTAGAACTATTGGAGTTCTCCCTTACCCACAATTTCTTCACCTTCGACGGCAGAGTGTTCCACCAGCTCAGGGGCACCGCGATGGGCAGCTCATGAGCTCACGCACAAATCTGTTTCTGGGCTGGTGGGAACACTGCTGCGTCTTTGGTGAAGAAGAAGCTAGTCCTAGACATATCGGTATGGCGAGCCTTTGGGCTTGTTATATCGATGATATTTTCATTACATGGGAAGGCTCGTCTGACACAGCTAGTAAATGACTTAAATAACAATACCCTAGGTCTCAGATTTACTTATGAGATCCAGACATCATGCATCCCTTTTTTGGATGTCACGATCCAAAAAAACAGCAAGGGGGAAGTAGACACCACCATCTTTAGGAAACCAACATCAACAAACTCTCTCCTGAGATGGGAGTCATATCATCCCCCTTCTTTGAAAAGAGGTATCCCATTCGGGCAGCACCTCAGAGCTCGGAGGAATTGCTCAACCTTGAGCGAATTCCACAAAGAAGCAAACAAACTTCGATTAAGATTCCAAGCACGCGGTTACCCAGATACCATACTTAGGTCAGCGTTCAAAAGAGCACAGGCCCTAGACCAGTCTTCTCACCACCCAACCCAAATCCACACCAACACAAACCATCAGACCCATTGGTACCTACGATGGGGGGACAGATACCATACGGCAAATACTGACTAAACATTGGTATGTACTAAGAATGGACCCCGACTTATCTTCTATAACCACGGAACAACCCACAATTACCTTTAGGAGGGGCCGTAATATCAGAGATAGGGTAGTCCATAGCCACTTTACAAGATCTAAACCTGACCAGACTTGGCTTACCAAAACCAGCAAAGGCTGTTACCGCTATAGTGAATGTGTCGCCTGTAAAGTGATCAAAACCTGTAAAAAGTTCACTAGTAACACCACAGGATATACATATGATATTAACCACTTTATTAATTGTAAATCCTTAGGGGTGATTTACCTAGCCACCTGCAAATGCGGTAAACAGTATATCGGCAAGACTTTCCGCGAATTCCGCCGCAGGGTTGGTGAACACCTAGGGGACATAAAACATAATAGAGATAAACCACTGGCTAGACACATCCACGAGAACACTGCGGGAATATGACAGGTCTATCCTTCATTGGCATCGATTTGGTGAGACCACCAGAAAGAGGGGGAGACTGGGACCGCCTTCTCAGACAAAAGGAAACACGATGGATTTTCAGAAAGAAGACTGAATCCCCCTTAGGTCTCAATGAACAATTGAGTTTCGCATGTTTCCTTTAAGACCCCCCTCCCCCCCTTAGAGGACAATATACCAATTTATGACACCCTACTTTTTGCAGACCCTACCGCTACCCTACAGTAACTTTAATATCTGCCACACACACTGGACTAAACAACCACTGGGACCGAGATGCCACAAAATCCCTCCTTCTCTCATTTGTGTATAGGTACCCATAGTGTTTTATTACATTCACCTTGGGTTACTTTGTCTTTGCGGCGGTGCTACTCTTCACCCCGCACGATCTAGTTACCATGCGCCCATGCTATTGCTCTATGACCACCTTTGCATGTGTCTCCTCCCCGCTGCCGCCTGGCTCCGCCTCTTCAGTTGCCCACTCCTTGGCGGCAGTGCGCACGCGCCGGGCGCATGCGCGTCAACACCGGCATCCTGCCGGCTGTGCGGATATGCTAGCCGCACCCTCTATGGGTGCGGCTTCACACCGGCACTCGCGAGCCGGCGTGTCTGGCGCGTGTGCCCATGCCGCTGACGGGGGCGGCCTCTCCCTAAAACACACTGATAGGCCACCGCTGGTGGGCGGTATTGTTGGGGGCAGGAGCCAGGCACACACACCCCTCATTACGGCGCACATTTTTAAACCCCGGCACCCAGTACCCATACAGGTGCTCCCACTGGACCCCATGGCTTAAAGACTTGGAGAATATCCTACACTCCAGAAGCCATCGCTATTCGCCTGGCTGCATAGCCTTGAACTGCCCCCAATAGGGACAAGGTAACACCTTCTAGCTCCTTGTACCTAGTCACATAATTTCCTATCTACATGCATCCTAACAGGTCTAAAATTTAAACAAACCTATCACTCTTCAATAGGACACTTGTTTGGATGAACCCAGTGATCCCCTGATGAGCCCCATAGGGCGAAACAAGCCTTGTCGGGATTTGGGATTCATACTTCTTTTAGGACTTGCACCTGAAAACACAGTAGCCACAACTTTATTTGTGACACTTTTGTGACATTATAAGGATCATAACTAGAGATGAGCGAGCACTAAAATGCTCGGGTACTCGTTATTCGAGACAAACTTTTCCCGATGCTCGAGTGCTCGTCTCGAATAACGAGCCCCATTGAAGTCAAGGGGAGACTCGAGCATTTTTCAAGGGGACCAAGGCTCTGAACAGGGAAGCTTGGCCAAACACCTGGGAACCTCAGAAAAGGATGGAAACACCACGGAAATGGACAGGAAACAGCAGGGGCAGCATGCATGGATGCCTCTGAGGCTGCTTAAACGCACCATTATGCCAAAATTATGGGCAACAGCATGGCCATGACAGAGTGACAGAATGAAGCTAGATAGCATCTAAAACATCCAATAATTGACCCTGACACTATAGGCGACGGCATGCAGAGGCAGCGGCAGCAGCGGCAGGCTAGAGAGTGGCATGGCGACATACCCTAAATGGACTCAGGCTTCAATCCAATGGGTGGCAGAGAGGAACCAAAGGAGGTGAGCAAGAAGCGCTCAAATAATATCAGTACATGATAAAAGTTTGCCAGTATATTTTGTGGATTACACAGCAGGGTGGCGACAAAGTTAACATGGAAGCCATGAAAACAATCCAAAATTCTGCCTGACACAGCTCATGTATGAAGGCAGTGAACTAGTAGTAGATTAAAGGTGCTGCAGTTAAACCTATGTTAGTTGGATCTTGGGATGGAGCTGGCGCTCCGCTGCCAGGCGAGCTTTCGCCAATCCAAGCCCCTGTCTCTAGGCTACTCCCCAAACAGCACTTCTAAGAACCTTTTGTATAAGATCAAGTGTAGTAGCGTTCTTATAAGTTTAGGATATGGCGGGTGAGGGGAATGTAAACAGATGCGCAAGAAGCGCTGAAATAATATCGGTAAATGATAAAAGTTTGCCAGTATATTTTGTGGATTACACAGCAGGGTGGCGACAAAGTTAACAAGTTTGTTGTGGAAGCCATGAAAACAACCCAAAATTCTGCATGACACAGCTCGTTTGATAAGGGGACCATGTATGCCTACAGTTCATGCCAGTCGCTGCACTGGCTGCCAGTCTCCTTTCGAATACAGTTTAAAATAATAACCCTCATCCATAAAGCTCTGTATAATGCTGCACCCCCCTACCTCTCCTCTCTTATCTCAGTCTATCGCCCAACCCATGCTCTTAGATCCGCCAGTGATCTTAGATTAACCTCTACCCTAGTGCGGACCTCCCACTCGCGTCTCCAAGACTTCTCTAGAGCTGCACCAATTCTATGGAATGCTCTGCCCCGGACTATCAGACTAATACCTAACCTCCAAAGTTTCAAACGTGCTCTTAAAACCCATTTCTTTAGGCAAGCCTATAACACTCATTAACTGCATGAAGTTTTAACTCTTCTACTAACCCGTCCTGTGTCGTCCTCCCATCTGTTATCCAGCAACCAACAGGCACCAGACTTCTCTGCAGTCCCATTCACCCTGGACCTGGTATATAAGATGACGGCTGAGTGGTTCAAGCGACAGCAATTCCATTTATGATATTTTGTTCTATTCCCTAAGAAGAATGGCTTGACCATTAAATATTCTTTTACCTCGTGTTACCCCATCATCTTCATAAACCGTAAGCTCTGGCGAGCAGGGACCTCACTCCTGTTGTTCCATACAAATGTTGTGCTCTGTTACATTACATTTGTATTTGTTTCCTATGATTTGTAAAGCGCTACGGAATATGATGGCGCTATATAAATAAAGATTATTATTATTATTATTATGGAGGCAGTGAACTAGTAGTAGATTAAAGGAGCTGCAGTTAAAACTATGTTAGTTGGATCTTGGGATGGAGCTGGCGCTCCGCTTCCAGGCAAGCTTTCTCCAATCCAAGCCCCTGTCTCTAGGCTACTCCCCAAACAGCACTTCTAAGAACCTTTTGTATAAGATCAAGTGTAACAGATGCACAAGAAGCGCTGAAATAATATCGGTAAAAGTTTGCCAGTATATTTTGTGGATTACACAGCAGGGTGGCGACAAAGATAACAAGTTTGATGTGGAATGCCCTGTAATAGCTCTTGGGCGGTGTGCCTTTTATCGCCTAGGCTCAGCAGTTTGAGCACCGCCTGCTGTCGCTTAGCGACGGCACTGCTGCTGTGCCTAGAGCTACCGACTGATGACGCCATGCCCACGGATGGTAATTCGGAGGAGGAGGAGGTGGAGGAGGGGTGGGAGGAGGTATAGTAGGCCTTTGAGACCTGGACCGAGGTAGGCCCCGCAATCCTCTGCGTCGGCAGTATATGACCAGCCCCATGGTCAGACTCGGTCCCAGCCTCCACCAAGTTAAGTGTAGTAGCGTTCTTATAAGTTTGGGATATGGCGGGTGAGGGGAATGTAAACAGATGCGCAAGAAGCGCTGAAATAATATCCGTAAATGGTAAAAGTTTGCCAGTATATTTTGTGGATTACACAGCAGGGTGGCGACAAAGTTAACAACTTTGATGTGGAATCCATGAAAACAACCCAAATTTCTGCCTGACACACCTCGTTTGATAAGGGGACGATGTATGGAGGCAGCTACATGGACGACTTTTGGAGGTAGCAATGGAGACAACGTGTGGAGGCTGCTATGGAGACAATTTAATTTGGATAGTGCCTGTATGTGGCAGTCAAAAAAAGTTTTCAAACCAGAGGAGCAGGTAGGTGGCCCTCCAGAAAAATGAAATAGATTGAGTGCCTGTATGTGGCAGTCCAAAAAAGTTTTCAAACCAGAGGAGCAGGTAGGTGGCCCTCCAGAAAAATGAAATAGATTGAGTGCCTGTATGTGGCAGTCCAAAAAAGTTTTCAAACCAGAGGAGCAGGTAGGTGGCCCTCCAGAAAAATTGAATAGATTGAGTGCCTGTATGTGGCAGTCCAAAAAAGTTTTCAAACCAGAGGAGCAGGTAGGTGGCCCTCCAGAAAAATGAAATAGATTGAGTGCCTGTATGTGGCAGTCCAAAAAAGTTTTCAAACCAGAGGAGCAGGTAGGTGGCCCTCCAGAAAAATTGAATAGATTGAGTGCCTGTATGTGGCAGTCCCAAAAATTGTTTAAAACAGAGGACCGGGTAGGTGGCCCTCCAGAAAAATTAAATGCATAAAGTACTATAGCTAGAGCCAGTGGGCCCTGTCAAAAAATAGCCAGTTTCCTCTGCATTAGTGTACAAAGAGGAGGAGAAGGAGGAAAATGAGGAGGAGGAGTGCATAAATTATTCAGGTTGAGCTTCCTTCACCTGGTGGAGCTTGGAAATCCTGAGAAATCCAGGCTTTATTCATCTTAATAAGCGTCAACCTGTCAGCGCTGTCAGTCGACAGGCGTGTACGCTTATCGGTGATGATGCCACCAGCTGCACTGAAAACCCGCTCGGACAACACGCTAGCGGCAGGGCAGGCAAGAACCTCCAAGGCGTACAGCGCCAGTTCGTGCCACATGTCCACCTTTGAAACCCAGTAGTTGTAGGGAGCTGTGTGATCATTTAGGACGATGGTATGGTTAGCTACGTACTCCCTCACCATCTTTCTGTAAAGATCAGCCCTACTCTGCCGAGACTGGGGACAGGTGACAGTGTCTTGCTGGGGTGACATAAAGCTGGCAAAAGCCTTGTAAAGCGTACCCTTGCCAGTGCTGGACAAGCTGCCTGCTCGCCTACTCTCCCTCGCTACTTGTCCCGCAGAACTACGCACTCTGCCGCTAGCGCTGTCAGAAGGGAAATACTGTTTCAGCTTGTGCACCAGGGCCTGCTGGTATTCATGCATTCTCACACTCCTTTCCTCTCCAGGGATGAGAGTGGAAAGATTTTGCTTGTACCGTGGGTCCAGGAGAGTGAATACCCAGTAATCGGTGCTGGAATAAATTCTTTGAACGCGAGGGTCACGGGATAGGCAGCCTAGCATGAAATCTGCCATATGCGCCAGAGTACCAACGCGCAAGAATTCACTCCCCTCACTGGCCTGACTGTCCATTTCCTCCTCCTCCAACTCCTCCAACTCCTCTTCTTCTGCCCATACACGCTGAACAGTGAAGGACTGAACAATGGTCCCCTCTTGTGTCTCGCCAACATTCTCCTCCTCTTCCTCCTCATCCTCCTCCACCTCCACCTCCTCCGATATGCGCTGAGAAACAGACCTAAGGGTGCTTTGGCTATCAACAAGGGAATCTTCTTCCCCCGTCTCTTGTGACGAGCGCAAAGCTTCCGACTTCATGCTGATCAGAGAGTTTTTCAACAGGCCAAGCAGCGGGATGGTGAGGCTGATGATGGCGGCATCGCCACTGACCATCTGTGTTGACTCCTCGAAGTTACTCAGCACCTGACAGATATCAGACATCCACGTCCACTCCTCATTGTAGACTTGAGGAAGCTGACTGACCTGACTACCAGTTCTGGTGGAAGTTGACATCTGGCAGTCTACAATCGCTCTGCGCTGCTGGTAAACTCTGGATAACATGGTTAATGTTGAATTCCACCTCGTGGGCACGTCGCACAACAGTCGGTGAGCGGGCAGTTGGAGGCGGCGCTGCGCTGCCCTGAGAGTGGCAGCATCTGTGCTGGACTTCCTGAAATGCGCACAGATGCGGCGCACCTTCGTGAGCAAATCAGACAGATTGGGGTATGTCTTGAGGAAACGCTGAACTATCAGATTTAACACATGGGCCAGGCATGGCACATGTGTCAGTCTGCCGAGTTGCAGAGCTGCCCCCAGGTTACGGCCGTTGTCACACACAACCATGCCTGGCTTCAGGTTCAGCAGTGCCAGCCACAGATCAGTCTGCGCCGTGATGCCCTGTAATAGTTCTTGGGCGGTGTGCCTTTTATCGCCTAGGCTCAGCAGTTTGAGCACCGCCTGCTGTCGCTTAGTGACGGCACTGCTGCTGTGCCTAGAGCTAGCGACTGATGGCGCCATGCCCACGGATGGTAGTTCGGGGGAGGAGGTGGAGGAGGGGTGGGAGGAGGAGGAGGCATAGTAGGCCTGAAAGACCTGGACCGAGGTAGGCCCCGCAATCCTCGGCGTCGGCAGTATATGACCAGCCGCAGGGTCAGACTCGGTCCCCGCCTCCACCAAGTTAACCCAATGTGCCGTCAGCGATATATAGTGGCCCTGCCCGGCAGCACTCATCCACGTGTCAGTGGTCAGGTGGACCTTGTCAGAAACGGCGTTGGTCAGGGCACGGATGATGTTGTCTGACACGTGCTGGTGCAGGGCTGGGACGGCACATCGGGAAAAGTAGTGGCGGCTGGGGACCGAATACCAAGGGGCGGCCGCCGCCATGAGGTTGCGAAAGGCCTCGGTCTCTACTAGCCTATAGGGCAGCATCTCCAGGCTAAGCAATCTGGAGATGTGGACATTAAGGGCTTGGGCGTGCGGGATGGTTGCACTATATTTCCGTTTCCGCTCCAGCGTCTGGGGTATGGAGAGCTGAACGCTGGTGGATGCTGTGGAGGATCGTGGAGGCGACGATGGGGTTTTTGTGCCAGGGTCCTGGGCAGGGGGCTGACTATCAGCTGACACAGGGGAAGGAGCAGTGGTGTGCACGGCCGGAGGTGAACGGGCTTAGTGCCACTGAGTGGGGTGTTTAGAATTCATATGCCTGCGCATACTGGTGGTAGTTAAGCTAGTAGTGGTGGAACCCCTGCTGATCCTGGTTTGGCAAAGGTTGCACACCACAGTCCGTCGGTCATCCGGTGTTTCCTTAAAGAACCTCCAGACTTCTGAAAATCTAGCCCTCGCTGCGGGAGCCCTCGCCACGGGAGCTTCACTACGTGACACATTTGGCGCTGATGCACCTGCTCTGGCCCTGCCGCTCCGTCTAGCCCCACCACTGCCTCTTCCAACCTGTTCTGGTCGAGGACTCTCCTCCGTCTCAGAAGCACTGTGTTCACCCGGCCTCTCAACCCAGCTTGGGTCTGTCACCTCATCATCCTCCGATCCCTCAGTCTGCTCCCCCTTCGGACTTCCTGCCCTGACAACAACTTCACCACTGTCTGACAACCGTGTCTCCTCATCGTCGAACACCTCTTTACACACTTCTTCCACTACGTCAAGAAGGTCATCATCACCCACAGACTGCGACTGGTGGAAAACCTGGGCATCGGAAAATTGCTCAGCAGCAACCGGACAAGTGCTTTGTGACTGTGGGAAGGGTCCAGAAAACAGTTCCTCAGAGTATGCCGGTTCAAATGCCAAATTTTCCTGGGAGGGGGCAGACTTGGGGGGAGGAGGCTGAGGTGCAGGAGCTGGAGGAGTGCCGCTTTCGGTGACATGGGTGGACTGCGTGGAAGACTGACTGGTGGACAAATTGCTCGAAGCATTGTCGGCAATCCACGACATCACCTGTTCGCACTGTTCTGGCCTCAACAGTGCTCTACCACGAGTCCCAGTAACTTCAGACATGAACCTAGGGAGTGTAGCTCTGCGGCGTTCCCCTGCTCCCTCATCAGCAGGTGGTGTTTCACCCCGCCCTGGACCACGGCCTCTGACCCCTGCAGTAGTTGGACGCCCACGTCCCCGCCCTCGTCCTCTACCCCTAGCCCTCGGGTTAAACATTTTGAAAATGAAAGTTATAACTTTAATTTTTTTTAAACTTTTTTTTGTGTTTTTTTGTGTTTTTTTGTGTTTTTTAGTTTTTAAAACCAAACGATGCTATCCTATTGCTATGGCTATTTTCTAGCCAAGTATGAAAGCACACTGCTATGCCAGATGAGATGACGCTGAGTTACGAAAAAATAAACGTAAAATAAAAAGTAAATGGCAGACTGTGCCTAATTGAAATCAAACCCCTAATAAATTTTCCCACTTTGGTCTTTGCGATGGATATGTGCGTCACTAAGCGCTAAACACAACGGTCGCAAGTCTCACTACAAATTCCTCACAATATGGTAGTAGATGCACTGCAGCAAGGACAGCCACCAGCAGATCAACCAGAAATAAAATATATAACGCTATTGTAGGCCTAAGTAAGCCGTTTGGATTCTCCTATGGCTATTTTCTAGCCAAGTATGAAAGCACACTGCTATGCCAGATGAGATGACGCTGAGTTATGAAAAAATAAACGTAAAATAAAAAGTAAATGGCAGACTGTGCCTAATTGAAATCAAACCCCTAATAAATTTTCCCACTTCAGTCTTTGCGATGGATATGTGCGTCACTAAGCGCTAAACACAACGGTCGCAAGTCTCACTACAAATTCCTCACAATATGGTAGTAGATGCACTGCAGCAAGGACAGCCACCAGCAGATCAACCAGAAATAAAATATATAACGCTATTGTAGGCCTAAGTAAGCCGTTTGGATTCTCCTATGGCTATTTTCTAGCCAAGTATGAAAGCACACTGCTATGCCAGATGAGATGACGCTGAGTTACGAAAAAATAAACGTAAAATAAAAATTAAATGGCAGACTGTGCCTAATTGAAATCAAATTCCTAATAAATTTTCCCACTTCAGTCTTTGCGATGGATATGTGCGTCACTAAGTGCTAAACACAACGGTCGCAAGTCTCACTACAAATTCCTCACAATATGGTAGTAGATGCACTGCAGCAAGGACAGCCACCAGCAGATCAACCAGAAATAAAATATATAACGCTATTGTAGGCCTAAGTAAGCCGTTTGGATTCTCCTATGGCTATTTTCTAGCCAAGTATGAAAGCACACTGCTATGCCAGATGAGATGACGCTGAGTTACGAAAAAATAAACGTAAAATAAAAATTAAATGGCAGACTGTGCCTAATTGAAATCAAACCCCTAATAAATTTTCCCACTTCGGTCTTTGCGATGGATATGTGCGTCACTAAGCGCTAAACACAACGGTCGCTAGTCTCACTACAAATTCCTCACAATATGGTAGTAGATGCACTGCAGCAAGGACAGCCACCAGCAGATCAACCAGAAATAAAATATATAACGCTATTGTAGGCCTAAGTAAGCCGTTTGGATTCTCCTATGGCTATTTTCTAGCCAAGTATGAAAGCACACTGCTATGCCAGATGAGATGACGCTGAGTTACGAAAAAATAAACGTAAAATAAAAAGTAAATGGCAGACTGTGCCTAATTGAAATCAAACCCCTAATAAATTTTCCCACTTCGGTCTTTGCGATGGATATGTGCGTCACTAAGTGCTAAACACAACGGTCGCAAGTCTCACTACAAATTCCTCACAATATGGTAGTAGATGCACTGCAGCAAGGACAGCCACCAGCAGATCAACCAGAAATAAAATATATAACGCTATTGTAGGCCTAAGTAAGCCGTTTGGATTCTCCTATGGCTATTTTCTAGCCAAGTATGAAAGCACACTGCTATGCCAGATGAGATGACGCTGAGTTACGAAAAAATAAACGTAAAATAAAAAGTAAATGGCAGACTGTGCCTAATTGAAATCAAACCCCTAATAAATTTTCCCACTTCAGTCTTTGCGATGGATATGTGCGTCACTAAGCGCTAAACACAACGGTCGCAAGTCTCACTACAAATTCCTCACAATATGGTAGTAGATGTACTGCAGCAAGGACAGCCACCAGCAGATCAACCAGAAATAAAATATATAATGCTATTGTAGGCCTAAGTAAGCCGTTTGGATTCTCCTATGGCTATTTTCTAGCCAAGTATGAAAGCACACTGCTATGCCAGATGAGATGACGCTGAGTTACGAAAAAATAAACGTAAAATAAAAAGTAAATGGCAGACTGTGCCTAATTGAAATCAAACCCCTAATAAATTTTCCCACTTCAGTCTTTGCGATGGATATGTGCGTCACTAAGCGCTAAACACAACGGTCGCTAGTCTCACTATAAATTCCTCACAATATGGTAGTAGATGCACTGCAGCAAGGACAGCCACCAGCAGATCAACCAGAAATAAAATATATAACGCTATTGTAGGCCTAAGTAAGCCGTTTGGATTCTCCTATGGCTATTTTCTAGCCAAGTATGAAAGCACACTGCTATGCCAGATGAGATGACGCTGAGTTACGAAAAAATAAACGTAAAATAAAAAGTAAATGGCAGACTGTGCCTAATTGAAATCAAACCCCTAATAAATTTTCCCACTTCAGTCTTTGCGATGGATATGTGCGTCACTAAGCGCTAAACACAACGGTCGCAAGTCTCACTACAAATTCCTCACAATATGGTAGTAGATGCACTGCAGCAAGGACAGCCACCAGCAGATTAACCAGAAATAAAATATATAACGCTATTGTAGGCCTAAGTAAGCCGTTTGGATTCTCCTATGGCTATTTTCTAGCCAAGTATGAAAGCACACTGCTATGCCAGATGAGATGACGCTGAGTTATGAAAAAATAAACGTAAAATAAAAAGTAAATGGCAGACTGTGCCTAATTGAAATCAAACCCCTAATAAATTTTCCCACTTTGGTGTTTGAGGTGGATATGTGTGTCACTAAGAGCTAAACACAACGGTAGCAAGTCCCCCTGCAAATTCCTCACAATATGGTACTAGCTGCAAATAAAAAAAAAAAAATGTATAACGTTATTGTAGCCCTAAGAAGGGCTGTTGGGTTCTTGTAGAATCACTCCTGCCTAACACTATTCTAATAGAACAGCCTAACGCTTTCCCTGACCAGCAGCAGCTCTCTCCCTAGCGGCATCCAGACACAGAATGATCCGAGCAGCGCAGGCAGCGGCTAGTCTATTCCAGGGTCACCTGATCTGGCCAGCCAACCACTGCTATCGACGTGTAAGGATACCACGTCATGCTTGGTGGAGTGCAGAGTCTCCTGGCTTGTGATTGGCTCTGTTTCTGGCCGCGGGCGTTTTCTCGAGCAGGCGAAGTATTCGTCCGAGCAACGAGCAGTTTCGAGTACGCTAATGCTCGAACGAGCATCAAGCTCGGACGAGTATGTTCGCTCATCTCTAATCATAACCTGACTTTTCCTGCTAAATAGGTCTTTAATAGGGCCAGTTATTGCAGGTTCAGGTTCCAGTCGGGCCTGTGGATGAATAGGACCACAGTCCCGAGACTAGGCTATTAGGGTTTACTAGACCTATGTTCCTAATTAGGGTTTTATAGGGACTTACTCTGTGACTATATTGTCTTTAACCCCTTAACGCTCTGCGCCGTAGCTCTACGGCGCAGAGGTATAAGGGAAGTATGAAGAGGGCTCACGGGCTGAGTCCTCTTCATACAGAGGTGGGGGTTTTTGCATTTTGCACAAAACCCCCACCGCTAATAACCGCGGTCGGTGCTTGCACCGATCGCGGCTATTAACCCTCTAAACGCCGCCCGCAAAGTCGCGGGCGGCGTTTAAAAGACGGCGGCGCGCGGGCGCCGCCATCTTTTTTTCGATCGCCACGCCCCCGGACGTCATCGGGGGGCGGCGATCGGTTACCATGGTAGCCTCGGGTCTTCTCTTGACACGAGGCTACATGGTTTATGCAGGTTCGTTACAATGAGCCAGTGGCTCATTGTAATGTAAGACCTGCAAAAACGCCATATATTGCAATACTGTAGTATTGCAGTATATGGTAGGAGCGATCTGATCATCTAGGGTTATTGTACCCTAGATGGTCTAAAAAATAGTGAAAAAAAAAAGAAAAAAAAAAGTTTAAAAAATAAAAAAAATTAATAAAATATTAAAAGTTCAAATCACCCCCCTTTCCCTAGAACGGATATAAAACATAACAAACAGTAAAAATCACAGACATATTAGGTATCGCCGCGTCCCAAAATGCCCGATCTATCAAAATATAAAAACGGTTACGGCCAGCGGTGACCTCCGAGGCGGGAAATGGCGCCCAAATGTCCGAAATGCGACTTTTACACCTTTTTACATAACATAAAAAATGAAATAAAAAATGATCAAAATGTCGCACTGACCTCAAAATGGTAGCAATGAAAACGTCGCCTCATTTCGCAAAAAATGACCCCTCACACATTTCCGTGCGCCAAAGTATGAAAAAGTTATTAGCGTCAGAAGATGGCAAAAATTTTTTTTTCTTTTTTGTACACATTCGTTTAATTTTTGAAAATGTATTAAAACACAATAAAACCTATATAAATTTGGTATCACCGCGATCGCACCGAACCAAAGAATAAAGTAGGCGTGTTATTTGGAGCGAAGAGTGAAAGTCGTAAAAACTGAGCCCACAAGAACGTGACGCACGTGCGGTTTTTTTTCAATTTTTCCACATTTGGAATTTTTTTTCAGCTTCGCAGTACACGGCATGTTAAAATAAATAACATTACGGGAAAGTAAAATTTGTTACGCACAAAATAAGCCCTCACACAGGTCTGTACACGGAAAAATGAAAAAGTTATGGATTTTTGAAGTTGGAGAGCGAGAAATGAGCCGGAAAACCCTCCGTCCTTAAGGGGTTAAGACCCTAACCCATACGGACATAACGCCTATCGCTTCACCCTCTTATCTATGTATTCTGTGCACTCCTCATGGATCATTCACCTACCCCACTGTGACCATTAACCATCCTCTCACTGACTCTGGGGTAGCATCACCTCTGACACTACTTCCTAAGGAGCCTCATAGATCTGATACTGTTTTGAGACTTATGCAACTACGGAGGTGAGCCTATTCTCTATTTCATTTCATACTGAAACGTCTAAGGACACTCCGAGCTGACTCTCACACTCTGTTAATCTATTCCATTTTAGATTGGTCACCCATGCCGAGGACTCGAATACACCAAGCAAAAGATTTCAATACGCATCTTGTTGTAAATAGCTGTAAATAAATAAGCACGATCATATCATTAAATCATGAGTTGTATTTTCCTTTACGGACGTTACACTAGCATAATATGATGGATGTGTCTGACAGTGCTATTGTGCTATTTCTGTTTGGTGTAATGTAATTCAAGTCTAGAAACATGTTTGGGTCTAGGATGCAGTAAGTAGCCATTAGTGGGCATGTCAGGTACAGGTAACAGTGGCATCACAGTGAGGATGATAACAGCATGTCCAGAGTGGTTAGGGCATACTGAGTGAAAGTAGCCGTCCGGTCACATTGACTATGGTGGCATGGGAGCCACCAACAGCAATATAAGATGGTGGCAGATGACAGTAGGAATAGATGATAGCAGGCACATGACAACAGTCGAGGCGCCAGAAGTAACAGGATATTGGTACCTCTAGAATTACTTAGTCCATCGCATTGAGCAAAGGTGTGTGGAAATCGTACTTAATCGCTGCTTGTGTGGAAAGGTTTGTTATTTTTTGAGTTACTATACCCTTACCACACTAAACACCCACTCTGATGCTACACTCTGATGCAAACTCCGCTACTAGCAGTAACAATTCTATTTTTCTTGCCAAGAAATCCAGAGAATCTTGGATGTGGGGTGAGATGGTGAATTTCAAGTATGTTGTCAGTTTAGGCTCTGCTCCATGTTATGCTGTTGGCCAGATTCCTCTGTCACTGGATGAAGAAAGGTGCTCATCAGTGTAAAGGAGGATCTGGCCCAGTAGATTAAGTAATGGAAGCATATCTTCTACTTATTGAGGTTACTCTTGCTCAAGCTCCCATGTGCAATTGGCAACAACATCATCATCTACTAATGTCTGGTCATCACTTATGTCACCCTCAACAGTCTAATTGCAATGTTCCTGCCCCCCAGCAACTATTGTTCCCACCTGACTGTCATTGATGCCAGTGTCAGTGCTAAAGGAGGAGGCAGCAGACCTCTCTTCAAAAACTGTGGTGAGCTGTTGATCATCCTCCATCTATTTGTCCCAAAAAAGTAGTTAATCTGCAACAGCTCTGTTTCATTATTGCACACGTCTTCAGTTCCTCTACATCCCTTGACCCTACGGCAGTCTCTCCCACAAAGTCTGTGCCATATATTGGAGACCATGACATGACAAAATTAAAAATTTTGTTGTAATGAGGACAACTTTCATTTAAAGGTGGAAATATAGCACAAGTAAATATAATATTGATTAGACTAGGTTAATGCACAAGAGTAACCATCCACTGGGACCTGGTATTTGAGATAGTTAAGCAATTTCAGGACATCAACACCATACTAACAATTCTTATGGATGGCATTGACATTTAAATAGTCAGTACCACAAAAAAAATATATCTAAGTAAAACCTTAGTACCCTCATTCCATAGAAACCTAATTTTCTGATAGATGTCATCATTGTTGAGCAAAAACATTTAACAGATGTTAAGCAATTCATCTAGTAGGTAGCAAATTAGGTGAATCAAAAGTTTATCATTTTAAATACTTAATACATTACTTAATCTGTAAAAATTCATTTAATTTTTAATGTAATATCGAAATATAATGTAATATTTAAATCATTTGCTGTGATTAATAGCAACTCCACTTTAGTTAGGACTAAAGGTTATGCAAGGTCTGTGACTAACAATTGCATCAACTATCTAGGTGAAGGCTCTGGTGCATGATTACTGTAATTAATGTTTTATGATGTAAAGGTTATTTATAATAAATATATCTTAAATTTCCTCAGCAATTTGTGATGCATAATGTGTTTAGTATATGAAAAACACTAATGACCTACCTCTCAGTGTGTAATGCTGGGCACTGTAGAATATCTCACAAATATAGTTACCTTACATATATACAGGTCCCAACTTTTAATCCTTAAGAAACATATGTCCCCTTAATTTATATATACACAGTGACCTAATAATAAAATCACTTACATAACCAGAACTGCCATGGTGTCCTCCTGTTGGTCCTCCTTGTGATCAATAGTACCTGCATCTTAAGACATACATGTATGGTCTGTTGCCGCATCCCGACATACATGTACGTCTGAGCGATCACCCGGGAGCAAGTCCACGTGATCCCTGCGGGAGCTTAGCTGTTTGTTAAAGCCAGGCTCCCACAGCAAAAGCTGGGATCGTTAAACTCATTGGGGCACATTTACTTATCCAGTCCCAAGGAGTTCACTAAAATGCAGTGTCCGACGATAATGCAATGTGCCTTGATTCACTAAGATTGTGCGCCCGATATCCTGCATGTGTCGCTTCCCCGCTCAGGTCCACCAGAGTTCCTCTTCTTCTTCCTGATGCATGTAAGTGCAATTGAAAGTTAAATCCCACACTCAGTCCAAATCAGTCGGATCGTCCGATGGCATGTCCCGCCATTTCTGTCGCTTGGAAGCCAGTGCAGCTGTGCCACAATCTGATCACGTACGACACAATCCCAGCGCAAACTCCTTTTAAATACCTGTGAAGGCTGCACAAATCCCGAAAAACGTGAACATTCTGACGAAAGTGACTATATATACACTCACCGGCCACTTTATTAGGTACGCCATGCTAGTAACAGGTTGGACCCCTGTTTGCCTTCAGAACTGCCTCAATTCTACATGGCATAGATTCAACAAGGTGCTGGAAGCATTCCTCAGAGATTTTGGTCCATATTGACATGATGGCATTAAACAGTTGCCGCAGATTTGTCGGCTGCACATCCATGATGCGAATCTCCCGTTCCACCACATCCCAAAGATTCTCTATTGGATTGAGATTTGGTGACAGCGGAGGCCATTTGAGTACAGTGAACTCATTGTCATGTTCAAGAAACCAGTCTGAGATGATTCCAGCTTTATGACATGGCGCATTATCCTGCTGAAAGTAGCCATCAGATGTTGGGTACATTGTGGTCATAAAGGGATGGACATGGTCAGCAACAATACTCAGGTAGGCTGTGGCGTTGCAATGATGCTCAATTGGTAACAAGGGGCCCAAAGAGTGCCAAGAAAATATTCCCCACACCATGACACCACCACCACCAGCCTGAACCGTTGATACAAGGAAGGATGGATCCATGCTTTCATGTTGTTGACGCCAAATTCTGACCCAACCATCTGAATGTCGCAGCAGAAATCGAGACTCATCAGACCAGGCAACGTTTTTCCAATCTTCTACTGTCCAATTTCGATGAGCTTGTGCAAATTGTAGCCTCAGTTTCCTGTTCTTAGCTGAAAGGAGTGGCACCCAGTGTGGTCTTCTGCTGCTGTAGCCCATCTGCCTCAAAGTTCGACGTACTGTGCGTTCAGAGATGCTCTTCTGCCTACCTTGGTTGTAACGGGTGGTGATTTGAGTCACTGTTGCCTTTCTATCAGCTCGAACCAGTCTGTCCATTCTCCTCTGACCTCTGGCATCCGCAAGGCATTTCCGCCAACAGAATTAATTGTTAACAAGCTGGACAGTTAACAAGCTGGACAGTTGGACAGGTGTACCTAATAAAGTGGCCGGTGAGTGTATATACATATATACACATGGCCTTCATAATTAAAGGGGTTGTCCAGGGTTGTGTAGTTTTTTACCAGTGAAGTGGGGAGTTGTACTTACCTCTTCTGGCGCTCCGGAAGAGCGCCGTACACCCCATCATCCCCAATCTGTATGTATACAGAGATACAGCAGTGATGTCACCATCACAGCGCTCCCTGTGCAGCCTCTGCCTGCAACCAGTGTAAGTGTTACTTTGACCACAGCCAGGACCTGTAGTGGCTGCCCCCATCACCCCCCGATCTGTATGTATACAGAGATACAGCAGTGATGTCACCATCACAACGCTCCCTGTGCAGCCTCTGCCTGCAGCCAGTGTAAGTGTTATAGTGACCACAGCCAGAACCTGTAGTGGCTGCCCCATCACTCCCTGGTCTGTATGTATACAGAGATGCTTCAGTGATGTCACCACCACAGCGCTCGCTGTGCAGCCTCTGCATGCAGCCTGTGTTACACTGACCACAGCCAGGACCTGCAGCGGCTGCTGGTTTTGATATAACTGCTGTACCACTATTCATACAAACTGCTGGTAGTGGGGGGCACAGCGCTGGAGCGGAGTACCAGAGGGGGGTATGTAAAATTGATTTCTTGTTCTCATACCCCCAAACTCCTTGAATTATGGAGGGCACAATATATGTTAGTGGGTTACATTGAATTACATTTAGAAACACAATTCAGGGAAGAGTGTTTCCCGATCTCATATGTACAATGCACATTCCTGATCGCAAGCGTTTCACTGTAAATGTAGATGTGAATTGGAGAATCTCCTCCAATTGCCTTCCTAAAGGTAATTCAAGTGCAGAGTGTGAACACAGTCAGAGGTGTTACATTTGCAATTCAAATGCTTTGGGCAAAATGCATCAAACGCAACTGTGTTCTGCAAGTATTAACATGTGCTTTATCTTTTAATATGACTTATGGCAATCAATCAGAGCTCAGATTTCGTTTCATAAGCTGCTCTGGTAAAACGAAAGCTGAACTCTGATTGGTTGCCTTAGATTCTACTGATACATCTGCCCCAACGTGTTCAATACTGAACGTTATCTGCATGTTTTACACTTCTATTAGTAGTCTGGTATTCTTTCTAGCAAAAAGATAGGGTGGGCGCCAAAAATGATTTCCTCTGGTGGGCCCAAGGTACTCCAATCGGACCCTGGCTGCACGTTCCTCTGTGTGAAAAAGCTATGCTGGGAGATGGGGGCAGAATGGGGGCAGCCATCTTGGAGTGATGCAGCTGCAGCAATATGCTGTGAAGTGACAAGTGTGCAAGAAAAAGAAAGTATGCAGCTCATGATGATGGGGTAAGGGTGTGTAACTATAATATATGCAAAAGAACTGGTCATTAAAAAAAAAAAAAACATATATATAGTGATCGGGGAATCCCTTTAACTTTAAGTGCAATGAAATTATGGAACTTGCTGATACAATGTTGTTACGCTTAAGATGATGGACAGGTACTGTATAAGAAGGGAAATGCCTTTCTTGAAAGGAAAAATGTCACATGTATGTTAATCAAGGAATTTATTCTGACTGCCATATTCTTACCATACTAGTTAATTTTATACAATGAGGCCAATCCTTGTGTTCTCCTGTAATGAGGATTACATTATGCAACTCATTGGGGCTCATATACTAAGGCCCCCGCAGACCGCACTTTTGTCAGACATCCCGACGATTTCCATTTTGCACCACTGGGAGATGGATTTCAAAGGGTTTTTTGGCACCCGTGATTGGATTTTGGCACATCGGCACCAGCTTTCAAGCATCACAAATCGAGGGGGATTGGGACCAACCGCGGGATTTAAATTAAAAATCGTGTCGCAAGCCATGCACTTACATACACCGGGAAAAAGAAGAAGGTGAACTCTGGCGGACCTGATCGGGGAAGCAACACATGCAGGATATAGGGCGCATAGATGGTGGCAGAGTTCAGCCTTGTCGGACAGTCCAGATCGAGGATCTCGCAGGGACCGGGTAAGTAAATGTGCCCCATTGTCCCCATTAGTAATTTCTGTGGGCAGGTATTCATAAAAGTGACCTAACAATACTAGGTTCTCTTGCCTTATACACTCACCGGCCACTTTATTAGGTACACCATGCTAGTAACGGGTTGGACCCCCTTTTGCCTTCAGAACTGCCTCAATTCTTTGTGGCATAGATTCAACAAGGTGCTGGAAGCAATCCTCAGAGATTTTGGTCCATATTGACCTGATAGCATTACACAGTTGCCGCAGATTTGTCGGCTGCACATCCATGATGCGAATCTCCTGTTCCACCACATCCCAAAGATGCTCTATTGGATTGAGATCTGGTGACTGTGGAGTCCATTTGAGTACAGTGAACTCATTGTCATGTTCAAGAAACCAGTCTGAGATGATTCCAGCTTTATGACATGGAGCATTATCCTGCTGAAAGTAGCCATCAGATGTTGGGTACATTGTGGTCATAAAGGGATGGACATGGTCAGAAAAAATACTCAGGAAGGCTGTGGCGTTGCAACAATGCTCAATTGGTACCAAGAGGCCCAAAGAGTGCCAAGAAAATATTCCCCACACCATGACACCACCACCACCAGCCTGAACCATTGATACAAGGCAGGATGGATCCATGCTTTCATGTTGTTGACGCCAAATTCTGACCCTACCATCCGAATGTCGCAGCAGAAATCGAGACTCATCAGACCAGGCAACGTTTTTCCAATCTTCTACTGTCCAATTTCGATGAGCTTGTGCAAATTGTAGCCTCGGTTTCCTGTTCTTAGCTGAAAGGAGTGGCACCCGGTGTGGTCTTCTGCTGCTGTAGCCCATCTGCCTCAAAGTTCGACGTACTGTGCATTCAGAGATGCTCTTCTGCCTACCTTGGTTGTAACGGGTGGCGATTTGAGTCACTGTTGCCTTTCTTTCAGCTCGAACCAGTCTGCCCATTCTCCTCTGACCTCTGGCATCAACAAGGCATTTCCGCCCACAGAACTGATGCTCACTGGATGTTTTTTCTTTTTTGGACCATTCTCTGTAAACCCTAGAGATGGTTGTGCGTGAAAATCCCAGTAGATCAGCAGTTTCTGAAATACTCAGACCAGCCCTTCTGGCACCAACAACCATGCCACGTTCAAAGGCACTCAAATCACCTTTCTTCCCCATACTGATGCTCGGTTTGAACTGCAGGAGATTGTCTTGACCATGTCTACATGCCTAAATGCACTAAGTTGCCGCCATGTGATTGGCTGATTAGAAATTAATTGTTAACAAGCAGTTGGACAGGTGTACCTAATAAAGTGGCCGGTGAGTGTACGTTACACCTTATGTAATTTAATGCAAATATATAGTTAGTATATATACAGTATATCTGTATTCACAGTATGTATAAGATAACAGCATACAATGGACATTGTATAGAAGCGGCAATATTTGTGTGAAATTGTATCAGATTTTTTGTTCAACCTTCCCTTGTGTCTTACAAGACATTTTAATATGAGTCATGACATTATGATGGATGAAATCTGGCATTTTACTATAGCAATGATACTCCCTGGAGTGAAATAACAGCTTGTTCAAAGCCTGTCTTTCAGATAGATTTAGGAAATAAGTCTTAGTTCCAAATACACATATTCCATCATCCAAATCATTTTCACTAGTAACACTGTCAAGAGTTTAAAGTATATTATGTTGGGTAATTTTTATAGCTCCATTGATGATAATGATCGAAGTGCCACCAAATTACAATACTGCACAGAATAGAACATATTGTATAAATGTAGTTCCTAAGTTATTAGGACCATTTCTGTAGATTATAAGCTCTTAATAGTAGGGCATTTATTGTTTTTTTGGTTTGTTTTTTTTAGGTTGTATAGTCTTAGGAGCAGGGTTAGTATTAGATTTTAAGCACTTTGGATGCCTGCTGTATATAGGATTGTACAGTCATATGAGTAGGAAATATATAAAATAATTGATTTTAACCTCTAATTATTAATTTATACTGTAGTGCTATAAACTTAAAAAGGGGTCACAAAGTTGACATAATGGGGCACATTTACTAACCCAGTCCTACAGAGTTCACGAAAGTGCATTGTCCAACGATCATGCAATGTGCCATGATTTACTAAGATCATGCGCCCGATATCCTGCATGTGTCGCTTCCCCGCTCAGGTCTGCCAGAGTTCACTTTCTTCTTCCCAGTGTATGTAAGTGCTTGCTCTTGTGACACAATTTGAAAGTTAAATCCTGTGCTCAGTCCGAATCAGTCGGATCCTCCGACGGCCCTACCCCCGATTTCTGTTACATGAAAACCAGTGCAGCCGCGCCACAATCTGATTCAGTGCAAAACAATCCCAGTGCAGACACCTGTTAGATACCTGTCACAGCTATGCAAATCCTGAAAACGTTGGAAGAATCGTCAAAAGTAAATAAACCCCAATAACTATGAATAAGCACAATAAACATAAAACTAGACTAAATTGATATAAGTATAAGGAGGACCCTGCCCATGAGGGCTTACAATAAATATGGGAGGGTAGATTGGGGAATAGTTAACAAAGGTAACAAAGCATAGTAATAGACTTATGGCGTATTGTAAGAATTTTGGGAATTGATTGTTTATTAAATTATAAGCTCTTCAGAGCAGTATGTATATGTCTAAATCTTAACATTGCCAGCTATATTAAGCATATGATTATTTACAGTAGCAGATCATAATATGACCTTTATGGGGTGATAGATAAGGAAATATATAGGTTTCCCCAATTTAAAATTGCACGGAACAAAAGGTGATTTGAGTGCCTTTGAACGTGGCATGGTTGTTGGTGCCAGAAGGGCTGGTCTGAGTACACTGGGTGCCACTCCTTTCAGCTAAGAACAGGAAACTGAGGCTACAATTTGCACAAGCTCATCGAAATTGGACAGTAGAAGATTGGAAAAACGTTGCCTGGTCTGATGAGTCTCGATTTCTGCTGCGACATTCGGATGGTAGGGTCAGAATTTGGCGTCAACAACATGAAAGCATGGATCCATCCTGCCTTGTATCAACGGTTCAGGCTGGTGGTGGTGGTGTCATGGTGTGGGGAATATTTTCTTGGCACTCTTTGGGCCCCTTGGTACCAATTTAGCATCGTTGCAACGCCACAGCCTACCTGAGTATTGTTGCTGACCATGTCCATCCCTTTATGACCACAATGTACCCAACATCTGATGGCTACTTTCAGAAGCATAATGCGCCATGTCATAAAGCTGGAATCATCTCAGACTGGTTTCTTGAACATGACAATGAGTTCACTGTACTCAAATGGCCTCCACAGTCACCAGATCTCAATCCAATAGAGCATCTTTGGGATGTGGTGGACTCGGAGATTCGCATCATGGATGTGCAGCCGACAAATCTGCGGCAACTGTGTGATGCCATCATGTCAATATGGACCAAAATCTCTGAGGAATGCTTCCAGCACCTTGTTGAATCTATGCCACGAAGAATTGAGGCAGTTCTGAAGGCAAAAGTGGGTCCAACCCGTTACTAGCATGGTGTACCTAATAAAGTGGCCGGTGAGTGTATATATACATACAGCTACAGTTCTTCACTCTTACACATTTATACACTCTTACACACGAACATACATTTATGCACTCATTCCTTTGCTGTAGCTAGGGTTTAAGCACAAGGGGCACGAACACATCTCAGTGGGTCCCTAACCAAATGTTTTTAACTGCAAAGGCACATACTACTATTTGAGTGCAGCTAGCAGTTGGCAGGTCCTTGACTGAAGCAGAAGTATGTTGTGGGTGCTATGAAAAAAGATCAAAATGTAAAAAGGCCTTATGTATAAAAGCCCGTATGCATACATTACCGAGCATGTTTTTATACATAAGGCCTTTTTGCATTTTGATCTTTGTGAGTATTTCCAATAAAAAAGTTTTTAAATAGCTGTGAACCTACTGCACCATTGTGTGTCCTTTCTTCTCATTGAGTAGCAAATACGAGAGGAGACAAGGAGAGCGGAACGATTGTGGAAGAGACGGAGTTCCCCGGTGGGAGGAATAAGCAGGAACACAGAAACCACCAATTAACTCTGAGACGCTTAGGAGAGACGCCGCATCGAAGCATTAACATCAGAAGGGGACTAAAATGCTCTTCTAAATACTGAGGACTCAGGACGCTGAGCCAAAAGTAAAGACAGTCTCCACATCCGTGAGTACCGAGATTTTATATCGGAAAGGTACCACGCTGTTTTATTTTCATTTTGCAGAATAGGAGAACGTAGAGGCGGAGGATCAATTGTATTTATTATCATTGTGTTACACCCTTCACCTGTGTCTCCTGCTAACCCGGAGCTCCAAGTGCACACAGTGTTCTTCTGCTTCATCCCGGGACCTGCCTCCAGCTAGTAGCGCTCAGAGTACACGTCAATAGTGTTACTTACTCGGCCCCAGAAGGGTCGGAAGGAGGTAATTTGGTGCCTTAGGCAGACAAGCAAATTTGCCCCCAACCCCCCCCCCCATCCCTGTAAATAGTAGAAAAAACACAGCAGAATCAGAGTGAAGCCTAAAGTGGAAAATGAAATGCCCCCCCCCCAATTAAAAAAATTATAAGAATGAAATCCAAAAGGGCTACTGCTTTGGGATCATTTACATTAAGGCCTATCAGTAGTAAATATATAGAAATATATACCCCTCCAGAAAAAATACTATACATATAGATACCCACCTGAAATCTGTATACCACAATATATATATATATATATTCCATTAATGCATATACCGAACACAAAGACACCAATTACTATGTCACACATCATGGAAACTTATCCCAGCTGTGACTTATCAGTGCAGAATTTGCCCCTCAATATATTATAATATATACTACCACATACTTCCCTGTCATTATTTAATATTTAACACTAGCAAATTCTAATTAATGTAGATAGCAGACTAACCCCAGTACATATCTAGCCCTGCACATGCCCCCAGTATATAGGTAGCCCCAGCACATGACCCAGTATATATATAGCCCCACACTCTCAGCACATGCCCCCAGTATATAGGTAGCCCAAGGCTCTCAGCACATGTTCAGCAGTATACAGGCAGCCTTCACACATGCCCAGCAGTATATAGGTAGCCCTTACACATACCCATCAGCATATAGTAGCTCTCACACATGCCCAGCAGTATATCGTAGCTCCCACACATGCCCCAGCAGTAAATAGTATCCCCCACACGTGCTCCAGCAGTATATAGGGGCACCCACATGTGCCCCAACAGTGTATGTACAGACTATGATGTCAGCTGCTTGCCAACGTCATAGTCTATGCAACGCCTGCGCGCATGGAGCTGTCACCACCAGCCAGACTGCTTCAAGTAGGGGAGCTGCAGGGGAGCGTTGGAAAGGTGAGTACATGTTTCTTTATTTTTCCACCGGCCCCACCAAGAGCCCAGTCTGCAAGCCGGATGTGGCCATCAAAATAGCTACATCTGGCTAGCGAGCCATAGGTTCTTGACCCCTGCACTAAAGGGTTATTTATCTTCAATGGGGAAGTTGAAGGACACCTCTACCAGATTGAGTCATAAATCTTAGTTTGCATAGTAAGGTTTCAGGTTTTACTATGTTTAAATTCTAGAAGTCAAAGAAGATCAAAGTATTGCAAAGCCTATTGTGACCTCCCCTGACATGTGTAAAGCCTTTTGTGACCTCCCCTGCAACTGTGACCACTGTGACCTCTATAAATGCATCACAATAGATTATGGTGACATTTACATTTGCACATCTCTATTAGAACAGGGTACATATTGAGACTCCAGTTTGGCAGCCTCTTTTTCTATACTATTTAAATACATTACATAAAAAATCCGTATTTTGTGTACATCATAAATCTAGTACAATTTTTCCCCCTAAAAAAACCCTCCCCAACCCCCCAATTGGTTACATTCTTATTCCTTATCCATACCCATACCAACATACATAAACATTAATGTTCTTATAGACCTCCTTGAGAAAAGAAAAGAAGGAAAAAAGAAAAGGGATTTACTCTTTCCCCGCTCCCCCCTGCCATCACTCCCCGCCCTATTCATGTCCGCCCGCCTTGATCATAGTGGGTGGCATCTACCAAACTTTGAGTGTCTAAATTCCCTAAACTATGTAGTTTGCTGGCACAAATCTAACCCAGGATCTTTTTCTCCTCCGGGGAAAAAAACAACTCAATCCACCTATACCATAGATCTTTATTTATCTATGATTTTCAAAAAAATAGAAGTCAGTGTTTCCTGCAGAAGTACTCGGATGACACTGCGATAATAGGGTGCATAAGGGAGGGTGATATGTCTGAGTATTGGTCTACTATCGACTTGTTCTCGGAGTGGTGCGAAACAAATGGCCTAGAATTGAACTTATCAAAGACCAAGGAGATGGTAATCAGTTTCCAAAAAGAATGGGATAATGATGGTGAGCCTACAAAGATTAGGGGTGTCGCAGTGGAACGCGTCACAGACTATAAGTATCTGGGCGTCTATCTGGATGATAAGTTACTGTGGCATATTAATTCAGAGAAATTGTATAAAAAGGCGTCTGGGAGACTGTACTTTTTGAGATTGCTTAGGTCTTTTGATGTGGTTCGTAGGATGTTGTTGTCCTTTTACTAGTCTGTAATTGGAAGTGTTTTATTCTATGCGGTGGTATGTTGGGGAAACAATGTTCGCACCACTGACTTAAACAAGTTTAAGAAACTGGTGAGGAAGGTGAACTCAATTGTTGGAACTCAGACAGAGGATTGGGAGTCAGTCTTGCGTGCACGTATGCTCTCCAAATTTAAGTCCATTTTAGGGAAAGAGAAAAACCCATTACATAATATACTGAGGGGCCAGCGTAGTTCCTTTAGTGAACGGTTTCTGCATATTAAATGTAGAACGAATCGTTTTAAAAACTCTTTTATACCTAGGGCAATTGCATTAGTTAATTTGGGCAAGTAATTATATTCTTAACTTTGGTGCTTTTCCCTTTTTTACAGTTTTTTTTAAGAAGTTTCTTATTACTTGTTTGTATATGTGTGTTAGTACATGTATGTTAGCATCTTACCTGTATGTATATGTATAATTATGATCATGAATGGAGGTGTTGTTGCTGTCGTTGTGATCAATTTCCCCTATGGGGACAATCATAGTATATCATAGTATATAAGGCTGGAAGGAGACGCAAGTCCATCAAGTCCAACCTTCAAGAATTAAATAAATGTTTTATCCCCATAACCCGTGATATTTTTTCTCTCCAGAAAGTCATCCAGGCCTCTCTTGAACATGTACATAGAGTCGGCCATAACAACCTCCTGCGGCAGAGAGTTCCATAGTCTCACTGCTCTTACAGTAAAGAACCTTTGTCTATGGTGATGGTAGAATCGCCTCTCCTTTAGGCGTAGAGGATGCCCCCTTGTCCTGGTCACAGGCCTAGGTATAAAAAGATCTTTGGAGAGATCCTTGTACTGTCCATTCAGGTATTTGTACATTGTAATGAGGTCTCCCCTCAGTCGTCTTTTTTCTAAACTGAATAATCCCAAATTTTGTAATCTGTCAGTGTATTCTACTTCCCCCATTCCCCTAATAATCCTGGTTGCTCTCCTCTGCACCCGTTCCAGCTCTACTATATCCTTTTTATACACTGGTGCCCAAAACTGTACACAATATTCCATGTGTGGTCTGACCAGGGATTTGTATAAGGGCAGAACTATGTCTTTATCATGAGAATCTATTCCTCTCTTGATACATCCCATTATTTTATTTGCTTTAGCAGCAGCCGCCTGGCTCTGGTCACTAAAATTAAGTTTACCATCCACCAATACCCCCAAGTCCTTTTCAGCTTCAGTTTTACTAAGTAATTGACCGTTTAGAACATAATTATACTTTTTGTTTCCATGGCCCAAGTGCATAACTTTACATTTATCTACATTAAACCTCATCAACCATTTCTCTGCCCATCCCTCAAGCTTCCACAAATCCCTCTGTAATGCTAAACTATCAACCTCAGTATTTATTACTTTACACAGCTTAGTATCATCTGCAAATATTGAAACTTGACTGTGTAAACCCACTACAAGGTCATTAATAAAAATATTAAAAAGAAGTGGCCCCAATACTGACCCCTGTGGCACTCCACTGGTAACATCAACCCAATCTGAGAATGTGCCATTAATGACCACCCTCTGTTTTCTATCACTAGCCAATTACTTACCCAGATACACAGATTTTCTCCTATTCCCAGCAGTCTCATTTTATATACCAACCTTTTGTGTGGCACGGTGTCAAATGCCTTTGAAAAGTCCAGATATACAACATCCACAGCGTCCCCCAGATCCAGTCAGCATTCTATTCTATTCTATTCTATTTATATTTCTGTTTCCCCTCTAAACCGTTACTCTTGTTTGCGAACTCTTCAGACAGAATGGTTTTATTGGTAATACGTTTCCAGAGCATCACTGAAGGAGGGTCTGGAGAGGTCCATTTTTTTATAATGCAAAATCTTGCCAGAAATAATAGTTTCCTGACCACATATTTCCCCTTTTCTCTACCCTCATCCCCCTCCCAAATACCCAAGACACAGGTCACGAAATTCACCGGTAAATGAGTATCATAGCACTTCCTAAGTTCCTTAATAATTTCTGTCCAGAATTTTGTTATCTCTGGACAAAACCAGAGAAGGTGCATGTCGTCAGCTCTCTCTCGACCACATTTTTTACAGCTAACCACTTCCCTTGAGAATTTCATTGTCCTCTTGGGTGCATAATAAATTCTATGTAATATGGAGACTTGCACCCACCGGTGAGCTGGGATCTTTAATATCTTACGGATATCTTTACATGTGGATGTCCACCCTTGTTCCTCAAGTACTCCCACATCCTTAAGCCACTTCTCAGACACTTAAGTAACTATCATTTCTTTGAGTTACCAATAAGAAATAAAATTTCTTACTTTTAACTTTTTTTCAATTGAGACCCACATATTATTTATAATCAGGGAAATTTTATCCCATCCCATTATATCTTTATTGAGTGAATTCCACCAATGGGCAAGTTGTAAATAGGGAAAGAAACAGGATTGTGGGATCTGAAATTCCTCCTGTAAGTTAGGGAAGGACTTCATACTGCCATTCTCAATCAACTGATGTACATAAATTACCCCTTTCCCAATCCATGGCTCCATTTTTATTTTAGGGGTTGATAAGATCTGATTCCTCCATAATGGAGTAAATGGGAGTATTTCCGTAAAATGCCATAGGTTCTTCATCTCCCTCCATACTTGATACATCAATGAGAGGGTAGGGTACTGTTTTTTATGTGTCTGCCCACTCCAAAAGCCAGTTTCTAAAACTTCCAAAATATTAAGTTTCACTTTATCCACCCCTGATCCCAGTGTCCTTATGGGAAGATCTGCCAAAACAGAGCAATCCTATGTCAGTATATGCTTTATCTGCTCTATAAGAACATAGGCCTGCATGTCTGGAAGGTCAAGAGCCCCCTTGTCATATAGAAGCCTCAGCACCTCCGGCTTCATACGGGGCTGTCTTCCTCTCCAGACCAGGTCATGGAAAAGAGACTCGAGGATCATTAAAATCTTCCCCGGTATCCAGATCGGGGAGGCAGACAAAACATATAGGGGGTCATTTACTAAGGGCCCGATTCGCGTTTTCCCGACGTGTTACCCGAATATTTCCGATTTGCGCCGCTTGTACATGAATTGCCCCGGGTTTTTGGCGCACGCGATCGGATTGTGGCGCATCGGGGCCGGCATGCGCGCGACAGAAATCGGGGGGGCGTGGCCGAACGAAAACCCGACGTATTCGGAAAAACCGCCGCATTTAAAAACCGAAAATGTGTCGCTTGGGGAGCGCTCACCTTCACCTTCTATGGGATGGTGCATTCCGGGGCGTTAAGATTATTTTCGGCGCTGCAGCGCCACCTGGTGGACGGCGGAGGAACTACCATCTTAAATCCCAGCCGGACCCGAATCCTGTGCAGAGAACGCGCCGCTGGATCGCAAATGGGCCGGGTAAGTAAATGTGCCCCATAGTACCTTAGGGAATAACTGCATTTTAATCAACGCAATCCTACCTATCGTGTTGAGGGGTAATTTTTTCCAAGTTTTTATTTTACTTCTAACAGAGTCTTGTTAATTTCCTCCACACTTATCGGGGAATCTAGAAATATTCTCTCTTGTTCTGACAAACGGGGGAGTTGTGATTCTAAGATATATGATGGAATCTCTTTCGGGGAGAGTACCTGTTGGGAATTGAATAAATCTTCGTAATACTGGACAAAGACTTCCTGTATTTCCTCTTGGTGGTGTAAAATACCCCTCTCAGACTTCTCTATGGTTCTAATTATGGTACGTTTTTTTCCTTCTTTAATTAGATTCGCTAACATTTTCCCTGGCATGTTGGATTCAAGGTATCCTCGCCTTGCTTGGGCACTAATTTTTCTATTTGCTTGTATATAGACTAACTCAGAGTGTAGAGCTTGTACTTCTTCCCATCTAGCCCTATTCTGATCCGAGGGATCTTCCACATACTTTTCTTGCAGTGACTGGATCTTATTTTCCAGCTCTTTAATATTTTTATTTAATTCTGTCTTATACCTACAAATTTGGGCTTTAAATAGCCCTCTTATATAAGACTTGGCAGTGTCCCAGACTATGTCTAGGGGCGCACTCCCCTTATTTACCTCAAAAAATTCTTTAATTTGACTTATTACCCACTCACTTTTCCCCAGTGTATCAACCCAAGAGGGGCCAATCCTAAACCACCCGGTATAACAATTCTTTCCACTTTTTATGTTACAAATTAATGGTGTTTGGTTCCCCCCTAACCCCATACACACAATTATAGCAAAATTTAAGTGTATTAATATTAGAATATTAGAAGGCCATATCTAAACGTAAAAAGGTTTTATGTGTTTTTGAAAAATATGAAAATATCCTTTAATCTTTATTTATTTCTCGCCATATCTCATACCACCAAAATGTGTCTATTAAATTTAATAATACCTGTGGCCTGTGATGTGTAACTTTATCTTTATCCAGCTGGAGGACATCCAACTGTGGATCCAAAATAGTGTTAAAATCTCCCACAAATAACATGTGAACACAAAATTCTATCAGAATACGCCCGTGGAAAGGTGGAGGAATATAAATATTGCCTAAAACCCAGGTTTTCCCCTCAATGACACAATCTATTTTCACCAGATTTTCTTGATACTCCAAATTTCTATTCACCATAAAGGATACCCATCGTGAGTATTGGGAGTAACAGGAGGGATAACTCCAACCACACCATTTTTTCTGAATCTTGGCATAAGTCACAGACGTCAGGTGTGTTTGTTGTAGGGCCATGATATCTGGTCGATGATTGTTTATCAAGTCAAATACAGAAACCCTCTTATTTGGGGTACCTAAGCCCCTAACATTCCAGGACAGTACCTTCATAAAGGAGCCTTAAGTCCCTAGACCGCGAGAGGAAGAGAGAGAGGGGACAGGGGAAGAGAAAAAAAAAAAAAAAAGGTAAAAAAGCCTCAAACCCCATCCCCCTCCCCATACCCTGCTACCCTGCTACCCTGCCGGTAGAAAGAAGCACAACAGACCCGAAGGGTCAGTGACTACCTCTAACCTCTAAACTCTGCATCCACAAATTTTGCTATAAACACATAGAGAGAGCAGAGCATGTGATTATACAAAAAAATCTTTTCATTAGTTTGTCTTATATCACATCATTAGGGAGTTGATAGAATAGACCATAGGCAAATATCCCTATTGCTGGTGGGCTGTTAGATATAGGGAAAATTATGCCAATAAAAGAAACTTTGGCAGGCAGATATTGTTACTAGACAAAGTATTGCTTAAAGCAGTGGTTTTCAACCAGTGTGCCGTGGCACACTAGTGTGCCGCGACACATGGTCAGGTGTGCCGCGGGGAAATTTCCCCAAACTATGGTGCCCAGTGTGTTTTGTTTCCTGGCAATGCGCAGCGATGCGCAGTCACGGCTTCTTACAATGTAGGAGACGTGTACAATAACACATGCGCAAGCTTTGACCCTCGCGTGACAAAATGACATCACCGAGGCCGGCGCATCATCCTGAGAGCGGAGGGACTCTCGCATTTGCCCACCGCCAAGGTAATGCCCACCAATAATGCTGACTATATGAGCTTTTGCCTGAGTATATGAACTGTTGGCAGAATACTCAGCATATGAGCTGGTACTTTTAGTACTCCAGCAGAATACTGCATATAACAATGAGAAATGTAAAATGAGAAATACTATAGTCATGAGGCTGGAGTACTACAAGTACCAGCTCATATGCGGAGTAAATTTAGAATCTATATTATTAACTATATGTATAATATGACTGTTTTAGTGTCATTTTGGTTGGTGGTGTGCCCCAGTATTTTCTAAGTATAAAAAGTGTGCCGCGGCTCAAAAAAGGTTGAAAATCACTGGCTTAAAGTCTGTCATAAATCAGGGATCTAAGTTAACTTGTGCAGTCATGGACAAAAGCATATTAATATGACGAAGAAATTATCGTTGATTTGTCATTAATCATAGTCCTTAAAGGGTTAGTGAGGCCTTTGACAATGTCCACTGTAATTACAGGATTTGTTAGTTATTGGGAGAACAGTGTTAGAAAAGAGCGGCTTTGAGAAAGTTGAGCAAGCAAGAAAGGAGCAAGTATAGACATGGATTTGTCAAAAAACATAGTCAATAGTCAGTTAGTAAAAGCTTCAGACAAACATCCACAGATGCTAATGGCTTGTTGGTAGAAGGGGGAGCACTGACAAGAACGCACACAGAAAGCGGGGGTTAATGCAGGAGCGAAAACAGTCACCGGTTAGAGCTGCTGTAGTCGATACAAGTTCTGGGGACCTTTAGAAATCGGAGCACATATCAGGAAGAGTCACCTTGACTAAATCCGGAACGAATACGACCTTCTGGGGAAGTTGTTGCCTTGCCTCGCCGGTATAGCGACGCGCCATCCGGTCCTACTCCAGTCTCCACGCCATCCTCACAGAAGCACGGACTCCCGAGCCACCACTCAAGAGCCTAGGACGGACACACCTTCTCCACGCGGCCGCAGACAGATCCTCCACAACAGGGCACAACCGAACGTCCGGAGTCAGCTCCATGTTTCACCTTCTCCTCAGGGCTACGATCTCCTGCAGTGGGTTTCAACACGTCTGCATCCCCCGACCAAGGCATCGGTATAGAGTAAAGTTAGCAGGAATGTGCTTCACATGGGGAAGGAGCACCAGGGGGTGGGGGCGGCCAGAAACACGTCGGCTCACATGCTCCTCCTCCTCCCGCGTTATCTCTGTTTGGCCGCCTCTTAAATACCACAGAAATGTTGCTATTTTAATTTTGGACTTACTCTGTAAAATGCACTGATTGTGTCTTTCAGTGTTACGCTTTCAGGATTCTGGATACCACTCGTGAGGAATCACTGTGAGGAGATATTTTTTTAATAAGCTCAAGATAATTACATAGTTATGGGAATTAATAAGACCACGTATTGAGTACTGCATAGCAGTGTATACTGAACATCACTGAACTATAAAGGGTGTAGTTGAGGCCAACCAAGGTAATTAAGGGCAGGGCCACCATCAGGAATTTAAGGCCCTCATACACGCATCAATTATCACAGTGCTGACCAAACCATAGGCAAACATGGCATCTATTAGAGAAGTAGGGGACTTTGGGATTTGGGGAAATACTTCAGAGACTTCACTAGGGGATTCTAGGAAATATGCAAAAGATGTTTTCTTTTTGCTACCTTGAAAGGCAGCCCCCTTAGCGACAAGCATGACTTACAAGAAGCCTAATAACATGATGTGGGATTAAGCCAAACCAGTATATCTATTTCAGAAGAAACAGATTCCCATCTGTAGTTGGGAAGGTATTGGAGCATCAATGGCTATAAGTCTTCGCACGATGATTGATTAGCAATCAGAATGGGTCATAGATCATATACTGTCGGTTGTAAATCAGGATGAGTACTACACCAGTAAAACAAAGTATTTTCAAAGTTACTCAGCTTTTAGATGACATTTATGTATAGTTTGAACTATTAAATTGGTCCTCAGAGGTGAACCTACAACTTGGCTAAGGAGATTACATGAAAATCTGTGAAGTATTTTTCTACTGCAGAGTGCTCCAAATGGTTCAGAGCAAAGTTTGACAGCAGCTCCTTTCACACTCGGTTTGCAGCCATGAGTAGGTATGTGATGTTGCTAAGCAGCAAGAGTGACTGCACGATTAGGACTTACTGACAACCAGATTCTTTCTCCCCACACAATTATAGTCTGATTCTATTTTTATCAAGTATTTTCTTTTCTTTAACTTATTTGATTTTTAGTATTGTACAAAAATAAGTAACACATTCAATATTTCTGTGGAAATTATTTCAAGAGAAAGAATAAGTTCCATGCCATAATCATTGAAATTAGAAATTAAAAAGCTTGTCATGAAAATATCTTTAATCCACATTTTTAATTAAGGGACTATTCACACAGGTATGTCAGTTTCATTTTATTTGCTTTTTCAATCTGTTTTGTAGAGGTATATGTTTTTTCTCACATCCGTATGACAACAGTTTTTTTTCCACAACCTCAAAAATAAAAAAAATTATAAAAGTTGATGTATTGTGTGGTTTGGACTAAAAGGTTATGGAATTGTATACTGCATAATTCTACATTGTACACACTACTAATACTATATTAAATGGGAATCTGTTGCCAATTTTCTTGTCAATTTTTACTTTTTAAAAGCAGATATTGAACCATATCCCTTTTTGAATATGTTTTAATTTTTTAATTCTATTTTTATTTGTCTATAACTATGGGGCTACTATATTTCCTGAGCTTCTCTAATAACATTTTGTGATATCCTCATGGCCATCTGGCCAATGTGGAGGTCACTTATTAGTTCTACTTAGATTCTTCACTTTGTTTTGTGTTGTTTTTTTTTTTTGGTTCCATTGTGTGTTTTTTTCTTAATTGTTGTTTTACTTTAATTCCTGTTCCTGGCTATCATTTGGCACAATATGTGCCTCTTCCCCACCATCTTTCTCCTCATATGAAAAAAAGTTGGTAACAGCAAGTTTTTCTTACATAACTCAGCAAAACCAATGATAAATGACCCCTAAAATCTGATATTGCAATCTTGCCAGTATTTTACATAAACATGGTGACTGTGTAATTAAACCTTTATAAGGACATAGGCTGTGAAATTAGAGAAGATATGCAATGTGCCAGTGGGACATTGTCACAGATAATGTACGAAATCTGCATACACTGCCATCTTGTACTAGTAGGTTTAACCCCTTACCAGAGTGTTATGCATTAGCACATCACAGGCTGCCTGCAGGTGTATGGAGAGGCCTCACGGGTTGAGGCCTTTTCATACAAGCGTATTGCAGAAAACACCCACCGGTGACCTTTTGGTTTCTGCCATATCTTTGATGGGCACTGCCTTATTAGATTTGATTGTTGCTCCTAGACATGTCATCGCGGAGCGACAGTCGGTCACCATGACAGCCCCGAGTCTTTATAAGATCAGAGGCTGTGTAATGATAAAAGATATGTTACAGCGTGCCACTGGCACATTGCTGATGTACAAAATCCCCATGCATGGTCAATGAGACAAACAGTAAAATAAAAAGTTAAATAAATAAAAACTATAAGTTCAAATCACCCCCCCCCCCCTTGCCTAGAACTGATATAAAATAAATAAGCAGTAAAAATTATAAACATGTTAGGTATCACTGCGTCCCTAAATGTCTGATGTATCAAAAAATAATAAAAGTTATTTCCAGAGTTGAACCCTGCAATGGAAAATAGCGCCCAAATGTCCAAAATGCCACTTTTTCACCATTTTACAACATATAAAATATGTAATAAAATTTGATCAAAATGTTGTACAATCCCCTAGATGGTAGACAAGAAAACGTCAGCTTATCCTGCAAAAGAATCACACCTCATACATCGCCGAACACTGAAGTATGAAAACTTTATTATCACCAGAAGATGGCAAAATGAAGAATTACTTGCACAGAAGGTGTTTTTTTAATGTATATAAACAAACAAAAAAATATATAAATTTGGTATCTCTGTGATTGTACCGACCAAAATCATAAAGGAGATGTATCATTTGGAGTGCACATAAAACCAAACTTTTTCACCAATTTCACAGCATTTGGAAATTTTTCCCACTTTCCAGTACACGGCATGGAATATGTAATACCATCACTATGAGAACACTTTGTTAGTCAGAAAACAAGCCAAAAAAACAGGTCTGTTCATAAAGAAGAAAAACATTATGGAGTTTTGAAGGTGGGGAATGAAAAAAGAAAAAAACACAAAACAAAAAAGGGCCAAGTCGTTAAGGGGTCAGAAAATTAAGTCATTTTCTGGTGGCACATTTGCTGAAAGAAAAAAATCCTAGTTGCGTGTGCTAATAGAACATATGCTATGTATAATTCAGTAAACCACATATACAATAATGCTCATACTCTGCACATATATACAGAATTTTCCAGGATTATATTACAACACTAAAATGAATTAAATACCTATTCCTGAACAGATGTTATTCTGTATGTGTTTCAGCCTGGTAGCTTTGCATGTTCTTTCAACACATTTTAATCCTTATTTAGCTAGCTATTTCTATTCCCTGTTTCGTAGCTAACCTCTTCACGATTTCTTTGACAACCTGTGAATGTCTTGCAGCTGAACGCAGTATTAATTACATTTCAAAGAAAACCCTGTATTCATTTTGAGGCATTCTGAAAAACAGAAATATGTGACTAAAACTGCTGCCAAGTCAATTACAGAAAAAAACACTAATGTACACTGCCAGATAAAATTTGGTCCTTAATTTAAATGGAAAATACATTTTACCTAATATACTGTGTTCCAATCATCAGATCAGGAGAAACAAGATATATTAAAGCATGTGTAGGTCCTTTTAATAATACGTTCTCCGTTCATCAATGTCACAAAGTGTTTTTTTATCACAAGGTCAAACAAAATACAGTATTTTAGCTTTACCTTTCACTAAAAAAAATATTCATTAAATACAAAAAAATGTAAATCCCAGTTTTACAAGTAAAAGAAAAAGTACTTCTCCCCACATTTGCCCTCATTATCTTTTAGTGATGTACCAGTAGATGACGCATGATTTAATAATATTTGAAATATTATATGCGTGTTACAGTTGTCACGTCCACATCTCATAAGGCCGCATTGTATCTTAGTAACCAGATTTACTGTGCAGGGTAATTGTACATTTAGTCTCACTTTTTTTTTTTTTTGCTTAAAGAGCATTTACTAAGATAAAACTAATCCAATGTCCTGTAACTATTTCTTGGCTTTGCTCATATAAGCCGTGCATCTGTTACAGGGAATGGTTTGTAATATGCTTAAACAATACATCAAGAACAAAGTAAGGTTTTGGCAAATTGTATATTAAAATATTTGTATTTTTTTATTCTCTTGAATTTCACCAAAGATTCCCAAAACAGGGTTGTGCACACTAGAGCAGAGCCTGCTACAGATGTCATCCAGAGTGCTGGTCACAGAAGTCTCTTTTCTAGCCATACTGTACATCTGTAGTGAACATGTTGGAACTATTATTATTATTATTATTTTGCAATTGTTTTTCATTTATATGAAGAAGTTGTTAGCAATCATATATACAACTTCAGAAATACTATTTTAGATATCTATAATAGTATTTCTGAAGTTGTAGATAGAGCATTAATTTGACCTTTTGGAATGCAGTTTTGGAAGGATTGATTGGCAAACAACAATGCTAGTAAGTATCTATGCCTATCTGCTTCAGATCCTATTTAAGATGTACTTAATGATATGCTATTAACAGTAATAGGACCTACATACAGTTCACAGGGACCCTCTGTGGTATCTGTCCAGCTCTACCAACATGTAATCACAGATTCAGATGCAACCTAATATTTCTCCAATATTACTGAAGCTACTAGTAGTATAAAAATGATGTGATTGTTATTATTCTATTTGTACCCATCTATTGACAGAAATTTGTGACGTTGTGGATGTTAGCTCAACCTTATAAGTTTTATATTGATGTTAGCCCTGAAACAAATATAGCACTTACTGTTCTTATAAATAGAAACAAGAGTACAGATATTCATACTTTAAGACCTCATTCACATGGCTCCCCCAGATCACAGATCCTCTTCCCTCCTTTGTCTATTGAAAGCAGGAGGGGCGGGGGGTAAATATAGGAAATGACATATATTTTGTGGTGCAGTTTCCCAGCTCAGTCACGGTGAGTTGAGACACTTCTAAGGGGCACAATTTGTGCGGGAAGGTCACAGGCCCCCATATGGTCATGTGAATGGTGCCCAAATGGTACATTATGTTCCAGTAATAATAATTGTAATTAATTCATTTCAATCCTTTCAGGAATGTAGATCAGTTCATAGAGGTTTATTTGGCTGTATAGTTAAATGTTAAATAATAGGGGGAAAAATTCAGTTAGTGAAATATCTCATGAAATACACTTCTTTTCGAAAAAAAATTAAAAATATACATGTGAAATATTTTCAAAAATCAATCCAATGATACCAAACTCATTCCCCTACCCCCATCCCCTAGGGTGGAGCAAAGGGTAACCAAATAATCCTAATTTGAAACCCCCATTTTTATTGCACATTCGGATTCCACAGGAAAAAAATTACATTTATTTGACCTAGGTCTTTTTCAATTTTGGTGACAATTGACACTGTAATTGTCAAAAATTCAAATATGTGCAAAAACCTGAAAAAGAGGATAAAAAAGTTATCTAAAGTTAACAATTTTGCGGACTTAATGAAGAACATTGAACATTTGAAAACTTTGTAGGCAACAAGAAAAAAAAACCCATCTTCAGAGGGGAGGAGACTTAAGTTAATCAGGCTCTCCGATGTGTGGGCAGCAAGAGAACTCATATTAACCCCTTACCGACATGTGAAGTAATATTACGTCACATGCAGGGGGCCGGTGCAAGGAGAGGGCTCGCGTAAGAGAACTCTGACTTCGAGTGTTACACTGGGGTGTCTGCTGTTAGTCACAGCTGACACCCAATGTATTCTGATGCCGGCATCAGGTCTAATATATCAGAGGCAGAGTGTTCAGAGCTTAAAGTTGCCCTGGCCATACCCACATCAGGTGGTAATAGGAGGCCAATTTTGGGATCATTGAATACATTTTTTAAAAGATATTTGACATTTTTTTCTAGATCCGTGTATATTCCACTGTCCATCGGCAAATTTGGGGGTCACCTTGTACAGCAGAACAGCCTACTTGATACAGTGCAGCTCTGTATGAGACTCATCACCCATTGTTTCCCTGTTACTCATACATATCAGTTGCCCTAGTTATGGTGGAAAACTGAAAAATTTATTGAGAAATGTATATACCAGGAAATCTCTCATGGGAAAACATTGTCACAGAAAATACACATACAAAATAATAGAAAAACACACATGCCAGTAGAGACCATACTTATTGGGGCACATTTACTAAGGACCTTGCACCAGTTTTCTGTCGGACTTTGCACATTCTTTAATATGCTTGCATATTTATTTAAGTAGCTATTTAAATACCGTATACACTCGAGTATAAGCCAACCCGAGTATAAGCCGAGGCCCCCAATTTTACCACAAAATACTGGGAAAACCTATTGATTCGAGTATAAGCCGAGGGTGGGAAATGCATTGGTCTCAGCCGCCCCAGTGTATATAGCTAGCCAGCCCCTGCCCCAGTGTATGTAGCCAGCCAGCCCCTGCCCCAGTGTATATAGCCTGCCAGCTCCTGCCCCACTGTATATAGCCTGCCAGACCCTGCCCCAGTGTATATAGCCTTCCAGACCCTGCCCCAGTGTATATAGTCTGCCAGACTCTGCCCCAGTGTATATAGCCTGCCAGACCCTGCCCCAGTGTATAAAGCCTGCTAGACCCTGCCCCAGTGTATATAGCCTGCCGCAGCTGCCGGACAGATCGCACAGAAGATATACAGGGGTCGCCAGAAAGGGGAGTTTAGATATATTTATTTTTTTGACTCGAGTATAAGCCGAGTTTGGGTTTTTCAGCACATTTTTTGTGCTGAAAAACTAGACTTATACTCAAGTATATAAGGTATGTGTTGCATGCAATCCTTTTGTTTTTATGGCTGCAGTATTCCAGCAAAGACTTACTGGTAACTAGCGAATGGTGCTAGCATGCGTGCCGCCATGGTGACAATCATTGCTTCTTGTGACATAATCGGAGAGTGGTGATCAGTCGCCATGACAGCCTTGGGTCTTCGGAAGACCCAAGGCTGTCTCATTTTAACCTATTGTTAGAGATTTTCATCTAGGGCCTAACTGCCCTTATCAGTTGTACAGTGACTTTCAAATTAACTCTTTCATGACTTCCACGGGGCTAAAACACAAACCAAGACACGTCAGTCTCTTAGTGTATGTAAAGATCTTCTCCCTCGTTTATTTCTCTCAAATGCATAATATCACAGATAGAAGAGTCATCAAAGAGGCGTGAATAGAATACTGCAATGCTACTGGCCATAATGAATTTACCAGCACATTTCTCAGAAAAGGCTAATAGACCTTGTTCCCAGACATGTTTATACTAATTTCCTGAGAAGAAGGAGATAAACTGTCTCCAGAATCATAATTTAGAGCTAAAGATGAAGGACAGACTGGATTCTCATTAAATGTCAAAGGGAATTAGCTGACTGGCGAGCAAAGAGGTTACATAAAATGAAGTTTGAATCATGACATTAACTGGACAGTGCTTTGAACCCCGGCGTGACCCCTGGCTAATACTTAAAATGGTGGACAGTATTCAAGATGGCATCCGAAACCAGTGCGATCTCCTTAACACTATTCATTATAATGTGCCCCTTGCACATTTTAATGAATGAGGTGGGAAATTACCATATACTGCCAACATAAGCAACTGGCAAACAATGCGCCAGCTATTGATAAATCTCTCCCATGATTCCTTGAATAAAAGGATGTAGGAACTGATCCATTAAAAATATTGCATTTAGAGTATTTATGTGCAGTCCATTAAAAAAGGACAAAACTCCATTTTCACTCTAGTGTACATAAGCCCTAAGACTCAGTCCTCAGTTCCCCCTTAGACTTAGGCCTCATACACACGACCCTATGGTCTTTTCTGTTCTGTATATACGTCTGTATTCTGGAAGTAAATACTGGACTTATTTCAAGAGTATTGCATCATATTGCACCATATCCATATAAAATACGGTGGGCTGGTGTAATAAATTATCGTTTTGAATATAAAATCTTTCCCGCGTACTTTAGTATGTTCTTCCAAAAATAGAAGGACTAAGAGTAATTATTATAAAAAGTTACGTTTATTGTCGTCGTCCAGGTTGCAGAATACTTGTGCAGATTATTAGTCATGTGTTACAGTCAGTCAGTCCATGAAATTATGTTCAGGTGAAGGTTTCTTCATCTTGTGTTGGTCTTTTCTTCCTTCATTCTTCATCTCCATCTTGTGTCCTTAAATCTCCTCCATATGTCAGCGTGTGAGCGAGCTTGGTGTGTGTGATATGCTCAATGTTCCCATCCCCCTTGGACAGAGTCACTTATAAAGAGTACACTCCTACAGAGTTACATTGTGAGCCAAACTCCTCCATTGGCCTTGTCCATAACCATATATGGTAACATTCCTTTATGACCAACTAACACAGAGACCATTATATAGTAAAGGATAACTAATGCCATGTGATAGGATGTGGTTGGGGGAAGGTTGCTTCCTTCCATAGGTTTTTAAATATATGTCAAGAATGTACATACAACAATATAATACCAATGCTGCCCATACATGGTCCTTATCTTACACTCATGATTATTACACACTTACTCTCCATTTGTATTTTAATCCTCACATTTGTATCTCATTGACCATGTTGTGCTTGATCAACTCTTGATTACATTTTCACACCCAAATTAGAATATTGTTCATCAATAATATTTAACATTTCCCCCTCTTGAGGGTGAGATACATCTGTTTGATCCCTCAAAATACAATAACAATATTCAAATATATTATAAATCATTGGATGATTTTTCTTTTGTTTAGAATGTCCTTATAAGAATTATAAGGACATTTATAATTAATTGTCCTTATAAGAATATCAATCAATATTAACTCATTTCTACAAATTATTATATTAATAAATGTTATGGTGTACTGTGATCAAAATACAAATAAATTGATAAACTATATACTAAATTTAAGCTAGATGAAGCTTCCTGTCATCTTCTTATGGTCATCATCATCTTCTTGTCCAGTAGAAGGATTAGTTACAGTCTTTAGAATGTAGATGCCTTATTATTACTGTTGATAGATTATTATGTGCAGAAACCTTTAATTACATTTCCTTGTTGTTAGTTTCTTCCAGTATGTACCACAAAGTCTTAGAAAGATATAGATGTAAAATCAAAGTCTTCAGAAGGAACATGTACTTCTTATATCGTACAGCAGTTACCTCCTTGGAACTTACTTGACTCAAAATAATTGTTGTAATTTGAGTTCCCCCTGGGAGTCATCAGTGCTTTCTCACTGAAACAGCTGTGATAGCAATGTAAGGGTTAACATTGACAATGATTCCTTCAGTAGCAAAGTAGAACCTTAGTCAAAGCATAACAGTCCTTAGACACAGTTGTATCAATAACCCTTTTCTCACCGGTTTGGTGACATCTTTGACCAAAACATTCTTGATAACAACTCAGTCCAATTATTGTCATCTGGATGTATCTCGATAATAATAATCAGCTGTCATTCATTCAGTGATAACACAGTACATCAGATAAGTCCATAAGGTGTAACATTAGCACCTTCATGTTGTTACCTAAGACATCTGCACATCAATCCTTTACCTTCATGGAGTTTATAACACTTAAAATTGTGTAAGTCTTTGATTTATAATAAATCTCAAAGTCTTTTCCATTTATTTGGAGACTTGATTGAAGACTTCTTCTTTTTCCCTAAATCTACACCAAAATCGGTGATTATACCTAACTTATAACGATCACAGTGAACCATATCATTCATTTTTGTTACTAATAACTAATTAATATAACATTGTTTATTAAATAATACTTAAAATAACAAATATTATCAATAATAACCATCATATTAATATTAACAAATGTTAGGAATCCTGTTGAATTTTTGGTACATAATGTGGTTTCTTATTAATTGAATTCAAGAACAAGATCCATTTATTTAATGTATACCTTAAGATTACCCTAATACATTTAATCAAATATGCATATAACCCAAATATTTATTTAATCACACTTCAATGTTCCATTCTTTTTCGGAACAACCATTTTGTCTTTTGAATGAAAACCATACTCTTACTGTATTGCATATTGTATTGTTCCCATATGCAATATCCTACCCTTATTCTTTAATTCCAAACTGAATTTAGTTTAGTTAGATAACCCTTCACATATATTATTCATCCCTGTCAACCAATGAACCTTCAGTTACTCAGAATAATAAACTTATGCATTGTCAGTGATCTTACTCCATGTATTATACCATAGACCCTTCTTGGCTGAAACCTAATCCTACTGAATTTCAGCGGGTAAGCATCCTTGTAATATTATAGATGGTCAGTCATTACATATTTTGTCAAATATACCCATAAAAAAATAAAGATACATCACATATGTTCCCTTAATGTACATGTATAACGTTGTGTGTATGTATAAGAATGTAAGTGTTATGTGTGTTCATTTATGTAAGTCATAGAAAACCAATTAAAATAAAATAAAAGTAAAATCCCCAAAACTTAAATCCATAAATTGATACATAAATAGATGAAAAACAAATTCAAAAATATTCCATCACATGTCATTTTTCCTACTACCATAGAGGTTATATTCCTGTTATTCATCCTTCATTGCAGCTGCCATCATCACTGAGATTCTTCACACATTCCTCATATACTGATGTATATGCACTTGTTCATTTTCCATTAATGAACCCTTAAATTTACCATTTACCATTGTATTTAACCACAATTTCACTTTAGACATGAAGTACTTCATTTTGGACAACAAATAACATAAAAGACAAACCATTTTTATTCTCAGGCCTGACAATAGACGTCACAGATCTGCAGATCACAGGATACAACAATCACAGACACACATAGACAATGACATATATGTATGGCCAGAGCTCAAGATATTAGTATGTGTTATTCATGCTCATGCAGAAGAGTAAACCAGGCAGCAGCATCTCTGTATGATATAAAAGTTACACATTGTTTAATTTTATTTAATCATTTTATCTCTAATTGATTATTTCTCTTATTCAATCACTGTAATCAATATCTCTATCATATTAATATCAGACGATCTTTACTGCATTGCTGCTTCTTTCCTGTATCTTTTTAGAGAAAAAATAAACACAAATGTTAAAAATATTTTAAATCCAACAATAATTTTACATATTGAGAGTTAAATTAATAATTTATAATAACTTCTACATATTTAGAGATAGATGAAATAAATGCTTAACTAAGACTTTACAAACTATAACATGACACTGCTATCAGATCACCTTATTCAGGCCTATGTATAACATCATGTATGACACTACTTTGCCCATATAGAAATAGAATAATGTGCACAATACACTGATAAGGTTATTGTCACATAAGTCCCAGAACTATATTTTTTGTTCTATCAAACCTCTTATCTTAAAACCATGTCCATTAACAAGCCGTAGTCATTACACCAATAGTAGTCAGTAATATACAGGGGTATATTCTCAGCCAATACACAACCCATGTCTAAAAATCTTGCTCTCTAGAATATCATTGAATATCCTCATCAACGTGTCCTTCCTGTGATACATGGATTTGGTGGATTCATTCATAAATTCACAATATTGTATTTTGTCTAATTTGCTCTCAATGACTGAGGATATTTCACTTCTGGGGACTTCCTTCTCCTGAATATTTTTAGCTTTGTTTCCCAAAGCCTTGGCTATGTCTGATGATCTCTCCAGTACATCTGGCATTTCCTTTTCTCTGATTACATTGTCTTTACAATTAGACAATTCACACTGAACGACTTCTTTACTTACAACAGGTAACAGGGAATTACTAGGTGGAGCAGATTCAGTAATCATGTTGTAAGGTTTCCTTGCTACATGCAGATTTCTACGCTCCTCATAGACTTTGTCCCACTTTCTCCTTGGAGTATATACTTCTTGTGTTTCTCTTCTATGTTCCTCATAGACTTTGTCCCACTTTCTCCTTGGAGTATATACCTTTCTCCTTGGAGTATATACCTTTCTCCTTGGAGTATATGCCTTTCTCCTTGGAGTATATACTTCTTGTGTTCGCTCAGGCTGGGTTCTCTTGTATGACTTTCTGTAACCATCTACCTCTGTTCTCTCTATACTCTCTCTCTGATCCTGTGATTGGTTCTTTCTCTGATACTTTCTAATATTATCTAAAAATTTTGTAGCATCTGATAAAGAAGATTGATCTGAAGCAAATACAAGTGCAGCAGCATTAAGAAATGTAAATTTCTTAATAAATTCTCTCACTATTGAGCGAGGATTACAAATTCCAATCGCTTTACACGTCCTCTCAAACATTGACATAAATGAGAAGGTACACTCCTTTCTACCAATTTTCAGTTCATGTAAAATCTCATATGTGGGCATGCTGTCACTTGTAGTGCACCGGAGTAACTTCTTCAATCTGTCTACGTCACTGTCATGTGACCACTCCCTAGACTCGTCATCAAGTAAATGTTCTGATTCTAATCGTCTAGAAAACTTTAGAGGAAGCCAAATTTTAAACAACTGATTTTTCTGTTCAATAGATAAATCAAATTTCTCCACAAAACTCTCAAAGATTTCATGATTCCTGCACACATGGATTTTTTCATCATATGTGGGAACCTCTTTGCTCAGATTTAATAATTGCTTCTGCATTTTTAACTTTAAACTGGATTCTTTCAGCTCCAATATCTGTCTCTGAAAAGACCCTTCCATGTCTGTAGACACAGAGTCACCTCCAGCAGAGAGAACACAGACCTGTCCCTGGTCACTCTGCTGAGTTACATCATCACATGTATTACCTGCACTATCCATCTCCTCACAGATCACATTATCTGTATTAAGAGTAGAACTAGTGCTCCTGACTATGGATCTGTCCAGCACTGCCTGATCATAGACTTTTACCATCTGCAGAATGTTCCTCAATTTCTCTTTGTCTTTACTGACAGAAACACGTTTACTTTCTATCTTTTTATTCTCCTTTCCGCATTCATCATATAAACTTAACCAAACAGCTTCTAGATCTGACTGATCACTAGGCACAGACTTACACTCTAAGTTACATTTCTTAGTAAAAGAATCAATGATTTCCATACTTACAACCTTGGATCCTGACACCTATTGTCCTCCTCAGGCCGTCGTCTGTAGTACGTCTGGGAAACATCACGTGCAGCAGAAGTGTGGTCTCACTCCTCTAGATTCTTCTTTGTTGATTTCTCTAACACTTGCACCAACATGAGAGTCAATTGGAATTCCCCCCTTTGCAAGTGTTAGGAGAATATAAAAAAATTTAAAAAACAAAGTCGCAGGCTGGCCCGCCAAATGTAATAAATTATCGTTTTGAATATAAAATCTTTCCCGCGTACTTTAGTATGTTCTTCCAAAAATAGAAGGACTAAGAGTAATTATTATAAAAAGTTATGTTTATTGTCGTCGTCCAGGTTGCAGAATACTTGTGCAGATTATTAGTCATGTGTTACAGTCAGTCAGTCCATGAAATTATGTTCAGGTGAAGGTTTCTTCATCTTGTGTTGGTCTTTTCTTCCTTCATTCTTCATCTCCATCTTGTGTCCTTAAATCTCCTCCATATGTCAGCGTGTGAGCGAGCTTGGTGTGTGTGATATGCTCAATGTTCCCATCCCCCTTGGACAGAGTCACTTATAAAGAGTACACTCCTACAGAGTTACATTGTGAGCCAAACTCCTCCATTGGCCTTGTCCATAACCATATATGGTAACATTCCTTTATGACCAACTAACACAGAGACCATTATATAGTAAAGGATAACTAATGCCATGTGATAGGATGTGGTTGGGGGAAGGTTGCTTCCTTCCATAGGTTTTTAAATATATGTCAAGAATGTACATACAACAATATAATACCAATGCTGCCCATACATGGTCCTTATCTTACACTCATGATTATTACACACTTACTCTCCATTTGTATTTTAATCCTCACATTTGTATCTCATTGACCATGTTGTGCTTGATCAACTCTTGATTACATTTTCACACCCAAATTAGAATATTGTTCATCAATAATATTTAACAGCTGGTAAATGACGGATGGCTGACTATTGGCTGGCTGACAGAATGCACCTCCCACTGGTTCTGTATACTACACATAATAACGGCAGCATACGATGCACACCCTTATGAAGCACATAATTAGGCTACAATCACACAATGTATGCCTACAGTACCGTAGTACGGCGGGCATACATTGGTGCCGGGGAAAGGAGCAGTGAATGAGCGCTGTTCACCCCCGCCCCTCTCCATAGGAATACACATGTCCTATCTTTCTACAGGCTACGGAACGGTACTGTGCTGCACATGTGCTGCACTGTACTGCTCCTGTACAGCGCCGTGAGGCCATAGAAGTGTATGGGGGACATATATACGCCGTATATACGTCATCCGTATACACATTCCCCATACTTCATGTGAATGTAGCCTTAGCCAGAAATACGGTTGAAAATAGGAGACGCTCTATATTTTTATACGGCTCGCTTACAGTATGATATGGTACGGTGGACAATACGGCCATGCACATGTATTGCCCTTTGGAATGCATGGGGCCATATTCCGGCCATATGTAGGGATGTTTTTATACGGTTGTATGCATGGGGCGTTAGTCCTCAGCCCCGTTTCTAGTGACCCAGCAGACCTGCATCATCTCCAGGAGGTGAATGGCAAGTAGAAAGCTAAAATACACTTTTACACTTTGTAAAGTCCTTAGTGCTTCAGTGTCAAATTGCTAACAAATCACAATCCTAGGAATATGTAAGGCAGAAGTGTATTAATATATAATGTATATTTTATCTAATTACAGCCATACACTACATGAGTATAGGGTGAAATCCTCCTAAATGTTTTCCTTCCATAATTTGCCAATTGCTAGTTATGTGGGAGAATTCAATTCCTATTAAACTAAACAATAATCTCAATGTTGTTGTACTTACATCTAGTGAGGTGACTGTAACACAATCTATTGAAAATGTTCTGTATTTGCTAATCAGATAATACCTTTTATTATCCTTCCATTTCAGAATAAAGGTTGGAATCAGATTATTTCCCTTGTGTGTTGATTAGGTGAACATTTTTTTGGCAAAATAAATTTAATACAAAGGAAATTATTCAAATGTTAACAAAAAGCGTATAAACACTCCCAAATTGGTGACAGGTCAACGTCATGATCAGAGCATTGCAATTGATTAAATTGTAGATCTCATTAGCTATGAATTTGGGAAAACTCACAAGATACCTGAACAGTGGAATTGTCATTATGGTACAAAATAACCTATTTTTCATGCATTTACAGCAAAATGTGCTTCCCTTGTGGGATTATTATTGTGGTTGCCTAAAGCGTGCCATCATATTGCTAACAGGCCTCTGGGTATGCTGGCAGCTCCTTTACCAGTAAGAGAATTCTGATATGGCTGACACCTGAATGCTATTTATAGCATGTCATTGACTATGAAAAATAACTGTATAACACTGTATCTTCCACGCTGACTTCTTATTACACCTACCTCCATGAATGTGATTTTACGCTAGTTGCATGCCTCATACAAATGTCTATGAGAAACCAATTTAGATATTGCTATAGCAAGTGACATTAATACATTAGAACATTTGGAATATCTGAAGGCACATTCTAAAATAATTTTCTATGCTGTTTTTTTAAAGTGTTCATATCTTGAACCAAATCTATGGACTGCTTCCTGATTCCACTAATGCATTGTTATAAATAATGCAAGTTGACCCATAAAGGGGAAAGAAGTCTGAATAGATGAAGAGACATCACAGACTACAAGATAAATGCATGGTCATAAAGTAATATAATATACTCCCACATCTCCTAATTTCAGTAGAGACAGTAGCTAGCGTAAACATAATCCCAAAACAGAATATATAAAGTATTGTCAATAAATCTTTTCAAGTAGAGAAGTGTTAAGAACATCACATCTTCACATAGGAATTAGTTCATTTGTTTATATTTTTACAGTGTTTAATGCATAAAAAACAAAATATCATCTAAAGGGAATTTACCAAGAGCATCTGATGCATTTCTGATCCAATACAGCATCTTTCATGGATATCTATACTATCAAACTGGCACACCTTATGGGTTACATTTATCATATGCTGACACCAAGGGGCATATTCATTAGGACCTCCTTGCCATGTCAATGGCGTAGAGGCACTGAAATAATCACAAATGCTAGCTTATTGCTAGTTCTTACAATTATTTGCCTCAATCCACCACCTTTGTGCCCGAGGGGCATGTAGAGGGATTGTGGCCAGCCGAGTGGAGGGCGTGGCTGACCGGGAGTGGGCCAGCGCGGGGCGTTACTGTCCCCTCACCGGCCTACTCTCTAACGGTGACTTTTCACATGTATTCTTGTGTAATATTGGATATAAAATAAGTGGCATTATGGTTAATATTTGGGCAACAGAGACATAATTTGTGACCACATCTTTTTATCATTGGCGTAGTGCCCACAGTGTTAGTTGTTCCCTTACACTTTGTTTTGTTTTGTGCTCTTTGATCTGGCTCGGGGCCAGTAGAAGCTCATCTATATTTTATTATGGGCTTGGTGGGGATGAAGGTTTTAAGGATTTGGTCTTTTTGTAAAATATGCCAATGTTTCCTCAGAGTGCTGGATGTTTCCCTAAAATTATCATTTTATCTAGTTATTAAGTTTAATGTGTAGTCGTTTCCGAGGTTATTTTAGTGTTGGAAATATAATGTGTTTTTGTCAGTAGATTTTTTTGACAAACACTGTTGTTGGGTCAAGGTAGTTTTGTGGTATACTTGCTTCAAAATTCTTAATGGATAGCCTTTATCTATGAATCTTTTTTTCAGGATAGCAGCTTGTTCTCTGAAGATGTGAGGATCCGTACAGTTCCTTCTGACTCTATTATATTGACTCTTATATATTTTTCTACTTCATAAAATGGGAGCTCTCATAATTGAGGTAGCTAGTCGTGTCCACTTTTTTGAAAAATGTGGAAGTAAAAATTAAGTTATTTCTAATGTAGAGTGTGAGATTGAGGAATGTAATCAAGGTTTCTTGGTGTTCAGCAGAAAAAGATATTCACCAATCATTAGAATTGAGGTATTCAGTAAAGGATTTTGTGTCTTCTGACATGCCTGTCCATATTAGATAGAGATCATCAATGTAATGTTGATAATAGTAAATAAACTGTTTAAATGGGTGGTCTAATAACAGATACTGAGTTTCAAGCTACTCATGAACAGGTTAGTGTAAGCGTGTGCTAGTTTGGTGCCCATAGCAGTCCCGCATTTCTGGTGATACAAAGAGGTGTTGTACATGAAGAAATTATTCTCGAACACCAGAATCAGTAATTGGAGAAGAAGGTTCTTAAAGAAGGTTCTAAAAATGCATCATCTTTTAACATTTTCTCTACACAGCAAATCCCTTTCTTCGAATATAATGAAGTGACATCTAGTGTTAGAAATGAAAAGGTATTTGGTAGGTGAAGTTTACTCATATCATTGATGAGTTGGTTGGAATCCTTGAAGTAGCTTGGAAGTCGGACTACATAGGGTTGAAGATACAGACCAACAAAGTGAAAGATTTTACTGTTAATAGATCCAATATCCAATATAATAGGACGTCCGGGTGGTTCTTTGTCATTTTTATGAATTTTGGGGTGGAAATAAAAGTGTGACATGGAGGGGAATGGTATAAAGAGGAACCTTGCTTCATCTTTGGTAAGGATTCTTGATTTCTCGGCTTGATCTACCGTGTTTCCCCGAAAGTAAGACAGTGTCATACATTCTTTTTACCCCCCAAAGTTCCACTATGTCTTACTTTCAGGGTATGTCTTATATTGGAAAAACTTAAGAAAACTTTACATGGTGCATTTTGTGAATTGCTTACTTGGTACCGTAATGGCGATCGGATCAATTCCTCTCTGGTGCTGGGTACAGGTGTGGCTTCTTCTTCCTCATGCAGAAGCCGCTAGGCCAATCATAGGGGCCACCAGCGGCTGCACATGAGGGCACTGAGGCTGCGTGTTTTTGTATGTTGTCCATAATCCTGATGAACCACGGACAACATTACTGCTGCTCCCGCGGCCTCCACATCCCTCCGCTCATTCCGCTCCAGATCCGTCCGCATCCCGCTCTAACTGGCCAAATCCCACTCTAACCATCCGCATCCCGCTGTAACCATGCAGATCCCGCAGTTAATGCAGCAAAAGGTACCGGTACTATGGCTTATATTTTTCCAACGTACAGTTTACTATGTCTTACTTTCGGGGGACGTTTTACATTAGCCGACCCCCCTAAAACCCTCACTACGTATTACTATCAGGGGTGTCTTACTATCAGGGAAACAGGGTAATTTTTTTTATATTTTTCTTAAGTTGGGGAATCGGATCTCCCTTAACTATTGTATAGTAATCCTGGGCTGATTAGATGTGAAGTGACTCATACCCGTAGTAGGAATATGAGAGAATAACCAGTCCTCCCTCTTTATCCACGGGGGGGAATACCAGGTCCCTATTTGATGAGGATATTTTAAGACTTGGATTTCCCTTACTGTAAGGTTCCTACGTATTTTATGGTTGTCTTTTGTATTCTGAATGTTATTATTATTGGTGTTTTTTGTAATGAGGGACAGATATTCCTCTTGAATCATGTCATGGAACATTTTTATATAGGGTCCCTGGTTATGCAGTGGATAGAATCTCCGAGATATCCGAGAGTAGGTAATCCAGAAAACAAAAATAGTAACATTTTGGTCCAAAGTAACCTTCCTTGGCCACAGATTGTGAGGTACAGATAGAGATAAGAGCGGTTGACCACTTGTTCAAGATGAAGGTAGATGGTAGTAGAAGTTAAAGGCTGCTGAAGTCATTGCAAAAATAGCACAGTAAACACCTATCTAGATGTATTGTTTGCTATAGTCACTTTAGAGGTGTGGTGCTAGTTAACATAGAGTCCTTAGACCAGCATCCACACATAGAGATAAACTAGCCATAAGAGGTGACTGTAATAATTTACTGATATGGTCACTAGCGGGTCCTCTGCACCCACAAATTCTTTGGGTATCAGGCTCATCTAGGACATAATGCCGTCAGTACCCATCCACAGCTAGAGAGCTATTTACACATCCCCAATGCGTTTATTTAGAAAAATTCATTGGAAGTCAGATATACTGAGATATGTAATAGTGTATAATGACACAGTCTGGCAATCTGGCAGTATTAACCTGCCATGCCTCCACTGATAATGGTGGTTCTTGGCTGCTGCTAGATATACACCTCCATATACACCTTGAGTATTATACAGCAGATAGGCTGCCGATAAGCCTCTACTTCCCTCCAGAAACAATATACTACCGCAGCTTCGATTGAAGTCTTCAACTGGAACTCTTAATGTTGGAGGGCAAATATCAGTGAGACATGGCTGGACAATAGCTATAAGTGGGCTGTTAATATAGATGATTGTAGTCTTTTTATAAATGATTGTATAAATAAAAAAAGTGGAAGGGATTTTTTATATGTGAAATCTTGCCTCCAGCCTGTCCTGCAAGATCATATCGGTGACGAAAATGCAAAGGCCGAGTCCCCATGGGTGGAGATAAGGGGAGGTAAAAAGAATAATAAAATATTACTAGCAGTTGGTTATAAGGCTATAAGAGGAATGGATGCGGCTTCAAAGGATGGCAAAGTACTCATCATAGGGGACTTCAATCACTCCTATATTGACTGGGGCCAGAAACCCGCAGATTCTTCAAAGGTAGCAGGTCATTGTCAACAATGAAAAACAATTACCTGTCTAACTAGTCCTGGGGCACTCCTGGACCTCATCCTAACCAACAGACCTGACAGCATATCAAAATTACAGGTTGTGGGAAACCTGGGTAATGGCGACCACAATATCATTGGTTTTTTTTATTATGCTTTAGTAAAATGGTTAGTAGAGGGGCACCAAACACTGTAAACTTCAGGAGGGCAAATTTTCAACAGCTAAGGATGGACCTTAAAAAGCATAACCTGGGACAATGTTCTGTAAAAACAGATAAAGGTAGCAAAAATAAAGATTGAAAGGACACCTGTCATCAGGTCTGTGTCACTAGTCCTGTCACCACTACCTGTTGGAGCAGATCACAAGGATCCCATCACAGCCTTTATCTAGTTATTTGATACATTAATCATTGTAAAATCATCTATTTTTTATCATGTAAATGAGGCTGGTCACATGGTCAGAGGCAGTTATGTCCCTCCTGTTATCCCTCCCCTCTCCTCCCCCTGCTCATGTCTGTGTATAATGTATAGTAAAGCATTGCTAGTGTGTGCTGCATCTGCTGACATGGTGCATCCTCCTAATATACAGGTGAGAGACACAGACATCAGTTACACATGAATCTAACATGTTCTGCTGTAACATGGCTGTCTGGAGCTGCTGTATCTCTCCTAAACACACACACATGCACACACAGGCTGCAGGGGGCGTGGCCACCAGCACCAGGAAGCACATCATTATACAGGCTGTCAGTCATGCACTGGGGGTGTGGCTGTGCCTCCCACTCATGAATAGAGTGGACAGCTTGAATATGCTAATGCTTCATTGGACATTTCACAGGTCATTTGCATACAGCTTTAGGACCTCATTGCTTAGGTTTACAGGCATGTAGAGGGACAATAAAGGGATAGAGGCAATGCTCTCTAATGGCAGTTTATGAAAATATATTTAGTTTAGGGGGGCTATTTTGCATGACGGGTTCTCTTGAAAGAAATATTGCCAAGGAGAGTAAAAGTATTCCCAAATTTATTTTTCAAGTTTATAAATGATAAGAAACTAAAAAACTGAGAGTTTGAATGGCATGGTGGAGAGAGATGAGGAAAGGGCCAATCTATTGAATGCTGCCTTTTCAACTGTCTTTCCCCAGGAAAATCCCACGGTGGAAGACATGATAAGGGATAATGCAAATTTGCTTTGCAATATCAACAGTTTAACCCAGGAATTGGTACAGAACCGCCTCAGACACACTAAAATAGAAAAATCACTCGTTCCAGATGGTATACATCCCCGGGTACTGCATGAACTATATACCGTGATAGACAGGCCATTATTTTTAATACTTGAAGATTCCTTGAGGACTGGTTCTGTTCCACAGAACTGGCACGTAGCAAATGTGATGTCAATATATAAAAAAGGATCAAAAAGCAAACCTGGAAACCTGTGATCCTAATTCTATCATGTTGTGATTCTAACATGTTAGACTATGGGGAAAATATTTTAGGGGTTTGTTAGAGATGCTATATTGGAGTATCTTACTGTACATAACCTTATTGATGAGATATCATTTCTGTTAGACTAATCTCATTTGCTTCTATGAGAAAGTAAGTTCCAGACTGGACCTGGTGGAGGCTGTGGATGTTGTATATCTGGAGTTTTCCATGGCATATAATACAGTGCCGCATAAAATGTTGGTACATACAATGAGACTGTTGGGACTAGGGGAAAAACTGTGTATTTGGGTAAGTAATTGGCTTAGTGATAGAAAACAGAGGATTGTCATTTATGGCACATTCTCAGATTGAGTTCACGTTACCAGTGGAGTGTCACAGGGGTCAGTATTGGGGCCACTTCTTTTTAATATTTTTATTAATGACCTTGTGGCGGGTTTACACAGTCAGGTTTCATTATTTGCAGGTGATACTAAGCTGTGTAAAGTAATTAATACTGAGACTGATAATAACACATTACAGTGTCATTTGGAGGAATGGGTGGAGAAATGGTTGATAAAGTTTAATGTAGAAAAATGTAAAGTTATGCACTTGGAATCAAAAAGTGCAACTATGTTCTAAAGACTTGGGGGTATTGTTGGATGGTAAACTTAATTGTAGTGACCAGAGCCAGGCAGCTGCTGCTAAAGCAAATAAAATTATGGGAAGTATCAAAAAATGAATAGATTCTCGTAATAAGAATATAGTTTTGTCCTTATACAAATCACTGGTCAGACCACACATGGAATATTGTGTACAGTTTTGGGCACCAGTGTTAAAAAAGGATATAGAAGAACTGCAACGGGTGCAAAGCAGAGCAACCAAAATAATTAGGGGAATGGGGGGACTAGAATACAATGACAGATTACAAAACTTGGGGTTATTCTTATTCTATTATCTTAGAAAAAAGATGGCTGAGGGAGACCTCTTTACAATGTAAAAATACCTCTTTCCAAAGATCTTTTTGTACCTAGGTCTGTGACTAGGACAAGGTTGCATTCTCTACGCCTAGAGGAGAGGAGGTTCTACCACCGCCATTGATGGGGAATCTCTACTGTAAGAGCAGTATGACTACGGAACTCTCTGCCACAGGAGGTTGTTATGGTGGACTATATTTAAATGTTCAAGAGAGAACTGGATGCCTTTCTTGAGAGCAAAAATATCACGGATTATGGGGAAAAAACATTTGTTTAATTCTTAAAGGTAGGCCTTAATGGAATTACCTCTTTTTCCAGCCTTATAAAGTATGATACTTTGAACTGTCCCTTGTCAAACATTGTATTCCAAAAGGGTAGTTGCACTTTCTAAGTAGGAACTGCAGCCATATACAAGATTACAATGTACAGTTCCGCAATCCGAATTCTCGCTTTGAATATCGTGGTTACCCATATGAATTAATGGATACAGTATGACATAAACCAAGAGACAAATAAAGAAAGCATCTCTCGACACCAAAGAAAAGGTATGATCAGGCAGTGGTCAGGCTTATAGGGCCCTACGACTACAACAATTAGTGGTCAGGGGCTACCTGGGGGCATTTTAAGATCTGACACCCAATATATGTAACAGAGTGTGGCAAGAGTGGACAGGGAAAGAAAGCGCTAATAGTGTAACACCCTTAGAGAGAGCATTGGGATTATAGTGAATTTTAAGCTCACCGTGTGTTGTTGTGCTGAGATAGGCACAACTCTATGAAATAATGTTATTATGGTTACAGATGGTCTGGTGCCGCCTCCTGGTGGATAAACTCCTGTGTGGTGTGGCCACACTACTCAGGATTTGCTCGGCAGTAGTATTGGAAATAGGATCCAGTAAAGTGGCACACTCAGAGTGGGATTAACAAGTGAAAATTTTTAATATAAGTCTACAAACACAACGCGTTTTGGGGTTAGGGAAACCCCTTTATCAAGTGAACAGAGACTGAGCAAGATAATGACACAAAAGAACATATAAGGAAGGGGGATCAGAAGTGTACAAAAATAATTCATTTAGTTGATGTTTCTGATTAAGTTATTAATAAAGATTAAAAAAAAATTCTATACACCATATGTACAATAAAATGTAGAATATCTAAATATATCAAACCATTTGTATCAGGCTTATAAACACATGAATTTATGAACGATATGGATTAGAAATAACGAGGGTTTAGCGATAAATGTGTATACGCTGAAGGTGGAGTATTGTAATTGTTGGGGTTACATACCTAGGGCCACATTTATCACTCATTTTTTTCTGTTGTTTTTGCGCTTTTTCATTCAGGCGCACCATTTTCGCACCATTTTTACGATTAAACGTCAAATTAGCCGCGCAGCTAAAATAACCAGCTTTCCCTCATCTATCTTACCAATCCAGATGTTTTGCTGCGCCTAATGATATTCATCACATGCAACGTCTTCATTTAGGTGCAAAAACGGGCGCAAAAACACTCCAGCCCGAAGGTGGCGTTATCTGAGAAGAAAGCACTGAGCCCCTTTGCAGAACAGCTCATTTCTAGCAGCAAAGCTCAGCCAGACACTGGAACATATAATAGATACATTAGATACATTGCAGACAGGAGCTGCAGACTCTATTTACAGTTCATCACCTTCTATTTACAAAATATTCTGCAAAACGCTGAGCTCACAGCAAAAGACCTGAGGGAAGTTGGCCCCCCCACCTTGTTCAAATCAAACAAAATTGGTGTCAAACGTTTGTGCTACGTTTGTGCTGGTTTGTGCAGCAGAAATTTTCGTTTGTGCCGCTATCGTTTTTAAGATTTTAATGAAAGTTTCCAGAGGTCATCAGAGGTCAACCAGCCCCCCCCACATTGCCCAAATCAAACAAAACTGGTGCCGAACAATTCTGCTACGTTTGTGCTGGTTTGTGCTGCGCAAATTTTTGTTTGTGCTGCTTTTGTTTTGAATATATTAACAAAAAATTAAAGTTCAAAAGTTGAAGCATCCCCCCCACATTAACCGAATCAAACAAAACTGGTGTCAAACGTTAGTGCTACATTTGTGCAGCAAAAATTTTCATTTGTGCCGCTATCATTTTTAAAATATTCATACTTTTTTGCAGAGGTCATCAGAGTTCATTTCTTCCAAAGTACAATGTGTTTGCTAGCTCCCCCTGGTGATCAAGCCAGGGAAGTGTCACTAGGTTTGTTTTTTACCAGTTCATCCTAAACACCTCAAACACCTGAACATACCTTAAAAATTATAGCGGCACAAACAAAAATTTTTGCTGCACAAACCAGCACAAATGTAGCACTAACGTTTGACACCAGTTTTGTTTGATTCGGTTAATGTGGGGGGGCTGCGTAAACTTTTGAACTTTATTTTTTTGTTCATATATTCAAAACAAAAGCAGCACAAACAAAAATTGGCGCAGCACAAACCATCACAAACGTAGCAGAATTGTTCGGCACCAGTTTTGTTTGATTTGGGCAATGTGGGGGGGCTGGTTGACCTCTGATGACCTCTGAAAACTTTCATTAAAATCTCGATAACGATGGCGGCACAAACAAAAATTTCTGCTGCACAAACCAGCACAAATGTAGCACAAACGTTTGACACCAATTTTGTTTGATTTGAACAAGGTGGGGGGGGGGCAACTTCACTCAGGTCAGCAAAAGAGCTCAAAAATTTGCACAGGTTTGCAGAATGTTGCAGATACGACAGACAAGTGTCCCCCATGTAATTCTGCACAGTATCACCAGTGTGACTGAGGGGGATACTGTGCAGAATTACAGGGGTGCAGCAGGAGACCAGCACTGGGGGATCCCCTCCAGGAGAAGCCACTGCTGAGGAGGTCACTGGGTGCAGGGTGTCACACACCTGGGTGCTGCTGTGAGTATTATCTTCATTCTGGGCTGTGGGAGAAGCAGAGAGGAGCTTGTAGCAGGATCACATGTAAGTGCCTGAATCTAACATTGCGCCTAAACTGAGCCAAAATTGCGCCTAAACTGTTTTAAAGTAAAGGGATTAATAAGAGGCAGAAAATATACTTATCTCAGATGGTTGTAGCTTGTGATAATTCTGGCAAAACAGTGCGCCAGAATTTAGGCGCAACTACTACACTTAGGGGCACAAAAGTGATAAATGTGGCCCCTAATAAACTATTGGTAATATCAGCCGAACCAATTACTTCACTTGTAGAATTAAAAAGAGTTTTAGTGATTGCACAGAATTTTTATACATAATAGGTTAATTGAATAAGGAAGAGGGTAACCAAATAACTATATGAATAAATTAATAGATAAATAAGTACAGAAGATAAAAGATATTCAAAAATAAATGAATTAAACAATAATTGAATTGAATTCCCAATAGATTGGATGAAAAAAAGAAGGGAGGGTCGGGGAATTTATAGCACTATTGCTGGTACCCTGATTTATGGAGGTACAGGCGGTCCCCTACTTAAGAACACTCGACTTACATACGACCCCTAGTTACAAACGGACCCCTGGATATTGGTAATTTATTGTACTTTAGTCCTAGGCTACAATAATCAGCTGTAACAGTTATCACAGGCATCTGTAATGAAGCTTTACTGTTAATATTGATTTTTATGACAACCCAACATTTTTAAAATACAATTGTCACAGAGACCAAAATAGTTCTGGCTGGGGTCACAATGATAAAATATACAGTTCCGACTTACATACAAATTCAACTTAAGATCAAACCTACAGTCCCTATCTTGTACGTAACCTGGGGACTGCCTGCATTAGAAATGATTGCTTTCCAGGGTTTCATTTAATCCATTTGGTACGAGACTGTTCATTTTATATATCCAGTACATTTCTCTTTGGCAGAGCTTATTGTATCTGCTATTTCCAGACAGCACTTGTTCTATGGGAGTAACAGTGAAAGATGAAAAATCATCTTGATGAAACGTGTCCATTTTTGGAAATACTGGGGGTCATTTACTAAGGGCCCGGTTCGCGTTTTCCTGACGTGTTACCCGAATATTTTCAATTTGCGCTGATTTTCCTTGTATTGCCCCGGGTTTTTGGCGCACACGATCGGATTGTGGCGCACCGGCGCCGGCATGCACGCAACAGAAATCGGAGGGCGTGGCCGAATGAAAACCCTTACGGATTCGGAGAAACCACCGCATTAAAAAAAAAAAGTGCCTCGGGACATGCACTTACTTTCACCAAGTATAGGATCGTGAACTCCAGCTGACCTCGGTGGACTTCAGCGCAGCAGTGACACCTGGTGGACGTTGGAGGAACTGCCTTAGTGAATTGCGGGAAGACCCGAATCCACTGCAGAGAACGCGCCGCTGGATTGCGAATGGGCCGGGTAAGTAAATCTGCCCCACTGTGTTTTAGGAACCCATTTGTAACATTACTGCAATGTTTATTAATCCTTGCGTTCAGTTATTTGATCGTGCGTCCAATATATTGCAGCCCGCACGAGCATTCAAGCATGTAAATTACAAATGTGGACGTACAGTTCAAAAAGGATTTTATGTTGAACACTTCATTTGTAGTGTTAGATTTGAAGTGTTTAGCCTACGGGACTCCACCAGTGTCCCGTATTCTAATATACCACATCAAGAGGGCCTATTTAGAATCAATCAACATCTTGAAAGTAACAATATCATGCCCAGTAAACAAAGAATTTTCATACTCTAACCAATACGATTCATCCATACCCATAACGTCTTCAGTTTCCAAAACAAAATATACAGGCAGACGAGAGGTACAGCAATGGGCACGAAATTCGCCCCGAGTCTTGCTAACTTGTATATGGGCGAATTTGAGTCTGAATTTATTATGAATAACCCAAAATGGTCTAATAATATCATATATTACAAGAGGTATATAGATGACCTCCTGCTGATTTGGAAAGGAACAGAAGAAGTCATAAAGTCATTTGTGGCCACCATCAATCACAATAACTGGGGTCTCACATTTACACAATCTATATCAAAGACAGAAATGGAATTTCTTGACCTACACTTGCAAATAAAAGATAACATAGTCACCACCGAGAACTTCTTCAAGAAGGTCGACAGTAATAGTTTTCTACATTTTTATAGTTCACATCACCATAAATAGAAGAAAAACTTTCTGTTTAGTCAATTTAGATGGATAAGGAAAAACTGCTCAGAAACCAAGAGTTTTCAAGCTCAAAGTAAAGTACTCATAAAAAGGTTCAAAGACAATAAGTTTCCTGACAAAATTGTTTAATCGGCTTTCAAAAGGGCTGAACAATTGTCACAAAAAGATTGCCTCGCCCCCCGAGAAAAAACAACATCTGAGCAAACATCACATATGAACCGCAGGATGAACTTCATCACCACTTATAATGATAACCATTTACACCTAAGAAAAATTTTTGAAAAACACTGGCCAATTTTACTAGATGACCCCTACCTAAAATCCCAACTCTCTATCAAACCCATCATAACCTATAGAAGATCCCAGACCCTAAAAATATATTAGCTCCGAGCAAACTTCGGAATATCAATGAAAAAAGACCACCAATTTCCTTCCCCCCAAACCAAATGGGAGCTACAAATGTGGCCAACCCAATTGTAAATTTTGCCTCAGTATAAACCATAAGGCTAAACACTTCAAATGTAACACTACAAATGAAGTGTTCAACATAAAATCCTTTTTGAACTGTATGTCTACTTTTGTAATTTACATGCTTGAATGCTCGTGCGGGTTGCAATACATTGGACGCACGATCCAACAACTGAACGCAAGGATTAATAAACACCGCAGTAATGTTACAAATGGGTTCCTAAAACACAGTATTTCCAAACATGGACACATGTATCATCAAGATGATTTTTCATCTTTCACTGTTACTCCCATAGAACAAGTGCCGTCTGGAAATAGCTAGATACAATAAGCTCTGCCAAAGAGAAATGTACTGGATATATAAAATGAACAGTCTAGTACCAAATGGATTAAATGAAACCCTGGAAAGCAATCATTTCTAATACCTCCATAAATCAGGGTACCAGCAATAGTGCTATAAATTCCCCGCCCCTCCCTTCTTTTTCGTCATCCCATCTATTGGGAATTCAATTCAATTATCGTTTAATTCATTTATTTTTGAATATCCTTTATCTTATGTACTTATTTATCTATTAATTTATTCATATAGTTATTTGGTTACCCTCTTCCTTATTCAATTAACTTATTATGTATAAAAATTCTATGCAATCACCAAAACTCTTTTTAATTCTACAAGTGAAGTAATTGGTTCGGCTGATATTACCAATCAGTTATAGTTTATTAGGTATTTAACCCCAACAATTACAATACTCCTCCTTCAGCGTATTCACATTTATCGCTAAACCCTCGTTTTGCTGCAACACGAGCCAGATCACTAATCCTGCATCAGTTACAGAGCATTATCTGACTTTTCCATCATAACCGAACTCGGCGCGTGCGCGGACCTCCGCAACCATTTGTCTCCACTCTCCTGGACGACATGTTTTTGGATGCTAGGAGGTTCCACGCATGCGCAAAGCAATTTGTGGCGCTCCCCATTAGAATCAGATAAATGCCGGCACATAAAGCCGCATCCTTCAAGAAATCGGAACACCCGATTCACTTCTCCGTTATAGGTAAGCCTCAAAAAAACATCATATACAGCCGGCTATCTCCTAAAAAGGCTGTATATTTAAAAGCTTTGTCATAAGGTTCTTATCTCATTATCTGATTTATTTATCTATTTCTATTAATTCTAACGTCCAGTTACTTGCCCCAGCTTATTGTGGCCTCTATGTGTAGATTGCTAGCAACATTGCTCAATATATACAATTATATTAACTATATTATTATATCAACTATATTTTAACTATATATGTCACTATTTATTTATTTATTTCTAATCCGTATCGTTCATAAATTCATGTGTTTATAAGCCTGATACAAATGGTTTTATATATTCAGATATTCTACAATTTATTGTACATATATATATATATTTTTTTTTTTTTTTATGTATGGTGTATAGAAAAAATATTTTTTATCTTTATGATTAACTTAATCAGAAACATCAACTAAACGAATTATTTTTGTATACTTCTGATCCCCCTTCCTTATATGTTCTTTTGTGTCATTATCTTGCTCAGTCTCTGTTCACTTGATAAAGGGGTTTCCCTAACCCCGAAACGCGTGTGTTTTTGACTTATATACAGAAATAAATGTGGCAATATTAAGACGTAACTTTTAATAGTAAAGATTAAAAGAATGTGGCAACATTAAGTCCTAAAATCCATAATGTTATAGACACTGAATGATGCCGCACAGCAGAATAAATTCATATCATTCAGTTTGATATCAACAACACAGGGCAGGTGTGTATATCACTGGTGTGACACAGGTATTGATATGTACAAGTCATTAGCACATGTCATAATCATATAACAACTTACTGTCAACGGTATAAACAACCAAAGCACATAAAGAAAGGAAAATTGGAGCGATCTCACCCAGTCCAGTAGTGCGCTTGGTTTCAGTTCTATTGGTGCGATGAGGTGGCAAGGGAGCCTATTGTCCAGATGTCACAGCTATCCCTGACATGACTGCACCTATCGACCGTGCGCACGCCAACATTGGGACCCGCACGCCTGATCCGGCCGGGTCAATAGAAGGAAAGGCCACTGCCACCCCTCTACAGTTCCCCTTGGATTAAGAGGGAGCCAACCCGTGTTATAGGCATCGGAAACCTTTATTCCTTGCCAGTTTACTCTCCCTGTATCCCCTGATGAACCCCAAAGGAAGTGGGGGGAAACACGTTGGGATGGGATGCTTTTTCTTTTCCCTGGACCCTATGGACATCTAGGGACAGTGTATTCATTAGGGCAAGTGTGGGATCGCCCTTGTTAGGGCGGGAGTTATTTTTCCTGGGCGACAGGTGCAGTCACGTCAGGGATAGCTGTGACATCTGGACAATAGGCTCCCTTGCCACCTCATCGCACCTCAACTGAAACCAAGCGCACTACTGGACTGGGTGAGATCACGCCAATTTTTTTTTCTTTATGTGCTTTGGTTGTTTATGCCGTTGACAGTAAGTTGTAATATGATTATGACATGTGCTAATGACTTGTACATATCAATACCTGTGTCACACCAGTGATATACACACCTGTCCTGTGTTGTTGATATCAAACTGAATGATATGAATTTATTTATTCTGCTGTGCGGCGTCATTCAGTGTCTATAACATTATGGATTTTAGGACTTAATGTTGCCACATTCTTTTAATCTTTATTTTTAAAAGTTATGTCTTAATATTGCCACATCTGTTCTGTATATAATTTATTTATTTTTTTTTTTTTCGTGGTCAGTACTGGTCAATTGTGGTATTTGACAAAGGGTTTGTTTTAGCCCGGCATACTCCAATACCAATTGGAATCTGAGGCATATTATTGCTAGGTCCAGAATATTCCATGATATTGACCTCATTGCTTATATTGAGTGTTTTTAGACTTATATTAACAATTTCCACTTGTTAATCCCACTCTGAGTGCGCCACTTTACTGGATCCCATTTCCAATACCCAATATATGTGACAGAATTATTGAGAGACTATCGTTTATGTTCATCATGGATAAGAATAACTGAGACAGACTAGTCCATAGATGTTTGGGTCCCTAACCAGGATCAACAACATGGCTTGAGAAGAAATGTGTGCCATCATTTGAAAACAGGAGATCACCTAGTGGAAGTGGTTAGCAGTATTGATAAACCTATTGATAGGCACATGAGGCAGTGCCAAAATGGGGATCCTAAACATCTCCAATTTCAAGAAATTCATTATGTCAACCTCCAAAAATAGGGGGTAATTTGGACAAATTCATTAGGATGAAAGAGGCCCAGTAGATAGATTTTGTATCCTCAAATGGGCTTAATGAAGGATTAGTTTTGTTTCATATGAGTAACAGTCCAAAGGTTTATTAAACATAGTCCAACAGTAACTCAACAAGCTTTCTTCAGCATAAAATGAAATAAAATGTCCTTAGTTTCAGGAAAGTACTACAGAAAGAATAGTTGAATACTGTAATACTGAGACCAGGAACCTTAAGGGGACATGATGCTCTTCTACCATTCTACCAAGTAATGGTTTACCTTAGTCGATGTTATTGTGCATACCAATCTAGGCAGGGGTTACTGAGGCTGTGTCTGTAAAGTTGTTTAATTTTAATTATCTGTGACCAACTCCTCTTGTTACTACTAGAGCACCAGCAGATTTCATCAGTTCCCCTTTAGTCCTGATGTTGTATATGTATATATATATATATATATATATATATATATATATATATATATACGTATAAATATATATATATATATATATATATATATATACAGAGACACACACACACAAACATATACATAAGTACAGAATGAAAACCGAGTTCAGTGTTGTATATTGAGTGGAGAATTGTGAGCTAATGTGAAATACCAGCACTTACTGTAAATCCAGTAACTCACACATGATGTCTTTGCTCGGAGGAATTCTCTTTAATCATCTTTCTGGAGTATACGTCAGCTTCTTCCTGCCAGAACTCTGAAGAGTTCACGTCACCTCCTCCACCTTCTTATGAAAAATTTAATAATGGTTTGTTGTTGCCCTAGAGATCACAGTTGTGCCCCACAGAAGCCATTAGTCACAGTACCTGCCCCAAGTAGCCACAGTGCTGTCTCCAGTAGCCAATGCAGCTCCCAGAAGCCACACTGCTGTCCTCAGTAGTCACAGGGATGCCCTCAGTAGCCATACTGATGTCCCCACTAATCTTAGAGCTGTGCCCCAGTAATCAAAATGACTGCCCGCCAACGCTCTTAACTTAGTGTTCCCCTAAACTCCTCACCTGAGCTCCCTGCGCCCCCTTGTGGACTCTCACATCCCCACCCCATCTCCTGAATTACAGGATGAATGATAATAGAAAACGTCAATAAAGGACAGCTAAGAGATATGGCACTAACAGCCCCCGGTTACACCTTTGGTCCCTATTCTGTGAATATGGGAAAAAATTAATTAATGAGAAAGTGCCCACCTTTACCATACCTAAAATTTTGTGAAGGGACTCTCAAACTTCTCATAAGGAAAGTATAACATACCATTGTAACATTACAAAGCCACTGTGTGGACCCTCAGACACATGGATAGACATCTTGTAACAAATGATTGCCATGTTTTTAAGGCTGAGTGTTTTGCTGAGTATTTGTTATTTTCTTATAGTGCATGCCTTGCACCTATCGTTTGCACTGCGTAATCTATGTAAAGTTTTATATATAAAGTGAAATATAGAAAGTACGGTATATAGAAATATACACTCACTGGCCACTTTATTAGGTACACCATGCTAGTAATGGGTTGGACCCCCTTTTGCCTTCAGAACTGCCTCAATTCTTTGTGGCATAGATTCAACAAGGTGCTGGAAGCATTCCTCAGAGATTTTGGTCCATATTGACATGATGGCATCACACAGTTGCCGCAGATTTGTCGGCTGCACATCCATGATGCGAATCTCCCGTTCCACCACATCCCAAAGATGCTCTATTGGATTGAGATCTGGTGACTATGGAGGCCATTTGAGTACAGTGACCTCATTGTCATGTTCAAGAAACCAGTCTGAGATGATTCCAGCTTTATGACATGGTGCATTATCCTGCTGAAAGTATCCATCAGATGTTGGGTACATTGTGGTCAGAAAGAGATGGACATGGTCAGCAACAATACTCAGGTAGGCTGTGGCGTTGCAACGATGCTCAATTGGTACCAAGGGGCCCAAAGAGTGCCAAGAAAATATTCCCCACACCATGACACCACCACCACCAGCCTGAACCGTTGATACAAGGCAGGATGGATCCATGCTTTCATGTTGTTGACGCCAAATTCTGACCCTACCATCTGAATGTCGCTGCAGAAATCGAGACTCATCAGACCAGGCAACGTTTTTCCAATCTTCTACTGTCCAATTTCGATGAGCTTGTGCAAATTGTAGCCTCAGTTTCCTGTTCTTAGCTGAAAGGAGTGGCATTCGGTGTGGTCTTCTTATTAGCACCAGAAATGGCAAAATGAAGAATTTTCTGTTTTACAGGATGTTTTAACTTTTATAAATGTATGAAAACATTATAAAACCTGTATAAATTTGGCATCCCTGTGATCGCACTGATCCAAAGAACAAGGTAGACATGCCATTTGGGAGAGCATAGTGAAAGCCGTAAAAACCAAGCCAACAAGAAACAGTGCAAATGCACTTTGTTCACCACTTCCCAGAAAACAGCATGGAATATTAAATACCCTCACTATGCAGTGCATTTTGATACACAGAAAACAAGTCCTCATACAGCTCTCTACACAGAAAAATAAAAAAAAAATATCATTTTTGAAGGTGGGGAGTGAAAAATGAAAATACAAAAAACGAAAAAGGGCCTGCTCATTGAGGATTAAAGGAGCATTCACAATATACTTTTGCAGTTCCATCAAAATCTTTCAGGGGCAGTTTTGTTTGCATTTCCAGCATCATCCAGCCACATCTTAACCACTTACCGACGCGTGCAGTAGTAGTATGGGTCCCGAGGCATGGAGAGGGCGATAGGTGGTAGCACCGCTCACGGGTGCTATGTTGTCGATTGCTGCCGGCGACGCCAAGGATTGTCACTCCCCCCATCATCCAGGAGCGGTGATCCATCTCCTGAAGACCCGAGGCTGTCTCATTTCAATGTGCTATCAGTATGGCAGTATATGATTGGATCGATCAGACAACCTGGGGTTTAAGTATCTTAGGGAGCCTGAAAAATAGTAAAAAAAAAAGTTTAAAAAAAATTATAATAAAAAACCTAAAAATTCATATCACCCCCTTTCCCTAGAACTGATATGAATATAAATAAACAGTATTAATCATAAACACATTAGATATTGATGCATCCAAAAATGCCCGTTCTATCAAAATAACGGATTTTCACTGCGTTTAAGCCCGTAAAGGAAAACAGCACCCTAAGTCGGAATTGCCACTTTTTGCCATTTTAAAAAATATTAAAAAATTCTATAAAAAGGTTGTATAGTCCTAAAAATGGCAGCATTGAAAACCTAATTAAAATTCACAAAAAATGACACCACCCATAGTTCCGTACACTGAGGTATGAAAAATGTTTGTATAGAAGGTTTTAATTTTTGTAAATGTATCAAAACATAATAAAACCTATATAAATTTGGTATCCACCTGATCGCACCGACCCAAAGAATAAAGTAGACATGTCATTAAAACCGTAAAGCCGGAAAATCCAAGCCCAAAAGAAAACAACGAAAAATTTGTTTTTTTCACCATTTTCACTGTATTTGGAATTTTTTCCCCGCTTCCCAGAAAATTAAATACCATCACTATGAAGTACAGTTTTTTTTCGCAGAAAACAAGCCACCACAGAGCTCTTTACATGGAAAAATAAAAAAAAAATATATCGATTTTTGAAGCTGGGGAGTTAAAAATGGAAGTGAGAAAACTAAAAATGGCCATGTCGTTAAGGGGTTAAAGGCACTGCCACAGTAAAGTTTGCAATTCCAGGATCATGCAGTTAAAATACCAGTGGTACCGTATATACTCCAGTATAAGCCGACCCGAGTATAAGCCTAGACCCCTAATTTTACCACCAAAAACTGCGGAAACCTATTGACTCGAGTATAAGCCGAGGGTGGGAAATGCACTGGTCACAGACCCAGCCAAGTGTATAGCCAGCCAGCCCCCTATAATATACAGCTTGCCCCCAGTAGTATACAGCCTGCCACCAGTAGTATTTAGCCTGCCCCAGCCTGCCGCCAGTAGTATACAGCCTGCTCCCAGTAGTATTCAGCCTGCCCCAAGTAGTATACAGCCAGCCCAGCCTGCCCCCAGTAGTATACAGCCACCCCAGCCTGCCCCCAGTAGTATACAGCCACCCCAGCCTGCCCCCAGTAGTATACAGCCACCCCAGCCTGCCCCCAGTAGTATACAGCCACCCCAGCCTGCCCCCCAGTAGTATACAGCATGCCCCCAGTAGTATACAGCGTGCCCCCAGTAGTATACAGCCTGCCCCCAGTAGTATACAGTCAACCTAGAATTTTTTTTAAAAAACTTATTTACTCACCCTCCGGTGGCCCCGATGCACAGCGCTGCTCCCCTGATGTCATCGCGGCTCCTCTTCTTGCTTCTGCGCCGTCTTCTGACGTCATACTAGACGCTGCATGGGAGAAGAACAATGGCGGCGCCCAGCACGATGTTAAAGAAGACAGAAGATGGCGCGGAAGCAAGAAGAGGAGCCGGGAAGCCAGAGCTGCGATGACATCGGGGAGCAGCGCTGCGCATCGGGGCCACCAGAGGGTGAGTAAATAAGTTTATTTATTTTTTAGTCCATTTTTAATTATTTTTTACAAGTATTGACTCGTGTATAAGCCGAGGGGACGATTTTCAGCACATTTTTTGTGTATACAGTATATATATATATATACAGTATACGTTAATAGTCTTAGAAGTATTATCATTCTTGTCTACTTACATTCATACTATTCTTAGACCTATTTGCATCATACAATACTACCTTGTAGTGCCGCTGTTATTATTTCACCTATCTACTCAAACATTACTGCAGGTCTTTTAGAGCTGGAGCTGCAGGGAAAGGACACAATCTCTGCCTACTCCAAGATCATCTGGTGTTAGCAGGCACCAGGGTGTGCAGTGTATACTTTTAGGTCCCAATAGGCCACACAAAGTAGTGGTCAATAAAATGGCAGACGGTGCCTCAATTGCTTGGGGTTATCTTCAGCAAGCTAAAACTCTTCAAAACAGCAAAGTCATCTCAAACAATACCACCAGAGCAAACCTATAATACTGGAGAATCTCAGAGTAGACACTAATACTGGTCAGGCACATAATAGTGAAGACCCACAGAGCAGACATCCAGTACTTGAGACCTCCAGAACAATATAACAGGGACTCAAGACTCAGGGAGAACAGATGGAATGGTGAGCAGTAAACTGACCCCTCCAAACTGTAAGCTGCCTGCTTTCCTCAGCATATCTTAGGTGATATAGGACAGCCACAAAGACAATACCTCTCTAGGTCACAGTGCAGACATAAAACAAAACTCACAAACAAAAACAAAAAAATAGCATATACAGCAAAAAATTAGAGGCAAAAGGGATTGTCAAAAGTACAAAAGCAAAGAAAAACAAGATAATCAGAAGTACATCAAGCACATAGCAAACAGTAATGTAAATTAGGAAAATATATGCTTGATCAGCTATGAATGAAATCTAAATAGGTGGTAAAAGTTCCCCTGCCCCAGATGACTGGAGCATAGGTCTGCCCATCACAGATAGTAAGCTGTTGCTGGACCAAAGCTGAGCTCCAAAGGAACTGGGTGTAGTGCAATCAGTCCCAACATAGCCACAGTTCACACACACAAAAAAACAGTGGGAAAGTCAATGCCTCCTACGCCGCATTCTGCTGATGCTGGCCCGGATGTTACAGTAACTCCCCCTTTTATGAGGGGCCACTGCATCTTCACTAAACCCAACTGGCTTGGAAGGCTTTTGTCAGTGATTTAATTGGAGGAGACATGGAGAATGGAAATTTTTGCCAGAGACCCATGTCCGATAATAAGGTCCATAACCCTTCAGAGGAAGAAGGTTTTGAACAGAATTTTGGAGCATGTGAGAATCCCTAATCTTCTCTACCTCATATGCCAGTTCTTCTTGGAGCCAACGGTTCAAACACTATTAGCACAGGAAGGCTGTAATTTTTCATATGGGATTTCACAAGGCAATTGCAGTCTGGAAGATGCAGGATTAATGATTTCTCTAATAGCATATGGTCCAACAAATTGAGGAGCAAATTTCATAGACAGAACTTTGCAAAGCAGATTCTTGGTGGAAAACACAATTGTTCTACCAAAACATACTTAAGACCAGGAGATTATTGTCCTGATGTCATTGACTGTCTTGGATTTTAGCCAGGTTCGAGAGAACCCAGGCACAGACTGAGCTCAGCCATTGTAAAGTTGTTTCAGTAGAAGGGTTAACTTTCTCAATGTCCCAACAAGATGAGAATTAAACCCATAATTACAGAAGAAGGGCAATATCTTAATAGCGGTGCTAACCCTGTAGTTTAGGGCAAATTCAGCAAGTGGGAGAAGGGACTTTTATTTCTCCTCGGTATCAGAAACAAAACATCCTAAGAATTGCTCTAGTATTAGATTGAGTCTCTCTCTGTCTGCCCTTTGGTCTCAGTATGGAATGGAGAATACAGGCAGTCCCTGGGTTACATACAAGATAGGGTCTGTAGGTTTGTTCTTAAGTTGAATTTGTATGTAAGTCAGAACTGTATATTTTATCATTGTAATCCCAGACAGAACTTACTTGTTCTCTGCGAAAATTGGATTTTAAAAATGTTGGGCTGTCATAAGAATCAATATTAACACTAAAGCTTCATTACAGACTCATTTGATAACTGCTACAGCTGATCATTGTAGCCTAGGACTAATGTACAATAAATTACCAACATCCAGAGGTCCATTTGTAACTAGGGGTCATATGTAAGTCAAGTGTTCTTAAAGGAAACCTACCACTTGTAGTGGCAGGTTTCCGATGGCAATACCGAGCACCAGCTCAGGGTGAGCTGGTGCCGGAGCTTATTTTAGTTAGTGTTTTAAACCGCGGTATCGCGGTTTAAAACACTTTTTAAACTTTATAGCCGGCGCAGGCAGGTACGCGCTCGGCGCTTACCGTGCGCACTGCTACATAGGAAGTGAATGAGAGCCGCGCGCATGGTAAGCGCCGAGCGCGTACCTCCATGCGCCGGCTATAAAGTTTAAAAAGTGTTTTAAACCGCGATACCGCGGTTTAAAACACTAACTAAAATAAGCTCCGGCACCAGCTCACCCTGAGCTGGTGCTCGGTATTGCCATCGGAAACCTGCCACTTCAAGTGGTAGGTTTCCTTTAAGTAGGGGACCGCCTGTACAGATTCCCAATCAGCCACAAAATTCTCTCCAGTACTTAGAGATTATATACACTCCCTGATCATAGACAATAGATGCATAATCTGACTGACAAACAAAGATGCTAGCACTGGGTAATTTTCTGAGAGGTACTAGATGACACATTTTAGAAATCAGTAATGAAATCTCTAGAAATATGGATCCAGGGTTATTTTGCAGAGAGAGAGGTTGGAGGAGTCCCTCTGGTAACCATCAGGACACTTTAGTCTTGGCACATACTTCACATGCTGCTACAAACTTCTGAACATCACTTGACCATGACGGCCTTCAGTATGACCTTTCTACTAGATATGGAGTTCCAGAAATACCATGGTGTCTCGTCATCAATTGACAATGAATATCTTCCAGCACTTCCAGTTTGAGAGGTACAAAAAATGTACTATTTCGAGACGAAAGATCATGACAGAAATAACATTACCTGGGAACAAGATTTTATCTGGAACAACCTAATTGCAGATGTAACAGGACCTTAGATGACATCACCCTGGTTAGTTGAGGAATGTAAATATAACATATAGATGAGTCATAGGGATGTAAGGAAAACAATTTTTAGATAAAAGAAGGGCATGAATTAGTTAATAGGGCTCTATGGGAACCGGTAACATGCTATATGAAAATGTGGTGACCAACCCAGGCATCCTTTACAGACTCAGACAGGTTGACAAGGTTTTAACCAGTTAAAAGTCATACAGTATATGTGAAACTCCATACATTGCTTCTCTTGTGCAGCTTCAGAGATAACAATTTAGTTTCTACAAGTTGTGATCTACAAAAAGGGTTCAGGCTTGGAATAAATAGCACCCATAGATTAAAAACAAACACTGCAAGGATGACCATTACTCTGGAGGTGTGGGTAATTTCAAAGCCCTTGATTTGGGTTCCCCCTGGAGAAAGGAAATATCTACACCTACTTTCTGGGGTTTGGAGGCTAGAGGATTAACCTGGAAATAAAAGAAACAGGACTTCTGGAATGATTCAAATTTTTCAAGGTTTCCTGGGAAACAATCCGGAAGCAACATCTTTACCATGTATAGCCTAAGTGGTGCAGCAGCCTCAGCCTTGAGCTATGACACAGCATTTACTTGATTTGTTAAGTTAGAAATTATGGCTGCTAGTACCTCCACAAGATCTGGAATGGAACGCATACTAAGTTGGTCAGAAAGACCTAATGACAATGAATTTTAGGGCTGGTTATAATGTAATGGGGACCCTGGACATATGGGACAGTGAGCCTTAAACTCAACCTCCCAAATTGCCACCTGCCAGCTTGCCTCAGGGTATCCTAGTTGACATGGGAAAACCACAAAAACAATTAGGTCTGCTTTAGGTCACTGTGCAGAGGTATAACAAGCAACACAACACTGTATGTGTAAGTGTTAGGACCCAGGCAGTGAGTATGGAACAGTTGACATGTATTCTCCTCTCCCTCCTGGTGGTGCACTGTCCTGGGTCCTACTGCTAGCACTTACAGCCAGCTTCAGAAGCCATTTTACAGCAATAGTTGACGGGAACAGTGAGGGCTTGTCTTAGGTGCTCACTGTTACTGGTTATTCTGGACCAATCAGTGATGGCAGTGCTCATTGGTTTCTCAAGCAGGCTCTGGTTGTGCAACCCTGATCTAAATTTTCCACGCCATAAGTCAAGAGTCAAGGAGGCTGAACTTTGAGTGCCTTATTTATGCCTGTGACAGGAACCTACCTAATTATCACTGGCAACTGTGAAATAAGTGTCTCACCTCTGTGGAGAGTAAGAGTGGTAGAGTCTGTCATACAGAAGGCTTTGATGAGTGAGTTATAGATCTCTATATAGCATCTATGTAGACTCAATTAAATAATGTATTTTTTAAAGGGTTGCATCTAGAGATACTACAGACATAGATGTGAGTAAGACACATGGAATACAATATGAAACACAGTACAAAGTTTCATGGTTTATATGGTAAAAAAAAGACACAGGTCCATCAAGATCAACCAATGAAGGGAAGGGATTGGATGATGAAAGGATGTAAGGGAACCCATTTTATACTATAACAAAACAGTCAATGTTATTTTGATGTAAAAAGGCAATTAGACCCTTCTTGAAGCTCTCTGCTGTCCCTGCCATGAACAGCGCCTGAGGTAGTTTTTGTTAAATTTTTCCTTTAAGGTTCAATATGGTATCATAAACTAAAAACATAAAACTGTATATCTATGAGGTTTATTTATCATTTGTTGGTGGGGTCCTGTGCAGCATTTACCTCTACACATGCCCTACCTGTCCTAGAAATAAGCACAGCTGACTAATTTTCACATATGAAAATTAGCTGACTGCAGCACGTGCTCAGGTGTGGGGACACTGGCCCACTGCAAGCCGACCGCGCCCATCCTCCAGCCTGCCACACCTCCTCTTCACCCCTCCGGTACCACCACGGGTCCTTCGGATCCTCTTCAGGTTCTTCCGCTCCTCAAGCTGGGCAGGCTGTATACTACAGGGGCTGGGCAGGCTGTATACTACAGGGGATGTGCAGGTTGTATGCTACAGGGGCTGGGCAGGCTGTATGCTACCGGGGTTGGGCAGGCTGTATGCTACAGGGGCTGGGCAGGCTGTATGCTACAGGGGCTGGGCAGGCTATATACTACAGGGGGCTGGCTATATACTGGGAGGCTGTGACCAATGCATTTCCCACCCTCGGCTTATACTCGAGTCAATAGGTTTTCTCAGGTTTTTGTGTGAAATTAGGGGTCTCGGCTTATACTCGAGTATATACGGTAATTAAAAACATCAAATAAAAATTAATTAATTTCAAATTTTACAGAAAAAGAAACTTGTAGCACTATCTACAATGCTTATAAATGGTAGTATCTTATTTCAGCCACTGAAATTGATCATTTATGACACTTTAAAAAAAACATTTAATATTTACATGATTTTACTAATCCACGTTTCCATGTTTCTAATCCATCTGAGAAGATACATATTTTAGAAGTTACTTCTAAGTTTAAATCATTGAAATTTTATATTAGAACTTTTCATTTTCATAGGTTATTTGCAAATATTGAATATTTTCTTTTCAGTCAAATTTCAAAATACAATTGGAAAATATGGACCAAATGAATGAATGCACAAGCGAATGAATACCTGAATTAATGTATTCATGTGAACTGTAACGAATAATAACTGAAACTTTTTAAAATTTAGTCACTCATTTTCCAGTGACATTAACCTACTTTGACTACGAGATATTTTGGGCCTTATTCAATCATGGCAAGAATATTAAAATGTTTTAAACCTTAATTAATCCTATTTTCTAATTTATCTCAATTTACACCTCAGATTTAAAAGGTTGTGGTTATTGAGCACATTTAATCAAATTGTCTGAACCCATCTTCCAATATCTTCAGATGGAACCTACTCTATCATATTTAATTCTACTGGAAATAAACCGATCAAATGAACAGCTAGGATATGTTTGCACTTTGCTACGTTTGAAACTTGGATAGATATGCAGATTTTTTGTCACCCAGATGTACTCTCCATGGCATGGGTGTCCATAAGGTGTATGTAAGAAAAAAATAATAGAAACATTTTTAACATTTATAACAAACTCTTTAAATCCCACCAGCACATGCACCCCCATGCCAATGGCATTGGTGTTTTTTTCCAGCAACATTTATAGGGTAACACCTATGATTGGTGCCAGTACTGTTCGCTGGTGTTACAAGTGGGGGTACGCTAACCTGAGTTGTGGTACTAATGCACACCGATTACTACTGGCGTTCACCTATCCATCTTAGGCATATCCTCGATACTTACCCAATCTTCAATACAGCTTGGCAGACGATCTGTTATCCTCTATAGGTTCCTTGACACGTCTATCTCCACGCTTTACTTTGTCTATGCCAGAATCGGCAACCCCCTCATTTATCCATGTTTATTATAGCACTTCTCATAGGGGGCGTCTCTGTGGTACACAACATCTCCACCGGGGATGCTAAGTGATGAGCATCCCGATGGGTCCCTTGTTTATTTATCTATTTACTCCACTCCCCCGTGTCTAATACATATCGGGGAGTGGCCGTGCCGACTTACTTACCTCCGCCCGTATACTCTCCAATGGTTGTGTCACACGTCATAATCGGGGCGGTCTCACGGCTCCCCGATGACGTGTGCTCACATGACCGGAGGCCTCCCATTGGCCATACCATCTATGATGCGGGGGGCGGACCTAACGCGGAGGGAGCTGCCTTCTCGGTCCGCTCCCATTGGTCGACGGCCACCCTGTGACGACACAGGTGGGCGTGGTGTCAGCCTTATATACCCGGCGTTCCCCGCGGGCGCTAGCCGCTGCCATCAATGCGGAGATACGCTATATCAGTGTTTTCAGTAACCAGACACACATGTATCGTCTGGTCTAGTTAATCCATGTATTGATCCCTGATGAATGTACTCAGGAAACGCGTCGGATCTTTTTAATAAAATCTAGAGGAGAGCTTATGGGGGGTAGAGAATGACCCTTTGTTGCCTAGTACAGTCCATAGACTATAACTAAGGAACGGACTGATATGAGCCACAGCACTCTACCCGGCTATCCCAACATCACCAAGCCTCACTAGTATATATACGTACCTCAGGCCTTTAGCAGAATATATTTCTCTGCGGTCGGAGGTCATCAGTATTACTTCTTTTTATCAACACATTTTGGTGTAGGGATTACACTGTGGGTACACAGTTTTTGCATCTTTTCAAATTTTAATAGAATATTAAAGGTTAAGTTTTACCTTGACATACTCCCTCTACTTGCCCAGTGAATAGTGTCCTTATATAGGGAGGAGAATTATCCTCATTTCTAAATTTCAGAGTACGCTAACCTGAGCCCAGAATGAACAGCTCTGCTCATCCCCATTTCAAACCATTTACCTTATTGAGTACATTTTGTGAACAAACCAAAAAGTTTGCAATAAAGTTCAATGCAGTTTACTTTTTGTTTAGATATTTGTCTGTTGACACATTGCTTTTTCTTGAAGGGGTTGTCCACTTTTAGCAATGATTGATATTGTTTGTTTACCAATGTTCTTTCTATATCAGTGTTTTCTGGATCTCTGCTTGCTGTCCTGTTACAGAAAGCTTCTGTGTTTACTTCCAGTGGATAGAAACCTGTCCATGGGCTTGTGATGGACACACAAGGGCACGAGCCGTTAGTATCACAGGGAGTAATTAAAGATGTGTTGTACACCTGTGTGTATCATAGTATCATAGAATATAAGGCTGGAAAAAGACGCAAGTCCATCAAGTCCAACCTTTATGAATTAAATAAATGTTTTATCCCCATAACCCGTTATATTTTTTCCCTCCAGAAAGGCATCCAGGCCTCTCTTGAACATGTACATAGAGTCCGCCATAACAACCTCCTGCGGCAGAGAGTTCCATAGTCTCACTGCTCGTACAGTAAAGAACCTTTGTCTATGTTGATGGTAAAATTGCCTCTCCTCTAGGCGTAGAGGATGCCCCCTTGTCCTGGTCACAGGCCTAGGTATAAAAAGATCTTTGGAGAGATCCTTGTACTGTCCGTTCAGGTATTTGTACATTGCAATGAGGTCTCCCCTCAGTCGTCTTTTTTCTAAACTGAATAATCCCAAATTTTGTAATCTGTCAGTGTATTCTAATCCCCCCATTCCCCTAATAATCCTGGCTGCTCTCCTCTGCACCCGTTCCAGCTCTACTATATCCTTTTTATACACTGGTGCCCAAAACTGTACAGAATATTCCATGTGTGGTCTGACCAGGGATTTGTAAAAGGACAAAACTATGTCTTTATCATGAGAATCTATTCCTCACTCCTCAAGCTTCCACAAATCCCTCTGTAATGCTAAACTATCGACCTCAGTATTTATTACTTTACACAGCTTAGTATCATCTGCAAATATTGAAACTTGACTGTGTAAACCCACTACAAGGTCATTAATAAAAATATTAAAAAGAAATGGCCCCAATACTGACCCCTGTGGCACTCCACTGGTAACGTTAACCCAATCTGAGAATGTGCCATTAATGACCACCCTCTGTTTTCTATCACTAAGCCAATTACTTACTCAAATACACAGATTTTCTCCTATTCCCAGCAGTCTCATGTTATATACCAACCTTTTATGTGGCACGGTGTCAAATGCCTTTGAAAAGTCCAGATATACAACATCCACAGCGTCCCCAAGATCCAGTCTTGAACTTACCTCCTCGTAGAAACCAATCAGATTAGTCTGACAGGACCGATCTCTCATAAGCCCATGCTGACGCTGGGTTATAAGGTTGTGCACAGTGAGATACTTCAGGATAGCATCTCTAACAAACCTCTCAAATATTTTCCCCACCACAGCAGTTAGACTCACGGGTCTGTAGTTTCCAGGATCGCTATTTGATCCTTTTTTGTATATTGGTACCACATTTGCTATACGCCAGTCCTGTGGAACATAACCAGTCCTCAGTGAATCTTCAAATATTAAAAATAACGGTCTGTCTATCACCGTACATAGTTCATGCAGAACTCGGGGGTGTATGCCATCTGGCCCCGGTGATTTATCTATCTTAGTGGTTGCGAGGCAGCACCGTACCTCTTCCTGGGTTGAACTGTTGACATTCCAAAAAGAATTTACATTATTCCTCATTGTGTCTTCCACCAGGGGAAGGCGACATTCAGTAGATTGGCCCTTTCCTCATCTCCTTCCACCATGACTCACATGTTGTTTCTAAGGGGACCCACCTCTCTGTTTTTAGTTTCTTATCATTTATATACTTGAAAAATAATTTGGGATTATTTTTGCTCTCCCTGGCAATATTTCTCTCAGTCTCTATTTTTGCGGCCTTTATCTGCTTTTTACAGGATTTATTTTTCTCTCTATAATCCTGTAATGCCTCATCGCTACCTTCACGTTTTAGCACCTTAAACGCCTTATCTTTCTCGCTTATTGCTTTCCTTACAAGACTAGTTAGCCACATAGGCTTTTTCTTGTTCCTCTTATGCTTTTTCCCATAAGGTATGTGTTTCTCACAGGACTTTTTCAGAATATATGAGAAAAAGTCCCATTTTTTGGGGGGGGCTTTTGTCTTTGAGAACATTATTCCAGTCTTTGCCTTTAAGGTCTTCCCTTAGTTGCTGAAAGTTTGCCCTCCTGAAGTTTAGAGTGTTGGTTGCCCCTTCCCTAATGTTCTTAGTAAAGTGTAATACAAAATCAATGATATTATGATCACTATTCCCCAGGTTCCCCCCAACCTGTAGTTTTGATACCCTATCAGGTCTGTTGGTTAGGATAAGGTCCTGCGACAGGTAATTATCTTTTGCTGTTGACAAGAACTTGCTACCTTTGAAGGACCTGCAGGTTTCTGCCCCCCAGTCAATATCTGGGTAATTGAAGTCCCCCATGATAAGTACTTCACCATGCTTTGAAGCCGCATCCATTTCACTTATCAGCATTTCCTCGGCTGCCTCCATTATATTTGGAGCCTTATAACAAACCCCTAGCAATATTTTATTATTCTTTTTCCCTCCCCTTATCTCCACTCATAGGGACTCCACATTTGCATTTGCGTTACTGATGTCATCTCGCAAGACAGGCTTGAGGCAAGAATTCACATATAAACAAACCCCTCCCCCTTTTTTATTTAAAGGATCCTTTCTAAAAAGACTATAACCATCTATAGCAGTGGTGGCGAACCTATGGCACGGGTGCCAGAGGTGGCACTCAGAGCCCTTTCTGTGGGCACCCAGGCCCTCACATTAAGGCTACATTCACACTAACGTATGGGGGACGTATATACGGCCGACGTATATACGGCCGATATACGTCCCCCATAGGCAGCAATGGGCGCACAGCATCGTACGGGAGCGGTACAGGGTTCCTAGAGGAACGAGAATGTGTGGATAGAGATAGATTATTATTGGAGCTCCTGCTCTGGGAACTCTGATTGTTTCTTTTCATTGGACCCTGAATACAAGTTCTCCATCATCTTTCTATTGTATTGGTGAACTCAGGACGCCAATAAGATTGAAACCTGTGATACAGCAAGGGATCAATAAGTTACTGCTTAAATGGTCATGTTGGCACTTTGGAACATACAAGTTGGTTTCGGTTGCACTTTGGGAACTCTGTCTCCAAAAGGTTCGCCATCACTGATCTATAGTAACAGCCCAGTCATAGCTACTGTCCAGCCATGTCTCGCTGATACCCACTATATCATATTTCCGCTCCAACATCAAGAGTTCCAGTTCCTCCATCACAAGACCATGGATAGATTTTTATCCACCAGAGGTAAACAATGAAGGTTTCTATAGAATGACAGCAGGCTGAGATCTTGAAAACCATGAGGAATTGATGCAGAAAGTATATTGGAAAATTATATAACTTCTCACTATACCAACTATCAATTATTTGCTGAAAGTGGAAGGAACCAAAACTGGAAAGATCACATTGTGTGCAAAACTTATTGCCAAAAGAAAATTGTGTGAGCAAAAAAAATTTTAGTGTTAAGTTATTCCTCATTGTGATGTAGAAAATCCTATTACATTAGCTGAGTTCCCAAAAGAATGCTAATATTCTAGAGTTTGGTACATGCTAATTGGCTTAATGTTAGAAAAAAGTTTTTTGTTTATTTATACTGTATGTCATATACCGGAAGTTATTTTTTTAATATTTTATTTAAGTTTGAAAGAATATGTTTTGTACTTTTATAGTTGTCATGGTAACTGAGGTTTTTTTTGGATTTTTAAAGATCAAGACTCAATGTTCTGTCTTAAAGGTGTTGCCATAGTAATTAATAAGTTCTGGTAAAGATAAGAAAAGAAGTTTGAATAAAAGTAATTAGTTTCCATGGTAACAATATATCTAACAAATCTTATTTGAACATATCATTTTTCCCTGGAAATACCTATTAATAGCCCAGATTCTGTTCCAATACATTTACTTTTGTAGATTATTCAATCATGCAGGGCATATTTCTCACATTTCAAAGAACGCCTGTATTAATATATAATCTAGATGGGCATCAGACCATGTATAACATGTGATCTCTATATAGGCACACTTGTCAAGCACTTATATTCACATTAATTCACTTAAAAGTGTTTTAAATTTTTTTTTAAAAAGAAACGCTAAAAAAGGAAATGTATACAATAACTCTATTTGTCTCCATTTGAAAATGATCTCCCCACCTTTGCTATAAAATTGCTAAATAATTTGTATGAGAGCGGATAATGATCTTTAGAGTGATGTTTAATAGAGTTCCATTTACAGTATCCTTTTATGTCCCCATATTTATGATAAATCTATATTTTAATAAATCTGTAATAATTTACAGATCATGGAGAACATCTGCAAATTAAATAAGACATTGCAAAGTAAAACATAGTCATATTTAACAATAGAATAGAGGGTCCTGCTCACAAGAGCTTACAATCTCCATAGAAATATTTACTTACCCAGCTTCCAGTCAAAGGTAACATAGGTGTGCCCTCAGGGTATTCCTTGTGGGACAATGCAGTCATTAATGTATAGGCTGAAAAGGCAAACTGCTTTGTCAGTGGATGAATTCTTAAGGGTATTGTTTAATAGGGTTGTATAGATTTATATAACTTGTCACACGACCCTTTCTCCTAAATGGGACTGCCCATGGCAGGAAGAGGTAATGGTTAAATACACGGCACTCCTTGGAGATAAGTGATTTAAAATGGTGCACAAGCTAGGGAATCACTCCTGTCAATGTGGGAAATGAAATATTTGACACTACAATATAATATAATGCAATCTTTTTTTAACAAAGTAGACACTTTTTGAAGAGGGTATACAGTATAGTATGCAATCCAAAATTTGCATTTCGATCACATTACAAGACATTAATCTGAAACGTCTAGCCCAGAATTACATGTGTTGGCTATGGATAGCAACAGTAGTAAGGTGACATTAACACTGTGGAAAAGGACGCTGGTGGGCTTTGGACTTGTTCAGATGTGTTAAAAAAAAGTGTTGGTAAGAGTCAGCAATATTTATTTTTTGCTTATTTGAATGAAACACTCAAGAAAAGATGGGATACGTACAAGGGACTAAACAATAAAGACAAAGTTTATTAATTACCAATAGCAACAAAAAATATAAACAGGACAGAAAAAAATATAAAAACACTTTAAAAAGATACACACCCTAGGGGTGTATCTGGCTGCCAGGGACAAATTGAGCCCTGTGATCCCTCCCACGTGCAGATAATATAAACAATGAAAGATGTAATAGTCTACATGCATAACAGTAGGTATCCCAAAATACAAATGTGGGTACAAAGAATTTGAATTACCAAAAAAATGCTAAATATGGGATGACCTGGTAGTCAGGGCAGGGCTGCCTGTGCAGGAATGCAATGCCACACTGAAGGGCAGTGCATAAATGATACCTATCCAAACGAAGGTGGACTCCAATGGGACAGACAGGCCAAGTCAGACGGGGAGGGATGTGGAGCTTATTTGAACTAAGTAAAATCCATAGAAGACAAAAAATATAGTAATGCCAAGTATATGTCTTTCATGTATATGGACTAGAACCTCACCCGTTTACCTACGATTCCATGGGAGCTAAGCAGGTGCATGATACCTCTGCTCAGACAGCTTCTGGTGGCCTGGCACTCCCACCTGTCTGCTAAGTTTTTCAAATTGCCGTATATACCATTTAATTGGCCATTTGCTTCCTCTATAATAGGAATAGTTGGCAATGTTTCCTAGTCTATTACAACTACCAATAGTTTTATTTTCATTTAGAAGACCGTTATTATGAAAAAAATCTATTGATTAGAACATAATGGATTACTATGAATATTTTTAATCATGTCATGTAGGACTCTATAGTTTATAAGCCTGAGATGTATTGACTGTGGGTGTATACTTTATGCAGACTTTGCTATCAACTTACCTTAGTATGTTTGAGAACTTGTGTTAGAAATAGACTTTTTTTATTTTGTTCAAGGTGTAAAATTTGAAACCATATATCAAAACTATTGATCATTAATTTTTCCAGACAAACAGCCAGACCCATTATCATAAAAAAATCAAATTTCCTTTATTTTTGTACCATGAAACAACTGTGTTGTTGTTATTAATACAATTTGCATGATATTTGAAAAACAAAAGGCATTTTGGAAACATACAAATATGAAATCCAATGAATACAAATTGCTAATTTGCATTGTTTTAATGTTTTTTAATTTGGAAGTAGAAAAATGCCTTAAGAAAGCCAATATATTCTTAAAATGGTTGACAATTTCGAACAATAATGTTAACTGTTATGGCACATGATAGAACATTGGAAAAACACTAACAATTAAAGAATATATTGTATTTTATATTCTCCCATTTCCTGAAAATGTAGATTTTTGTAAAGGTAAAGTATACACTATATTATACTCAGTAATCTTCATTTGGTTTAAGATATAATCTATAATTTACCGGAATTAAATTTGGAAAATGTGGGATACTGCAGTGTATTCCATCGGCTATTGGAAAATTCTATAGTGTAGTCTTATAATGAGACAAAAAAACAATTTGGAAAAAATGTTTATTAAAAAACTATTAACAACCCCCCCCCAACAAAAAAAAAACTGTAAACAAACGAGTCCACAATCTTTATTATGTAAAACAGATGCAAAACAATAAAGTATTTTGTATAGTTAAATTCAGAAAAAAACATGAATACTGTAAAAAAGCCAAAAAAGATACTAGATGTACAGACAGTACTTCAATGAAGAACATCCAACTTACAGATGCCTGCTAATAATGCTCTGGGTTTGGACGATAGGGTCAATTTTCTTGTCTGCCAAGAGTACTCTAATATTTTGAAGGAGCGCGAGCAATGCCAAAGTCTAAAATGACAAAAACAACAGTTGTGTTTCAGTCAGGTAATTGCTATGATATCTAAATACCATATATTCCGGCGTATAAGACGACTTTTGAAGACAGAAAAATCTTCTGTCTTCTCTGGGGTCGTCTTATACGCTGGTAATCGTCTTATACGGCGGCGGTCGGGTCGCGCTGCATGGAGAGGGCTCACGGGCTGAGCCCTCTCCATAGCCGGTAAGTCTTTGCTGCATATTGCTAGCACCGATCGCGGGTGTTTTCACAGCGTTGGCTGCCGGCAAAGCTGCTGGCAGCTTCAAACAGTGGCGTACTGATCGCGGTACCGAGGCCCGCACCTGACCCCTGTGCTGCGCTGATAACTCGGCGCAGCACAGCGGGCAGATGTTTTGAATTGTGACAGCCGCGGGCCTTTCCCTTACAGCGCATGGACTGTTCTGCATCTGGTCCGTGCGCTGGATCAGGAGGGCCCGGAGCTGTCACAATTTAAAATTTGAACGGCCCCCGATCCGCCCCCGTCCCACCCACCTCATCCATCGACGCAGGCACAGGCTTAATGACGCGCCTGCCTGCGCCGGGTCTGCTGAGGTCTATGACCCGGCACCTGACCTGGCAGACGCGTCATCAGCCGTCGCCTGCGCCGATCTTTAGAAGAGAGAGAGGGCGCGAAGAGGAGCGGAATAACTAGGTAAGTTTTATTTTTAATTTTGCTTAAATCTATGGGGCCCTTGTTCTATTTGGGGGGGGGGGAGGCAAAGGTGAAAGTTAGGAAATGGCTATTTGGGGGGGGGGGGGATATTACTTATGGGGGACATTAATCACGGCTACTGGTGGGGGGGACATTGATTATGGCTACTGCTAGGGGGGACATTAATCACGGCTACTGCTGGGGGTGGGGACATTGATTATAGCTACTGCTGGGGGTGGGGACATTAATTATGGCTACTGGTGAGGGGGGGACATTAATTATGGATACTGGTGAGGGGGGGACATTAATTATGGCTACTGGTGAGGAGGTGTTCAATGTTTTTATGCATACCGATGGTAATGTTGTTGTTGTATGCCTTATGTTTATGAGCGACAGTTTTCCTGCTATATACCTGCATGTCATAAGAATTTACATTAAAAAAAGGACCATGTTAAATTCAAATCTTTTTTTTTTTTTTTTTTTTTACCGTTGTTTTGTATGCGTTGGAAAAGGGGTAGTCTTATACGGCGAATATATCTTAAACTCTATATTTTAAACAGGAAAGTAGGGGGGTCGTCTTATACACCAGGTCGTCTTATACGCTGGAATATACGGTAGTTTTAGTCATGAACCTTACTGTGACATAACAAGTGAGTTTCACATTGCTAATATGTTGTGACATTGCTACCTATATCATGTGTGAAAGCACAGGTCTGAACATTAAATATGAACTGTCAAATTAGCAGATGAAAATGAAGTTTGTGGTATAATGTTCTTGCAAATGTTCAGGCAAAATAACTAATGGTGTCAATAGCTATTAATTCACCTAGTTAACACAATAAAAAATCACAAACATGGTGTACTACATTATTAACCTCATATCTTCACACCGGTTTTCTAGATTAATTCCTGTGATAATACTACTCAAGTTCTATTTTTTTTTTTTTTTATTGTTGTCCACACATATTATACAGGTGGTCCACCCGACTTACAGATTACCCCTAGTTACAAACGGACCTATGGATTTTGGTAATTTACTGTAATAGTTATCAAAGGTGTCTGTAATTAAGATTTATTGTTCATCCTGGTTCTTATGACAACCCAACATTTTTAAGATCAAATTGTCACAGTGACCAAAAGAATTTTGACAAGGGTTACAATTAGAGATGAGCGAGCACTAAAATGCTCGGGTGCTCGTTATTCGAGACGAACTTTTCCAGATGCTCGAGTGCTCGTCTCGAATAACGAACCCCATTGAAGTCAATGGGAGACCCGAGCATTTTTTTAATAAAACTGAACAGTAAAAGAACAGTGCAAAAAAAAAAAAATTCCAGATGTTTGCAGATGTTTTACTTGTAAGAACACATTGAAATAACACTATTCTTCACTTTGCAGGTGTTCGCGCGTGTCTCCCGCTAAGTTAGGAGATGTGCACGAACATCTGGAATGTGAAGAATAGTGTTATTTCAATGTGTTCTGCACTTAAATGCTCCTGTGTTCACTGTTTTTAATGTTTTAATTCTATTCTTCACATTGCAGGTGTGCGCGCCAGGGGCGTTGCTAGGGTGGTAAAAGATCCGGGGCACGGGCCCCAATGCATATGTATTGCACTTTTAGTAATGCCCCCTCCTGTACATAACCCCCTCACATGTGGTTGTGCCAATAACAAGGTTACTTCTGGTATATACAGCTACAGAGAACAAAGGAGAAATCCCCATCACCACATCTTATGTTCCTCATTGTCCCTCCATCTTTGTTCCCTGGCAGTGTTATCCTGCTGCCGCCCCTAACAATCTCCCCAAATACTGTAAGGCAGAGCTCACACCTTTGTCTTGCATTTAAACAAAACCAGGTGCTCGTTACCCATCACATGTGTATTACTGGAAAATATATGTGATCAAACCAAGGCCAGTCCTAGTGCCATGTGTGAACACGCTCCAAGAAATGTCCCCCACACAGCCCCCCCATAAGTAATGTGCCTCACACAGCCCCCCAGTAAGTAATGTGCCCCACACAGTCCCCCAGTAAGTAATGTGCCTCACACAGCCCCCAGTAATGTGCCTCACACAGCCCCCCAGTAATGTGCCTCACACAGCCCCCCAGTAAGTAATGTGCCTCACACACAGCCCCCCAGTAAGTAATGTGCCTCACACAGCCCCCCCAGTAAATAATGTGCCTCACACAGCCCCCCAGTAATGTGCCTCACACAGCCCCCCCAGTAAATAATGTGCCTCACACAGCCCCCCAGTGATGTGCCTCCCACAGTCCCCCCAGTAAATAATGTGCCTCACACAGTCCCCCCAGTAAGTAATGTGCCTCACACAGCCCCCCAGTAATGTGCCTCACACAGCCCCCCAGTAAATAATGTGCCTCACACAGCCCCCCAGTAAGTAATGTGCCTCACACAGTCCCCCCAGTAAATAATGTGCCTCACACAGTCCCCCCAGTAAATAATGTGCCTCACACAGCCCCCCAGTAAATACTGTGCCCACACAGTCCCCCCAGTAAATAATGTGCCTCACACAGCCCCCCAGTAAATAATGTGCCCACACACAGCCCCCCAGTAAATAATGTGCCTCACACAGTCCCCCCAGTAAATAATGTGCCTCACACACAGCCCCCCAGTAAATAATGTGCCCACACAGTCCCCCCAGTAAATAATGTGCCTCACACAGCCCCCCAGTAAATAATGTGCCCACACAGTCCCCCCAGTAAATAATGTGCCTCACACACAGCCCCCCAGTAAATAATGCGCCTCACACAGCCCCCCAGGAAATAATGTGCCTCACACAGCCCCCCAGTAAATAATGTGCCTCACACAGCCCCCCAGTAAATAATGTGCCTCACACAGTCTCCCCAGTAAATAATGTGCCTCACACAGCCCCCCAGTAAGTAATGTGCCTCACACACAGCCCCCCAGTAAGTAATGTGCCTCACACAGCCCCCCCAGTAAATAATGTGCCTCACACAGCCCCCCAGTAATGTGCCTCACACAGCCCCCCCAGTAAATAATGTGCCTCACACAGCCCCCCAGTAATGTGCCTCCCACAGTCCCCCCAGTAAATAATGTGCCTCACACAGTCCCCCCAGTAAGTAATGTGCCTCACACAGCCCCCCAGTAATGTGCCTCACACAGCCCCCCAGTAAATAATGTGCCTCACACAGCCCCCCAGTAAGTAATGTGCCTCACACAGTCCCCCCAGTAAATAATGTGCCTCACACAGTCCCCCCAGTAAATAATGTGCCTCACACAGCCCCCCAGTAAATAATGTGCCCACACAGTCCCCCCAGTAAATAATGTGCCTCACACAGCCCCCCAGTAAATAATGTGCCCACACACAGCCCCCCAGTAAATAATGTGCCTCACACAGTCCCCCCAGTAAATAATGTGCCTCACACACAGCCCCCCAGTAAATAATGTGCCTCACACAGCCCCCCAGTAAATAATGTGCCCACACAGTCCCCCCAGTAAATAATGTGCCTCACACAGCCCCCCAGTAAATAATGTGCCCACACAGTCCCCCCAGTAAATAATGTGCCTCACACACAGCCCCCCAGTAAATAATGCGCCTCACACAGCCCCCCAGGAAATAATGTGCCTCACACAGCCCCCCAGTAAATAATGTGCCTCACACAGCCCCCCAGTAAATAATGTGCCTCACACAGTCTCCCCAGTAAATAATGTGCCTCACACAGCCCCCCAGTAAATAATGTGCCTCACACAGCCCCCCAGTAAGTAATGTGCTCACACACAGTCTCCCAGTAAATAATGTGCCTCACACACAGCCCCCCAGTAAATAATGCGCCTCACACAGCCCCCCAGGAAATAATGTGCCTCAAACAGCCCCCCAGGAAATAATGTGCCTCACACAGCCCCCCAGTAAATAATGTGCCTCACACAGTCCCCCCAGTAAATAATGTGCCTCACACAGCCCCCCAGTAATGTGCCTCACACAGCCCCCCAGTAAGTAATGTGCCTCACACAGCCCCCCAGTAAGTAATGTGCCTCACACAGTCCCCCCAGTAAATAATGTGCCTCACACAGCCCCCCAGTAAATAATGTGCCCACACAGTCCCCCCAGTAAATAATGTGCCTCACACAGCCCCCAGTAAATAATGTGCCCACACACAGCCCCCCAGTAAATAATGTGCCTCACACAGTCCCCCAGTAAATAATGTGCCTCACACACAGCCCCCCAGTAAATAATGTGCCTCACACAGCCCCCCAGTAAATAATGTGCCCACACAGTCCCCCCAGTAAATAATGTGCCTCACACAGCCCCCCAGTAAATAATGTGCCCACACAGTCCCCCCAGTAAATAATGTGCCTCACACAGCCCCCCAGTAAATAATGTGCCCACACAGTCCCCCCAGTAAATAATGTGCCTCACACACAGCCCCCCAGTAAATAATGCGCCTCACACAGCCCCCAGAAAATAATGTGCCTCAAACAGCCCCCCAGGAAATAATGTGCCTCACACAGCCCCCCAGTAAATAATGTGCCTCACACAGCCCCCCAGTAAATAATGTGCCTCACACAGCCCCCCAGTAAGTAATGTCCCCCACACAGCCCCCAGTAAATAATGTGCCTCACACAGCCCCCCAGTAAGTAATGTGCCCCACACAGCCCCCAGTAAATAATGTGCCTCACACAGCCCCCCAGAAAATAATGTGCCTCACACAGTCCCCCCAGTAAATAATGTGCCTCACACAGCCCTCCAGTAAATAATGTGCCCACACAGTCCCCCCAGTAAATAATGTGCCTCACACACAGCCCCCCAGTAAATAATGCGCCTCACACAGCCCCCAGGAAATAATGTGCCTCAAACAGCCCCCCAGGAAATAATGTGCCTCACACACCCCCCCAGTAAATAATGTGCCTCACACAGCCCCCCAGTAAATAATGTGCCTCACACAGCCCCCCAGTAAGTAATGTCCCCCACACAGCCCCCAGTAAATAATGTGCCTCACACAGCCCCCCAGTAAGTAATGTGCCCGACACAGCCCCCAGTAAATAATGTGCCTCACACAGCCCCCCAGTAAATAATGTGCCTCACACAGTCTCCCCAGTAAATAATGTGCCTCACACAGCCCCCCAGTAAGTATTGTGCCTCACACAGTCCCCCCAGTAAGTAATGTGCCTCACACAGTCCCCCCAGTAAATAATGTGCCTCACACACAGCCCCCCAGTAAATAATGTGCCTCACACAGCCCCCCAGTAAATAATGTGCCCACACAGTCCCCCCAGTAAATAATGTGCCTCACACAGCCCCCCAGTAAATAATGTGCCCACACAGTCCCCCCAGTAAATAATGTGCCTCACACACAGCCCCCCATTAAATAATGCGCCTCACACAGCCCCCAGGAAATAATGTGCCTCAAACAGCCCCCCAGGAAATAATGTGCCTCACACACCCCCGCAGTAAATAATGTGCCTCACACAGCCCCCCAGTAAATAATGTGCCTCACACAGCCCCCCAGTAAGTAATGTCCCCCACACAGCCCCCAGTAAATAATGTGCCTCACACAGCCCCCCAGTAAGTAATGTGCCCCACACAGCCCCCAGTAAATAATGTGCCTCACACAGCCCCCCAGTAAATAATGTGCCTCACACACAGCCCCCCAGTAAATAATGTGCCTCACACAGCTCCCCAGTAAATAATGTGCCTCACACAGCCCCCCAGTAAGTAATGTGCTCACACACAGTCTCCCAGTAAATAATGTGCCTCACACAGCCCCCTGTAAGTAATGTGCCTCACACAGTCTCCCAGTAAGTAATGTGCCTCACACAGTCCCCCCAGTAAATAATGTGCCTCACACAGCCCCCCAGTAAGTAATGTGCCCCACACAGCCCCCCAGTAAGTAATGTGCCTCACACAGTCCCCCCAGTAAATAATGTGCCTCACACACAGCCCCCCAGTAAGTAATGTGCCCCACACAGCCCCCCAGTAAATAATGTGCCGCACAATGTTCTCCCCCTTCCCTAGTCCCTGTCATGTTTCTCACCTCACAGATGCAGCTCTCTCTCTTTCTGTGCGCAGCTTTCCCCTGCAGGTCATGTGATCATGACATCATCACAGGTCCTTGAGCCTCTGGAACTCCCGGAGGCTAGGTCCTTGCAGGGGAAAGCAGCGCCTGCACTAGTTCTCATCACGATCTGAGGACACAGATCGTGATGAGAACGAGAGGGAAGGAATCTCCCGGGCAGCGGGGCAGATGATCTGCTGACCCGAGGAGATTCGGGGCACTGGCCAAAAGATCCGGGGCACGAGCCCCGGATCTTTTGACCTAGCGACGTCCCTGGTGCGCGCGTGTCTCCCGATAGGTTCGGAGATACGCGCGCACAGCTGCAAAGTGAAGAATAGAATTAAAACATTAAAAACAGTGAACACAGGACCATTTAAGTGCAGAACACATTGAAAGAACACTATTCTTCACATTCCAGATGTTCTGAACATCTCCTAACTTAGCGGGAGACACGCGCGAACACCTGGAAAGTGAAGAATAGTGTTATTTCAATGTGTTCTTACAAGTAAAACATCTGCAAACATCTGGAATATTTTTTTTTTTACAATAAAAATACTTTTATAAAATTTATTTTATTAATTTACTGCTCGATCTCGAGCCGGCGAGATACTCATCCGAGTAACGAGCCGGTCCGAGTATGCTAATACTCGACCGAGCAGTATACTCGGACGAGTATACTCGCTCATCTCTAGTTACAATTATTTAATATACAGTTCCGACTTACGTACAAATTCGACTGAAGAACACACCTGCAGAAACTATCCTTTACATAACCCCGGGACTGCCTGTATATTACTTATATAATATATTACTTCACCAAATTGCATTTACAGACATGCAATCCACATTTCTCTTAGAAGCCATTTCTGCAGCTGGGCAGTCATAATATAGCCCAGTGCTGGTATCAGCAAGACCCAATGTCCTAAAAAACTGCTTCTGACATGGAACCATAGAAATCCTCCTTATTCTTTTGGAAAATATTATCAGAAAGATTGCTACAGCATTTCATCTAGTTTGTTTGGAGCATTTATAGACGCAAGAAAACCTAATTTGGTTCCCAAGGAAGGTCTGATCATAATTATTTATTTATATAGTGTCTACAGATTCCCAGTGCTGTACAAATTGGTCCCTGTCTCAATGGGGCTCACAATCTAAACAACCTAGCGGTATGTTTTTGGAGTGAAAGGAAACCCACACAAACACAGATAATACATACAAACTCTTTGCAAATGTTGACCTGGGTGGGAATTGAACCCAGGACTCCAGCACTGGTAGGCAGAAGTGCTTCCCACTCAGCCACCATGCTACCCTAATTTTCTTGTCGGAATGGTAAGTGATAAGTAATAAGCAGACCCAAACTGCAAAATTCGTGTCCAAGGTGAACCATGCGAGTTTGGATCCAACAAACGTTTATTACTCACACCCGTGATCGGTACTTGCACTGATCACAGAACTAATCCCTTACATGCCCATTGCCATTTTTCTGAGTTTTTTCTCACTCCACATGATGTCATGGGGAGAGAAAAGACCACAGGTAAAATAGCTGCACGTATGCGCAGCTGGCAATTCCATGCCACTGACAGCTTTGCCCGTGGCATATGAAGGATAACACCAACAACGGTACCAGCACCATTCACATGTGTTAATAAGCAGACCCATTTTAAAAGTTGCCGTCACATTTAAAGGTTTAACAACCATGATCAGAGGAAACACCAATCACAGGTGTTTTGATTCGGGTTTGGTTACATAGATGCAGACTTTTGGTCCAGGGTCAGATGAACCTACCGGACTCGAATGCCCCTGAGTATGCTCATTCGCCCACCCCTCTGGATCTGATCACTATTGCCTCCCCCCTAATAATGGCTTGGGTGGAAGGATTGTAATCATATTCACAAATCCAAGACCTAGACAAATCCACCTGTAGTGAGGTTAAAGTGTTGTTTTGTGATTTGCTTGTGATACAACCAGAAATGCATATAAAGACTACATGACTCTACTGTAAAAAAAAAAAAGTGTTCATAATACATTTATAGCACTCATGGCTATAGCTATTATTCATGCAAAATATATAAATTGGGGATTATTTTAGCTATTTTGATCTTCAATTAATATTGCACTGGTAATGCACAAACCAATTACATTTTATTGAGCTTTAAATGATGAGAAATCTCCTGTTCTTATGTATGAACACTGCATGAGTTGACATTTAAATAACCTGGGAAGTATTATTGTTGCCACCTGAGTGAATTCTTAATTTTAATTACATAAAGCAAATAAAAATATTGCAACTTGGCCTTGAGGCATAAGATGATATACCCCAAATTGAGGAAAGGGGCCACATTGCAATTAGTGCATTTATATTGTACATCTTCTATCTGTCAGAAAAATGTTATAGCAATGTATCAAGTTCAAAAATTAATTAAATATCAGTGCTCTAAGAATCTATTGTTTCCCATGCACACAATGCTGATTATTTTTACATTTGTAGGCTCTGGTCTCTGCAGCTGGGTCTTGGGCAGCATTTATCTGTACGTCAAGTCATGCCTAGCAAAGAAGTAAATGCAGACAGCAAATTTTCACGTATGAAAATCGGCCAACTGCAGTGAGTGCGTGGGCGCAGGGACAGGAACGCCCCACATCAGCCCACACCCCGCCGGTTGTGCCCTGCCTTTATGCACCTCCATGCCCCATTGACGTAGAGGTGGCAGTAAGGGGTAAATACTTTCAAGTGCTAGCAATAAGCTGATAAATACCCCCCAATATGTCTAATTAGTAGTAGAACTGGGTGCAGTGTTGAAGTGTTACATCCATTTTCATTTATTCACACTATTATATCTACTGCTGTTTTACAGCTCACATGACCATATTTAGGGGCCATGAGCTAGATGCAAAACAGGTATCTATTGTGCACATTCCAGGTGCATGCAAAGAACGCGCTGAGTGGCTGTGCCAATACTGATAGAGCAGGTCCTACTCCTGCATGTATTGCAGCACAGCTGCTCAGTTCATATGGAAATGGGTGGTGGAGCAGTGTTCCCTCCTGTAATGCAATTCACAAAATGTCCCCTGTTTGTGGCAAGTTTTTCACACTTGGCCATGTAAAAGAGGCCTTAAAGGAAATCTACCATTTGCTTTGATGCATTGTGAACCAAACATACCTTGAGATTGCTGTAGTTACACTGATGCAGAAACATATCTTGTTTAATCTCAAAAACACTATTAAAAAATTCAAGACCTTGGGAACTACATAAACACATTACTTCCACATACACAGGAGATGCCTAAACTGTCCAGACAAGACTAATCAATCTGAGCTGGATGACTTATACACAGCAACTGGGGGATGGTGCATCGATTGATTACTTCTACTTGTCAGGGACAACACATTTAATGCAGCGTTCTCTGAAGCAGTGCATAATTTTGGTAAGAGGAGAAGCGCCAAGCAGCCACAGGAGCGACAGAGCCTTATTATCATAAACTAATAATTGTTTTTTTTTTCCAGCAAAACCACTCAGTTCAGGGATTAAACAAGATATGTTTCTGCATAAGTGTAGCTACAGTATTCTCAAGGTATGTGTGGTTCAAAATGCATAAAAACAAATGGTAGATTTCCTTTAAACTGTATAGAAGGATTGGTATATTTACCCTCAATTAATTTCATTGGTATTTCAGCCATCACTCTGTTTTAGGCTTATGGTTTATTCACACAACTGTGTTTCTTGCTGTCTGTGAAAAAAGTACAGGCTACATCTTTGTTGTGGATTACATACATGGGTTTATTTACACACAGACTATTTTTTGCATCTAGATTCACAGATGCTGCATTAAAAACAGTTTAGAAATCAAAATTGAGAAATCAAAGAACATAATACATTAGATTTAATACATATTTTAGGATAGTTTTCAGGTTCTATGTCACATTAGGACAGCCCCACGTGGTAGTGGTACAGCAGAAAGTCATACAAAGTGAAATTGTTTTGCAAACTAGAGCCACACTGACTTTATCAAGAGCTGTAGTGTTCATTTGATCACACAGAATTGGGATGCAAAAATAAAGATTGCATTTATTTCAAAGAAATTATCTTTAATCCCAAATGTATCAGTTTCACAATACATTAATACACAAAGTTAGGAAATTTTTCCTTACTGCTTCTCGTAACACTGTCACCGGATCAGGAAGGGTATAAACTATACTTTCTAGTATTCCTTCTTTTACATTCTGTTACATTTTAAATAAAACCATCAACCACAATGTTATATGCCAATTAACTCAAAAGAGCTAAACAGCCTGAGATGAGAATAAGGCCAAAGAGGGGTGTCACGTCAGATACTGATATTTTGGGTTGTATAGTACCAAGAACCATGGAGCATTTGTGATTCTATGAGCTATGGAGCAGGAAAAGGTGGGAATTGGATCTGGAGCTCACATTCGCTAGTATGTCTTTAACTGTCTATATCTCTGTAGATGATACAACCACAATCCTGATGTAATTTTAAAGATGGCAGTCTGACCTTTAATACAATATTAAAGTTGTACTTGTAGGTACCATATAGCCCAATATTGGGGCTATGCATCACAACTTGCCCTAAGATCATCGCTACCCAGTGACATCACAGGAAAATGCACCAGCATTTAAATGCGCAGAGATGCGGGGAGGCAAGTATGAAGTAACTAACTGGGGGCGTAGAGTACGCTTCACCCCAAGAGCTGCCTTAGGTTACTACACGCCCCAGTAGCCTTTGAAATAGTTAGCATAGAGAGGGTTTTAACGTTTACTTTGGCAGCAGCTGTAGCCCAGAATTAGGCAAAAACTGGATGCAGCTGCTACTTGAAAAAGTAGTTTCCCGATGGTAGATATTTTTTAAGGTAAACTTAACTGATATTCATTCTAAAAATAGACATACAAGCACTTTTACTTTGATTATATAGAATTTTTTCCTAATGTATTTTAGTTGCCTTCTTTTACTTTTATTGTTATCCATTCTCTTTTCCTGGAAGTCTTAAATAGACCAAGTGATTGCATATGTAAGTAGGGTTTTGTTAGTCCCCATGTAAGTAATTGTTGGGACCGTACACAGTACTTAACTGCTGCAAGGGTAACTAATAAACTCATGGAAAAATATACAATTATCATGATTATAGCTGGGCGTACCAAGATCCATTGTCCTAGATAAATAAAAGTTTAAATTAAGAAGATGAAGGAAAAAAAGTTTTTAGTATTAGCTATGAATTCTTTGTAGTCTTTGCGAAACATGAACATCATTACATTCATCAAATATGTATTTGTAAGAAAAAAATGTAAACCAAAAGAAATCGATCCGTCATCAAAAATAGAAGTAGAAAATCCTAACACATGGGGGCAGATTTATCAAGCTGTCTATAAGTAAGAATGTTCTGGGGCACATTTACTTAACCGCCCTGCGCAAGCCCCAAAAGTGCATTGTCCGACCAGAATGCACATCTGCTGCGCTCAATATCCTGCATGTGTCGCTTCCCCGCTCAGGTCTGATGGAGTTCACCTTCTTCTTCCTGGTGTATGTAAGTGCATTGGATTGCAGCACAAATTGAATCTTAAATCCCGTGCTCAGTCTGAATCAGTCGGATCATCTGCGCCACAATTTGATCGCGTGCGACACAATTCCCAGTTAAATACCTGTCACAGTGGCACAAATCCCGAAAACTTTGAAAATCGGACAAAAGTGCGATCCGCGACCCTTAGTAAATAAGCCACATTGGGTCTGACTTTGCACTAGAATGAACATCTTTGCAACAACTGTTTGTACCAGCTTTGTTTCTCGGCTGCACTGTGTCAGCAAGACAGAATAAACGTGCTTAGTTTGCAACACGTTTATTACTGCGACTCAACAGAATTGTGTTGCACAATGTATGTTAAAGGTGCACCTTAAAAAAAATGGTGCACACTTCCCGAGCAGTGCTGGGTGCGCCAGATAATTGAAGACTGTGCTCCAGTATTCAATACTCTGGCGCATCCTTCACATTTCTGAGACCATCAGCACTTGGTGTAGTTTGCACTATCTTTGATAAATCTATGTTGTTCTTTTCACTGCAAAGTATGACTGGTGCAGATTTGCGCCTGCATATTTTTCATCTTGATAATAATCAATCAAGTAATTAAAAGGTAGCTGGAAATATTTAACAATTCTGCATCATCGTAAGAGTTTGAATAAAAGAATAGTAATCCAACCTTGTGAGTTTAGCTGGTTTTATTTCTGCTTCCTTTCTACAGGTTTAGGAGTCATTTGCAATTATGTGCATTCCAGTAAAGTGTTAAAATATTATCATATCCTTCCAGTGTGAAGTTTCCCAGCAAGAGCTGAGCAGTACTTCCAAAACCATTGTCATCTTGGAGACAACCTGTAGTTTTAAATGACTAGGTTGTCAGTTTTCTAGCTTTTTGCATTTGCTTTTTCTGCTTTAGTGAATAGTAACAATTACATTGCAAACAGCGTGTTATTTCCGTGTGACTTTTGACAGATATCTTTGTGTTAGGTATATTGCAAACTTGAATTAATTCCCTCATTATACTGAATGCTAAATTTAAAGAAAATTCTGCCTGAGTTTTAATTTAAACTAAAATATTAGTAACATTTCAATTAGTAAACAAAATGAACCTTAACCAGACACAGACTGAATGATACTAATTTAGATAAAGGAAATCATTTTCCAATACAATTTTATACATTTGTGCTTTTCAATAATATAAAAAAATGAATAATATCTAAATTCATGTCTAAAACTACTACTTTTAAATTGCAACAACACCTACTTTCAGATCAACACCTTTAACATTGGGAGATATGTGAACTGTGAGTCTTCATGGGTCATATACAGTTGCTGTGGGCAGTACGTTGGTTGCACTGCATTTATTGTTGGCACCACGTTATCAAAACATTTTAATGAGTGTCATGGTGGTTCTGTTTCCACTGTTTCTGTGGTTCTGTTTGTCCATCATAGCTATTGAGAATATTCTAGTGAATTGGAAAGGAGGTGACCATAATAAAGAACTTTTAACATTTTAAGATTTAAGTTTTTAACACCTGAAACATGATATCCCCTTGGCCCCAATTCTAGGAATGATACAACATATATTTACTGAAAACCTCTTTCTGCTTTCTTTATTTGTTTACTATTTCCTCTAAAACCTCATGCCTACTCACATTGCTTCATTTTCCTCTGGTCACATGATCATTGGGCTTTTCTTTTCCTCACTTTGTCTTTTTGCTATCTGGCTACTTCTACTACTACTCTTGTTCACATTGGGTATGAATAAAGACCATGCATAGTGGGTCATAGCGGGACAGGAAACATGTCACTTTTTTGCCAGTGTACTCTTTTTAATATGTGTGTTTTTTGAATTTAAACAATTGATTGCTAACAGATGGTTTGAATATTTTTTTATCACATTCAAGCTGGTGACTTTGGAATCTCTTTTCCTTATAAATAAATGTATGTGGTTGTTCATTATACATTTTGTGATGTTCCTCACCAAAGTGGATGCCCTGGGCTGAGGTGTAGAATCTCCTTTACAATGTATACTGGCAAGGGGGTATGGCATTTCATTTCATTTTCATGTGGTGGCCCACCAAAGAGTCACTGGGAAGTATTCTGTAGCGAACAAGGCAGATTGCAAGAATCCAGAGGATGAAAAGAAATAATAATAAAATTCAATATTGACCCTGGGTCCTTTTGTGGTTTTTTTTGCAATTCTGTTTTTTTTACCTGCTGAATCTCAAAAGCAAGAATTTTTAAAATGTTTTCCGTGAAACAATTTATACTTACTTGTGACACCATATTCCATGCAATGTACTGGGAAGTAGATGTGAAATTACTAAAAACTAAGCACATTTAGGGCTATACTTTCGTAACACTGTTTTCACATTGAGAAAGAAAATCACTTCCATTTCATTCTTTTGGTCAGCATGATCATGGGGATACCAAAGTATATAGATTTTCTTATGTTTAATGTCTTTTAAAAAATTACATTCTTAAAAAAAATCTTAATATCACTTTATTTCACTGGTTTTAGATCATTTTTGCAGAGTATTGGAGTATTGGATGATTATCTTTCTAATAATAAATTGACAACTACACTTTATTCTAAGATTCCCCTCATGAAATTGGATTGTCCTTAGTCACTGACCATGCTGTCATGCTGTTATTAGTTTAGCCATATTTTTATAATAATAGTAACTCCAAAAAATAATTTCTCAGAAAAAATGCTATAAAAAGGAATAGGAATACAATTATATATTACAATAAGCTCAAGAAAGCTAATTTACTCTTCACATTTATGTAAGTTTCTTGCAACCTATAAACAGATACAATTGTTTGACAAATACAATATTATGGAGAACAGTCTAATATACCGTACATATAAGCCATGCATACAGTATAGTAATTAAGTGCATATTGGCATCCCCTTACCCATGAGTTGCTTACAGTAAAAAAAACCCTTAAAAACAAGAGAATGTTCCCAGACATGACCTGGTTTTCCAAAGGGACAATTATTACGAAATTGATTGGGGACTGTGTTTTACAGCATCTCAAGAACCAAGAGTCTGTGAGGAACTAAGATATCTGCCCTAGGTTATTTAAAACTAGAAAAGGTAATAACACATATAAAATCTACCTCTTTAGCTTACATCTTGTCCAGCAGGGAAACTGGATGAGGAGCAATGCGGTATCTGGAAATCAGCTTTTGGTTATAGTATAGAAACTCTACATGATTCAATATTCTGACCCCTTTACGTTTTTTGCTCTTTATTTCGGCCGATTGGTAAGGTCAAAAAATATCTTTTTTTCATTAATGTACACCCTGCACCCCATTGACACAAAAAAACGTAGAAATGTAGATATTTTTGATAATTAAACTAGAAAAACTAAAATATCACAGGACATAAGTATACAAACCCCTTGCTGGGATAATCATATTTAACTCACATGCTGTCAATTTCCTTCTGATCCTCCTTGAGATAGTTCTAATCCTTCATTGGAGTCAAGCTATGCTTGATTAAACTGATTGGACTTGGAAAAGCACACACCTATCTATATTAGACACTAAAGCTCACAGTGCATGTCAGAGCACATGAGAATCATGAGGTCTAAGGAACTGCTCTAGGAGCTCAAATACAGAATTGTGGCAAGGTACAGATGTGGCCAAGGTTAAAAGAGAATTTCTGCAGCACTCAAATGTCTTAGCAGCACAGTTGGCTCCATAACCCTTAAATGGAAGAATTTTGGGGATTCTTCCTCAACCTGACCTAAACCCAATTGAGCATCTCTGGAAAGACTTAAATGGCTATCCACCAACATTCACAATCCAACCTGTGAGAACTGGACAGGCTTTGCAAGAACAAATGGCAGAGAATCCCTAAATCCAGGCATGTAAAGCTTGTTGCATCATTCCCAAGAAGACTCATGGCTGTACTAGCTCAAAAGCTGATTCTACTCAACACTGAGCAAAAGGTCTGAATACTTATGACCATGTGATATTTCAGTTTTTCTTGTTTAATAAATTAGCAAAAATCTTTACATCTCTGTTTTTTTCTGCCAAGATTGGGTGCTGAGTGTATACTAATGAGTAAAAAAAGGACTTTTTTGATCTTACCAATTGGCTGCAGTTAAACAAAGAAAGAAAAATTGAAAGGGGTCAGAATACTTTCCATACCCTCTGTATGTCCACATATTTGGGGTTCTTTATCATTTGCTGGCACTCCAGCCTCTTGATGCCCTGCCTGGCCTAAAAATAAAATTAGCCGGCAAATATTCAAATATGAAAATTTGCTGGCTCTAGTGAACCCCATTCCTCATCCCCTGGCCTGCCAGGCCCCCCTTTGTGCACCTCCAAGCCCTCCTGGCATGAAGGTGGCAGATTGGGAAATATAATCGCAAGTGCTAGCTATAATCTACCATTTGCTATTATTTCAGGGTGCAGAAGCCAGGATGTGGCGCAGAAACCATGATATATATCCCCCTCTGCCTCCATTTTGTAGTTCACGAAAATAATACATACAACAAAACTGGATCATCAACATCAACATCTATTTAGCCTTGTCAGAATCTGACAAAGCTGCATTTAGTGTAGTATGTCCTATGTGAAATAAACAATTGTGTTTGCTATAAGACAATTTTAGGTGATTCTAATTCTCTATCCTACAAATCTTCAATAAAATGCCCTACATGTCCCTCTGATCTCTCTCCCACAAAACACGTGGAGTCTCCTTCTCTGTAAGAATTGTGTATATAATATATACATTAAAATGTATATATATATATATATATTATAAATAGAGATGAGCGAACAAACTCGTCCGAGCTTGATGCTCGTTCGAGCATTAGCGTACTCGAAACTGCTCGTTGCTCGGACGAATACTTCGCCCGCTCGAGAAAATGGCAGCTCCCGCCGTTTTGCTTTTTGGCGGCCAGAAACAGAGCCAATCACAAGCCAGGAGACTCTGCACTCCACCCAGCATGACGTGGTACCCTTACACGTCGATAGCAGTGGTTGGCTGGCCAGATCAGGTGACCCTGGGATAGACTAGCCGCTGCCCGCGCTGCTCGGATCATTCTGTGTCTGGATGTCGGTAGGGAGAGAGCTGCTGCTGGTCAGGGAAAGCGTTAGGGTGTTCTATTAGCTTACTGTTAGGCAGGAGTGATTCTACAAGAACCCAACAGCCCTTCTTAGGGCTACAATAACGTTATACTTTTTTTTTTTTTATTTGCAGCTAGTACCATATTGTGAGGAATTTGCAGGGGGACTTGCTACCGTTGTGTTTAGCTCTTTCAATTAGGCACAGTCTGCCATTTACTTTTTATTTTACGTTTATTTTTTTAATAACTCAGTGTCATCTCATCTGGCATAGCAGTGTGCTTTCATACTTGGCTAGAAAATAGCCATAGGAGAATCCAAACGGCTTACTTACGCCTACAGTAGCGTTATATATATTTGATTTCTGGTTGATCTGCTGGTGGCTGTCCTTGCTGCAGTGCATCTACTAGCAAATTGTGAGCAATTTGTAGTGACACTTGCGACCGCTGTGTTTTGCGCTTAGTGACGCACATATCCATCGCAAAGACCGAAGTGGGAAAATTTATTAGGGGTTGGATTTCAATTAGGCACAGTCTGCCATTTCCTTTTTTATTTTACGTTTATTTTTTTAATAACTCAGCGTCATCTCATCTGGCATAGCAGTGTGCTTTCATACTTGGCTAGAAAATAGCCATAGGAGAATCCAAACGGCTTACTTACGCCTACAGTAGCGTTATATATATTTGATTTCTGGTTGATCTGCTGGTGGCTGTACTTGCTGCAGTGCATCTACTAGCAAATTGTGAGCAATTTGTAGTGAGACTTGCGACCACTGTGTTTTGCGCTTAGTGACGCACATATCCATCGCAAAGACCGAAGTGGGAAAATTTATTAGGGGTTGGATTTCAATTAGGCACAGTCTGCCATTTCCTTTTTTATTTTACGTTTATTTTTTTAATAACTCAGCGTCTTCTCATCTGGCATAGCAGTGTGCTTTCATACTTGGCTAGAAAATAGCCATAGGAGAATCCAAACGGCTTACTTATGCCTACAGTAGCGTTATATATATTTGATTTCTGGTTGATCTGCTGGTGGCTGTACTTGCTGCAGTGCATCTACTAGCAAATTGTGAGCAATTTGTAGTGAGACTTGCGACCACTGTGTTTTGCGCTTAGTGACGCACATATCCATCGCAAAGACCGAAGTGGGAAAATTTATTAGGGGTTGGATTTCAATTAGGCACAGTCTGCCATTTCCTTTTTTATTTTACGTTTATTTTTTTAATAACTCAGCGTCATCTCATCTGGCATAGCAGTGTGCTTTCATACTTGGCTAGAAAATAGCCATCGGAGAATCCAAACGGCTTACTTACGCCTACAGTAGCGTTATATATATTTGATTTCTGGTTGATCTGCTGGTGGCTGTCCTTGCTGCAGTGCATCTACTGGCAAATTGTGAGCAATTTGTAGTGAGACTTGCGACCGCTGTGTTTTGCGCTTAGTGACGCACATATCCATCGCAAAGACTGAAGTGGGAAAATTTATTAGGGCTTGGATTTCAATTAGGCACAGTCTGCCATTTCCTTTTTTATTTTACGTTTATTTTTTTAATAACTCAGCGTCATCTCATCTGGCATAGCAGTGTGCTTTCATACTTGGCTAGAGCACTGTTGAGGCCAGAACAGTGCGAACAGGTGATGTCGTGGATTGCCGACAATGCTTCGAGCAATTTGTCCACCAGTCAGTCTTCCACGCAGTCCACCCATGTCACCGAAATCGGCACTCCTGAAGCTCCTGCGCCTCAGCCTCCTCCCCCCCAGTCTGCCCTCTCCCAGGAAAATTTGGCAATTGAACCGGCATACTCTGAGGAACTGTTTTCTGGACCCTTCCCACAGTCACAAACCACTTCTCCGGTTGCTGCTGAGCAATTTTCCGATGCCCAGGTTTTCCACCAGTCGCAGTCTGTGGGTGATGATGACCTTCTTGACGTAGTGGAAGAAGTGTGTAAAGAGGTGTCCGACAATAAGGAGACACGGTTGTCAGACAGTGGGGAAGTTGTTGTCAGGGCAGGAAGTCCGAGGGGGGAGCAGACTGAGGGATCGGAGGATGATGAGGTGACAGACCCAAGCTGGGTTGATAGGCCGGGTGAACACAGTGCTTCTGAGATGGAGGAGAGTCCTCGACCAGAACAGGTTGGAAGAGGCAGTGGTGGGGCCAGACGGAGAGGCAGGGCCAGAGCTGGTGCATCAGCGCCAAATGTGTCAACTAGTGAAGCTCCCGTGGCGAGGGCTCCTGTGGCGAGGGCTAGATTTTCAGAAGTCTGGAGGTTCTTTAAGGAAACACCGGATGACCGACGGACTGTGGTGTGCAACATTTGCCAAACCAGGATCAGCAGGGGTTCCACCACTAATAGCTTAACTACCACCAGTATGCGCAGGCATATGAATGCTAAACACCCCACTCAGTGGCAACAAGCCCGTTCACCTCCGGCCGTGCACACCACTGCTCCTTCCCCTGTGTCAGCTGATAGTCAGCCCCCTGCCCAGGACCCTGCCACAAAAACCCCATCGTCGCCTCCACGATCCTCCACAGCATCCACCAGCGTTCAGCTCTCCATACCCCAGACGCTGTAGCGGAAACGCAAATATAGTGCAACCCACCCGCACGCCCAAGCCCTTAATGTCCACATCTCCAGATTGCTTAGCCTGGAGATGCTGCCCTATAGGCTAGTAGAGACCGAGGCCTTTCGCAACCTCATGGCGGCGGCCGCCCCTCGGTATTCGGTCCCCAGCCGCCACTACTTTTCCCGATGTGCCGTCCCAGCCCTGCACCAGCACGTGTCAGACAACATCATCCGTGCCCTGACCAACGCCGTTTCTGACAAGGTCCACCTGACCACGGACACGTGGACGAGTGCTGCCGGGCAGGGCCACTATATATCGCTGACGGCACATTGGGTTAACTTGGTGGAGGCTGGGACCGAGTCTGACCCTGTGGCTGGTCATATACTGCCGACGCCGAGGATTGCTGGGCCTACCTCGGTCCAGGTGTTTCAGGCCTACTATGCCTCCTCCTCCTCCCACCCCTCCTCCACCTCCTCCTCCGAACTACCATCCGTGGGCATGGCGCCATCAGTCGGTAGCTCTAGGCACAGCAGCAGTGCCGTCGCTAAGCGACAGCAGGCGGTGCTCAAACTGCTGAGCCTAGGCGATAAAAGGCACACCGCCCAAGAACTATTACAGGGCATCACGGCGCAGAATGATCTGTGGCTGGCACCGCTGAACCTGAAGCCAGGCATGGTTGTGTGTGACAACGGCCGTAACCTGGTGGCGGCTCTGCAACTCGGCAGACTGACACATGTGCCATGCCTGGCCCATGTGTTAAATCTGATAGATCAGCGTTTCCTCAAGACATACCCCAATCTGTCTGATTTGCTCACGAAGGTGCGCCGCATCTGTACGCATTTCAGGAAGTCCAGCACAGATGCTGCCACTCTCAGGGCAGCACAGCGCCGCCTCCAACTGCCCGCTCACCGACTGTTGTGCGACGTGCCCACGAGGTGGAATTCAACACTGACCATGTTATCCAGAGTTTACCAGCAGCGCCGAGCCATTGTAGACTGCCAGATGTCAACTTCCACCAGAACTGGTAGTCAGGTCAGTCAGCTTCCTCAAGTCTACAATGAGGAGTGGACGTGGATGTCTGATATCTGTCAGGTGCTGAGTAACTTTGAGGAGTCAACACAGATGGTCAGTGGCGATGCCGCCATCAACAGCCTCACCATCCCGCTGCTTGGCCTGTTGAAAAACTCTCTGATCAGCATGAAGTCGGAAGCTTTGCGCTCGTCACAAGAGACGGGTGAAGAAGATTCCCTTGTTGATAGCCAAAGCACCCTTAGGTCTGTTTCTCAGCGCATATCGGAGGAGGTGGAGGTGGAGGAGGATGAGGAGGAAGAGGAGGAGAATGTTGGCGAGACACAAGAGGGGACCGTTGTTGAGTCCTTCACTGTTCAGCGTGTATGGGCAGAAGAAGAGGAGTTGGAGGAGTTGGAGGAGGAGGAAATGGACAGTCAGGCCAGTGAGGGGAGTGAATGGCAGATTTCATGCTAGGCTGCCTATCCCGTGACCCTCGCGTTCAAAGAATTTATTCCAGCACCGATTACTGGGTGTTCACTCTCCTGGACCCACGGTACAAGCAAAATCTTTCCACTCTCATCCCTGGAGAGGAAAGGAGTGTGAGAATGCATGAATAGCAGCAGGCCCTGGTGCACAAGCTGAAACAGTATTTCCCTTCTGACAGCGCTAGCGGCAGAGTGCGTAGTTCTGCGGGACAAGTAGCGAGGGAGAGTAGGCGAACAGGCAGCTTGTCCAGCACTGGCAAGGGTACGCTTTACAAGGCTTTTGCCAGCTTTATGTCACCCCAGCAAGACACTGTCACCTGTCCCCAGTCTCGGCAGAGTAGGGCTGATCTTTACAGAAAGATGGTGAGGGAGTACGTAGCTGACCATACCATCGTCCTAAATGATCACACAGCTCCCTACAACTACTGGGTTTCAAAGCTGGACATGTGGCACGAACTGGCGCTGTACGCCTTGGAGGTTCTTGCCTGCCCTGCCGCTAGCGTGTTGTCCGAGCGGGTTTTCAGTGCAGCTGGTGGCATCATCACCGATAAGCGTACACGCCTGTCGACTGACAGCGCTGACAGGCTGACGCTTATTAAGATGAATAAAGCCTGGATTTCTCATAATTTCCAATCTCCACCAGGTGAAGGAAGCTCAACCTGAATAATTTATCCACTCCTCCTCCTCCTCATTTTCCTCCTTCTCCTCCTCTTTGTACAGTAAAGCAGAGGAAACTGGCTATTTTTTGACAGGGCCCACTGGCTCTAGCTATAGTACTTTATGCATTTAATTTTTCTGGAGGGCCACCGACCCGGTCCTCTGTTTTAAACAATTTTTGGGAGTGCCACATACAGGCACTCAATCTATTCCATTTTTCTGGAGGGCCACCTACCTGCTCCTCTGGTTTGAAAACTTTTTTGGATTGCCACATACAGGCACTCAATCTATTTCATTTTTCTGGAGGGCCACCTACCTGCTCCTCTGGTTTGAAAACTTTTTTGGACTGCCACATACAGGCACTCAATCTATTTCATTTTTCTGGAGGGCCACCTACCTGCTCCTCTGGTTTGAAAACTTTTTTGGACTGCCACATACAGGCACTCAATCTATTCCATTTTTCTGGAGGGCCACCTACCTGCTCCTCTGGTTTGAAAACTTTTTTGGACTGCCACATACAGGCACTCAATCTATTCCATTTTTCTGGAGGGCCACCTACCTGCTCCTCTGGTTTGAAAAGTGTTTTGGACTGCCACATACAGGCACTATCCAAATTAAATTGTCTCCATAGCAGCCTCCACACGTTGTCTCCATTGCTACCTCCAAAAGTCGTCCATATAGCTGCCTCCATACATCGTCCCCTTATCAAACGAGCTGTGTCAGGCAGAAATTTGGGTTGTTTTCATGGATTCCACATTAAAGTTGTTAACTTTGTCACCACCCTGCTGTGTTATCCACAAAATATACTGGCAAACTTTTATCATTTACCAATATTATTTCAGCGCTTCTTGCGCATCTGTTTACATTCCCCTCACCCGCCATATCCTAAACTTATAAGAACGCTACTACACTTGATCTTATACAAAAGGTTCTTAGAAGTGCTGTTTGGGGAGTAGCCTAGAGACAGGGGCTTGGATTGGCGAAAGCTCGCCTGGCAGCGGAGCGCCAGCTCCATGCGCATCATGCGCTTCTTGCGCATCTGTTTACATTCCCCTCACCCGCCATATCCCAAACTTATAAGAACGCTACTACACTTGATCTTATACAAAAGGTTCTTAGAAGTGCTGTTTGGGGAGTAGCCTAGAGACAGGGGCTTGGATTGGCGAAAGCACGCCTGGCAGCGGAGCGCCAGCTCCATGCCAAGATCCAACTAACATAGTTTTAACTGCAGCACCTTTAATCTACTACTAGTTCACTGCCTCCATACATGGTCCCCTTATCAAACGAGCTGTGTCAGGCAGAATTTTGGGTTGTTTTCATGGCTTCCATGTTAACTTTGTCGCCAGCCTGCTGTGTAATCCACAAAATATACTGGCAAACTTTTATCATGTACCGATATTATTTGAGCGCTTCTTGCTCACCTCCTTTGGTTCCTCTCTGCCACCCATTGGTTTGAAGCCTGAGTCCATTTAGGGTATGTCGCCATGCCACTCTCTAGCCTGCCGCTGCTGCCGCTGCCTCTGCATGCCGTCCCCTATAGTGTCAGGGTCAATTATTGGATGTTTTAGATGCTATCTAGCTTCATTCTGTCACTCTGTCATGGCCATGCTGTTGCCCATAGTTTTGGCATAATGGTGCGATTAAGCAGCCTCAGAGGCATCCATGCATGCTGCCCCTGCTGTTTTCTGTCCATTTCCGTGGTGTTTCCATCCTTTTCTGAGGTTCCCAGGTGTTTGGCCAAGCTTCCCTGTGCAGAGCCTTGGTCCCCTTGAAAAATGCTCGAGTCTCCCATTGACTCGAGCATCGGGAAAATTTCATCTCGAATAACGAGTACCCGAGCATTTTAGTGCTCGCTCATCTCTAATTATAAACTATGTTAAGCGGATAATAGTGATAAATATAATGGACTGTAAATTTATTGCAAATTCAAGTTATGAGCCTCCATGAAATTATTTTCAATGAAAAAAAAATGGTTTTCTGAGAGGACAACCCATTTTTGTGATACAGTGGAGCACAGTGGGCACATTAACTAAGATCCTTGTGCAAGTTTTCTGTTGGACTTTGCATATTCTTTTATCTGCAAACTACTTACACATGCATTAAAGAAGTGTGCACGATACAAATTTCGTCACTGAAAGGGGCGTTCCAATGCACAGTTGGACTGTGCATCCCATTTCATGCATAGTACGACAGAAGTGTGCCGCATGCCTCGAGTTAAAGGTGCTCCAAAAAAAGTTGGTGCACTCTGTTTGAGCAATGCAGGAAGTGCCAGATTCATGAAGAATGGGTTACACAATTCCTGAATATGGCGCGATCTGCACACTTCACAGGCAAACTGTACATAGTGCACTGTTTTAAGTAAATGTGTCCCAGTATGTTTTATGTGATTTTACAACAAAATGAACATATTCCATAAAATAACCAAAAACACCAAATATTGCTTAAATTGGTTTTCTAATGTATCCATCTATTTATCTCAAGAATGCACAGAAATGTATCTGTCAGCTTTATTTAATTTTAAGGGCAGCAAAGTGAGTACATAATCACACATTAGAACATTTAATTTGGAATTGTTTTATACTGTCTAGAAAATGTATAAAATTGATTACCAGTAGAATTTGTAATTTGGCAATGACTTTTACAAACATGAACATATGCTCATTTCATTTCTTTTATATCATTGTTCTTCTGCTGTAGGAAGTTTAGAGAGATTACATTATATTGCACTAAATTAGTTTGTCTGCATAACAAATGTGATGCTGTTGATTTGATTTAGATACTTAATTGTTGAGCTGCTGTTCATCTTTTTAGATATACTTATTTTCTGTACCTTTTCACTGTGTAAGTATATTGCTTATAGAGCTTTGCCAATTATACGAGTATTTAAAACTGCCAAAGGTTCTTTAAATACTTTCCCCCATGACACAATTTTAAGATCCCTTTTAGCGTACTGCATTTATCCGCAGGTTAGATCAGGGAAGTAAGAAAACTTTTTTTATGGAGACTTTGCCAATAAGGGCCACATCTGTAGGCGTGCAGAGACTTGGTCATTTATGTTCCACTAGGGGATTCTGGGAAATATGCAAACATGTTTTCCAGGATTGGATTAGGAAAGTATTGCCTCTTAGCTACCATGTAAGACAGCCCCCTTAACATCAAATATGACGTTTTCAGAAAACTTCATGTTGTGTAATAATTGCCAGTCAGTACATTTATTCTAATAGGAGCTGCCTCACAACTCCGAACAATGTAGTTTAAATGTTTTTGCAGAGGGATCTTTCATGGCAAAGTCTACATAAGTAGTGTTCTTACATCTCATATCTAGATTCAGTTAGCCAAACCAGTCCCTTACACTATGCTGAAGAGATGAAAACACATCCAAACAGTGGCCCACATATATTAAAGCATTGCCCAGTCTGACAGTTATGAATAAATTTTGTTGGAAAGCAGATTATAATTGGGCTTCCTATTCGACTGACAGTACTATATGCAAGTAAAGGGGGCCCCCACGGGGGCTAAATTTCCCCCCTCCCTTGCAAATATATACATGTCTCAGTGGGAGGAGTCTCTAGTATCATTTGGCCGATACATACACAACCTGGGTTTGGATGGATTTAGAAACTGCTTTTGGGTGCTTTGTATACTATCTGAATGACAATCCAAAGAACTTAAAGTTCACCTCTTTTTTGGGAGTTTGTTAGATTGAGGAGGAACTGTACCAATGAGGAGGATTGCAGTAAAAAAAAAGGGTAGCATTACAAAATAGACTAAGACAGAGAGGTTATAAAATCAAGAATGCTGAGAATAAAATTGAACACATACACTCACCGGCCACTTTATTAGGTACACCATGCTAGTAACGGGTTGGACCCCCTTTTGCCTTCAGAACTGCCTCAATTCTTTGTGGCATAGATTCAACAAGGTGCTGGAAGCATTCCTCAGAGATTTTGGTCCATATTGACATGATGGCATCACACAGTTGCCGCAGATTTGTCGACTGCACATCCATGATGCGAATCTCCCGTTCCACCACACCCCAAAGATGCTCTATTGGATTGAGATCTGGTGACTGTGGAGGCCATTTGAGTACAGTGAACTCATTGTCATGTTCAAGAAACCAGTCTGAGATGATTTCAGCTTTATGACATGGAGCAGTATCCTGCTGAAAGTAGCCATCAGATGTTGGGTACATTGTGGTCATAGAGGGATGGACATGGTCAGCAACAATACTCAGGTAGGCTGTGGCGTTGCAACAATGCTCAATTGGTACCAAGGGGCCCAAAGAGTGCCAAGAAAATATTCCCCACACCATGACACCACCACCACCAGCCTGAACCATTGATATAAGGCAGGATGGATCCATGCTTTCTTGTTGTTGACGCCAAATTCTGACCCTACCATCCGAATGTCGCAGCAGAAATCGAGACTCATCAGACCAGGCAACGTTTTTCCAATCTTCTACTGTCCAATTTCGATGAGCTTGTGCAAATTGTAGCCTCAGTTGCCTGTTCTTAGCTGAAAGGAGTGGCACCCAGTGTGTTCTTCTGCTACGGTAGCCCATCTGCCTCAAAGTTCGACGTACTGTGCATTCAGAGATGCTCTTCTTCCTACCTTGGTTGTAACGAGTGGCGATTTGAGTCACTGTTGCCTTTCTATCAGCTCGAACCAGTCTGCCCATTCTCCTCTGACCTCTGGCATCAACAAGGCATTTCCGCCCACAGAACTGCCACTCACTGGATGTTTTTTTCTTTTTCGGTCCATTCTCTGTAAACCCTAGAGATGGTTGTGCGTGAAAATCCCAGTAGATCAGCAGTTTCTGAAATACTCAGACCAGCCATTCTGGCACCAACAACCATGCCACGTTCAAAGGCACTCAAACCACCTTTCTTCCCCATACTGATGCTTGGTTTGAACTGCAGGAGATTGTCTTGACCATGTCTACATGCCTAAATGCACTGAGTTGCCACCATGTGATTGGCTGATTAGAAATTAAGTGTTAACGAGCAGTTGGACAGGTAAACCTAATAAAGTGGCCGGTGAGTGTACAACAATGCCAACTTTTGAGCAATAACAACAACAAAGCGGGAGAACAATAGTAAGGATAGGAAACCTAATAGTCCTTTGGTTTTTACAACAGCATTAACTAAACAATTTAACGAAATAGGTGTAGTAATATAGAAGTATGTTTCCATTTTGTTGCAAGACTTTGCACTCTCAGGCATTTTGGATGAAGGTGTTAAATGTGTGGCAAGACGGGCACCCACCATTGGTAGTGTTCTGTCCCCAAGTATTTTCAATAGCCATAATGGTAATCGGACATGGCTTAACCATTGCAGTTGTTACAAATGTAGACACACACAATGCAGAGCGTGTACATTCATTGAAATAGCACAATGCAGAGCGTGTACATTCATTGAAATGGGTGACACTTTCTCATCCTGTGACAGTAACACCAGATTTCCGATTAAAACGAACAATGCAATATATGGGATCAAATGTGGGGATTGCAACAAACAGTACATTGGACATACGTCAGGTCCCCTTAAAGTCCAGATAAGATGCCATCTGTCAGATATAACAAATGATGCAGTCAGTATATCCTCAGCGTCCAGAGATTTCAGAGAAACCCACAAAAAGTCCACCTGTCATTTCAATTGGATGGGTATAGAGAAGGTCTCACGCCCGATCGGGGTGGGAGTGACATTAAAAGGAAACTTTATAACCGTGAGATGGACTGGAAAGTAGAATGTCGTCGGGTCTGATTAAAAGGCAAGACTTGATCCTTACTTACTAATTTACCACTTGCCAAGTAGTCCCCCTAGGAACCCGTTATATACACATAGCAGTTTTCCTATTCATCAGCATTAGAGATGAGCGAACACTAAAATGCTCGGGTACTCGTTATTCGAGACGAACTTTTCCCGATGCTCGAGTGCTCGTCTCGAATAACGAACCCCATTGAAGTCAATGGGAGACTCGAGCATTTTTCAAGGGGACCAAGGCTCTGCACAGGGAAGCTTGGCCAAACACCTGGGAACCTCAGAAAAGGATGGAAACACCACGGAAATGGACAGGAAACAGCAGGGGCAGCATGCATGGATGCCTCTGAGGCTGCCTAATCGCACCATTATGCCAAAATTATGGGCAACAGCATGGCCATGACAGAGTGACAGAATGAAGCTAGATAGCATCTAAAACATCCAATAATTGACCCTGACACTATAGGGGACGGCATGCAGAGGCAGCGGCAGCAGGCTAGAGAGTGTCATGGCGACATACCCTAAATGGACTCAGGCTTCAAACCAATGGGTGGCAGAGAGGAACCAAAGGAGGTGAGCAAGAAGCGCTCAAATAATATCGGTACATGATAAAAGTTTGCCAGTATATTTTGTGGATTACACAGCAGGGTGGCGACAAAGTTAACATGGAAGCCATGAAAACAACCCAAAATTCTGCCTGACACAGCTCGTTTGATAAGGGGACCATGTATGGAGGCAGTGAACTAGTAGTAGATTAAAGGTGCTGCAGTTAAAACTATGTTAGTTGGATCTTGGCATGGAGCTGGCGCTCCGCTGCCAGGCGAGCTTTCGCCAATCCAAGCCCCTGTCTATAGGCTACTCCCCAAACAGCACTTCTAAGAACCTTTTGTATAAGATCAAGTGTAGTAGCGTTCTTATAAGTTTAGGATATGGCGGGTGAGGGGAATGTAAACAGATGCGCAAGAAGCGCTGAAATAATATCCCTAAATGGTAAAAGTTTGCAAGTATATTTTGTGGATTACACAGCAGGGTGGCGACAAAGTTAACAACTTTGATGTGGAATGCCCTGTAATAGCTCTTGGGCGGTGTGCCTTTTATCGCCTAGGCTCAGCAGTTTCAGCACCGCCTGCTGTCGCTTAGCGACGGCACTGCTGCTGTGCCTAGAGCTACCGACTGATGGCGCCATGCCCACGGATGGTAATTCGGAGGAGGAGGAGGTGGAGGAGGGGTGGGAGGAGGTATAGTAGGCCTTTGAGACCTGGACCGAGGTAGGCCCCGCAATTCTCTGCGTCGGCAGTATATGACCAGCCCCAGGGTCAGACTCGGTCCCAGCCTTCACCAAGTTAAGTGTAGTAGCGTTCTTATAAGTTTGGGATATGGCGGGTGAGGGGAATGTAAACAGATGCGCAAGAAGCGCATGATGCGCATGGAGCTGGCGTTCCGCTGCCAGGCGAGCTTTCGCCAATCCAAGCCCCTGTCTCTAGGCTACTCCCCAAACAGCACTTCTAAGAACCTTTTGTATAAGATCAAGTGTAGTAGCGTTCTTATAAGTTTAGGATATGCCGGGTGAGGGGAATGTAAACAGATGCGCAAGAAGCGCTGAAATAATATCCCTAAATGGTAAAAGTTTGCCAGTATATTTTGTGGATAACACAGCAGGGTGGCGACAAAGTTAACAACTTTGATGTGGAATCCATGAAAACAACCCAAATTTCTGCCTGACACACCTCGTTTGATAAAGGGACGATGTATGGAGGCAGCTATATGGACGACTTTTGGAGGTAGCAATGGAGACAACGTGTGGAGGCTGCTATGGAGACAATTTAATTTGGATAGTGCCTGTATGTGGCAGTCCCAAACATTTTTCAAACCAGAGGAGCAGGTAGGTGGCCCTCCAGTAAAATGGGATAGATTGAGTGCCTGTATGTGGCAGTCCCAAAAATGTTTCAAACCAGAGGAGCAGGTAGGTGGCCCTCCAGTAAAATGGAATAGATTGAGTGCCTGTATGTGGCAGTCCCAAAAATTCTTCAAACCAGAGGAGCAGGTAGGTGGCCCTCCAGTAAAATGGAATAGATTGAGTGCCTGTATGTGGCAGTCCCAAAAATTGTTCAAACCAGAGGAGCAGGTAGGTGGCCCTGCAGTAAAATGGAATAGATTGAGTGCCTGTATGTGGCAGTCCCAAAAATTGTTCAAACCAGAGGAGCAGGTAGGTGGCCCTGCAGTAAAATGGAATAGATTGAGTGCCTGTATGTGGCAGTCCCAAAAATGTTTCAAACCAGAGGAGCAGGTAGGTGGCCCTCCAGTAAAATGGAATAGATTGAGTGCCTGTATGTGGCAGTCCCAAAAATTCTTCAAACCAGAGGAGCAGGTAGGTGGCCCTCCAGTAAAATGGAATAGATTGAGTGCCTGTATGTGGCAGTCCCAAAAATTGTTCAAACCAGAGGAGCAGGTAGGTGGCCCTGCAGTAAAATGGAATAGATTGAGTGCCTGTATGTGGCAGTCCCAAAAATGTTTCAAACCAGAGGAGCAGGTAGGTGGCCCTCCAGTAAAATGGAATAGATTGAGTGCCTGTATGTGGCAGTCCCAAAAATTTTTTAAAACAGAGGACCGGGTAGGTGGCCCTCCAGAAAAATGGAATAGATTGAGTGCCTGTATGTGGCACTCACAAAAATTGTTTCAAACAGAGGACCGGGTAGGTGGCCCTCCAGAAAAATTAAATGCATGAAGTACTATAGCAAGAGCCAGTGGGCCCTGTCAAAAAATAGCCATTTTCCTCTGCTTTACTGTACAAAGAGGAGGAGAAGGAGGAAAATGAGGAGGAGGAGGAGGAGTGGATCAATTATTCAGGTTGAGCTTCCTTCACCTGGTGGAGATTGGAAATTCTGAGAAATCCAGCCTTTATTCATTTTAATAAGCGTCAGCCTGTCAGCGCTGTCAGTCGACAGGCGTGTACGCTTATCGGTGATGATGCCACCAGCTGCACTGAAAACCCGCTCGGACAAGACGCTAGCGGCAGGGCAGGCAAGAACCTCCAAGGCGTACAGCGCCAGTTCGTGCCACATGTCCAGCTTTGAAACCCAGTAGTTGTAGGGAGCTGTGTGATCATTTAGGACGATGGTATGGTCAGCTACGTACTCCCTCACCATCTTTCTGTAAAGATCAGCCCTACTCTGCCGAGACTGGGGACAGGTGACAGTGTCTTGCTGGGGTGACATAAAGCTGGCAAAAGCCTTGTAAAGCGTACCCTTGCCAGTGCTGGACAAGCTGCCTGCTCGCCTACTCTCCCTCGCTACTTGTCCCGCAGAACTACGCACTCTGCCGCTAGCGCTGTCAGAAGGGAAATACTGTTTCAGCTTGTGCACCAGGGCCTGCTGGTATTCATGCATTCTCACACTCCTTTCCTCTGCAGGGATGAGAGTGGAAAGATTTTGCTTGTACCGTGGGTCCAGGAGAGTGAACACCCAGTAATCGGTGCTGGAATAAATTCTTTGAACGCGAGGGTCACGGGATAGGCAGCCTAGCATGAAATCTGCCATATGCGCCAGAGTACCAATGCGTAAGAATTCACTCCCCTCACTGGCCTGACTGTCCATTTCCTCCTCCTCCAACTCCTCCAACTCCTCTTCTTCTGCCCATACACGCTGAACAGTAAAGGACTCAACAATGGTCCCCTCTTGTGTCTCGCCAACATTCTCCTCCTCTTCCTCCTCATCCTCCTCCACCTCCACCTCCTCCGATATGCGCTGAGAAACAGACCTGAGGGTGCTTTGGCTATCAACAAGGGAATATTCTTCCCCTGTCTCTTGTAACGAGCGCAAAGCTTCCGACTTCATGCTGACCAGAGAGTTTTTCAACAGGCCAAGCAGCGGGATGGTGAGGCTGATGATGGCGGCATCGCCACTGACCATCTGTGTTGACTCCTCAAAGTTACTCAGCACCTGACAGATATCAGACATCCACGTCCACTCCTCATTGTAGACTTGAGGAAGCTGACTGACCTGACTACCAGTTCTGGTGGAAGTTGACATCTGGCAGTCTACAATCGCTCTGCGCTGCTGGTAAACTCTGGATAACATGGTCAGTGTTGAATTCCACCTTGTGGGCACGTCGCACAACAGTCGGTGAGCGGGCAGTTGGAGGCGGCGCTGCGCTGCCCTGAGAGTGGCAGCATCTGGGCTGGACTTCCTGAAATGCGCACAGATGCGGCGCACCTTCGTGAGCAAATCAGACAGATTGGGGTATGTCTTGAGGAAACGCTGCACTATCAGATTTAACACATGGGCCAGGCATGGCACATGTGTCAGTCTGCCGAGTTGCAGAGCCGCCACCAGGTTACGGCCGTTGTCACACACAACCATTCCCGGCTTGAGGTTCAGCGGTGCCAGCCACAGATCAGTCTGCGCCGTGATGCCCTGTAATAGCTCTTGGGCGGTGTGCCTTTTGTCGCCTAGGCTCAGCAGTTTGAGCACCGCCTGCTGTCGCTTAGCGACGGCACTGCTGCTGTGCCTAGAGCTACCGACTGATGGCGCCGTGCCCACGGATGGTAGTTCGGAGGAGGAGGTGGAGGAGGGGTGGGAGGAGGAGGAGGCATAGTAGGCCTGAAACACCTGGACCGAGGTAGGCCCCGCAATCCTCGGCGTCGGCAGTATATGAGCAGCCCCAGGGTCAGACTCGGTCCCAGCCTCCACCAAGTTAACCCAATGTGCCGTCAGCGATATATAGTGGCCCTGCCCGGCAGCACTCGTCCACGTGTCCGTGGTCAGGTGGACCTTGTCAGAAACGGCGTTGGTCAGGGCACGGATGATGTTGTCTGACACGTGCTGGTGCAGGGCTGGGACGGCACATCGGGAAAAGTAGTGGCGGCTGGGGACCGAATACCGAGGGGCGGCCGCCGCCATGAGGTTGCGAAAGGCCTCGGTCTCTACTAGCCTATAGGGCAGCATCTCCAGGCTAAGCAATCTGGAGATGTGCACATTAAGGGCTTGGGCGTGCGGGTGGGTTGCACTATATTTGCGTTTCCGCTCCAGCGTCTGGGGTATGGAGAGCTGAACGCTGGTGGATGCTGTGGAGGATCGTGGAGGCGACGATGGGGTTTTTGTGCCAGGGTCCTGGGCAGGGGGCTGACTAGCAGCTGACACAGGGGAAGGAGCAGTGGTGTGCACGGCCGGAGGTGAACGGGCTTGTTGCCACTGAGTGGGGTGCTTAGCATTCATATGCCTGCGCATACTGGTGGTAGTTAAGCTAGTAGTGGTGGAACCCCTGCTGAGCCTGGTTTGGCAAATGTTGCACACCACAGTCCGTCGGTCATCCGGTGTTTCCTTAAAGAACCTCCACACTTCTGAAGATCTAGCCCTCGCCGCAAGAGCCCTCACCACGGGAGCTTCACTAGTTGACAGTGGCGCTGATGCACCAGCTCTGGCCCTGCCTCTCCGTCTGGCCCCACCACTGCCTCTTCCAACCTGTTCAGGTCGAGGACTCTCCTCCGTCTCAGAAGCACTGTGTTCACCCGGCCTCTCAACCCAGCTTGGGTCTGTCACCTCAGCATCCTCCGATCCCTCAGTCTGCTCCCCCCTCGGACTTCCTGCCCTGACAACAACTTCCCCACTGTCTGACAACCGTGTCTCCTCATCGTCGGACACCTCTTTACACACTTCCACTACGTCAAGAAGGTCATCATCACCCACAGACTGTGACTGGTGGAAAACCTGGGCATCGGAAAATTGCTCAGCAGCAACCGGACAAGTGGTTTGTGACTGTGGGAAGGGTCCAGAAAACAGTTCCTCAGAGTATGCCGGTTCAAATGCCAAATTTTCCTGGGAGGGGGCAGACTGGGGGGGAGGAGGCTGAGGTGCAGGAGCTGGAGGAGTGGGGATTTCGGTGACATGGGTGGACTGCGTGGAAGACTGACTGGTGGTGGACAAATTGCTCGAAGCATTGTCAGCAATCCACGACATCACCTGTTCGCACTGTTCTGGCCTCAACAGTGCTCTACCACGAGTCCCAGTAACTTCAGACATGAACCTAGGGAGTGTAGCTCTGCGGCGTTCCCCTGCTCCCTCATCAGCAGGTGGTGTCTCACCCCGCCCAGGACCACGGCCTCTGACCCCTGCAGTAGTTGGACGCCCACGTCCCCGCCCTCGTCCTCTACCCCTAGCCCTCGGGTTAAACATTTTTAAAATGAGAGTTATAACTTTTTTTTTTTTTTTTTACTTCTTTTTGTTTTTTTTTGTGTTTTTTTGTGTTTTTTTTTTTTTTTGTGTTTTTTGTTTTTTTTTGAGTTTTTAAAACCAAACAATCCTATCCTATTGCTATGGCTTTTTTCTAGCCAAGTATCAAAGGAAGCACACTACTATGCCAGATGAGATGACACTGAGTTAGTGCCTAATAGAAATCCAACCCCTACTGAATTTTGCCACTTCGGCCTTTGCTATGGATATGTGCGCCACTAAGCGCAGAACACAGCGGTCGCAAGTCTCACTACAAATTGCTCAGAATTGGCAAGTACATGCACTGCAGAAACTACAGCCACCAGCAGATCAACCAGAAATCAAATATATAGAACGCTACTGTAGGCTTCAAGAAGCTGTTTGTATTCTCCTATGGCTATTTTCTAGCCAAGTATCAAAGGAAGCACACTACTATGCCAGATGAGATGACACTGAGTTATTGCCTAATAGAAATCCAACCCCTACTGAATTTTGCCACTTCGGCCTTTGCTATGGATATGTGCGCCACTAAGCGCAGAACACAGCGGTCGCAAGTCTCACTACAAATTGCTCAGAATTGGCAAGTACATGCACTGCAGAAACTACAGCCACCAGCAGATCAACCAGAAATCAAATATATAGAACGCTACTGTAGGCTTCAAGAAGCTGTTTGTATTCTCCTATGGCTATTTTCTAGCCAAGTATCAAAGGAAGCACACTACTATGCCAGATGAGATGACACTGAGTTATTGCCTAATAGAAATCCAACCCCTACTGAATTTTGCCACTTCGGCCTTTGCTATGGATATGTGCGCCACTAAGCGCAGAACACAGCGGTCGCAAGTCTCACTACAAATTGCTCAGAATTGGCAAGTACATGCACTGCAGAAACTACAGCCACCAGCAGATCAACCAGAAATCAAATATATAGAACGCTACTGTAGGCTTCAAGAAGCTGTTTGTATTCTCCTATGGCTATTTTCTAGCCAAGTATCAAAGGAAGCACACTACTATGCCAGATGAGATGACACTGAGTTATTGCCTAATAGAAATCCAACCCCTACTGAATTTTGCCACTTCGGCCTTTGCTATGGATATGTGCGCCACTAAGCGCAGAACACAGCGGTCGCAAGTCTCACTACAAATTGCTCAGAATTGGCAAGTACATGCACTGCAGAAACTACACCCACCAGCAGATCAACCAGAAATCAAATATATAGAACGCTACTGTAGGCTTCAAGAAGCTGTTTGTATTCTCCTATGGCTATTTTCTAGCCAAGTATCAAAGGAAGCACACTACTATGCCAGATGAGATGACACTGAGTTATTGCCTAATAGAAATCCAACCCCTACTGAATTTTGCCACTTCGGCCTTTGCTATGGATATGTGCGCCACTAAGCGCAGAACACAGCGGTCGCAAGTCTCACTACAAATTGCTCAGAATTGGCAAGTACATGCACTGCAGAAACTACAGCCACCAGCAGATCAACCAGAAATCAAATATATAGAACGCTACTGTAGGCTTCAAGAAGCTGTTTGTATTCTCCTATGGCTATTTTCTAGCCAAGTATCAAAGGAAGCACACTACTATGCCAGATGAGATGACACTGAGTTATTGCCTAATAGAAATCCAACCCCTACTGAATTTTCCCACTTCGGTCTTTGCTATGGATATGTGTGCCACTAAGAGCTAAACACAACGGTAGCAAGTCCCCCTGCTAATTCCTCACAAAATGGTAAAAGATGCAAATTAAAATAAAAAAAGTAGAACGTTATTGTAGCCCTAAGAAGGGCTGTTGGGTTCTTTGAGAATCACTCCTGCCTAACAGTAAGCTAATAGAACACCCTAACGCTTTCCCTGACCAGCAGCAGCTCTCTCCCTAGCGGCATCCAGAGACAGAATGATCCGAGCAGCGCGGCCAGCGGCTAGTCTATCCCAGGGTCACCTGATCTGGCCAGCCAACCACTGCTATCGACGTGTAAGGGTACCACGTCATGCTGGGTGGAGTGCAGAGTCTCCTGGCTTGTGATTGGCTCTGTTTCTGGCCGCCAAAAAGCAAAACGGCGGGAGCTGCCATTTTCTCGAGCGGGCGAAGTATTCGTCCGAGTAACGAGCAGTTTCGAGTACCCTAATGCTCGACCGAGCATCAAGCTCGGACGAGCATGTTCGCTCATCTCTAATCAGCATCACTCATCAATCGGACACAGGAATTTGGGTACATCCTAACTGAAGGGTGTTGCTCCCACTATGCTTGTAGGCGGTGTAATATATCTCTTCACAGGGATTAGCATAATATTGAATATCTCTTAGAATGCTTATAACTATTTATGAGAACCATTTTTTGTTAATACATCTAATATTGTTTTCAATAAGGTTTAAACACTCACTGTCTTATTTTTTTGCCATATGACATAGCCTAAAAAATGTCAATTTGTGTTATTAGTGTGGTTAGGTTGTGATTAAGAAGCTCTAGCATTGATACGTGTCAACCTTGTTATCCCCTCGTGTTGGTACAAGCTATTTTTATTGGAATAAAGGATAATTATATAATATATTTCCGTGGAGCGTTCTCTTGAGTGCAGATCCTCTACATATTGCATCAAGATACCAGAGCAGCTGTGGTCGGATCTCCCTGATATTCAGGAATTCACTTTAGTCTGACTTTGGACTGAAAAGAACATGCAAATTGTTTGCACAAGTATTTATAAAGTATCTGCGCTAGTTTTGTGTCTGACAAGACATAAAAAAGGTGCACCTAAAGGGGCATGTTAGAGCTTAGTCAGAGTTTGAGCCACATTTATTACTGACATGCACCACAATTCTGTCTCATTCTGCAGAATGAACAAAGTGCACCAAAAACATAAATGGAGCACACTTACCGAGCAGTGCAGGAGGTGCCAGATCAATGATGATCGCGTGCCAGTTTTGATTAATTTTGGCATACTCTGCATACTTCACAGGCAAACTGAATAAGGTTTGATAAATGTGGACCAGCATGACTACAATTGGGAGTCTGTTCCTTATGTAAAAGATATACTTGTTTGGCTGTATCATGTCATTAGGCTTTCTGCAAAAATCATCCATAATAAACCTTGGAGCGTGACATTTGGAAACATACATTGATACTGTTTCAGGATTTCATTTATTTGAAAATTTAGATTTCCTTTTTGATAAATATGTTATTGCTAGATAAAAGTCTTTCTGAAATACGGTCACTCACTTACTTTAAGGCAATATAATTTGGATACCAATGGATGTTCTCTTTAAAATAGAAAAAAAACAATGACATCTTTATTGCCAATTCAGTGTTTTTATTGCAATTAATTAAAAGTATGTTCTATAACATAGTTAGGACTTATTGGAGTTTTGAAAGATTTTGAAGTCATTTCAACTCAATGAAATTTCCTTTTTTCTCTTCTTAAGTAGCAGCTGCACATTTAATTTGGCTTCCTACGGAAAAAAGGTTATTTTAATGGAACCAATGAAAGAGAGATAAACTGTGCCAAACAAAACATATTCTCGAAATAGCCAAGAACTGGAGCACACCAACAGGCTTTCCTTTGTCAAAAGTTATTTGACAATCAAGCAAATTGTATACAATGTAATAATGTTCTTTTCAGCTGAAATATCTTGGCAGTAATTCACCTTTCTCACTTTTGTCAGCTTAGCTATATATGTTCATGCTATCTTTAGTAACATAAAAGACTTAATATTAATAAACTTTTAGCAAAGATTTGTCTTAAAATACTGTATATATGTGGGAGTACAGGAAAAAAGAAAAAAGTACAAGAATATCCATAGAATATCTAGCATTGATCACGTGTGTTACCGGTAACTCTTTGCTGCAATATGTAGCAAAGACTTACCGGCTATGGACAGGGCTAAACTCGTGAGCCCTCTCCATGATCCGGGACCCGACGAGTGCTGTATTATTTCGGCACGCGCCGGGAAGGGGTTAAGACTGGATATCTTTGATTCTGTTAAGCATCCAAGTATCATATTGAAAGGTAAACTCTCCTGTTTTATATAACACCATTTGGTTCTATATGCAAGGGTTCAGGAGATAAGTGTGCCCCCCTCCAGCCTGTCAGCTGAAGGCAGAATGTAGAAGAAGCCTTTCACTTTCACTTTTCATCATTGCAGAAGTACATGCACCCTCTCCATCTGTAGCTGGACCTGGGAAAGGGTGATGGAATAATGCTGTACATGTTTATAACATAATATGGTAAAAGTTACTACTTATTAAAAAAAACTTTAATTGGAAAAATGACAAAAAAGCTTATTTTTTCCCATTTGTAGTCAATTATTGGCAAATTTTATAAAGAAAAATGTAAGTAATGAAACTACCCTATTGAGTTACAATCTTACATGTCATGAAAAAAAAACAAAGTGAAATTTGTTATGATATTTAAAGCTTTTCCAGAGATATCAGCATTTAAAGAAATGAATAGCAGTACATACAAAATTGACCTAGACATTCAGACTCCAATGATTGTTGGACACAAAGGGGTTAAGTATATAATAAGGGAGAGTGAAACATCATTCATGACAAGAGATGTTTAGTCACAACAATTTTTGGAAAGGACACTGCTAAATTCCTGGAGTGTGCAGAGAGAATTGTACAACTAGTTTACAATAAAAACACAAAAGAAACACACAATACAATGAATACACAACTAATAAAAACATAGGAGGGGTTTGAAGACCAGCTGTCACCTTCTACGCTGTAGTATGATGCACAGATGTAAAATATTTGGCACACAGCGGTATATTTAAGTTATTATTTTTGGACCACTGAGATAACAAATAAGGCAGAATTTCTGTATTATCATTGTGTACATCAGAATCAGGTCAGTAAGTCATATTAAATTCCCCCCCAATGAGTTGTCAGGAACAATTTCATCATGCTAGAACCTCTGGTGTCTCAAGATGACTCAAATTATTATGAGTCAATTATTAAATGAGATAATGCTTGCTGAATTGTATATAATTGAGAGGTAGTTACAAATGACTGGTTTATGAGCACATATCTGTATATCTGGTTTCTGAATTTCTATCTTCATTCCCTGGCTCTATTCTATAATACATTAACCTGTTGTGATTTAATACTTTTCTTGGTTCCAGACCACAGTCAATCCTGCGTCCACATGCTTCTCCTGTTACGATAATGCTGTGTAACGAATCACATTGGGGCTCATTTACTAAGGGTCCGAATCCCTTTTTTTCCACCGTGTTTCCCGAATATTTCCGATTTGCGCCGAATTGTCCAGGGATTTTGGCGCATCGGTGCCGGCTTTCACGCAACAGAAATCTGAAAACCCGACAGATTCAGAAAAAATACGGAATTTAAAAAACAAATTGTGCCGCAAAATCAATCACTCACATGCACCGGGAATAGGATGGTGAACTCCAGCAGACCTCGGCGGACTTCAGCGCAGCAGCGACACCTGGTGGACATCGGCTGCACGACCTTAGTGTATCGCCGGAAGACCTGAATCCTCGTCTGAGAACGTGCCGCTGGATCGTGACAGGACCGGGTAAGTAAATGACCCCCATTGTCTTAGTTCCATAGCCATGTTTTATACTCCATGGCTCGTCTTGGTCCATCCTGCAAGGACAGCCGTACCTGGTTGCAGACTGGTGACTGTTCTGGGAACTAAAACTGGGAAGTTACAGAAAAATCCATAGCTCCTTGAAAGGCTTGAACGTTAAAACCAAAGGATCTCTTCGGTTCCGATGTCTAAAAAGTACAAAATTGCTAGCAAACACAAAGAGAGAGCAGTGGTAAGATGATACATACATTTTTATAATTAAAAAAAAACCTGCTATAAATACATTGACAAATGTATAGCTCTTCCCAGCTATAATCAATGTTGAAGCTATTGGGGTCACAGGTGTATCAGATATACTCAAGCTTCGAAGCTAGGAGGGTCAATGGGTGCCCTCATCTCTGTGAGTGAGACAAAACTGCATTTTTCATTAACGTGAGTTTTTTTCTGGTAAACTTAGGGAATAAAGGATTGGAGTTTATTTCTTGTACCATAGTCCGTTAGCCTGTAGCAATGCCCCTGCCTGTGATTGACAATACTGGCTGCCTGGAGCCACCACACAGAGAAGATAGGAATACAATGACTGCAATGGAGGCCAAAAAAAACCTCTCTGAACTTACCTCTCCCCAGCAGCAGCACAATAACACGGTGCAGTACATAGTATACCAACATGCAGGCTAAGACAATGAAAGTGATACACAAAGTGCACTAAAAAAGCAATAAATAAGTAATAAAGCCTTACTGGCAAATTAGTGATGGGGGTATGTCAAATCTCATCTATGTTTGACTGCTATACACTGTAAATTACATAGAACATCACAAGAGATCGGACAGGAACATCTAGATTTTAGTAATGGAAGATTATATTTTGTTTGTTTTTCTGTTTAGATACTTTTTTTTTTTACAATTTATCATAAATTCTATTAACAATTCTATGCAAAATAACATTTGTATTTTTCTCAGTAAAGATTTTTTAAGCTTTCCCCATCGCTCTATACTTTACCTCTCACAATGAAATTTCTTTTGTCATGCCTTTCTTACATGAGATTTCTTGCTAACCTCTATAACTTTTTCATCTATTTCTCTTTTGTGATTTTAGAAAAATATATAAAGAAAACATAGTAATATAGTAGGAAGCGTCCTTCATAAGTCAATTGACGAATTTAATAATCTTTTTAGAAATAAACTGTGAAGCTATGAGAAAAATGTGTGGGTTAAAGGCCTTCCAATTAAGAAGGTTTCTCTGTGGATTTATAGACTGGTGGTTCATTCTTCCTGTACGTGTTTCCACGGCAACTGTCAGGTAGATTTTCTGCTACTTGCTAGGAAGTTAGAAATGTGGAGAGTGGTTTTGCTTTTTCAATTCACTGAAGCTTAAATGAAATTCTTTGCAAGAATCTGGCATTTAAGTTGGGTCATTTATTCATATCTGGGAGAAAATCAATTATAGTAATCAAATGTGCAATATTTTTTATTGGTATTTACCTTCAAAATGTGTTCTGAACTCTTTTGGTTTATCTTGAATATTATTATTTATCTTTCTAAAAGCAGCATTTACATATCTAAGGAAGGCCATCATTATATAACAACTATTTCGGCCATACATGTTAATGGCTTATGTAGTTATTTGTACCAAATTTAGTATTGACAAACAGGATTTCTATAAATATATGCACATTTTCCACTACCTTCCTAGTGTAAAATCTAATTGTAAAAATACTAGATCCACCTTTAAGATTTCCTGAGAAATTAACAAAAGGTGTTTCTTTAGTATATAAAAATACCATTGCCAGCAAAGCACAAGAGGTACTCCCATGTTTACAGCATTGGAAAAGGATCTTTCCATTGTTATAGATGGCTGAGATTATGTATTCCAACTCACCACATCCCTGTCCAAATGTGCATCTAGAAGCCAGAAGGAAGATAATGGGGCAGATTTATCAAGCTGTCTGAAAGTCAGAATATTTCTAGTTGTTCATGGCAACCAATCACATCTCAGCTTTCATTTTACCAGTGCTCATGAATATTTTAAAGGGGAGCTGTGATTGGTTGCCATGGACAACTAGAAATATTCTGACTTTCAGACAGCTTGATAAATCTGCCCTAATGTAGTCACAGTGCAGTTTCTGGGTAATTGTTTGTTGTACAGGGCAAATCTCAGTATACAAGTAGCTAGCACACTGCCCCCCCCCCATTATATAAATATCCAGAATACTGTACCCCCCAAGTATATAGGTAGCTAGCACACTGCCCCCCTGTTATACAGATATCCAGCACACTGCACCACTGTATATAGGTATCCAGCACACTGCACCCTCATTATATAGTTATCCAGTACACTGTCACCCAAGTATATAGGTATCCAGCACATTATGCCCTCAAGTATATAGGTAGCCAGCACACTGCAACGCCCAGTATAGATGTAGCCAGCACACTCCACCTCCCCAGTATATAGGTAGCCAGCACACTGAAATCCCTCAGTATATAGGGACCCAGTACACTGCAGCTCCCTTCAGTATATAGGTATCCAGCACATCGCATCACCCCCAGTATATAATATGGACATCCAGCATACTGCCCCCCAGTTTATAGGTATCCAGCACACTGCCCAAGTATGTAGGTATTCAGCACCATGTCCCACCAATATATCGGTATCCACCACACTGCCATACAGTGCATATGTATCCAGCACACTACCCCTTCAGTGTAGATTTATCCACCTCCAGCACACTGCATACCCCAGGTATATAGGTATTCAGTACACTACCCCACCGGTATATAGGTATCCAGCACACTGCCCCCTAGTAAATAGGTAGTCAGCAGACTGCACCCCATAGTATATAGATATCCAGAATACTGTACCCCCAAGTATATAGGTAGGTAGCACACTGCCCCCTGGTATACAGATATCCAACACACTGCACCCCTGTATATGGGTATCCAGCACACTGCACATCCAGTATACAGTTATCCAGTACACTGTCACCCGAGTATATAGGTATCCACTACATTACGGCCCCAAGTATATAGGTACACTGCAACCCCCAGTATAGAGGTAGCCAGCACACTCCACCTCCCCAATATATAGGTAGCCAGCACACTGCAACCCCCCAATATATAGGGACCAAGTACACTGCAGCTCGCTTCAGTATATAGGTATCCAGCACACTACAGCTCCCTTCAGTAGATAGGTATCCAGCACATCACATCACCCCCAGTATATAGGAGGCATTGCCCTCCAAAATATGGGCATCCAGCATGCTGTTTCCCAAGTTTATAGGTATATAGCACACTGCCCAAGAATATAGGTATTCAGCACACTGTCCTCCCAGTATATCAGTATCCAGCACACTGCCCCTTCAGTGCAGAGGTACCCACCCCCCAGTATGTAGGTATCTAGCACACTGCACACCCCAGGTGTATAGGTATTCAGTACACTACCCCACTTGGTATATAGGTATCCAGCACACTGCCCCCTAGTATATAGGTAGTCAGCACACTGCACCCCAACAGTATATAAGTAACCAATACAATGGATTTCAAAACACCAACTCACCCCTTGTAACCTGTGGCTTTAATCATCCTGAGTACAGATCCCATTGCTGAAAGGTGTAGTTCAAATGAAAAAAAAAGCTTTCTGGTCGAATAGGCATAATCTTTATTGGCACTTAGTGTAGCATTCAAAGCAATTTGCAGAAAACCTGATACAAGTCAACGCGTTTCAAGCATTATAGATGCTCCTATTCATGAATCTAGTAATGAATAAGAGCATGTACAGTGCTTGAATGCTTCACTGATACTAATGCTTTAAATAATACACTATCTGCCAATAAAGATAGTTACTCGACCGAAGAGCTCAATCTAAATTCTTTTTTCCATTTAGCCAAGTCGCACACTGCAGCCCCCCTCCCCTGTAGCCAGCACACATCGCCCCGGTATATAGGTATCCAGGACAGACTGCATACCCCCCCCAGCATATAGGTTGCTGGCTTTCTGCAACCCCCATAGTATATAGGAAGCCAGCCCACTGTATCCCCACCCCCATACAATGTTGTCCCAAACACTGCCTCTAGGACATAAAAAAATAAATTAGTAGTAACTAGTAAACGAGTATTCGCCTTCCAGTGCTCCTCACAGTTCCTCTTATCCTCTCTTCTTCCGCACTAACGTGGACAGAGCCGAGTCCATGAACAGAACAATTATTGAGGATTTAATTGCAGATATCTATCACCTTTTCCCCAGCTCTAGATTTATTGGGAATAGACCGTAGTGATTTCAAACCCGCAGATAGGACAATTTTCTTTTAGGTTACCACTTCTGCCATTACCACAATTGCCAGATCATGGAAATCCTTGAAAACATTGTCTGGTGCTGAGCTTTGCAATAACTGTATATTAAAAAGATCTATGTCCTTTGGTGAAGAGCCTACTTCCAAGCTTTACAAAAGGTGGAAGAAATGAATAATTAATTGCATTCTGAGCCTAAGACCACTGACGCCCCCAGTACTCTTTCTATAGTAGCTGACACAGCACTATTTCTAATTCTGCTGATAAATTAAACATTGATGACTTTCATTTTATAATTAAGAGGGACAACTTTTAGAATGGCCATTTTGGATTCTTTTGGGTGTTGCTTTACTGTGGAAATTGGAAATAATGCACTTGAGGTTGTGCAATAAAAAGTAAGTTGATCAATTTACTGCCCTCCAAAAACGCATCTTATTTCAATATTAATTTTGTGTAGCTGATCAAAATAATTAGAAATAGACAGATGGATATGGTGTCTAGAAGACAGGTGATCCCAACAAGGTGTTAGGCTTAAGTGAAAAATAAAGATTTTGCGTGAAGGTAAAAAACTTGCATTTTAGAAAGAAAACTTTTTCATCATCTTATATAGCAGCTGGATAAAAGGTGTAACTTTAGCTCCTTTTAGCTGCTAGTTGAATTTATTTCCTTCCTGCAGGCTAACAGCATGGTACTTGGTGGGGATAAGTGCCACAGAGAAAGTAAAAGCAACATTTCCACACAGCTGCCAAAAAATATGAGTGATGTACATTGAAGGTGTAAGAAGGAAATATCTTCTTATAAAGCAATACATTTGTATTACATGACATTGACTTTAAAAAACGGTTTAAAAGAATTTAAAATTGTAAGGCATTAGCGAAAACTAAGGAATTCCAGGAAAACTATTTTGGTTGAGTGTTTTATTGCTTTATTGATGTTAACTTTTGAGTTTTAATAGATTAGTTTGACAAAAAATTGTGTTTAAGGAAAATATAGCAGAGGATTTTTGATACAAATTTCCTTTTTCACTCATTTGTATTATAAAAATAGGTAAACATTAGACGTCATTCTTTTGTGGGGTTTTTCTTAACACAGAGCAAACTGATATTTTCTACTGTAGCGAGGCTTTTCTTTAGAAACATAATTTACTGTATGTGATGGTGGTAAAGGTATCTTTCTAGACAGGAAGGTACCTGAACACCTTATCTTCCTTTATACTCACTTTTTCTTTGTTTCTGACTCTGTCTCTGTTGTACTCAGCTTGTGCTCTGTAATTCATGTATGTATTCCAAATTATGACCCAAGCTTGACCTGACCATGATCTGTAGTTTTCTGTACTGACCTTAGGCTTCTACCCTGACTGAGCTATTCTTGTCGTAACTTTGTTCTGTCTGTTAACATTCTCTTTCTGACACCCTAGTATTTTGCATCAGTGTCTCTTTACCTACCTAGTTCAGTTACCACCAGTGGAACTGCTTAGAGCTAATTGCCTGGTCATCCTGTCTTTGAAAACACTTCATACAGTGGTTGTTGAGTAGAAAACTGATGGGGTCAACTAAATGCCCTTAAGATTAGCTAATATCCATCTTATTTCTGCCATATCTGATGGTAGTGGTAGTTGAGGAGAATTGAACATGGCATTCCACATTGTTCCAATACTCACTCACCCTCCTAAGGCAGTGCTGGCGGAGCCTCTCAATGTTGGATGGAAACTCTGGCAGTAGAGCAGATTTTGCTATCTTCTGGAGCTAATAACCTTTTCATATTTTGGTGTAGGAGCTGTGGGTGGTATCATTTTTTGCAACTTCTGATGAAGTTTTCATTGCTAGCATTTGCATCACTTTTTATTAAATTTTTTATATTTTTCAAAATGGCAAAAAAGTGCCATTTTTAAATTTGGGCGCTATTTTCTGTTATGGCAGTATATGGGGATTTTCATCCTCATACATTACAATGTGCAATTAGCACATAGTAATGAATGGGTTAAATCCAGACAGCCTTGGGTCTTCAGAAGACCCAAGGCTGTCATGGCAGCTGATCGCCGCCCCCCTAATGAGGTCACGGGGAGCGACGATCTCCAACAAGATGGCGTTGCCATCTTTTTGAAGCTGCCGGTGCTTTTGCCAGCGGCGATATGCGGGTTTACACCCGTGATCGGTGCTAGCACCAATCAAGTGTTACATGTAAGTTTTTACTGCGATGTGCAGCAAAGCCATACCGGCTATGGAGAGAGCTCAGCCCGTGAACCCTCTCCATGCACCCACAGCCGACCTGTGATGTGCTATTATGTCACGGATCGTGAATTGGTTAAGGATGCTACGCTTACCTTGTAATGTGGAACCAGCAGGGTGGCCACTCAGTAATCAAAAACTTGTGTGTGGTTGCAAAAGTACTGGAGGATATAGTGGCACATGTGGGCCATATTACCTAGAGGTAAGTAAAAGCTGTCATTGGTGGAAGGTATCTCTTTCTCCTCCAACTCTGCATTCACGCTCCATTGAGCTGCTCCTTTCCCTCCTTTTCCTCATCATCTTTGTCTTCCTCCTCCAAAAGTGTCACCTGGCTGGACAGTGCCATACCTGACCACTGGTCCAGAAACCTACCCTGCAAGCAATGTTTGTGCTGGGCTGATCCTCCTCTGCTTCTTCCTGTGGTAACAGTATATCCCCTTTTATAGCCAGTAGAGAAGGGGAAATATAGAGATGGTAGAGGTGACAATGGCCTCATTAGTGGTGACCATATTGGTGGCATATTGGAAGCAGTGCAGCACTGAACAAATGTAACTCATGGCAGCCCAGTAGTTGGTATTGAAGTGCTGTTGTTCACTAAATAGACTCACCAAGGTGCTGAAATTCAATAATTGCCGACTGCTGTTCACACACCATTTCCAGCATATGCAAAGAAAAATTCTACCTAGTTAGTAAATCATATATGATGGGGTGGCTGGGAAGGCCAAAGTTCCTCAGCAGTGCAGATAAGTGAGTATAAGCAGGATGTGAATGCTGAAAATGTGAACACACACTTCAAGCAAAAGCCCCAGCATGTCAGTGTAGTTGGCCAGGAACCTTTGCACCACCAAATTCAGCCCATGCACAAGGTAAGGGGAGTGTGGTAAACTGTCTTGGCCCGAAGCTGCAACAATGTTGCACACCACCTTGCTGAACTTGAGAAAGCAACCACTCATCTCTCTTCTTCTGGCTCCCAGTCCACGGTTCTTCAGTGGCATGTGCAGGGTCGGACTGGGGTACCTGGGGCCCACCAGTGAAATTAATTTTGGGGGCCCACCTACTACTACCTAGAAATATTCTAGGATAAGGGAATTTCTAAGCACTATCGGGGGCAATGAAATAAAGGATAAGCTAATCCCTATCTCCCTCCCTCTATAGTGCTAGTGCTCGGCTCTTGGTTTGTGTACAGGGGCTGCAGTGGTGACATTACCTCAGGGCATTAATGTTAGGAATAGTATAAGAGTTACCCCTGGTGTCCCGGGCAGTGGTTGGGGATGTAAGTGATCGCACTGCACCAACCTTCCAATAAGGAAATGCTACCCTACTTTGGCATCCCCGCACCACATAGACAAGTCACACCTGGCTGTCTATAGATATAACCGTACATACTCTGAGACCTGTCTCACACTAGAAGGTTATTCAGTGACTACAATACTGATCTGACACAGGGAGAGGTAGGATCTTGAACCTCACAGGTGACTTGCATTCACCTTCACATCCAGAATCGTCCTAAAATCTGGTTGCAGAATTTTCTGGCAGATCTGTTCAGCTCTGGGAAGCAGATCCCCCGCACTGCGCCCCTAAAAATACCACAGTTACTTACAGTGTAATGTCACCTGGATAAAACAATGTCCCACACTGTACTTCTAAAGAATCTACATAAGAAACCCCCACAGTTACTTACAGTGTAATGTCACCTGGATAAAACAATGTCCCACACTGTACTTCTAAAGAATCTACATAAGAAACCCCTCTGTGCCCCCAGCATATCAAATATTACATTGTTACCCCCAAATATATTACTATACTACAGTCTGTGAATAAATAATACTGTGCCATTAAAAAGTAAGGTTCCCCCCATTAATTAGATAATGGGGGTCATTTACTAAGGGTCCAAATCGCGCATTTTCGTCGGTTTCCCCGAATTTTACCGTTTTGCGCCATATTCCCCTGGGATTTTGGCGCACGCGATTGGATTGTGTCACATCGGTGCCGGGTTGCAGGCGCCGAAAATCCGGGGGCGTGGCCGTCGGAAAAATTGTGCTATTTTAAAATAAAAAGTGTCGCTTGACACTAACTTACATGCACCAAGGATAGACTCGTGAACTCCAGCGGACCTCGGCTCAGCAGCGACACCTGGTGGACATCGGGCGCAAGACCTTAGTGAATCGCCACAAGACCCGAATCCTTGTTGTTGAACGCGCCGCTGGATCGCGACAGGACCGGGTAAGTAAATGACCCCCAATATTTGGTTCCTCTGTGAATTATTTTAATGAATTAATTTACCTATTTAATGTCTCTTCTAATTATTTATTATTATTTTTATACATTTCCCCTACTAATAAATGTGTTATATAACAATCTACTTATTATTATATACAAAATGTACTAATACGTTTTTATACCATGTACTAATTATTATTATACATATAATCCCCTCCAAATTATTAATGAGCATATAGTATCCCTTCAATTATACATTTTTACAACTTGCCTCCTATTTATTTATTTACACCTAGTATCTGCACATTATTTAATTGTATTATAATATAAAGTGAATGACTTGCTGCACAGGGCGCTGGTTCCTGGGAAACTCCCTGATGACACGTTCCCTCTACATATTGTGGGGATTTGGCCCAGTAGAGAACGTGGTAACGGGGTGCTGTGATGCAGTTCAAGACAGTGACACCAAGGTACAGTCCAAAACAAGTCTCGCCTGCGTTTATTGCAGCAAAAGTAAAATAAAACAGCCTTCACATTCAGGCATCCAAACAAAATAATATCCTACCCGTCAGGGTGCTAACTAAACATTGGTTCTCTGACTCACCGCTAACAAAACACTTTTGTTGCTCCAGGCCCAGAGAACAAGGCTGCGTGCTCCCCAGCCTCCTTCCAGAGAGAGACCACACACTCAACTCTGCTGAGTGACTTTATCCAGGCTCATTAGTCTGCACCCATCACCTGTGTCCAAGGTGCTGGACAAACCCACCTCAGCACTAAGGCCTTGCATAGAAGCAAAACCTAGGGGAAACATACCGCCCATCCACAGTTAACCCCTTCAGTGTCTCACATACCCTCCCCCTCTGTTTGACCCTGTGGGGACGAACACTTTTGGCCATCAGACAGTGGGTACGGGATAGGGCATCGGCATTCCCATGCAGATTTCCTGCTCGATGTTCCACTGTGAATTTAAAATTCTGGAGCATTAGGAACCACCTTGTGACCCTGGCGTTCCTCTCTTTGGCCTGACTCATCCAGGTGAGGGGAGAGTGATCAGTCACTAGAGTAAACTGTCGCCCTACCAAATAATACCTCAGGGATTCCAGAGCCCATTTTATCGCCAAGCACTCCCTCTCAACTATGCTATAGTTCTTTTCAGGAGGTGTGAGCTTGCGACTCAGGAATGTCACGGGATGTTCCTCACCCTCCACTACTTGGGACAGGACAGCCCCTAAGCCCACGTCAGAAGCGTCAGTCTGCACAACAAAGGTCTTGGTGAAGTTGGGGGTGATCAGTACCGGTCCCTCACACAAAATCGTCTTAAGTCGCTGAAACGCCCCCTCAGCCTCTTCACTCCACTTTACCATCACCGCCCTGCTACCCTTGGTCAGGTCAGTCAGGGGTGCCGCTATGGTAGCAAAATCGGGGATAAATCGGCGATAATAGCCCACTATGCCCAGGAAGGCCCTCACTTGCTTCTTGCTCAAAGGTCGCGGCCACTGCTGGATCGCTTCTACTTTATTTACTTGGGGTTTGATGACCCCTCGCCCAATACGGTACCCCAGGTAACGGGCCTCTTCCAGACCCAGTGCACATTTTTGGGGGTTCGCTGTCAGCCCTGCTGCCCTCAGGGAGTCTACCACTGCTTGTACTTTGGCTAGATGACTCTCCCAATCGTTACTGTAGACTATGATGTCATCCAAGTAGGCCGAGGCATAACTCCGGTGAGGTTTTAGCACGAGATCCATTAACCTCTGGAATGTGGCGGGAGCCCCATGTAGCCCAAAGGGGAGTACCACGTACTGGAAAAGCCCATCAGGGGTAACAAAAGCGGTCTTCTCTTTAGCCCTGTCAGTAAGGGGTACCTGCCAATACCCTTTTGTCAGGTCAAGGGTGGAGAAGAACCTAGCCTGTCCAAGTCGTTCTATCAACTCGTCAACCATGGGCATGGGATAAGAATCAAATTTGGACACCTCGTTCAACTTCCTAAAATCATTGCAGAACCGTAGGGAACCATCAGGTTTGGGAATCAACACAATAGGACTCGACCAGTCACTTTTAGACTCCTCGATAACCCCCAGGTCTAACATCTGCCTGACTTCTTCGGATATGGCAAGCCGGCGCGCTTCAGGGACCCGGTAGGGTTTTTGGTGTACCCGGATGTGGGGTTCGGTTATGATGTCATGCTTGATGACTGAAGTACGTCCCGGTAATTTAGAGAACACATCCACATTTCGGAGCACAAACTCCTTCGCTTCCTGAATCTGGGCCCTGGAGAGGGACTCCGAGATCCGTACTTCAGGCACCTTGGCATCGGGTACACCTACCTCCAGTGTAACCTTCTTGGGGACAGACGCCTTTTCTACTCCCACGGCCATCAGGGACTCTCTTTCCCTCCATGGCTTTAGGAGGTTCACGTGGTTTTTCTGTTCGGGTTTCCTCCTCCCCGGTTGAGATACCTTGTAGGTTACCTCCCCCACTTTCTCCATGACCTCATATGGTCCTTGCCATTTTGCCAAGAACTTGCTCTCAACGGTGGGCACCAGAACTAGCACTCTGTCACCTGGGTTAAAGGTCCTGAGTCTGGCTGACCTATTGTAGACCCTAGACTGGGCCTCTTGTGCCCTTGTCATGTGCTCCTTTACAAGGGGCATTACCGCCGCTATGCGGTCCTGCATAAGGGAGACGTGTTCTATCACACTACGGTGGGGGGTCCTCTCCTGTTCCCAGGTCTCCTTGGCTACATCCAACAGCCCACGTGGGGAACGGCCATATAACAGCTCAAAGGGTGAGAAACCCGTAGAGGACTGGGGAACTTCACGTATGGCAAACATCAAATAGGTCAACAAACAATCCCAGTCCTTCCCATCTTTGCTGACCACCCTCTTTAGCATCCCCTTCAAGGTCTTGTTAAACCTCTCGACCAGGCCATCTGTCTGAGGATGATACACAGAGGTGCGGAGCTGTTTAACCTGCAGTAACTTACACATCTCCTTCATAACCCTAGACATGAATGGGGTACCCTGGTCAGTCAAGATTTCCTTGGGGAGGCCGGTGTGTGAGAATACCTGGAACAGCTCCCTAGCAATATTTTTGGAGGAGGTGTTCCTTAATGGAATCGCCTCGGGATACCGCGTAGCGTAGTCCAGGATAACCAGGATGTATTGGTGCCCCCTTGAGGATTTGACTATGGGGCCAACCAGATCCATTGCAATCCGTTCAAATGGCACCTCTATGATTGGTAGTGGGACCAAAGGACTCCTGAAGTGGGACACCGGGGCAGTAAGTTGACACTCAGGGCAGGAGCTACAATACCGGTTTACCTCCTCCCACACCCCGGGCCAGAAAAATCTCTGCAGGATCCTCTCTCGGGTCTTCTCTGCACCTAAGTGCCCTCCCAGCACATGTTTGTGTGCCAACTCTAGCACCAGCCCACGGTGAGATTGGGGTACTACAAGTTGCTCAACCTCCTCACCCCGTATCTGGTCGACCCTGTACAACAGTTCCCCAATAATCACCATTCGGGGGTATATTTTATCAGCCCCTGGTATTTGGAGTACCCCATTTATCACCTTAACATTCTCCCGTGCTTTAACCAAGGTAGGGTCCTGTAGCTGTGCAGCCCCAAAATTTTCACGGGAAATCTCAAGGTCCGGCATGTCGGCCACTTCCTCGTGGCCCTCGACCTCACCAGCTAGGACCTCTAGGGGAGAGAATTCATCACATGGGGTCACCCCTACTGCTGGTGTGGGTACATTGGCCTCAAAGGGTTCAGGGGCCAAAGCCGGACAAACGTGACATCCATTATCTGCAACAGCACCTGAGGTGGCTCTTCGTCTCCAGAGGTCCCAAAACACCGGTAAGTCTCTGCCGATAATAGCCTCATGAAACAGGGTCCCCACCACCCCCACTTCATGGGTGACAGTACCACAAGGTGTATGTAGGTTGATGACGGCAGTGGGATATTCGCGAGTGTCCCCATGTATACATAGCACTCCCACTTTCCGCCCACTGTACAGTCCAGGATCAACCAAAGTTCCCCGCACCAGGGTGACCAGACTCCCTGAGTCTAGCAAGGCTTCCACTGTGTGACCACCGAGTGTGACCATGCACACTTGGGGTTCTGCATCCGTGACTGACTCGGCTGCCAGAACCGGCCAGGCAAACAGTGACACTCGCCGGGTCTGGTTGCAGTCCATTGGCTCCACTGACAGGGAACAGTTGGCAGCAATATGGCCCATTTCATGGCATCGCCAGCACTGGATACGGCTATGACCTCGGTCACGAGCCTCACTGGGTTTCTGGGTATCCACGCCCCCCAATGAACCCCCTCCCAACCTGACATGTCTCCCCTTTTCCGCAGTAGTAGTCTTACCAGACGGTTTGGTGACCCTGTCACTGGCACTGCTTCGTGTGGGAGAGGTAAGTAGAAAGTCCTCCGTAGCCCGATATCTCTCTACTAGGGACACGAGTTCCTCAGCTTTTGTGGGACCGGCCTGTCCAACCCACCGCTGGAGCCGAGAGGGCAGAGAACGGGTGAATTTGTCGAGAACCACTCTCTCCACCATCTGTGCTGGGGTGCAGTCCTCTGGTTGTAGCCACTTCCGGACAAGATGGATCAGGTCATGCATTTGGGAGCGTGGGGGTAGTTTTTCTGAGTAAGCCCACTGGTGGACCCGGCTGGAACAAACTTGAACGGTGACCCCAAGACGAGCCAGAATCTCCGCCTTTAGCTGGGGGTACTCACGGGCCTCCGTTTCACTCAGGTCGTAGTAAGCCTTCTGCGACTCGCCTGTCAGGAACGGTGCCAGGACATCTGCCCACTGCTCGGCTGGTAACTCCTCTCGCTCAGCTACTCGCTCGAACACAGTGAGATACGCCTCCACATCGTCGGTCGCCGTCATCTTTTGTAAAGCCTTCTGCACTGCAGCCCGTACGGAGTGCTGGACAACCGGGTACCCTTGCAAACCAGTATGGGTCCCCTCAGAAGTCGTCGCTTGCGGTGCTGCCATAACGCCAGAAAACTTTTCCATCATCAGCTGGAACATGGCTCGGGACTCTTCCCGCTGTTGCTGGAGCATGGCTTGCTGCAGCTGCCGATCAGCCCGGGACTCTTCCTGCTGCTGGCGGGACCTCTCCTCCTGCTGCTGGCGGGACCTCTCCTCCTGCTGCTTGAACATGGCTTGCTGCTGGCGGGACCTCTCCTCCTGCTGCTGGAGCATGGCTTGCTGCTGTCGGGACCTCTCCTCCTGCTGCTGGAACATGGCTTGCTGCAGCTGCCGATTAGCGCTGGCCTCCTCTTGCAGGTATTTAATAACGTCCTCCATCTTAGCTTTATCCTGCAATTTGCCTGCTGCTTTCACCCAGGCCATGCAATGTTGCAGGATGTAGCGAGCCTTTCAGGTGTGTGTCTTTGAACTGCCCGCAATCCGAAGCACCATATGTGGGGATTTGGCCCAGTAGAGACCATGGTAACGGGGTGCTGTGATGCAGTTCAAGACAGTGACACCAAGGTACAGTCCAAAACAGGTCTCGCCTGCGTTTATTGCAGCAAAAGTAAAATAAAACAGCCTTCACATTCAGGCATCCAAACAAAATAATATCCTACCCGTCAGGGTGCTAACTAAACATTGGTTCTCTGACTCACCGCTAACAAAACACTTTTGTTGCTCCAGGCCCAGAGAACAAGGCTGCGTGCTCCCCAGCCTCCTTCCAGAGAGAGACCACACACTCAACTCTGCTGAGTGACTTTATCCAGGCTCATTAGTCTGCACCCATCACCTGTGTCCAAGGTGCTGGACAAACCCACCTCAGCACTAAGGCCTTGCATAGAAGCAAAACCTAGGGGAAACATACCGCCCATCCACAGTTAACCCCTTCAGTATCTCACAATATAAATAGTTTTATTTCTGTATATTGTATTATACACCCCCCTAAGCATTTAACATTTACCCCCCTCTAAATTTTTTAAATAGGCCACCTTAATACACACTGTCCCCTTCAGATTCTAGTAATTTTTCCACCCCCCCTAATATTTTAGTTAGGCCCCCCATACACATTAATCCCACTTCATATAATGGTTAGGCCCCCCATACACATTAATCCCACTTCATATAATGGTTAGGCCCCGCATACACATTAACCCCCCTTCATATAATAGTTAGGCCCCCATACACATTAACCCCCCTTCATATAATAGTTAGACCCCCATACACATTAACCCCCCTTCATATAATAGTTAGGCCCCCATACACATTAACCCCCCTTCATATAATAGTTAGGACCCCCCATACACATTAACCCCCCTTCATATTATAGTTAGGCCCCCCATACACATTAACCCCCCTTCATATTATAGTTAGGCCCCCCCATACACATTAACCCCCCTTCATAAAACAGGCCCCCCATACACATTAACCCCCCTTCATATAACAGGCCCCCCATACACATTAACCCCCACCTCTGTTTTGCCATTAGGAAAAAAAAAAAAAAACGTACTCACCTCATCCTGCGTCCTGTCTCTGTTGCTGCCATGGGACGGGGGAGAGATGACGTCACGACGCGGCAGCGCATCTAAGCTACAGTGTGACGTGCGCCGGAAAGCAACCGGCCGCATCACACTGACAGCTTTGGCTGCAGGAATAGTACTCGAGCGGCCGTTTCGGCCGCCCTGAGTACTATTGCAGCCACTGGCAGGGGCCTCCGATGGATACGAATGAGTTGATAGTGACAGGAGTTGGGGCCCACCGGGGAATTACCCGGCCCCCCGGCGGGCCAGACAGGGCCTGGGTGTGTGGTCTTTTACTTAGAGAGATGAATTTCAGCATGGCTTGCTGGTTTTGCTAAAATCGCTGATCCTGGCACTGCACTAACTGGATGAAGAAACAGGGGATGAAGAAATTGAGTAGGCGGTAACTGGTGACAAGGAGTGATGTCAAGCAATCTTGGTTGGGGGCAGAGGCATAACTTCCTCCTCTGGTTGAAACACAGTTGCATAATTACATCCACCGGTCGAATCATAAAGTATGATTTGCATTCGTGCTTCTGGGCTTGACTATGGCACAACAGTGGCTCATGTGTTCGAATGTGAACCAATCACCAGCACCCCACTTTCCCCGGGCTTAAAGGGGAAGTAGCTGGCCATATCATGCATAATCTATGCATGCCTGGCCAGAGATGAGGTGGCCCTTAAAATGCTATTTCCCTGCCCTCAGGGCCCTCTGTCTGCCCTCTTTTTGAATCTCTGACTCTGGCAACGTGACTCACAGGAGCCAACCTGAAAACAGCTGCAACAACAGGTACAGCCTAGAGGAGCTGGAGAAGCACCCATTTTGAAGAGGAGAGATAGATAAGATACTATCTACACTTCTACAAGTAAGTTTATACCCTATGTAGATAGCCAGAGAGTAAGTATATACGTTTATTATTTGTAAGGTCGCTGCTGTGCATTTTCAAAGGGAGGCCACTGCTGGGTGTTTCTTTTGTGAAGGGTGGCAGCTCTTGGACATTTTTTTTGTGAAGCGAGAGGCTGCATTTCTCCCCATAGGCTTATACTTTTACCAGTTGTGGTAAAATTAGATGCCTCAGCTTATACTCAGGTTGACTTATACTTAAGTATATATGGTATATGTTTGTGCATGTAGATATATATGTAGATGTAATAAAATCCTTTTTCTTTTATTTAATAATTCATAATCATCCCATCATATGCATAGACATCACAGATAAACCAATGTGTCCTTAAGACTTAATCATGTTCACTCCTCCCTGGCCACTCCCAAAGGACTAGGGACACAGCTCTGCATACAGAAAGGTAAACTTTGATCTAACTTATCCTTTTTTCAGAAAAAGACAGTTTTACCATAACAACTCCTTGGCAATGTGTACACTATTCTCTATGGGGACATGGGAATGACAGGATTCCTTTAAGGTTTTGCTGAATGTTGCTAGAATTCAAAACTATACTAAGACAGCCCCTAAAGATTTTGCTGGAACTGCAAACTATACTGAGTTCTCGGCATAAAGATTTTGATGGTACTGCAAACTATACTAAGACAGCGCCATTAAGATTATGCAAGATGATACTGGCACTGAAAATTATACTGAGACAGCACCATACAGATTTTGACATTACTGCAAACTATATTGAGACAGCACCTTTAAGATTTTGGAGGATGCTGCTGGAACTGAAAATTATACTGAGACAATACCTATAAGATATTGCTGGATGATGCTGGAGCTGCAAACTATACTGAGACTGTCTCTTTAAATTTATTGATATTGTAACAACACTTTAAAGAGTTTGCTGGATGATGCATGAGCTGCCCCTTTAAGATTTTGCTGGAACTTCAAACTATAGTGAGAAAGCACCTTTAAAATTTAGCTGGAACTGCAAACTATACTGATACAGCTAGTACTATAAATAAGGCTCTTTGAAGCCAAAACATGGAGGTCAGTAATTTGATTTAAACTCCCGGGTGTCTCGGCAACCAATTGCTGTGTCCCAATGACATCGTGCCTATGCGCCGCTGACATTGAAATGCCCCCAGTGCCTTCTGTGGCTGCATTTAAGTGCAATTAAGTGCAATTGAAGCATTACACTTATAAATAATAAGGGCATCTTCCACTTCACTGATAATAATCCAAGAGCTTTTTATTGCTTCATATTTGTAATAAACATGTTGTTATTAACCCCTTCCCGACATTTGACGTAATAGTACTGCATCGCGGGAGGTGCGTTCCTGCAAAATGCAGTACTATTACGTCATGCTTCTGGCACCGGCTCCTGAACGAAGCCGGCGCCAGAAGCTGCAGGTGTCAGCTATATATTATAGCCGACACCTGCCTCTACCACCTGTTAACACCTGGGGGCATTTGAGAAGAATTGGACCCTCCCGTGGCGCTTACCGGGACTGCCGGTGCCCGGGGCTGCAAAAGGAGGTATCGTTTTCCATTTAACACCCTGGAAAACTTATTTGCATTCTTCCCAGAATTCCCTAGTGGAGCATCTATGGCTTTAAGTCTCCACACGCCTTTAAGGTGGCCTTAATTGGCAATGTCTCCTGAAGGAGAACACCTACTGTCTGACCCTAGTCAATAGCCTCTCACACAGCCAAATCAGTTCCCTACGCTGTACTGATGAGACCCAACCAGGTCAAAACAGTGCCGTCTACAGTTGGGAGTCTGTTCCTTATGGAATAGATATACTGGTTTGGCTTAATCCCACATCATGTTTTTAGACTTCTTGTAGGTCATACTTGATGTTAAGGGGGCTGCCTTTCAAGGTAGCAAAAGGAGATATTGGGGGTCATTTACTAAGGGCCCAATTCGCGTTTTCCCAACGTTACCCGAATATTTTCGATTTGCGCCGATTTCCCCTGAATTGCCCCGGGATTTTGGTGCACGCGATCGGATTGTGGCGCATCGGCGCTGGCATGCACGGGACGGAAATGGGGGGGGGGGTGGCCGCAAGTTAACCCGACGGATTCGGAAAAACTAATGCATAATAATAAATCCCGGCCGGACCCGAATCCAGCGCAGGGAATGCACCGCTGGATCGCGAATGGACCGGGTAAGTAAATCTTCCCCATTGTTTTCCATTTGTATTCTTCCCAATATTCCCTATACACATGCAATAAATTGAAGAAAACACAAAATCGCCAAAACCCCCCACATATTTGGTATCGCCGCGTCCGTAACAATCCGTAAAATAACTCAGAAGCATTATTGGACCCGCTCGGTGAAAGCCGTAAAAACAAAACCCGAAAAAAAACGCCCAAAATTTACATTTTTCATAAAATCTCTACACAAAAATGTTCTAAAAAGTGATCAAAAAAAGTTATGTGCGCCATAATGGTACCACTGAAGAGAACAACTCAACACATAAAAAATAAGCCCTAAACTAGCTCTGTCAACCAAAAAATATTAAAGCTACGTCTCTGAAAAGATGGCAATGCAAAAACATATGAGATTTCCTCTATATTAGTTTTTATCCAGTAAAATTGTAAAAATAAATGAAAAACTATATAAATGAGGTATCACTGTAATCATAGTGACCTAAAGAATGAAGATAATATAGTAATTTTATTGTGCGGTGTACGACCCCCAAAAAATACGAAAAGAAAGTAAACCAAAATTGACAATTTTCTTTTCACCCATACATTCAAGAGTTAATAAAATCTCATCAATAAGCTAGTGGCCAACTAAAATGAAGTATTTGTAAAGTGCATCTCATGTCACAAAAAATAAGCCCTTATATGTCCAAATTGCCAAAAAAATAAGTATTGTATAGCCAATAAAAAGTGACAATGCATAATCTGCTCCCTTCGATGACCTGGCGTGTACTCATACAGCAGGTTACCACCACATATGGGGGATTGGGTTTCAAATTTTGTGGAGCGTTTTGGTATTTTATCCACTGAGAATTTGTACATTTTTTGAAAAACACATCCATTTAGCCAAAAAAATTTTACTTTCAAAATTGCATCCGATATTGCTTTAACCCCTGTAAAACAATTAAAGGGTTAACAAACTTCATAAAAGTTGTTTCACGTACGTTGAGGGGTGTAGTTTCTAAAATGGGGTAATTTATGGGGTTTTACTTTTATTTAGGCCTCTCAAAGTGATTTGAAACCTGAGCAGGTCCCTCAATAGCAGGATTTTGCTTTTTTTATGAAAATGTGAAAAATCGCACCTAACGTTCAAAGGCCCATAACATCCTACAAAAATTTGGTATAAAAAGTTTGCATAAAAAACATGTCCACATAAAGAAGACATTTGGTGAATGTTAGTTATTAAGTTTTTTGCGGTTATGACTATGTATGGAAAAAGTAGAACATTTTGAAGTTCGAAAATCAAGAATTTTTCAAAATTTTCACCAAATATCTGATTTTCTCATAAATAAATGCAAAACATACCACCCAAATTTTTCAACTAACATGAAGTACAAAGTGTCACGAGAAAACAATTTTAAAATTACTTGGATATGTTAAAGCGTTCCGAAGTTATAACCACTTGTAGTGACACAGGGCAGATTTGAAAAAATGGGCCGTGTCAGGAAGGTGAAAAGTGGCTTTGGCGTTAAGGGTTAATATAAGGAAATATATTTTCTTATATATAAGGCAAATATTTTCCACACCATAAAATCAATTATTGTGATATAGCCTTCGTATCAAGTCAAAGCTTGTATGTGTTTCCATTCCATTTAAAACTTCGGACAAGGTGGGGCGTGAGTGAAATCAATGTCTTGTACAGCAGACCTGTGATTTTCGTTTATAAATATTATTATTATTATTATTATTATAATTAGGGTTGAGGGGACCCGTTCAGTTTTGGGTTAGCTAAGTTTGCCAAACCTGACCTGAAAGTCCATTTTGTGTACCTGGGTGTTACCCTTTAAATTTTGGTGTTGTTTGTATCCCAACATTTTTCCTATAATAGACAATCCCCACAATTTTGCCCGCAGCATTTAAAGGGCTAACTTCCACATAAAAGTATTGACACCGATCACGGGTGTTACTGGCAGGGATAAATGGTTAAATTCAGACTTCTGGGTCGGTCTGGGGACTCAAAACTGCAATGTTGGACACAGACCTGAATAATACAGTTCGGGTCCACTCATCCCTAACTATGTGTATTATACCTCATATTTCTCAGATATACAAGAAATTACATGGGATTTTTAATGGCATATACTGTAAAACCATAAGCTACTAGTTTATAAAATTCCAAGACTGGCATTGGTAAATTTGATGAAGCTAAATTACAAAATTACATTTATTTATATATCTGTAGGAGAGGTATTGAGATTTTTCAAAGGAAAATGTACATAAAGGGAATTTCTATTTTTATATTCAACAATGAAATGATGTTGTGCCTTTTAAGAACTTTCCCCCCAAGTATCACTATTTGATATTCATATTTAGAAAGTCAGATTTCCCTTTTCTGTGAAATATTGTTTGTCAATTCATTCCATTCTTGGACAAACTCCAGGAAGCTATAAAGGAAATTCTTAATAGCTTTCGCTAATCTGCCGAAATTTCAGTCTACATGACTCTGCTGTCACTTCTGCTTCTTTCATCTATTCTTTATAAAGAATCCATTGAACTTTAATTAATATGAAAAAGTCTAGTTTTCAACTGATTTACATTTGACTGACATAATGCTTATCCTAAAAGTAGCACAGAGTAATAGCACGTTAGTATAATCAATATGTTTCAAGAGAAATGGACAGCTGGAATATTCATATTCAACTTTAATGAGAAAAACCATTCATTTTTAGCTTTTGCCAATATAATAAGTATTCTAATGTGTGTGTTGCACAATTCACACTACTACCTCATTTACAATGAGCTGAGACTACAAAGCTGCACTTTCACAAACTTTCATTTTATAAGAGGTTTTTCATAGAGCTGGAAAATGGTTTGTGCAGTCCGCGGAAAGAAAAATCTGCTGGTTGGTTCCAATAATTTAATTTAGTAAATTTTGTCCATTAGGTTTCTGTTCACCTGGGTGCACCATACAGATAGGGATCGCCCAAAGCATGCTTGTAACTTGGCTCTGAGCTATGGCTGCAACTGTTGTTTGCCGACTACATAACTTCAAGTGTAGTGGGTATGGGCCTATGGTGCACATTGTGGGGTCCCATGTGATATTGTAGCCCCCTTTTGATCAAGAATAATGGATTTATTCAGAACAGACATTTATAAATCATGTACTATTTACAATTTATAAAAATGTATTATTGCTTAATTATTATGCAATAAATTTGTAGGAAGTCATTGTTATTCACTGTAGGCATCAAACTATAAATTAAAACATGTGGAATTATATACTTAACAAAAAAAAGTGTGAAACAACTAAAAACATGTCTTATATTCTAGGTTCTTCAAAGTAGCCGTCTTTTGCTTTGATTACTACTTTGCACACTCTTGGAATTCTCTTCATAAACTTCAAGAGGTAGTCACCTGAAATGGTCTTCCAACAGTCTTGAAGGAGTTCCCAGAGATGCTTAGTACTTGTTGGCATTTTTGCCTTCACTCTGCGGTCCAGCTCACCCAGAACTATCTCGATAGGGTTCAGGTCTGGTCACTGTGGAGACCAGATCATCTGGTGTAACACCCCATCACTCTCCTTCTTGGTTAAATAGCCCTTACACAGCGTATCCTCTGAAGCAGAGGTGACTCTTGGTCTTCCTTTCCTGGGGTGATCCTCATGTAAGCCAGTTTCTTTGTAATGCTTGATGGCTTTTGCAAATGCACTTGGGGACACATTCAAAGATTTCCCAATTTTTCGAACTGACTGAGCTTCATTTCTTAAAGTAATGATGTCCACACATTTTTCTTTAATTAGCTGCTTTTTTCTAGCCATAATTCAAATTCTAACAGTCTATTCAGTAGGACTATGAGCTGATTTCTGCACCACACAACTGATGGTCCAAACCCAAAGTATAGGGCAAGAAATCCCACTTATTAAACCTGACAGGGCACACCTGTGATATGAAAACCTTTTCTGGTGACTACCTCTTGAGGCTCATCAAGAGAATGCTAAGAGTGTGCAAAGCAGTAATCAATGCAAAAGGTGGGTAATTTGAAGAACCTAGAATGTAATACATGTTTTCAGTTGTTTCACACTTATTTGTTAAGTATATGGTAGTAAACAGGAGGAACGATCGGGGGCACTATTGAGGAAACTCCTATGCCGTCATTGTGATGGAGACTCTGGTTCAGAGTCAGTGTAGAGTTCAAACCATAAGACTTTTTTGAGATTTTGGCGTGGTGCTCTAACTGTAGCAGATAATCATATGCAAAAACTTGGTGAAAGAGAAAGAAAAGTTGGCACTCACCGCCTTTTGTAAAACTCTTTTTCTTTATTGGTCCATATTAAAACATGGCGTACACAACAGGGGAGGGTTAAGCAAATGGATGCGTTGCTTCGAACAAAGCAACGCATCCATTTGCTTAACCCTTCCCTGTTGTGTACGCCATGTTTTCATATGGACCAATAAAGAAAAAGAGTTTTACAAAAGGCGGTGAGTGCCAACTTTTCTTTCTCTTTCACCAAGAAGCAACGCATCCATTTGCTTAACCCTCCCCTGTTGTGTACGCCATGTTTTAATATGGACCAATAAAGAAAAAGAGTTTTACAAAAGGCGGTGAGTGCCAACTTTTCTTTCTCTTTCACCAAGTTTTTGTTAAGTATATAATTCCTCATGTGTTAATTCATAGTTTTGATGCCTTCTGTGTGAATCTTCAATTTTTATAGTCGGGAAAGTACAAAAAACTCTTTAAATGAGAAGGTGTGTCCAAACTTTTGGTCTGTACTGTATATAATATAAAAAATGGCAGCACTCTGAGATTCAATCTGAATACAAATGTGTACATTTATTTAAGTGACCACTACAACCTTTCAACTCCCAAGGCCTGGAGTCTTTCCCTTGCTTGACAAAGACTCCAGACCCTGGGAGTTAAAACATTGTAGTGGTTACTTGTGCAAAGGTACACACTTTTGGTACTGGGTAAAAATTGTTTTGTTGCATGTGTTGCTTTATTTTATACATACAGTGGGTGCAGACAGTATTCAGACCCCTTTAAATTTTTCACTCTTTGTTTCATTGCAGCCAGTTAGTAAGATCAAAACAGTTCTTTTTTTGTTATTATGAACACTCTGTGTCTCATCTTGACAAGAAACAGGGATGTAGTTGTTTTTGCTAATTTATTAAACAAGAAAAACTGAAATGTTAGAGTCATAAGTATTCAGACCTTTTGTTATGACACCTATATTTAACTTACATACTGTCCAATTCCTTCTGATCCTCTTTGAGGTGGTTCTACTCCTTCATTTGATTCCAGCTGTGTTTAATTTAACTGATTGGACTTGATTAGGAATCACACCTGTTTATATAAGACCTCACAGATCAAAGTGAATGCCAGAGCACATAAAAATCATGAGGTCAAAGGAAATGCCTAAGGAGCTCAGAGACCAAATTGTTGCAAGGCACAGATCAGGCCAAGGTTACAAAATAATTTCTGCAGCACTAAAGGTTACTGAGAGCACAGTGGCCTCCATAATCCTTTAATAGAAAAAGTTTTGGATGAACAGCCAAAAAAAACAATCATGGGAGAAAAGTCTCGTGAAAGAGGTAATGATGAACCCCAAGATCACTGTGGCTAAGCTCCAGAGATGCAGTAGGGAAATGGGACAAAGTTCCGCACAGACAACTGGGCTGAATTTGCTGTCGGCTACAGGCTCTACAGTAAGCATGGATTGCACCTTAATGGGGAGAGTGGAGCTATTTGGGGGAAAAATTGCTAGAAGGTTAGTGAAGTGTTTAAACTAGAGACTTGGGGGGAGGACAACTACACTTGTGCAGGGCAAAAACACAGTGTAGATAGGGAACTGGGAAGAGTCATAGTCCATGGGTGAGGAAGGGGGCTGGAATAATATTGGGGAATAAGAAAAAAATGAATAGGAATAGGGAAAGCCATATAAAGTGCATGTACACTAATGCCAGAAGCCTAACAAACAAAATGTAGGAACTGGAACTCTTTATGTTGAAGCGCAAGAAATATTGGGTATCAGTAAGACATGGCTGGATAAAAGCTATGACTGGGCTGTTACTATAGATGGTTATATTCATTTTAAAAACGAAATAAAAAGGGGAGGGGTTTCTCTACATGTGAAATCTTGCCTCAAGCCTGTCCTGCAAGATGACATCGGTGACGCAAATGAAAATGTGGAGTCCCTTTGGGTGGAGATAAGGGGAGAGAAAAAGAATAATAAAACATTATTAGGGTTTTTTTATAAGGCTCCAAATATAGTGGAGGCATCAGAGGAAATGTTGATAAGTCAAATGGATGTGGCTTCAAGCATGGTGAAGTACTAATCGTGGGGAATTTCAATTACCCAGATATTGACTGGGGGGTGGAAACCTGCAGGTCCTTCTAAGGTAACAGGTTTTTGTCAATAACAGAAGACAATTACCTGTTGCAACTAGTCCTGGAGCCAACAAGAGGGAGGGCGCACTGCTGGACCTTATCCTAACCAACATATCTGACAGGGTATCGAAATTGGGGGGAACCTGGGTAATGGTGATCATAATATCATTGATTTTGTATTACGCTTTATTACGAGGAGGGGTAACGAACACTCTAAACTTCAGGAGGGCAAAGTTTCTACAACTAATGGAAGACCTCTTAGGCATAAACGGGGACAATGTTCTCAAAGATAAAAGCAGCCCCCGAAAATGGGACCTTTTCATAAATATTCTAAAAAAGGCACATACCATATGGGAAAAAGGATAAGAGGAACAAGAAAAAGCCAATGTGGCTAACTAGTCTTGTAAGGAGAGCAAAGGTAGCAATGAGGCATTACAGGATTATAGAGAGAAAAATAAATCCTGTAAAAGGCAGATAAAGGCCACAAAAATTGAGACTGAGAGAAATATTGCCAGAGAGAGCAAAAATAATCCCAAATTATTTTTCAAGTACCGGTATATAAATGATAAGAAACTAAAAATGGAGAGTGTGGGCCCTCTTAGGAATAACATGGGAGTCATGATGGAAAGAGATGAAGAAAGGGCCAATCGACTGAATGTCGCCTTCTCGACTGTCTTTATCCAGGATAATCCCCTGGTTGACATGATGAGGAATGATGTAAATTCTCTTTGGAATGTCAACAGTTTAACCGAAGAAGAGGTACAGCACTGCCTCACAACCACCAAGATAGACAGACCAAATGTGACAGACAGACCATTATTTTTAATATTTGAAGATTCTCTGAGGACTGATTATGTTCCACAGGACTGGCGCATAGCAAATGTGGTATCAATATACAAATAAGGATCAAAAATCGATCCTGGAAACTATAGCCTGTGAGACTAACCTCTGTTGTGGGGAAAATATTTGAGGGGTTTATTAGAGATGCTATCCTGGAGTATCTCACTGTACATAACCTTATAACCCATCATCAGTATGGGTTTATGAGAGATTGGTCCTGTCAGGCTAATCTGATAGGCTTCTATGAGGAAGTAAATTCCATACTGATCTGGGCGATGTGTTTCAGATCTGGGGGACACTGTGGATGTTGTATATCTGATCTTTTCAAAGGCATTTGACATAGGGTCGCATAAAAGATTGGTACATAAAATTAGACTGTTGGGAAAATCTGTGTATTTGGGTAAGTAATTGGCTTAGTGATAGAAAACAGAAGGTCATCATTAATGGCACATTCTCAGATTGGGTTGACGTTACCAGTGGAGTGCCACAGGGGTCAGTATTGGGGCCACTTCTTTTTTATGACCTTGTAATGGGTTTACATAGTCAAGTTTCAATTTTTAAGATTATACTAAGCTGTTAATGACCTTGCAATGGGTTTACACAGTCAAGTTTCAATATTTGAAGATTTTACTAAGCTGTGTAAAGTAATTAATACTGAGTTTGATAGTTTAGCATTACAGAGGGATTTGTGGAAGCTTAAGGTGTGGACAGATAACTGGTTGATGAGGTTTAATGTAGATACATGTAAAGTTATGCACTTGGACCATGGAAACAAAAAGTATAAACAGTCAATTACTTGTTAAAACTGGAGCTGAAAAAGATTTGGGAGTATTGATGCATGGTAAACTTAATTTTAGTGACCAGAGTTTATGAAGACTGCACCCATTGGCAATAACAAAGGGCACACACAGAGAGTGCTTAATCCGCCAGCACAGAGCCACCTTAGGACACACAGGAACCACATATTCAGACAATGCAGAGCGGATTCTGGCATCTGTGGCAAAGGGCGCTTGCACCAGGCTTCTTCAGAGTGCCTGGAGATGCATCAGAGTGCCAGAATAAAGCACACGGCAGCTCACAGCACCATCACAGGGCCATCAGTAGAGCCAATGTATATCCCCACTGCCTACTCCAGCCCCTGCCCAGTGTCGCAACATTAAACAGTCTGGGAGCTTGCAGAAGACAGCATTAGAGGAATAGGAGAATTGGACTCCTCCCCGCTAAGGGGCCTTCCCGCCCCTTACACATTGTGGTCATGTGCTCTGCGCTGACTGGATCAGGAAGCAGGGTAGGAAAAAGCTAAATGATAGGCAACTGCCTTTGACACTGTTGACCGTTCTCTCCTGCTGCAGATGCTATGTTCTCTTGGCATCACTGCTCTGGCAGTCCAGGATGTTCTCTTCTCTCTCCAACTAGACGTTCAGTGTCTATCACTCTCATACTACTTCTTTACCCTGTCCCAAAAGCACTTTTCTGATGTACTTATCAGTGCGCAACATTAACCCCTTCCCAACATTTAACGTGCTATTACTATATGGCGGGAGGTATGTTCCTGCAATATGCAGTAATAGTACCTCAAACTTCTGGCGCCGGGTCCTAAACGGAGCCGGTGCCAAAAGCTACGGGTGTCAGCTATATATTATAGCTGACACCTGCCTCTAACGCCCATGATCGGAGATTTCTCCGATCGCGGGTGTTAACCCATAACACGCCAGCGCGGTCAGCGGCATTTAACTGGAATCGGACCCCCCGCGGCACTTACAGGGGGGGCCCGTGGCTCCGATCATCCTGCGCGATCATCTTCCGGGGAGCCGGGTCCTGCCTTCTGGCGGGAACTTGGTAAACATATTGAACAAATTTGCTATTTTCAAACTACAAAATGTTCTGTTTTTCAAACTGATAGTCTTACTATCCAAACTAGTTACTAACTAACATTTACCATATATCAGCTTTGTGTTAGCATCATTTTATAGTGTCTTTTTGTTTTATTACAATGCTAGAAAGATCACAAATCAAACAGCATTTTCCAAATTTTTAAGAAAATTTTAGAATAAATCATTTTAGAGACCATTTCATTTCTATAGGGGGTTTGGAAGTTCTGTTAATAACCCCCCCCCCCCTACACACACACATATAACCCCATTTTATTAACTTCACCCCTCAAACTATTCATTACAGCAGGTAGGAAGCTTGTTAACCCTTTATGTATTTTACAGAAATGTAGGTTTGATTTTGAATTCACTAACATTCATCATTAATACATCCATTTAGCTGAAAAATTTACCTACATTAACTGAATAAAAGCAGAAAACACATCTAAGAATATATTGTGCAGGTTTTTCCGAGTAAGAGGACACATGGTGAAGGAAGGGAAGGAGCGCCATTGAGCTTTTGAATGGCAGATTAGTTTTCAGGTGCCATGATGTGTTCAGACTTGGCATTTTGGTTGCGTTTTAAAATACAATCCACAGGCTCTACTTATTTTTGATCTGACCGGTGAGTTTCTATTGGGTTTAAATCAGAACTCTGGGCTGACCATTCATTGTTTCAATGTTTTCTGATTTAAAAAAAAAACTGCTCTCCTTGTTTTGCTGTGACCTTCATGAAAATTTTGGCTGATTGAGTGATGAACATAGGGAATAAGCCACCTTTTGTTGAAGAAGGTTCTAAAACATTCTTGCATTTACTCTGCCATGTAGCTGAATGAGAACTCAAACTCATATTGTCATATTCCTCAAACCATATCACTCCTCCACCACTTTTCACTGATTTCTTTAACACTTTGGGTTTAGTCTTTCCCCAGTTTGTTGACAACAAAATGTTTCCCATCAGACTTAAATAAATTAAACTTGATTTCATCAATAAAATGAACTGTGGATCCCTTCTCCTCTGTCCACGCAACAGGTACCTCAGCAAAGGTGAGACTAGCTTTTTAATTCTTTCTGCCTTATGCGAGATTTGGTTACTGAAGAGTGGGCTTTCTGTTCAAATACTCTTTTTTTTTAAAAAAAAAATGTATTTGATTTTCAATATATAACAGAAAAAGAAAAACTTAAACATTCAGTATTTTGCTGGAAGCAGAGTTGATGTGCTAATATCGTTAATCATGATACATTCTCCGGTACAACAGGTGGAAAAATTATACAGAGTAGTACATGAAATTACATGAGATAACATGAAAGTAAAGACTGCGGGTATCCCTGGGGGAGATGTTGTTTTATTTGTGCTTGTCACTATATTGCTAGGACCCACTGCTTGATCTATCGTGGTTCAAATACAATTTCAGCTTCAGTGTTGAAATGATTATGCATTTTGTGTTTACCTACAATTTGTAATTTAATGAAAAATTTACTATTTCTTCCTTAAGGTCTAATTTAGACCTGGTGGATGGCAAAGCGGACAAGGGAGAGGCGATTGTGGACTAGAAATCTCAGTGATACCATGAATTATCAATCCAACCCAATCCTAATTTCGCTCACATCTCCAGGTTAATCTTGTAGGATGGTATTTCTTTGGGTATCGTGTCTCTTAAGAAGGCAGTGTACCTTATGGAGTCTAATCCTATATTTCCAATTTTTCACACAGTGCCCAAACTTCACAAAAATAAGTTCCCTCCACCCATGTTTCCTAGCCAGCATAGGCTCCTTATTTGAACATTTTGCAGCCTGGACTCATTACTCCAACCTTTAGTTACCCGGTGCTTTGGCTACCTTAGAGACAGTAAGCATATCTTATCTATATTACAACATACTATGTGGTGCCCAAATTCTTCCTGGATGACGTGTGACATTGAGGCTTTATACACTAGAACCCACTTGTACCCATTGCTTATCCTATCACATGGATAAATATTCTAACTATTCTCCTGATTTAAAATTATACATCTTACAGGTTACACATGTAGCCTGGTGAGAGGAAATGTACCTCTTTTCTGACACCAATCTGTTTTTGACATGTGTGGCTCGATACGGCCGCTTCATCGATGATGTCATCATCATCTGGAATTCTGATGTGGCGACCATATGGAGCTTTTAATTTATTTTTCCCTTACCATTGGCATCCTACTAAGATTACATTTCTAGATTTAGAACTCAGTTCAGACTTAGAGCTGCAAAGTACACATACCTCCACGTACCGCAAAGACACAGCCAGAAACACTATCCTGCAGGGGTCCTTCTGTCACTCCACACACCATAAACAGGATTCCAGTGGGAAAATGCTTAGAGCAAAACAAATTTGTTTTACAGAAGTGGCCTACAATAGTGAGGTTTCCAACATTGTTAGTAGACTTTCTGCCCGTGGCTACCCTAACTGGAAACTAAATAGGGCCAAAATCATCAGCTCAAGAAAAACTCAAGCTGAACTTCTGCCTAATCCTAAAAAATCTCTATCCAAAAACAACAGAAAAAAAGTTTCCAAAATAAACCTACTTTTGTTACTACATATAGTGCGGAGGTCAAAACAATACAGAATATAATTAAAATGGTTTACCTATGTTTTTTCAGCATGATGATCTCCGTACTATAGTGTCAGATGGATGTAATTTGTCTACCAGAAGAGCCCCCACTTTAGGTAGTTTTTTGTCTCGAAGGTCTATCAATATAAGCAAACGTAAATCTTCGTCCACCTAGCTAACTGTAAAAGGCTTCTACAAATGAGGTGCCAATCTTTGCAAAAGTTGTCACTATGCACAACCGATTGAAAATGTAACCAGCAAAATTGATAATATAATACAACCTATCAGGGATCTCATAAATTGCAATGCTCGTTATGTGGTTTATTGTATTACATGTACAATCTGTGGTTTGGACTATATAGGATGCACTTTCCTGAGTCTAAAAGAAAGTATTTGCGTGCACCTTAATGGAGTTATTCCTGATGCTCATAATCCTTCTAACGTGGCTAAGTACTTTATGCACATACACTGGACCTCACTGGACTCAGATTTAGTGGTATAGAAAGGGTTAAGCCCAATACCAGAGGAGGTGACCATAGAAGAAAGCTCCTTAATAGACAAGGTTTTTGGATACTAAGAAAAGATTTCATATTTCCCAAAGGTCTCAATGTTAGAAATGACTTGATTTTAAATTATTTGATTTTTAATAATTTTATGGTGTGTTTATATTTTCTGTAACTCTTGTATGTTTAAGGGATGTGAAGCAACCGATTGCAGGGCACCTGTGTTAATCCGTTTCGCTTCTGGGCAACTCGAAATATCAGCCTGCTCCCATTCTACTCTTGACATCTATGATTAAGGACCTGCTGGTCTGAAACGCGTCAGATGTGTATGGCGTTCTATTCCTTGTCACCTGTTGCCTGTATTGTTCCTATTTTGGATGAATAAAGCTTTTCTACTATTTTACCAGATTCAAGTGAGTGCCGTCCTACCTGTTTTACCTGATATTGTAAATATGCAATATTCTGGGAACATCCAACTTTTCTTGCTATTGTAACATCAGTGTGTTGCTGGAGGTTTTCAGTCACTTTGGAACAGCACATCAAATTCAGTGCATACTGGAAAGTTAGGCTGCCAGTTAAATAGGGATTGTCAGATAATTTAGCAAATTAGTACCAGGTGCCAGATTAACATCAATAACTTGTTCTCTAATTTTGATCAATGTTCTTTTTTATTTATCTAATTTACATTTTGTGTTTTTCATTTACATTCTGTACTTTAGAATATATACAATTTATACAGGTGTATACAATTACATATACACATATAATTTATAATAGTGATTGGCACAGGTCTACACAATGACCGTGACATATAGGAAATTGTGTGTTGTTCTATCATTTTGATCTCCAGTGTATAAACCCATCCATTCATCCATAGAGTTTAGTAACTTGTAAGAAAAGCAAGTTTTATTAACACATTATGACTAGCTAATTAGAAGTGGAAAGTTATTCTGGAAGTAACTGGAAATATGTTTACAACTAATGATTTATTATATACATTAAACTGCAAACACTGCTCATTACACAGCACAGCAGTGATCTTCTTTGAAAAACAGTTTCCAACTTATTTCTTAGCTTCTCTTTTTAAAAGTGTAAACTATATACAAGATAATAACAATCTAAAACATCATAATGATGTAGAGTGAAAGTTTTTTAAACAAAAGTCCAGCTAATTAATACATAATTATCCCCTTTGTCAGATTGGCCAGACATTATTTAATAGAATGGCACTCATGTCATTTGGGAGCAAGGACACCAATTCTTCTGAAAAAATTGACTCCACTACTAGAGCTACTATTTTGCTGATTCACTGAGAACATTGAATCATGGTCATTACAGGATGCAAATTGCCTTGTAAAAAATAGACATACCGGCCGTCCCCTACTTAAGAACACACAATTTATAGACGATCCCTAGTTACAAACAGACCTATGGATGTTGGTAATTTACTGTACTTTAGCCCTAAGCTACAATAAACAGCTATAACAGTTATCAAAGATGTCTGTAATTAGCTTTATTGTTAATCTTGGTTCTTTTGACAATCCAACATTTATAAAATATACAGTTCTGGCTTACATACAAATTCAACTTAAGAACAAACCTACAGAACCTGTCGTGTGCGTAACCCAGGGACTGCCTGCATATGTGCTTGTAGCCTTTTGGTATGAACAAGGATATTTCTGTGGGAAAAATATTAAAATTAAAGTCATCTAAAGTATTTTTGATTAAACATATTCTTCTGTAAAATACGTTTCTTAAATACAGATTAGGACTGTTATGGGTATAACACATATTTCACTCACATGAGGCTGGTGCTTATGCTTGTAATATTTATAGTGCTGCATTAATATAAAATAGCATTTAATTTAAAAATATCTTTTAGATTTCTCTAAATAACCATCCTTTGGCTCAAAAAGTGTTTGACATGTTTTTGTCAAGCGTAAAAGCATTATACAGCAAACTCCTGCCATTGAATGCCAGATCCAAACACAAGAGTCAAGTCAAGCCTGAATGTAGCAATTAAACAGTGGCAGCACATTGTTAATAATAATAATCCTTTATTTATAAAGCGCACACAGATTACAATGCTACACAGAGCTTGCCAAATCAGTCCCTGTCCCCAATGGGGCACACAATCTAATCAACCTACCAGTATGTGGGAGGAAACCGGAGAACCCAGAGGAAACCCACGTAAACACGGAGAGAACATACAATCTCTTTGCAGATGTTGACCAATACTGGTATATTGGAAATGGTGGGTGTTCTCTGTGCCCCGAAAACCAAATAACATGTAAGGAAATAGCTTCGCATTCAACTTATTATATTGGAGGGAGCAAAGGATTAGAAATGTTAATGGGGTATTCTCATCTTGACATTCACATTCAGTTTCACTAATCTTCCATTTAGAAACATTTATTCAATTGGATGTTATTAAAAAAATGTTCCTGTGTGAAGATAATTTCTCATAAATGTAGTCATGTTGTCCCTTACAAACGAGAGAGCTTCCTCGGTTACGACCACGTCACACTCTGGCAGTGGTGGCCAGACATGAGTTATTGAGTCCTGCCGGACCACCTGGATTCAGCGATCATTACTACAGGACGGCTGCGGGACATGCAGTAACTCCCGGACATTTCACATACAAAAACCTTTTGTGTCTTTGTGCAATCTCTCCAGCAGAGGTGGTCGTATCCGAGGAGTCAGTCTGGTTTCTAACGGACAAAATGACTACATTTATGATAAATTATCTTCATACAGGAACATTTTTTTTAATAACATCCAATTGAAGAAATGTTTATATATGGCAGATTTATCAAACTGAATGTGAATGCCCAGACGAGAATACCCCTTTAAGTTTAAAATTCTCTGTCCTTTCTGTCAATGGCTTATGCTTCTATTTTCTGATTGAAAACATATACAGTCTATGCTTAACCATGTTTAAAAAAGTTAGGGGTATAAACCATTTTACCTACAGATAAGATCTCTGCACTGAATGTAAATCATAAGCATATATAACAATATAGTTGATGTTTGCATACCTCTTTATATCATTGAGTGCTTTAAATGTGCTTCACAATCTGATAGTAAGTAAAGCTTTTCCACTGAGCCATTGCAAAAGGAAAAAAAAAGGAAAAACAAAAAAACAAAGCTCTTAAAATAAACACATTGATGCCATAATTGGACGTAGTGCTGACATCCTGAAAAGAAAAGTGAGGCTTTGCACAAGTAAAAACAAAAAGCTGTACAACACAAATTGGCTTTTTGTTCGCTTTCCTAATAATACAGTGCAAAAGAATTACTCAAAGAATTGGTAAGACAGAACTCTAATTTAGTTCTGTCTAAAATCAGACTTCATTGCATATTCAGCATATGTTTTAGTGACACAACTTCTACTGCTACATTTCATAAATAAATGCATTTATTGATTGCCTTTATTATGAATTCAAATAGTAATGTGTAATGCAATTAACACCTAATGATGATATAGAAATTGCTACATTGAAACAGAGAATGAGAAAATATTATACAATGTGGAAAGAAGCAATATAAAATGTTTATTTTGTACCTAAATAATTAATATTTAATTTAATATTCTATTTTAAAGAAATTCAACTAGTATCAAGGCAGGGAAGAAGTGTGAGCCCTGTCAATCCCAGAACCTTTATATCTGCCTACTTGCCGCCCTCAGCAGGTGACCACTGGGTGGCAGCCCCTACCCTGAATAAGTGCACAGTACAGACAAGTGTCGGGATTTGAACCGGTGTCCTTTGGCCTTTATGGTTGGTTCTCTGCCACTGTGCTACGTGGCCTGATTGGTTTTTAGGTCTCAGCTGTCATTGTCATTCAGTCTTGGCTAGGTGTTGTTATATCTGAAGCTTATTCTTGGCTTTGTTCTGTAGGAACATCTATACTTCCTATTAGCTTGTTACTTTGTCTGTAGTAAGAGATTCTGAAGTCTCTCTGCTGTCTTGTATGCTCACACTACTTTCCTGGCTGTTCCCCATTTGTTTGTGTTTATGGACATGCTGTGGTTGTTGCCCTTTATTCCAGTCCTCCCTATTGCCCTCCTTCCTGTATTCAGTCTTGGTTGTGTGTTTGTGTGCATGCAGGGATTGCTTGTTCTCCAAAATCCAATCTTTTTGTTAGGGGGCCCAAATTTAGTACACCAGACCCTAGTATTCTTAAGTCCTTTCCCCACTTTCTGGATAGGTCTTCATATTCAGAGAGAGAGATAAGTTGTCGGGTCTGCGAGTAGCCCGGGTAAGCTGACCATCACCCACAGGCAGGGATTAGCTTAGTCATAGAGTAAGGGACAGTTTTCCCTTCCCTGTTTCCCTAGCTCTTACTTCTCTCTCTACACAGTTTCCTGCATCTGTGTAAACTGTGAAAATAAGAAAACAGACAGAGACAAGGCAGACAACAACAACAAGGCAAGGTATAACAAACCAGAGTAACAGCAAGCCATTCTGTTTCCTGGCTGTGTCACATGTTTAGTATAAGACACACTACATATTACCATATTACCATGAGTATCCATGATTATTAAAATAATTAAAAACACTTACTTTATGTGTTAATGTTTTTTTAAACATTAACCAATAACAAACAAAAGTTGTCTTATCTCAAGAGAAAATGAATGTGAAACCTATCATTGAATAGGTGACATCTGAGACATCACTCTGCTATTTGCAAGGATAACTTCACAGCACAGATCCTTGGGGAGACCAGCAGGGTAACTGTGACACTTCCACAGCAGTGAGAGCAGAGACAGAAATAGAAGTTTTAAATTTTATGAATAAATTAGATATATGTAATTTTAGTTTTAGCTGCTAGCAATTTATATTAATACATAGTTACAGATGATTTTATAGTGTAATACTTAAATTAATAGGGACATAAAAAATAAATAATACATTTGCTTTGTTCCTCTAGCAAGGAGCAAATACTATGTGTGTGCTTGTAAGACCTTGCTAACGCTGTGGTCACAGGAGAATTACAGTGTTCTACTAAAGCTTTATTAGAGGATTAAGAGATTTTTTTTTATCGTTCCTATCTGAAAAAGAGGCACATTTATAGATATTAAATGTTCTCTCTCACAGGTTCTTCAGCAGCTATTTGTCAAGTGTGACACACTGCCAACTGCATCTTTCAGAAAAGTTTTTTAGTTCACATCTCATTACCTTTCGTGTCAGACAGTTTCTCTGCTGTTTTAGCCCTTTCTTGCTCTGATCGTGTCATTATCTCTTCTTGCAGTGCTGATGCGTGAGCTTGAACACCACAGGGCACTTGATGTGTTGAGCTCACTGGTTTCTTTCTTGTCTTAAACCTTTTCCCCCTTTGGAAAACTGATGGCTTGTTCCTTACATGGATTAGGAAGTAGCAGCATGAACACCTCAAGTGCTTTATCAGGTAATATTACCTGTATATATAGAGAAAGCTACTATTCTTATCTGTTAAATGGTTACAGTAACTCTACTGATGACAATATCTAGTAACTTAGAAAAGTGGTTTAGTCGGATAATTTATTAAGAATAGACAAAGCAAAGAGTTTATTTCACAAATGGTAAAATGTTTTAGTTCTCAATTAATATTATCATGATTATTAATTATTACATTTTTTATCTGGCTGTAGTAATTCTTATTGATGATCAGACAACACTATATTTTTATATGCACCCCACCCCTCACGCCACACCAGATATATTTAGAGGCTTGGGCCTCCTGATATAGTCAACCCCGGAGTGTGACCAAGCAATTCTATGGCCTATATCGCACACCATAATCCCGGACTTCAAATTTTTCTTCAGTTATTACATTATCTAAAATAGCAATCATTTCATTTATATCACATATATTCAGAATTTTGTATACAAATCAATTTGAAAGCACACCCGTAGACCCCAGAAGAAGTTGTCAGGGTGAAACTCGACCAGAAAGTCGTCCAGGAGCCTTGTGTGCGATTGAGATTTTAACTTAAGGCCTTTTTAACTGTACACTTGTGAGTAGAATAAAGTGCTTTCCATTGCAATATGTTTTAATTTTTATCCTTTATATGGAGGAGCATAGAATCTAGAACATGGAAGTGATTTGGAACCTAAGCGTTGGAGGTGTGTCTTTTCAATTAAAATGGGGACTGGGAATATCTGACAATATGAGTGATCATGAGTCATTCAGAGTTTCTCTGAAGGAAGAAGAAACTCATAAGAATTGTCTCTCGTAGGTAAGACCATCATTATTTTAGTGAATGTTTGACATTTGGGACCAACACCTAAATCAGATGATATTAGCTGACTAAGGCTATAAGCAACACAGAAAATTGTGCAGAAAGAACAGTTTCATTTTATGTGTAATGTACAGATTGGGCAACAGCAGTCTAGATCTGGCTCTGGACCTCCACTGGTCTGCCATTGATAACTTATTCTATGGATATCTTATTAGTATGCATACAATGTAAACTGGAAAAATCCTTTAAAGTTTGCCAATGAACACTTTCCACTTTTGTTTAATAGAATTAAATCCTGACCTTTCCAGAGTTATGGGAGTTATGTACAAAGCATAAATATTTTTATCTCATTATGTAAAGTAGGTCTCATACTGGTCAGAACACCATGCTAAACAGCAAACTATAACAGTACCTTGCACTCTATTTTCAATCGTTACTTGCAGAAAGCCAAAATGTAATGAATAAAAGCAAATAAAGTAAAAACTATAACCAAACCTTAGATGTTAATTAATGTTGATTCATTACATTTTAATACAAACAACTATTCTCTGTGTAGGGGTAAAGCTGGAAAAGATATTTTACTAGCCGAACTTCAAGAAAAGCAATAAAATATATCAAACAGTTATCTACAACACTTTCATTGAAGCGGATGCTTAAGTTCAATTTTTTGCAGAAACATGTGAAGCCCTAAGGACAGGAATAAAGAGAATGTTATATCGTGCAGAGAAAGCCATACATTTTCAAGTCAGTTAATGTCATTATGAGGATACCACATTTTCAACTGTTCTGTAAAAAATGATCCAGAGATTTCATAAGTAGGAGGAGCAAGCACATTTTGATGTGCTTTATTTTTAAATTCTTTTATAGCTGTAGACTGTTGTATTTAAATAATAATATAATAATAATAATAATATTAACTACGATTGTCAGAATTGACTTTTCCATATTTTTGACAGTTCACTAAAGCAGCATTAAGAGCTTCAGTATTTTAGAGGCCTATTCCTAGGTGCAATCATGTCAAAGGGTCAAATTTTCTTTATTTTATTATTTATGATTTTATTTGGTATTTATATTAGAGACGTTTTATAAAAATAACATTTACTTCTTGAGGACATAGGGATTTTAATTTATGAAAATGATTTCTTTATTAATTCACTTAGTCAATTCACCTTTTCTTGAATAGCTTAGACACAGGATGAAATAGATTGTCCAAAATAGCAGCCTGTTGCCAAACTTGGAAGTCTCTCCTTGCTGGGCATTTTAACCCCTTAACTGCTGTGATCAAGAACAGTGTTCCTTCTGTCTCTCCCCCGACCCCCTGCAATGTAGTAACAGTCTGATGAAGATCTCCATGTCTTCCATGCATAGTGGCATATTAGGCTGAGTTCACGACTAGGTCTAATAGGCAAATTGTCAGTAAAACAGAAGTTCTGCAATGTATTTTATGAGGGATGAGGAATCCCCAGTGTAAGTCTCCCAGTGGGATAGTAAAAAAAGTAAAAAAAAAAAAAAGTTATTTAAAAAAAAATAAACAAATAAAAAATGTTAATAAAAACTCAAAAGTCAACCCTTTCATTAAAAAAATTAATAATACCCTCCCCTTTAACCCCTGGCCCTTTTTAGTTTTTTCAATTCCATTTTTCACTCTCCACCTTCAAAAATCTATAACTTTTTTACTTTTCCACATAAAGAACTCTGTGATGGCTTATTTTTTGCGTAACAAATTGCACATAGTGACGGTATTTAATATTCCATATCGTGTACTGGGAATCAGGAAATTCCGAATGCAGTGAAAATGTGAAAAAACGCATTTGCGACCGATCGCGGGTGTTACCGGTAAGCCTTTGCTGCAATATGCAGCAAAGACTTACCAGCTATGGAGAGGACTCGGCCGTGAGCCCTCTCCACGTACCAGGACCCGGCTTGCGCCATACTCGCGAGACGCAGGGCATTTTTATGTTTAATGATACACACGTTTTTACTGTGTTGTTTGTGAGTATATATACTATTAAAATATTTGTCCTTTCCTGAACCTTGGCAATCTGCACTATGTGTTTGTAACTTCCTGATACAGGGATAGTGGTGTTCTCACGGATACGGAAGTGTTACGGAGGCTACGCCCGGACCCAGTGAAGGAAGGAAGCTGATGACACAAGGGAGCCAGGGCGATTTTCTATTTCCAACTTGTGAGAAGGTGGGGAGATTTCTCATATCGGCATCACGATAAGGAGTAGAGCATTGACGTTTGTTTGGATTTCGAGCATAGGAGCTGGGTCATGTCTAGTCTCAAAAGAATAGAGGGATTCATCCGGCTCTGATGAGACCAGAACCCTGATCCTATGATTTTCCATTGAGAAGCTAAAACTCATCCAAGGTCCTAGATTTGATCAATAGTAGGATGTTCTCTAGAGCCACCTAGGGAATGTCAAGAGGTGTGTCAACAGTTAATATAAACTCACCACACCTTCTGCCTATTGGCATCCTGGGGGAACTATTTTAACATCACATCAAGAGCAGGAAGGATCCTCAAGTTTGGACTAACCTCTTCCCCAATTAGTTCAGGACAAGGTAACAGAACTGCTTGTACTTGTAGTACTATACTTTCAATATATACTCTGTTAAATGGTGTAGATTTCTATTGTGTGTACTGTTTTGCCTAGTGTGTCCTTATGGCTATTAAATAAAAAATTTAACCTGCATTGTGTTTTTATCTCGATCCTCAAATCCCTATGTCCCTATGTTGAATCTGACCTGATATAACCCTGTTTTGATAACAGACTACCATGCTGATTAGCTTCTGTTCCACTTTGGCTTAGGGAGGTAACATCTTCTAGTTATCTAACTCTCACTTAGGTGAGGCCAGGCAATAGGAAAGGACAGCTGGGTAGCAGATTTAGCATCAGGGCCCAATGTCTGTGTCACATGTCTATTACCAACCTTTGGCCTTCATCTGGACAATCTTGAGGTTTCAGTCACATAAGAATAGCACACCATTTTTGAAAAGTCAGTGAAAACTGGAAAGTTAGGCTGCAAGTTAGTGTTTGCCAAGTAATTAAGGAAATTAGCACATGTGCCAGACTTACACTAATAACTTGCAGATATCTGAAAGTGTTTTCTTATTCTTTTACAATAATGTCATTTACATTTAAGCTTAAAATACTGCTACACATGTTCAGATATATTCATGTAGGACTACAGAATTGTGTGCTGTCCAGTATTTTATATATATCTGCTACAGTATGACCATTCTTAACCGGTTCGCGACCACCCGCCGTGTATTCACGGCGGCGGTCGCGTCGCGCTGCATGGAGAGGGCTCACGGGCTGAGCCCTCTCCATAGCCGGTAAGTCTTTGCTGCATATTGCAGCAAAGGCTTACCGGTAACATCCGCGATCGGTGCTAGCACCGATCGCGGGTGTTTTTACAGCGTGGGCTGCCGGCAAAGCTGCCTGCAGCCTCAAACAGATAGCGGCGCATGGGCGCCGCCATCTTACCTGGGATCGCCGCTCCCCGTGACGTCATCGGGGGGCGGCGATCCGTCTCCATGGTAGCCTCGGGTCTTCCGAAGACCCGAGGCTATTTCGTTTTAACCCCTTCATTACAATGTGCTGATAGCACATTGTAATGAATGAGTTAGAAAATCCCCATATACTGCCATACTGTAGTATGGCAGTATATGATAGGATCGATCAGACAACCTAGGGTTAAAGTACCCTAGGGAGTCTGAAAAATAGTATAAATAAAAATAAAAAAAAGTTTAAAAAAAAAAAAATTATAATAAAAAAACCTAAAATTTCAAATCACCCCCCTTTCCCTAGAACTGACATAAATATAAATAAACAGTAAAAATCATAAACACATCAGGTATCGACGCGTCCGAAAATGCCTGATCTATCAAAATATGATAACGGTTTATCAATGCGTTTAACCCCGTAACGGAAAATAGCGCCCAAAGTCGAAAATGGCACTTTTGTGCCATTTTGAAAAATCTAAAAAAATCTATAAAAAGTGATCAAAAGGTCTTACAGTCCTAAAAATGATATCATTGAAAATATTATCAAATTTCGCAAAAAATGACACCACCCACAGCTCCGTACACCAAAGTATAAAAAAGTTATTAGCGCCAGAATTTGGCAAAATCAAAAAAATTATTTTTGTACAGGAGGTTTTAATTTTTGTAAATGTATGAAAACATTATAAAACCTATACAAATTTGGTATCCCCTTAATCGTACCGACCCAAAGAATAAAGTAGACATGTCATTTGGGGCGCTCAGTGAAAGACGTAATATCCAAGCCCACAAGAAAATGGCGCAAATGCGTTTTTTCACCATTTTCATTGCATTTGGAATTTTTTTCCCGCTTCCGAGTACATGGCATGGAATATTTAATACCATCATTATGAAGTGCAATTTGTTACGCAGAAAACAAGCCATCACACAGCTCTTTACGTGTAAAAATAAAAAAGTTATAGATTTTTGAAGGTGGGGAGTGAAAAATGGACATGAAAAAACAGGAAAGGGCCCGGTCCTTAACCGGTTAAACTAATATCTAAAAATGATAATTATTAATAAAACTGAACATACTCTATGTAGTGTCTGGTAATCTCAATTGAACTGCTTTATCTTAGTACAAGTAATTTAAGGGCAGCTATTATTACCTTAAAAATAACTAGCAATTACTGAGTGAACCTTATCAGTATCAGAAGAGTAGAAATGTGCGAATACACATTGTAACACGGCAAAATTTGCTTAATTTGTGGTCTCATCATTGGCAATTTAGGCTACAATAATGACCTAATTAGTCATTTCCATAACATAGTAAAATTCGAACAGCAATGAAGCATATAATTTTAAATTACTCTCACTGTTATAAATGCATACCCATCAAAAACCATTCCCTACAAGAATAAAGTCTGCTCAAACCTAAAGTTTTAGATAGGTGAAAATGGACTGACCTGGCAAGTTCTGTGTAGCGCTGTGTAATCTGTGAGCTCTATAAAAATAAAGAATTAGTTTTAAATGCCATTTTGCTTTTTTATTTATTTTACTTTATCTTATTTACTTTTTTTCACATTTATCTATTCTTTGCAAGTATAAAACCATGCAGTTTTGAGTTTTGATATTTCATGAATTGTAAACTATAGAATTACCTCAAATCTTAAAATTTCCTTATGGTCTGCTTTATAAAGAGTACAAAGCTACTGATATACCGTATATACTCGAGTATAAGCCAACCCGAGTATAAGCCGAGGCCCCTAATTTTACCACAAAAAAATGGGAAAATCTATTGACTCGAGTATAAGCCGGGTGTGGGAAATGCATTGGTCACAGCCTCCCCAGTATATAGCCTGCCAGCCCCTGCCCCAGTGTATATAGCCTGCCAGCCCCTGCCCCAGTGTATATAGCCTGATAGGCCCTGCTCCAGTGTATATAACCCCCCCCCCCCGTTGTGAAGCACAACACTACCATTGTAGCGGATGGATCGCACAGAAGATCTACGGGGGCCGCCGGAAAGGTGAGTTTTGATTTATTTTTTTGACTCGAGTATAAGCCGAGTTTGGGTTTTTCAGCACATTTTTTGTGCTGAAAAACTAGGCTTATACTCGAGTATATAAATGGCTTTCTAATCATTCAGTGCTGTCTTTTAGTAATATGTAATGACTAGTCTAAATATCCCAATACATGTACTGTATATCAAAGCCATTAACAATCTATGGCTGAGCATTTGCATCTTTCCAATAGAAGTAGGAATTTTATCTTAGAAAAGTAGGAAAGTATGAAAACCATGTACTGTTTTTATATATTTACTGTTGTTTTATGGTCTTAAATATAGAAATAGTTTTGTAATTTTTTTCGTTTTTATTTATAATCTATAATTGTAGTCTTATTTACCCCTGTTTTATTGTCTTATTAATATAACAATATTATTTTTAACAGGCACTTCAATTAATACTTGTAAGCTAGTTGGAACTTTTTTCAGATGTGCCTGATTATGTACTGTTAGATGTAGAACAAATGGTATTTTATAATACCAAGAATCTATTCATAATTAACCATCTGTTGTGTCTTTTGCCTCCTTTCCTTAACATTTCACTTGGCTCCATCACGCATGTGATTTCAGAATGTATTTTTTCAGACACATTCATATAGTATTTTAGTTTAATAATAATAATAATAATTATTTATTTATATAGCGCCTAAAGCATACGCAGCGCTGAACAAAGTTTCCATGTCCAATACAATTATTCATTGTTCCACTTCTAAACACTTCTAATAATAGTTTTTGCTCCTTTACCAATAAGAATTTGCATCAAATTATTATCAAAAACTATTTTATATTTAACACTATTTAAAATAATATTATTATTTATTTATAAAACACCATTAATTTCATAGTGCTGTACAATTAGTAAGGGATTCCCATACATTAAAATAAGACAAGACCAATGCAAATACAAAAACTACAGAGATCTGGAACAAGTAGGAGGAGGACCCTGCCTAGGCTCACAATCTATATGGGAGTGTTAATGTAGACACTCCTTAAAGAGATGAGTTTTCAGGATATGTTTTATATAATGGCATGGACTAGCAATTTTTGAGACTCCGTGTTGAGTACGGATCGGATGCCAGAGATGTTCTTATAATGGAGCCGGAAGAATGTAATAAGGAACTGGAAAGGCTTGAAGAATAAGGAGTCAAAGATGATTCCAGGGCAGCAAACTTTTGCCACTAAATTGTGACAGTTATGTCTGGCTGGAGGGATGTGTTAGGTGGTGGAAAAATTATTAATGCCATTTTGTCTATGTTGAGTTTTAGAAAACAAGGAGGATATGGCAGATAGGCACTCTGGAATTGTGGATAGAAAATGAGATATATCTGGGCCAGAAATATAGATCTGTGTGTAATCAGCTTAGGAGTGGTATTGAAAGGTATAGATAGAGAAGACTAGGGGTCCCAGGAAAGAGCCTCGTGGAGTGCCAACAGAGAGGGGGCAGGGTGAATAGGTGGAGTGAGAGTGTTAGACACTGCAAGTCCAATTGGAGTGGTATGAGGAGATACATGAAAGGGCCATATCAGGGATAAAAAGGGAAAAAAGCATCTGCAGCAGGAGAGAATTGACAACAGTGTAAAAGGCAGAGGACAGATAAAGAAGGAAGAAAACAGAGTAGTGATGTTTTGCATTGGCCACATAGTAGATCATTGGCTCAGAAACTAGCTTTAGTTTGTCAAAGAGTGAGTTGGAGGAAAGGTAGGAGGATAGTTATGGATGAACATGATGTTCCAGGATTTTTGATGCAGATGAAAGCAACGAAATAGGTTGATAGTTCGCAGAGAAGTTGGGTCCATAGATGGTTTCCATAGGATAGGTGTGACTGTGATATTAATGAAGGAAGGTGGAACTTTTCCAGTGGATAGTGAAATGCTAGACATGTGAGTTAGAGCTGGGATAATCAGTTTTGAGGTTGGGGATAACATGCAATGGGATTGGATCAAGCACACAAGTAGTGAGGTATAAACAGCATGAATAATATAGACAGCAATAATATTATTACTGATAGTAAAACATATTTTCATACTACAGTAAATATGAAAGCAGCGAAGAGCAAAAAGTCTATTTTAAGAAAAGTCAATCTATAAAGTAGCATTTGCTACTGGACACCAGCCTCAGTAATCCTATACTGTGTGTGTATTTCAAAGAACTGTAATGATACAAGAGAAAACTGGAGGAGAGACCCTGAATGGATTGATTAGTAGAGAATAATATAGATTTATATGATAATTCATTTTACAAATAGATTTGTAAAGGAATTGAGAGGTTGGACTCAAATACATATGAAGTAATTTGGGAAATGAAAGCTAGACAATAAAACCACTTTACATAAACTTGAGGTTTGTAATCTTTTCCTTACTAATCATCTTTATCTTGGTGAAAATGATGATAGTAAAGATAATTTTGCACACAACTGTTCATGGGTAATCATCAAATTTGCAACAAATGTCAGTTAACTAATCAATTGACAAACATGCACTTGTATCAGATTGACAGAACAGATTAACTTGACATGTTGGCATGTTACTGGAAGTCATTAATCTTCCCAAAGTATTTACTATGGAAACCTGGTGTTTTAAACATGCTGTTCCATGCACAGCTAGAAAAGTGCTGCTTTCTTTTAAATACACTAAAGATTGTTGTAAAAGATACAAATGTCACAGGAAAGATTAATGATCATGTGCTCAAGAAACAAATAATGTGCTTTACACAACTCATGTCTCTAACAATACTTACAGGAACTTATTCTTCTACAGCTCCGGTGTCTTCAAATCACTGCTGGCTAGAACAGTACTGTCCTAATAATAATAATAATAATAACATTAAAGTTTTATTTTCATATTCCGCAGAGCTGTATAGATCATGGGTTACATATATAAATGAAACAAGGCATTAAAGAGTGATATCCTAGTCAGATGAAACAATCACAATGAAGGCTTTTCTTGCAAGAGCTTACATTCCATGAGGATGAAGGGCTGACACAAAAAGTGACTTGTTAAATTGTTCAGATATTCTTTAAGAGATAAAATAATAAAATAAATAAATAATGCTAAATGAATCTATAACCAGTGGCTACTGATTTTTTTTATAGAAACTAGGTTGCGTTGGTCTACAGAGAATCCTGTTTAATGGTATCAAGTGATGGAGGTTTAGAGAAAAGAAAGTGAAAGTTACAGTTGTATCTTTCAGTTACTGTAGTTGAGACTTGAGTGAAATATTGTGACAATAAGGGTTTTAGAGGTTTCCATAGTCACAAAAGGATTCATTCAGAAAATGTTTTTAATGTTCAAGTGTCAGGAGGATACAAGTAATGGTATATAAGGCACAAGACACAAAAAGGACATCAGAGTAAAAGAAAACCCCAAGACAGCAGGCTTGCTACCCTAGTTTTATGGTGGAAAGACAAGAAATTCAGTCTAAGGCTTCATTCACACGGCCGTATGGGGGACCTATATACGGCCAACACATATATACGACATATATACGTCCCCCATAGATGGCAATGTTAGCATGGAGCTGTATTGGTGTGGTATGGTGCATTTTCGTAGCCGGGGAAAAGATAGTACATGTCCTATCTTTCCTCGGAATTCGGCGCCATGCGCATGACACATGATGCATCCCCATACATCGCTATGGGGAGGGGGTGAACATCTCTCTCATCTCATCATCTCATCGCTCTATGCACTCCACTGAAACTGCTCTTGCTGAAGTCTCTAATGATGTCTTCTCTGATATATTTAAGGTGATTATTTGCCTCTTTTTGTTCTGGATCTATCTGCAGCGTTCGATACTGTGGACCACCAGCTTCTCCTCAGGATGCTTTGCTACATTGGCCTAAATGACACTGCACTCTCCGTAGTCTATTGCTCATTGCTCTACCATAGCTGTTAAACTGTAGACATAAGTGTGGATCCCCAAACACTTCATTCAGAGAAGACATCACAGGATATAGCTGGAACAAAGTCACTTCTCACTGTGCACAGCTGGTAACAAATCCATATTATATGAGACCTCTCATACACAGAGCTAAATAGCCGTAACAAATCTGCTTTATTGGAAGAAAATATTATTGATGTTTTCAAAATTCATATAAAGGCACTCACTAGGTTACATATAAGATAGGTTCTTCAGGTCTGTTCTTAAGTTGAATTTGTAGTCAGAACTGTATATTCTATAATTGTAACTCCAGACAATTTTTTTTTGGCCCATTGACAATGGATTTTCAATTTCAGGAACAGGGATTATCAATAAAACTTCATTATAGACACCTTACAGCTGATCATTGCTGCCCACGTCTAAAGTAAAGAATCCAGAGAGTTTCACCAGAGCTTCACCAGAGGTCACAGCACAGTGGGTTGAGAGGTCTGTCTGTAACTAGTGGTAGTCTGTAAGAAGGGTGTTCTTAACTGCTGTCTAGATGGTAAGACTGTTCCTCTTTTACACAAACATTGGCAGGCCTTACTATAATCTTTGATATATATCTTTATGATTTTATGTGACATTTGGATTAAAAGTGATATTTTAAGTATTTAGAGTATTTACGCTTTGGCCATTCAATACTTGAGCTACTAGTACGAAGGCTAGTCTGGATAGCCACACAGGTCCATTGGCATTTTTGTGTCCTTAAGTAGCTTGTATATATATATATTTTGGAGATATAAGAAAGATAGACATGTCTTTGGATCTGTGCCCATAATATTTAGCCCATAAGAGCATGAGGATGAACCTGGTTGTTAGTGTTTTATCAATATGTAATGTGATAACGTGAGCTGCTAAAAGGTAATGTTGCATGGGGGCTGCAAGATAATCTTTTGCCCTGGGCCCAAGAGTCTTAAGTTAAGCCCACGGTGGTGATGTTTTATATAATTTCTGTAATATAAATTTAAAAAATAGTTTTATAAGTTTTTCTTCACTCTTTATGAAGGTAAGCATTTTTTTTAATTCAAAGTTCAGAAAGATGACTGTAAGGTTTAATATCCACTCAATGGAAATCATTTTGGTATGTGCAAATGAAAGAGAATACATCTGGAGGAACAGGAGATGGTAAAAGATTTAGTAGTATTAGTATACTGAAAGCTGAGTAGCTTCTTTGCATTTCAAATGTGTGGATGTTTTGGTTTTCAAAGATTTAAGATACATCATCAATGTCTTCTTTGACAGATAAATTTGTTGTTATCTCTACATTAAAGCAACATTGGCTAGACTAAATTGCAAACTTCTATCAGACATGTATTTTCAACTGTGTCTGCATAAGTGTTAATCACTTACTGTTTTGGATGTGCCTTTTGAACAGCAAAATACATAGATTACATGCATTTAACCTTAATGATATTTTTAACATTTAGAGTTTCACAGTTTTCTCTTAACTAGTTTATCCGTTAGAAGTCCCTTTATCAGTTAATTGCACATAAAGCAGCACATTGAAAACCGATACTTGGGTAATTCTGATGACAAGATCCAAAGAGTAAATTATCCATACCTGTACAGTCCCATTCACATCTGTAAATTCTGCTGTATGAACATTTAATCTCCTCTTCAAATAAGTACTTTGATTCTTATATACACAGCAACAAGGTATTACAAGAATATTCGGCTGATATTAGTTGTATGTTCACATACTGCACAAATAAAACCTTCATAGAATGTTTACAGTCCCTGCTTCTATCCTATGTTGGATGTATATGTAGTTGAATAGCATTTAACACAATATTTTCCTCCATATGGATTATTTATTATGTGTGTTACATTGTGTTGTCTGACAACATGCAGGTTATCCTATTTTGATGCGTCGTTTTCACATTTTATTCTTAGTGGAAATATTTCATGGAGCGTGCATTCAGACAAGATGCTTGGTCTAATCCATCGCTTCTGAAAATGTTATATTTATGTGGATTATAAAAGTCTGCACATAAATGAATTAGGAGAAGATTCACTATAACTGCTGAAAGAGCTTACTTGGCCCAGTGCAGAACATTCACGACTAAGCCTCTGGCACATGCGAATAGATCGGCTAAGTACTGTGTATGAATATCTCTTACATTCTGAGAAGTACTTTAGATTGTATTAGTATTAAATTGTTAACCTCCAGGATATACTTTATAAAACAGTGCTTGAATAATGTTTAAAGTGTTTAAGGCATAATTTGATGTAATTGCAATCCCTTGCCTGGGCAAATGATTTATTTTATTATAAAACAAATCCTTTTAGAATGCATATATTTACAGCATAATCAACATCACAGCCATAAACCGTGCATGCAAGGTTTTTTATTTCTTCCTAAAATCAATGATTATCATTTGACCACTAGGTGGCAATCTCTGGTCAAATATACTATAATTTACAGGGACAATAGTTGTGCCAGAAAGGCATTAATAAAGGTTAGGTTATATATTAAACCAAGTACGCGCAATTAATTAGTTTTACATTATTAATTAGTTAAAAAGCATTTTACTTAATACCTTAAAAGCTTACAATAATTGACAGTTGACACTAACTCTCCATTGCAAATCTAAGAATAAGAGAATTTTCTTGCGTAATGAAAGTAACAGTTTCATTTAATAGCCAGTTACATAATGTCTTACCTCAACAGGATACAGTTGGGGAGATTTATTGTGCCTTTTTCGACAGAAAACTGGCAAAGAGGGCACATAAATCTCCCCTTCCCCTCCAGTTCAGGGTGTTTTGTGGAGCAGTGAGCGCACTGGCCCGCCACATTTACTATAGTCTCTGCTGGAAAATCAGCTGAAACTATAGCATAAATCTCTGCCAGGTCAGACCTGGTCTTAACATGTCCGACCTGGCAAAGATTATGCCCATATCTACTAAGAGGCTGGGAATTCCAAGGCTGTTTTAAACGCTATTTTTCATAGATTCCCCCCATTATGTTTATGACTGTACCCTCTAATACTGATATAGACTTATTAAACCTGTTCTATTCATTTAAAATATCAAGAGATATTACTCATGTATTCTTCATATGCTCTACATTGTAGATCCCAAAGAGCAAATATTCTCTTACTGGTGTCATAGATACCATGCACTGACTTTATAAAGGGTATGTCAGGTACCTCAGCTATCAAGGATTTTTGACAGTAAGAATAACACGCAGAACTAAACTAAAACACCAGAATTCTTAACAGGAACGTCTTACAAATTAACCAAGAATTGCCTTATAGACTACAAGCTGAGAATATGATTCTGTAAGTGATTCTTAACGTAATTTTAATTCTGTAAAACTTTCTGGGGTTGGGGACAGCTGTAAGAAAGTATATAAAGTGTATTTATGCTGCTCACTCTTCACGTTCCAGTGACTTTGCGGCCGTTGGTTTGCAGACCGCGTCTGCTGGGCCGCGGTATTACTTGTCCATGTTTCCGAGGCTCCCACAAGAAACATATTGGCGTAAAACATCTTGTGACCACCCACACTCCCAACCAGGAGCCAGGGCAGAACAAATATACATTTCATTTTCTGATGCCTGTTTAGTTCCCCCTTTAAATTTCTGCAAAAATTGTGATTAAAATATGATGAAATATAGGAATCATGAACATTAACTTAAATATTCATGATTTCTTTTAGGTGTAATATAATAATCTAATGAAATAAATTAACTTTTCAGCTCATACAAGTCAAGAAATGGATATGCGCTTCTATGTTACTAATACTGATACTACAGCACAACAAATATTTGTAGGTCAATGACCTGTCTGTGGCAGTGTAATATAATATCTGGCACCACCTCTGCATCTATGTGATACCTCTGATCCCATTGACCTTTTTAATGATAACTGTATCACTCAGGAATCTGGCCGACCACACTGTCAGTTGATATTAGACCAGACAAAGTGTCCCTGTGATATATTTCTCTACATTCATAGATGGGGAGAAACATATTCAATTCACTTTATTTACAATATTAACATATGTTTGGCACTATGGGCAGTGAAGTTGTCCATTCTTAGTGATCCCTGACAATAGCTAAATACTGACATATTTTTTTGGGCAAGACTGCTTAAATAGCAGAGCAGGGTAGGTAAGAAAAAGCAGTTCCTTTTGTTTTTAAGTCAATAAAGCCCTCTCTACATAATGAAGCACAGTAAAATGACAACTGATCCAGCTGAAGTATGGAATTTACTAACCATCACAAGGTAAAATTTAGAGTGACACTCAGGTATTTGTTTCCTTCCATTATACACCGCTATTATATATAATTTAGCTAGTACCGTATTTTCCGGGCCATTAGGGGCACCGGACTATAAGGCGCATTAGTAGAAAACGCCTTATATATGGAAAAATTACATATATAAGGCGCACCGGACTATAAGGCGCAGGGTGGCCGGGGGCATGACGGATCGGAGGTGAAAGCGGCAAGAGGTGAGCGGTCTCCGGGGAAGGGGGTCCGTTCAGGTGGAGGAGGGCAGCGGACCCTACTTACATAGATCCCCGCTACCGGAGACAGCAGATCTCCAGCGGGAACTGCAGACCGACGCGGCACGAACAACTTCTGCAGTTCCCGCTGGAGATCTGCTGTCTCCGGTAGCGGGGACCTATGTAAGTAGGGTCCGCTGCCCTCCTCCATACATAGGGTGCACCGGACTATAAGGCGCACTTTGGATTTCTAAGGAAATCCTAGGCTTTTATGTGCGCCTTATAGTCCGGAAAATACAGTATTACCCATGGCAGACACAGACAATAGAAGGACCATGTGCAGGAACGATATACAAGCATCATGTATATTTTATTTGATCATATAGCACCAACCTTAAATTTCTTTAACAATATATTAGTAATTGTAATTCATTAAAATAATCAGCTCAGGCATTAACATACAATCTAATAGACAGAATGGAGTTGCTTCACAATGACAACCCCCTTTCCTACCGAGCACCAGTGGAGTTGCACTTGCTGCACCAATGTTTTGTCTACCATCATTATTTGTGAATTATTTGCTTTTGAGAATTCAGGGGAGCCTAACTTCAGATGGAACATGCAATCTTAGTTGGACCTACTAAAAATTACATGCTTCTGTTCACTCTGAAACACCCAGTCTCACTTTGTGTATGATAAAACTGCAAGGACTGTTCTACACAGGTTCTCCTCCAGGTTGAGGGCACAAGCTCCAGTCATAGGTACTACTGATAATAATTACACATGCTTTGGTCACACAGTTATAATGGAGAAGATGACTCTGTAGTCTTCAGCAACGGGAGGTCCAGGCAGGTGGGAACGGAACACAGGCACACGGACACAGCAACACGGAGGAACTTGGGTAACACACAGGAATGCAAGAATACATAGGAATATACAGGGACACAGGAATAATCACCAGGAAGCTTTATCTCAGGCTGTAAGGCACAAAGATCTGGCAGGGCTTGCAGGAAGAGGCAGGCTTATGTAGAATTAAGCAATATGGCCAGCGCCAATTAATGGCGCGCTGGCACTTGAAATCTGGAGAAGCCACCGCGCGCATGCCCTAGCAGTCGGGGACGAGCACTCAAAGCGGAGGGGAGTGACTCAGGAGCCAGAACAGGTGAGGTGCGCTGGAGGCGCGCTGGAGGGGGAAGAGGAGAACGGGTGAGCCCGCGATGTAGGTCGCGGGACCCCCCGTGACAACTAATTGTTTCATTTTTAGGAAAATATGCAAAGGATATTTTTAAAATTCCTAGAAGGCAAAGATGGTTCTGTCTATTGAGGGCCATTAAAAACTACAGTGAGGAATAACAACAACAAGACAGTTTTGGATCAAGACAAAAAGCTTGACAGAATCAGAATAGGTGAGAAGTGCATAGATTAGAAAAAAGAACTTTGGTTCATTGCCCCAGGGGTTATGGATATTTTCAAGTCCTTAAGGACTAAGCTCATGTTCATCCTTCGGACACAGCCCGATCTTTCAATTCTGCCAGTGTTACAATATGCAGTTATAACTTTGGAACGCTTTATCTCACAGCTCGTTTTCAGACTGTTTTTTTCATGGTATGTGGTATTTCACAGTAATGTTACATAATATGGAAATTAGGTGAAAGTTTTAAAAAATTTTCAGATTTGTCAGATTTCTAAATGTTATACTCATCATACAATTAGTCTAACTTGCTAACTAATATTAACCATATGTCTGCTTAATGCTGACATTTTTTTTATATGTTGATTTATTTTATAAGGATATTAGGAGGCTTCCAGTTCGAACAGTGATTTTCCAATTTTTTACAGTTTCAAATTCAATATTTTTAGAGGACAATTGAGCTTTTAGAGGGCAGATTTGATTTTCAGGTGCCATTACACATTTGAAAAGTTCATGAGCTACGAGAACAATGAGCTCCCGCCCACCAATGATCCTATTTGGGAAACTACACCTCCCAGAGAATTTATCAAGGTTTTTATTGAGCTTTTTACCACCACAAATGTTGTATAAAATGTATTGACATTGGCTTGTGTAAGTTAAAATCTTTTACTCTAAATTTTTATTTTTAGAAGGGGTTAAAGAGGTAAACACACCCCATAGTTTGTTACCTAGTTACTTCTAAATGCAGTAATAGCCCACATGCGATCACAAACTGCTGTATGGGTGCACTGTATGGAAGGGAAGGAGCGTCTATTGGCGGATTTTGCTGGCACAGATTTCAGGTGCTATGATGCATTGGCTGAGCCCCTAAAATAGTAGGGCAGTAAAAACCTCCAAAGAGTGGATCCATCTTAAAAACTAGACCCCTCAATGATTGCAGTAACACTTTATTTAGAGGCGCACTACCACGTTATTTAACCTTCAGTAGCTTTTTTGAAGGGGTTCACAAAAAATCTATTCTGTAATTGATATTTACTTTTTTTGTGTGTTTTAAACACTAACTAGCATAGATTACATGCTAATTATGTTCTATCGGACAGTACGGTAACTGTGATTTCCCATTTATATAGCTTTTTTATGTCTGTTCTACAGAATAAAAACTCATTTGGAGAAAAAATGATTTTGCATTACTGTCTATTAAGCAGCGTGAAGTTTTTATTATTTTGTTGATTGATTTGTTTAATGGCTAAATTTTTACGGGACAAGTTGTACTTTTTATTGATATCATGCAGCATTAAATTAGACCTTTTGATCACTTTTTATGTTGCTTTCTTGTTTGCTTGGATGCCCAAAAATTATAATTTTTTCAGCATTTTAATTTTTTTAAGGCGTTCACCAAACTGGTTCAGTAGTAATTTATTTTATTGTATGGGTGGTTACGGACATAGCAATACCCAATATGTGTTGTTTGAGTGCTGAGTTTTACACTATATGAGGCATTTAGGAGACTTCTATTATGTATTACATTTTATTTTATTAAAATGTTATATTTTGTAACCTTTTTTGTATCTTTTATTTGTTCCAATTGCTCAATTTAATACATTGCCATACTGATGTATGACAGTGTATTATACCAGTCAGTCAGAACTGGGGGGGGGGGCACCACTTCCCACCTATTTCCATGACCCAAGCCAATGTTGTTCAACATTTGCTTTTTTCTGACACTTTTTGTTATTAAGATACAATGGGGCTTATTTACTAAGGTCCAGCGGCCGCATTTCCGTCAGTCCGAGTATGCTAATACTCGACCGAGCAGTATACTATCTCTACTCACGGGCTATAAATATAAATAAACAGTAAAAATCATAAACACATTAGCTATTGCCGCATCCAAAAATGCCCGATCTATCAAAATATAATAGCAGTTTTTCACTGCAGATTTTCCCTTTAATTCTCTAGTTTCATCAAACATACTTTTTGTTCTGATAGTATAACATAAACCCTGTGGCATTTTTAATATACTGGAGAATAAAGGAATGATACTGGTGACGTTTTCAGGGATTGCACTAGGGATTGTGTCGCACACGATCAGATTTTGGCACATCGGCACCGGCTTTCATGCAACACAAATCGGAGGGGGGGCGGGCCGACAGACGATCTGACAGATTCGGACAACGCGCAAGATTTAACATGTCAAATTGTGTTGCAAGACATGCACTCACATACACCAGGAAGAAGAAGGTGAACTCCGGCGGACCTCAGCGGGGAAGCGACACATGCAGGATCTCGAGTGCACTATCTTGGTGAATCGCCGGACTTCATCCTCGTCGGACAGTCCTGGATTGGGGATCGCGATAGGAAGTAAATGTACCCCATTGTGAGTGATTCTTTTGATACTACAGGACAGATTTATCAGGCAGTCTGAAAGTCTGAATATTTCTAGTTACCCATGGCAACCAATCACAGCTTTCATTTTACCAGTCCTCATGGATATTTTAAAGGGGAGCTGTGATTGGTTGCCATGGGCAACTAGAAATATTCTGACTTTTAGACCCTATGTTTGTCTTGACTTTCTCAATAAAAACTGAATTGCTTAAAAAAAATGAATAAAGAAGAAACTGTTAAAAATAAATACAAATGTATTAATTACCTTTGCGTGCCCCCATTATGCCAGTGCAACTTCCATACTAATTCCGGCCCCTTTAAAAACAAACATTGTAGGATCCCTATACCTCTGTAAGCAGTCACTTACCACAGTGATGTGTACATACGATTGACTTCACTTACCTCTGAAATGCAACTTATGAATTTGTTCTATTTGTACATGTGAATTCAACTGCCAGATATCAAATAATAGCAAATTGGACATAACCATAATATCTGCTCCAGAAGGGACTAGAAATTGAGGGTATGTATTGGTGGTACCAGAATGCTGGGACATTAACCCTTTCTGCGTCATGTGACATAATAGTACGTCACACGTTGGGTGTGGGTGCATGAAGAGGGCTCACGGGTAGAAATGAGCGAGCAATAAAATGCTCGGGTGCTCGTTATTCCATACAAACTTTTCCTGATGCTCGAGTGCTGGTATTGAATAACGAACCCCATTAAAGTCAATGGGAAACCCAAGCATTTTTTCAATGAAAGAAAACATTAAATGAACAGTGCAGAATAACACATTACAGATGTTTACAGATGTTTTCCTTGTAAGAACACATTGAAATAACACTATTCTTCACATTGCAGGTGTCCGCGCGTGTCTTCCACTAAGTTAGGAGATGTGCACGAACATCTGGAATGTGAAGCATAGAATAAAAACAGTGAAAACAGTGAATACAGGACCATTTAAGTGCAGAACACATTGAAAGAACACTATTCTTCACATTCCAGATGTTCGTGCACATCTCCTAACTTAGCGGAACACGCGCGAACACCTACAAAGTGAAGAATAGTGTTCTTTCAATGTGTTCTTACAAGGAAAAAAACTGTAAACATGTGTAATTTGTTATTCTTCACTTTAAACACTGTTCTTCACTGTCTTTTATTAATTTAATGCTCGATCTCAAGACGGCGAGATACTCTTCCGAGCAACGAGCCGGTCCGAGTATGCTTATACTCGACCGAGCAGTATACTATCTCTACTCACGGGCTATAAATATTAATAAACAGTAAAAATCGTAAACACATTAGCTATTGCCGCATCCAAAAATGCCCGATCTATCAAAATATAATAGCAGTTTTTCACTACAGATTTTCCCTTTAATTCTCTAGTTTCATCAAGCATACTTTTTGTTCTGATAGTATAACATAAACCCTGGGGCATTTTTAATATACTGGAGAATAAAGGAATGATACTGGTCACCAATACCACAGACAAACTCTGAGACATTTTATGTCTGCAGTAATATTAAATTGTTCATGTTTCACTTACATTTTACCAATAAATTTGCAATTTATATAAAGTTGTACTCCAAAATGTAATGAAGATATTGCTGTCAGTAACGTATAATAATTGGATTAAAATACTTGCAAATGAAATGTTTCATCTCTGGACGCCATCAGTTATGTAACTGACATTTTCATATTTATATGTCAGTTTATATCCTATTAAAAAGAGTTTGCAGAATTCTCTAATCTGCAGCCTAGGAACAAATCTCAAACAGAAGAACACATTTATATTTGGCATCTCCACATTAAGTGGCGCATAATATCTCAAAGACAATGAACTGCATGCAGATTATCCTCTGCTGAAATGAGACTTGCTTATGTTTTAGCTTATTTCTGTAGCGGGAGCTCTTCATAATTCAAGAGGGGAAACATGATTTTGTCCTTCCAGTCTTCCATTCATTACACTTATGCAGTGTGTGATATTATAAAAGAATAAATGGCTCTTCATGGCACAGGCAAAGCATGAAGTAGACACTCATGTATGACTAAGTGTGCCTTTATTCAGCATTTCCTGCATGCTTCATTATTTAGAGACAATAGAACATACTAATAAATATCTTTACAATGTCTGATAAACAGTTTGCTTTATCAGTACTTCCAATTATACTCACTATTCATCTTTCCAATGGAAGACATTATTTTGTCCCTTTTTGTGTGTTCTCATGCTATAGATTTGAATATCAGTCCACATTTACTAATTGTTATGTAAGTCTTTACCTAGGCAGTCTGCTGCTGCTCCATGTTGATTAAATTGGCTTATGCTGGTAGATGATTCTGGCACATCTCCAATTTGTTTTTAATAATGCAACCTATTGAGACACCACAATAGTATATCAGTCCCATAGTCTTTGATGTTTTTTTTTATCATGTTTCAGTGTAATCCTTTGGATATTTTCATGATTCTTGGTAACAGTGGTAAATGTGCTACAATATATTGTACAAGCAAGCTTGCCACTACGGTAGATAAAGTTTAGAAAAATTACTTTTTATTCAACAAATAATCATAAAACATCATCATATATGTTACTAGATAGTGGATTAAGTGTGACAGATTACCAAAAATAAGGGAATGGTGTATACATGTAAGTCTGCCTGAAGGAAATTTATTGGATTGACCCAAACACGATGGCTTTACACTACAGCCTTGCAGCGCTGGGGACCTGGGTTCAGGTCCCAGGGTCAATATCAGCAAAGAGTTTGCGTGGGTTTCCTCCAGGTCCCCCAGTTTCCTCCAACACTCCAAAACATACTGATAGATTGATTAGATTGTGAGCCCCATTAGGTACATGGACTGATTTGGTAAGTTCTGTGCAGCGCAGTATAATTTGTGTGAGCTATATAGATAAAGGAATTTTGATTATTATAAATACATACTGTGCAACAATTAACAGCTCTGAGGCAGTGTAGTGGATGTCGTAATAGCTGAAGAGGAAGTTAACCCCAAAATATATTCAATTTTGATTTTCAACCAACAAGATACTGCAGTGGATGTCAAAGTCGCCAAAGGGAAAGGAGACACCATCAATTTTGATTTACACCAAGAAGGATGAAGCAGTACCCAAAGGGGTATAAGAACTTCAATAAACTATATTTCTAAGAAAAATTAGAAAATAACAGATTATGTACTGTATTTGTATTTTACAATAAATGAGGGAAAGAGGGTCATGGTGGAAAGGGTATAAGGAAAAGGACAATCTACTAAATATCGCCTGCTCAACTGTCTTTACCCAGGAAAATCCCCTGGTGGAAGACACAATGAGAAATAATGTAAATTATCTTTGCAATGTCAACAGTTTAACCCAGGAAGAGGTATGGCGACCACTAAGATAGATAAATCACCGGGGCCAGATGGCATACACCCCCGGGTTCTGCATGAACTATATATCGCGATAGACAGACCATTATTTTTAATATTTGAAGTTTCCCTGAGGACTGGTACATAGCAACTGTGGTACTAATAAAAGGATAAAGAAGCGATCCTGGAAACTACAGATATGTGAGTCTAACTTCTGTTGTGGGGAAAATATTTGAGGGGTTTGTTAGAGATGCTATCCTGGAGTATCTCACTGTACATAACCTTATAACCCAGCATCAGCATGGGTTTATGAGGGATCGGTCCTGTTGTATATCTGGACTTTTCAAAAGAATTTACCACAGTGCGGCATAAAAGGTTGGTACATAAAATGAGACTGCTGGGACTAGGGGAAAATCTGTGTATTTGGGTAAGTAGTTGGCTTAGTGATAGAAAATCGTGGGTCGTTATTAATGGAATATTCTCAGATTGGATTGATTTTACCAGTGGAGTGCCACAGGGGTCAGTATTGGGGCCACTTCTTTTTAATATTCTTTTTAATATTTTTATTAATGACCTTGTAGTGGGTTTACACAGTCAAGTTTCAATATTTACAAATGACACTAAGCTGTGTAAAGTAATAATTCATATAGCATTTATGGAAGCTTGAGGAGTGGGGAGAGAAATGGTTGATGAGGTTTAATGTAAATAAATGTAAAGTTATGTGTCACAGGCACCCCGTGATCCATACCGTGGATCGCAGGTGCATCTGCGCCCCTTTCCGTTGCGCCAGCCCCGCTCCCGCTGCCATGGACTTACCTCTCCACGCTCCTGCCCGGACTAGGCCCCACGCGCGACCCCACTCCCTAGGGCATTATTAAAGGAATGGGGGACTACAATGACAGATTGCAAATTTTGGGATAATTCAGTTTAGAAAAAGGACAACTGAGGGGGACCTCATTAAATTGTACAAATATCTGGACGGACAGTACAATGATCTTTCCAAAGATCTTTTAAAACCTCGGCCTGTGACCAGGACAAAGGGGCATCCGCTATGCCTAGAGGAGAGAGGCTATTCTACCATTGCCATAGAGAAAGGGTCTCTACTGTAAGAGCAGTGAGACTATGGAACTCTCTGTCACAGGAGGTTGTTATGGCCGACTCTGTGTACATGTACAAGAGAGGACTAAAATACTTTCTGGAGAGCAAAAATATCACAGTTTATGGGGAAGAAACATTTATTTAATACTTAAAGGTTGGACGTCTTTTTCCATCCTTATAGACTATGATACTATGAAGGTGACCCCCCCCCCCCCCTCAATATACTGTATTTTCAGGAACAATTCGAAACTGTCAGAGCAAGCACTTCATTTTGCAATATCTGAAGTGATGGCAAACTCTGTTATATTGTATTTTCGGGAACAATTACCATATATACTCAAGTATAATCTGACCTGAGAATAAGCAGAGACCGCTAATTTTAACAAAAAAACTGGAAAACTCAATTGACTCGAGTATAAGAAGAGGGCGGGGAATGCATTGGTCACAGCCTCCCCAATATATAGCCAGCCTGCCCCCTTTACTATATAGCCAGGCAACCCCCTGTAGTTTATAGCCCGCCAGCCGCCTGCAGTAAATAGCCTGCCAGCCCCCTGTAGTATATAGCCATCCAGTCTCCTGTAATATATAGCCTGCCAGCCCCCTGTAGTGGATAGCCTGCCAGCTCCTCTAGTATATGGCCTGCTAGCCCCTATTGTATATAGCCTACCAGCCCCCTATAGTAAAAAGCTATCCAGCCCCTTGCAATATTTAGCCAGCCTACCCCCTGTAGTATGTAACCTGTCAGCCCCCTGTAGTATATAGACCAAGATAAAGAACTGAATATGATAGTTCGAAACGCGTAGGTCATGTGTGGGATTATGGACTGTATGTCTTTTCCTTTTTATACCTAAAGAAATAAACATTATGATTTTTTAGAAAACTAAGAAGATTTTTGGAGTGCTGGATTTGTGCCTTTTATCTGAATTTCTGATTTCTACAGCTGATCGACACAGTGCTTGCCATCCATGCACCCGCCACCACAGTTTGATCTTGCAAGTCGGTAATAATGTGAGGGAGCTGACCATACCTTTTCTATTTTGATAGTATATAGCCTGCCAGCCCCTCTAGTATATTGCCTGTCAGCCCCTGTAGTATGTAGCCTGCCAGCCCCCTGTAGTATATAATCTGCCAGCCCCCTGTAGTATATAGCCTGCCATCCCCTGTAGTTTATAGCCTGCCAGCCCAGCCCCCTCTAGTATATAGCATGCCAGCCCCCTGTAGTATATAGCCTGCCAGCCCCTGTAGTATATGGCCTGCCAGCCCCTGTAGTATATAGCTAGCCAGCCCCCTGTAGTATATAGCCTGCCAGCCCCCTAGTATATAGTCGGAAGCCCCTGCCCCCCAGTATATAACCTGCAGCCCTCAATATAATGCCAGTAGGAAAAAAATAAATAGTGTACTCACCTTCCAAAGCCCCCCAGCAGGTCCTCTTCTATACAGGGAACATAGTAGAATGCCAGCAAGCAGCTGATGTCATGGTCCCTGCGACGGACTGCACGAGGACACAGAGTCGATGCAGGAGCATCAATGTTTGTTTGTTTTCTTGACTCAAGTATAAGCCGAGGTGAAGTTTGTAAGCACTTTTTTTGTGCTGAAAAACTCAGATTATACTCGAGTATGTATGGTAGATACCAGAGGAATGCTGAACCCCTATATAATATATTTCTAGGAACACATACTGGTAGAGTATACATTGTATTTTATAACTATGGTGAACCCCAATATACTGAGTATAAGATAGAAAGAAAAGGCAGCCGTTGTGACTGGTTTACATAATATGTGATGTATGACTCTGCCTGACCTAAGGTGCAGTTCAGCTGTAGTATACTCCATCGACAGCATATGTGAAAAATCTTGGTATGGTATTGATTTTCTTTTTAAATTCCTTCCTATAATGCGATAATAAAAGTTAATTGATGTGGTATATGCACCTCAATATAGTTCCTTTAGACAACACAACATATCCCACAAAAATCAACCCCCTCAAATAGCTACAGAACTGCAAGTATGCCACAAGAGTAAAAAACAATAAATGGCTTTGTTTTTTGGGCCAAAAACAGTGGTCACTATGGGGTTAAAGATGCTTTCACGGAACAGATTTGCCTTTACAGGCGTCCCTGGGTTACGAAGCAGATACATTTGGAGTCAAGCTTTTTGTTATAAAGCTTTATAGCAGGCACCTTTGATAACACTTATGTAGACCATTGCAGCCTGAGACTAGAGTACAGTAAATTACTAACATCCATAAAGCTTCAACAGAAGTCACAGTGGGCAGAGAGGTCCGTCTATAACTAGGAGTCTCTGGAACATGGTTGTTCTTAAGTTTGCGACACTTGTACTTTAATTGAAGCACCAATACAGTCAGAGTGCATTGTCATTATAAAGTGTGGAGTACCATTTGCTTCCAGTCCAGTACCATATATATATAAAAATCATTGAAGATGTTACTGTGTTTGCTAGAATTCTGGTGCAGAAGTCAGGGGCAGAGAAGTGTAAGCAAGCCAGTTGGTGAAATAAAAATTATCTGGATATACATTAAATCATTCATCATGAGCTACTGCGATAACCCTGGAGCATATTTAGACTTTAGCCAAGTTTACACCGTCTAGATATTAAAAGAGAATAGTTTTGTCTAATATATATTGTAGCAGGCACACTGCATAGGTTATGAACTAGTAGGGTCTGCTGTATTCATAAGCTGGGCACTCCACACCCTAACTACAGGCAGTACACGAGGGCTTCCTTGGGTTTGTACTTAAGTTGAATTTGTATGTAAGTCGGACTGTATATTTTATAATTGTAGCTTCTGACAAAAATATTTTTTCCCAGTGTATTTTTGCTGTAATGGGACCCAGGATTATCAATAATACTTCATTACAGACACTTTACAGCTGATCATTGCAGCCTGGGACTAAAGAAAAGCATTCACAGAGCTTAACCAGAGGTCACAGTGGACAGAGGGGTCTGTCTGTAACTAGGGGCCGTCTATAAGTCGGGTATCCTTAAGTAGGGGACTGCCTGTACAGATTTCATACCCATATACATCTATACAAAGAAATAAAGATAAATCTACTAGTAAGTTACTGAGGTGGGGGGGGAGCCTGTAGCACAAGGAATTATGGGAGAGTGATGTAACTTATACAACGTAAATCTACACAAACATCACACAATGCTCATAAAGAACAGGATAATTTTTAGGATGTGTTCCATTTCATATAGTAATTAATATACATGGTGATATTATTATTTGAATATATTAAAATAATGATATTATTTGTAATATCCATTCTATTTGACAATATACACAGATAGACTACAAATCATACAGTATATGATTAAATACAGACAAAATATGTGAAAAGGGTTACATTTCAATGTCTGGGCCTTGAGTTACTTTTTCAATATAGAGTACTGTATCTTTTGCAAATTGTATAATTACATTTCTGAAATCTTAAAAAGGGATTTAGGCTTTGGATCCTCAAATGAAAAGCATTCAAATGCAATCACACTTTCCCAAACAGAATATAATTTAACTAATGCCAACTTAGTTTAATGAATATAGCATATTAAATACATTCTGCTTCCAGTTTGATGTGCTGCATGAATATTTAGTTTATTTGAAACCCTAAAGTATCAAGTGATTGATTTTGGAAAATGTAAAATTCATGAATAAAATATTATCATGTTTATTGTATGTTTTCTTGGTATCTCCTCTACAAATGCCATTTATAGATTTCTGTCACTCATCATTAGTGCAGATATACATTCGCATTTAACACATTCCTCTAGGGAATTAATAGAGGAGACATTCTTTGACTTCTGTCGGACAGCTGCTCTAATCAATACAAAAACATTGAGCAAAAGCCACTTCTGCAGAACACTTATTAAACTAGATTGAGGAGAAGTAGCAGTGACAAACCTAATGTTCCTGACAGCAAATTACCATGGTTATTTTATTGTTTTTAATTTGTCGTCTGACAAATATTCAAAGGCTAAAATGTTCGGTCTGTTTTCTAAGGCTATTGCTCCTGAAAGCAGATAGAAATATGAGCATGTAAGCTTTAAAGGAAGCCCTGCCAGTTGATTATCTCTTTATTAACCATTTACACTGCTGGGTAGATCCTAAATATCCTCATTATCATAGTTCTGTGGAAGATAGGGTTAAAAAAAGACACAGATCTATCAAGTTCAACCTATAATATAAAGTATTTTTTTCCCATAACATGATATTTTTGTTCTCAAGAAAGGCATCTGCAATCACCACACACCAATGGCTGACAGGCAGATGTATGTGTAGAGGTGTGCAGGTGGAAGTGTAGACTGTCGGCTAGTACTAGACTAGAGTGGCCAGCTTGGCTGCGGTCTAAAGTTTATGTCACAGTAGCACTATGTCTTAAGGTAGACCTCATCCTTCCCTTGTGATGGGTGAGAAGAGTGAAGCAAAAGACAAGAGTTTGTAACACAACAACTCACAGTTTATTGTGGAGAATGCCAAAAGCAAAAAGGTATCACACATTCAGGTACTTCTTGACTAGAGATGAGGGAGCACTAAAATGCTCGGGTACTCGTTATTCGAGACGAACTTTTCCCGATGCTTGAGTGCTCGTCTCGAATAACGAACCCCATTGAAGTCAATGGGAGACTCGAGCATTTTTCAAGGGGACCAAGGCTCTGCACAGGGAAGCTTGGCCAAACACCTGGGAACCTCAGAAAAGGATTGAAACACCACGGAAATAGACAGGAAACAGCAGGGGCAGCATGCATGGATGCCTCTGAGGCTGCATAATCGCACCATTATGCCAAAATTATGGGCAACAGCATGGCCATGACAGAGTGACAGAATGAAGCTAGATAGCATCTAAAACATGCAATAATTGACCCTGACACTATAGGGGACGGCATGCAGAGGCAGCGGCAGCAGGCTAGAGAGTGGCATGGCGACATACCCTAAATGGACTCAGGCTTCAAACCAATGGGTGGCAGAGAGGAACCAAAGGAGGTGAGCAAGAAGCGCTCAAATAATATCGGTACATGATAAAAGTTTGCCAGTATATTTTGTGGATTACACAGCAGGGTGGCGACAAAGTTAACATGGAAGCCATGAAAACAACCCAAAATTCTGCCTGACACAGCTCGTTTGATAAGGGGACCATGTATGGAGGCAGTGAACTAGTAGTAGATTAAGGGTGCTGCAGTTAAAACTATGTTAGTTGGATCTTGGCATGGAGCTGGCGCTCCGCTGCCAGGCGAGCTTTCGCCAATCCAAGCCCCTGTCTCTAGGCTACTCCCCAAACAGCACTTCTAAGAACCTTTTGTATAAGATTAAGTGTAGTAGCGTTCTTATAAGTTTAGGATATGCCGGGTGAGGGGAATGTAAACAGATGCGCAAGAAGCGCTGAAATAATATCGGTAAATGATAAAAGTTTGCAAGTATATTTTGTGGATTACACAGCAGGGTGGCGACAAAGTTAACAAGTTTGATGTGGAATGCCCTGTAATAGCTCTTGGGCGGTGTGCCTTTTATCGCCTAGGCTCAGCAGTTTGAGCACCGCCTGCTGTCGCTTAGCGACGGCACTGCTGCTGTGCCTAGAGCTACCGACTGATGGCGCCATGCCCACGGATGGTAATGCGGAGGAGGAGGAGGTAGAGGAGGGTTGGGAGGAGGTATAGTAGGCCTTTGAGACCTGGACCGAGGTAGGCCCCGCAATTCTCTGCGTCGGCAGTATATGACCAGCCCCAGGGTCAGACTCGGTCCCAGCCTGCACCAAGTTAAGTGTAGTAGCGTTCTTATAAGTTTGGGATATGGTGGGTGAGGGGAATGTAAACAGATGCGCAAGAAGCGGCTGATGCGCATGGAGCTGGCGCTCCGCTGCCAGGCGAGCTTTCGCCAATCCAAGCCCCTGTCTCTAGGCTACTCCCCAAACAGCACTTCTAAGAACCTTTTGTATAAGATCAAGTGTAGTAGCGTTCTTATAAGTTTAGGATATGCCGGGTGAGGGGAATGTAAACAGATGCGCAAGAAGCGCTGAAATAATATTGGTACATGATAAAAGTTTGCCAGTATATTTTGTGGATAACACAGCAGAGTGGCGACAAAGTTAACAACTTTGATGTGGAATCCATGAAAACAACCCAAATTTCTGCCTGACACACCTCGTTTGATAAAGGGACGATGTATGGAGGCAGCTATATGGACGACTTTTGGAGGTAGCAATGGAGACAACGTGTGGAGGCTGCTATGGAGACAATTTAATTTGGATAGTGCCTGTATGTGGCAGTCCCAAAAATTTTTCAAACCAGAGGAGCAGGTAGGTGGCCCTCCAGTAAAATGGAATAGATTGAGTGCCTGTATGTGGCAGTCCAAAAAAATTTTCAAACCAGGGGAGCAGGTAGGTGGCCCTCCAGAAAAATTGAATAGATTGAGTGCCTGTATGTGGCACTCCCAAAAATTGTTTAAAACAGAGGACCGGGTAGGTGGCCCTCCAGAAAAATTGAATAGATTGAGTGCCTGTATGTGGCACTCCCAAAAATTGTTTAAAACAGAGGACCGGGTAGGTGGCCCTCCAGAATAATTAAATGCATAAAGTACTATAGCTAGAGCCAGTGGGCCCTGTCAAAAAATAGCCAGTTTCCTCTGCTTTACTGTACAAAGAGGAGGAGAAGGAGGAAAATGAGGAGGAGGAGGAGTGGATCAATTATTCAGGTTGAGCTTCCTTCACCTGGTGGAGATTGGAAATTATGAGAAATCCAGGCTTTATTCATCTTAATAAGCGTCAGCCTGTCAGCGCTGTCAGTCGACAGGCGTGTATGCTTATCGGTGATGATGCCACCAGCTGCACTGAAAACCCGCTCGGACAAGACGCTAGCGGCAGGGCAGGCAAGAACCTCCAAGGCGTACAGCGCCAGTTCGTGCCACATGTCCAGCTTTGAAACCCAGTAGCTGTAGGGAGCTGTGTGATCATTTAGGACGATGGTATGGTCAGCTACGTACTCCCTCACCATCTTTCTGTAAAGATCAGCCCTACTCTGCCGAGACTGGGGACAGGTGACAGTGTCTTGCTGGGGTGACATAAAGCTGGCAAAAGCCTTGTAAAGCGTACCCTTGCCAGTGCTGGACAAGCTGCCTGCTCGCCTACTCTCCCTCGCTACTTGTCCCGCAGAACTACGCACTCTGCCGCTAGCGCTGTCAGAAGGGAAATAGTGTTTCAGCTTGTGCACCAGGGCCTGCTGGTATTCATGCATTCTCACACTCCTTTCCTCTGCAGGGATGAGAGTGGAAAGATTTTGCTTGTACCGTGGGTCCAGGAGAGTGAACACCCAGTAATCGGTGCTGGAATAAATTCTTTGAACGCGAGGGTCACGGGATAGGCAGCCTAGCATGAAATCTGCCATATGCGCCAGAGTACCAACGCGTAAGAATTCACTCCCCTCACTGGCCTGACTGTCCATTTCCTCCTCCTCCAACTCCTCCAACTCCTCTTCTTCTGCCCATACACGCTGAACAGTGAAGGACTCAACAATGGTCCCCTCTTGTGTCTCGCCAACATTCTCCTCCTCTTCCTCCTCATCCTCCTCCACCTCCACCTCCTCCGATATGCGCTGAGAAACAGACCTGAGGGTGGTTTGGCTATCAACAAGGGAATCTTCTTCCCCCGTCTCTTGTGACGAGCGCAAAGCTTCCGACTTCATGCTGATCAGAGAGTTTTTCAACAGGCCAAGCAGCGGGATGGTGAGGCTGATGATGGCGGCATCACCACTGACCATCTGTGTTGACTCCTCAAAGTTACTCAGCACCTGACAGATATCAGACATCCACGTCCACTCCTCATTGTAGACTTGAGGAAGCTGACTGACCTGACTACCAGTTCTGGTGGAAGTTGACATCTGGCAGTCTACAATCGCTCGGCGCTGCTGGTAAACTCTGGATAACATGGTCAGTGTTGAATTCCACCTCGTGGGCACGTCGCACAACAGTCGGTGAGCGGGCAGTTGGAGGCGGCGCTGCGCTGCCCTGAGAGTGGCAGCATCTGTGCTGGACTTCCTGAAATGCGCACAGATGCGGCGCACCTTCGTGAGCAAATCTGACAGATTGGGGTATGTCTTGAGGAAACGCTGAACTATCAGATTTAACACATGGGCCAGGCATGGCACATGTGTCAGTCTGCCGAGTTGCAGAGCCGCCACCAGGTTACGGCCGTTGTCACACACAACCATGCCTGGCTTCAGGTTCAGCGGTGCCAGCCACAGATCAGTCTGCGCCGTGATGCCCTGTAATAGCTCTTGGGCGGTGTGCCTTTTATCGCCTAGGCTCAGCAGTTTGAGCACCGCCTGCTGTCGCTTAGCGACGGCACTGCTGCTGTGCCTAGAGCTACCGACTGATGGCGCCATGCCCACGGATGGTAATTCGGAGGAGGAGGAGGTGGAGGAGGGGTGGGAGGAGGAGGAGGCATAGTAGGCCTGAAACACCTGGACCGAGGTAGGCCCCGCAATCCTCGGCGTCGGCAGTATATGACCAGCCGCAGGGTCAGACTCGGTCCCAGCCTCCACCAAGTTAACCCAATGTGCCGTCAGCGATATATAGTGGCCCTGCCCGGCAGCACTCGTCCACGTGTCCGTGGTCAGGTGGACCTTGTCAGAAACGGCGTTAGTCAGGGCACGGATGATGTTGTCTGACACGTGCTGGTGCAGGGCTGGGAGGGCACATCGGGAAAAGTAGTGGCGGCTGGGGACCGAATACCGAGGGGCGGCCGCCGCCATGAGGTTGCGAAAGGCCTCGGTCTCTACTAGCCTATAGGGCAGCATCTCCAGGCTAAGCAATCTGGAGATGTGGACATTAAGGGCTTGGGCGTGCGGGTGGGTTGCACTATATTTGCGTTTCCGCTCCAGCGTCTGGGGTATGGAGAGCTGAACGCTGGTGGATGCTGTGGAGGATCGTGGAGGCGACGATGGGGTTTTTGTGGCAGGGTCCTGGGCAGGGGGCTGACTATCAGCTGACACAGGGGAAGGAGCAGTGGTGTGCACGGCCAGAGGTGAACGGGCTTGTTGCCACTGAGTGGGGTGTTTAGCATTCATATGCCTGCGCATACTGGTGGTAGTTAAGCTAGTAGTGGTGGAACCCCTGCTGAGCCTGGTTTGGCAAATGTTGCACACCACAGTCCGTCGGTCATCCGGTGTTTCCTTAAAGAACCTCCAGACTTCTGAAAATCTAGCCCTCGCCACAAGAGCCCTCGCCACGGGAGCTTCACTAGTTGACACATTTGGCGCTGATGCACCAGCTCTGGCCCTGCCTCTCCGTCTGGCCCCACCACTGCCTCTTCCAACCTGTTCTGGTCGAGGACTCTCCTCCGTCTCAGAAGCACTGTGTTCACCCGGCCTCTCAACCCAGCTTGGGTCTGTCACCTCATCATCCTCCGATCCCTCAGTCTGCTCCCCCCTCGGACTTCCTGCCCTGACAACAACTTCCCCACTGTCTGACAACCGTGTCTCCTCATCGTCGGACACCTCTTTACACACTTCCACTACGTCAAGAAGGTCATCATCACCCACAGACTGTGACTGGTGGAAAACCTGGGCATCGGAAAATTGCTCAGCAGCAACCGGACAAGTGGTTTGTGACTGTGGGAAGGGTCCAGAAAACAGTTCCTCAGAGTATGCCGGTTCAAATGCCAAATTTTCCTGGGAGGGGGCAGACTGGGGGGGAGGAGGCTGAGGTGCAGGAGCTGGAGGAGTGGCGATTTCGGTGACATGGGTGGACTGCGTGGAAGACTGACTGGTGGACAAATTGCTCGAAGAATTGTCAGTAATCCACGACATCACCTGTTCGCACTGTTCTGGCCTCAACAGTGCTCTACCACGAGTCCCAGTAACTTCAGACATGAACCTAGGGAGTGTAGCTCTGCGGCGTTCCCCTGCTCCCTCATAAGCAGGTGGTGTCTCACCCCGGCCAGGACCACGGCCTCTGACCCCTGCAGTAGTTGGACGCCCACGTCCCCGCCCTCGTCCTCTACCCCTAGCCCTCGGGTTAAACATTTTTAAAATGAGAGTTATAGCTTTAATTTTTTTTTAACTTTTTTTTGTGTTTTTTTTTTTTTTTGTGTTTTTGAGTTTTTAAAACCAAACGATGCTATCCTATTGCTATGGCTATTTTCTAGCCAAGTATGAAAGCACACTACTATGCCAGATGAGATGACACTGAGTTATTAAACAAAATAAACGTAAAATAAAAAAGGACAAATGGCAGACTGTGCCTAATTGAAATCCAACCCCTACTAAATTTTCCCACTTCGGTCTTTGCAATGGATATGTGCGTCACTAAGCGCAAAACACAGCGGTCGCAAGTCTCACTACAAATTGCTCACAATTGGCTAGTAGATGCACTGCAGCAAGTACAGCCACCAGCAGATCAAACAGAAATCAAATAAATAACGCTACTGTAGGCGTAAGCCGTTTGGATTCTCCTATGGCTATTTTCTAGCCAAGTATGAAAGCACACTACTATGCCAGATGAGATGACACTGAGTTATTAAACAAAATAAACGTAAAATAAAAAAGGAAAAATGGCAGACTGTGCCTAATTGAAATCCAACCCCTACTAAATTTTCCCACTTCGGTCTTTGCAATGGATATGTGCGTCACTAAGCGCAAAACACAGCGGTCGCAAGTCTCACTACAAATTGCTCACAATTGGCTAGTAGATGCACTGCAGCAAGTACAGCCACCAGCAGATCAACCAGAAATCAAATATATAACGCTACTGTAGGCGTAAGTAAGCCGTTTGGATTCTCCTATGGCTATTTTCTAGCCAAGTATGAAAGCACACTACTATGCCAGATGAGATGACGCTGAGTTATTAAACAAAATAAACGTAAAATAAAAAAGGACAAATGGCAGACTGTGCCTAATTGAAATCCAACCCCTACTAAATTTTCCCACTTCGGTCTTTGCAATGGATATGTGCGTCACTAAGCGCAAAACACAGCGGTCGCAAGTCTCACTACAAATTGCTCACAATTGGCTAGTAGATGCACTGCAGCAAGTACAGCCACCAGCAGATCAACCAGAAATCAAATATATAACGCTACTGTAGGCGTAAGTAAGCCGTTTGGATTCTCCTATGGCTATTTTCTAGCCAAGTATGAAAGCACACTACTATGCCAGATGAGATGACACTGAGTTATTAAACAAAATAAACGTAAAATAAAAAAGGAAAAATGGCAGACTGTGCCTAATTGAAATCCAACCCCTACTAAATTTTCCCACTTCGGTCTTTGCAATGGATATGTGCGTCACTAAGCGCAAAACACAGCGGTCGCAAGTCTCACTACAAATTGCTCACAATTGGCTAGTAGATGCACTGCAGCAAGTACAGCCACCAGCAGATCAACCAGAAATCAAATATATAACGCTACTGTAGGCGTAAGCCGTTTGGATTCTCCTATGGCTATTTTCTAGCCAAGTATGAAAGCACACTACTATGCCAGATGAGATGACACTGAGTTATTAAACAAAATAAACGTAAAATAAAAAAGGAAAAATGGCAGACTGTGCCTAATTGAAATCCAACCCCTACTAAATTTTCCCACTTTGGTGTTTGAGGTGGATATGTGTGCCACTAAGAGCTAAACACAACGGTAGCAAGTCCCCCTGCTAATTCCTCACAAAATGGTACTAGATGCAAATAAAAAAAAAAAAAAGTAGAACGTTATTGTAGCCCTAAGAAGGGCTGTTGGGTTCTTGGAGAATCACTCCTGCCTAACAGTAAGCTAATAGAACACCCTAACGCTTTCCCTGACCAGCAGCAGCTCTCTCCCTAGCGGCATTCAGACACAGAATGATCCGAGCAGCTCGGGCAGCGGCTAGTCTATCCCAGGGTCACCTGATCTGGCCAGCCAACCACTGCTATCGACGTGTAAGGGTACCACGTCATGCTGGGTGGAGTGCAGAGTCTCCTGGCTTGTGATTGGCTCTGTTTCTGGCCGCCAAAAAGCAAAACGGCGGGAGCTGCCATTTTCTCGAGCGGGCGAAGTATTCGTCCGAGCAACGAGCAGTTTCGAGTACGCCAATGCTCGAACGAGCATCAAGCTCGGACGAGCATGTTCGCTCATCTCTATTCTTGACCATGACAAAGTTCAGCCATAACAATCTGCTGCAACAGTCCACAGTCCAACTGGTCTTACAGTATATATTCCATGTCTATGGTGATGGTAGAACGATCTCTCATCCAGGTGTTGAGGATGTCCACTTCTCACAATGCCCACTGTACTGTCCATTGATATATTTGTAAATTATAATGAGGTAGCTGTCTTTTTTCCAAGCTGAAAAAGTTTTGTAATGTGTCATTGTATTCTACTCTGCCCATTCCCCTAATAAGCTTGGTTACTCCCCTGCACCCATTCCAGTTACACTATTTTCTTTTTATACACTGGTGCTCAAAACTTTATATAATATTCCATGTGTGGTCTGACTAGGGATTTGTATAATGGCAAAAATGTGTCCTTATCATGAGAATCAATTCCTCTCTTAATACGACATCTTCTGTTTTTTGCCTTAGTAGCAGCTACCTGCCACTGGTTACTACAAATTAAGTTTACCATCCACCAATACCTCCCAATCTTTTTCTACTGTAGGTTTAACAAGTAATTGGCTGTTTAGAACATGTTAGTACAGTTTGTTTCCATTGCTCAAGTGCAATCAAACATCATTAGTAGAGATGAGGGAGCACTAAAATGCTCGAGTGCTCGTTATTCGAGACAAACTTTTCCTGATGCTCGAGTGCTCGTCTTGAATAATGAGCCCCATTGAAGTCAATGGGAGACTCGAGCATTTTTCAAAGGGACCATGGTTCGGGAATAAAATGTGTTATTTAATTGAAAAATAATGTCTTCTCATAAGTTAGCAGATGTATGCAAACATCTACAATCTATTCTTCACTGTTCCGCGCGTATATTATCTCAGGACAAGTTAGCAGATGTGAAGAACAGTGAAGAATAGAATAAAAACAGTGAACACAGGATCATTTAAGTTAAAAAAAACGCAGTGAAAAACACAGTGAAGAATAGATTGCAGATGTTCGGCACATCTGCTTACTTGTCGGGAGATACGCTGTCCCGGAATCCGTGCTGCTGCTCCCCAGTGTCTCCGTGCTGCTGCTCCTCAGTGTCTCCGTGCTGCTCCTCCCCGGTGTCTCCGTTCTGCCCCTGCCCCGATGTCTCCGTGCTGCCCGATGTGTCCGTGCTGCCCGATGTGTCCGTGCTGCCCCAGTGTCTCCGTGCTGCCCCAGTGTCTCCGTTCTGCCCCTGCCCCGATGTCTCCGTGCTGCTCTCGGTGCTGCTGCTCCCCGGTGTCTCTGTGCTGCTCCCCGGTGTCTCCGTCCTGCTCACCGTGTTCTTCAATGTGTTCTTCACACATATATATTGTTCTTCACATAGTATTTTGTTTGCACCGTTCTCCGCGTATCTCCCAACAAGTAAGCAGATGTGCCGAACATCTGTAATCTATTCTTCACTGTGTTCTTCACTGGGTTTTTCACTTAAATAATCCTGTGTTCACTGTGTTCACTGTTTTTATTCTATTCTTCACTGTTCTTCACTGTGTTTTTTTAATTAAATGCTCGATCTCGAGCAGGGGAAATACTCGTCCGAGCAACAAGCCGTTTCGAGTACCTTAATACTCGAACGAGCATCAAGCTCGGACGAGTATACTTGCTCATCTCTAATCATTAGCTATTTCTCTGCCCAAATCTCCAGATTCCCTCTTTAATTTTATTCAATCTGACTATGTATTAATTCCTTTCCAGAGTTTAATATCCTCTGAAAATATTAAAACTCTGCTATATAAATCGAATATAATAACTAAAAATACTAAAAAGAAGCAGCCCCAAAACTGACCCCTGTGGTACCCAACTGATTACTCCAACCCAATCTGAGAATGTGCCATTAATAACGATCCTCTGTTTTCTATCAATAAGCCAATTACAAGACCAATATACAAATGTTCCCCCAGTCCCAGCGGTCTCATTTTATGTACCAACCCTTTATGGTTCACTGTGTCAAATGCCTTATAAAAGTCCAGGTATACAACATCCATAGCCTCCCTCAGGTCTAGTCTAAAACTTGACTCCTCTTAGAAGCGAATAAGATTATTCTAACAGGGTGCTGGTTTATAAGGTTATGTACAGTGTGATACTCCAGGATAGCATCTCTAACAAACCCCTCAAATATTTTGCCACAACTGAAATTAAACTCACAGGCTGTAGTTTCCAGGATTACTTTTTATCCTTTTTTAAATATTGGCACCACATTTAATACATAGCAGTCATGTGGAATGCAACCTTTCCCTAAGCTGAAGGAGAAGTAGCCCCTAAATGACGCTGCCTTGGGATCATGGGTCCTCCAGGGTAAGGCCAAGTATGGGAGAAAGAAAGGAAACAAAGACGCTAGCCTCGTGTAGTATGCCAGATGTGTGGGACAGGTAGTCAATAGTAAATGCTCTCACCTTACAGCGCCTATTAAAGTACTTTGTATGGTCTCGTGGGGTGGCTGCCGACCTCCTCTTCCCAGCCGTCGTCTGCTCCGGGGGACTCAGAGGACGCTATCCTGGTGCAGCAGTAAGTCCAAATTTCATTCAGAAGTAATGGAAGCCAGCGCTCAGAAGGGAAATTCTCCAGGTCTAATTCCTTTAGAAGCTGTTTATTGGGTACATGCAACGCATTTTGGCTCAGAATTAGAGCCTTCGTCAGGCATAAAACATTGCTCAATACATTTTCTTAAATACTATTCCTATGACCGGAAGTGATCATCACCTTGAACGGCTGTAGATTCTAAAACATATAATTGTTCTAAAAAGTACAAAACCTTAGTGAAAAAAATTACCTAGATAATACCTATGTTCTCATTAAAATCTCATTTTACAAGTATATATAGCGCTCTACCCATTTTAGAAGATAACATTTTGGAAAACTTCCGGTTCCTGTGTCAGACCAGTTGTAAAGCATCTGGTTACCTGGTAACCAAACATAGCACCTCAAATGCTTCATATTCCATCAGCGGGCAAGGGAAATCCAAAGCGGAAGTTCCTGTGTTCGTGTGTTGGTGGACGTCATGGTGTGAGTAGGTTGCTAAGCAACTAGTGATGTATTTGTGAACTGAAGTAGCCTGCATTGCTGAACACAGTGTAAACATCAAAGGAATGCTTGAATCGATGAGCGGTAAGTATTTCTCGTGCGGTGTTGTTATGTGAATGATCTTCCTATCCTGTATATTATTGTGATAGTATATACACTGAGTCTGTTGCAGTATCTTGCGTATAGCCTTTGATATTAGCTAATGCTAAGTCTTGCATCTAGTTTACAGATAGATAGTGAGATTATCATTCAGAATAGTAGCAGAAATGAGTCATTTTTGGGGGGGATGTAATGCCTACAATCCTCATCATGTATGTATTCTAAATGGACTATTTTCTCATTCAGTCTGTTTGGTATCAAGGTGTTCAATTTGTAGATCCAGAAAGATTCCCTTCTATTAAGGGTTTTTATTCTGTTGTGCTGGGATTGGAGAATTTGTTCTATAGGGGTGACAATTAGTTATTCAAATAAGCATTCTTTCTCCCTGTGTCTGTGGCCATTTAGACGAACCCAAAGGGTTTGCACTATTCTCCCTACTTATTGAAGGCCACAGGCACAGTTTATTACGTACATAACGAAGTCAGATCCACATGATAGATCTTGTTTAATTGGGAATTTTTCCCCAGTCGATGAAGATGTCAGGGTTTTGGCCCCCACATTGATGTTTTCACAACAAAGGCGTTTAGTATGTACACATTTTCCTATGCCATTTGTTCTGTTCTTCTTTCCCATCCCTTTCTCCCTATCTTCTTGGCTTGCTCAGGGCCACAATGTTTTTTATTGTAGTTGATTTCTGGAATGTTTTTCTGGGTTTGTTTGGAATTACCTTCTTGAGGAAAGGATCCTTCAGAAGGATCCCCCATTGCTTATTTAAAATTCTCTGTATCTCTCTATTACCTTTGTCATAAGTAGTTATAAAATTGAGGGTATTGTCATGGGTGACCCTGCAATCCATGTCTCGGATCGCGGGGGCACCCGTGTCCCGCTGTGCTGCCGTGACTTACCTGACTCCGGACTCCACGACGATCCCGTCCGGGTCCCACGCCGGCTTCCTCTGAGGCCGCGCTCTTCTTCCTGCTGAGGCCACGCACTCCCGATGCTAGGGTGCGCGCGCCCGGCTCTTCAGGAATTTAAAGGGCCAGCGTCCTCCTTATTGGTGCTGGCATCAAGGCTCTGCTATATAGCTTGGCGACTCCCAGCATCCCCTGCCGGATCTTCATGTCCTGTTACTGAATAGAAAGCCCTCCGTGTTCCCGAGCGTTTCCAGACGCCTCCGTGGATTCTGTGATTTCCATGTTCCATGTTGTTCCCGTGTTCTGTGGTGTTCCCTGGTGTTCCTGTGTCCTGTGGCAGTCCTGTTATCCTGTGGCAGTCCTATTATCCTGTGGCGGTCCAGGTATCCTGTAGCAGTCCTGGTATCCTTTGGCGGTCCTGGTATCCTGTGGCGGTCCGAGGTCCTGCCAGCCATCCGAGGTCCTGCCAGCCATCCGAGGTCCTGCCAGCCATCCTGTGGTCCTGCCTTCCTGTGGTCCTGCCTTCCCGTGGTGTGCCCACCTTGGCTGCCACCGAGTCGCACCCGCGGAGCGACCTGGTGACTCCCTGCCGCAGCAAGACCATCCCGCTTTGCAGCGGGCTCTGGCGAAGACAAGGATTTCACTTAGACTCCGCTCTTGGGTTGCGGCTAGTGTTGTTATCCCCCTCGGTGGTCCAGGGAGTCCACTGACTTAGTCCTAAGGGACTATTCCCCTGAGACTGTGACAGGTATGATTTTTTTCTCAAAGAAGTGCCTCCTGTATTTTTCACTTTTTCAGATGTTATTGCCTCCTCCTGTCTTCAGTCCAGATTCACCTTGTATGCTTCCTTAGTTAGTCTTTTTGGGTAGTTTTTCTGTGTGAATCTCTTGTTTAGGATAGACAATTTTTCTCTGTAATCTTTTATTTTTGCGCAGTTTTTGCAAATTCGATGATACTGACTGAACGGTACGTTTAACCATTTTGGATAGTGGGCACTTCCATATTCGATAAAACTGTTTGCATCTACTGGTTTAAAATTTGTCTTTGTTAAGATTTCATCCTTGTCATGTATGATTTCCACATCCAGGAATATAATCTTCTCCTTATCTAGATTCATGGTAAATGTTAAGCCCCAACTGTTGTTGTTAAGAAATTGTATGAAGCTGATGGCATCTTCCTTTCTCCCCTGCCATATAAAGAAAAGGTTATCAATATAACGTTTGTAGTATTTTATATATTGTGACTAGAGATGAGCGAGCACTAAAATGCTCGGGTACTCGTTATTCGAGACGAAGTTTTCCCGATGCTCGAGTGCTCGTCTCGAATAACGAGCCCCATTGAAGTCAATGGGAGACTCGAGCATTTTTCAAGGGGACCAAGGCTCTGCACAGGGAAGCTTGGCCAAACACCTGGGAACCTCAGAAAAGGATGGAAACACCACGGAAATGGACAGGAAACAGCAGGGGCAGCATGCATGGATGCCTCTGAGGCTGCTTAATCGCACCATTATACCAAAACTATGGGCAACAGCATGGCCATGACAGAGTGACAGAATGAAGCTAGATAGCATGTAAAACATCCAATAATTGACCCTGACACTATAGGGGACGGCATGCAGAGGCAGCGGCAGCAGTGGCAGGCTAGAGAGTGGCATGGCGACATACTCTAAATGGACTCAGGCTTCAAACCAATGGGTGTCAGAGAGGAACCAAAGGAGGTGAGCAAGAAGCGCTCAAATAATATCGGTACATGATAAAAGTTTGCCAGTATATTTTGTGGATTACACAGCAGGGTGGCGACAAAGTTAACATGGAAGCCATGAAAACAACCCAAAATTCTGCCTGACACAGCTCGTTTGATAAGGGGACCATGTATGGAGGCAGTGAACTAGTAGTAGATTAAAGGTGCTGCAGTTAAAACTATGTTAGTTGGATCTTGGCATGGAGCTGGCGCTCCGCTGCCAGGCGAGCTTTCGCCAATCCAAGCCCCTGTCTCTAGGCTACTCCCCAAAAAGCACTTCTAAGAACCTTTTGTATAAGATCAAGTGTAGTAGCGTTCTTATAAGTTTGGGATATGGCGGGTGAGGGGAATGTAAACAGATGCGCAAGAAGCGCATGATGCGCATGGAGCTGGCGCTCGGCTGCCAGGCGAGCTTTCGCCAATCCAAGCCCCTGTCTCTAGGCTACTCCCCAAACAGCACTTCTAAGAACCTTTTGTATAAGATCAAGTGTAGTAGCGTTCTTATAAGTTTAGGATATGGCGGGTGAGGGGAATGTAAACAGATGCGCAAGAAGCGCTGAAATAATATTGGTAAACGATAAAAGTTTGCCAGTATATTTTGTGGATAACACAGCAGGGTGGCGACAAAGTTAACAACTTTGATGTGGAACCCATGAAAACAACCCAAATTTCTGCCTGACACACCTCGTTTGATAAGGGGACGATGTATGGAGGCAGCTATATGGACGACTTTTGGAGGTAGCAATGGAGACAACATGTGGAGGCTGCTATGGAGACAATTTAATTTGGATAGTGCCTGTATGTGGCAGTCCAAAAAAGTTTTCAAACCAGAGGAGCAGGTAGGTGGCCCTCCAGAAAAATGAAATAGATTGAGTGCCTGTATGTGGCAGTCCAAAAAAGTTTTCAAACCAGAGGAGCGGGTAGGTGGCCCTCCAGTAAAATGGAATAGATTGAGTGCCTGTATGTGGCAGTCCAAAAAACTTTTCAAACCAGAGGAGCAGGTAGGTGGCCCTCCAGTAAAATGGAATAGATTGAGTGCCTGTATGTGGCAGTCCAAAAAAGTTTTCAAACCAGAGGAGCGGGTAGGTGGCCCTCCAGAAAAATGAAATAGATTGAGTGCCTGTATGTGGCAGTCCAAAAAAGTTTTCAAACCAGAGGAGCGGGTAGGTGGCCCTCCAGTAAAATGGAATAGATTGAGTGCCTGTATGTGGCAGTCCAAAAAACTTTTCAAACCAGAGGAGCAGGTAGGTGGCCCTCCAGTAAAATGGAATAGATTGAGTGCCTGTATGTGGCAGTCCAAAAAAGTTTTCAAACCAGAGGAGCGGGTAGGTGGCCCTCCAGAAAAATTGAATAGATTGAGTGCCTGTATGTGGCAGTCCAAAAAACTTTTCAAACCAGAGGAGCAGGTAGGTGGCCCTCCAGTAAAATGGAATAGATTGAGTGCCTGTATGTGGCAGTCCAAAAAACTTTTCAAACCAGAGGAGCAGGTAGGTGGCCCTCCAGTAAAATGGAATAGATTGAGTGCCTGTATGTGGCAGTCCAAAAAAGTTTTCAAACCAGAGGAGCGGGTAGGTGGCCCTCCAGAAAAATTGAATAGATTGAGTGCCTGTAAGTGGCACTCCCAAAAATTGTTTAAAACAGAGGACCGGGTAGGTGGCCCTCCAGAAAAATTGAATAGATTGAGTGCCTGTATGTGGCACTCCCAAAAATTTTTTAAAACAGAGGACCGGGTAGGTGGCCCTCCAGAAAATTAAATGCATAAAGTACTATAGCTAGAGCCAGTGGGCCCTGTCAAAAAATAGCCAGTTTCCTCTGCTTTACTGTACAAAGAGGAGGAGAAGGAGGAAAATGAGGAGTAGGAGGAGTGGATAAATTATTCAGGTTGAGCTTCCTTCACCTGGTGGAGATTGGAAATTATGAGAAATCCATGCTTTATTCATCTTAATAAGCGTCAGCCTGTCAGCGCTGTCAGTCGACAGGCGTGTACGCTTATCGGTGATGATGCCACCAGCTGCACTGAAAACCCGCTCGGACAAGACGCTAGCGGCAGGGCAGGCAAGAACCTCCAAGGCGTACAGCGCCAGTTCGTGCCACATGTCCAGCTTTGAAACCCAGTAGTTGTAGGGAGCTGTGTGATCATTTAGGACGATGGTATGGTCAGCTACGTACTCCCTCACCATCTTTCTGTAAAGATCAGCCCTACTCTGCCGAGACTGGGGACAGGTGACAGTGTCTTGCTGGGGTGACATAAAGCTGGCAAAAGCCTTGTAAAGCGTACCCTTGCCAGTGCTGGACAAGCTGCCTGCTCGCCTACTCTCCCTCGCTACTTGTCCCGCAGAACTACGCACTCTGCCGCTAGCGCTGTCAGAAGGGAAATACTGTTTCAGCTTGTGAACCAGGGCCTGCTGGTATTCATGCATTCTCACACTCCTTTCCTCTCCAGGGATGAGAGTGGAAAGATTTTGCTTGTACCGTGGGTCCAGGAGAGTGAACACCCAGTAATCGGTGCTGGAATAAATTCTTTGAACGCGAGGGTCACGGGATAGGCAGCCTAGCATGAAATCTGCCATATGCGCCAGAGTACCAACGCGTAAGAATTCACTCCCCTCACTGGCCTGACTGTCCATTTCCTCCTCCTCCAACTCCTCCAACTCCTCTTCTTCTGCCCATACACGCTGAACAGTGAAGGACTCAACAATGGTCCCCTCTTGTGTCTCGCCAACATTCTCCTCCTCTTCCTCCTCATCCTCCTCCACCTCCACCTCCTCCGATATGCGCTGAGAAACAGACCTAAGGGTGCTTTGGCTATCAACAAGGGAATCTTCTTCCCCCGTCTCTTGTGACAAGCGCAAAGCTTCCGACTTCATGCTGATCAGAGAGTTTTTCAACAGGCCAAGCAGCGGGATGGTGAGGCTGATGATGGCGGCATCGCCACTGACCATCTGTGTTGACTCCTCAAAGTTACTCAGCACCTGACAGATATCAGACATCCACGTCCACTCCTCATTGTAGACTTGAGGAAGCTGACTGACCTGACTACCAGTTCTGGTGGAAGTTGACATCTGGCAGTCTACAATGGCTCGGCGCTGCTGGTAAACTCTGGATAACATGGTCAGTGTTGAATTCCACCTCGTGGGCACGTCGCACAACAGTCGGTGAGCGGGCAGTTGGAGGCGGCGCTGCGCTGCCCTGAGAGTGGCAGCATCTGTGCTGGACTTCCTGAAATGCGCACAGATGCGGCGCACCTTCGTGAGCAAATCAGACAGATTGGGGTATGTCTTGAGGAAACGCTGAACTATCAGATTTAACACATGGGCCAGGCATGGCACATGTGTCAGTCTGCCGAGTTGCAGAGCCGCCACCAGGTTACGGCCGTTGTCACACACAACCATGCCTGGCTTCAGGTTCAGCGGTGCCAGCCACAGATCAGTCTGCGCCGTGATGCCCTGTAATAGCTCTTGGGCGGTGTGCCTTTTATCGCCTAGGCTCAGCAGTTTGAGCACCGCCTGCTGTCGCTTAGCGACGGCACTGCTGCTGTGCCTAGAGCTACCGACTGATGGCGCCATGCCCACGGATGGTAATTCGGAGGAGGAGGAGGTGGAGGAGGGGTGGGAGGAGGAGGAGGCATAGTAGGCCTGAAACACCTGGACCGAGGTAGGCCCCGCAATCCTCGGCGTCGGCAGTATATGACCAGCCGCAGGGTCAGACTCGGTCCCAGCCTCCACCAAGTTAACCCAATGTGCCGTCAGCGATATATAGTGGCCCTGCCCGGCAGCACTCGTCCACGTGTCCGTGGTCAGGTGGACCTTGTCAGAAACGGCGTTGGTCAGGGCACGGATGATGTTGTCTGACACGTGCTGGTGCAGGGCTGGGAGGGCACATCGGGAAAAGTAGTGGCGGCTGGGGACTGAATACCGAGGGGCGGCCGCCGCCATGAGGTTGCGAAAGGCCTCGGTCTCTACTAGCCTATAGGGCAGCATCTCCAGGCTAAGCAATCTGGAGATGTGGACATTAAGGGCTTGGGCGTGCGGGTGGGTTGCACTATATTTGCGTTTCCGCTCCAGCGTCTGGGGTATGGAGAGCTGAACGCTGGTGGATGCTGTGGAGGATCGTGGAGGCGACGATGGGGTTTTTGTGGCAGGGTCCTGGGCAGGGGGCTGACTATCAGCTGACACAGGGGAAGGAGCAGTGGTGTGCACGGCCGGAGGTGAACGGGCTTGTTGCCACTGAGTGGGGTGTTTAGCATTCATATGCCTGCGCATACTGGTGGTAGTTAAGCTAGTAGTGGTGGAACCCCTGCTGAGCCTGGTTTGGCAAATGTTGCACACCACAGTCCGTCGGTCATCCGGTGTTTCCTTAAAGAACCTCCAGACTTCTGAAAATCTAGCCCTCGCCGCAAGAGCCCTCGCCACGGGAGCTTCACTAGTTGACACATTTGGCGCTGATGCACCAGCTCTGGCCCTGCCTCTCCGTCTGGCCCCACCACTGCCTCTTCCAACCTGTTCTGGTCGAGGACTCTCCTCTGTCTCAGAAGCACTGTGTTCACCCGGCCTATCAACCCAGCTTGGGTCTGTCACCTCATCATCCTCCGATCCCTCAGTCTGCTCCCCCCTCGGACTTCCTGCCCTGACAACAACTTCCCCACTGTCTGACAACCGTGTCTCCTCATCGTCGGACACCTCTTTAGACACTTCTTCCACTACGTCAAGAAGGTCATCATCACCCACAGACTGCGACTGGCGGAAAACCTGGGCATCGGAAAATTGCTCAGCAGCAACCGGACAAGTGGTTTGTGAGTGTGGGAAGGGTCCAGAAAACAGTTCCTCAGAGTATGCCGGTTCAAATGGCAAATTTTCCTGGGAGGGGGCAGACTGGGGGGGAGGAGGCTGAGGTGCAGGAGCTGGAGGAGTGCCGATTTCGGTGACATGGGTGGACTGCGTGGAAGACTGACTGGTGGACAAATTGCTCGAAGCATTGTCGGCAATCCACGACATCACCTGTTCGACTGTTCTGGCCTCAACAGTGCTCTACCACGAGTCCCAGTAACTTCAGACATGAACCTAGGGAGTGTAGCTCTGCGGCGTTCCCCTGCTCCCTCATAAGCAGGTGGTGTCTCACCCCGCCCAGGACCACGGCCTCTGACCCCTGCAGTAGTTGGACGCCCACGTCCCCGCCCTCGTCCTCTACCCCTAGCCCTCGGGTTAAACATTTTGAAAATGAGAGTTATAACTTTAATTTTTTTTTAACTTTTTTTTGTGTTTTTTTGTTTTTTTTTGTGTTTTTTAGTTTTTAAAACCAAACGATGCTATTCTATTGCTATGGCTATTTTCTAGCCAAGTATGAAAGCACACTACTATGCCAGATGAGATGACGCTGAGTTATTAAACAAAATAAACGTAAAATAAAAAAGGAAATGGCAGACTGTGCCTAATTGAAATCCAACCCCTAATAAATTTTCCCACTTCGGTCTTTGCGATGGATATGTGCGTCACTAAGCGCAAAACACAGCGGTCGCAAGTCTCACTACAAATTGCTCACAATTTGCTAGTAGATGCACTGCAGCAAGTACAGCCACCAGCAGATCAACCAGAAATCAAATATATATAACGCTACTGTAGGCGTAAGTAAGCCGTTTGGATTCTCCTATGGCTATTTTCTAGCCAAGTATGAAAGCACACTACTATGCAAGATGAGATGACACTGAGTTATTAAAAAAATAAACGTAAAATAAAAAGTAAATGGCAGACTGTGCCTAATTGAAATCAAGCCCCTAATAAATTTTCCCACTTTGGTGTTTGAGGTGGATATGTGTGTCACTAAGAGCTAAACACAACGGTAGCAAGTCCCCCTGCAAATTCCTCACAATATGGTACTAGCTGCAAATAAAAAAAAAAAAAGTATAACGTTATTGTAGCCCTAAGAAGGGCTGTTGGGTTCTTGGAGAATCACTCCTGCCTAACAGTAAGCTAATAGAACACCCTAACGCTTTCCCTGACCAGCAGCAGCTCTCTCCCTAGCGGCATCCAGACACAGAATGATCCGAGCAGCGCGGGCAGCGGCTAGTCTATCCCAGGGTCACCTGATCTGGCCAGCCAACCACTGCTATCGACGTGTAAGGGTACCACGTCATGCTGGGTGGAGTGCAGAGTCTCCTGGCTTGTGATTGGCTCTGTTTCTGGCCGCCATAAAGCAAAACGGCGGGAGCTTCCATTTTCTCGAGCGGGCGAAGTATTCGTCCGAGCAACGAGCAGTTTCGAGTACTCTAATGCTCGACCGAGCATCAAGCTCGGACGAGCATGTTCGCTCATCTCTAATAACAGTCTATTTTTAAATGTAGCACCTATGCCCACAAAACAATGTATTACTATAGTGTTGCAGGTTTGAAGCCCTAGACTCACTTTCTTATGGTTTGTGAGCATTTTGTACTGAAAAATAGCTGGCTCTGAAGTAAATTTAGAACAGTTCATGTTAATATGTTGTGATCATTTTACATCTTCTGCTCAGGCATTTGCTTTTGAGAGCACTGATTCTCTTCTTGATTCATGTACTTCAGAACCTTCTATAGGAAATGCCAAAACTGTTGTTACAACTTGGATGACTCATTAGAAACGTCTTTAGTCAAATTAATGAGAAAGGTGTGTTGAACATGAATGGTCGTTATGTACCGATTAAATATATTCCTAATTAAAATTATTTCTCCCTTCACTAGTTGTTATTAATTTTCAGGTTACAATAAAAGAGGATATTGCTCTTTTCATTCTGCATAACAGATATAATTCTTGCAAGGCTGACATTTAAAATTTAAAAAAAATGTTTCCTTTATGTACTTCTAGAAGATAAGAAAAGTAATTGTATCACACCAAGTTCATCCCTCTACTATGTCTACATATCAGTAACCTTATATCTATTTACATGGCATATTAAATGAATATTTACATTTAATATTGCACCAAAAAGGTTTTCATTCCCGAGATAAAGAATAAACATTACTGTTAACTCATTGCTTGTCTGAATCAATATGATAACATCACGCCTCTAAGACATGCAAAAATTAATATTTGGAATTCATTGAAATATTTTTTAGACAGCAAATTCATCTAAATGTGTGTAATTATGCCTAGTGGATTACATTATTAACATTAGTTTAATAAATTATTATTATTAAAGCCACAATTATTTTATATTTGGTCTAAAGCAGATGTTTCTAGAGCAATGGGCTGGGCAGTTGAAGAATATAATAACATTTTTGGTAATATCAAAGCCGTAATATTTAAAGAAAAACATTTGGATGATTTACTCAAATGAAAACAATATTTCAATTTGTAGGAAAACTAAAATGATGGCATTTAGTTCATTGGCAGTGCCAGAACTATGGAGGGTGTGGCAGTAAAAGTTGCAATTGGTAGACTTTGGCAGATTTAGTTTTTTCCCTATTGTTGATATTATCCAATGGTGACAAGGGCACACCCTCTCATGGGTGGTATCAGTGGGGAAGCAAGATTTCTCCATGTGGCCCTTTATGTATTCCGGTGTTGAACACATGTACTTGGACTGGTAGGTACATGGGCATTGGCGAAAGACTAGAGCCTGAGCAGCCATCAATGTACAGTTCCTAGTTATTATTTGCCGGATGAAATATAGTACTTTTAAGATTAGCATCCTTTGCAGTGCAGTTCTAAAGCATGCAAGCCTGGTGTAGAATTGTTCAGTCTCCTTATATATCTGTGGCAGGAAGGGCGGGGCTAACATCAAACGCTGGCATATGTTGGATGCTAATATGAAGTACTGTAGGTAATTGAAATGTATGCCATCAAGTTTCTGGACTGAGACAATTTCATTACATTTTGGCCCATGAGGATCTTACTCATATAGTCACATTGTGGTAGTGAAGTTTACAAGAGAGGGAGTATAATGAGCCTGGAAGAAAACCCGAACGTACAGGGTTTTGGTACAGGAACGTACAGGAACGTACAGCCATGCCCCCCACGAGTGACGTGTCATGTATTGACATCTTCATGGATGTCAAAAAGTCTTTTAATCTATCTAAGAAAGAGATGACAGCCCTTAAGGATTTAGAACAGGATCCTCAAATTGTAGTGAAGCCTTCTGACAAAGGCGGTAACATAGTTGTTCTCGACAGTGACCAATATCGCAAACTATGTCTTGACCTGTTGAAAGACAAAACTGGGTATGAGGTCTTAAAGGAACACCCCTTGACCGAGTATAGAAGAGAACTGGATTCTATACTCAAAAGTGGGCTGAGGAATAACTTGATTACAGAGACCGAGTATAAGTTTCTGCTACCCACCCACATGACTCTGGCGACCTTTTATGCCCTACCCAAAATCCATAAAGGGCTTACACCCCTCAAAGGCAGGCCTATTGTGTCAGGGGTGAACTCACTGTTTTGTTGTTAGCCGTATTTTGTTCACTCGTTTTGTCTATCTGTATGTATCTCTTTGACACTGTAAATTAGCGGTGTCAAATGAGAAGACATAACGCATCTCGCTCCTTAGTGAGTAGTTGCTAATTTTTAGAATATTTGTAATAAACTTGAGACTTTATAAATTACCTAGGTGCTGCTAAGCTATGAATTGTTGATGGTAAATACATTTGTGTATATTTTTGAATTGTTGGCTGCTATTTCATTAGGGAGTATAATGAGCACTAAAAGAAAAGCATCTCATTGGTCTGATCATCCTCTCATCTTCATATTCATGGAAAATAATAAAATGATACAAGAACACAGCAATTGAATAGGCATATACACTCATCAGCCACTTTATTAGGTACACCTGTCCAACTGCTCGTTAACACTTAATTTCTAATCAGCCAATGACATGGCGGCAACTCAGTGCATTTAGGCATGTAGACATGGTCAAGACAATCTCCTGCAGTTCAAACCGAGCATCAGTATTGGGAAGAAATGTGATTTGAGTGCCTTTGAACATGGCATGATTGTTGGTGCCAGAAGGGCTGGTCTGAGTATTTAAGAAACTGCTGATCTACTGGGATTTTCACGCACAACCATCTCTAGGGTTTACAGAGAATGGTCCGAAAAAGAAAAAACAACCAGTGAGCGGCAGTCTGTGGGCGGAAATGCCTTGTTGATGCCAGAGGTCAGAGGAGAATGGACAGACTGGTTCGAGCTGATAGAAAGGCAACAGTGACTCAAATCGCCACCCGTTACAACCAAGGTAGGCAGAAGAGCATCTCTGAACGCACAGTACGTCGAACTTTGAGGCAGATGAAGAAGACCACACCGGGTGCCACTCCTTTCAGCTAAGAACAGGAAACTGAGGTTACAATTTGCACAAGCTCGTTGAAATTGGACAGTAGAAGATTGGAAAAACGCTGCCTGATCTGATGAGTCTCGATTTCTGCTGCGACATTCGGATGGTAGGGTCAGAATTTGGCTTCAACAACATGAAAGCATGGATCCATCCTGCCTTGTATCAACGGTTCAGGCTGGTGGTGGTGGTGTCATGGTGTGGGGAATAATTTCTTGGCACTCTTTGGGCCCCTTGGTACCAATTGAGCATCGTTGCAACGCCACAGCCTACCTGAGTATTGTCCAGTAGGATTTCACTGTTCAAATACTGAGTAAATAACCCTGTTCTTAAAGTATTACAAAATAATACAATATGTGTATACACAAAAAACATGCATGTCTATAAAGTGTAGTTTTTCTATTTCTTCCTATCACTTCAATTAACACATTGAAGTGATATTTTTTTATTTTTACCAAATATCATAGCTGGATTATTGTTTTCTGATTATAAGACCTTGGGGTACTTTGCATTTCAAATACCATATTATTTTATCATGTATTTGGGACTCTATCTATCTATTTATCTATCTATCATAAATGTGTAGAATTTTCAATTTATTTCTAAGCAGTCAGTTTAATAAAACAGACTACACTGTATTGTTCGAGTTTTAGTAAGACACTTGCATTTACCAATATTTTTTTTTACAACTTGAATGCTGAATTACCTTTTTCCGATAAAATTAATATTGTATCATTAACAACAATATAACATTCCAGATGCTGCCACAAGTAATTTTAAAGGGGAAAATTGATTGGGTCTCTGTTCCAGAATAAAAAATGAGCTGTGTGCCTTGAATGTTGACAGGCAGGGTGATATGAATCCAGTCTTATCTCTATGTTATTGCTCTTGCCAGTCAGTATCTCACTATTAAGATAAAGCAAGTTACCCTGCCGTGTTAAGCCATTGATTGAAAGGCTGATAATGGCATCTGGATTTTTTTACAACAACTGCAATATTGTGCTGGCTACAGAAGAAGATGGATTAGTTTAATGGAAATTGATGTTTCTTTGGCTATAAATAGTAAAAAGACTGCTTTTGAATGTTTCTTTGTCATCACAACTACATCTTAAGACATCTTTATCTTGTGAAATACTCTAGTGTAGGAAACATTTATTATTTCGATTTTATATTTATTTTGTTATGCTGTTCTTTCTGATGTTGCAAGAAATAAAAAACACAATCCACTCAAAGATATGTTATAAATTAGTATAAAAAGTATTTATATTTGTGACCTTCTCTAAGGGCTTAGGGCATATTCTTCTGATTAATTTATTAGAAATTTTAGACAGCAACAAATAGCTAAAGGGTGCCAGGATCATCTGAATAGACTCTGGCTGCTGAGTACAGAGATTGTGAGCCACACTCAGGACTGTTTTGCTGGAAGATGATTAACAACTGTCTTTCAGTATCTGATCCCTGAAATTTTGGTGGTTGCATTCTGGGTTTTATCAGTCCGTGGCTTGTGAGGGCTTCATGGACCAGATAAATTCTCGGTAACTGTCTTCAAATAAAAATGACAACCCTGATGACAGGTTCCCTTTAATCTATTTAAATGAACATGACCGTGCACAGTGAAGAGGGTAAGAAAGAAGCCTTGCAACACCCTTTTCAAACTGTTTTCAGACTAGTATAACAAATGTATATGGCCTAAAAAAAGGTTTGTGACTTTTAAAGAGTAACTGTAAAGGTTTTTTATTTATCAATACCGCTTGGGGTGTAAAACAACTTTGCCTATTATCTTTGTTAGCTATATGCAGTAGTTTCTTTGCTATAGCCCTCACATTACCTCAGTGCTGCAATAGCTGCCACCTCTCCATGTGCTGATAAGCCTAATAAATCTGTACTGTGTTTACACTTTGTTTCTGTCAGTTTCCTGGGAGGATGAAGGAGCTGCTGCCTCCTGCTCATAGGAAAAGGTTGTTTTAATGCAGCAGCAGAGCTGGATGTGTATGCAGATGTCTCCTGCACAGAATAGTGAGGTACAAGTCTCCCCTGTTCCCTAAGAGTCCCTCCATTTTACAGAACTTTCTGTCTCTGCTCTTCTCATTGCTCACTTCCCCCACCTTGTCATCGGCAATATCAGCTCTGTCCAGATAAGCTATTAACCCTTAGTGCTCACACAGCACAGGCTATAGACTGCATGTAACTGGTTTACTTATGCTTTCTACCACATGTCCCCTGCTTCTCCATATGATGGAAGCTGCCAGGCTGTCGCCATATACATCCTGTATGTGCACTGTGCAGTGTTCAGTGGATTTACTTGTGGGAAACTAAATGGATTTAATGCTAAATTACTTTGAGATAGAACACAAGGCATCATGGGATCTGTGGGCAAGCTATTTGGCCTTAGCCTGAGGGCATAGATTGACAGACATTAGTCTCCGCCCACTTCCTTTCTGGTGAGAAATATTTTTGTCAAACACTTTCAGAACAGAAAATACCATAACTTTGGATAGAAAAGGGTGAGCAGCACAAAGTAGGCATTGTTCTGTTTTTTTTAAAAGGGGGAATCTCATATAATAATTTGGTAAAATCACTATAGCTTTACAGTTACAAATTGACACGAGAACGCCCTTTTAGGTGCAGAATTTTGTGGTGCGACATCAGTGCAGACACTTCATAAATACATGTGCAAGCAGTTTGCACATTCTTTTCCATGCAAAGTCATGATGTTTGGTCATGATTAGAGATGAGCGAGCACTAAAATGCTCGGGTGCTCGTTATTCGAGACAAACTTTTCCAGATGCTCGAGTGCTCGTCTCGAATAACGAGCCCCATTGAAGTCAATGGGAGACCCGAGCATTTTTTTAAGAAAACTGAACAGTAAAAGAACAGTGCAAAAAAAAAAATTTTCAGATGTTTGCAGATGTTTTACTTGTAAGAACACATTGAAATAACACTATTCTTCACTTTGCAGGTGTTCGCGCGTGTCTCCCGCTAAGTTAGGAGATGTGCACGAACATCTGGAATGTGAAGAATAGTGTTCTTTCAATGTGTTCTGCACTTAAATGGTCCTGCATTCACTGTTTTTAATGTTTTAATTCTATTCTTCACATTGCAGGTGTGCGCGCGTATCTCCCGATAGGTTCGGAGATACGCGTGCACAGCTGCAAAGTGAAGAATAGAATTAAAACATTAAAAACAGTGAACACAGGACCATTTAAGTGCAGAACACATTGAAAGAACAATATTCTTCACATTCCAGATGTTCCGAACATCTCCGAACCTAGCGGGAGACACGCGCGAACACCTGGAAAGTGAAGAATAGTGTTATTTCAATGTGTTCTTGCACGTAAAACATCTGGAAACATGTGTAATATTTTTTTTTTACAATAAAAATACTTTTATTCAATTTATTTTATTAATTTACTGCTCGATCTCGAGCCGGCGAGATACTCGTCCGAGTAACGAGCCGGTCCGAGTATGCTAATACTCGACCGAGCAGTATACTCGGACGAGTATACTCGCTCATCTCTAGTCATGATGTTAATATGTGGCCAAATTAGGCACAACGTAGAAAAAGTTTATCCTCTGTTGCAGTAAACAAAATATTTTGCTCTTTGATTGATAACAGAGGGTAAACCTACAGGTCCACCTACATATGTAGACAGTGCAGGCTGTCAACTTACCCTCTTTTCCACCCTCATAAAAAGTTATGGTGCTTAGTATCTAGGAAGTAATAGATATTGGTCATTGAAGATCTACCATCAGGATGGGGCAGGGGAGGGGTAAAAGATAATAATTTCATCTTTCAAATCAGGATTGGGGTTCTGTGAGATGTTGATGCTGAGAAACGAGCAGTTGAAGAAAGAGACGGGAATTGGATTTTTATCTGTTACTCACCAAATCACCGTTCTGATGTGATTTGAAAGAACGAATTGTTATCTTTAATATGATACCAAAAGCACTACTATCAATATCTAGGTAGCCCAAGATATTTCCATGTGAAGGCCTCCCCTTCCTTAAAAGTAAGGCAAATTAATTTCTGGCAAATTATGACTCTTTTCTACTCATTAGAATATGAATTTGGAGTTAATACATGTTAAATTACATACCCTTCCTGAGGGAACTTGTAGTTTAACCCCTTACCGACATGTGACGTAGTATTACGTCACATGCCGGCTCCTGGTGCATGGAGAGGACTCACAGGGCGAGCCCTCTCCATAGCCGGTAAGTATTTGCTGCATATTGCAGCAAAGGCTTACCAGTAACACCCACGATCAGTGCCAGCACCGATCGCGGGTGCTTTCCTTCTGATCACTGCCGGCAAAGGGCGCCGCCATCGTTGCTCCCAGTGACGTCATCAGGGAGTGGCGATCTGTTGCCATGGTAGCCTCGGGTTTCACGAAGACCCGAGGATACTTCGGGTTAACCCATGCATTACAATGTGCTATCAGCACATTGTAATGTATGAGGAATAAAATCCCCATGTACTGCCATACTGTAGTATGGCAGTACATGATATGATCTTACAGACAACCTACAGTTAAAGTACCCTAAGGATTCTGAAAAATTGTAACATTGTAAACTTCATCAAAATCCGCAAAAAATGACACCACCCACAGCTCCGTACACCAAAGTATAAAAAAGTTATTAGTGCCAGAAGATGGCAAAATCCCCCAAAAAAAATTTGTACAGGAGGTTTTAGTTTTTTTTAATGTATGAACACATTATAAAACCTATATAAATTTGTTATCCCTGTAATTGTACCGACCCAAAAAATAAAGCAGACATGTTATTTGGGGCGCACAGTGAAAGCCGTAAAATCCAAGCCCACAAGAATACGGTACAAATGCGTTTTTTTTACCAATTTCACTGCATTTGGAATTGTTTTTCCTGCTTCCCAGTACACGGCATGGTATATTAAATACCACCATTTTAAAGTGTAATTTTTTACATAGAAAATAAGCTCTATACATGAAAAATTTAAAAAGTTACAGATTTTTGAAGGTGGGGAGTGAAAAATTAAAACGCAAAAACGAAAAAGGGCTGTGGCATTAAGGGGTTAATGGTGTAAAAGCTGGTGACAGGGTCTTTAAGGACTGTCCTAGCTGTGGAAGAGTTTTAGACACTTTCAAAAATATATTTTTGTTCTTTCTTTTGATACTGGGAAATATTGATTAAAAGGAAATAAGGTACCTTATTTTTTTTCTACGAATAAATTTCCATAGCAACCTTTCAACACTTTTAATGTGGGGTGCAATGGAGCTGTCAGGTGTAACTGATTGAAGGGATATTTTCATCTGGGCGTTTACGTTTACATTAATTCATCTGCTATATACATACATTGCTTCAATTACATGTTATAAAACAATTTATCTGCGTGTACATAATTTTCTGTGAATGTAGCTTATATACCATCACCTCTGCTTGAGTTGTTGTGGAAAGAAATAAATAGTTTTTGCATATGAAATGGACAGAAGTTTTTCATGTCCTACAGCTGTCCTGTGCTATAGAACACTTACTTAAGGTGGTCAGGCTCCTTAATAGTGCATGCTTGGCAACAGCTGTAGGATTGGAGGAGTGTTTTTTTTCAAGGAAAACTATCTCATTGTTAAGGAATAAGATTAATTTTATGTATAATTATCTTCCCACAGCTACATTTTTTTATGACATGCCATTGAAGAAATGCAGATATATGACAAATGAATTAATTTACATTTGTATGTCAAGATGGGAATACCCCTTAAAGATGTCACTATCACCATCCCAGCTGTAACTGGTGCTATAGTATTGGCAACTTACCCAACTCTTTTAATTTAAAAAAATTAGAATTTAATGAAAAAATCTTCACTTTTTAACACTTCAGTGTACTAAGCTGTATAAACTGTCTACTTTGTGCACTGATGTATTTATTGGTACCATTTTGGGGACTTGTGAGCTTTTGATCATTTTTTATTTAAATTTATATGTGTTGCTAAATAGTGGGGAAAGGGTTATATGGATCCTTGTTTTGGACATAGGGATGTTCTATGGAAAGGGAGTGATTTAAATTGTAATTTTTATCTCAATTATTCTCATCTTTCTTTAATATTTTTATTAAAAGATATATTATTGCTTGTTTAGCATTACAAGACAAAATTGTTAAATGTAACATTTTTTCTTTTCCTCAGAGTCCTGATTTAACCAGGCTACAGACTTAGATTGATGGAATCCTCTTCACATTTATCAATACCTAACCAGCTTTAATTCAATGCAATCTTGCAAGCCTGTTGGAATTTATCTACTTGAACACATGGATTACAAGCTAAGAAATCGATACACGTCCTGCTTTAGCCTGTACGAGTTATCAGATACATAATTTTTATATATGGGGTCCTACAAAGGAAGACCAATTGTCTAGAAGATGTACACCACAAATATCTAATATATATTATTTGCTTAAATGTCAGTATTAATAATGTTACAAACTTTACATCATACTTCAAATAATAAATATGCCTTAGCTAATGTAGGCTAATTACTTTTCTTAATTACTCTTTTACTGCTAGTGCATTTACTAACAGTTGCAAAAGGTCCTCTGTAATACATTCAATAACAAATAATTACTGCGTCTGATCTCATTTCCTGAACTAAGCAATTAAAAGAAAGTTATTTTTTTATATTTGAGCTTAAATGTAAAGGTTTATTCACCCATATAGCAGTGTTTTGGTCGAGAAAAACAATCTTTCTCAAGCCTGAGAAAGGTTGTATTGCTCAACCGAAATGTTGCTATATGGGTGAATAAACCTTTACATTTTCACTCTTCAAAGTTTAAGTGCTACTTATTATTTGTTTTATTACAAGTGGACATGTTGGATCAGGATTTAGGATAGCAACCACTATTACTATTGCTCTGCGTCTTTTTTCCATTTTTAAATTTGGAGTTCTTATAATGCATGGATTACTTCAATTAATTGCTAATTGAGGGAGCAGGGGAACGCCGCAGAGCTACACTCCCTAGCTTCATGTCTCAAGTTACTGGGACTGGTGGTAGAGCACTGTTGAGGCCAGAACAGTGCGAACAGGTGATGTCGTGGATTGCGGACAATGCTTCAACTAATTTGTCCACCAGTCAGTCTTTCACGCAGTCCACCCATGTTACCCAAGTGAGCACTCCTCCACCTCAACCTCCTTCCCCCCAGTCTGCCCCCTCCCAGGAAAATTTGCCATTTGAGCCAGCATACTCTGAGGAACTGTTTTCTGGACCCTTCCCAGAGTCACAAACCACTTGTCAGGTTGCTGCTGAGCTCTTTCCAGATGCCCAGTTTTTCCAACGCTCATATAGTGCCGACACTGAGGGTTGCGGGGCCTACCTCGGTCACGGTCTCTCAGGCCTACTATGCCTCCTCCCACCCCTCCTCTGAATTACCATCCGTGGGCATGGCGCCATCAGTCGGTAGCTCTAGGCACAGCAGCAGTGCCGTCACTAAGCGACAGCAGGCGGTGCTCAAACTGCTGAGCCTAGGCGATAAAAGGCACACCGCCCAAGAGCTATTACAGGGCATCACGGCGCAGACAATTCTGTGGCTGGCACCGCTGAATCTGAAGCCAGGCATGGTTGTGTGTGACAACGGCCGTAACCTGGTGGCGTCTCTGCAACTCAGCAGACTGACACATGTGCCATGCCAGGCCCATGTGTTAAATCTGATAGTGGTTCCTCAAGACATACCCCAATCTGTCTGATTTGCTCACGAAGGTGCGCCGCATCTGTGCGCATTTCAGAAAGTCGACCACCGATGCTGCCACTCTCAGGGCAGCGCAGCGCCGCCTCCAACTGCCCGCTAACTGACTGTTGTGTGACATGCCCATGAGATGGAATTCCACATTAACCGTGTTATCCAGAGTTTACCAGCAGCGCAGAGTGATTGTAGAATGCCAGATGTCAACTTCCACCAGAACTGTTTGTCAAGTCAATCAGCTTCCTCAAGTCTACAATGAGGAGTGGACGTGGATGTCTGATATCTGTCAGGTGCTTAGTAACTTTGAGGAGTCAACACAAATGGTCAGTGGTGATGCCGCCATCATCAGCCTCACCATCCTGCTGCTTGGCCTGTTGAAAAACTCTCTGGTCAGCATGAAGTCGGAAGCTTTGTGCTCGACACAAGAGATGGGGGAAGAAGATTCTCTTGTTGATAGCCAGAGCATCCCCCGGTATGTTTCTCGGGGTGCGTATCGGAGGAGGTGGATGAGGAGGAAGAATAGGAAAATGTTGGCGACACAGAAGAGGGGACCATTGCTCAGTCCTTAACTGTTCAGCGTGTATGGGCAGAAGAAGAGGAGTTGGAGGAGGAAATGGAGAGTCAGGCCAGTGAGGGGAGTGAATTGTTGCGCGTTGGGACTCTGGCGCATATGGCAGATTTCATGCTAGGCTACCTATCCTGTGACCCTCTCTACTCTTACTGGGTATTCACTCTCCTGGACCCATGGTACAAGCAAAATCTTTCCACTCTCATCCCTGTAGAGGAAAGGAGTATGAGAATGCTTGAATACCAGCAGGCCCTGGTGCACAAGCTGAAACAGTATTTCCCTTCTGACAGCGCTAGCGGCAGAGGGTGTACTTCTGCGGGACAAGTAGCGAGGGAGAGTAGACGAGCAGGCAGCTTGTCCAGCACTGGCAGGGGTACGCTTTACAAGGCTTTTGCCAGCTTTATGTCAACCCAGCAAGACAATGTCACCTGTCTCGGCAGAGTAGGGCTGATCTTTACAGAAAGATGGTGAGGGAATACGTAGCTGACCATACCATGGTCCTAAATGATCACATAGCTCCCTACAACTACTGGGTTTCAAAGCTGGACATTCGGTCAAAACTGGCGCTGTACGCCTTGGAGGTTCCTGCCTGCCCTGCCTCTAGCGTGTTGTCAGAGCGGGTTTTCAGTGCAGCTGGTGGCCTCATCACCGATAAGCGTACACGCCTGTCGACTGACAGCGCTGACAGGCTGACGCTTATCAAGATGAATCAAGCAGGGATTCCTCATGATTTCCATTCTCCACCAGGTGAAAGCAGCTCAACCTGAATAATTTTCATGTATGCACTCCTCCTCCTCATTCTCCTCCTTCTCCTCCTCTTTGTAGACTAAAGCAGAGGCAACTGGCTACTTTTTGCCAGGGCCAACTGGCTCTAGCTATATTACTCTATGTATTTAATTTTTCTGGATGGCCACCTACCCTGTCCTCCGTTTTAAAAAAAATTTGGGAGTGCCACATACAGGTACTCTATGTATTTAATTTTTCTGGAGGGCCACCTACCCCCTCCTCTGTTTTGAAAACTTTTTTGGACTGCCACATACAGGCACTCTATCTATTTAATTTTTCTGGAGGGCCAACTATCCGCTCCTCTGATTTGAAAACTTTTTTGGACTGCCACATACAGGTACTCTATGTATTTAATTTTTCTGGAGGCCACCTACTTGCTCCTCTGTTTTGAAAACTTTTTGGACTGCCACATACAGGCACTATCCAAATTTAATTGTCTCCATAGCAGCCTCCACATGTCGTCTCTATAGCAGCCTCCAGACGTTGTCTTTATAGCTGCCTCCACACGTTATCTCCATTGCTGCCTCCACACATTGTCTCCATTGCTACTTCCACACGTCGTCTCCATAGCTGCCTCCAAAAGTCGTCTCCATAGCTGCCCCCACACGTCGTCCCCTTAGTAAATGAGCTGTTTCAGGCTACATTTTCTGGTGTTTTACCGGCTGTGATTTTCTGGAATTTTTTATAGGTCACTCATTTTCACAATGCATGCAGAGCTGGATGACTGAGTGCGCGTCTGCCCCCACATGCCTCCACACATCATCCCCATAGCTGCCCCCACACGTCGTCCCCTTATACCGTCAACCTTTTGTTCACATAGGAAATCATTTCAGCGCTTCTTGCTCTCCTCCTTTGGTTCCTCTCTGCCACCATAACCAGGCCAAATACTGATACGTACAGTGCTACATGTTATCCTCGACAAAAGGAATTTTTTAAATTGGTTTGAGTCCATTTTTGGGTATGTCACCTTGCCACTCTCTAGCCTGCCACTGCTGCCATTGCCTCTGCATGCCGTCCCCTATAGTGTCATGGTCAAGGCATCCATGCATGCTGCCCCTGCTGTTTCTTGTCCATCTCCATGGCGTTTCCATCATTTTCTGAGGGTTTCCAGGTTTTTGGCCCTGTGCAGAGCCTTGCTCCCCTTGAAAAATGCTCGAGTCTCCCATTGACTTCAATGGGATTCGTTATTCAAAATGAGCACTCAAGCATCGGAAAAAGTTTGACTCGAATAACGAGCACTCGAGCATTTTAGTGCTCGCTCATCTCTAGGCATTATTGATTTTCTGTTTCTGTTAAGCACAGTGAAAAACCATTATTATATTTTGATAGATTGGGCATTTTCAGATGATATTGAGCCTAGATGTGTTGATAGCACATTGTAATGATAGGGCTAGCACGAATCAGCCTCGGGTCTTCGGAAGACCCAAGGCTGTCATGGCGACGGATTGCCACTCCCTGATGACATCATCAGGAGTGAGGATCCTCGGCAAGATGGCAGTGCCCATGCACAGCCATATTTTTGCTAGCAATATTTTGATAGCAAATAGCAATAGGCAGCAAAGACTTACCGGCTATGGAGAGAGCTCAGCCCGTGAGCCCTCTCCATGCACCGGGACCTGGCGCTCGCTGTACTATTATGCCGCGCGTCAGTAAGGGGTGAAGTACTCTGGGGTGTAACCCATCTGGTAAAGGAGCCTTGTACACATTGATTTTATTGAGCCTAGATTGGATCATGTCTACATTCAGCCAGTCTAGTATATTACAGGATGCTTCACCCACACTGGCACCTCCCATGTCAGAATTTCTTTCTTCTATTGTATAAACAGAGCTTAAAACCCATTTAGTATCTCCACCTTCTCTTTGACTCAAGTTACCAATTCCCCATTTTTAGAATATAGGGATCCAACCTGCTATGACCGATTTTTTTTCGCATTGATATTCTTAAAAAAAATCTTAGTCTCTGTGGCCACCTGTCATTCATTTTTGGCTGATTTTATTTACTTCTTACATATTTTGGTAAGTGTTGGGTCAGGTGACCCATCAGATTTATATTTTTTGTATGCCATCTTTTTATTAATTGCCCAATTAACTGTAGCTGTAAGTGACATGGGGTGTAATCCAGCCCATCTATACTTGTTACCTATTGGAATAAATTTAAAGCATGATTACCCAGGATAGATTTGAATGTATCCCATTTAACATTAGTATCATCATGTGACAGTATCTGATCCTAGTCTATATCCTGTAGGGCAGCCCTGAATTTCGGGAAATTAGCCTTCTTAGAATTCAATGTTTTCAATTTTCCCACATGCTTTTGCTTTTTACAGAGGAAAATAATCCCTAGGGTTCCCTAGGGTTTCCCAGAAAATTTCTGCATGATTTGAAATCACAAGGTCCAACAATGCATCCCCTCTTGATGGTGGGATCTTCTACAATCTGTACCATAAAATTACCCTCCAGAAAGTTGATAAAATGTCATCCCTTCACAGATGAAGAAGATCTCAATTTAGTTAAAAATATTCAAGATCAATAGGTACCATCCGGTTATGAACTTAGCAGCATAATAATAAGAAGGTAAATGAATGGAACACAAACTTTAGACAAATAAATTTAAAGGGAAGATGTTGCAAAAAAAGTCTTATTTTAGCCAAGTTTTAGGAATTTTATTAACTTTATATGTCGATATCAACATTTACTAAAATTAGTGGACCCCGTCCCCTAGTTACAGACGCACCTTTCTGCCAACTGGGACATCTGGTGAAGCACTCTTAGAGCTTTACCATAGTCCCAGACTGCAATGATCAGCTGTAAGGTGTCTTTAATAAAGTTATATTGATAATCATTGGTCCCATTACAGCACATAATTGTGAAAATCCAATTATCACATGATCAAAAAAAAAAATTGTCTGCATCTACAATTATATAATATACATGGTCCAACTTATATACAAATTTCACTTAAGAACAAATCTAAAGAACCTATGTTGTATATGACCCGGGGAATTCCTGTACATCCTAACAATGTTACTTTACCACTAAGTTAAAGTTTTTCTGTGGGGATTTTCTATGCAGCAGTCAATTAAATTAAACCACAGGCTAATAGAAGATATCACCTCTATATGCAAGCACCATCATTGTCTACGTTACTAACAATAATGATTTCACATCTAAATTGCACCCCTCCCTGCACAAAGCATGTGCAATAAAAAGACTTTAAAGACTATACAACCAAAAATGTATTTCTTAATTCTGTTACACAAGCTTAGGTAAGATGACATTCACATAATCATGTCAAAAAGACGGCAATTTTTTTTAGAAAATTATAACTAAATACAAAAATAGTGATATATATTCCCTTTAAATATATTGTACAAAAAGCTCAAGGAAAGTCCAAGTGGTTCAAATGCCCATTGCAATCAATCATATTGTTATTTTTCCTAACAATTGATTGGTACATACTAGTAATTCTTAATTGTTTTGGAGTTTTTCTTCTAGAAATGTTGTGTCACATATTTCTGGCAGTTTGTTGCGAAAGAACACATTAGTGGATTGGTTTTACGATATGGAACAGAGCATTTTGCTCAAAAAGTTATGCCCAGCTCAAATGAACAGTACCCTCTTTTGCACAATACCCCTGGGAAATTGTTTAATGTTTACCTGAGGTCTTATTATGGTAACAGCATGATTTGTGAACAGTGTCCAACTTCTTTTGTTAGGGGGGGGGGGTTTAGTACACCAGACACTAGTGTCTGTTGGTCCTTTTCCCCACGATCTGGAGAGGTCTTTGTGTTCATAGAGAGAGAATTTGTCGGGTCCGGTAGTAGCCCGGGTAAGCTGACCATCACCTGCAGGCAGGGACTAGCTTAGCCTTAGAGTAAGGGACAGGTTTCCCTTCCCTGTTTCCCTGGTTCTTGCTGCTCTCTTTATTCGGTTTCCAGCTTCCTTCTAAACCGTGACACTTATTTATCAAGTTGTATATTCTGCATTCCATTATCTATTTTTAGATGAACACACATTATTATTTGGTAATAATTATTCGTCCCACTGTCCTCTCTTGATTGCTATGTAATTAACAGTAGAGACATAGGGACCTTACTTCATGTGACAGATATTTGTTTAAAGTACTGTGTGCTGCATACATTAACATTTCTTTATCTGTGGTGTCTCTTAAGTGAGTCTGTAAAAATAATAGCACAAATTCTATTGTGTGGAGCAGCAGATAAACCCAGAAGGAAATCGCACGTTTCAGGATCACTAGAATGAAAGCACAATAGAACAGTATGCATTTGACAGATGCCTGCAGATAAATTGTGCATTACTTAAATGAATAAATTTATTTTTTTAAAGATTCATTTCAAATTTTGCATACAAATAAAGCACAACACAAACATAATCTTATAGAATAAGCAACATAAAGTTTACATTTATTTTTATAGTTTTTATACTATTTTTATATTTAAAGCAAATTATTTAGAAGAAATTGACCCAATAAACCAATATAAGTATGTGGTCAAGCAGACTAAAACCTTCTAGATCATGTTTCTTTCATTGTCCAGTGTGATATCATCATCCAAACATATCCACCTTGAAGTGAGGTGTAAATAGGTTGTAAGTCATGGAGGCAGAGATTTTAGCACTAAAGTCAAGCTCTCCCAACCTCTGAATGCCTCCTTTGTTGTATTTGATGCGCTTGCATCCCGAACCATCACCAACTGGCTCTCCTGAAGCTTGTTCAGTGATATTAAATGTGTGTATATACTAATACTGTCTTCTAGCACTGTGCAGTATAGGTAACTGCGTATGCATATCCATCATATTTGAAAGCAGTGACCTAGCTGCGTGTGTATACCCGTACTGTCTTCAAACTCAATGACATTAAAGGGAACCTGTCACCAGGAGACCCATTATTAGCAATACTTTTAATGGTGACAGTGTGTAGACGGACCTCCCCCTAGGGGCGGGAACCACCAGTCACATGATCGGAGAGGTCCGTGTAACCATTGTAAGTCTCGTCCGTTAGGCTAAAAGATTATCAATAATGGAATATGGAATGAAATGTGCAACATTGTACAAAATAGCAATGTTGAGAAGGGTAGATATTACTGTAAACAGTGTTCATATAGATACATAATATACATACATTTGTAACTAGTGACATATATGTTATCCGGATCAACATTGGTCAAACACTGTATAATTATAAAGAAAAAACAGTGACAATAGAGGAGGATGACTTGCATGTGACTATATCACATCTATATAAAACGTTATGCACGTAGCTAAGATACACCCTAATGTAAACTAATGCAGAGGAGGAAGAAACAATAGATGTTAATAACAGAGGATAATATCTTGTCTAGCATTTAACCCTTTAGGTATTCTTGTTTCCATAGAAAAAATCCAAAAGGATTCCCTGTTGAGTAATTTTCTCTGATGATCTCCCCCCCTGGGTGGGCGATTAACTTTTTCCACCGCTTGCCATGTAAATCCTGAGCAGTTTTTATTATGAACATCTCTAAAATGACGTGAAACTGCCGAAATGTTAAATGCATTATTGGAAACATCGGATAAATGCCTGCGTAATCTGATTTTTAGTCGACCCGTGGTGCACCCAACATATTGTATTCTACGTACAGAGCAGGAGATAACATATATCACATGGGTAGTATTGCAATTGATGTATGATTTAATAGCATGTTGCCGTCCTGTAGAGTATGACTGTATACTGTTACCCAATGTAATATAAGAACACATCTTACACACCCTGTGGCCACACTTGTGGTTGCCAGGGTATGCAAGCCAAGGAGGAGTTTTCACATTCTTACTTGAGTACAAGCTAGGGGAAAGTTGATTACCCAAGGTTGGGGCTTTTTTAGGAATGAATCTAACTCCATTCTTTATTAGGTTATACAAATCCGGATCTTGTGTAAGGATGGAGAGATTTTTTCTGACTATGCCCTTAATCGCATTGAATTGACTACTAAATGTTGTACTAAAAGTAAGATGAGTGTTACCCTCAGTGCTCTTATTGGTGTTGCGGAGTAAGTCGGATCTTTTAATCTCCTTAATGCGCTTCTCCGCTTTCCTTATGACATCCGTTCGATACCCCCTACTCTGAAGTCTGTGTGACAGTGATTGAGTCTCCAACTCAAACGTGTGTTCGTTCGAGCAATTTCTTTTCGTTCGAACCAACTCACCTTAAGGGATATTATTTTTAACATGTGCGGGATGGCATGAAGAGGCCAAGAATATGGAATTTCCTGCGGTCTCTTTTCGATAAGGGGGTAATTTGAACACGTTTCTGAAACCCTTTGAGTTCAATGTCTAAAAACGGGACACTGGTCCCCCCAAAACAATGTGTAAAAATCAAATTCATATCATTTCGGTTCAGGTAGAGGGCAAACTCCAGGAAGAGAGATTCAGTGTCGGCCCACACCCACACCAGGTCATCTATATATCTACCTAACCACCTAATAGACACCCGGTGTGGGTTGTCGGCCGAAAAAATGAATCTCTCCTCCCATTGTGTCATGTAGATGTTGGCAAATGATGGTGAGAACTTAGCCCCCATAGGAGCGCCCTCTACCTGAAAGAAAAATTGTCCATTAAACAAAAAGAAATTATTTTCGAGTAGAAACCGTGTGGCCATAAGTAGAAACTCTTTTAATTCGTTCGTGTAGTTACTGTAAGTATTCAAATGTTTACTCAAGTAAATTAAGCCCAAGTCATGGGGAATGGACGAATACAGGGCTGTTACATCCGTAGTCCAATGACTTTGTCTGTATATCCATACTGTCTTCTATCAGATTGAAAGTAACTGCATCTCCAAGCATGGTGACAGTAACTATGTGGGTATACCCATAATGTATACCAGCGCAGTGACAGTAACTGTGTGTGTATGTTCATATCATTTTCTAGCACAGTGAGAGTAACATCACTCCCATGGGGGGAGATTTATCATAAGTCTTTTAGAAAAAAATCTGTTCTAGTTGCCCATAACAACCAATCAGAGCTCAGCTTTCATTTTCCCACAGCTGTTTATAAAATTAAAGCTGAGCTCTGGTTTCCATGGGCAACTAGAACAGGTTTACCTCAGAAACTTGATGATAAATCTCCCCAAATGATTGTGTGTATACCCATACCATCTTAGAGAAAAGTTTGTATATATGTTTGTATATATGTTTGTATATGTATATATGTTTCTATATGCTTGAGAATGGCTGCATAGAGTCAGCCGAACGTATCACTTACCACTGGTGGAATAAATATTCACTATTTACTATTTATTATATTCACTTGGAGTGCTGCTTCCTTCCTTGGAGTTTGTATATCCATAGTGCCTTTAGCGAATTGAAAATAGCAATGGTAAATGCATGTGTATAACCATACAGTAACTGTGGGTATATATCAATATCATATTAGAGTGCACTGACATTAACTGCATGTGTGTACCTATACTGTCTTTAAACGCAGTAGTAGTAACTGTGCGTGTACCCATACCTCATTCTAGCACAATAACCATAACTATGTCTATATACCCGGACTGTCTTTTAGTGCAGTTTCATTAACTGTGTGGAGGGAATTTATCATTACAATTTTTTTTGACTTGATTGTCTATGTTCAATTCCATCTGAATTCATGAAGTAAGTCTATGTATGTTGCTTGTTTTTTTTTTGTTTATCTTATAATATAGGTTTTTTTGTTGCTAAATGTTTGGGGTTTTTTTGGCGCACATCTCCTCTGATGTCTTGATAAATTTGGAAGTGTTTTTTTTTCCCTATTTCTATGCCAGGGGGTGACTGGAGTTATTTTGCGTCATCTTCTAGAGCAGTGACAGTAACTGCATGTGTTACCCACACTGTCTTAGAGCACAGTAGCAAAATGGCATGCGTCATGTCTCTGCATCATGTCAGTAATGTAGAAGCCCTGAAATAATTGCAAATGCTAGTTTATTGCTAGCATTTGTGATTATTTAGCTCTCTCTGCCACCTTTAAAGCAGTGGGGCGTGAAGGGTTGTGAAGGGGGAGGCGTGGCTGGCCGAGGGGAGCCAGTGACTTTTCACTGGCTGCTTAGAAATAAACAATTTTCAGGACCCTGCCCGATACATCAAGACTGTCGCAAACAACCCACACAGCAAAAAGCAGCGCTAACAGATTTATCAAGGGCCAAAGCCATTTTAATGAATTTGACTACAGCGGAACTCCAAAGACAGAAATAGAACTGTCGTGAGGAGCTGGTCTAATGATAAGTTCCCACCAAAGTGTATATATATATATATATATATATATATATATATAAAATAAGGGATGGGAACTTGACCATGAAGCTGCTGGTGATGGAGCTGGAGCTCCATTTCTGCCTGCAACACCATTTGCAGTTTATTCTTGTATGCCACAATAACCCTGTCAGAATGGAGAGACCATTGTGGTGTAATCAACTACTTTACAGCCAACAAACTAAGTCTCTGTTCACACAGACAAATACAATGAAATAGCAAGGATTAAAAATGACACTGACACAGATGTTACAGAAATATTGTCTGTCATATATGAGATGGCACACATCCGACATCCCTCATTGTTCACCTCCTTTTTCTCACTAACCTGTGTCTGATGTAATTTAATTGGCTTCTCACTGCTACTGGGCTGCAGTAGGACACAGATGTTGTAATACTAGATATTTTGAGCAATCTCTCCATTGTTGAAAAAACAGAAATGTAAGAAATTTGATCTCCTCATGTTTCTACAGAAGAACATGTTAAACATTGTTTATTTATAGGTTTCCCATTTTCTTCCTTTAATGCATTAGACTTTACCTTTCTTATGCAATTAAAGGTGCATTCTCTTTGTGGGTATTCACCTTTAATTTATTTAATCTGACAAATGTAATATATACTTCTTCATGTTGCATGCACTTCTTGCATGTTATTAAAGAAATGTGTGTGAAGCTAATTTACCATAAATGTAGCCATGTTGTCTTATAGAAATTAGATAGCTGTCCTTGGATATGACCACTCCTGCAACCTGGCAGCAAAGGCTAGATAAGCTGTCATGACCCTTGGCTGGCAAGCTTGTGAAACACACGCAGCTTTTCTTCAGTATTTCTGGAATTGTGGGTGAATTTTGCTTAGTCTCATGGGCTGTTTCAGCTGCAGTGGGCGAGTCCTAGGGCTGCATATAATCCTGCCCCACAGGTCTCGGGGACGATTATACTGGTTATATGACTTTACCTGCTATTTTACTAAGCCTGCCTTGGAACCATGTATCTAGCCAAGCCTACTATTGAACCATGTATCCTGTCGAGTCTACCATGGAATCATGTATCCTGCCAAGCCTGCCCTGAAATATAACAATCTTGCTAGCCTGACTTGGAATGCAGTATTCTGCCAGCCTGCCCTGGGACTCTGCTTTTGCTTTTATGTATCTGGTCTCCTAATTTCGTTTTTTTTTGTTGCTTGTTCTTTGCTTTTCTGTATTTTGTATTGCTAATAAATATTTTTTGTTCTAAAAACATTACACATGTGCTATTGAGGTGCCTGACCACCTGGACCTTCACACAGTTATGACAGGATGGCTGTGGGACATGCAGCAACTCCCAGAAATTTCATATGTAAAAATATGACTAAACTAAATGAAAACGCCCAGATGACAACATCCTTTTAATGATGATGGTGATTAGTTCTTATAATGTGCAATCTTTGTGGTATTAAAGAGCCTTTAATGTGCCATGTGGTTTTTTGAAGATTCTGTGATAAATTGTTTGTAAAGTCAATGGGACCCGTCGCTCGTTCATATTACTGTTAGCCCGGTTTCTCAATAAATTGAACAACTCATGCATCTTATTCACTAGGTTTTATGCTGCTTGTCATCTTCCACTGTTGTGTCCTCATCAAGTACTATTACTGTTATCAAAATTATTTTAGTCTGTGTATTCTTTTATAAGCTGATTAAACAGCAAAACAAAAAAATCCAGAAATTATTTTATTCTATCCAGACAATCCATGCTGAACCTTTCAATAGTGCTGAAAATAAAGCAAATGGTAATCAACTTGTACAGCTTGTTATAGAAGGTTGTGTAGGATTTAAGTGTAGTATAATTTTACAGCACATCAATTCTGCAATTTAAGATTGCAAAATATTCACTTTTATCTGTTAATGTTCAAGATAACGTAAAAATTGTTTTAAAGTAAAGCATGAAATGAATTATAGTATCTATAATATAATTTAAACATAATCCTTGGCTTGGTAAAAGTAATGTATCCAAACAGTCAAATCTAGAATACAGAATATAGGATTATATTTTATAATCATCATAATTTTAATAGAAACATTAAACTTTATTATTTGAAACATTTTACTATTTATTTATGTGACTTAATGGAATGGTTAATAATAATTTATGAAACATAGAAAACACTAGCTTGAGCCTTCCTTTATGTAACATGCACATTTTATTTGTGAATATAAAAAAGGGGCAGACATTTAGTAACCCAACTTCTATTTAGACTTACCTTACAAAATCACCAAGGCTCTTTACAACCCTATGATAAATAGAAGCTGTTTCTCATGACACTTGTGAACAATGGGTGAAATGGATATTCGAAAAATCTCATTTATCTTCAGCTTTATTTCTTGATAGAGGTTCTTGTCACCATGGCTATTATGTGACCAGCCCTGCAAAGGCCATCTCATTAGTTTTCCTTATCAAGATTGCATGGTAGTTTTTTCAGTAGGATATCACTTACAGTTTAAATTCAATTAGAAAACAGAATATTTTCTACATGCTGTTGATCTATGTGATGGATGTTTGACTCTATAAAACAATACACATCTTGTCTCCATAGTAACTACATGCATCCAGTGTTCAAATAAATAAACTGACACATCCACTAAAATATCTGCATTCTGCAGACAAGTTACAAGTTAAAACAATTGCAGTCAAAAGAAAATGAAGGTAAATACAACCTCAGATAGGTTCACTATGTAATTTATGTATTCAAAATGAAGCCAAAGTGGATAAGTCATGTCATGTATAGCCCATAAATCAATCATTGATTTAACCACAGCATTAAGCCTGTGATTAAGCCTCTATGGGGAATGTTCATGGACTGAGGGAAAAACATACATGGAAGATTTCTACAGTAAAATACTGACTCAACTGGTGGTAGTTAACCTTTTAGGTTCCATAGTTAAACTGCGTCACCAGCAGTGGTACTGCAGCAGTGGTACGTGACATGACATCATTGGGGTGGGACGATCAGTTGTCATGATAGCTAGGAGCCTTTATGAGATTGCCAAGCTAACTTATTAGTTAGTCCAAAAGCAGCACCTAAACAGCAACAGTATGTGTCATTATGTCAGTGGGATGGGCAATGGAATAAATGTTTATTCAATTTAAAAATATAACAAAAAATAACTATCCCGTTGTCCAAATTTGCTAAATTATACAGTTCACAAAATGGTTCCTTTAAAAAACTTTAGATTGCCCTGCAAACATTTACTCTTGCAATTTTCTATTCAGTGAAGTATGGAAAAGTTATGGTTCTCAACATATGGCATAACTTTTTTAAAGTTTTTTAAAGGTATTAAGATTTTACAAAACTAAATAATTTGGAATCTTCTTTATCCTACAGACCTAAAGGAAAAAGGGGATGTCTCATTTGAAAGCTATAGTTTTAATAGGCAGTATAGTCTGTTTATCCATGGTAATGCAAGAGTTGGGTCAGTATTTGGCTGGCGTACACAGGACTTTGGTCAGTTCTAATTGGCTACACTACTTTTATTATGGCTTGCGGGCACTTAAATTGAAGTGCTTACTGATGTTTGCTTCAGACAAAGAGTGTATTTTACTGTAAGTAACATTGTTTATTGTTACATATTTTGGTCTCAATGGGGCTTACTTACTAAGGGTCCCGCAACCGCATTTTTGTCATGCGCGGTTGGGGTGGGGGTATGCAGTCCATCAGACGATCCGACGGATTCGGACTCTGCGCAGGATTTAACAATTCAATTTGTGTTGCAAACCAAGCACTTACATACATCGGGAGGAAGATGGTGAACTCTGGCGAACCTGAGCGGGGAGCGACACATGCAGGCGCACGATCTTCATGAATTGCGGCAGACGTGCATTCTGGCGGACATTCCGGAACGGGGATCACATAGGGTAAGTAACTGTGCCCCCATAGTACAGTATGTAAATAAAATTGCTAAAATTACTTGAAACAATAGTATAAAAAAAAAGTAGTCTTGGTATAACAAAATTTCTAAAATGAACAGATTTTACTTTCCTCCGCATTTGAAGTATGCCTTTCATTGGCAACTTTTAAAAATGGATTATCATGGACTTAAAAACACCATTTTCTATGACTTCCAGCTTCTATGTGGTTAAAAGGCATAGCTCTGGAATTAAAAAGAAATTGAATTACCGTTGGTTGACAACAGCAAATTATTGTAGATCATTTAATTCCTATCTATTAGTGACAGTAATTTTCTATGCTGTCACTTATGCTGAATATTCTTTCATAGGAAAATGAAATGAAGACAATAATATCGAAAAGGTGGGTACTGGGCTAAATGCATTACATCTTGCATAAATCAATAAGCAGAGTTTTGGGATATAACAATGTTGCAATAATAAAGGAATAAAGATTTATTTAAAAACTACATAACAAAAACAATGCAGGTTACTGTGATTAAACATGGCTGGATTTATGTAAAAAATCATTGTATTCTCTAAAAATACATAATCTTAGCTTGTTTTTATGTCCAGAATATTGGGCTCTATATTGAGCTACGTATATAACTACTATTTTTATACCAATCCCATCAAAACAAGCTCCAACACATGGAGGTCTACAGTCCACACCAACTCACATGTCAAACCTAAGCTTTATTTGTCATAGTGTGGATAATTAACCATAAATACAATAGTGATGCAATAACTTAAAGATTCACATGAAAGAACAAAAATACCACATGCGTGCACGTATTAATACAAACACCTTAACAAAAGGTGTCTACTCACCTTAAAGTGTGAATATAGCCATAGGGCTGATATATACAGGGCCTGCGGTAAAACTGGGCAAGTGCCGGGGTCCAGAGCTGCTGGGGGGTCCACATAAGGCTGTACATAGGTATGGGGGGGGGCTGTATCTAATGAATCCATATGGGGTGAGGGGGTTTAATATAAAATAATCATGAGTGGGCTGTTTGGTATGATAAACTAGGAAATATTTTAGGGAACAGGAGACTATTATAGTTTCTGAATTTTTAATTCCGTTACGTGTGTTCACTGTAAAAGGGCCTACTGAGGCCCTGTAGCCCAGGGGCCTACTGAAACCTGGAGACAACCCTGAATAGATATATCATGCTTGGTCTCAGGCTATTAAAAAGTATGAAGCATGACATAGGTCATGACATATTTGGAATTGTTGTCAAAGGCTCTATCTAGCAATGGTGAAATTATTTTTGCCAAGGTAACTTACGATTTAAAGAATATTTTGTGAGGATTCAGAACTATAAATAAATCCTGAGAGGAAGCTGAATTATATACACCACTAAAAGCAGATAGGAGGTAAAAAACAGGACAACAAAGCATTTATTTTTTGTTAAATATACTACAAAGTTTACAATTATTATCTTGACTTTATATCTATGCAGGAAAGCTTCTGCTTTTAATAAAAGTTATATTTTAATGTCGTTGAGAGGTAAAGGGCTTCTTTTTTTTCTTAAAGGTCAGTCTGTATATAGTTTTAATTATTGCCCCAAGACCTCACCATAAAGCCGTTTTTTACCCACTGCCACATTATTTTGTATGGATTCATTCTCAAGGCACTTTAATTTCAAACTCAGTAGGTAGAGCCGACTGCCTGAGTCAAAAACAAGAGCCTGAGTTTGTGACAATTTTTTTCCTATTGCAATTGGAGCAAGAGCCATGAAAACTAAAACATAGTAAAAGCAGTTTAAAGCCATTTTAGACTTCAAAGCCACATATAGGAGAAATAATATTAGGGATTAGATGTATCACTGTTCTGCGCTTAAGTTTAGTTGTTGCGCCTTAATTCTGGCACACTGCTGCGCCAGAATTATAACAAGCTTCAACCATCTGTGATGAGTTAAGTTCTTGCCTCTTACTAATCACTTTAACTTAGGTCCAATTAAGGCGCAGTTTACTGTAGTTGCAAGATAGTGCCATCTTACATTCCGGTACTTACATGTGATCCTGCTAGAAGCTCCTCTCTGCTTCTCTCCCACACCCAAGCATGAGAATGAACCTCACAAAAGAGCCCAGATGTGTAACAAGCTGCACCCAGCAGGGGCTTCTCCTGGTGGGGATCCCCTAGTGCTTATCTTCTGCTGTCCCCCTGTAATTCTTGTAATTCTTGCCATATTCCCCCTGAGACACCAGTGTGATCATCCTGCTACAGGGGGACACTATCTACACACACACTGTAATATCTGCACAATTCTAGAAACTTCTGTTCCCTCCTGCTCTGAGGTGCTGCTTTTGCAGATTGTTTTAAACTATAAACAGAGGCTTCACGTAGTGTCTGTTGAGCTCTGCTGCTGGGAATACACTGCTCTTCACAAGAGCTCAATGTTGCTTCTCAGTTTACACCACCTTCAGGCTGGAGTGTTTTTGTCCCTAAATTGCACCCAAATTAACAAGTTGCTAATGATGAATGATTATTAGGCGCAGCACAACATCTGGATTGGTAGGATAAATGAGGAAAACATGGTTATTTTCAGTGGGCTCCTCTTTGTTCTCAGAGTTGAGCCACAGGCTGAGACTCCTCCACTTCCAGGACCTCCTCTGTACTATGGACTCTGGAATGTGGATTTCCATTGACACATACATCCAAACAGATTGCAGCTAGTAATTCTTTTTGTAGTTATACTCTTGGAAATGGCTCCTTTCTGTTTCTGACTACATGAAAGCTCTCATGCATGAAAGCTTTGTGGTGATCCTACTGTTGTGCTTGGTTCTATAGTGCTATAAGAGCTGAATTATCATTGATTTTGCAGAGGGAATTTTTGTAACAAATGCTGCATATCAGTTTTTTTTTTGTCTCAAAAAGTCTCAAAGGGCAAATTAAAACCACGCAAGTCCAGGTATTATGGCTGTGCAGGATTGTGTGCATTTGTCCTAACTTTTCACTTCTCTAATTTGGCAACACTTTTGAAAAAACCTCCTCAATGTGTTTATAATGCAGATACAGGATACTCTGTAACTTTATCAAAGTGCAGCTGAAAATTACCACACTATCATATTGATAAATTACAAACTGAGTGTTCCTTGCTGATGAATGTTAAACTGCAAAACTAACCTACTGTTAGCTAAGGACATTCCAAAAATATCACTAATAATGAATTATTGGAATACTGTGGTAGTTGTATAAACCGTTTTGGCCACACCATGACGACATCAAAGCTGCAACTTGGCAGCATCATAACCACATCAGTGTCGCACCATGTCTGCAAATTTGTTATTGTACCATAAGGCTATGTTTCAACCCTAATAATTTGTCAGATATTGCTAGAAATCTCGATGCTAGTGTTCAGTAGGGTCGGGATTTGTTTAATACCTGGAAAAAGCTTGCCTGGATCCGTCTAGTGCTGGTAACTACCCACCAGTCCCTAATCTCCCTTTCATCTCCAAACTAATGGAATGCTTGGTCTATTATCGACTAACCTGCTACATCACAGCTAACTCACTCCTTGATCCCCTATAATCTGGTTTCTGCTGTTTGCATTATATTGAAACTGCTCTTTCTAAAGTCTTCAATGATCTCCTCACCACTAAATCAAAGTTCACTATTCTCTCCGTGTTCTTCTGGATCTCTTGTTAGACTATCAGACTAATACCCAACCTCCAAAGCTTCAAACATGCTCTTAAAACCTATCAAACAGGCCTATGACACTCACTAACTGCATGCAACAATAACACTCCGTTTCTTAACCAATTCAGTTTACTCTCCAAGTGTAAATATCCTTAAAAATGCCAGGTACCACTCTACAGGGTTCTCTGCCATCCCACTGACTTTGGACTTTGTATATTAGGATGGTGGCTAATGACTGGTTCAAGCAACAGCATTTTTATTTATTATTTTTATTCCATTCTTTTATAAAAGTGGCCGGACAAATATATACAACACGTACTTATACCTCTTGTGTCACCCGCGTCTTCCTCATAGACTGTAATCTCTTGCGAGCAGGGCCATCTTTTCTATTGTATCATGTGAATATTATTACTCTGTAATGTCTTATTTTATTTGTAAATGTTCCGCAGAATTTCTAGAGTGCTATGGAATTTGATGGCACTATATAAAGAAATTGTATTATTATTTCGCTACCATTTTAACAAATTATACTGAAAAAATTGCAGTTGAAAAATGCTGTATTAGAGTTTTCATTTAATTTAGAAACACATTTTCGATGTTGTTTTGTGTTCTTGCCACAAGAAAAGAAACATACATGGGGTGCTGTATAGAAGAGGTGTCTGATGTCTGGTTCAGGGCACAGAAGACTCTTGAAACACAAACGCTACTGGAGATAACAGCACAATTTATCGCTAGGAGTGATTTCACAGCCATAAAGCTGTAGCTATAAAGCATTCTAGCAATGTCTAGGTAAAACCTTAGCCTAAAACGCACTATAAGGGACAATTAAGTAAGCATTTATTACTTAAGCACTATTAAAACCTTTTACTTTGACAATAATATAGAACTTTTAAAGATTTCCAATATTGCTCTAATGCTAAAATCTATTACTTATAGAATGTACCTCTTCCACCAAAATTGAATATCTGATGTGAATAGCTGCTTTGAGAGACTGCATTTCATTTGAAAGGAATATACATTATCATCAAACTTTCTTTTTATGTCTTTTATTATGCAGCAATCTGCTAGTAGTTTGATTTTCCCTAAAAGTGATTAAAAATAATTTATGGCAAGTACTAAAGTATTTAATGAGAGTTAATTTTTAATAGTTCTAACAGTGTTTCAAGCTAGGTGTTTCATTTTTCTTGTTTTGTTTAAGCATTAAGATTTAGCTAAACAAAATAGAAATAAGTGAAGCAATAGGTGTCTCAGCAGGACCCAGTGCTCTTGTCCTGGAAATCAAATATTGCTTAGAAAAATAACAATATCAACAATAGCAGACTGTGTGATACCACTCAGAACTTTGCAACTGGGTCAATCAGGTTGCTTTTATGCTTTTATGTTTTTGTCATGCTCAGCTGGTAAAGTCATTTTGTGAATAATAAGTGATTTCCTTAATTGTCTGTCAAAAGGAGAAGCATTTTCTGTATTGTGGGCACGCAAACCTGAAAAATAGCTTCATAACAATATCCAACCAGTTATATAAATGATTTTTAAACCCTATTGAACAATAATCTACCTAAAGGATAAGAAGATTAAAATGCACAGAATAGCTGATGGATTATATAGAATTCCAGAAAAGCTTTTAAAAGGTGTATTAGTTTAGAATTAGAATTTTCAGGCGGAAGTAGAAACAGTGTCTGTATTTCAGAATCTTAAAGTCTATCAAAGTTACATTTATTATTTCTAAAAATCTTAACCAAAACTGACAAAAGTTTGCCAATAGCGAGACAAAACCCAAACTCAAACACTAAAAGTAGGCATTTCTGTGACTAAATTTTATAGTGCTTTGTGAATTGAATTAAATTCCTATTCATTGCAGTTAGTTGCTATATTTGTAAAATCACAGCACTGTTGCTCTTGGCCAATGGTCTCTGGAACACTTTCTTTAAAAAAAAAACTTGCTACTTCTTATTGAACTTGTCATAATCAATATATGACATACGTTATTGTGATATGTGTACCTGTGTACCCAAGGACAAAGTTGCAATACACATGAACCGGCTTTAATAGAGGCCATATATGAGGAATAGCCTGCTTCAAAATGAAGTGTGGCCGAAATAGCATATGAATAGAAACCTGATGACCAACTACATACTATTTTTATGCTTGGACAATATCCAATGTTGAATAACTGGCTACATTTACCTGAGGTGTTTACTTTCTGTTTCTGTATGCATTTTTAGTGAGATTGTTTTGATGTGTCATTTTGCATCTATATGTTTATGAACCGTTAATTGTTCAGCGAAACGCGTAGGATATTTTTTCTGGACCAGCGAACATTGGATTTAGTAAATACCTTATCTTCATATTGCTGTGGTTATGAGCTTGGCACATAGCCTGTCATCCTCAGACTCTCGAACTACTCCACCAAAGTTAAATTATTACCAAAAAAGAAACGGAGTTGTAACGTTCGTTAAAATCAATACATATAAATCTTTATTCTTCAACACGAGACAACACAAAATTGTACTGTCATTTAAAATGGTGTAATTAACAAATTTTGTGCAAAGGAAATCCAACACAAAAGGTCCAGTGGGACAAAAAACCTCATGACCACATGCCAGGGTATATTGCTGAATTCTACAGTAAATGCATTGGTACAAGATAGCAGACAAGTGTCCTACCCATTGTGTGTCGTCTGTGGCTGCCTCCTGGACTCCCCAACGCACGTTTCGCCCACGCTTCCTCAGGGGGTACGAAACTAACGCTGGGAGGCCGGTTTTTATACATATGGACAGGTGAATTTGGCGCACGTGCCGTGATCGGCTTCCGGGTCCGACCCATGCCCCATTTCCGGCGGCACGGAACTGGTGCGCATGCGCCGGGTCTGACAGCGCTATCGGATACCCGGTCATGCGCAGTGCGCCACAATGCCGCCGGCTGGGACAGCAGCGGAGCCGCGCCACTCAATGCGCGTGCGCGCCTCTGTCCGGGGTGTCTAGATGTATGTCGCTATATTCTGAAGAAGAAAAGAAGAGGTAAGGGAAGATGAGGAGGGCGGAGGAACCAGAGATGGGAAGTGTCGAGGGGGTATGGAGGGAAAAAACTGGGCCTAAGAGAGAAATAACAAAGGAAAATGGAAGGTAGAATGCGACAAAGAAATGGGCAGAGAGGAAAAGGGGAGAAGGGAGAAAAGGTGTTATATTGTTAGTTATCATTCTTCCATTAGCATATGAGCAGAAATGTGCTTGAGTGAAGCATGTGTACCATGTGATCAGATTATGAGCAAAGAAAAGAAAGGAAAAGGAGAAAAGAAAAGAAAAGAGGAAAAGGTGGGTAAGTGTATTGCAGTAGGTTGCAATACATTGTGTGCCTACAACATTATATGTATATAAAGTGTAAGGTGCACAATAAAGTGCAATATCAAACAAATAGGAGCACATTCTGCTCCATTCCATATTTTACATACCAATATTTGGTCCAAGGATAGGATCAGAAAGCTCAGACCCCCCCCCCCCCACACACACACACACCCTCCCTCACATTTTTTAAAATAAGGGAAGGAAAGTATGTATCGTGAATTTTACAAAAATACAAAAAAGACCGTTGTGAAAAACAAAAAATATATATGGTGATTAAAAAGGCCAATTAAAACTCGTTTTCTAAAAACCTGTAATATTCAAGCCTCTATTTAAAGTGCGGGTCGTGCAGATGTGCTGTGTATGTCGCAGCGCCTCTATGATTGGTGATTTTTAAGGTGAATATGCGTTTATTTTGCAAACAAAAACAGTGGTGTGACGTTTCAGTTCTCTGCCTGGTAACCAGGCAGAGAATCCAGCAAGTCAGACTGGGGGTATACTCACCCTTGAGTCTAGCAGCCACCTCCTTAGCATGTCATCAGTTACTCCTCAATCCACTCCCCCTTTCCGATATGTCACTTGGCTGTCTGGCAGAAATCTTGCGTATGCGCATAGGCAGCTTGCTGCTGTCATGCGCAGTGAGTGTCTGAGTGGTCCACATCCTCCGCGACCTCACTGCTCATGTGGAAGGGGAAAAGCTGTGCACGCGTAGTGAGGTGGTGGAGGGCACAGACTGCTCAGAAGCTCACTGCGCATGACAGCAGCAGCCTATGCGCGTGTGCAAGATTTTGGCGAGACAGCCAAGTGACAAATCGGAAAGGGGAAGTGGATTGAGGAGTAACTGATGACATGCTGCGGATGTGGCTGCTAGACTCAAGGGTGAGTATAACCCAGTCTGACTCGCTGGATTCTCTGCCTGGTAACTAGGCAGAGATTTGTATTCTGTTTACTACCAGTCCCTTAGGTACACCAGTGCACAGAGCTTAGGAAGTTGCTCAAACAGTGACACCCCATCGATCCAAATAATTCTCCTTGCCGTGGAGCGCAACTGATCCCTATCATGGAAAGTGATCTTATACATTTAAAAATCAAGAAACCATCAAGTGAGCATCTCTAATTCTCCTAACATCAAAATCATATCACCAGGCGCAGTCCTCTCTTGTGTCACCTTTTGTTTGTTCTCTGCCTCTAGGAGTTTGGAGATGAAAGGGAGATTAGAAACTGGGTAGTTAGTAGCACTGGAAGGGTCCAAATAAGGTTTCACTAGTAATGGGGCAACAATGCTTGAAAGAAGCTGAAATTACACCTGTAGAGAGAGAGAGAGAGAGAGAGCTTGACCCTAAACATACAAGCTACATAAAGCTACAATACAATTCAATACAATACAAATCTACTGTGAAAGGGTTTAAATCAAAGTTCATTCATATATTAAAATGGCCCAAGCCAGGAATAAAATCAAAATCCAACATCTAGATATAAAAGTCTTGTAGTGACATTCTCCCAAGAGCCTTGCAACTGTCATTGCAGCTAAAGGTGTTCCTACAAAGTATTGGCTCAGAGGAGCTTACTGCAAATACATTACACACTTTTCAGTTTGTTAATAAGCAATAATTTACAAATGAACTTATTTTCATTCTACTTCACAAAAATGTTGTCTTTTTATGTGATTATGTTTTATGAGCAACATAACATAGTAATAAAATATGTTTAAGTTTATGACTAAGCTCAGTTTGTATGAAATATGTAAATATTTACAAACACTGTATATACATGAGAATACAGTGACTCCATCATAATGAAATATCATATACTACTCACTTTCACAGGAAATTATTAGCATTATGTTATTTTGCAAATATTTATGTATTAGCACTTACTAAACTATCATGTCAGGGTTAAACATACAATACATGCTATGTGGATGTGAACAGATCAATACAAAATAATAATGAATCATTTCAGACACTGGATTCCGGCGGTATTCCCATAGCAGTGTGGCCTACAAGGTTGACATTTTGGCTGCTATTAACTTTTAGAAAATGTAAAATTAATCTCTTCATGGATATGCATCACTTGTAAACCTGTCTCCAAACAGAGCCTGATCTTAATGAGTTCTTGGCTTTCATTTGTCTCTGTGAATACCTTTGTTTTATGGGGGACAAACCAATCACACTCATAACTTCTGCGGGAATGTGAGTTGCATCGTTAATAATGTCATGCAACAACTTTTCTTTGGACTGAAAATAATTTAACTTGATCATCTTAAAGTGACAGAATATATTAATATAGTATTAATATAATTGACCATTTGCAGCTCTTATATTTTATCTTCTGCAGCTATATTATATTGCACTATTTGCTAAATATTGATAACAATTAAAGCAGTATTGTCTTGAAGCTGTTAACACCCTGACTTCTATTTACTGTTATAATATTTAAGCACTATTTTTATATTACTTGATCACAAATAAGTATGGTAATATGAGTAACCAACAGTGCAATATATTAGTTCTATATCTTAGATATAATACAGTTGATAACCTGCAGACAGATATAGTTGCTATTCGGTTCATGAAAATTTACAGAAGTTGTTTTACACTGGTCGCTATTAACCCCTTAGGGACTTGGCCCTTTTTCGTTTTTGCATTTTCATTTTTCACTCCCCACCTTCAAAAATCTGTAACTTTTTTATTTTTCCATGTAACGAGCTCTGTTTGGGCTTGTTTTCTGTGTAACAAATTGAACTTCATAATAATGGTATTTATTATTCCATGCCATATACTGGGAGGGGGGAAAAAAATTCAGAATGCAGTGAAAATGATGAAAAAACGCATTTTCACCGTTTTCTTGTGGGCTAGGATTTTACAGCTTACACTGAGCACCCCAAATCACATGTCTATTTTATTCTTTGGTTTGGTACGATCACGAGGATACCATGAGGATATAATTTGTACAGGTTTTATAATGTTTTCATACATTAAAAAAATTAAAAATTCTGTACAAAAAAAAATTCTTCATTTTGCCATGTTCTGGCACTAATAACTTTTTCATACTTCAGTGTACGGAGCTGTCGGTGGTTTAACAAACAAATGTCCAAGGATGAGCTGAATGTATCATTTTTTTTACACTTCAGAGAAACATGATACTTTGTGCTGTTCTATCACATACATTTTTAACAATGAATTTCAAAATATAACTGTTGTTTGAGATTATTTTTAATCAGTTTGTAAGAGGGGAGCGTTTTAAACATTTTCAACAAATAAACCCATAGTTTGCCTATAGGCACCAAAGATAAAAACTTTTACTAAAGAGAACTTCCTGGGCTCTTTCTTTACAAACTAAGTAAAACTTCCAAATTAAGCATAACACACTGAATATTAAAAATGATCTGAAATAACTGTTAGGAAAAGGTAAAGGGGTGTATACATTTTTGCAAATCACTAAGGTGAATTTAATATGACTTACCAACGTAATTGTGACCTAAACAGTGACAATCATGACCATTCACCTTATTTATTATCACAGTACTCCAAAATTAACCCCTTAACGACTTGACCTTTTTTCGTTTTTTCATTTCCATTTTTCACTCACCACCTTCAAAAATCTATAACTTTTTTTATTTTCCCACATAAAGAGCTCTGTGATGGCTTATTTTCTGTGTATCTAATTTCACTCCATAGTGACTGTATTTAATATTCCATGCCGTGTACTGGGAAGCGGGAAAAAAATTCCAAATGCAGTGAAAATGGTGAAAAAACACATTTGCGATGTTTTCTTGTGGGCTTGGAATTTACAGCTTTCACTGTGCGCACCAAATGACATGTCTACTTTATTCTTTGGGTCGCTAAAATTATGAGGATACCAAATTTGTATAGGTTTTATAATGGTTTCATACATTTAAAAAAATTAAAACCTCCTGTACAAAAATTTTTGGGGGGTTTTGCCATCTTCTGGCACCAATAACTTTTTCATACTTTGGTGTACAGAGCTGGGGGTGGTGTCATTTTTTGCGACTTTTGATGGCGTTTTCATTGGTATAATATTTAGGACTGTGCAACCTTTTGATCACTTTTTATTTATTTTTTTATATTTTTCAAAATGGCAAAAAAATGCCATTTTTGACTTTGGACGCTATTTCCCGTTACGGGGTTAAACGCAGTGAAAACCCGTTATTATATTTTGATAGATCGGGCATTTTCAGACGCGGCGATACCTAATGTGTTTATGATTTTTACTGTTTATTAATATTTATATCAGTTCTAAGAAAAGGGGGTGAATTGAATTTGTATTTTTTTTTATTATAATTTTTTTAAAAAAATGTATTTTTACTTTTACTATTTTTCAGACTCCCTAGGGTACTTTAACCCTAGGTTATCTGATCGATCCTACCATATACTGCCATACTACGATATGGCAGTATGTGGGGATTTTACTCTCCATACATTACAATGTGCTGATAGCACATTGTAATGAATGGATTAAAACGAGACAGCTTCAGGCCTTCGTGAGACCCGAAGCTGTCATGGCAATGGATCGCCGCTCCCTGTGACCTCACCGGGGAGCGACGATCCGTGTCAAGATGGCGCCGCCCATGCACCGCCATCTTTTTGAAGCCGCTGGCAGCATTGCCGGCTGCAATCGACTTGAAAGCTCCCGCGATCGGTGCTAGCACCTATCGCGGGTGTTACCGGTAAGCCTTTGCTGCATTATGAAAAACATTTAAAATTTTATAAAAAGTTCTTAAAATGGTAGCATTGAAAACGTCATTAAAAGTCACAAAAAATTATATCACACATAGCTCCCTTCATGTAAGTATGAAAGGCAGGGGCCTCAAAACAATAAAGGGCCTCAGGGGTAAGGAGTTAAAAACTGTATAAAACTGTATAATAAATACATTGGGGGACATTTATCAGAAGGGTCTGAGAGCAGAACTGTATATATATATTATGAAATAAGTTTAAAATGCTGCTTTTTTTACTCATGCTAGGATATATTCACATAGGACTCCACAATGACCTTGACATCCAGGAAATTGTGTGTTGTTCTCAAATTTTTCTCTCCAGTGTACAGTATGTTGTATCTATGAGGCAACTATTCACCAGGCTAAAACATCTCAAAGAACTATATATTGATTACATTCTTCCTTCTATTTTATTGTTTGAAGTGGCTTTCTGTGTTTAGAAAAGTATACAATTTAGCTCTAAGTGGTATGAAGATAGCTTATACTTACTTCTCTAGCACTCTTATTCAGCCGCTGCAATGCCTGTTACTGCTGGTCTCTGTTTGTATATAGAGGCTTCCAGTCACACAGTAGCAGCTATAGGCTGTTGAGGCATACTGTCAATGGGGCGTCACCACTGAGCCTCTGTATACATCAGAGGTTGACAGTGCCACGGCTGAACAGGAGTGCTGGAGAGAGTGAGTAAGAGCACTTTATTATTCCCCCTCCCCCCCCCCCCCCAAATAATTTTATAAATCTGGGCAACCCTTTAAAATTCATGATGTGTACTGTATAGTATGCTTATTCTTCTGTGGTCTAAATGTGTCATCTGATAATTATGGCTTTTTAGGAGCACAAAGCAAACAAAGTCAGACAATGTTAGAAATCTCAACAAGAATAAAATCAAGATCTTCATTTTCAAAGAAAATATAGTAAAACAATATATTAAGGTTATGGTATAGAAACAATATGCCATAATAATGAATATTTTTAACATTAGATTTTTTCATGCATATTTATTTCTGGTTACACAAGTATAGGCTTTCTGTAAAATTGTTCTATTTCTTCCTTTCTTTTTATAGCAGACTTAAGCATTGAATTCCTAGTCCATTGAATTCAATTAGGCAAAGTTAATGTTCATTACAAGAATTTACATTGCATTGGCCCTGGTTACTTAACCTTTAATTACCCTGATTTACCAGCATTACAAAAGTGCTGTAAGCACTGCCTTCGAAATTATGCTTTCCCAAACCATTTTTAACACCCAAGATGTGTGAAACATGAGAATGAAATGAAAAGAAGAAACGTTGCTTTATGTTGTAAAATTCTTCTGGTATCTTCCTAGGAAACTGAAGGTCAAAATTCAAAAAAGCTTGACAATTCCTGTAAGATCTGTATTGTTAAATTGTAATATATAGAACAACTAAATAAAGAGTTTTATCCTTCAATAATGAAGTACAGAACTGTATAAATGATTAGGCAAGAATGAAATGCAAGAATGGCTTAAAATATAAAATATATTAATTAATTACTCGAGCTCTTTTGACTATGCACAAAACATTTGAGAACTGTAAACCCATTGGTCACTCAAAGAAACCTACAGTAGTTGAATCCTTAATGAGCCATGACGGAAAAGTACTTTATGATGCCATTAAGGCAGTATGGAGAGGGGTTCAAACATTGACACCAATTGCGGGTGTAAACTTATATGCCATGGTCATATATATATATATATATATATATATCACATATATATATGTGATATACCTTGATAAACATTTTATAATGAAATCAACATGTCTGAATGGACACTTTCACAATTTGACAACACATAAAATTTTAATAAAATGTACAGCCCAAATTATAATAATAATCTTTATTTGTATAGCACCATCATATTCCATAGTGCTGTACACATTGTGGATGATGTACACAAATAACATAAAACATTACAGAGTACATTCCATTATAAGGGAATGGAATAAATTAATTAATAGATAAAAAATGAATAGATAACAATGCTGCTGATTGAATCATTCATTAGCCATCATGTTATATACAGAGTCCAATGTCAATGGGACTGCAGAGAAGCCTGTAGCTTGGTATTTGGGGTTTGCTGGATACAGACGGGAGGAGTGCACAGTAAAATGAGAATTAATGTTTAATGTATGGAATATGATAGGCCTGCCTAAAGAGGTGAGTTTTAAGAGCACATAGGGTATAAGTCTGATAGTCTAGGGTTGGGCTTTCTGGATAATTGAGGCATTATGCTAGTATAAAAATTTCAGCTCATTCTTAACTGGTTAAGGACCCTTTCCTGTTTTTTCATGTCCATTTTTTACTCCCCACCTTCAAAAATCTACTTTTTTATTTTTACACGTAAAGAGCTGTATGATGGCTTGTTTTCTGCGTAATAAATCGCACTTCATAGTGATGGTATTAAATATTCCATGCCATGTACTTGGAAGCTGGAAAAAAATTCCAAATGCAGTGAAAATGGTGAAAAAACTCATTTGCGCCATTTTCTTGTGGGCTTGGATATTATGTCTTTCACTGAGCGCCCCAAATGACAAGTCTATTTTATTCTTTGGGTCGGTACGATTAAGGGGATACCAAATTTGTATAGGTTTTATAATGTTTTCATACATTTACAAAAATTAAAACCTCCTGTACATAAATAATTTTTTTGATTTTGCCAACTTCTAGCGCTAATAACTTTTTTATACTTTGATGTACGGAGCTGTGGGTGGTGTCATTTTTTGTGAAATGTGATAATATTTTCAATGATATCATTTTTAGGACTGTACGACCTTTTGATCACTTCTTATAGATTTTTTTCAAAATGGCAAAAAAGTGCCATTTTCGACTCTGGGCGCTATTCTCCGTTACGGGGTTAAACGCATTGAAAAACCGTTATCATATTTTGATAGATCGGGCATTTTCAGATGCATCGATACCTAATGTGTTTATGGTTTTTACTGTTTATTTATATTTATGTCAGTTCTAGGGAAAGGGGGGTGATTTGAAATTTTAGGTTTTTTTATTATAATTTTTTTTAAACTTTTTTCTATTTTTCTTTTTACTATTTTTCAGACTCCCTAGAGTACTTTAACCCTAGGTTGTCTGATCGATCCTATCATATACTGCCATCCTACAGTATACACATTATAATGAAGGGGTTAAAACGAAATAGCCTTGGGCCTCGGGTCTTCGCCCATGCGCCGCCATCTTTTTGAGGCTGCCACCATCTTTGCTGGCAGCCATCGCTGTGATAGCACAGCTAGCACCGATCGTGGGTGTTACCGGTAAGCCTTTGCTGCAATATGCAGCAAAGACTTACCGGCTATGGAGAGGGCTCGGCCCGTGAGCCCTCTCCATGCAGCGCGACCCGACCGCCGCCATGAATACAGGGTGGGCGGTCGCGAACCGGTTAAAAAAGTCGTTTTCAAAAATATATTAAAACATCTTAAATCTTCATAAATTTGTTATCTTGGTGATCGTACAGACCCAAAGAATAAAGGAGAGGTGTCATTTTGAGGACACAGTGAAAGCCATTAATATGAAGCCTCTAAGAAAATGGCTAAATTTGTGACCTACCATCAATGGAACTGACCCACGGAGTGTGTCCAAGAGCCCTCCAGGAGCATTTTGCACTCTCAACCTGGAATTATGGCAGCGTCATGAAGTCATCACCTACCCTGAATTCATCACTAAATTCACCTACCCTGAGTTTAACCCGTTACTAAAGAAACCCTCGCTGGACTGATCCAGTACTGGAAATTATCAAACCTTTCATCTCCAAGCTCCTGGAATACCTGGTCTATTCCTGACTAACCCGCTATCTACAGACTTTCTACACTTCTTATTGATGCTCAAAATCTCTAACTCTGCACTTTATCATGCTAAACAGGTTTATTTTAGTAATCTAATATCCTCTCTCTCTAACAACCCCAAAAGGCTCTTTTATACTCTTCATTCCTTACTTACAACAAAGGTGCAGCCACCTGTCAATGGCCACCTGTTTTAAAGATAAAATTAATTACATTCACCATGAAAGAATTTCTTAATCCACTAACTCCACTAATCCCCTTCCCTTTAATACCTTTCCGTGTTTGCGCTCTTTCTTTGAGCCAATCAGAGAGGAAGAGTTGTCCAGGCTCCTTTCCACTGCTCAGCCCACTACTTCCATTTGTGACCCCATCTTCTCTCATCTGGTACAGTCTCTTTCCCCAGCAGTCACTTCTCATCTGACTAAAATCTTGAACCTATTTCTCTCTTCTGGTATCGCACCCTATTCTTTCAAGCATGTGGTTGTTACCCCATTACTAAAGAAACCTTCCTTGGTTCCATCAAGTGCGAGTAACTACCTTCCAATTTCTAATTTCCCTTTAATCTCCAAACTCCAGGAATCCTGTTCTTTTCCCGACGTACCTGCTATCTCTCAGCTAACTCCCTCCTTGACCCCTTAAAATCTGGTTGTCGTACTATGCACTCCCCTGAAACTACTGTTACTAAAATCTCCAATGATCTCCTTACTGCTAAATCCAAAGGTGACTATTTTCTCCTCATTCTTCTGGATCTCTCAGAAGCGTTCAATACTGTGGAATACTAATTCTCCTTATGATGCTTCGCTCCATTGGCCTAAATGACACTGTACTCTCGTGGTGTACATGGTTTTCTTCCTATCTCTCTTACCGCACTTTCAGTGTATCCTTTTCTGGATCTTTCTCTACTCTTCTTCCTCCCAGTTTTGGGGTTCCTCAGGGCTTAGGGTTCCATCAGCAGATTTGGTTTCCAGTATCATCTCTATGGTGATGATACTCAGCTATATACTTCTGCACTTAACATCACCCAACATCTTGTACTCTCTCAACTTGAAATTTAATCTAAGACTAAATATTTTATCTTTCCACCATCTATTAACCAACCCAACCATGACTTCTCCATCTTGGTATGTGGGATTGCTATAGTTTCTCTATAGACACTTTCACCTTAGACTTTGTATATAAGATGGTGTCTGATGTCTGGTTCAAGCAGGAGAATTTTACTTTATTAAATTATTTTATACTGTTTCCTTTTAAAGAATGGCTGGACAATTTTACAAGATCATATACTTCTTGTGTCGCCCCCTTCCTCCTCATAGAATGTAAGTTCTTGCAATCAGGGCCCTCACTCCTATTGTTCCAGATGACTGTTTGTACTCTGTAATGTATATTATATTTGTATATGTCCCCTATAATTTATAAAGCACTGCAGAATTTGATGGCTCTATATAAATAAAGATTATTATTATTGTAAGCTTACTTCTCCTTCATCCCCTACAATCTGGTTTCCATTCTATGCACTCTACTTAAATTGTTCTTTCTAAAGTTTGCAATAATCTCCTCACCTCAACCAAAGGGCACTATTCTCTCCTCATTCTTCTGGATCTCTTGGCAACGTTTCATACTGTGGACAACCAGCTCCGCAAGATGCTATGCTCCATTTGCTTGAACTACACTGCACTGTCTTGGCTTTCGTCCTATCTGACTGCACCTTCAGTCTCCTTGTGTGGATCTCTCTTTGCTCCTCTTACCCTCACAGTCAGGGTTCCTCAATGCTCAGTCCTAGATCCTCTTCTCTTTTCCCTCTACACTTCCCCCATTGGACAAACCATCAGCAGATTTGGTTTTCAGTTTTATCTTTATGCCGATGAGTGTATCCTTTTCTGGATTTTTCTCTTCTCATCTTCCTCTCAATGATGTGGTTCCTCAGGACTCGTTCCTAGGTCCTTTTCTCTTTTCCCTCTATAGTGCCCCCATCAGACAAGCCATCAGCAGATGTTATTTCCAGTATCATCTCTATGCTGATGATACACAGCTATACGGTATACTTTGCATATCATTCCTGCCCTACTGCAGAACTACAGTGAATGTTTCTCTGCTGTCTCTAACATCATGTCTTCTCTCTTCTTGAAACTTAACCTTGGGTTTCTGGGAGTATATACACCACAAATCTTATCTATTTCTGACACCACCCCAGACTTGAATGACTTAACATGTTCATATATGAAGTAAGGTTCCCTCTTTGTTATAACATTTCCAGCATGGGGTGAGAGCTCAGAGTTGAGCAAGTGCAAGAACAGAGGACTCTTATACCAGCACAACAACAATTTTAAAGCGTTCTCCTGTGTCCTTATGCATCTGGAGAAACCCAGCAAATTTTGCACCACCTGCCTCATGGCATTCTCAGAAAGAGTTTCCACCAGATCTCTCTCCCATTTAAGTAGAAAAGGCGGTTTTAATGTTGATAGTGGTAGAAGTGCTCTGTGGAGCATATAAGACGCCTTTTTCCTCCTAGTCCAGTCAATTAATATGTATGCCTCCACTGGCACTGGCTGAAAGGACTGGTATACTTCTAAAATTGCTGTTACTGCTATCTCAATTGCACATTGTGAGAAACCAGAAACTATTCAAGTGGCTTGGACGTGCTTGCTCACTTCCCCTGAACAGCCACCCTCACCCAGGAATTACCTTAAATTAAAGCCGTCCAGTCTACTCCAAAACATGGCTAAGGGTATCAGCTTCCTGTCCAAAAGAAAGGGGATAAGACTTGCCAGAGTTAATGGGAAAGGATTCAATTCCTCTAAGAGACCTTGCAAGAGCACACTTTTCGCTCTGTATCTAGAGCGGGTGTTGTCAAAACCCACAGAAGGAGTTTATCACTAATAGTAAGTTGCTTTTTCTCGACATCTAATGACAAATTCCTATAGATTGTGGAGACAAGCTTAGACAACCTATTGAGTTGTGTTGCCCTGTAATATGAGACAGGGTTAGGGAGGCCAGCGCCATTTCTTGCTTTTTCAGCCACAACAGCTGGTACTGAATGTGAGGTTTTCCAATATCCCAAAGAAACCTTGTAAAATGCTTCTAAAGCTTATTAAAATAGGCTGTTGTTAATTTAATTGGAGCCATTTGGAGCAGATAAGTGATCTTAGGCATTATATATGTGTGCAGGAGATTCTTCCTCCCAAACCATGACAAGAAGGGGGATCTTCAACTGATCAGAGCAAAAATGTTTGTAGCTTTTGACGGTAATTGCATATCTAGATATTTGATAGAGTGATTTAGCCTTTAAAGCATCTAGCTGAGATAGAGGAACCTTGATATCAATTATCACTGATGGATAAATGGGTGTAAAAAATAGTAAAAGAAAACATCTTAAAAAAATAACAAAAAAATTAAAAAAGGAAATAAACATTAAAATTAACAAACATGTTAGGTATTTTCGCATCACAAAATGCCTGATCTATCAAATTATAAAAACTGTTATTGCCAGTGGTAAACCATGCAAGGAAAAATACCCCCCAAATTTCCAAAACATTACTTTTACACCACTTCGCATAACATAAAAAAAATTCAATATAAAGTTATCAAAAGGTTTGATGTTCCTCAAAAAGCTAGCAAAGAAAAAGTCAATTCATTCTGCAAAAAAATTACATCTTGTACAAGTCTGTACACCAAAGTATGAAAAAGTTTTTAGGATCAGAATTTTTAGTTTCCTTATAAATTGTTTTAATTTTTGAAAATGTATTAAAACACAGTAAATTCTATATGAATTTGGTATCAGTGTGATCGTACCAAAACCAAAGAATAAAGTAGACAATCTACAGTATGTACCTGAGTTTAAAATAGATTGATAAAGCAACTGGAAATGAAAAACAATTGGTTAAATGTTTCCAGTGAAATATTTTTTATCATGATGAAAAATAGAAAATTTCAGTTTTAACTTTACCTCAACTAACTGTGGAACTGAATAGGAGAATAGTAGGCAATGGACCTGGAAACAAGTATAACTGTGATTTCACAACAAAGCACATACAACATTTTCAATGAAATAAATCTAAGATCTAATTGCATTGGTATAACATAAAAGTCATTATAAATATAGACAATGTTCCGCAGGCTTTTGTTCAAATTGCACTATAGGGAATTATTCAAGTGCTGTTTTCTGTTTTACATTATGAATAGATTTTTGTCTTGCTGCTTAAAATGTGTAGGTAGACCCTAAGTAGCTTTTGCTGATGGAAAACTTTCGACTCCCCACATTCTTCATGAATACCTTTTCTTCATACAACATTTAACCCCTACCAGGAGCTTGATTTTGACAAACATGTTAAAGCTGTAAGGCCAGTATAATGCATTTATATCTCTAATAATTCATATAAATACTCCAAAGTATTTAATGTTACAGTTGTAAAGCTTATTATACTTGAAAAATAATTTTATGTACTGTGGTTATCAACTTTGAGACCATTTATGGAGAAAATGTATTAAAACTACAATTAGCTTTAAAATGTTTGAATATGCAATTTAACTGTACAATGGAAAACATTTTTTGTTAATTTTTAATCTGTCCAGATAAAAACATACATTACATAAAAACTTTATTTGATGTGGTTAGTATGCAGCATTGTACTTTGCTTATTTCATAGTGACTGCACAGTATATTTGACACTGAATGGGTTAGCATAATAAATGTATTCCAGAAATAGAGTTAAAGGGCTAATACCACTTTTGGCATAGAGGCAATTTCCACAGGATGTTGAAACTTACACATTTCTATACTCATCACTCATCACACTCCCTGCTTATTTACAACTGGAGTTGAGGGAATCTCTGAATTCAATACAAACTTCATCTAAAGTTTAATTTGTTAATAATCCAAATTTCCTGGCGATTCATGATTATTGACATACATCTGAATTTAAAGTGACATGCAGCCGCCTGTCCATCCCTGCACTGCCCGAGTGCAGGGACAGACAGTCAGCGCTGTGAGTAGGGAAAGAGAAGGCTATTGGGAGAATGCAGGGATAGCAGCCTAAGGCCCCTTCCACACTTGCGTTGCAGATCACGTCAGAGTTTGATCAGGGTGCGATCAGTGTTTGGTCAGTGAAAAACGCACATTTTGCATCAGAGTGCAATCAGTTTTCAATCAGAGTTTGTTCAGTGTCTCAGTTTTTCACGCGCGTTTTTGATGCAATTGCAATGCAATTTCAATGCAGAAAATGTGCGTGAAATGGACTCAGGACTGAGCTCTATCTTTTCTATGGCAATTAATGCGTGAAAACGCATTGCACTTGCATTGCACTTGCAAGTGTCTCAGAGTGCAATGCGTTTTTGATGCATCTCCATAGACTTGTATGGTGCGTTTTTCACGCGCGTGACTTGCAAAAGTAGAGCATGTCGAGATTTAAACGTGCATTAAAAAAAACACGCGTGTGTGCGTGAAAAAAAATGCAAGTCTGAAAAGACCCATTGGTTACAATGCAAGTTCTGCGCGTCAAAAGCACGCGCAGAAAACGCGCGTGAAAAACGCAAGTGTGGAAGGGGCCTTAAAGGGAAGAGCAGGGATAATCATCTTGGGGCTATTTTTGGTGACATTACTACATAAACAGTCCATCAGTTTGGGGTGTCCATAGACCCTGTTCATTACTGCTGTTGCTGTTTGTTTAATCCACACTTAAATGGGTATTATTCCCATCTGGGCATTCAAATTTAATCTAATCTGCATTTTAGTCTTGTTAAAAAAAATATGAACCTGTGTGAAGATAATTTCCCATAAATGTAGTCATATGGCCTCTTAGAAATGAGATTATTGGATAGGACCACCACTGCTGGAGGGATTTCTGAGAGAAACAAATGAAATGGCCGGGAGTTACTGCATATCCAACTGGACAGTGGTAATGAACATTGAATGCAGATGGTCAGGAATAGCCATAATGACACATGCGAGGACACCACCTGGGTCTGGTCTTACTAAAGGACAACTATCTTGTTTCTATATAACAGATTAATTAAATGCAAATGCCCAGGTGAGAATACTTCTTTAATATTCAAACTTGCTTGGTTTGTTTTTGGGTCACTATCCTCTTTATTTCACAATGACCTAGGATGGCATTTTTGGCTGCACCAGCAGAAAAGACTAGTTCTGAGTGTTGCAACAATGTTCTGTGATGGAAATGCACGTACACTCAACTAGTGCTTTAAAATAGTATTTGTAATGTGTGATTAATCCCAAGTTTGTTTAGATCTTATAAAATCATTGGCAAAATTTGCCAACACGCTCTAATGATATTTTTAAGAATTTCAATCATCTCTATTTATCGCCTGGATATGATGCTGACTTATCTGTGGAGCCAGATAAGAAAATGAGTAGTCTTCTAATTGGAGGCTTCATTAATTAGACATTTGTAGCACATCCTGTAGATATATTTAATATACACAAGCTGTCACTAATTGTTTTGGTCAATTTGAGATACACAGATAACTACAAGATAATGCAAGACACTACTGCAGTTTGAGGATCCAGGCACACACACACAGTCAAATCTAGTGGCAGCTCTTGTATCTTGCCTTCCCAAAGCTCAGGTAATAGTAAATCTATTTTATCACATCTAAATACAAAAGGAGCCAGAACATGTCTTCCAGCAATTCATTTAAATTGGGGACAGAGGACCACCAGTTCTTGCTAATGTGCAGGGCAGTCAAAATAGAAACCATTGAAAGAGCCATTTGAACACAGTAGCAGAGCTAGTTAGTAGTGTTAAGCAGAGCTGAATCGCATATTCTGGGTTTATGCCAAACATTGTGGGTGTGAGTCCCCCGGACCGATCTTTAACTTCAGTAGAAGTTGGGTCCGGGTTCGGCTCACCCGTCCCAGCATTGGCACCAATCTGGGGTGTTTAAGGTGGGGGTTTGACCCAGACCCCAACAGATTTTTAAAATTCAGATTCCATTACACTTGATTAGATTAATGTTTATCACTATTTTCTAGTTATGAGTAAAGTAAAGCCAAGTTGAGTATTCTCCCTATATGGAAGGCATCTGTGGCCTTGCATGTGCAGCAACCTAACATCATCTGCAGTTTTACATAAAATGACCCAGTAAAATTACCCCTTTTTACATAATATTTGAAATCTCATTCTTTGTAACTAGATATCAGATCCTTCACACTACTATCATTGCCGAGGTTTCACTTCGTAAATCAGTGGATAAATCAGCATCATATATATACAAACAAACAAACATTATTTTACATTTGTACGTCACGATAAGCCTCATCTTCTCTTTCTCTCTCTCTCTTTCATGCACTGTTCCACATAAACTCTTCTCATTAATTATGATAATTAGGTTTAGTTGAAGTCCAAATTTTTATTTAAAACTTTTTAAGGCATCTTAGGACTGGTAAGATACAAACATCAAGCTACCATTCATGAACTGATTTCCATTATGTACCAACAACTATGTATGTGAAAGGAGTCATTTCCTAACTCAATTAGCAGTAGGTATGTCAGTCTCTGAAAGAATATGAAGATTGCACATGGTCATCACAGCAGCCTGGCCTATTGCTAAGAAGCCGTCTGCTTCCAGAGATTACTGATGAGGGAGTTCGGAGAACAACCTAAAAATAATTACTAAGGGAATCTACAGTTTTCTTTTCCAATATTTAAGAATGTTATTGCATAACTGCTTTGCATACTGCCAAATACTAAATGCAAACTTAAAAAAATAACAACAATAATATATCCCGAAAATGTAGATTATTTACAAAATCGTAAAAAATATCTAGAGTTTAAGCTTTGAACATCCATACAACAATGTGCCCATTGTAGCCATTAGACAAACAAGACACATAAAGCAGGCGTATAATTATAAAACATATAATTTAGTTTGAGTACATCTTTCCAAAGTGACAATGCACACAGCAGTTTCCTTGCTGTGCAATGTAGTGATAATTGGTGGAGCTAATTTTGTCATGTACATAATCGAAGTCTAAAATAAATGGTAAAAGCAAAACAACTGAAAGAGCTAGTGCAAATTATTACTAAACTGTTAATATTGTGATATTCTTTACAATAATATTTGGTGATTATTTTCCATTTTTATGCAATTAGAAAGCAGTTGGTTTTATAAATATTAGTTTCATAGTTCTCATTGTGAGATATATGATTAAAAAATGACCAATCTCAATGTTTATAGGAATGTGTGATAGCGAAATCTGTGAAAAAGTACTTTACGAGCTAAAATGATTAACCTCTTAGTTGCGCCTTGATGACCAAAGCCTATTTTTCAAAACCAGCATGTGTCACTTTATCCGGTTACATTTTAGAGTGCTTTAATTTAACCAATTGTTTTTGAGTTTGTTTTTCTGTGCATTTTGTACTTTAAGTTAGTGGGAAATGTTGGTTGATATATTTTGAATTTATCTTTGGAATGTGTTTCCAAAAGCAACCAAAATGCCACATGTGAACGTGGCCTCAGGTAGCACAAACCCTTATCCCAGAGAATTTGTAACCTTTTTATCATGTGGTATAGGGGGCATTTCAAACCCTTGCCACTGATGGGCTTTTTCCATTTTACTTTTTGTTTATCACTCCCCACATTTTTATGTTATTTGAGGGCTTGTTTTCTGCATAACAAATTGTACTTCCTAATGATAGTATTTAATATAACATGCCATGTACTGGGAAGTGGAAATATAATTCAAAATGTGGTAACTAGAGATGAGCGAGTATACTCGTCCGAGCTTGATGCTCGTTCGAGTATTAAGGTACTCGAAACGGCTCGTTGCTCGGACGAGTATTTCCCCTGCTCGAGATCGAGCATTTAATTAAACAAACACAGTGAAGAACAATGAAGAATAGAATAAAAACAGTGAACACAGGATCATTTAAGTGAAAAACACAGTGAAGAACACAGTGAAGAATAGATTACAGATGTTCGGCACATCTGCTTACTTGTCGGAAGATACACGCGGAACGGCAGCAGGGAGACATCGCGCACCAGGGAGACATCGGGCGCAGCAGGGAGACATCGGGTGCAGCAGAGACACATCGGGCGCAGCAGAGACACATCGGGCGCAGCAGAGACACATCGGGCGCAGCAGGGAGACATCGGGCGCAGCAGGAAGACATCGCGCGCAGCAGGGAGACATCGCGCACAGCAGGGAGACATCGCGCGCAGCAGGGAGACATCGCGCGAAGCAGGGAGACATCGGGCAGCAGGGAGACATCGGGCAGCAGGGAGACATCGGGGAGACTTCAGTGGAAGAAGAGGAGCGGATCCCTGGACAGCGTATCTCCCGACAAGTAAGCAGATGTGCCGAACATCTGCAATCTATTCTTCACTGTGTTTTTCACTTAAATGATCCTATGTTCACTGTTTTTATTCTATTCTTCACTGTTCTTCACATCTGCTAACTTGTCGGGAGATAATATACGCGCGGAACAGTGAAGAATAGATTGCACATGTTTGCATACATCTGCTAACTTATCAAAAGACATTCTTTTTCAATTAAATAACACATTTTATTCCCGAACCATGGTCCCTTTGAAAAAAGCTCGAGTCTCCCATTGACTTCAATGGGGCTCGTTATTCGAGACAAGCACTCGAGCATCTGGAAAAGTTCGTCTCGAATAACGAGCACCCGAGCATTTTAGTGCTCGCTCATCTCTAGTGGTAACCCGCATTTGCACCATTTTCTTGTGGACTCTGTTTTTACATCTTTCACTGTAGACTCCAAATAGAATCTCTAATATATTCTTTGGTTCATTATGATCACCGGGATACCAAATTTATACAGTTTCTATTCTGTCATGATAGATTTTACCAAAAATTAAAACTTTTTGCCTCCAACACTACAATACTATTATATGAACTAGTGATCATTTGAGCAATGACTGGTGTCCTCGTGGATCGATTACATGCACATTTTTATCTGATTTTATGTGAGTAGAACCAAGAATAAAACGTTTTTACTTGTTGAAACCGTCTATGCTATGTCCATACTTATATTCTCTGCATAGTAAAGCTGAATTATGGAGGATATCTGTGGGAAATGAATTGCAGTGGTTTCATGTCTGAACAGATTTCCAATGAAATCTTTGGTTGGAAATATCTTAATGAACTAAAGGAAGACTTATATGTATATACATTGGAATAGAAGATTGAAATAACTGAGAGCTCCGGTCAGATTAAGAAATTTTTTCATACTAATGCACTGCAATAATAAATAGTATTGCAGTGCATTAGAAGTGTTAGCCTACACATCTGCATAGGCTGAAAGGCAGCCAGTCAGACAGGCAGCCAGGCTGGACCGAGCAGGCACATGCTGATGTTAGACCCCTTCACAAGGTCCCTGGCAGCACAGCTGCGAAGACGGGACCCCTCCCTCTACACGTACATAGATCCTGCGGTCACAACATTGACGACAGGAGCTAATGGTTTAACAGCCAGATCGGAATGGAGTCCCAGCTGCCCATGCAGACCTTAGGTTAGGCCGACGGAGAAAGGTGCAGGTAATGCTGAGTGGTGAATAGTGATAAGTAAACCCAAACTGCCAAATTCGGGTCCATGATGAATTTGGAGGTTTGGTAGTCAATCAAAGAGGTTAAAGAACCTTGGCAATCATATACATGTCCTCTGTGGGAATCGCTCAATCTTATATTCATGAATACTAACGTGCCATTAACTGCTGCAACATTAACATCATCTATTTCAGATTAATATTTTTAATGATTAATGGTGGGGCAACTGCCCTATTATTCACACCATTTCTTATCCCTCTAGGCCTTACAAGTCCCAATGTACAGCCATTCATGTTCATGCTGAAGTCTAGGTCAAGTCAAACCCAAATTTTTCCCAGTATTCGGACAAATCTGTAGTACTCGACTTTTGTCCTAACTTGCTCATCACCAATGTAGAATTCCAAATTAATTTACATCTGTAGAAAGAAAAGTGAACAGAGACAAAGAATTGTTGGCCAACAGGAGAAGGAAGGCAGAGAAAGTTATAGACACAAATCGAAAACTTGTTCATATGCCATCCCTCAACAATTATCCATGAGTGCACAATAGTGGTCACTCCTTTTACTAAATGCTGGAGGTCTGAGAAGCTGACCTTACCTTACTACAGTTTCTGCTCACTATAAAATGTACGCAATAAGGAATGATTTACATGAAATCATGCATAAAACAAAAATATTTATAGTTCAAATAATTCCGATTAAATATAGTATATCCAGTCCACTATATTTTACATTTTAATAGCATTATACACATTACTATGCGATTTACATATTTGTATTTTGCTTTTATGTTATTGTGCTGTTAAGTTGTTGTTTTAAAAAGCATTTACCATTTTTGTTCCCTATAAAAACTATTATAACATTAAATAAAACAGATTTTCAAATATGCATGATTGTACAAGTTTTGACCCCAAAATCTGACGACTAGTTTCAGACTTCTGGTAAACACATTCATACTAACTACACACCATATGACCACATTTCCCACCATCTGATGTGTTGGAAGTCTTGCAATGTAACAAAACAAAGAGATGTCAGATTGATTGAAGCATGACAGTGAATCTGTCATTTTGCACTGACTCACTTGAATCTGTTTTGCATCCAATATGCTACGAATATTAAAGCCAAATCTTTCTTTATTTAGCATGGAAGACATGAAAAAATAGGCACACATTTCAAACTATGTCCTTTTCATTTCCTGTTGAAATGAAGCTCAGAGCTCTTCTCAGAAAAATATTAACAGAATAATTTGACTTCAGGGTGCTCGCAAACCTTTTATTACCTGAGGCATTTATTAAAAATAGGCAATAATAAAATGATAAAACTATGATTTTTAGCACAATATATAAAAAAAATTATATTAACATATGTACCAAGAGCCATATTACAGGATTAATGCATTTCCACATTCTAATAAAGTTGGCTATCCACTTACTACCAGTGTGAACTGGTTTAAATACATTTTATAAAATTGTTTTCTTATATATTTAAAAGTATTTAAGATTAATTATCAAATATTTTTACAGTAAGTTTAAAGTAGTAAAGTTATTCCAATATTCAGTATATACTCAAGTATAAGCTGACCCGAGTATAAGCCGAGACCCCTAATTTTACCACCAAAACTGGGAAAAACTATTGACAGGAGTATAAGCCGAGGGTGGGAAATGCATTGGTCACAGTCCCCTACCCCCAGTATATTGCCAGCAAGCCCCCAGTAGTATATAGCCAGCCTGCTTCCATGTAGTATACAGCTAGCCCCCCGTAGTATACAGCAATCCCCTAGTAGTATACAGCTAGCCATCCCCCATGTAGTATACAGCCAGCCCCTATTAGTATACAGCCAGCCCGTAGTAGTATACAGCCAGCCCCTAGTAGTATCCAGCCAGCCCCCAGTAGTATACAGCCAACCCCATGTAGTATACAGCCAGCCCCTAGTAGTATACAGCCACCCCCTAGTAGTATACAGCCAGCCACCCCCATGTAGTATAAAGCCAGCCAGCCCCTAGTAGTATACAGCCCCCCTAGCACTTAAAAGAAAACTTATATACTCACCCTCCGATGTCGTTGCGGCTCCCCAATGTCGGCGCGGCTCCCCGATGTCGGTGTGTCCCGTCTCCTTTCTTCCCTGCGGCTCCTCTTCTTTCTTCTGTCTTCTGTCTTCTGTCATAGACGCGGCCATGTTTTCTTCCAGCAGGCGTATACTATGACGCGGCCGCTGCTGACGTCATAGTATGTGCTGGCCAGGAAGATAACATGGCCGCATCCATGACAGAAGACAGAAGAAAGAAGAGGAGCAGCGGGGAAGAAAGTAGACTGGCCGTGCCAACATCGTGGACATGAGTATATACGGTAAATACAAAAAGGCTAATAAGCTTAAGATATCACATGATTCCCCACAAAAGAATTATCAATAAAACAAAGACTTATTTCAATAGTGTATTTGCAATCCATATAGCTTCTTTTTTATAGTTACTGGTAAGTAAATTTTATTCTACTGACTGGTCTTTTTACTTAGTACAGGAAGTCCCTGGGTTACGTACAATATAGGTTCCTTGGGTTTGTACTTAAGTTGAATCTGTATGTGAACTGGAACTGTTTTACAATTATAGCTCCAGACAAAAAATTTTTTTGTCCCAATGGCAATTGGATTTGCAGACTTATTTACTGTAGTGGGACCAAGGATTATTAATAAAACTTCATTACAGACACCTTACAGTTGGTTATTGCAGCCTGAGAGTAAAGTAAAGCATCTAGAGAGCTCCACCAGAGGTCACAGAGGGCAGAGGGATCCATATGTAACTAGGGGTCGTCTGTAAGTCGAGTGTACCTTAAGTAGGGGACCGCCTGTATACTATTTGAAAACACTGCATGATCTAGTTTCTTCTTTCAGAAAATTGTATGCAAATCTAGTGTTGTTAAAAACAAGCCACACAGAAACACAAAAAGCAAACAGTATGATGAATAATATATCCAATATTTAAAAAAAACCTAAATATTATTAATTGACTCTTACAGGTTCCAGTCACTTATGACCTTCAGAACACAGCCATCTTAATCTATTTTTTGCATTGAATTCTAAATGCCATATCTTCTTTCTTTAGCATGTATGTTGCTGGTTGATGGCTTGTTTTTGGGAAACAAGTTGTGCTTTTTGGTGATATCCATATGAGGTGCTTATAATTGTTTTATTGAACTTATGGGGAGGATAACAAAAAACACTTTTTGGCATTTAATCTTTTAGTTAAAATGTTGCAGCCTTTATTGTAAGGTATAAATAGAGGGAGATTTATCTTTTCTCTGTTACTTTTTCAGTCAGTCTGGTTTCTGTTTTGGCTTTTTTTCTGAGTTTTATTGGTCTGAAGTGTCTTTTCCTTGTGTTAAGTAGAGCTTGTTCTTGTTAGGTTAATATGATTGTCTGGTGTGACTTCAGCGATTTTGTTTCCCACAATTCTACATGCAAAAAAGTTGCAAAGCAGCCGAGTCTAGCTGAGCTTTTGAACTTTTTTTTAGAGTAAGCCAAAATTTGTGCTACCTTTTTTGTGCTAACATTAGAAAAAAAAAATCTCCCACAATATATTATCTTTATTCTGAAAGCAAGTACAATTTGGATGATATGTATTTATAGTTCTATAGCAGTATTTTGTATATATGATCAGGTCCTAGGTAAAAAGGTTTTGAAATAATTGTAAAAGATAAAAAGTAGTTGAGAAAAAGTTCAAATCCCCCTTTTCCTCAATATTCCTACAAATAAAAATGTTATATATGCTTGAATTCCAAATGATGCTATATATTAGAAAAGTTATGGGTGTCAGAAGATTGTAATATAAGACTATTTGTTAATGCAAAGTTTTTTAAAAATTATTAGGACATAACCAAATAACACAAAAAAGGTCCCTTGAAAATAGCGCAACTGTGTTTTTTTCCAATTTCACCACAGTTCCACATCACATATTTCCAGCTTCCCAGTAGATGGTAAATATATATATATATACCTTAGTACCTTAGTATATGCTACCTTAGTATATGCAAATAAGGAACTGGAGTACATTGGGACACAATTTACTAACCCGATCCTGCAGAGTTCCCGAAAGTGCATTGTGCAATTCACTAAGATTGTGTGCCTGATATCCTACATGTGTCGCTTCCCCGCTCAGGTCCAGCAGAGTTCCCCTTCTTATTTGCACTGCATATAAGTGCTTAATCTTGCGCCACAATTTGAAAGTTACATCCTGCGCTGAGTCAAACCAGTCGGATCGACAGCATGCCACCCCCCCCCCCATTTCTGTCGCATGAAAGCCAGCGCAGCTACACCACAATCCCATTGCGTGCAACACAATCCCCAATTAAATACCTGTCCCAGCGGTGCAAATCCCGTAAATGTCGGAAAACCGTTGAAAGTGCGGCCGCAGAAAAAGTAGCAATAATAGTGCAAATTGGCAGATAAAACAATCATGGCACCCTTAAAGAAAAAAAAATTACATAGCCGCAATGATACATCCCCTCAGTTTATGTGAAGTTCTTCAGATATTTCTCATTGAAAAACTTGTAAGAGATGTTTGTGGATATGTTTTTATCAGTAAGAGTTGCCACAATAAATGATTTAACAAAGCTAAAGAAAATTCTTGTATGCTCTTTCCAATTAAAGGGGTTGTACCAGTTGGATTAACCTATTAAGAGGGAGAAACCGGATAACATTCCAACTAGGTGAAACCTCTTTAATGCCAGATGGTTGGCAACTGCCACCAAAGAAAATACAGAAATTGTGGGAAAAATGTTTAGCTACATACAAGTGAGAGGGAAGGCTGTGATTTACAAAGACAATTATAAAAATGACTGCATGTTTTAAGAGAAAACTGACACGCACATTCCACAAGTTTTATGAAAGAGAAATTAAATTAGAAGACCATATTTATTCCAACTTTCACCTGGCTTCATTTTAGAACTGCATGTCATACTTTTAATTTAATTTTTTTCAATTGGTGAAAGTTTGAGGATTGTCAACATGTCATAATGCACGGGTTACAAGAACTGAAAACTTTCCAATAAAACATTGTTTGTCATTTCCTATCATATTTTTTATGACATGTATTCAGTATTGCTGAAAATAATAAGGATGATGTTTAATTATTGTGTATACTGTTTACAACCAGAATTTTATCTGGCAGTTAGTTGAGATATTGGGAAGCAATCATTTCACATTTATGCTATAGCCTAAGTACTCTATAAGTGAAAGTAGAAAATTAATTTAGCAAAGAACTCTAGAATAAAACGACATAACATGTCAGCTATATGACAGTTGTGTACAATTGAGGGTTCTATAGTAGAAAACATATCACCGAGATATAGAAACTATTCATATCTGTCACAAGAATGGGACAGTTGTTACTGAAAGATGGGTATTTAATGTGAAAAATTAGTTCCAGGGCAAAATATATATTTTTGCTGTGACTTACCTGCAGGCATTTTAAATTTGAAAGCAATAGGTGAAACTTTTAACAATGATTGATATACTGCCAACTTAAAGCTATAATCACATGAAGATATTATTATCAGTATTTTGTGTCTGTGATTTAATGTCCAATACAACAGGATAGAATGGACCCCCAACCTAATTCACCTATACCAGTGATGGTGATCCTTTTAGAGACCGGGTGCCCAAACTACAACCAGAATACACTTATTTATTGCTAAGTGCCAGCACATCAATTTAATAGTAATTTATTGCTACCTGTTCTACCATAACTTTCAATCATATCGGCCTCTTGAGGACAACAAAACAGTTGAAAGAAGAAAGGCAAATTTTGACTAATGTTGTAACATCTCACTATGGTCCCCCTGTACAAGAACAAATGTGGGGCCTGGAGGAGCTCTACAGATAATTCTCCCTTTCCCACATTTGTTCTATCTGTTCCTGCAGCCCCAAGCAACCAAGAATGTGTTGCTTTAAAATAGCACTGAGAGCATCATTTCTTGAGTTTTCTGGGACTGCAGGATGATTCTTTGAGTTCTATGTCGAGTGCTATGTTGATGGCTTGGGTGCCCAGAGGGCTCTGGCCACCCGTGCCATAGGTTCGCCACCACTGACCTATACCATTTAAAATGTGAAATCCATTGTCGGTGAAGTGTATAAAACAACTTTTAATGCGGAATAAGTTAAAAAAGAGAAATAAACTCATGATGACGGATAAAGATAATTAGAGATGAGCGAACATGCTCGTCCGAGCTTGATGCTCGGTCGAGCATTAGGGTACTCGAAACTGCTCGTTACTCGGACGAATACTTCGCCCGCTCGAGAAAATGGCAGCTCCCGCCGTTTTGCTTTTTGGCGGCCAGAAACAGAGCCAATCACAAGCCAGGAGACTCTGCACTCCACCCAGCATGACGTGGTACCCTTACACGTCGATAGCAGTGGTTGGCTGGCCAGATCAGGTGACCCTGGGATAGACTAGCCGCTGGCCGCGCTGCTCGGATCATTCTGTCTCTGGATGCCGCTAGGGAGAGAGCTGCTGCTGGTCAGGGAAAGCGTTAGGGTGTTCTATTAGCTTACTGTTAGGCAGGAGTGATTCTCAAAGAACCCAACAGCCCTTCTTAGGGCTACAATAACGTTCTACTTTTTTTATTTTAATTTGCATCTTTTACCATTTTGTGAGGAATTAGCAGGGGGACTTGCTACCGTTGTGTTTAGCTCTTAGTGGCACACATATCCATAGCAAAGACCGAAGTGGGAAAATTCAGTAGGGGTTGGATTTCTATTAGGCAATAACTCAGTGTCATCTCATCTGGCATAGTAGTGTGCTTCCTTTGATACTTGGCTAGAAAATAGCCATAGGAGAATACAAACAGCTTCTTGAAGCCTACAGTAGCGTTCTATATATTTGATTTCTGGTTGATCTGCTGGTGGCTGTAGTTTCTGCAGTGCATGTACTTGCCAATTCTGAGCAATTTGTAGTGAGACTTGCGACCGCTGTGTTCTGCGCTTAGTGGCGCACATATCCATAGCAAAGGCCGAAGTGGCAAAATTCAGTAGGGGTTGGATTTCTATTAGGCAATAACTCAGTGTCATCTCATCTGGCATAGTAGTGTGCTTCCTTTGATACTTGGCTAGAAAATAGCCATAGGAGAATACAAACAGCTTCTTGAAGCCTACAGTAGCGTTCTATATATTTGATTTCTGGTTGATCTGCTGGTGGCTGTAGTTTCTGCAGTGCATGTACTTGCCAATTCTGAGCAATTTGTAGTGAGACTTGCGACCGCTGTGTTCTGCGCTTAGTGGCGCACATATCCATAGCAAAGGCCGAAGTGGCAAAATTCAGTAGGGGTTGGATTTCTATTAGGCAATAACTCAGTGTCATCTCATCTGGCATAGTAGTGTGCTTCCTTTGATACTTGGCTAGAAAATAGCCATAGGAGAATACAAACAGCTTCTTGAAGCCTACAGTAGCGTTCTATATATTTGATTTCTGGTTGATCTGCTGGTGGCTGTAGTTTCTGCAGTGCATGTACTTGCCAATTCTGAGCAATTTGTAGTGAGACTTGCGACCGCTGTGTTCTGCGCTTAGTGGCGCACATATCCATAGCAAAGGCCGAAGTGGCAAAATTCAGTAGGGGTTGGATTTCTATTAGGCAATAACTCAGTGTCATCTCATCTGGCATAGTAGTGTGCTTCCTTTGATACTTGGCTAGAAAATAGCCATAGGAGAATACAAACAGCTTCTTGAAGCCTACAGTAGCGTTCTATATATTTGATTTCTGGTTGATCTGCTGGTGGCTGTAGTTTCTGCAGTGCATGTACTTGCCAATTCTGAGCAATTTGTAGTGAGACTTGCGACCGCTGTGTTCTGCGCTTAGTGGCGCACATATCCATAGCAAAGGCCGAAGTGGCAAAATTCAGTAGGGGTTGGATTTCTATTAGGCAATAACTCAGTGTCATCTCATCTGGCATAGTAGTGTGCTTCCTTTGATACTTGGCTAGAAAATAGCCATAGGAGAATACAAACAGCTTCTTGAAGCCTACAGTAGCGTTCTATATATTTGATTTCTGGTTGATCTGCTGGTGGCTGTAGTTTCTGCAGTGCATGTACTTGCCAATTCTGAGCAATTTGTAGTGAGACTTGCGACCGCTGTGTTCTGCGCTTAGTGGCGCACATATCCATAGCAAAGGCCGAAGTGGCAAAATTCAGTAGGGGTTGGATTTCTATTAGGCAATAACTCAGTGTCATCTCATCTGGCATAGTAGTGTGCTTCCTTTGATACTTGGCTAGAAAATAGCCATAGGAGAATACAAACAGCTTCTTGAAGCCTACAGTAGCGTTCTATATATTTGATTTCTGGTTGATCTGCTGGTGGCTGTAGTTTCTGCAGTGCATGTACTTGCCAATTCTGAGCAATTTGTAGTGAGACTTGCGACCGCTGTGTTCTGCGCTTAGTGGCGCACATATCCATAGCAAAGGCCGAAGTGGCAAAATTCAGTAGGGGTTGGATTTCTATTAGGCACTAACTCAGTGTCATCTCATCTGGCATAGTAGTGTGCTTCCTTTGATACTTGGCTAGAAAATAGCCATAGCAATAGGATAGGATTGTTTGGTTTTAAAAACTCAAAAAAAAACAAAAAACACAAAAAAAAAAAAAACACAAAAAAACACAAAAAAAAACAAAAAGAAGTAAAAAAAAAAAAAAAGTTATAACTCTCATTTTAAAAATGTTTAACCCGAGGGCTAGGGGTAGAGGACGAGGGCGGGGACGTGGGCGTCCAACTACTGCAGGGGTCAGAGGCCGTGGTCCTGGGCGGGGTGAGACACCACCTGCTGATGAGGGAGCAGGGGAACGCCGCAGAGCTACACTCCCTAGGTTCATGTCTGAAGTTACTGGGACTCGTGGTAGAGCACTGTTGAGGCCAGAACAGTGCGAACAGGTGATGTCGTGGATTGCTGACAATGCTTCGAGCAATTTGTCCACCACCAGTCAGTCTTCCACGCAGTCCACCCATGTCACCGAAATCCCCACTCCTCCAGCTCCTGCACCTCAGCCTCCTCCCCCCCAGTCTGCCCCCTCCCAGGAAAATTTGCCATTTGAACCGGCATACTCTGAGGAACTGTTTTCTGGACCCTTCCCACAGTCACAAACCACTTGTCCGGTTGCTGCTGAGCAATTTTCCGATGCCCAGGTTTTCCACCAGTCACAGTCTGTGGGTGATGATGACCTTCTTGACGTAGTGGAAGTGTGTAAAGAGGTGTCCGACGATGAGGAGACACGGTTGTCAGACAGTGGGGAAGTTGTTGTCAGGGCAGGAAGTCCGAGGGGGGAGCAGACTGAGGGATCGGAGGATGATGAGGTGACAGACCCAAGCTGGGTTGAGAGGCCGGGTGAACACAGTGCTTCTGAGACGGAGGAGAGTCCTCGACCTGAACAGGTTGGAAGAGGCAGTGGTGGGGCCAGACGGAGAGGCAGGGCCAGAGCTGGTGCATCAGCGCCACTGTCAACTAGTGAAGCTCCCGTGGTGAGGGCTCTTGCGGCGAGGGCTAGATCTTCAGAAGTGTGGAGGTTCTTTAAGGAAACACCGGATGACCGACGGACTGTGGTGTGCAACATTTGCCAAACCAGGATCAGCAGGGGTTCCACCACTACTAGCTTAACTACCACCAGTATGCGCAGGCATATGAATGCTAAGCACCCCACTCAGTGGCAACAAGCCCGTTCACCTCCGGCCGTGCACACCACTGCTCCTTCCCCTGTGTCAGCTGCTAGTCAGCCCCCTGCCCAGGACCCTGGCACAAAAACCCCATCGTCGCCTCCACGATCCTCCACAGCATCCACCAGCGTTCAGCTCTCCATACCCCAGACGCTGGAGCGGAAACGCAAATATAGTGCAACCCACCAGCACGCCCAAGCCCTTAATGTGCACATCTCCAGATTGCTTAGCCTGGAGATGCTGCCCTATAGGCTAGTAGAGACCGAGGCCTTTCGCAACCTCATGGCGGCGGCCGCCCCTCGGTATTCGGTCCCCAGCCGCCACTACTTTTCCCGATGTGCCGTCCCAGCCCTGCACCAGCACGTGTCAGACAACATCATCCGTGCCCTGACCAACGCCGTTTCTGACAAGGTCCACCTGACCACGGACACGTGGACGAGTGCTGCCGGGCAGGGCCACTATATATCGCTGACGGCACATTGGGTTAACTTGGTGGAGGCTGGGACCGAGTCTGACCCTGGGGCTGCTCATATACTGCCGACGCCGAGGATTGCGGGGCCTACCTCGGTCCAGGTGTTTCAGGCCTACTATGCCTCCTCCTCCTCCCACCCCTCCTCCACCTCCTCCTCCGAACTACCATCCGTGGGCACGGCGCCATCAGTCGGTAGCTCTAGGCACAGCAGCAGTGCCGTCGCTAAGCGACAGCAGGCGGTGCTCAAACTGCTGAGCCTAGGCGACAAAAGGCACACCGCCCAAGAGCTATTACAGGGCATCACGGCGCAGACTGATCTGTGGCTGGCACCGCTGAACCTCAAGCCGGGAATGGTTGTGTGTGACAACGGCCGTAACCTGGTGGCGGCTCTGCAACTCGGCAGACTGACACATGTGCCATGCCTGGCCCATGTGTTAAATCTGATAGTGCAGCGTTTCCTCAAGACATACCCCAATCTGTCTGATTTGCTCACGAAGGTGCGCCGCATCTGTGCGCATTTCAGGAAGTCCAGCCCAGATGCTGCCACTCTCAGGGCAGCGCAGCGCCGCCTCCAACTGCCCGCTCACCGACTGTTGTGCGACGTGCCCACGAGGTGGAATTCAACACTGACCATGTTATCCAGAGTTTACCAGCAGCGCAGAGCGATTGTAGACTGCCAGATGTCAACTTCCACCAGAACTGGTAGTCAGGTCAGTCAGCTTCCTCAAGTCTACAATGAGGAGTGGACGTGGATGTCTGATATCTGTCAGGTGCTGAGTAACTTTGAGGAGTCAACACAGATGGTCAGTGGCGATGCCGCCATCATCAGCCTCACCATCCCGCTGCTTGGCCTGTTGAAAAACTCTCTGGTCAGCATGAAGTCGGAAGCTTTGCGCTCGTCACAAGAGACGGGGGAAGAATATTCCCTTGTTGATAGCCAAAGCACCCTGAGGTCTGTTTCTCAGCGCATATCGGAGGAGGTGGAGGTGGAGGAGGATGAGGAGGAAGAGGAGGAGAATGTTGGCGAGACACAAGAGGGGACCATTGTTGAGTCCTTCACTGTTCAGCGTGTATGGGCAGAAGAAGAGGAGTTGGAGGAGTTGGAGGAGGAGGAAATGGACAGTCAGGCCAGTGAGGGGAGTGAATTCTTACGCGTTGGTACTCTGGCGCATATGGCAGATTTCATGCTAGGCTGCCTATCCCGTGACCCTCGCGTTCAAAGAATTTATTCCAGCACCGATTACTGGGTGTTCACTCTCCTGGACCCACGGTACAAGCAAAATCTTCCCACTCTCATCCCTGGAGAGGAAAGGAGTGTGAGAATGCATGAATACCAGCAGGCCCTGGTGCACAAGCTGAAACAGTATTTCCCTTCTGACAGCGCTAGCGGCAGAGTGCGTAGTTCTGCGGGACAAGTAGCGAGGGAGAGTAGGCGAGCAGGCAGCTTGTCCAGCACTGGCAAGGGTACGCTTTACAAGGCTTTTGCCAGCTTTATGTCACCCCAGCAAGACACTGTCACCTGTCCCCAGTCTCGGCAGAGTAGGGCTGATCTTTACAGAAAGATGGTGAGGGAGTACGTAGCTGACCATACCATCGTCCTAAATGATCACACAGCTCCCTACAACTACTGGGTTTCAAAGCTGGACATGTGGCACGAACTGGCGCTGTACGCCTTGGAGGTTCTTGCCTGCCCTGCCGCTAGCGTCTTGTCCGAGCGGGTTTTCAGTGCAGCTGGTGGCATCATCACCGATAAGCGTACACGCCTGTCGACTGACAGCGCTGACAGGCTGACGCTTATTAAAATGAATAAAGGCTGGATTTCTCAGAATTTCCAATCTCCACCAGGTGAAGGAAGCTCAACCTGAATAATTGATCCACTCCTCCTCCTCCTCCTCATTTTCCTCCTTCTCCTCCTCTTTGTACAGTAAAGCAGAGGAAAATGGCTATTTTTTGACAGGGCCCACTGGCTCTTGCTATAGTACTTCATGCATTTAATTTTTCTGGAGGGCCACCTACCCGGTCCTCTGTTTAAAACAATTTTTGTGAGTGCCACATACAGGCACTCAATCTATTCCATTTTTCTGGAGGGCCACCTACCCGGTCCTCTGTTTTAAAAAATTTTTGGGACTGCCACATACAGGCACTCAATCTATTCCATTTTACTGGAGGGCCACCTACCTGCTCCTCTGGTTTGAAACATTTTTGGGACTGCCACATACAGGCACTCAATCTATTCCATTTTACTGCAGGGCCACCTACCTGCTCCTCTGGTTTGAACAATTTTTGGGACTGCCACATACAGGCACTCAATCTATTCCATTTTACTGGAGGGCCACCTACCTGCTCCTCTGGTTTGAAACATTTTTGGGACTGCCACATACAGGCACTCAATCTATTCCATTTTACTGCAGGGCCACCTACCTGCTCCTCTGGTTTGAACAATTTTTGGGACTGCCACATACAGGCACTCAATCTATTCCATTTTACTGGAGGGCCACCTACCTGCTCCTCTGGTTTGAAACATTTTTGGGACTGCCACATACAGGCACTCAATCTATTCCATTTTACTGCAGGGCCACCTACCTGCTCCTCTGGTTTGAACAATTTTTGGGACTGCCACATACAGGCACTCAATCTATTCCATTTTACTGCAGGGCCACCTACCTGCTCCTCTGGTTTGAACAATTTTTGGGACTGCCACATACAGGCACTCAATCTATTCCATTTTACTGGAGGGCCACCTACCTGCTCCTCTGGTTTGAAGAAATTTTTGGGACTGCCACATACAGGCACTCAATCTATTCCATTTTACTGGAGGGCCACCTACCTGCTCCTCTGGTTTGAAACATTTTTGGGACTGCCACATACAGGCACTCAATCTATCCCATTTTACTGGAGGGCCACCTACCTGCTCCTCTGGTTTGAAAAATGTTTGGGACTGCCACATACAGGCACTATCCAAATTAAATTGTCTCCATAGCAGCCTCCACACGTTGTCTCCATTGCTACCTCCAAAAGTCGTCCATATAGCTGCCTCCATACATCGTCCCTTTATCAAACGAGGTGTGTCAGGCAGAAATTTGGGTTGTTTTCATGGATTCCACATCAAAGTTGTTAACTTTGTCGCCACCCTGCTGTGTTATCCACAAAATATACTGGCAAACTTTTACCATTTAGGGATATTATTTCAGCGCTTCTTGCGCATCTGTTTACATTCCCCTCACCCGGCATATCCTAAACTTATAAGAACGCTACTACACTTGATCTTATACAAAAGGTTCTTAGAAGTGCTGTTTGGGGAGTAGCCTAGAGACAGGGGCTTGGATTGGCGAAAGCTCGCCTGGCAGCGGAACGCCAGCTCCATGCGCATCATGCGCTTCTTGCGCATCTGTTTACATTCCCCTCACCCGCCATATCCCAAACTTATAAGAACGCTACTACACTTAACTTGGTGCAGGCTGGGACCGAGTCTGACCCTGGGGCTGGTCATATACTGCCGACGCAGAGAATTGCGGGGCCTACCTTGGTCCAGGTCTCAAAGGCCTACTATACCTCCTCCCACCCCTCCTCCACCTCCTCCTCCTCCGAATTACCATCCGTGGGCATGGCGCCATCAGTCGGTAGCTCTAGGCACAGCAGCAGTGCCGTCGCTAAGCGACAGCAGGCGGTGCTGAAACTGCTGAGCCTAGGCGATAAAAGGCACACCGCCCAAGAGCTATTACAGGGCATTCCACATCAAAGTTGTTAACTTTGTCGCCACCCTGCTGTGTAATCCACAAAATATACTTGCAAACTTTTACCATTTAGGGATATTATTTCAGCGCTTCTTGCGCATCTGTTTACATTCCCCTCACCCGCCATATCCTAAACTTATAAGAACGCTACTACACTTGATCTTATACAAAAGGTTCTTAGAAGTGCTGTTTGGGGAGTAGCCTATAGACAGGGGCTTGGATTGGCGAAAGCTCGCCTGGCAGCGGAGCGCCAGCTCCATGCCAAGATCCAACTAACATAGTTTTAACTGCAGCACCTTTAATCTACTACTAGTTCACTGCCTCCATACATGGTCCCCTTATCAAACGAGCTGTGTCAGGCAGAATTTTGGGTTGTTTTCATGGCTTCCATGTTAACTTTGTCGCCACCCTGCTGTGTAATCCACAAAATATACTGGCAAACTTTTATCATGTACCGATATTATTTGAGCGCTTCTTGCTCACCTCCTTTGGTTCCTCTCTGCCACCCATTGGTTTGAAGCCTGAGTCCATTTAGGGTATGTCGCCATGACACTCTCTAGCCTGCTGCCGCTGCCTCTGCATGCCGTCCCCTATAGTGTCAGGGTCAATTATTGGATGTTTTAGATGCTATCTAGCTTCATTCTGTCACTCTGTCATGGCCATGCTGTTGCCCATAATTTTGGCATAATGGTGCGATTAGGCAGCCTCAGAGGCATCCATGCATGCTGCCCCTGCTGTTTCCTGTCCATTTCCGTGGTGTTTCCATCCTTTTCTGAGGTTCCCAGGTGTTTGGCCAAGCTTCCCTGTGCAGAGCCTTGGTCCCCTTGAAAAATGCTCGAGTCTCCCATTGACTTCAATGGGGTTCGTTATTCGAGACGAGCACTCGAGCATCGGGAAAAGTTCGTCTCGAATAACGAGTACCCGAGCATTTTAGTGTTCGCTCATCTCTAAAGATAATGTTATGAATGGCTTGGCTGCAAATTTTAAAAATAGGTCAAGGGTCAAAGACACTATTAAAGAAGGTATATTAGGTCCTGACTTAGCGTACCCAGTACTAATGTGACATATATTATGTTCCGGACTATGAGGAAGAGGATGCTTACTTCAACAATAACAACCAAATTCATGAGATAAGTATTTCCTTGAAAGATGTCACCTTGGGTTGTCATGACTGTTTCACTGTGTAGTCAAAAGAGTATATATGTAAATGAGTGAGGCTACCTTAATGGGTGGGGGAGAATGGAGTCGTATTCCCTGGGACTGAGGAGACTATGGGGCTTATTTACTAAGGGTCCTCGGATCGCATTTTCATCTGACTTCCCAACATTTTCGGGGATTGCGCGGCTGTGACAGCTATTCATCATGGGACTGTGTTGCACGCGATCGGCATGCATCAGCTTTCAAGCTGCCGGGGGGGTGGGGGGTTCATGCTGTCAGACGATCCAACTGATTCGGACTGAGTGCGGGATTTAACATTCAAATTGTGTTGCAAGATCAAGCGCTTCTATGCACCGGGAAGAAGATGGTGATCTCCGGTGGACCTAATATCAGGCTCACAATCGTAGTGAATCATGGCAGAGTGCATTCCGTTCGGACAATGCACTTTGGGTGAACTCCGTCGGCCGAGTAAGTAAATGTGCCCCTATGTCTATTACATCCTCAATTATGAGGTACCTTAAACCCTATATGCAACAACTCGGGGCCGCAGTCCTAATCAGCTGACAATAAGAAAACATTCTGATCTAGCTCTGAAAAAGCCTTTATTTGCATTTTCCACCTCAGAATGATTTCACCACATGGATTGAATGAGCAACTTAGCTTTGCTTGTTTTCTGTAGTTGTTATCTACATACTACATACGTGTAAATATACCTTTCCTTTGAATATAATTACCCTTTCTTTTAGGTTTTTAATCTACTGTTCCACTGTTATATCTGTCCTTCCAGCCTCATAAATCCTACATGTCCTCCTTGCTCTCCTAGGCAGTCTTGATTTTTCCAGATGAATGCTAGGACTAGAAATAGTTAGCAGAATCCTGTAGCCAGGTGTGGTCCAAGAAGTTTTGTTTATATAGCCTACTAGGTATAGCTCCCGGCGTTGCCCCAGATATTAAATAACTGCTCTTAGCTATAACAAAATAGAATGGGTTAACCAAAAATATTTTATATGTCTCTATCTCTCTCTCTCTGACTGTCTCTCTGTCTGACTCTGTGTTTCTGAATGACTGTCTTCAACTGTCTTCTCTGTCTTTGAACGTCTCTGTCTCTGGCATCCCTTTTTTATAAACTATTTTGACTGTCTCTGACCGTCTTTTTAATTGACTGTCTCTCACTGTATAAGTGACTGTCACTGACCGTCTCTTTGAGTGACTGTCTCTGACACTCTCATTCGTGTGACTGTCTTTGATACTCTCATTCAAATGACTGTCTCTGCCACTCTCATTTGAGTGACTGTCTCTGTTTCCAACTGTCACTTTGTCTATGGGGAGATTTATCAGGAGTGTTTGAGAGCAGAACTGCTGTAGTTGCCCATGGCAAACAATTGGAGCTCAAGTTTCATTTTTGCACAGCTGTTTATAAAATTACAGCTGATCTCTGATTGATGTCCATTATCAACTGGAACAGTTTTTACTCAGACATTTCAGACATAAATCTCACCCTATCTCTGTATCCGTATCCATCTTACCTCTCATTTGAGCTGTCTTATGCTCATTGCCTATAGTAACCAATCATAGCTCAGAGCTCATATTAATGACCTGTGGGAGAATAGCAACCAATCATGGCTCAGCTTCCAACTGCCACAGCAGCAGCATATGGTGGTTAATAAGTATATTTTTGAAAGCATGGGGTGAAAATTTTGGCTCACAACCTAGTCCATGACATTCCCTGAGTCACAGAGAGTGGCTGTGCAAATTTGGTGATTGTAAATGCAACGGTACAGATTCCTTTAGTGGACATGCATGAATACACACACATACATTCAATTATATATTAGATTTTACTTATATGTTCTCTGACTGTGTTACAATTGATAGTACTAACCTTTTAATAGTTTTAAATAAAAGTTATGTTTTATATCTGTTTCTCTTTGCCTCTACTTTTCAATTGGACAAATTATTTATGTCATTCCTGGTTTGAAAATATCTTCCACTTAAACTAAACTCTTGTTCTGTTACCAAATCAAAAAGGGGGTGATCAGGACATGTTATGACTATTTATGATTAAATCTAATTATAATTTTCCTCTCCACTGTAAATATGAAGCCATACAAATTTTCCCTCACTACTACTCGCTGGCTTACTTACTTAAAATTTCTGTTGTGTTTTTCTCACAAAGTTGTCCTGGAGAGATACAGTACATGATGAATTATAATCTAAACCCTTTTACTGGATGTGGTCTCTTCTCCATGTAGACTGCATAATCCCCTCTTTTACTGCATGCAGGAGATCACACACGAGGGCTAGAGGGGTCAGTGCTCTTTGGATCCATTGCCCAAAAGGCAAGTTGAAGCTGTAAGACTTTTACATTGAACTTGCCAAGAATGTCAATAAAGATTTTCAATAATATCTTTGTAAAGTCCTCAAGCCTGAACTGTTCAGGTTACCCCTTGAGCCTGATAAAACAAAGAAAATAGCTCAAAATCACTTGAAACCATTCAGACTTTGAATCCAGTTTTGAGACCCTGCAATTCAGTTGCTGGATACTATCACATCCAAGTTGTCACCATTATTCTTATGAACTTTAACAGTTGGTGGAGCAAGAGAGGAGACGAGTGAGAGTCACAGAATGCAAACTTATATTAGCTCTTTGTAACAGAACCACAGAGCCTGGTAACCTGGAGCAAGATAAAAAGCGAAAGTCTAATCATTTGTCTCCCAGTCCAGTTTCTGGATGGCAGGGAAATGGGGCCAGTGTTACAAGGGTCTCTCTGTGTGGAAATTAAAATGGATACCCATGAGGTTGACTGCAATCAGCTTTAATAGATAAGCAGTATATTCCCAAAATACTGTAATACAGTATTATGGCATATTGAGGCACATTTACTAAGGGCCGTGGACCGCATTTCCTTTCGGTTTCCTGACTATTTCCGGTTTGCGCTGCATTTAACAGGGGTTTTTGGCGCATGCGATCATATTTTGTGCCAACTTTCATGCGACACAAATCGGGGGCCGTGGCTGTCGAACAACCCGACCGATTCGGACTAAGCGCGTTAGCAAAAATTCAAATTGCGTCACAAGACATGCACTCACATACACCGGGAAGAAGATGTTGAACTCCGGCGGACATCAGCGGGGAAGCAACACATGCAGGATATCGGGTGCGTGATCTTGGTGAATCACGCCGGACTTCATCCTCGTTGGACAGTCCGGATCAGGGATCGCGACAGGACCAGGTAAGTGAATGTGCCCCATTGTGTCAGCAATCATACCTACTATCAATAAAAAATTCTGAGGGCCCTGAAAGAAATGTAAACATTTTTGAAGAGGTATTAAGGCATAACTATATGAAAATGTTTGGGTGTTTTTCAGTTCTAGCACACTTGTGTTTTTTTCCAGGAAGCAGAGAAAAAACCATATAGGAGAAAGTTTCACGTACCCTGTTGTCCCAATGGTGGTGGAAGTTGAACGCCTGGAGTGCACAAGTGGTTCTGGCTTGAACTTGCAAATACTTAGAAAAGAAGGAAGTCGTAGCACATCCAGCGAGATTAAAACACTTTATTCTTCATTCTTCAAAAGGCATACATCGGTGTGAAAGTAGGCAGAGGGAACCTACGTCAACTGTCTCTATTAATGGAAAAATATAAAATCCATGACTTTTGGATGATGTGGAGTACAAAAAAGAGAAGCACAAAAACTGGGCTGCATCGTCAAAATCCTACGTGGCAGTCATATGGCAACACTTTATAATTTTTGTGATCATCTTTGATATTTTTAGCGCTTTTGTGATGATACCAATAATTTTTTTTTTCATGTGCTGGCATTAACTCTTTAAAAAACGAAGAGCCCAAAAGCCACCACTAACATGTATTTTGGGAAGGATTGTCTTTCCCTGATGATGTCATTGGGAGCAACAACTCTTACCAAATGTGAGCACACCATCGTAGTAATTTAAATGCCTTGTGCAATTTTGTCAGCAGCATTTAAACAATTAGCAACTGTGATCTCTGCCAGCACCAATCGTGAGTGTTACCGATTTGGGTCCGGGTTCAGTACACAAACTCAAACAGGATTTTAAAATTCTAACAGGCTTAGAATATTAAGTTTAACATTTAGAATATTAGAGTTTAGAATTTGTTTTATTATAATCACTCCAATCGTCACTTAAAGAAAATCTACCATTTGATTTGATGCATTATGAACCAAACATACCCTGAGAGTGCTGTAGGTATACTGATGCAGAATCATATTTTGTTTAACCCTTTCATGACTTGTGACATAATAGCACGTCACGGGTCAGCTGTGGGTGCATGGAGAGGGCTCATAGGCTGAGCTCCCTCCATAGCCGGTAAGTCATTGCTGCATATCGCAGCACTGATTTCAAATTCCAAGCTGACAAGAAAGCACTGAAAATGCCTTTTTTCACCAATTTCACTGCATTTTGAATTTTTTTCCCGGTTCCCACTACATGGCATGGAAAAATAAATATCACTATGACTGTGCATCACTATTAAGTGCAATTATGCAGAAAACAAGCCATCAAAGAGTTCTTTACATGTTAAAAAAAAGTAATAGATATTTGATTGTGGGGAGTGAAACATAAAAATGAATAAACAAAAAGGGCCAGGTCTTTAAAGGGTTAATCCCTGGGCTGAGTGGGTTTGCTGAAGAAAACTATTATAAAATCCAGGACAATGAGTTTCTGATGCTCCTTTGCTTTGCTTCTCTTACACTGCTCAGGAGAATGATGTAATCACTCACAGGCATAAGTAATTAATTGCTGCACCAGCCCCTAGCTGCTGTGTATGAGTGATCAAGCTCAGGTTGATTAGTCCTGTCTGTAATGTATTAAGGTACTGTAAGAACCCAGCTTTCCCAAGGTCCTGAATGTCTTAATTGTTTTTTTCAGCAAAACCACTCAACTCAAGGATTAAACAAGATACGCTTCTGCTACAGTGTAGCTCCAGCATTCTCAAGGTATGTTTGGTTCATAATGCATGAAATTAAATGATAGATTTAATTTAAGACTAGAAGATAGAAAAAAAATCACAGCACTGTTAAGATTTTGTATTATGAATAAGAATTATCATATGTGAGCTACATTTCCTACTGTGTTGAGTGAAATCAATAGAAAATATTGTTTGAGCAAATTTTACAAATAAATTTACCTTTAGGATTTTTTTTTTTTAATTTTAACAATCCATAATGAATTACAATGGATAATTTCTAGAGATGAGCGAACATGCTCGTCCGAGCTTGATGCTCGGTCGAGCATTAGGGTACTCGAAACTGCTCGTTGCTCGGACGAATACTTTGCCCGCTCGAGAAAATGGCAGCTCCCGCCGTTTTGCTTTTTGGCGGCCAGAAACAGAGCCAATCACAAGCCAGGAGACTCTGCACTCCACCCAGCATGACGTGGTACCCTTACACGTCGATAGCAGTGGTTGGCTGGCCAGATCAGGTGACCCTGGGATAGACTAGCCGCTGGCCGCGCTGCTCGGATCATTCTGTCTCTGGATGCCGCTAGGGAGAGAGCTGCTGCTGGTCAGGGAAAGCGTTAGGGTGTTCTATTAGCTTACTGTTAGGCAGGAGTGATTCTCAAAGAACCCAACAGCCCTTCTTAGGGCTACAATAACGTTCTACTTTTTTTATTTTAATTTGCATCTTTTACCATTTTGTGAGGAATTAGCAGGGGGACTTGCTACCGTTGTGTTTAGCTCTTAGTGGCACACATATCCATAGCAAAGACCGAAGTGGGAAAATTCAGTAGGGGTTGGATTTCTATTAGGCAATAACTCAGTGTCATCTCATCTGGCATAGTAGTGTGCTTCCTTTGATACTTGGCTAGAAAATAGCCATAGGAGAATACAAATAGCTTCTTGAAGCCTACAGTAGCGTTCTATATATTTGATTTCTGGTTGATCTGCTGGTGGCTGTAGTTTCTGCAGTGCATGTACTTGCCAATTCTGAGCAATTTGTAGTGAGACTTGCGACCGCTGTGTTCTGCGCTTAGTGGCGCACATATCCATAGCAAAGGCTGAAGTGGGAAAATTCAGTAGGGGTTGGATTTCTATTAGGCAATAACTCAGTGTCATCTCATCTGGCATAGTAGTGTGCTTCCTTTGATACTTGGCTAGAAAATAGCCATAGGAGAATACAAATAGCTTCTTGAAGCCTACAGTAGCGTTCTATATATTTGATTTCTGGTTGATCTGCTGGTGGCTGTAGTTTCTGCAGTGCATGTACTTGCCAATTCTGAGCAATTTGTAGTGAGACTTGCGACCGCTGTGTTCTGCGCTTAGTGGCGCACATATCCATAGCAAAGGCTGAAGTGGGAAAATTCAGTAGGGGTTGGATTTCTATTAGGCAATAACTCAGTGTCATCTCATCTGGCATAGTAGTGTGCTTCCTTTGATACTTGGCTAGAAAATAGCCATAGGAGAATACAAATAGCTTCTTGAAGCCTACAGTAGCGTTCTATATATTTGATTTCTGGTTGATCTGCTGGTGGCTGTAGTTTCTGCAGTGCATGTACTTGCCAATTCTGAGCAATTTGTAGTGAGACTTGCGACCGCTGTGTTCTGCGCTTAGTGGCGCACATATCCATAGCAAAGGCTGAAGTGGCAAAATTCAGTAGGGGTTGGATTTCTATTAGGCAATAACTCAGTGTCATCTCATCTGGCATAGTAGTGTGCTTCCTTTGATACTTGGCTAGAAAATAGCCATAGGAGAATACAAATAGCTTCTTGAAGCCTACAGTAGCGTTCTATATATTTGATTTCTGGTTGATCTGCTGGTGGCTGTAGTTTCTGCAGTGCATGTACTTGCCAATTCTGAGCAATTTGTAGTGAGACTTGCGACCGCTGTGTTCTGCGCTTAGTGGCGCACATATCCATAGCAAAGGCTGAAGTGGGAAAATTCAGTAGGGGTTGGATTTCTATTAGGCAATAACTCAGTGTCATCTCATCTGGCATAGTAGTGTGCTTCCTTTGATACTTGGCTAGAAAATAGCCATAGGAGAATACAAATAGCTTCTTGAAGCCTACAGTAGCGTTCTATATATTTGATTTCTGGTTGATCTGCTGGTGGCTGTAGTTTCTGCAGTGCATGTACTTGCCAATTCTGAGCAATTTGTAGTGAGACTTGCGACCGCTGTGTTCTGCGCTTAGTGGCGCACATATCCATAGCAAAGGCTGAAGTGGGAAAATTCAGTAGGGGTTGGATTTCTATTAGGCAATAACTCAGTGTCATCTCATCTGGCATAGTAGTGTGCTTCCTTTGATACTTGGCTAGAAAATAGCCATAGGAGAATACAAATAGCTTCTTGAAGCCTACAGTAGCGTTCTATATATTTGATTTCTGGTTGATCTGCTGGTGGCTGTAGTTTCTGCAGTGCATGTACTTGCCAATTCTGAGCAATTTGTAGTGAGACTTGCGACCGCTGTGTTCTGCGCTTAGTGGCGCACATATCCATAGCAAAGGCTGAAGTGGCAAAATTCAGTAGGGGTTGGATTTCTATTAGGCAATAACTCAGTGTCATCTCATCTGGCATAGTAGTGTGCTTCCTTTGATACTTGGCTAGAAAATAGCCATAGCAATAGGATAGGATTGTTTGGTTCTAAAAACTCAAAAAAAAACAAAAAACACAAAAAAAAACAAAAAACACAAAAAAAACACAAAAAAAAAAAAAAAAAAAGTAAAAAAAAAAAAAAAGTGATAACTCTCATTTTAAAAATGTTTAACCCCAGGGCTAGGGGTAGAGGACGAGGGCGGGGACGTGGGCGTCAAACTACTGCAGGGGTCAGAGGCCGTGGTCCTGGGCGGGGTGAGACACCACCTGCTGATGAGGGAGCAGGGGAACGCCGCAGAGCTACACTCCCTAGGTTCATGTCTGAAGTTACTGGGACTCGTGGTAGAGCACTGTTGAGGCCAGAACAGTGCGAACAGGTGATGTCGTGGATTGCTGACAATGCTTCGAGCAATTTGTCCACCACCAGTCAGTCTTCCACGCAGTCCACCCATGTCACCGAAATCCCCACTCCTCCAGCTCCTGCACCTCAGCCTCCTCCCCCCCAGTCTGCCCCCTCCCAGGAAAATTTGCCATTTGAACCGGCATACTCTGAGGAACTGTTTTCTGGACCCTTCCCACAGTCACAAACCACTTGTCCGGTTGCTGCTGAGCAATTTTCCGATGCCCAGGTTTTCCACCAGTCACAGTCTGTGGGTGATGATGACCTTCTTGACGTAGTGGAAGTGTGTAAAGAGGTGTCCGACGATGAGGAGACACGGTTGTCAGACAGTGGGGAAGTTGTTGTCAGGGCAGGAAGTCCGAGGGGGGAGCAGACTGAGGGATCGGAGGATGATGAGGTGACAGACCCAAGCTGGGTTGAGAGGCCGGGTGAACACAGTGCTTCTGAGACGGAGGAGAGTCCTCGACCTGAACAGGTTGGAAGAGGCAGTGGTGGGGCCAGACGGAGAGGCAGGGCCAGAGCTGGTGCATCAGCGCCACTGTCAACTAGTGAAGCTCCCGTGGTGAGGGCTCTTGCGGCGAGGGCTAGATCTTCAGAAGTGTGGAGGTTCTTTAAGGAAACACCGGATGACCGACGGACTGTGGTGTGCAACATTTGCCAAACCAGGCTCAGCAGGGGTTCCACCACTACTAGCTTAACTACCACCAGTATGCGCAGGCATATGAATGCTAAGCACCCCACTCAGTGGCAACAAGCCCGTTCACCTCCGGCCGTGCACACCACTGCTCCTTCCCCTGTGTCAGCTGCTAGTCAGCCCCCTGCCCAGGACCCTGGCCCAAAAACCCCATCGTCGCCTCCACGATCCTCCACAGCATCCACCAGCGTTCAGCTCTCCATACCCCAGACGCTGGAGCGGAAACGCAAATATAGTGCAACCCACCCGCACGCCCAAGCCCTTAATGTGCACATCTCCAGATTGCTTAGCCTGGAGATGCTGCCCTATAGGCTAGTAGAGACCGAGGCCTTTCGCAACCTCATGGCGGCGGCCGCCCCTCGGTATTCGGTCCCCAGCCGCCACTACTTTTCCCGATGTGCCGTCCCAGCCCTGCACCAGCACGTGTCAGACAACATCATCCGTGCCCTGACCAACGCCGTTTCTGACAAGGTCCACCTGACCACGGACACGTGGACGAGTGCTGCCGGGCAGGGCCACTATATATCGCTGACGGCACATTGGGTTAACTTGGTGGAGGCTGGGACCGAGACTGACCCTGGGGCTGCTCATATACTGCCGACGCCGAGGATTGCGGGGCCTACCTCGGTCCAGGTGTTTCAGGCCTACTATGCCTCCTCCTCCTCCCACCCCTCCTCCACCTCCTCCTCCGAACTACCATCCGTGGGCACGGCGCCATCAGTCGGTAGCTCTAGGCACAGCAGCAGTGCCGTCGCTAAGCGACAGCAGGCGGTGCTCAAACTGCTGAGCCTAGGCGACAAAAGGCACACCGCCCAAGAGCTATTACAGGGCATCACGGCGCAGACTGATCTGTGGCTGGCACCGCTGAACCTCAAGCCGGGAATGGTTGTGTGTGACAACGGCCGTAACCTGGTGGCGGCTCTGCAACTCGGCAGACTGACACATGTGCCATGCCTGGCCCATGTGTTAAATCTGATAGTGCAGCGTTTCCTCAAGACATACCCCAATCTGTCTGATTTGCTCACGAAGGTGCGCCGCATCTGTGCGCATTTCAGGAAGTCCAGCCCAGATGCTGCCACTCTCAGGGCAGCGCAGCGCCGCCTCCAACTGCCCGCTCACCGACTGTTGTGCGACGTGCCCACGAGGTGGAATTCAACACTGACCATGTTATCCAGAGTTTACCAGCAGCGCAGAGCGATTGTAGACTGCCAGATGTCAACTTCCACCAGAACTGGTAGTCAGGTCAGTCAGCTTCCTCAAGTCTACAATGAGGAGTGGACGTGGATGTCTGATATCTGTCAGGTGCTGAGTAACTTTGAGGAGTCAACACAGATGGTCAGTGGCGATGCCGCCATCATCAGCCTCACCATCCCGCTGCTTGGCCTGTTGAAAAACTCTCTGGTCAGCATGAAGTCGGAAGCTTTGCGCTCGTCACAAGAGACGGGGGAAGAATATTCCCTTGTTGATAGCCAAAGCACCCTGAGGTCTGTTTCTCAGCGCATATCGGAGGAGGTGGAGGTGGAGGAGGATGAGGAGGAAGAGGAGGAGAATGTTGGCGAGACACAAGAGGGGACCATTGTTGAGTCCTTCACTGTTCAGCGTGTATGGGCAGAAGAAGAGGAGTTGGAGGAGTTGGAGGAGGAGGAAATGGACAGTCAGGCCAGTGAGGGGAGTGAATTCTTACGCGTTGGTACTCTGGCGCATATGGCAGATTTCATGCTAGGCTGCCTATCCCGTGACCCTCGCGTTCAAAGAATTTATTCCAGCACCGATTACTGGGTGTTCACTCTCCTGGACCCACGGTACAAGCAAAATCTTGCCACTCTCATCCCTGCAGAGGAAAGGAGTGTGAGAATGCATGAATACCAGCAGGCCCTGGTGCACAAGCTGAAACAGTATTTCCCTTCTGACAGCGCTAGCGGCAGAGTGCGTAGTTCTGCGGGACAAGTAGCGAGGGAGAGTAGGCGAGCAGGCAGCTTGTCCAGCACTGGCAAGGGTACGCTTTACAAGGCTTTTGCCAGCTTTATGTCACCCCAGCAAGACACTGTCACCTGTCCCCAGTCTCGGCAGAGTAGGGCTGATCTTTACAGAAAGATGGTGAGGGAGTACGTAGCTGACCATACCATCGTCCTAAATGATCACACAGCTCCCTACAACTACTGGGTTTCAAAGCTGGACATGTGGCACGAACTGGCGCTGTACGCCTTGGAGGTTCTTGCCTGCCCTGCCGCTAGCGTCTTGTCCGAGCGGGTTTTCAGTGCAGCTGGTGGCATCATCACCGATAAGCGTACACGCCTGTCGACTGACAGCGCTGACAGGCTGACGCTTATTAAAATGAATAAAGGCTGGATTTCTCAGAATTTCCAATCTCCACCAGGTGAAGGAAGCTCAACCTGAATAATTGATCCACTCCTCCTCCTCCTCCTCATTTTCCTCCTTCTCCTCCTCTTTGTACAGTAAAGCAGAGGAAAATGGCTATTTTTTGACAGGGCCCACTGGCTCTTGCTATACTTCATGCATTTAATTTTTCTGGAGGGCCACCTACCCGGTCCTCTGTTTGAAACAATTTTTGTGAGTGCCACATACAGGCACTCAATCTATTCCATTTTTCTGGAGGGCCACCTACCCGGTCCTCTGGTTTGAACAATTTTTGGGACTGCCACATACAGGCACTCAATCTATTCCATTTTACTGGAGGGCCACCTACCTGCTCCTCTGGTTTGAAGAATTTTTGGGACTGCCACATACAGGCACTCAATCTATTCCATTTTACTGGAGGGCCACCTACCTGCTCCTCTGGTTTGAAACATTTTTGGGACTGCCACATACAGGCACTCAATCTATCCCATTTTACTGGAGGGCCACCTACCTGCTCCTCTGGTTTGAAGAATTTTTGGGACTGCCACATACAGGCACTCAATCTATTCCATTTTACTGGAGGGCCACCTACCTGCTCCTCTGGTTTGAAACATTTTTGGGACTGCCACATACAGGCACTCAATCTATCCCATTTTACTGGAGGGCCACCTACCTGCTCCTCTGGTTTGAAACATTTTTGGGACTGCCACATACAGGCACTCAATCTATCCCATTTTACTGGAGGGCCACCTACCTGCTCCTCTGGTTTGAAACATTTTTGGGACTGCCACATACAGGCACTCAATCTATTCCATTTTACTGCAGGGCCACCTACCTGCTCCTCTGGTTTGAACAATTTTTGGGACTGCCACATACAGGCACTCAATCTATTCCATTTTACTGGAGGGCCACCTACCTGCTCCTCTGGTTTGAACAATTTTTGGGACTGCCACATACAGGCACTCAATCTATCCCATTTTACTGGAGGGCCACCTACCTGCTCCTCTGGTTTGAAAAATGTTTGGGACTGCCACATACAGGCACTATCCAAATTAAATTGTCTCCATAGCAGCCTCCACACGTTGTCTCCATTCCTACCTCCAAAAGTCGTCCATATAGCTGCCTCCATACATCGTCCCTTTATCAAACGAGGTGTGTCAGGCAGAAATTTGGGTTGTTTTCATGGATTCCACATCAAAGTTGTTAACTTTGTCGCCACCCTGCTGTGTAATCCACAAAATATACTTGCAAACTTTTACCATTTAGGGATATTATTTCAGCGCTTCTTGCGCATCTGTTTACATTCCCCTCACCCGCCATATCCTAAACTTATAAGAACGCTACTACACTTGATCTTATACAAAAGTGCTGTTTGGGGAGTAGCCTAGAGACAGGGGCTTGGATTTGCGAAAGCTCGCCTGGCAGCGGAGCGCCAGCTCCATGCGCATCATGCGCTTCTTGCGCATCTGTTTACATTCCCCTCACCCGGCATATCCTAAACTTATAAGAACGCTACTACACTTGATCTTATACAAAAGGTTCTTAGAAGTGCTGTTTGGGGAGTAGCCTAGAGACAGGGGCTTGGATTGGCGAAAGCTCGCCTGGCAGCGGAGCGCCAGCTCCATGCCAAGATCCAACTAACATAGTTTTAACTGCAGCACCTTTAATCTACTACTAGTTCACTGCCTCCATACATGGTCCCCTTATCAAACGAGCTGTGTCAGGCAGAATTTTGGGTTGTTTTCATGGCTTCCATGTTAACTTTGTCGCCACCCTGCTGTGTAATCCACAAAATATACTGGCAAACTTTTATCATGTACCGATATTATTTGAGCACTTCTTGCTCACCTCCTTTGGTTCCTCTCTGCCACCCATTGGTTTGAAGCCTGAGTCCATTTAGGGTATGTCGCCATGACACTCTCTAGCCTGCTGCCGCTGCCTCTGCATGCCGTCCCCTATAGTGTCAGGGTCAATTATTGCATGTTTTAGATGCTATCTAGCTTCATTCTGTCACTCTGTCATGGCCATGCTGTTGCCCATAATTTTGGCATAATGGTGCGTTTAAGCAGCCTCAGAGGCATCCATGCATGCTGCCCCTGCTGTTTCCTGTCCATTTCCGTGGTGTTTCCATCCTTTTCTGAGGTTCCCAGGTGTTTGGCCAAGCTTCCCTGTGCAGAGCCTTGGTCCCCTTGAAAAATGCTCGAGTCTCCCATTGACTTCAATGGGGTTCGTTATTCGAGACGAGCACTCGAGCATCGGGAAAAGTTCGTCTCGAATAACGAGTACCCGAGCATTTTAGTGTTCGCTCATCTCTAATAATTTCCCTAACTATTTGAAACTGTACCTCAATTAGAAGGATAACTAACATTCATGGAGCAGTTGGCTTTTACTGTCAACTTTTCACCAAATTGTTACCTTTTTTGAAATATGTTTAGATGTAGATCAACCAAAGGAAACCATAGCGTAATTGAATAAAAGTCTGCCTGAATCTGGAACATCTAGCAAGAAAGTATAAATAATGTTTGCCTGTGTGAATAACAGTTTTTATCAGAGACTCAGTGGGATCATAATGTATTCTTTCAATCTGCACCAAAGGTAATAGCAGGAAGCTATTTTATAGATTTCTTAGTAATCTGAGCTGATGTTATACCTGTTACAGAACATTTCCAATAAAATAGAAACACAGCAGGGTAAAAAAAGATACAAATGGGGTTTTTATATCAGTCAATAAAAGCATGACTCTGCAGTAATGGAACATTTGTTCACAAATTGTATCATATCTGTACAGTAGGTAAGTCGGTACCATATAAAAAACATAATTCATACAATCCTTTACTTGGAAGTTTTTTTTTGCATGATTCTATTAGTCTATAGTTTTCTAGTAACAGAAAAAAGTAAATGCTCATCAGACATATCAATTTTTACAATGACTGAGGCTACATTACTATGTTTAACTAGTTAAAAGAGGGAATGATTCTTTTTCTAATCTAATGTTGTAGTTCTAGCAATAACATTATATTCTAGTAGAGATGATAAAGCAGAACTCATACAAAAGATTTACTTTTAATTGCTAATGAAGTATGTTTACAAGACATTTTTATAAAAATCTGACAGATAATGTTGTTACTGATATATGACTATAATAGAAGAGGCTTAGTTATGAATGAGTGAGTAGAAATAGATAACATCCAGTCTCAAGAAAATTCTTTTAATGTATATATTTATATTTTAGGAGTGTTCATTAGAGATGAGCGAGTATACTCGTCCGAGCTTGATGCTCGTTCGAGTATTAAGGTACTCGAAACGGCTCATTGCTCGGACGAGTATTTCCCCTGCTCGAGATCGAGCATTTAATTTAAAAAACACAGTGAAGAACAATGAAGAATAGAATAAAAACAGTGAACACAGTGAACACAGGATCATTTAAGTGAAAAACACAGTGAAAAACACAGTGAAGAATAGATTACAGATGTTCGGCACATCTGCTTACTTGTCGGAAGATACGGCGGAACGGTGCGAACAAAATAGCATGTGAAGAACACATTGAAGAACACGGTGAGCAGGACAGAGACACCAGGGAGCAGCACAGAGACACCGGGGAGCAGCACAGAGACATCGGGCAGCGGCAGGCACGGAGACATCGGGCAGCGGCAGGCACGGAGACATCGAGCAGTGGCAGGCACGGAGACATCGGGCAGCGGCAGGCATGGAGACATCGGGCAGCGGCAGGCACGGAGACATCGGAAGCGGCAGGCACGGAGACATCGGGCAGCGGCAGGCACGGATACATCGGGCAGCGGCAGGCACGGAGACATCGGGCAGCGGCAGGCACGGAGACATCGGGCAGCGGCAGGCACGGAGACATCGGGCAGCGGCAGGCACGGAGACATCGGGCAGCGGCAGGCACGGAGACACTGGGGCAGCGGCAGGCACGGAGACATCGGGCAGCGGCAGGCACCGAGACACCGGGGCAGCGGCACGCATGGAGGCACCGGCACGCACGGAGGCACCGGGGCAGCGACACGTACGGAGACATTGGGGTAGCGGCGCAGAGACATCGGGAAGGGCAGAGAGACAGAGAGATTGGGGAGACTTCAGTGGAAGAAGAGGAGCGGATCCCGGGACAGCGTATCTCCCGACAAGTAAGCAGATGTGCCGAACATCTGCAATCTATTCTTCACTGTGTTTTTCACTGCGTTTTTCACTTAATTGATCCTGTGTTCACTGTTTTTATTCTATTCTTCACTGTTCTTCACATCTGCTAACTTGTCGGGAGATAATATACGCGCGGAACAGTGAAGAATAGATTGCAGATGTTTGCATACATCTGCTAACTTATCAGAAGACATTCTTTTTCAGTTAATTAACACATTTTATTCCCGAACCATGGTCCCTTTGAAAAATGCTCGAGTCTCCCATTGACTTCAATGGGGCTCGTTATTCGAGACGAGCACTCGAGCATCTGGAAAAGTTTGTCTCGAACAACGAGCACCCGAGCATTTTAGTGCTCGCTCATCTCTAGTGTTCATTCAATGATTTCTATTTTTGTACAATAAAATGCTACAATATTCACAGTTTATCAGAGTGGCTAGCATTGTAGAAAATTAATTCTCTGTTAACCGTTTCAGTTCCGATGATCATTGTTGCCAGAAGGACAAGGTTAATTTTTTACTTTCTGCTATGCAGTTCTTTAAGTGACGATATCTCTGTAAAAGCATGACATATCATAACAAATTAGATATGTGAGACTTTATCTTAATATGATAGTTTTAATAATTATATTATTGAAATTTGCCAATAATTGACCACAAATGTGACAAAATAAGATTTTTCTAATTTTCCCATTAAAGTGTTTTTTAAAAAGTAGTAATTTTAACTAAATTATGTCACAAATATGCACAGTATTGTTTCATCACTCTTTCTCAGGTTCATCTACAGATACAGAGGGTGCTTGTAATTCTGAGATAAAGAAAAGTGAAAGTGTTTCCTGCAGTGTTCTACATTTTGCCTTCTTCTGACCATCTGGAGGGAGGGCACACTGCAAAAATCTATATCTCCTGACCCTTCCACCTAGAAACTAGGGTCATATTAAACATGATAGTTTCCCTTTTCATAAGATATATGGAATGTTTATAGATGCTCAACAGAAGCAGAGATATTCGCTCTTAAAGTTACAATTGGCAACAGAAAGCTGTACATAAAAATCTATTTTTTTAGTGCAACTTTAAGGGTGGATATCTCTGGCTCTGTAAAGCACCCATAAACAATCCATATATCATAATGGGAGATTCTCCTTTTTAATTTGGCACCAGAATTGTGTCTCTAGGCAAAAAAAAAAGTCCTTTCTGCAATCTGTCACAATGAAAGCTGCCTTATATCCTTGTTTCTACATGGAGGGTTAATGAGGATATTGTCCCATAAGCCACTAACCTGTTATCCAGGATGATTACAGGTTCCTAGTGATGGCCTTCTATACTATGGGAGAGCTAGCATGACACATGATAAAGATTTTTGAAAGTTATATGCTTAAATAAACTGCAGGAAGTCATTGGGTGTAGAAAGGTCTTGTAAACTGCACTTTACATAGTTTACATAGAAAATCCAGAACAATGGCAAAAATGTATCAATGTGTCACACATAAGACCAGTGACAGAAGGTAACTAGACAGTCTTTTGCTGTGCCAAATATATCACTGTGTATGATGCTTGCACCATCTAATAGTCTAGTTTAGTGTCAAACTTTGGTACATTGACTTAATTTTTGTTGTACAGACTTATGATGCAAAGCCACATTGTTTTCCATAGCCCACACCCATTTTTGTGCCCCATCTGTTTTTTACCTAGATAAACAGACTATTTCAGATCTTCAATGCCTTGTAAAAGCTATGCATTTTTTGTTTTTCTGTTACCTAAGATGTATGGGGACTTTTTTGCGTTTAATAGGTTGAAACTGATGTGCTTTAAAGGAAACCTACCACTTGAAGTGGTAGGTGTAAGAAGGAAATACCGAGCACCAGCTCAGGGTGAGCTGGTGCCGGAGCTTATTTTTGTTAGTGTTTTAAACCACTGTATCGCGGTTTAAAACACTTTTTAAACTTTATGGCCGAAGCTGCTTCAGCGCACCATGCGCGTGACCGTGCGCGCGGCTCTCCTTCACTTCTTATGTAGCCGCGCGCACGGTCGTGCGCATGGTGCGCCGAAGCAGCTTCGGCTATAAAGTTTAAAAAGTGCTTTAAACCGCGATACTACGGTTTAAAACACTAACAAAATAAGCTCCGGCACCAGCTCACCCTGAGCTGGTGCTCAGTATTGCCTTCTTACATCTACCACTTCAACTGGTAGGTTTCCTTTAATTAACATTTCCTGTACAATGTACCGTATTTAAAAAAGAACAAGTATACATTGAAAATTTGCAGAGACATGGTGGAATCATGGCTGGAAGGAGCTAACATGGTGGCCAGGTAGAACAAGAAAATGAAAGAGACTTCACAGATCAAAAAACATTAGGTGTGTTACCAGATTTACAATTAGTGCTAATATAACACAAGAGCTCACAATACTGCAGCATCTCCTTGGTGCTGTGATTCTCTGTTATCTTCCTCTGCAAGGGGACATACATGGATGCAATCTTATACTATGTCATATTTATCTGTTCTGGCCCTGTATTTTTGTAGTAAGCTAAAAAAAATAGTAATCTTGGTTCTGATAATGTATTTATGTAGTAATCTGTAGTAAAATGGGAAACTAATACACACAGGAAAGGGGGGCCCACGTTAATTGAAAGTCAGGACCCCCAAAATTCCTAGTGAATTTGCATGATGAAAATTGTTTGGTGCAAATTACTCCATTATTATTGTTAGTAGTTTATTAACAAAACAAATACAGACTAGATATTTTGTGAATTTAATCTAAATTATTGATTCATCTGTGATTTTAAATAATGTTAATAATAAGTATTATTATTATAATATTATATATATATATATATATATATATATATATATATATATATATATATTAATGTTATTGTTTTTTTATCTTGTTTTATTCTATGTAAGTTGGGGAATTTTATTTAATAAGTATATGGTGATTTGTGTTAAATTTAACATTTTTGTAGTTAAGTTTTGTGTAGTCCGGCATGTGGATGTTTACATTTTGAGTTCTTAATAAATTCAGCTCTGGGAAAGCATTTTCCTGTAAGAGAAGACTTGTAAAAACATCACTAAAAGCTAGCTAAGTTATTAGACACTTGAGTAAATCTGCACCAGCATGACAGCAGGTATAAGCAAATGCTTTGGGGAATAATTTCACAATGTAAATAAAGCTAAAAAGCTTCAATACAATCAGCAGAATACAATGTATATTAAAGATTTTTACTGCACATAAATTGGGTCTTATGTTTTTTTTTTAACTACCATATAAATTCAAGAATATGCCAAGTTTTTCAGTCCTACTTGGCTTATACTTTAAGTTATATACAAAAAAAAATGACTCTACCTGTGGATTCTCTGCTCTCTCAGCTCCAGGGTTGAGATAAGTCAATGTGCTCTGCCTGTTCACACACTATGATGCTGCAGTGGCATCATATGGCATCATATGTCTCTACCCACACTTCTAAACAGGATCCCAATAGAGAAGAGGAGCTACAACGAGTGCCCAAAGTAATTGCTGAGTTCCTAAGTTTTTATATATAACAAGGGGCTGCTGGGCATTTTGTTACCGGGTAAGTTGCTGGGCATTTCATTAGTTAGGAGAGGCTGCTGGGCGTTTTATTAATGAGTAGAGGCTGCTGAGCATTTCATTAATAGGGGAGGCTGCTGGGCAGTTCATCAGTCAGGGGAAGTTGTGACCAATTCATTTTCCACCCTAGGCTTACATTCAAGTCAATGGGGCAGATTTTTCAAGCTGTCTGAAAGTCAGAATATTTCTAGTTGCCCATGGCAACCAATCACAGCTCAGCCTAGAAATATTCTGACTTTAAGACAGCTTGATAAATCTGCCCGCTGGTTTTCCCAGTTTTTTGTGGTAAAATTATATTTAGGCCAGTTTATGCTCGAGTATATTTATATATATGTTTTTTACTTTTATACAAAAACTTTTACATAAATTTTTTCTTATACAGTCATGAGAAAAATAAAGTATAACAAAATCAACAGTTTTATGTAACTTCTGTTGGAAAGATCTTATAATCTGGTAAAACACAACAGATATCAATGTGCTATTATTTATTTAAAACACATATGGTCACATTTACTAAGGGTCAGTCGGACTTACTTTTGTCGGGTTTCCCGACGTTTTCCAGTTTGCGATGAATTGCCCCGGGATTTTGGCACACACCATCGGATTGTTGCGCATCGGCGCCTGCATTGGGTCCCCCTTCCACATAAAAAATATATACTGTACTTATTTGTAGATATACATTTACACAATCATAAACATTTATAAACACACTTTTATGTTCTCATATATATATATATATATATATATATATATATATATATATATATATATATACACTCACCGGCCACTTTATTAGGTACACCTGTCCAACTGCTCGTTAACACTTAATTTCTAATCAGCCAATCACACGGCAGCAACTCAGTGTATTTAGGCATGTAGACATGGTCAAGACAATCTCCTGCAGTTCAAACCGAGCATCAGTATGGGGAAGAAAGGTGATTTGAGTGCCTTTGAACGTGGCATGGTTGTTGGTGCCAGAAGGGTTGGTCTGAGTATTTCAGAAACTGCTGATTTTCACGCACAACCATCTCGAGGGTTTACAGAGAATGGTCCGAAAAAGAAAAAACATCCAGTGAGCGGCAGTTCTGTGGGCGGAAATGCCTTGTTGATGCCAGAGGTCAGAGGAGAATAGGCAGACTGGTTCGAGCTGATAGAAAGGCAACAGTGACTCAAATCGCCACCCGTTCCCACCAAGGTAGGCAGAAGAGCATCTCTGAACGCATAGTATGTAGAACTTTGAGGCAGATGGGCTACAGCAGCAGAAGACCACAGTGGGTGCCACTCCTTTCAGCTAAGAACAGGAAACTGAGGCTACAATTTGCACAAGCTCATTGAAATTGGACAGTAGAAGATTGGAAAAACGTTGTCTGGTCTGATGAGTTATGATTTCTGCTGCGATATTCGGATGGTAGGGTCAGAATTTGGCATCAACAACATGAAAGCATGGATCCATCCTGCCTTGTATCAACGGTTCAGGCTGGTGGTGGTGGTGTCATGGTGTGGGTAATATTTTCTTGGCACTCTTTGGGCCCCTTGGTACCAATTGAGCATCGTTTCAACGCCACAGCCTACCTGAGTATTGTTGCTGACCATGTCCATCCCTTTATGACCACAATGTACCCAACATCTGATGGCTACTTTCAGCAGGATAATGCGCCATGTCATAAAGCTGGAATCATCTCAGACTGGTTTCTTGAACATGACAATGAGTTCACTGTACTCAAATGGCCTCCACAGTCACCAGATCTGAATCCATTAGAGCATCTTTGGGATGTGGTGGAAAGGGAGATTCGCATCATGGATGTGCAGCCGACAAATCTGCGTCAACTGTGTGATGCCATCATGTCAATATGGACCAAAATCTCTGAGGAATGCTTCCAGCACCTTGTTGAATCTATGCCACGAAGAATTGAGGCAGTTCTGAAGGCAAAAGGGGGTCCAACCCGTTACTAGCATGGTGTACCTAATAAAGTGGCCGGTGAGTGTATATATATATATATATATATATATATATATATATATATATATATTTAAACAGTCAGACATACAGCGTATACACATAATATACACACTCATATAGTATAAACACATTATACACACATGTACAGTATATACAAGTCAAGTACAAACACTTATAATATATGTATATTATATACATACATATTATGTACATGTATATGATATACTTAAACATACAGTATATACACCCCATATTTACACATGCAAAAAGTAAAATCACACCATAAACACATATACTACATATAGCATATACATGCATAAATACATTATATACATAAAATACCCAAATACAGCATATACACACACATACAGCATATACACACAGAAGATAAACACTCAACTATACAGCATATGCTTGCACCCATACACACCATAAACACACATATAACATACATTCGAGGTAAAAAAAAAACAACAAATAACAATGATGCATCATATTGTCAGTTACGGCTGAGTCCATGTTCACTTGCAGCATTGGTGTTTTAAACTGAACTCACCAATTCCAAAAGAAAAGGTTTGTCTAAATGCAAAACACATGGGGCCACATTTACTTACCTGTCCCATTGACGGAATGTCTGACGAGAATTCGGAGCTGCCGTGATTCAATAATATTGTGCGTCCAATTTCCTGCATGTGTCGCTACCCCGCTCAGGTCCACCGGAGTTCACCATCTTCTTCCTGGTGTAAGTGAGTGCTGATCTTGCGACAAAATTTTGAAATTTAAATTCCTCGGTTAGTCCAAATCAGTCGGGTTGTCCGACGGCCCCACATTCCGATTTGTGTGGCATGCAAGCCGGCGCCAATGCACCAAAATCCGATCACGTGCGCCAAAAACCTGGGGCAGTTCAGCGCAAAACGGAAACATTTGCGAAACCCAACAGAAATGCGGCAGCGGGACCCTTAGTAAATGTACCCTATGGAGCTTGATCGAATTTCACTAGACTATGTAAACCCATGTACTCCAGATTTAGTAAATAAAGATCTGGTTCATGCAGATTTATTCATTCATGTATTGAAACATTGTGCAAGTTCTGTCACCTCTTGCATACCCCATTATTCCTCATGTAAGAAGAACCCTCATCCTACTGTTTCATCTGATTATTTTATTATTCAGTAAAGTCTTATTTTGTTTGCTTCTTTTCCTTATTATCTCTAAAGCCCTGCAGAATACGATGGTGCTATATGAAAAAAAAGATTTTAATTATTTCCTTTTCAGACAATTATATTATAGATTTGTGTGCTTGGGATCATTGTCCACATGTATGAGTGTCTATGTGTTGTATGTTTACTGTCTTTCATGTATAGTAGCTACTCTTCACATAGCTTCTGTCTCTAAAATGGCTTCCAAAACCTCTTTTGCCCTCTAGTAAGTGACAAATATAATTTTATCATGTTCGACCACCAAAGGTTTGGATGCATATAGAACCAAACTTTTATTAATATTGTACGGGAACATGGGTTTGTCTGGTTTGTTGCCCTAATCTCTATTCTTTGTATTGTGTAACAATCACTTGAATGCTCCTGTTCAGCAAATCATTTCAATTGTGGCTTATGTGGAGGTAGTCACACTGGCCAGAAATGAATGAAGCTTTAGTTAGTTGCAACTGGCTGCTACTTTCCCTTTTATTTTCTATGGAAGCAACACGGGTGCACTTAATTTTTCACACACTGCTTTTGCATTAAGCCTAGTTTAAGTCAAATAAATAATGACACAGGGTTATTTGTGTTTATGTGTTTTTTGTTCATATCAAATTGCAGATACATTATTTAAGACCTTAAAAAGGCCAGAAGTGTTTTTTTCATGTCAAAACCATATAATTCAAATATTGTGTACTTTTCCTTTCTCATGACAGTGTGTACATATACAAATACATACATTCATACATATACACATTAGCCAAGATTTACCAAAATCTCTGCACCAATTTTCTGTCAGATTTTGCACATTCTTTAATGTGCAAACTGCTTGCACATGTATTTAAGAAGTGTCCGTGACACACATGTGTTGCACATGACTCATTTGTGTCATGGCTGCTCTATACCCGACGTGACACAAATTTCTGCACTGAAAGGGGTGTTTCGGTGCACAGTCAGTTGTGTTGTATGCTCTATGCATGCTCAAAAAGTTGGTGCACTCTGTCAGAGCAGTGCAGGGGGGCGCCAGATTCACGAAGAACGTGCATCACAATTCATGAATCACACTCCACATTACTCAGGCAAACTGCACTTAGTGCACTTATACAAAAAAGAGCAGTTTAATTCTTATTTGCAATAATACTGTAAGAATAGTTATAGAGAAAACCATTTGGAAGAAGTAGAAGTATTTTACTGCACCCTGTACTTAAGAAAAGAGATAGAGCATAGTATTTACAATAAATACTTAGAAAACTGTGCTAACAAGATTGAGAGTTAAACGGAACATATGCTGCTTGTAATGGCACTTTCTAAATCAATGAAATTATCATTACAGAACATGTCGACAAATTAGGCAAATACAGGCTGCATATGGGAGAAATGCAATTTGGCTCCATAAAAAGAAATTAAACAATAAAATATCAATGACATATGTAGTTAGCTAAAGGTTTTGAGGTTTAAATACCAATTTGTGAAAAATGTTCACAGCCCAATCAGCGCATACGTTTAAAATATCAACCTACGTGGAGCGCTGTGATTTACTTATGAGACCAGATGTTTGGAGACCTTGGTAATGCCCTTTTTTAGGTCAAAAATATAGCAGGCAGATTTTATACATTTATACCTTTAAGCAATCCAGGTTATTTCAGATGCAGCCAATAAAACAAATCAATTATCATATTTCTTATGTAACATGGTCTTGCAGTCAATTGCTATAGATTTCTAATCTTTCATTCTGCAAGCCATGAAGATCTTGAAAAGACATTTTTCAAATATCCATTTCAGTCAGCAGTCAAGAAAAATATTGTATCTCAAGCCACCAGCTTCAAATTCTAAATAATAAAAAGCATGATTGAAACGCCTGCTGTAATCCTTTCACCCATTTAAATTCCATTTATTTGTTTTTGAATTCTGTATAAGACAGAGTAATGATGAGATTAAATATTCAAATGAGGTGAAAAATGCCAATCAAATTGTTTCATTTCTTAAAATTACACACCATGTAATTTCAAATGAACGAGAGTACTACATAAGCTTTCTCAGCGATAGTGCTGTTCCATCAGGGAAAAATATGTTAATGTGTTATGTGAAAGATAAATAACTTCATTCATTTTTTTCTCGATTCCCTTCTTAACTAAAAGAGGAATTCAAGCACTATCCACCACTAGATTAATTTTTCAGTACATTTTAAGATAAATGTCTCCCAATATATTTCAGTTTAAACATTGTGAAAAGTGTGAAGATTAGCTACAGAAATAACACACACACACACACACATATATATATATATATATAGAGAGAGAGAGAGAGAGAGAGAGAGAGAAAGAGAGAGAGAGAGAGATCTATAGTACAGTATGATGTAAACAACATTATACCTGCTGCACTGATTATTTTTTTATTGATTGCATTGACTTTTGGAAAAAACATCAGATTGTTCCTCTGTTAACAGAGATGGAAGGTGTCAAGACTCAACACTTTGGGGGTCATTTACTAAGGGCCCGATTCGCGTTTTCCCGACGTGTTACCTGAATATTTCCGGCGCCAGCATGCACATGACGGAAATCGGGGCGTGGCCGTACGAAAACCCGACGGATTCGGAAAACCCGACGCATTTAAAAAAAAAAGTGGACACGCGGTTACCTTCACTCGGCCTGGATTGGTGAACTTCAGTGCATTCAGCTCAGCAGCGACACCTGGTGGACGTCGGAGGAACTGCCTTAGTGAATCGCCGGAAGAACCGAATCCTCCACACAGAACGCGCCGCTGGATCGCGAATGGACAGGGTAAGTAAATCTGCCTTTTTGACTATTAAAACCAGATGCCCATATGGAGCAAAAGATAGTTCTGGCATGCAGTTACTGTTGATATCTGTTATTCCTGTTACTCTCTCAACAAGAGATGTTTTTCTTTTACATGAATGTTCCCTTACACAATAATAAACCAAAGAAGTGACGAGATGATAATGCACTATGAAGCATCAGTCTATCAGTCTCAGAGAAAAAATAACCTTCATAAGCTGTTAATACAGTGGACCTGACAAATAGTGCCCAGAAGCAGCGTCCTGGACATTTCGACCTTACATTGTAGGAGTACTACCTGGTGTCTGAGCTTTGTTAGTGATGTGGTATGGATTGGGATATTACTCTACATGTTTGGTGGAGTTACTCCAAATGAGGACCCATTTGGGACAAGGTGTATGACGTGTAAACTGTGATGAGTACACTTTCTGCTTTTGGTAGCCTTCACCTAGCCCTGCTCTCTATATTACCCAGTCCATTATAAGACATCTACAGAAACACTTTCTGATGACCATCTCCAGGCGTTGGCACAGTACTAACCTTCTGGGTGTTGTGAAATGGATTCAAGAAGTGAACAGCCTCCAGTAAATGGAGTTGACATCAGAGGATTCTGTTACCTTAGACAGCTTCTTCACTGCCCGGAAACCATGGATATTATTCCAGAGATCTCAAGCTTTTTGTAATATTCTGGGGTTAGTGTTATTCTATTGGGTTCTTTCTCCTTATTTTCCCTGCTTTCCTCTCCCTCTTTCCTTTATTACGGATAAGGTAGTAAGTGGCTCTAGAACTCCCTTGTACACATTATATTATTTGTTTTTTTATCTAGGGTTTGGCCACCCCCTAGAGTCTTGGACACAAAAGAATTTAATTGTCCCCTCTCTTTTTATTTTTGTACTCCTGAAACGAGTTTATTGACTCCTGAAATTTAATAAAGACATATAATAATCGTCTACATGGGTAAAGTAGAAAACTAGGAGTTAATATCAACCCTGACTATAGTCACTTAAATTCTGAGGGGAAGGTTTCCCAAAATATTGCAGATAAGGACAATAACCTTTAACATGCTTGAAAAAATCCATTGCAGTTTATATGTTTATTGCGTACTTGAACATATGAACTGTATGCATTTATCATAAACAGCTATAAAATATACCTTAGTTTGGAGGAAATTAAGGACATTGGAGGAAAATGGTTTTCTCCTATTTTCCTTTTCCTTCTTCCATCTCTCATTGTCTCTAATTGGTAATTTGGGAAAATATTGGATTGTTGTAGGTTCTTTGTGTGTGTGCATATAAAAAAAAATACAAAAACAAAAAATGTATACATTTGATTTTTAATAATCATTGCACCTTTGGCCATCTTATCACTCCTTAAGACTTTTTTGAGATTTGAAATACTTGCGATTATCAGAAAGGCACCTGGAAAATATGCATCACCCCACATCTTCCCATCATGCAACTGAAATAACAGGTGTCTTCACTGCATAAGCTTCTTAAAAGCTATATTCTTTCAAGCATGTTTTCAAAAAAAATGTGCCCTTTATTGCCGTCAGGTTGCAGAATACAGAATACAAAGTACTTGCATAGTTTTTCAGTCACATGTTCATGTGAGTAAGTCTTTTCTTGAGATTATGTTCTGGCGAAGGTCAGGACCTTTCCATCATCTCCAGTAGCTCTTCATGTGTCTTTATCCATCTGTCATGTGTGCATCCTCCATATGTTTCTAACCACAGCACAGGGTGAAAAAAAGGAATAACCCTAAAACCTAACTTTTAATCAACAAATCAATAAAATGTCACTATTAAAAACATTCAAAAAGGACCATAATCCATCAGTAACAAACCACTCGGCCTAGAACAAGGTAAATGTAGATTTATTCCCGGTCCACGCTGGTGGAGCGATTCAGGCAAAAGTGATATCATAAAACGTTCTTACCAGCTTCCGGGATGTAAGGTGGTTGGGAGTTGAATCAGGAAGGTACACAGATGATAAACCAGGTCAGGAACAGATAACCACACTGCACCTAGTATTCCCTATCTGACACTCTCCCTGCTCCCCAAAATTTGCTCCCGCCCTTACAAGGGCAGTACCGGGGTCACCCTACAGCCTGAGTGGACCCTAGAAGTCCCTAATGTGTTCCCTATTGGTTTATCCTCTGTGTACCTTCCTGATTCAACTCCCAACCACCTTACATCCTGGAAGCTGGTTGTTATATACTGGTGAAAACTGTAGTGCCCCGGACACTTCCAGGAGGCACTCGCATATGTAACACAGTGAAATTATTGTGCTGTAATCTGAAAGTCTGAAATGTGACACAGCAAGAGTTTTTAGGGAGTAGTCCTAGCCGCAATGACTCATATATAGTAAAAATAGAGGTGTGTATTGTAGTACTGGATATTCTATGTTTCTATATATGGTACATTCTTTATATTTAGGCTTGAAATCACATATAGTATCCCAGTTTATTCTGATTGAGTGCATGCTGGATTTACAAGTCAGTTCAGTGATTTTAGGCCAGTTCTAGAGATGAGCGAGCACTAAAATGCTCGGGTACTCGTTATTCGAGACGAACTTTTCCCGATGCTCGAGTGCTCGTCTCGAATAACGAGCCCCATTGAAGTCAATGGGAGACTCGAGCATTTTTCAAGGGGACCAAGGCTCTGCACAGGGAAGCTTGGCCAAACACCTGGGAACCTCAGAAAAGGATGGAAACACCACGGTAATGGACAGGAAACAGCAGCGGCAGCATGCATGGATGCTTCTGAGGCTGCTTAATCGCACCATTATGCCAAAATTATGGGCAACAGCATGGCCATGACAGAGTGACAGAATGAAGCTAGATAGCATCTAAAACATGCAATAATTGACCCTGACACTATAGGGGACGGCATGCAGAGGCAGCGGCAGCAGCGGCAGGCTAGAGAGTGGCATGGCGACATACCCTAAATGGACTCAGGCTTCAAACCAATGGGTGGCAGAGAGGAACCAAAGGAGGTGAGCAAGAAGCGCTCAAATAATATCGGTACATGATAAAAGTTTGCCAGTATATTTTGTGGATTACACAGCAGGGTGGCGACAAAGTTAACAAGGAAGCCATGAAAACAACCCAAAATTCTGCCTGACACAGCTCGTTTGATAAGGGGACCATGTATGGAGGCAGTGAACTAGTAGTAGATTAAAGGTGCTGCAGATAAAACTATGTTAGTTGGATCTTGGCATGGAGCTGGCGCTCCGCTGCCAGGCGAGCTTTCGCCAATCCAAGCCCCTGTCTCTAGGCTACTCCCCAAACAGCACTTCTAAGAACCTTTTGTATAAGATCAAGTGTAGTAGCGTTCTTATAAGTTTAGGATATGGCGGGTGAGGGGAATGTAAACAGATGCGCAAGAAGCGCTGAAATAATATCCGTAAATGGTAAAAGTTTGCCAGTGTATTTTGTGGATAACACAGCAGGGTGGCGACAAAGTTAACAACTTTGATGTGGAATCCATGAAAACAACCCAAATTTCGGCCTGACAAACCTCGTTTGATAAAGGGACGATGTATGGAGGCAGCTATATGGACGACTTTTGGAGGTAGCAATGGAGACAACGTGTGGAGGCTGCTATGGAGACAATTCAATTTGGATAGTGCCTGTATGTGGCAGTCCAAAAAATTTTTCAAACCAGAGGAGCAGGTAGGTGGCCCTCCAGAAAAATGGAATAGATTGAGTGCCTGTATGTGGCAGTCCAAAAAATTTTTCAAACCAGAAGAGCAGGTAGGTGGCCCTCCAGAAAAATGGAATAGATTGAGTGCCTGTATGTGGCAGTCCAAAAAAGTTTTCAAACCAGAGGAGCAGGTAGGTGGCCCTCCAGAAAAATGGAATAGATTGAGTGCCTGTATGTGGCAGTCCAAAAAAGTTTTTAAACCAGAGGAGCAGGTAGGTGGCCCTCCAGAAAAATGGAATAGATTGAGTGCCTGTATGTGGCAGTCCAAAAAAGTTTTTAAACCAGAGGAGCAGGTAGGTGGCCCTCCAGAAAAATGGAATAGATTGAGTGCCTGTATGTGGCAGTCCCAAAAAATTGTTTAAAACAGAGGACCGGAAAGGTGGCCCTCCAGAAAAATTGAATAGATTGAGTGCCTGTATGTGGCACTCCCAAAAATTGTTTAAAACAGAGGACCGTGTCGGTGGCCCTCCAGAAAAATTAAATGCATAAAGTACTATACCTAGAGCCAGTGGGCCCTGTCAAAAAACAGCCAGTTTCCTCTGCTTTACTGTACAAAGAGGAGGAGAAGGAGGAAAATGAGGAGGAGGAGGAGTGGATAAATTATTCAGGTTGAGCTTCCTTCACCTGCTGGAGATTTGAAATTAGGAGAAATCCATGCTTTATTCATCTTGATAAGCGTCAGCCTGTCAGCGCTGTCAGTCGACAGGCGTGTACGCTTATCGATGATGATGCCACCAGCTGCACTGAAAACCCGCTCTGACAAGACGCTAGCGGCAGGGCAGGCAAGAACCTCCAAGGCGTAGAGCGCCAGTTCGTGCCACATGTCCAGCTTTGAAACCCAGTAGTTGTAGGGAGCTGTGTGATCATTTAGGACGATGGTATGGTCAGCTACGTACTCCCTCACCATCTTTCTGTAAAGATCAGCCCTACTCTGCCGAGACTGGGGACAGGTGACAGTGTCTTGCTGGGGTGACATAAAGCTGGCAAAAGCCTTGTAAAGCGTACCCTTGCCAGTGCTGGACAAGCTGCCTGCTCGCCTACTCTCCCTCGCTACTTGTCCCGCAGAACTACGCACTCTGCCGCTAGCGCTGTCAGAAGGGAAATACTGTTTCAGCTTGTGCACCAGGGCCTGCTGGTATTCATGCATTCTCACACTCCTTTCCTCTCCAGGGATGAGAGTGGAAAGATTTTGCTTGTACCGTGGGTCCAGGAGAGTGAACACCCAGTAATCGGTGCTGGAATAAATTCTTTGAACGCGAGGGTCACGGGATAGGCAGCCTAGCATGAAATCTGCCATATGCGCCAGAGTACCAACGCGTAAGAATTCACTCCCCTCACTGGCCTGACTGTCCATTTCCTCCTCCTCCAACTCCTCCAACTCCTCTTCGTCTGCCCATACACGCTCAACAGTGTAGGACTCAACAATGGTACCCTCTTGTGTCTCGCCAACATTCTCCTCCTCTTCCTCCTCATCCTCCTCCACCTCCACCTCCTCCGATATGCGCTGAGAAACAGACCTAAGGGTGCTTTGGCTATCAACAAGGGAATCTTCTTCCCCTGTCTCTTGTGAGGAGCGCAAAGCTTCCGACTTCATGCTGACCAGAGAGTTTTTCAACAGGCCAAGCAGCGGGATGGTGAGGCTGATGATGGCGGCATCGCCACTGACCATCTGTGTTGACTCCTCAAAGTTACTCAGCACCTGACAGATATCAGACATCCACGTCCACTCCTCATTGTAGACTTGAGGAAGCTGACTGACCTGACTACCAGTTCTGGTGGAAGTTGACATCTGGCAGTCTACAATCGCTCGGCGCTGCTGGTAAACTCTGGATAACATGGTCAGTGTTGAATTCCACCTCGTGGGCACGTCGCACAACAGTCGGTGAGCGGGCAGTTGGAGGCGGCGCTGCGCTGCCCTGAGAGTGGCAGCATCTGTGCTGGACTTCCTGAAATGCGCACAGATGCGGCGCACCTTCGTGAGCAAATCAGACAGATTGGGGTATGTCTTGAGGAAACGCTGAACTATCAGATTTAACACATGGGCCAGGCATGGCACATGTGTCAGTCTGCCGAGTTGCAGAGCCGCCACCAGGTTACGGCCGTTGTCACACACAACCATGCCTGGCTTCAGGTTCAGCGGTGCCAGCCACAGATCAGTCTGCGCCGTGATGCCCTGTAATAGTTCTTGGGCGGTGTGCCTTTTATCGCCTAGGCTCAGCAGTTTGAGCACCGCCTGCTGTCGCTTAGCGACGGCACTGCTGCTGTGCCTAGAGCTACCGACTGATGGCGCCATGCCCACGGATGGTCGTTCGGAGGAGGAGGTGGAGGAGGGGTGGGAGGAGGAGGAGGCATAGTAGGCCTCAAACACCTGGACCGAGGTAGGCCCCGCAATCCTCGGCGTCGGCAGTATATGACCAGCCGCAGGGTCACACTCGGTCCCAGCCTCCACCAAGTTAACCCAATGTGCCGTCAGAGATATATAGTGGCCCTGCCCGGCAGCACTCGTCCACGTGTCCGTGGTCAGGTGGACCTTGTCAGAAACGGCGTTGGTCAGGGCACGGATTATGTTGTCTGACACGTGCTGGTGCAGGGCTGGGACGGCACATCGGGAAAAGTAGTGGCGGCTGGGGACCGAATACCGAGGGGCGGCCGCCGCCATGAGGCTGCGAAAGGCCTCGGTCTCTACTAGCCTATAGGGCAGCATCTCCAGGCTTAGCAATCTGGAAATGTGCACATTAAGGGCTTGGGCGTGCGGGTGGGTTGCACTATATTTGCGTTTCCGCTCCAGCGTCTGGGGTATGGAGAGCTGAACGCTGGTGGATGCTGTGGAGGATCGTGGAGGTGACGATGGGGTTTTTGTGGCAGGGTCCTGGGCAGGGGGCTGACTATCAGCTGACACAGGGGAAGGAGCAGTGGTGTGCACGGCCGGAGGTGAACGCGCTTGTTGCCACTGAGTGGGGTGTTTAGCATTCATATGCCTGCGCATACTGGTGGTAGTTAAGCTAGTAGTGGTGGAACCCCTGCTGATCCTGGTTTGGCAAATGTGGCACACCACAGTCCGTCGGTCATCCGGTGTTTCCTTAAAGAACCTCCAGACTTCTGAAAATCTAGCCCTCGCCGCAGGAGCCCTCGCCACGGGAGCTTCACTAGTTGACACATTTGGCGCTGATGCACCAGCTCTGGCCCTGCCTCTCCGTCTGGCCCCACCACTGCCTCTTCCAACCTGTTCTGGTCGAGGACTCTCCTCCGTCTCAGAAGCACTGTGTTCACCCGGCCTCTCAACCCAGCTTGGGTCTGTCACCTCATCATCCTCCGATCCCTCAGTCTGCTCCCCCCTCGGACTTCCTGCCCTGACAACAACTTCCCCACTGTCTGACAACCGTGTCTCCTCATCGTTGGACACCTCTTTACACACTTCTTCCACTACGTCAACAAGGTCATCATCACCCACAGACTGCGACTGGTGGAAAACCTGGGCATCAGAAAATTGCTCATCAGCAACCGGACAAGTGGTTTGTGACTGTGGGAAGGGTCCAGAAAACAGTTCCTCAGAGTATGCCGGTTCAAATGGCAAATTTTGCTGGGAGGGGGCAGACTGGGGGGGAGGAGGCTGAGGTGCAGGAGCTGGAGGAGTGCCGATTTCGGTGACATGGGTGGACTGCGTGGAAGACTGACTGGTGGACAAATTGCTCGAAGCATTGTCGGCAATCCACGACATCACCTGTTCGCACTGTTCTGGCCTCAACAGTGCTCTACCACGAGTCCCAGTAACTTCAGACATGAACCTAGGGAGTGAAGCTCTGCGGCGTTCCCCTGCTCCCTCATAAGCAGGTGGTGTCTCACCCCGCCCAGGACCACGGCCTCTGACCCCTGCAGTAGTTGGACGCCCACGTCCCCGCCCTCGTCCTCTACCCCTAGCCCTCGGGTTAAACATTTTGAAAATGAGAGTTATAACTTGTATTTTTTTTTTAACTTTTTTTTTTTTTTTTTTTGTGTTTTTTAGTTTTTAAAACCAAACGATGCTATCCTATTGCTATGGCTATTTTCTAGCCAAGTATTACAGCACACTACTATGCCAGATGAGATGACGCTGAGTTATGAAAAAAATAAACGTAAAATAAAAAAGGAAATGGCAGACTGTGCCTAGTTGAAATACAACCCCGGGCCCTAATAAATTTTCCCACTTCGGTCTTTGCGATGGATATGTGCGTCACTAAAACACAGTGGTCGCAAGTCTGACTCCAAATTGCTCCCAATTTGATAGTAGATGCACTGCAGCAAGTACAGCCACCAGCAGATCAACCAGAAATCAAATATATATAACGCTACTGTAGGCGTAATTAAGACGTTTGTATTCTCCTATGGCTATTTTCTAGCCAAGTATTACAGCACACTACTATGCCAGATGAGATGACGCTGAGTTATGAAAAAAATAAACGTAAAATAAAAAGAAACTGGCAGACTGTGCCTAATTGAAATACAACCCCGGGCCCTAATAAATTTTCCCACTTCGGTCTTTGCGATGGATATGTGCGTCACTAAAACACAGTGGTCGCAAGTCTGACTCCAAATTGCTCCCAATTTGATAGTAGATGCACTGCAGCAAGTACAGCCACCAGCAGATCAACCAGAAATCAAATATATATAACGCTACTGTAGGCGTAATTAAGACGTTTGTATTCTCCTATGGCTATTTTCTAGCCAAGTATAACAGCACACTACTATGCCAGATGAGATGACGCTGAGTTATGAAAAAAATAAACGTAAAATAAAAAGAAACTGGCAGACTGTGCCTAATTGAAATACAAACCCGGGCCCTAATAAATTTTCCCACTTCGGTCTTTGCGATGGATATGTGCGTCACTAAAACACAGTGGTCGCAAGTCTGACTCCAAATTGCTCCCAATTTGATAGTAGATGCACTGCAGCAAGTACAGCCACCAGCAGATCAACCAGAAATCAAATATATATAACGCTACTGCAGGCGTAATTAAGACGTTTGTATTCTCCTATGGCTATTTTCTAGCCAAGTATTACAGCACACTACTATGCCAGATGAGATGACGCTGAGTTATGAAAAAAATAAACGTAAAATAAAAAGAAACTGGCAGACTGTGCCTAATTCTACTCAAACCCCTAATAAATTTTCCCACTTTGGTGTTTGAGGTGGATATGTGTGTCACTAAGAGCTAAACACAACGGTAGCAAGTCCCCCTGCTAATTCCTCACAATATGGTACTAGCTGCAAATAAAAAAAAAAAAAAATTATAACGTTATTGTAGCCCTAAGAAGGGCTGTTGGGTTCTTTAAGAATCACTCCTGCCTAACAGTAAGCTAATAGAACACCCTAACGCTTTCCCTGAGCAGCAGCAGCTCTCTCCCTAGCGGCATCCAGACAGAGAATGATCCGAGCAGCGCGGGCAGCGGCTAGTCTATCCCAGGGTCACCTGATCTGGCCAGCCAACCACTGCTATCTACGTGTAAGGGTACCACGTCATGCTGGGTGGAGTGCAGAGTCTCCTGGCTTGTGATTGGCTCTGTTTCTGGCCGCCAAAAAGCAAAACGGCGGGAGCTGCCATTTTCTCGAGCGGGCGAAATACTCGTCCGAGCAACGAGCAGTTACGAGTACGCTAATGCTCGATCAAGCATCAAGCTCGGACGAGTATGTTCGCTCATCTCTAGATATGGCGGGTGAGTGGAATGTAAACAGATGCGCAAGAAGCGCTGAAATAATATCGGTAAATGATAAAAGTTTGCCAGTATATTTTGTGGATTACAGCAGGGTGGCGACAAAGTTAACAAGTTTGATGTGGAATGGCCTGTAATAGCTCTTGGGCGGTGTGCCTTTTATCGCCTAGGCTCAGCAGTTTGAGCACCCCCTGCTGTCGCTTAGTGACGGCACTGCTGCTGTGCCTAGAGCTACCGACTGATGGCGCCATGGCCACGGATGGTAATTCGGAGGAGGTGGAGGAGGGGTGGGAGGAGGAGGAGGTATAGTAGGCCTTTGAGACCTGGACCGAGGTAGGCCCCGCAATCCTCTGCGTTGGCAGTATATGACCAGCCCCAGGGTCAGACTCGGTCCCAGCCTGCACCAAGTTAAGTGTAGTAGCGTTCTTATAAGTTTGGGATATGGCGGGTGAGGGGAATGTAAACAGATGCGCGAAAAGCGCTGAAATAATATCCGTAAATGGTAAAAGTTTGCCAGTATATTTTGTGGATAACACAGCAGGGTGGCGACAAAGTTAACAACTTTGATGTGGAATCCATGAAAACAACCCAAATTTCTGCCTGACACACCTCGTTTGATAAGGGGACGATGTATGGAGGCAGCTATATGGACGACTTTTGGAGGTAGCAATGGAGACAACGTGTGGAGGCTGCTATGGAGACAATTTAATTTGGATAGTGCCTGTATGTGGCAGTCCAAAAAAGTTTTCAAACCAGAGGAGCAGGTAGGTGGCCCTCCAGAAAAATGAAATAGATTGATTGCCTGTATGTGGCAGTCCAAAAAAGTTTTCAAACCAGAGGAGCAGGTAGGTGGCCCTCCAGAAAAATGAAATAGATTGAGTGCCTGTATGTGGCAGTCCAAAAAAGTTTTCAAACCAGAGGAGCAGGTAGGTGGCCCACCAGAAAAATTGAATAGATTGAGTGCCTGTATGTGGCAGTCCAAAAAAGTTTTCAAACCAGAGGAGCAGGTAGGTGGCCCTCCAGAAAAATTGAATAGATTGAGTGCCTGTATGTGGCACTCCCAAAAATTGTTTAAAACAGAGGACCGGGTAGGTGGCCCTCCAGAAAAATTAAATGCATAAAGTACTATAGCTAGAGCCAGTGGGCCCTGTCAAAAAATAGCCAGTTTCCTCTGCTTTAGTGTACAAAGAGGAGGAGAAGGAGGAAAATGAGGAGGAGGAGGAGTGGATAAATTATTCAGGTTGAGCTTCCTTCACCTGGTGGAGATTGGAAATTATGAGAAATCCAGGCTTTATTCATCTTAATAAGCGTCAGCCTGTCAGCGCTGTCAGTCGACAGGCGTGTACGCTTATCGGTGATGATGCCACCAGCTGCACTGAAAACCCGCTCGGATAACACGCTAGTGGCAGGGCAGGCAAGAACCTCCAAGGCGTACAGCGCCAGTTCGTGCCACATGTCCAGCTTTGAAACCCAGTAGTTGTAGGGAGCTGTGTGATCATTTAGGACGATGGTATGGTCAGCTACGTACTCCCTCACCATCTTTCTGTAAAGATCAGCCCTACTCTGCTGAGACTGGGGACAGGTGACAGTGTCTTGCTGGGGTGACATAAAGCTGGCAAAAGCCTTGTAAAGCGTACCCTTGCCAGTGCTGGACAAGCTGCCTGCTCGCCTACTCTCCCTCGCTACTTGTCCCGCAGAACTACGCACTCTGCCGCTAGCGCTGTCAGAAGGGAAATAGTGTTTCAGCTTGTGCACCAGGGCCTGCTGGTATTCATGCATTCTCACACTCCTTTCCTCTCCAGGGATGAGAGTGGAAAGATTTTGCTTGTACCGTGGGTCCAGGAGAGTGAATACCCAGTAATCGGTGCTGGAATAAATTCTTTGAACGCGAGGGTCACGGGATAGGCAGCCTAGCATGAAATCTGCCATATGCGCCAGAGTACCAACGCATAAGAATTCACTCCCCTCACTGGCCTGACTGTCCATTTCCTCCTCCTCCAACTCCTCTTCTTCTGCCCATACACGCTGAACAGTGAAGGACTCAACAATGGTCCCCTCTTGTGTCTCGCCAACATTCTCCTCCTCTTCCTCCTCATCCTCCTCCACCTCCACCTCCTCCGATAAGCGCTGAGAAACAGACCTAAGGGTGCTTTGGCTATCAACAAGGGAATCTTCTTCCCCCGTCTCTTGTGATGAGCGCAAAGCTTCCGACTTCATGCTGATCAGAGAGTTTTTCAACAGGCCAAGCAGCAGGATGGTGAGGCTGATGATGGCGGCATCGCCACTGACCATCTGTGTTGACTCCTCAAAGTTACTCAGCACCTGACAGATATCAGACATCCACGTCCACTCCTCATTGTAGACTTGAGGA